>NC_092815.1:26939519-28139519 GCF_023375885.2 Dermacentor andersoni
CAGTTCATCAAAATAATGCATCTATTACATCACTACTGGAAAAATTTGAAGAAGTACAGACAATGTCATTAGAATAGCAAAATATGAAGTCACAGGCTGTTTGATTCCATCTATGAATAATTATGAGTATGAAACTGTGCAGGCTTTATGCAGTTTGGTCATTACGTACGCTGAAATATGCCAAGATGGTAATACCATATTTAACATGGATTCATTGTAATGTACTCAAAACTATCTTATGCGTAGCCATAAAACTTAATGGCAATATATAGTTAAACCTTGATATGACAAACTTCATTATAATGAAATTCTCGATATAACAAAGTATTTAACTTTTCAAAACCTCTTGTCCATAGAACACCATGTAATTAGAATCTCAATATAACAAAGTATGTAGGCGATTTCAATATAACAATATTTTGCTTCCGCAGCAAAGGAATGCTGAGACAATAAATGGAAACTTCCCCACACACGGATGGTCAAATGATTGAATTACAAGCAGCTGCTTGCAAACGCCACTGCCGAAGTGAAGCCGCATCATGTTCCGTATACAAGTGTGATAAGATCCTATCGTCCTCGTGCACTTTGTGCTTTAGGTGCGAGTGAAAGTATCGAGGGCGAGAAAGAAAGATGGTGCCTTGATGCACAAGTGCCGTCTCCTCATGCGAGCAAAGAGGAAGAGGGAAGCTCACTCGCAGTAACACGATCAAGCTGGTGCAACGGCTGGGGCGAGGGGGCAGTAAGCTGACATGTGTTTTGGCCATGGCCGCACATGGCTGTAAGTGCGGCTGAGCGCACAGGCAGCTGCGCACCCTGCTTTAGAGGTAATCTGCCGCGCGTGCAAAGAGTGGGCATGTCAAGATGGTGTGGCATCAAGTAAGCTGCCTTCCCGTGGGTTTAGTATTGAAGGTTGCATAATTTCAAGTTTCGATGACTTGTTGAAGCAAGAGGCAGATGGAGCATTTACTCCCCGCTGCCGACGCTTTTCATGATAGAGTCGTCCCAGTGCGGGTGACGCTATCAGCCGTGGGGGTGGGGGCAGAGTGCATGCGAAAGCGTGGGTGGCTTCGCTCAATTCATACTGCCTATCTGAAGATATTGTCGACGCGGCATAAAACTCTACCATTCGTCGCCAACATCTAAACTCACCAAAATGAATTGTTTTGTCATTCAAATTTGCTTTTTTCAATTGCCTGATACTTTGTAAAATCCTGCAGCCACTTTCCGTGTAAGAAAAATTGATCAGCGACTGTACTTAATTGCATAAAAAGTCGAATTTCAATACAACGAAATTTTCAATATAGCAAAGCAAATTGCCGATTTTACCCACTTCCTTATATCGAGGTTTAAGTGTGTAATATTAACCTTATAAGATTTAATCAGTAACTTCATTATTTAACTGCCTTTTTACTAAATGTGTTTTATGTATTCAGTACCAAAGATAATCTACAGGTGGCACTTGTGCTGTTAGTGAAGATGAAACTGTGGTTTTTGTGAATTATTTCAATAAAGCGTAGATTTTACCTTGAAACCAAAATAACAGATGTGTGTTCGTACAAAGAACACATGCATGTGGTATTTACCATATAGACTCGTATAAGGGCCACATCTATGTGAGAGCCGCACCCCCAGCTTGGCAGCCCAAAATTTTCTAGAAAAGAATTTCCATCAGACAAGCAATTGCCTTTAGTGCCCTGATGCCATGCGCTGCGCACTTCGCTTAGCCCTACTAGGTCGCGAGTGCTGCATGTTGCCTTCTGATACAATGGTACATTTGGGGAACCAGGGTGTGCAGTAGTCGCCGGCTGCGCCGGCAGCATTTTGTCCAAAAAGTTCAATCCTGTGTTAGGGCCACACCTCGTCAAAATTGTGGAAAAAAAGTGCCGCCCTTACATGAGTCTATACAGCAGTTCAAAATCTGGGTAAACTTACTGCTTTGTATTCATATAAAATATTGAAAGCTCACTGATCTAAGCCGTGCCGTTATAGAATGAGGGCTATAAATACAGATAGGTCAATAAATCATTCACGATGGATTGTGACACAATGTTGTGGTGAATACTCATGCTTAGACTTCATTTGTACTGTAGTGTGCTTTGTGCATGTAGTAAATGTGATGCGAACTGGTGCAGTAGGTGACTTAGTACAAGTCTCAAACAACAAACATTGATTTTTACCGAAATGAGAAGTTGGTTTCACGAAATGTAGAAGGCACTGGCGTGTCTCCACAAGTCACCATTGCAAGACGTATGGGCTTCTTTGGGAGTTTCGCTACCATGCATACATATACCTTGGAGCTGTCGCTGTGGGTATTGTTTAATTTTGTCAGTCATCAGAGTTACCAGACTGCTGTAAATAACTGTGATATAAGAAAAATTCAAATACAAATTTTCTACCACATTGAATGCACTCAAATTTTGCCAGCTTGCTGCACGACATGTACGGTTAAACATGCTATGCATAACGCAAGCTCAAGGCCACGAAATAGCAACCAGGTTACCAAAAGCAGTTCATTCAAAAGTTACATGTGCCAAAGTTACACCAATAGTCACTCGAAAAGATCCCCACATCAGAAGTGGAGGTAACTCAAATATTGCAGTGCTGAAACAGTGGCACAAGGCAGCAAGCCAGAATTCAATGCGCACTTGGCCTTTTCATTGGCAGTGTGGAATACATTCTCTGGCCATGCGAGTTTGCCTGCTTATGAAATAGCGCACATTGCACAATGGCCTGATCAGCCAGGAAGGATTGGCTGTGTGTCTAATATATATTGTGAGGTAGTTGCATTCGCACCCACAAGGCAGCAGGCGCAGTGGAATTTGTCACTTTCTGCGCATCTATTGAGTGTGTATGGTGCTTACAGAGCAGCTTATGCCAGTAGAACTAGCAGCTCAAAGCATTCTCTTCCTTCCTATCTCTTATCTTTCCATTCCTTCTCCTCTATCCCCGTACTGCTGACGGGGATAGAGGTGCCAGCCGCGCGCTAGACAGTTATGGTGAGGTAAGCAGGCTTTCCTCTTCTCCTGTCACCCAACAGTTTCACATATTGCAACATCGTAATCTGGCCTATAGAAAAGTACAAGAATGAGGCCTCTAAACAACTGAGCAACCACACCCATTACAGAAAACTCGACTCTAACCCAACTTCAGATTACAGCAATATTGTGATAAGCACAATAGCGGAGCTCCTGTCCAGGGAACTAATCACGCAATCTGAATATCGCTTCATGATACCCAAGAACAAAACAGCAGGCCGCTTTTATCTTCTTCCTAAAATACACATGGTGCGTGTTTTTGCTTCTTGCGTGTTTCGTCAGAACTATATACGCAGCACAAGTTCCAGTCGAAGAAATATTTACAGCAGAAATCCCAGGTCGGCCTATTGTGTCTAATAACAACACACCTACTGAGTCACTATCTAAATTCTTAAATCACCACCTGTCAAACATACCCACCACCCTCCCATCTTTCGTTCAAGACACACCGCACTTCCTTCGAATTATCGACGGCATCAACGCCAACCAAATCCTTTCCGACCGCACTATTCTAGTCACTTTGGATGTTTCTGCCCTTTACACCAACATTCCCATGAGTGAAGGAATTGAAGCCGTTTCTAGATCCCTCGCAATCAATCCCCAAGCGCATGCTCCTGAAGTTTACTTATCGCTCCTTAGGTTAGTTCTCACGCTCAACTATTTCGAATTCGATTCTATACACTACCTGCAAATTTTCGGCACTAGCATGGGTACGCCATTCGCTCCCACGTATGCGAACATTTTCATGGGACAGCTTGAAGCAGACCTGCTGAAATCCTACCCTTTAAAGCCCCACACCTATCTTCGTTACATTGACGACATATTTATAATATGGAAACACGGCACAAGCGCCTTAACCGACTTAATTAGCCATTTCAATCGCTTTCACCCGAGTATTAAATTTACTGCTCACCACTCTCCTAGTCAGATCAACTTCCTGGACACGACGGTCTACATAGAAAACGGAAAACTGAGAATGACACTTTACTGGAAGCCTACAGATAGCCAGCAATATTTAGACTACAACAGTCATCACCCGCGACATTGCAAACAAGGAATTTTTGTCGGACAAGCGAAACGTATAAGAACAATCTGCTGCGAAGACTACGATTATATCCACCACCTAAATGACCTTAAATCAACGCTAGCAGAAAGGAACTATCCCCAAGTTGCTCTCCATAGAGCTTATGATGCCGCGTCAAGATTGGAGAGACAGTCGGAATCGGCGAAGAGACAGCCCACATTAGAATCTGACAGACCGCCGGCCTTTATAACAAAATATTCTAATGCACTCCCAAACATAAACAACATCCTAAGAAAATACCACCCAATATTATCAAGTAACGAGCGTCTGCGAAAAGCGTTCCCGGATGTGCCCAGGGTTACCTATCACCGAAACAAGAACTTTAAAGACATGTTAGTGCACGCAGAAGTCAGCCAACAGCATTCCCCCGTAATAAAAGCATGTTGTCGCCCTAGGTGCAAAACCTGCAGGCACCTTCAAAGTGACATTAAAATTAAAAGCATTCACCTTGTTCACGTGTTGCTCATCGTCTTGAATTTCCATCTCCCGCATTCCCCGTCTTTTCTCAACATCCCAGGAAAGTTACTTATACTTGCACAAGGGCTTTCCTTGCCTTCATTTGCTTTACCTTTTAAGGTCCATTTAATGAGGTGCAAAACATAAAAGCATCATTAAAAGTGGCGGAGCATGTGTCACTTGTACGTACTACATTTGCAGTTCTTTGTCTTGTGTGCTTAATGACATTTTGAACTCACTGCTGCTGTAGGTAAAGCCCTTCAGCAGAGCTCTGCTCCGAAGAGAATCCTGGCTCCTCATCCTCATACAGCATACGGCGGCGCATCTCTTCAATCTGCTGCTGTCGCCGCTCGGCTTCTTGGGCTTTGCGGTTGGCCTCCTGCAGCAAGGCAGCAAAAGCTTGCATCACTAACACTCCAAAATAGAGCCACGCAACAGTGTATTGTAGCAAATGCATACACCATTGCGAAGTTGAACTGCTGGCCATGAGCCCCACATCACAACCCAACACTTGTTTCGCTTACATGACTAGCTGGTGCGTGACACTCCACTGGCCTACAAGTATGGATACGATCACTTTTCACTACACCCCCCCTCCCCTTTATTACAGGCATAAACATTTTTACGGAAGGTAACTGATACCTTGATAACAAGTACATCAAAGTGAAGACAGTTATAAGAAATGAAGGAAGGCTATATTATTATTGTTATTATTATTATTATTATTATTATTATTATTATTATTATTATTATTATTATTATTATTATTATTATTATTATTAAGTGCATGCTCTGGATTATAAGAGAGAAGGAGTGGCGGAAGCTGGTTGGAAAGCAACTAAAGAAAGCTGGGACAGTTGGTTACACACATTACACTTCATAATTTAATCGAGCTAAGAAACAAGGCCACACAAAGATGTAGACTAAACAAAACCTGAACTTCATCTAGTCTTTACTATGCAAGGATGCTCAATATATTTGTAAAAAGCAGTGCAAGGAACATGCAGCATATATTGCAACAATCCGCATTACACAGGGCATACACTTGTCCAAATAATAGACTTATTGAGCCATAAAGGACTTCTATCTTTGACAATACTGTGGAATAAGGCTAATATGGTTATCACGTCCCTTCCTGATCCAAAAGTGCCACACAAGTCCCTTTGTGTCTGCATTCTAAAAGCATCAAGAATATGGATATTAGTAAGTGCTGAATCAGATATCTTATACAGTGATCAGTTAAATGGCCACCTATTGAGTTGTGTTACCTCAATAGGCCATTCATAGCAGTTGCTCATACAAGCACTGTAGCACTTTACACAGGAGACTGGAATCCAGTATTTTGCTTGCAGAATGTGTGTGGTACAGTCCTTCTGACATGTTTGCTTTTTAGGCATCTACTTAGCACCTCTGCATTGTAAAGACGAAATTCAGCATTTGCCCTGTATACATGTTACTGCATCTTTCACAGTTAAACTACAATATCTTCTTTTTCTTTTAGTTATGTGCTTCATTCTGCAGGCACAGGTTTACCCAATAAATAGTTGAACCTGTTAAGAGAAAACTTTACCTGGGCATTTCTTATTTGAATACATGAAATAGAGAAATCACTTTCTTTGACAACCACTGAAGAAATTTGAATGACATTTCCTGCATTTAAAAGAGAAAGATAAAATCTACTGGCTGCTCAGAGCAGATTCTTTATATAGGCTTGCTATTCTTTAAAGAAACAAAGAAATTAAATCCAGGAAAAAAGAAAAGAAACAAAGCTTAATCTGTGAAGCTTTGCAATGAACGCACAATACTACGATATTCAACTCGGACACCCAAAGCACACAATATTGATATTCTGTTCGCTTGTTTGAAATATATAACTAGTCTGTAAATAGGACAGCTACAAAACTTGCATGAGTAGTGAAACCTTTCATGCAAGCTGTAAACAAATATCTGTCTACATTAAAACACTCGAAGATAAGTAGAACTGCAACTTCTGTTTTTGGTATGTAGAGTTGTAAACATAGCAGTTACGGTTCTTTTTTTAACTTACTTACTGAATGTGCCAATATTTGTAATAAGTTTAAGACTTTTGGTCAAAATACAGCTTCCAAAGGTCAGTAGAATTGAACTTTCTCTGCAACAAACTTGGGTGAAATCGTTTTAGTAGCTGGATTTCTATGTTCCACATGCATTTGAACAAAGAATTGAGGGGTTAGCCCAAAGTTAAGGCTACCTCTTAAAAGCTTACAGCTTGTCTGTGTAGCCACATGATGTGTTGCAGTACAGAACAAATCCATGTGCATCTACATGCACAGGCGTATTTATATCTGGCTCCTACCAAAGTGCTGCCACAACTGGAGACGTGATGTATCCAGCAGCGAAAATTTCAGAGCTACTATGGTGGTTGCAAAGGAAGCCTCAACCAAGCGAATTGCCATAAATCAAATGGGACACATGCAGCATGCCCCACAATTTCCTTTAACTAAGCATGTGTAACAGGAATGTGAATCATAAAGAACCTACCTCAACTGCCTTTTCCATTTCTGCTTGTGAGGACCGTTTGCCATCTTGCTCAGTAGCATCCCTGAATGAAAACAGAAGAGCTATTAGCAGGGTTGAAAGAAGCTGCATGCAAGGCCCAAAAATGAATGTGAGAGATATAGCATGTTGTGAGAAATTAAAAATTGTAATGACCACTGCTGACATTATGCTGTAATGAAAGATGCATGCCATTAAAACAAAGAACCTTGCTGTAATGAAGTCGCATCACACATGAAAATACCTTTGTTATATCCAATGTTCATTATAAGCCCACAGTCATTACGCACTGTTAAAAGTGAGAAACATCTTAGATTTACTTTTTTATACACAATAATCTATTAAATTGAGGTTTGACTGTACATTTAAGAAGCAGACAGACATGCAGTTTTAGACATTTTATTATTCTGCGTTTGAAGGTTCAAACTCTCTAAACACTAGAAAAATACTGGCAAGCATCAGGGTGCCCCAAGTAATTTGCTATGGTAGTTTCTACGAATCAGCTTTGGTTTCATTACCCAGTAGATGGATGCATCATTATGTCATGATGCATTCGTTAGCTGGCTCTGCTCCTGCGATCACTGCAGCCTGCCGCATGCTAGCACAGCAAGAAGAAATGCTTGCAGCACCCATTTATTTTTTGATGAACAACAGTGAAATTTTGGTTGGAGTTTCTCAGTCTTAAATTCAACAAGAACATACCAAGCCTCAATGCTACACAATGCCAGCAAACTTTCTTCTCTCATGACATCACAATAATGTCGATGACAGCAGGTCTGGCATTTTGGGACCTACTTTAGCATCAAAATAAAGTATGTCATAAGTGTATGTCATACTTGCTAAGTGTCATCCTTTTACATCCGAGAAGCATACAGTCGAGTTTCCACAACTTCGAAAATGGGTACATGTCAGTGCTCCTTTTACTATACACACTTGCAATGCGCTTGTTGAGTTTCATCATATTAGCAGGCTACAGCATCAATCAAACAGACCTGAGAGGACGGCATAGTAGCATAACACTCTTCAAGAGTTTCTACCATCTGTACAAGTATTACCCACCAGAATAGAAGAAACTGCAATGTGATGCTAAACTGCATAACTATCCACTGAGCAAAATGAAATGGAGCGCAGACACCAAGAAAGCTAATAAAAAGAAAAGTCTGAGATCAGTGCTTGCTCCACGAGGAAGCAGAGCTATGTGCACATTAAGAGCCATGTGAATAGTGTGAACCCTGGCAGCTATGCAGTCTACAGGGATCCTCTTTAATTGCACATTGAGGCAGGACATGGACAATCACATTTATTTTAGACAATTTTACTGGATTTTATTTTATGCCTCATTTTCCAGGCTAGACACTGCCTGGAAAGCCAAGCTTTGACCATTGAAATTGTGTGAAGGAGGCAATTATACGCATTGATATGAGCATTTCATCCTGTGCACAAGTAGTAGAGGTTCAGAAGACAAGAATTTTGGGCCAGTTGGCAATGCATATTTGAGTACGGTGAAGCGCAATAGATGGAAATGGACTTTGTACCGTTTATTGCACTTCACCATACTCAAATAGTTAATAGAGGCTATCACAACATTAAGGAAGCCGGATGTTATCACCAATACATTGTTGTATGTGATATTATAACATTATCATCATGAGAAGACGGTGCCGCAGTAGCTCAATTGGTAGAGCATCGCACACGTAATGTGAAGACGTGGGATCATCCCCACCTGTAGCTATTAGTTTCTTCAACCAGATTCAATTCCATTAATTTATAATTAACTTATTTCAATTAGCAAGTACAAGTAATTTCCCCTGTGTTGCCTTTGGTGTCTTTGTTTGTTGGCTTCTTATGATATGATTATTAAAAATTGGGCCCCTTGGTTCATCATTATAACTAAGATGCATGATTTTTGCAACACATGGCATGTTTGGCTACAACTGGGGCTTCTGTTTTGGTGTTACCTATGGCAAAGGATTCCTCAGTAGTAGAAAGCAGGAAACACTGCAATGTATGTGTTTTTCTAGTGGCTTTACCCTTCCTTTGTTAGCATAACGCATTGCATGTTGCAATGTTCAATTACATCTGCAACAGCATAGAGCCCACCTACTGGAGGGCTGTATGCTGTCGCTTGAACAGATTGCTCGGTCTTGTTGCTCGATCGCTCAATTCTAGAAATCTAGAATTCGTCGCTCGTTGCATGGAAGTGCTATGAGAGACTAGCCAATAGCGCGAAGCCGGAACTGGATGTACATCACTCAAATACTACTGATTGTCGCATGGAACAAGCAAACTATTGAATTTTATACGTGCAAGAATAAGAACCTACTACACAACCTTCAGAAATATTTTATGCTGCTTTTTACAATAATATACAACTCAAATTAATAAAGCATGCGTCATGCTAGTTTCGGTGTGTATACTGCTGCCCTTATACCGGCAACACCGGGGACACGTCGCTCAAAATCATTTATTGCTCGCATGGGGTACGACTTGTAGGCGGCGAGCGAATGCAACAACCATCTCCATCGCATCGCTGCAGTGTCGCGCACAAGATCGCTTGCATGGGTTTTATACTTAACTCTGTACTGATCCTATTCCTTTTCACGCTATGTCAGTGGTCTGAGTGGCACTCTGTCAAAGTTGTCACTGCGATCAGCTGGCCATGAACAGTGGATGATAAGAAAAGAACAGAATCTAGCAAAACTGATCCTTACATAGATTACCAGTCGAGAACACTTACATGCCGAGAAATGACTGCTCAAGACAAACTGTTCCATTGCATCTACTGCACACTCTACAGAAACTGACGTAGTGACTATACAATGCCACACACTAATGCCCTTAAAATAAAATAAAAACATTTGCAAGTACAATGATATCTATTATGCCGTTTTCAAATAATTGCCTTTTTCAAATTTAAACAGACCTCTCACACCCACTTTGGATATGAAGATATGGAAATTGTTGCATATGTTCCGTACTCTATGGCCTTGGCTCTGTGCTGCCTTCCCCCCCCACCCCCCATTCCCCGAACGCAAGTATCCCAACAGTGTGATATATACTGCCATGTTCTCTACAGCTATGGCGAAACGCATTGATCAATAATTATATCGGGTATTTGATGTGCATTCCGCGATCTGCTACCATTTTCTGTTCTTCTGTTAGCTAGGCCATATATAATACCAGCGCGGTGTGCACTTCTGATCGCAACCGATCCGGATCAAAATTCTCGACTGCGATTGGCTCTGTCGCGCATTTTGTGCAAGGGAGCCAATCACGACCGAGAAATTCGATCCGGATCGGGCTTGATCGCGATCAAAAGTGCGCCATGTGACACCCGTATAAAGTCCACGGCTCAAATGCGGAAACACCTCACAAAAAATAATGCTGGGCTGGACCTTGACCCCTGCGCCGCACTTGAAAGTGCAACTGTAGAGCACGGACAGGTGCGCACCGAAGCTTGTGGTTTCTTTTTTTTTTTCTCCTTCTATGACGTATGATGCGAAGAGTTGGAGGCCGGAGAAAGTAATTGGCAAAGGGCGTTGTAGGCCCGTTGTTGTGACAGCCGTTTGACAGCTCTGAGGGTCCCGCAACACCACCGCGTTTTATTGAGTGGCCGGTACGGCGCCACTTTCGGCCACTTTGGCACGCGCCATCGGATCGCGCGCCGGAGCGAGGCGTGTCCCAAGCGCGTGGAGTCAAACACCACTTTTCAAAAGAAGGGCGGCATCGCCTTTGGCATGCCACTCGAGCAAATGAAATTCCTGGCGCACTGAAGCACTATCCCTCAAGTTACGGTGCAAAACAGCGCCAGTGATGACGCAAACGCGAGGGACCGACCACTAATAAAGCTGTTAAAGGTAATCCTGCGCTTTATCGAGTGAGAAAAAAAAGCTTTCGGATTACCGACGACAACTCACTTGTTTTCAACAGACCGAATCGGACTTGAGACAGCATCGAAAAATTCTTCCGAGTCGTCACTGTCGGAAGCCATTTACGCGAACTCGCAAAGCGTCTGTAGAGGCTAATCTACATCTGACGAAGAAAACGTAGATGTTTCTCCTCTTACAACGAAACCACTACACGAAAAAGACATCACGCGCCCGCAGCACACGGCGGCATAGCTCTGCAACAGACAACCATTCGCACTTTACACAGTAGTAGGCAGCCGATGCGAATTCACAATGAAATTTAATAAACATTTATCTCGCTAAAGCTTTAATTATGTGAAGATACAAAAATTCACACGAAAAGCGTATCTTTAAAAATGCGATAGTAATCATTCGCGGAAACGAATACTCCGCATAAAAAATAGCACCGATCTAAATCCCATGATGCTCATGACTGTAAAGATGGAGGACCTGGCGGTCGAAGTACGCGGCGAAAACGGAGCCCACTATAAGGTAAATTTGCTGATACTATCCAAAATTATTTTTGTCCGTCACATCGGAGACATTTTTAAAGTTGAAGGACGAGTTCCAGCCCATTTTTATGTGCGTTCTGCTATGTCAAAACGCTTAGGGCAGTAGACCGAACTCGAAAGTTTTGTTAGGGTTAAAAATGTGTTGCCGCGCTCCATCCGAACTGTCGCTATCGGTCTTAATTTAGGCTTAAGTACCTGCGAACACCTTATTTTATGAAGATTTCTGATGAAATTTGTCTTCCTTACGCTCCTGGCAGTGCGCTTTGTCGTTGCGCCGTGCCATCCGACCACGCGCGGTGCGACCGAGCAGCACTCTGTGACAGCTTTGTTTCTCCCTTTGCGAAGGCGTCTGCCTTTATAGGGTCACTGAACTTAATAAAATCGCAACCAGCTTCCGTGTGCTAACTGTGAACTACTGTGGCGACGTATCTTCAAAGCTAGGCATGTAGGAATGGCTTATCGCCGGACGGCAGGAATCTGTGCCCCGCGACGGCGTTGCCAGCGTCTCGGACCTCGCGTTTGTGAAACGCCTCAGCGGTAGTGTGAGGCTCACGTGTTGCTGCTCTCTCTGCGCAGGCCTTCGTCGTCGACGTCCACGAGAACGACATCACAGTCGCGTTCGAGAATGAGTGAGTGTTTTCTCTTTTATTCGGCACTGCCCGCACGTCGGTAAGACACGGCGAGATCTCGGGATGTGTGGCTCCTCCCTCGGCGTGCGAGCACCGCGGGCGCACGCCTTCTGCGTGATGCGACTCTCCGAGGTTGCCCGTAATGAGCGCTTAATGAAAGCTTGCATTGACCAAAGGCGCCTAAGGGATGCTGCCTCGACGTATTATCGAATTTATAGGTATAAAGGCAAAACGCTGAAAAAAAAAAAAAACGAATAGCTTTGCACGATTTCTTGCCGTTCGGCTTCCACATGGCTGCGACGCGAGTGTGGTGCGCATGGGCGTGATCAACGGTCTCGCACGCCGGTTTCGGCGGTTTAAGCTGCTCTGGTAAATGTCCTTGACGTAGCAGAGCGTTTGATACTGGGTGTGCCAGCACAGTCAAGGCAGTTTGTGTGATCCACACAAAAATCGCATCAGTAAAAATATGAGCGAAGCGTACACTGCTTTTAAGCTCTGCATGAGCGAGTGTCTTCAGGAAACTAGCCAAGTTGTAGCTTGCTTTGCACAATCGGGAAGTGAATATCGAAAATATGTTGCTCTTTTTATGCACTACAGATAATTAGGGCTCATTGCAATAGATCGTTTCAAATTCTAACACGGAAGAAAGAAAAACGACACTGCCATTGGGTGAGCGGAGATTGAAAAAAAGTACTCAACCATCACAAGTGCCTAGCATGACTTTTAAATGCCCCTAGCTATCCAACATTAATTTGTCCGTGTTGGGGATTATTGAGCAGGCCACGGCACTATAATCGGTGTTCCCAGAGCGCAGTAGTGCTGTACTGGCACTTTACATTGATAAAAGATTTAATCCATTGCTCAATTCGAATTAGTGCACTACTTTTTGTATTCATCGTCTCATTATGGAACTGGCAGCAGCTTGTGTGTTTGTCACCTTCACTGCTCTAGACATGAATGCTTGAGATGCCTTTCTTGGATTTGCATGTTCAGTTGTTGTTGCGATATACACATTTAATGTTTCTTTGTATGTAGTGCTTATTGTGCAGCAAGACTTAAAACGCCGCGTTGAGCACTCTGCTGGTGGAATAGTTGCTATGGGATGCTCACTTGAGTGTCTTGTCAAGTGCTGGTATTTACCTGTCACACATTTCCCGAGCTTTCAATGCACTATATGTGTAATGCAGGGCTGGCATCATTAGAAAAAGCAAGTGTTGAAATTAGTGTTTTGTTTCTTGTACTAAGTGCATGCTTTACCCCTGTTCAGGCATTTCTAAAGTCTGTGTCATGTCTTATTTAGTTTACCCAGAAGATGTCTGCTTGTTGCATCAGCCGCTCTGTAGTGAGGACCAGAAGCAGAGCACGTCCACCATCACTTGTTAGTCCTTTGTCGCACGGTGCCAGTTGTGAATGGACGGCTCAAAGTACGATTAGGGGTGCGCAGTGATGAAATAACTTTCTCCGTTGTGTGTGGCTGATTTTCATTCCAAATTACCCACCGTGGTGGCCTGGCGTTGCGCTGCTAAGCCTGAGGGTACGAGATCAAATCCCAGTCGCAGCAGTTGCATCTGAACGGGGGCGAAATGCAGAAAAGCATGCGTACCATACAGTGAGTGCACAAAAGAAAAATTCAAGTCCCTCACTATGGAATCATAGCATAGTTTTGGCTTGCAAAACCCCAGAATTTTTAAATACCTGATTGGCTGATGCAACTTGTAGCTCAATCTGTGCTGTGCAGAGTTGGTGAGGCAATGCTTAGGAGGGTGGTGCTTCTTGGCTAGGTTACATGCACTATAGGTAATGAACAGAGCATACCCTCTACTAGTAACAGCCCAAGGGCACGACCAGAAACATTCACAAGCGCCTTTCACTTTCGCCACTCAATACTGAAACATCACTTCTGGGTTATCTTTTGTGTGGTTTTTAGGCTATTTATGATCTGCAAAATTTAATGGACTGGTAGGTAAGGAACACATTGCAGCGTAGCCTTTTTATGTGGTTCACATTAATGTGAATTAGAGATATGAATATCAAGGCTTTATGAATAAAAAATTGTTCAAAAAGCAATTTTACTGGTGAACATTCCTAACTTGCAAGTAGGTGCCTGTTAGATAATAGCAAATATTGGTGTAGTTTTTATAAGACATTTTAATTAGCTTATGTGGGTGTTTGAAAGGGCATTGTGTGGCACCGTTCCTGGTGTTTGTTTCTTAGATAAGCTGGGAGAAATGCCACATGACAAAGAATTTGTGACAGTGCTTTGCATATACAAAGAAAAGGAGGAAAGAAGTCAAGTGTCCCACAAGTTTTTGTCACTTGGATAATGGCACTGTCCCAAGGTTATCCATTGGCCTAGCAGTTTTGGACTTGGGTCATTTGTCCCACATCATTTTACAATGTGGTTGTGCTCTCTGGTTATCTTAATATTTAAAGTGTACCTAATCACGAGCGTAAGAGCACTTTCTTTTATCAGTAGCAAACACTAGAGTTAAGAGAGCAGCAGTGTGGACACCTTTGCTTGGATTCACATGGTCTGTCTGAAAATTGAGGCTCAAGTAATGTCTTGCATGCAGTGTTTCCTTTTTCACTATTTTACTTCTAGTTATGACAAATTTAGTTTCCATGCAGTTGTATTCATTTATTCTTTTATGGTTTTTGCTGTTGCTTCATGATTTCCCGCAGCCATAGTCATGAGGCATCCATCCACCACAAGTTTCAGGATGCTCTGAAGTTTGTATAAATGTATAATTGCTGTAGCCTGCGAAATTAAGTGAAACTATGCCTGTATTGGATTTGATGTTTTTATTGAAGTATGAAGGGTTGTAATAACCAAATCGCACTGCTGTCACCTGTCTGCACTCTGAATTTGTGAATTGTGCTACTGCCAAGCAACTGTGTCACAAGTTCATGCATGGAGTTCTTCCTTATGTAACCCTTTAAAAGTGTAGAAGTTCTTTTGTATGAGGCAGGCTGAACATAGTAACTGGCACTTGGCTTAAGAGTTATACAAATACAGCAACTATGCAAATACATACTTTTATGCTGTGCGGAAAGAAGTGTTGGTAACTTTCTCGTCTTCCCTTTCATTTCTTTTTCTCAGATATTCTTATGTTGAGGGGCAGTTTGAGGTGTGACACCCTGCACTTTCTTGCAGCTGGCAGCCACCAAACAAGTTCCCGTTCCAACGAGTGCGACTGCCATCGAGCGCACGTGGTGATGAAATCTTTACCGAAGGCCAGGAAGTGGAAGTGTTTTCTAAAGCCAATGAGCAGGAGGCCTCTGGTTGGTGGGAGGCGCGGGTCAAGATGACCAAGGGCGACTTCCATGTCGTGGAATACCAGGGCTGGGACACAGCCTACTCGGAGATTGTACCTTCTGACCGCTTGCGGCCAAAGAACCCCAAGTAAGGCTTCCGTCCTTCACCCCCCTCTTTCTTTTTATTAAACAATCTTAGATTGCATTCTTATTCTTTAAATGCCAGATAACTTAGGTATTGAAGAGCGTGTAAGAACCCTTGAGGTACTCTGATTTGTTTAGCTACATGAAATGAATAGCATCATTAGCCCTAAAAAGAAACACAATTCTAAGTGTGCCAGGAGCTGACAAAAGTCAGCATTTAACCTTGGTTAAAGATAGTGAGGCTTCTGTCAAGAAACTGAGGTGGTGGTGTTGAACCACGTACATCATAAATGCACCATTTGCCGTACAGCAGCAGATTGAAAACTCAACATATGTGATGCATTAATATGGTGGGTTTCTCTTTGCCGTGCATTGATCTTTTTTGAGAACAATCTGTACCTTTGATATCCACCAGAGAAGCATTATCACTGTGCCTGTGTTCCTGGTTGTATGTACCAGTACATGCAGTAAACCACTGTTAAAATCTTTCTTTGAGGTATCAGTTTATTGCAAGCTTTTTTTGTGTATATTTGTGTTGCTGCATTACTATGATTCTCCTATAGATATCGTTTTGCATTTTTAGCAAACTACCGCTTATAACGAAATCAGTTTTCTATCCCAGTGACGTTACAAGAACTTACTCTACATATAGCCTGTAGAGGTGTGTAGCGCACAGTTTTAGAGATTCAAATAAATGCACAGTGCTCAGTGATTCAAATATGATAATCGGCCTGCATGGTGGCCAACACTTTCTGCACCACCAGTGTGTGCTAGGGACACCGAGCTGATGTATTGTGGTATATGCTGAAAACAAGGGCCCTCGTGATGAATTTTGACTGCATTTGGCCCCCAGCGCTCACCGGTAGTGTAAAAAGCACCTTGCAGAGCATTTTCCAGAGCACTGTACATCTAGCAGGCAGTGTTCATGTATGAATTTTCAATCTATAATATATGCTACTGTTATCACCTGGGAGATAACTGTTTTTCAGGTGTATGGAAAGTAACTGCATTACAATGAATGCAGATGCAGTCAAGCACACTTATGATGATCCCAGATATACTAGTCTATTGGTTATAACAACCACATTTCACGGCTTAACGATGTTCCAACCCTGCCTATTGAAACTACATCCAAGTATAACGAACATTTTCAAAAGCGATGTACTTTTACAATTGTGGTGAAGAGGAAGACGTCTTATCATCTTATTACACAATAAACAAATTCATTTCTCTATTATGAGCACTTCAAACTCGGTTGCTGTAAAAGCAGGGCGCCCGCGAAGTTCCAAAGCATGGAAGCCTGACAAAACTAAGCCCCTTCCCCCTAGCTTCAGGCTGACCGCGACGAAGATTCAACCACCAAGAAGAGCACACGCGGATTTCAGAAGCCGCAAGGAAAGTCACCCGCTTTCAACAATGCTAGAGTAACCATGCTTTCAATGCACATCTCCAGCGTCCTTCAGGACAAAGCAGCACAGCATACAGCGGCTGTGGCCGCCTATTTCGGAGGCTAAGATGGTGGCACCATATTAGAGTTGTTCGTGCGACATGAATCTCGTAAGCTACGACGGTGGCACTCTCGTTCTTGCACAGTTCTCTGTGCCGCACTTCATGCACTATGTTATGTACTATCGTGCTCACTACAATGCGAAAGCACGTTTCAAAGCGGTTTCACGTTGTTGAGGACCAATTTTAACCAATGCCGCTCAAGTGTTGGTATCGATATAGTCAGTGTAAATGTGGCTCAACGCGCTGCTGCCACATAAAGTTGTAAAGAATCGGTGGTTACGGCTTGTTGATGCTTAGTTTACGTTACTGCTGATAATGGCTCGCAATGGTGTTCTACCTTTGGAATTCTGCACTTATTTGGCCGAAGCAACATAAGAAAAATGTAACTGTGTGGCTCTCAGCGCACACGTGGCCAATGCTGCAGCTGTAATGGCAAGTCCTTTGCAAAGTGCTGGCATACCGCCGTAGTTGCCGCTTACAGCCAACTGGAACGCTTCACTTCATATGTAGAATCCGCTTGTCAGTCTGATAGTAAAATATGTCACACTCTCGAAGAAAGAATGGCGGCGGATGCGCTCATAGTTTTGAAATGGCAGGTGATCGGAACTGGGCGCAGTTCTGAAAGTGCTATGATGCCGCATTTCACTCTTTAGATAATGTTTTTAATGGAAACTTGTAGTCACATGCATAAAAGTGCCGAGAAAAAAAAATGAAAGTACTGAAAGGCATATCTTCAGAACAAAGTGGTGGCAATTCGTAACTGCTGATGCCAGCTGCAGTGTCATTGAAATTAGCTTTTTTTTTCAAAGGCAAGTCTGAACTATTGATGCAACGACCACTTGTCATGGAACAATCAAGTTTGCTATAAATGGGTTTGACTGTAAAACAAGTTATTAGAGATAACGAATCATGGAATACAGTCAATCCCAGATATTTCAAACCTGGACACATTGAATTGTGTGAGAGAGAGAGGGCTCTTTATTAGAAAAACAGAATTTTGCCGGCGCGTATATGACCGCTGGCATGCTACTCTGTATAGGGATGGGGAATGGGATTAAAAGATTCCAGAAAAGAGTGGGAGAAAAAGAGGATAAAAGTAAATATGAAATGTCTGAGTGGACCTAATACTAATATTTACAGGTGACATGGCGGGTAAATTTAGGCTTTTGTATAGGAAGTGTGCAATTTTTAAAGCTTACCTATTAGACCAATTTCTGTCGGGTATCTGAACAATAAATCCAAAACCCGTCGCTGTTTTGTAGGGCGGGGATTGTACCTAAGATGCTTGGTAACGTTAACGGTTCGCGGCAAATCATGTCCATGTTTGGTGCTCAAAAAATTGTCTCTCGGCGCGGTAGGCGGGGCATTCTAGTAATATGTGCTCAATTGTCTCTAAGTTGCGACAGTTATCACAGTATGGGTTAGTGGTAAGTCCTATGCGGTACAGATAATTGTTCGTGTATGCCACGTTCAGTCGAAGACGATGGTACAATGTCTCTAAGTGTCGAGGAAGTGGTCGTGGAATTTTCGGTCTCATTTCTGGGTCAATGTAACGCAGGAAGTTATCTTGGTGAAGCGGCAGATTCAAGATGCGGTCTTTTTCTTGATAGGCATATTTTTTTGCCATGTTTGAAGCATCGGCTTTTGTAAAAAATGTTCTTTTGAACTTGCGGTATTGGAGTCCATTTCTGGCAGCTTCGTCCGCTCTTTCATTTCCCGAAACGCCGGCATGGCCAGGTATCCACTGGAACTTTATGCAATGCCCAGCAATCTGAGCCCTGTGGTGAATATAAGCAATGTCAAATGCTGCTGGTTGATTATTGCTTGAATTACTGTCTTTATTGAACATTCTTAACATCCCCTTCGAAATTCCACGCAACAATATAGTGCTGCATCAAACTCCCGTACATTCAATACACAGTGGAAACAGTACGGTAACATGATGTTTTTCATGCAGCGAGGCTTCGCGTACTCGCCGATTACGAGCGGTTTAATTTTCTTCATGTCTGTTGCACTACAGCAGAGCAGGAATATCACGCAAAGATGCAACTTCTTCCCTCCTTTGCACTGCTGCCCATTGAGGTGCATCGCCCAGTCTGGCAGGAGCTGATAAAAACATGCGGTCTCATCCACATTGAAAATATCATCTTCAGAGTACAATTCAGCCACCTCTAGAAAACTATCATTGCGCCAGGAATCCATGCCTTCTCTGTCAGCAGCCTTTTCCTCGCCCGAAACTACCTGCCAAGTTATTCCGTTCCGTTCCTCACAAATGAAAAAGCCAACCCATACTGGTGTCGAGCCCAGTTATTTCAAGTGCATCAGCGAATTTGCGGGCTTTTTCTTGTAACATTGGGCCAGACATGAGAACGTTTTGCAGTCTGGCATCATTGAACCATGTGAGAACAGCTTGGTCCACGTTTTGAAAGTTTCCCAGTCGCAGCCGTTCCTTCGTAGGAGCGAGTTGTGTTTCTCCGTGAAGCTTGGCAATCTTGTCTCGGTCTTTCAAAATGGTCGAGACGGTTGATGGGGCAGTGCCCCGCTGTCTGCACACGTCAATTTGCTTTTTCCCTGAACCGATTTCGTGCAATATGTCCAACTTGTTCTGCAGCGAAAACTGCTTTCGCTTCTTGATGCCGTCTCTAACTGCATTCATCGTTGGATCTCGCACGAACATCGCCAAGCCTTTGTCGTGAAGTGTGTGGTGAAGCAGTTGGCACTCGACATGGCGATGATGATAGCTACTGGAACATTGTGATGATGATAGCTATTGCACTTGCTGCTTCTGTTTCATGCAAGAGTTGCGGCACTGTTACTATTAGCCGAAATCGTAATACTGATGTTCCTCGGTTGTAAAGGAGAATATAAACTATGTGCGTTATCCTGAAATATGCGCTCTATTGAAATTTGTAGTTCTTAAATGTTTTTACGTTGAAAATATAGGCAATCAGGCGGGGATACTTAAAATACTCGTAAATTTGAGAAATTCATTAATGTTAAGTTCGTAAGATTTTGAAAATATAGGCAATCAGGCGGGGATACTTAAAATACTTGTAAATTTGAGAAATTCATTAATGTTGGGTTCGTAAGATTTTGAAAATTAGGCAATCAGGCAGGGATTTGTAAAATATTTGTAAATTTGAAAAATTCATTAATGTGGGGTAACAAGATTTGACTGCATGGTTTATATCCTAGAGATTACAACGGGGGTGTACAGTGAGCTTGAGAATGCAGTCAATTTTTGCATTGTCGCTTAGGCTACGGTATGTTGTGAATTCGCAACATTCGATATTTGGGGCACTCAATGGTTGTAGAAACTTAAAAGACCAGAAAAAGTGACTTGTTTTTCGGTAGAGAATAGACATTAGGATCTTTTGCAGTAGAAAGGGTATTCGTGCACGTCTTCCGCCGGAGGATATAAACCGTGACTGCATACTAAGAGGAAGAAAAGCCTGGCGAATTGAATGCCTGTAGCCAGTGAGCGGTAATTTTGTTCTTTATGGGGGGCAATTATTTGACTGAGGTAGCGGAGGGAGGCAGGCCAGTGTTCAAATTGTTTTTTGTCAGGTATCCCTGCTACAGAGAAATTTCAGGTGGAGGGAGGAAGAAATAAAGTGCAAACCTCCTGCAACAACATTTTCTACCATTTCTTCAGTAATTACAGAGTTTAACGATTAATTGTACGCACACACTTAGCTTTTTCTGACATTGCTCTGGCAATTTGGGACCTTCCTGACAAATGTATTCCCAGGTGCTAAATCTTTTTCCCACAGTCCCTTGAAAAACATGTGAACAGGGTTCTGTATTGAACGCTGCGTCGTGTCGTGAGCCTGTTAGTCTGCTTCGCCTAATTAGGGTGCAATTGCTTCTCGTGTTGTTGAAAATATCTTGGCAGATTCTGTCAAGTAAGACATGCAATCTGAAGAGTAGTATAGCAGGGTGTCTACCAACCGGGAAAATCGAGAATTCTCATGGAATTTGAATAGTCTGGAAATACTCAGGGAAAACTCAGGAAATTTGTGCTTCTATCAGGCGAAATTAGCTGTAACTTTATTGAAAGGGAATGAAAGTCGTGTTAATGCTGGCTCCAGTGACAGGAATCGCAACGAATCGTCATTGACGTCGTGTCATCGGCACGAGGTATTGCCGGAGTAGTTAACGACCGATTTTTCAGATATGCCCGATAATTCGCACAGCTTTGCGGCACCACCACGCACTCCATATAGTCAATGTATATTGCCCTGACTGCAGGTCTGAAAGGGCATTAATCAGAGCCACCACCGCTGCCATTTTGATTATCTCGCTGCCTCGAACCAGCACTCTAGCACGCAGATCCGCTGGCAGCCGCAGCCACCACTACGGAAACGTTAGGCCTAGCTGCTTATACATTCGCTATTAAGCTTCTTGCCGTGCGGCGCCATGTTTTTCATTGAAAGAATTCGCCGCTGTCAGCAATGGCACCGACTCCGCCTTTGTAATCCTTGCGATTGGCTTCGAAGCTCGC
This sequence comes from Dermacentor andersoni, assembly GCF_023375885.2. NCBI lineage: Eukaryota > Metazoa > Arthropoda > Arachnida > Ixodida > Ixodidae > Dermacentor > Dermacentor andersoni. The sequence continues at coordinate 26,961,091 of NC_092815.1, forward strand.
AGAGCACAGCGCGTTGTGTAATGCCAGGCTCCGAAAGTTAGCTTCGCCTTCGTGCAGCAGCGTAACAAGCATTGGAAGGGGCAATTGTCACTGGACACAGTATGTATTCCTTAATTATACATGCTTGCACCTCTGTCTCCTGTCACAGTACGAGCACCGATATGCCTAATAAGTGTAGACATGCCTGTGGCAATTGTAGCCCTTAGGGGCAGTTAAAGACATGCATTCATTTTTTTCGGACTGCCCGATTTTTTGGTTGTTTTTGCGGCCCCTAGGGAGTCCAAAAAATCTGGCGTTGTCTGTACAACTGACCAAGAGGATGATCCATGGGGTGGACGCGTGGCAGAAGGAAGATTAGAACAGAAAGGACCGACGCACTGAGGAATTAACGGGAAAGGAGGCGTGCCGCCGCCTCTTTGAAGGAGCTTGAGCTCAAAAAGCAAGGTGTTGGCTAACGCCGAGATGCAGGTGTCCCTCATCCAAACCAAAACAAACTCTTTAAAGCAGTGAAATCCAACACAGATGTTCTTTATTTTTATTAATTTTTATTTAGTACATACTGCAGACCTTTCGGTCCAAGCAGAGGGGCAATAGAATGCATACAAACAAAAGAGAACAAGCAAATACAAATTTATACAATTTTTATTCGCACTGTGTCTGTAAACTGTCGTTCCAGTCTGATACTGTTCTGGGGAAAAAAAAAAAAGAAAATTTAAACGTCAATTCTAGCATAATAGGGTGTTAGTGAGTCTGGATGGTGCTGTCTTGTGTGCCGTGTTATTGCAGGCGTTATATAAGTCGATGGTTTAATTTCAAGCCTGTTGTTGAGAAGAAGGGAAATGAATTCAAGCCTTAGCAGCTTTCGGCGTGATTCAAGAGTAGGTATGGAATTTTCTGTCATAATTTTGTGTACGGGCTGAGAGCATGTCAGGACAGCTGAGGTTGACTTCCCAGCTGCTGAGAGAGAATCTTAGTTGTGCTAATGCCATACCGATGAGCTTGCTATCAATTGCTAGAAATGGCTCATATTCAAAAATATTTACTCGTATGCATCTTCTTTTCATTTGTATTTGAAAATGTTCTACTCAATTTAGAATGGGCTTTATCATTTTTTTTTTTTTGCTCTGCATTTTACTAACTCCTTCTTTGTTTTCTTTTTAAAATAAAATAGATATTACTCTTACTATTCAAACTGGATTGTCATTTTTTGTTTCAACATGCTTACTAGATAGGGACAGCATCGCAAAGTTCTAGCTTATTCAGGTAATTTAGCAAAGGTTCTTAGAGAAAACCTGGAAAACTCTGGGAATTTGGAAATGTCAACTTGGTAGACACCTTGTATGGGCAGAGCAGGGTGTGGGTTTCAATGTTGCTCGTGATGAATATAGATGACTCACTGAAATGTGCCTGTTTATTTCAAGCAGATAGCTGCGCTGCTTTATGAATGCAAAAGGCCTCCTGGGCCGATGCGTGTTTCACAAGAATGCATGGATGACACACGGTCATTTCACCGACTGGCTCTAATCATGAGGTGTTGAACTGGGGACGGCCATCGGAACAGCCGTCTTTGTTCTTGTACACCACGGGTTCCTGCGACCAGCATTTTAGGACTACTTGAGTGGCCAGAACAAATCTAACCCCGACGTCCACTTGACGGACTTTTGCATAAACCAAACCACTGCAAAACTGGTCGTGGTGCAATTTATAGGCTCATAGGCTGTGCTGAACGCATTTCATTCATGCATGCAGGGTTTTGCACGAGTGGGAATGAGCTCTCATACCCTTATCAGTCCTGCAGAGTTTGGCTTGTTGAGTCATTGCCGAGGTATGATGGCCGGCCATTTGAACGACTTAATTTAAAGCGCCCCTCACCAGGCCCCATAGCAAATTTTGGTTATATACTGGAAGTTGTTACGTGTCCTCTAGGGAGCGTTCTGCCGCAAAAATTTTTCTAATCGGCTCATTAATAGAAGAGATATACTTTAGTGCCGCCAGGCCTGGTGATGATGAGGGGCCCTTTAAGAGATATGACTGGGCACGTTCATATGCAACTTGCAGTACAGATGTCCTGAAAACAGTCCACGGTACAGTAAAACCTCGTTAAACCGTACCCACTTAAACAGTAGTTTCGTTTTAAAAATAGTATTGTCCAATTCTCGACTCGGCAACCATTGAACATAATGCACTTTGTATCCACATAAACCGTATCAGCTTACTGTGTGCGTATGCGCTAGGCCTAGCTCCTTCAACGTTCGTTATTAAGCTTCTCACCGTTGAATGCAGTGTTCTTTTTCATTGAAATAATTCGGCGCTGTCAGGAACGGCACCGACTCTGCCTTTGTGGTACTCGCCATTGGTGTGTTGCATAATGCCGGTTTCCGAATGCCAGCTTCGCCTCAATACACCTAAGTTACGCTGTGAAGCATATGTGATAGTATTGCAGTGAAGCATAACAAATTTGGGAAGGGTCAATTGTCAACGGGACGCAGTATGTATTCCTTAACCCTTTGAGGGTCGAATTATTTTGAAAAAAACTTTCCCAGGTGGTCAAATTATTTTTTTGCGGATCTTGAATGTCCAAAATGTATTAAGTCGGAAATAAATAGTCAAAATAATTAGGAACAGTATTTTGGTGTCGGCATCACTCAGAATTGCAAAATGTTCAATAGTATTTCCGAGCGTGGTACTCCTTGTAACACGGGTCTACGCACAACGCCTTATCGCAGTCTGCACACCTAAAATGCGTGTCTGTCCTCTTGAAGCGAGGAGTTGTGTTGGCGCATACATACCATCTCTGCGTGCGGCTGCCTTGGGCAGAGGTCTGAGGCACCCTCTTGCGTAAGCGCGTTGCCGCGGAGAGCGAGAATACCTCGCGAACGGCGCTGATAAGCAAGTGGTGATAACCAAGCTAAGAGAAGTGCCAATCAAGATAGAAATCAACTTCCGCCGTCCCTGCGAGAGCGTGCCGACAAAGAGAAAAACAACGTTTCGCGCGCCTCCGTTGCGATCACGCGGCGGAAGCGAAACCGCGAAAGCGCGTTGCCACTGAGAGCGGGAATACCTCGCGAACGCCGCTATAAGCAAGCTAAGAGCAGCGCCAATCAAGATAAAAATCAACTTCCACCGCCCTGCAAGAGAGTGCCGACAAAGAAAAAAATGACGTTTCGCGCGCCTCCGTTGCGATCACGCGGCGAAACCGAAACCGCCAAAGGGGCGTTGCCGCAGTCTGAGCGACGCGCTGAAGCTAGCAATCAGCTCTGTTTACCTCCCCAAGAAGGTAGCACCAATTTCAAACGCATCTTGTAAGTGCTAAGAGGCCTCCCGATGAGCGCTCATCGTCATTATGGCGCGAAATTTCAAACGGAGGGTCGGAACCGTACCCGTACGGCGAAGACCTTGCGGGACAGAAAACCGCCGCCGTACATGTACGGCGAAAACCTTCAAAGGGTTAATCATACATGGGCGCACTCGCCATCTCTTGTCGCAGTACGAGCACCGATATGCCTAATAAGCATATTCTGATACTGGGCCTAGGCCTTCAGAGCTTTTTTGAATGTGCCTGTGGCAGTTTGAGCCTTGAAGGGCAGTAAAAGACGCATTCATGTTTTTTTTTTTTTTTTTTTTTTTTTTTTTTTTTTTAATTGCCTGATTTTTCGGACTCCCTAGGGTCCGAGAAAACATCAGAAAAATCGGGCAGTTTGGAAAAAACGAATTCATGTCTTTACCCTGATGCCCAATTTTTCCGACATTTTGCCGGCCCCTAGGGAGTCCAAAAAATCAGGCGTTGAAATAACAGCTGACCAAGAGGACGCTTCAAACGGTCTGTGGGGTGAACATGCGGTGGAAGGAGGATGAGAACAGAAAGGACCTACACATTAAGGAATGAAATAGAAAAGCGTGCTGCTGCAGCTTTGAAGGAGCTTGAGCTCAGAAAACAGTGTTGGCTGACTTACCAGCTGTTGCGAGAGAATCTCGCTTGTGACAATGTTTGGGCCCCATACCAATGAGCTTGCTATCAGTTGGTAGAAATAGCTCGTATTCAAAAATACCGTATTTACTCGCATAATGATCGCACTTCTTTCTAAAAAAAATTTACGCAAATTGAAAGGCGTAATCATAACGCAGGTTAAATTTGCCGCAAAAAAAAAAAATTCATCTCGCATTTGCTGCGGGAGGACAACAGGTCAACAAATAGGCAGCTGCCCCTGTATGTAGTGCGGCACGCCAAAACAAAGATGGCGGCCGGCGGAGCAAGCCGAGTGATCCGAACGCGATTTTTCTTCTTCTCATGAGTATGTTACGTGTATTGAAACAGTTTCTTCCGTATCTGCAATGAATATTATCGTTAATATCGGCAAGTTTGCAGCAATAACGTAACCATGTCCACTTTGAGGGGACAGAAACAGACGGACGCGCTTAGCTGCCAGTGACATAGGAACACATGGCAGGCATGCTGCGGAAACTGCGGCATTTGTCTTTACTATCCTAATGCGGCACACTTCCGCTAAGGGTGGGCGAATATCTTGGCCGTGTTACAAGCGTCGGCGTATGTATAGGGTACACTTCTAACGTATCAGTGTAAACGTGGCTGCCATCATTGCCGCTCGTGATTTGTTGCGTGCCCACAAGTGCAGACAAGAAGAATCGAAAGACGCCTTTTTTGTTGTTGTTGACCATAGCCATTATAAAGCCTACACATATTAAAGGCGAGTTTGGTTGTAGCCTTCTTTCTTTCTTCTCTTTTTTTTTTTTTTTTTTTTTTTTTGTCATGGAAGTGCGGAAAGTGATGAAAGGAATGAAATGGGGCATCTGCTTGAGAATGGTTGGTTCTTGCAGACCGCTTGGTTTGTCTTGTAGAGTCGTTTGCGTAGCATTCGACAGATAGCACAATCATTATTAGCTAGACTTCGCACACGACATCGCTGCGGCAAGTTTGGGGTGTGATCATTACACAGGAAATAAAGAGCGAATTTTGACGACAAAATTCAGGGGTGCAATCATTACGCGAGTAAATATGGTAGTGCGAGACACCAAAACAAAAATGGTGGCCGTCGGAGCAAGCTGAACGCGCCAAACGCAATTTTCTTTCTTCTCGTGAGTACATTACGTGCATTAAAACAGTTTCTTCCGTATCGGTAATGAATAATATCGATAATATCGGCAAGTTTGTGGCAATAACATAGCCATGTCCACTTTGAGGGGACAGAAACAGATGGGCGCGCTTAGCTGCCAGTGACATAGAAACACATGACGGGCATGCTGCGGAAACTGCGGCATTTGTCTTCACTACTATCCTAATACGGCACGTTTCCACTAAGCGTGGGCGAATCTGTTACAAGTGTCGGCATATGAATAGGGTACACTTCTAACGTATCAGTGTAAACGTGGGTACTATCGTTGCCGCTCGCGGTTTGTTGCGTGCCCACGAGTGCAGAAAAGAATCGAAAGACGCCTTTGTTGTTGTTGTTGTTGTTGACCACAACCATTATAAAGCCTAGACATTATAAAGGCAAGTTTGGTTGTAGCTTTCTTTTTGTCATGGAAGTGCGAAAAAATGATGAGGGGAATGAAATGGGGCATCTGCTTAAGAATGTTTGGTACATGCAGATTGCTTGGTTTGTCTTAAAGAGTCGTTCGCGCAGCATTCGACAGATGGTAAGCGCGATCATTATTAGCTAGACTTGGCACACGACATATCGCTGCGGCAAGTTTAGTGTGCGATCATTACACAGGACATTTTAAAAAATCGCATTTTGACGACAAAATTCAGGGGTGCGATCATTATGCGAGTAAATACGGCATTTGCTTCTGTATGCATCTCCTTTTTCGTGTTTGAGAATGTTCGACTCGATTTGCAATGGGTGTTACAATTTTTTCGAAGATGTTTTATTTGCTGTGCATTTTACTCACCCCTCCCTTCTGTTTTCTTTTGGAATAAAATAAACGCTACGCCTTGCTAGTCAAACTGGATTAAGTTGTCTTTTTTCTTTTTTAACATGCTTGCTAGTACAGCATCTGGCGGCATGGTGTCAGCCTAACTCGGGGAATTGGGGAATTTTGTAAAGGCACTCGGGGAGGGCGTTGCAAACTCAGGAAAATTCGATATGTCAACTTGGTAGACACCCTGATCTCAGCACGAAAACAAGCCCCCCATGTGATAGCTCATTACATATAGCTCACTAGTGTAGAATCTGGGTGTAGCTGATAACCAGCTGCACCATTGCCCTTGTTTGGCAAAAACAAGATTAGCTTCCCCTTTCTTCCGCAATTGGCTGCATCACATCACAGGGGGGGGTCGATCGTTGTCGAGATTCCCGTCTATGAATGAGTAATGAGCCTACTGAGTCCTAAATTTGATGACAAATATCTCGAACGCGAATGCTTTATAAATGTCAAACAAAGTGAATTCACTTTCGATTGTCTTCCAAGTTTCTGGTATGAACGTATACCATAATCACAAAACTTGAAAAGCTCACACGTCTTTGTTAATTATTTATTTGCTGACTCTTCTCACTTGTGAAACCTATGTCCGCCTAAGCACATAAAATTGCCTGTGCAAGCAGCATTTCCATAGCTAGCATAGTGACTTTATAAAAATTTAATGGCATTGTATAGGGCTACATTTTGAGTGAGTTAGTTGCTGCAGTCACACATGTATAATGGTTGCAAAGTCATCAAGTGCCCTGGAGTACTTTCATGTAAATTCTCCCTGCAAAAAAAAAATTGAGGTGATGTTTTTGTTTTTCTGTGGCACCATTTATAGTAACAACAGGACGCTTACTTTTCTAGTGACTCATGTATGTGGTCTATACTACATTATTTTTCTAGCATGCCATTGCTTGTTCATTGTATTATATACTTTCTTAAAGCTGCCTCTTATTAGGAAGATGTTTAAAGTTTAATTTTCAGCAAATGCACATGTGACAAATTTTCTTTTTGAGGCTCACACGATTGGCCATGACACTAGTATCAATGGTCAGCTGGTTTAAATTTTTCATAGAACATTACTTGAGATGAATATCCATCTGTCTCCTCACTTCATTTAGTTATGCATGTTGCTTCAGAAATAGTGTATGCAAACAGTTTGTGTGAATTAAAGGGTGATTAGTATTCGAAGGTGATAAGTACTGGCAACACCACGCGTGCCCACAACCGTAGCCTGGCTCTTTTGTATAAAGGGGTTTATGGTGCCTGGCCAAAAGCGCTAAATATTGACATGATTGGACAAGAAAGAGATAATAGTTTTCTTTTGTCAAATGTTGTCCTTTGTTCTCAGCTCTGTTGGCCATTCACTGTGAGTCAAAACCAACTGGTCCACCAACAAGCCATGACAAACTTTACAGTACCCTCATAGTGTAGTGTGTTAGTCATTTTGCATTCCATCTCCTGACCTGTACTGTGAGGGTAGTAGCAGAGGTAAGGTAAAATCCTTTGGAAGAACACTAGGACCAAGTTGGTTCAGAAATTAGTTTCACATTTACTGTTAAAATGGAAAGAAAGCAATATAACAAGACTGATGCACATCTGGCTTTGCTTTGTTTGCCGGTTTTTACTACCGTACTTATTCAAATCTAGGCCGATAGTTCCCTTTTTTTTTTTTTTTTTTTCATATCATATGTCAAACTCTAAGGTCGACTTAGATTCGAGGATTTTAACCGAATTGTAATTTAAGATGATAAATAGGGCGCATAGCTAGTATAGTGAACTAGAATATTTCTATTTCATTAAAATAGCCGGCATCATCTAGAAAAGTCAGTATCGCAGCCGCTATTAGCCATGCCAATAGCCAACTGAAGTACATGAGCGACGTCGCTATTTTTACCTGTGTCGTGTCGGCATGCGGCGTGGCCCATAGCATGGCGTTATCGTAATGGCACTAAACAGGCGATGTCACTATAGTGCCGCCTTCAGACGAAAAGTTCTGCTAGCTGTAGAGGTATCATTAAACATTCAAGCCAGGCGGGACTTCAGCATTAATGAGAAAAACATCTGTGGTTAGAGGGGGCCAACGGGGGATGCTTTTTGCGTCTGTCATAATGAGGAGATGACAGCGATACGCAAAATAAGCGCGCGATAGCAGAGAGGAACTGTTCACCGGGAACGCGCTGCGTTTTGATGCGTGCAAGCCGTGCCGCACTGTCTACGCAACTGGCATATCCAGTTATTTGTTTTAAGCACATAATTCATTACATGCTGGCACTGGTGAAAAACATTTTATATTTACTTTGTTACTTGTGGTAATTTGTTATTCTGTCTTCATTACCGAGGTACGGCTGTACTAGTGTAATACTGTATTTGTGAACAAATTCCTACACACTCAGCTCTTACACTCTTGGCTCTCATCAAGGATACAGTGTCAAACGTTTGGCTTTCCTTTGCAGCCCGCCAATCACCAAGAACACATTCAGCAAGTTTGAGTTGGACGTGCCCGACGACCTACGTGAATAGTGAGTGTCTTGGCCAACTTGAGGGGGGGACTGCTGGTTTTTGAGTCAGTCGGCGTGACCGGCATGGCCTTTGGCCGCGTTTCTTTCTGTGGCTGTGGCAGTTCCAAGGATGACTCGGCCCACAAGGAGTTCAAGAAGGCCATTGGGGCGGCTGTGGTTCGGTACATCCCTTCCAAGCAGTGCCTCATGGTTATCGTGAGTGGCTGGCTTTTCTTCTTTCTTTTGGAGAATGAGATGCATCCAACATTGCCAGGCTAAACTTTCATATGCCTGGAGGCTCCCTCCACCCTTTTCAGGGAATCTGAAGGAAGAAAGGGGAAAAATATTGAATGACTTGCCCATACGTATGTGCATGGCTGACATAACTGAGTAGTGGTTTTAACTCTAACAATTATAATTTTACTGAATGCTATACTCGCAGACAGCTTTTCTTGGCTATGAACTGAAAGATATGGAGGCGAAGCTTCTGCACATGTATTCCTACACAAAGTAGTTCAGGAAAGTTTGGCGCTGGTTTTTAGTTTCAATTTCACCCGTCTTGCATAGCACCTAGCACCTTTACTTTAGAAAAGACGGACACAGTTAACTGAGCGTGAATGATAATCACTGTTCATAGATATCTCATGTATCAAGTGAAAAGTGAGCAGCGGCAGCCTGCATCAAAGCCCCAAATCGTTTGTGTGATCACAGCATCAATGGGAACGCACAATCGACTGCAGCACCGCTAGAACCAGCGCAGCATAAGTCAGCTCACTCAATCGTTTGCACATGCCGAGAGTTGTGATTCCCGAATGGGTTCACCTGGTTTGTGTGTAGATGTTGCACATGCTTGTTTTGTATGTCTTAACAGCCATTCATTGCTGAAATTGGTCATCAATCTCCCAGGAAAGCTAACAGGTGGGACAGCAGGTGACGAGCATTCACCAGAAGACGAGGGTGCCATTTAACCTTTGAGAAATGTGTAATATGTATGACAGTTTCACCTGAAACTAAGTAATACAATAAAATTTGAGTAGCAAAGCAGTGAATGTTGCATATAGTTTCACAGTAATGTTCTCTTTACCACTAAAAAAACATGAACAAAATTGCGGCTCTTCTTTTCAGTAGTGGTGCCACAAGTGCTCTTCAGTCCCGTAGTGTTCGCTGCATAGCCAAGAAAAGTTGCCCGCAAGTATAACTGGCATTTCAGCATAACTGTCTCAGAGTCCGGGTGGTCCACATTATGAAGCATCTGGGTCTATGGTGTGCACTTGGCGATGCTCATTTTGTCATAATAGAAAGAGGAGCTAAAGTGGTAGTGCTTAACTTGTGTGAAATTTGGCACTGTGGGTTTTGGCAGTTCTTTTATAAGGAAAACACTGTTTTGAGTACGAGTTTTGGCACTATTGTAGCATGATGCAGTTAAAAGCAAACTTGCATATGTTCTGTGAACATGCAGGCCCGCTCAGAGGCAGCCAAGAAACGGGCTGAAATGATGAGTGAAATCTATTACCGGAACCTACGGCAGAAGTTGATCCTGCTCAGTAAGACAGAGGAGGCTGCCCGACAACTTGAGGTGAGTTTCCTGCTGTCCTCAATTAGGATGAGTATGGCCCTGGTGTAGTTCAAGTCGCACCAGAAATGAAGAGTTATATGGGATCAAAAATGGCCAATTGAATCCCTATTATGCATACGCCATGCAATGTCTGGTGCTGTACAACAAAACTAGCTTGGGCTGGGCAGACCCCAGGTAAAGATCTGCATTGTATGGCAGCTCATGGTAGCTAGTACACACTGGAGTGCTGCAAAGGTGTTAGCTTGAGAGCAGTAGCTTCATCAGCTACTGTTATACTGTCATCAGCCACATGTTATAGGAGGCATAAACATTTTTTTTTTCTTTCGGTTGTCTGTGCATAGTTATCTTCCATTATGTAGCCATTATGGGAAACGTGTAACCATGACAGAAGGCCTACAGCTGCCAGATTTCTATGTGCACATAATTCTGTAGTGTTGACTGAAGCCAGGTTATTAGTTTGCCTGGAAAATTGTGTAATTTTTTAAACTGCAAAAGTGAAGAAAAAATACATTCCGTAACTCTGGCTGTTAAACATACTGGTTTTCTACAAGGTAGAGCATGTATAATTGACAGCTAATTATTGAGAGACTGGCAAGCACACATAAAGTTCTCTACCGACAGAAATTGGTGCAGTAACTGGATTGGTTAGGCAAGTGAATGGCCTATAAATGCTAGCACATTTTTATGAAGAGAAGGTGAATCACAAGCAGCTAGCTGTCTTGTTATGCATAGGCGAGGATGTAGAGCAGTCAGTTGTAACTGTTCAAGATAGGCCAGTTTTCATGCAATATTAACTAGGCTTGAGTGGGTGCCATCAAAATTTGTGAAATCACTATAAGAATGAAGGGCCAGAACAGTGGTGCAAATTACCTTTTTTCTTACCCCCTTTCGCATTCTGCGCGTGTGGAGGATAGTGGGCGTCCCTAATTTTGTTCGCACAAGTCCCACATAAAACTCCCAACACCCATGATGCGGCCCAATTACTGTCCATCTCCACACACATGATCACTTTCCTTTTATATGCTGCATCGAGATGAACTTGGTATGTCCTCGCAGCTGGTCCTTTCATGCTTATAGAGCAAACATTAAAAACGGGAAGACATACAGTAAACTAATTCACAACCTACTGAACTCCACACATTTACAGATGTACCTTAACCAGTGCGCCTGCTCCAGTTCAACTGTTCTGCAGAGTGGCACTAGTTATAACCTGTTCTCTGTAATCTGCTTTCACAATCTGTGTCATCAGTTGTGCTGCCATTTTGGCAGGCACAATGTGTTTGTATAAATTCAAATAAATTCACAAATATAAAACAAAAACTAAACTTGCGAAGGTTTTCCGTTTGAATAGTGAGACTAGAGGAAGAGGAGCAGGGCAAGAAAGGTAAACAACGAGCACAGGTGGCAGTTGCAATGCTAGCTGCCATAACTTCCCCTCCCTAGCCTCCATAAGAGGCTGAAAAAATTGTTTTGAAAGATTAATGGGATAAACTAGCTTCTTTAAGTTGATTACAGATAGCCTGTCAGAGATCACATTAGGATTTACTGCTGTGTGCCATAATGAAAGGCAAAGGATATGGTAAAAGTTTTCACAAGTAATTTCTGGCTCCCGATGTGTGCAAGAAATTGATCAAGTTTGTTTCAAGAAAAGATGAGCACAGTTTTCTTTTTAATGCTTAAATGAGTTAAAAGCTTGCAAAGGGGATGCCAGTGCTTTAAAGGGATACAAATAAAAATCGAAGAATATAGAGAAAGCCCCACAATTGCATTCCTAAGACACGATTGCTATAGTATATAGTCATTATTCGGGTTACTTTTGAGCGGATGGCTTTATTTTTGACGCTCCATAAGCGGCCACCGCGTCACTCGAGAAGCATTCATGAGAGGTACGCGAGAAAAGGAATACCGCTTCCTGCCGTTTTCACATGTGCACAGCAGACCCTCGGTATTCTGCGGCGTTGGCACGACTGCTCCACACATCAAACCACAAATCCACGAGATGAAAGACGAGGTTTTCGAACAGCTCACACGAGGAAGCGGTGCGAATAGGACGGTCGAACAAAGAAAGCGCGTTGCTGCAAACGTCAACTTGCCCCTTGAGGTGGGTAAGCGTGACGTGCTATCCGGTTTCGCCGGAGATTTTGGAGGAGGCCGGTAGGTGCTGTGATTTGAGAAATATTCACTAAAATAATTACTTCTCGCTCACTTCTCCTCCGAAAGAGTGTTGTTTTGGTCGCTCTCGGTGCGACAGCTATCACTGGAGACAGAAATCTCGGCGACAAATTTTTTATTCACTATCCCTTTAAAACGTGCTGCACTGCAGGCCTTGTGTCAAGGAACTCTTTCCAAACTGCAATGCTAGCTTTTCTGCATGGTATGGTGGCAGCATAACAGTACTGCGAAAGGTATGTACACAGTGAAGCTGTATGGGTAATTCTCTTTTTGAACTCGTGACACACTCGTGAGCAATTAGAGAGCTCTGGGCTACACACATGGACCAAAATTTTTTGGTTTGGGCAGTAAACTTTTGGAGCCAAGTGACCGATCAAAGCCTTGTGACATCACTGTCATTATGTTAGAAGTGAGTCAGTGAGTAAAGGCTTTATTTGAAAAGAAGGTATAGACGGATGACCTTATTGTTAGGCAGCCACGAGCCCCTGGACCTGGGTGACTTCTTCAGCTCTTTTGATGACTTTGGCCTGCAGGTCAGGGTTGGAGCTGAGCAATACGGCCTCCCACTGCTCAGTATTACTTATTTCGTGATTTGTGTGATTTTTCGCTGGGCACGACCAGAACAGATCCGGTGTTTGTCTGAAGTCGTGTTCCTTGAGGGTGATGTGCACGCCTAGGGCTAGCAATTTAGCGTTGACCGTTCTTATGGGTAGCCCAAAAGCCTGTTTATAGGCCCTCCGGATAATTCCCTCTATTTTCTCTCTCTCAGCCGCATTGAGGCAGAGGTACTGGGTGATGTAGGTGATGCCTTTGAGCACGAAGGCTTGTACCAACCTTATGAGGTTGGCTTCTTTCGTGCCAGAGTGTCGGTTGGAAATTCCTGAGATGAGTCACATCGTCTGTTGAATGCATGCTTCTAGTTTATTGTGTTGCCGTTGCGCCCGTGAGCTTGCATGAAGAGGCAGAGTACACGGATGGTGGTCACCACCGGGATCGCGCCTTCTCCGGCTCGCATAGTGATTTCTGGGGGTGGTGCAGTGTCAGAATTGCAGTTTGTAGGGGCTCTGAGTAGGAAGAGTTCTGATTTTTGCGGGGAGCAGGTGAGGCCTTCGTTAGTCACATACTTTTCAACCGTGTCTACAGCTTGTTGTAGCTTTGTTTCTATATCTCCATCACTACCTTTAACCACCCACAGGGTGATGTCGTCGGCATACAGACTGTGGTGTAGATCTGGAATCTGATTAAGTTGTTCCAGTAATCGGATCATTGCTAAATTAAAGAGGAAGGGGGACAAATCTGATCCCTGCGGTGTGCCACGACATCCAAGAGGGATCTTGTCCGATTGTTCTATTCTTAGTTCCGCTGTGCGGTGGTTGAGGAAATCTTTGATGTAGTTGTAGGTCCTCTGGCCTACACCTAGGTACTGCAGAGTCTCCAGTATAGCATGATGCGCTACGTTGTCAAAGGCCTTTGTAAGATCAAAGCCCAGGACAGCCCGGGTACCATTCTTGGATATGTGGTCCAGAACTTGATGTTTAAGCTGAACCATGACGTCTTGCGTGGAAAGTTTTTGACAAAAGCCAATTATGGAGTTCGGGAATAGGTTGTTGTCCTCCACAAAATTGTGGAGGCGGTTAAGTATGACGTGTTCCATGAGTTTTCCTACGAACGAGGTCAGAGAGATCGGGCGTAAGTTCTCGAGCTGTAGTCGCTTACCATGTTTAGGTGTGAATATTATTTGTGCATGCTTCCATTGCGAGGACATAGAACCTGTTTCCCAAAAGCAGTTGAAGTACTCTGTTAGGGCAGCGATAGATGCATCGTCTAGATATTGGAGGGTCTTATTTGTTACGCTACGGGGCATGGTGCAGGTTTAGTTCGAAGTTTCAGCAAGACTGCTCGTACTTCAGCCTCTAGAATGGGTGCGTCTAGGTTAAGATTCTCCGGACCTGCATATGGCTTCTGGGGGATTTGTGCATTTGTGCCTATGTACCGGGTTCTGAGCTCTGTCAGAAGATCATCGTTTGTGCCCTGGTATTGGTGAGTGATCTTATTGAGGTATTTCCTCTGCTCAGATTTACTCTTTTCTGGGCCCATAAGATATCGGAGGAGATTCCACTTTTTGGCTAGACTGAGTTGTCCCTGCAAGCATCAGTACACTTGGCTATCACTAATACTGCTTCGCCTTTCCTGCGAAACTGCAGCCTCTTTTTCTTTTCTTTCTTTCTGTGAGCCCAAGTATAAGCGGTGCTGTGTATGACTGCTGTTCATTCCGATTTCGAGTGAATCCAGCTTGGCCTCATTTCGGTTACCGAGTGAATTATACAGTGTTCCCCAACTATCATACACCAAGACTTCAAAAAAGAGCAGTTGCGTTACTCGAAGGAAACCTAGTGCATATTGTTTCCAGTACAATGGAGTAGCTGCCAGTAATCCTTTCGTTACTGAGATTTATTTATTTATTTATTATTTATTTATTTATTGACAGAATACCTTCGTTACCTTGAAGGCATTATTGCAGGGGGGGGGGGGGGGGGGACAGTTAGAGAAAGATGTATTTAATTGTTCACAGAAATAAGTAAACAAGGTAACATCAAGGTGGGAGCACACAATATACGAATATCTTAAACTGCAACAGAAAATTTAAACAAAATTAAGACAGTAATGCATTGTCATTGTTGCATTGCTGCAAGATCACGCCGCTTATGGGCACATTCCTTGCCAGTGTGTCCAACAACCACGTAAACAGGGCTTTGTTCATATCGGTGTACGTCGACAACTTCATCCTTTTCTTCTTTGAACTTGTGCCCGACTCCACTTCACTGTGGATGCTTTCTTTCTCATTCAAGATAGTCGACAGGGTGCTGGCTGGGATGTTGAACTGGGAAGCAACCTCCTGCTTCCCACCCTTGGCAACCATATGCACAATTGAAAGCTTGTCCCCAAAAGACAAAACTTTTGCACTTCTTTGCTGAAGTTAACACTCGCGTCACGTGCGCTCTCACATTCGCACAACTGCGTAGGAGAGGCCCCAGCGAGCACAGACGTGTTGATGAAAGTGCGGCGGAAGTCATATGCTGGTTTTCGCAAAGGAACACTGGGACTGGTACCCCATATGTGAATGTTGCCATAGCAACTGAGCTCCTGAAGCTCTCACTGCTGCTCTCGGCCTCTGAAAGGTTAGATAAGTTTTTTCGGCCCATGTCTTTCTCCTAGCACATTCTGTTCGCAAGACAGGCTGACTTTGGTGGAGTGTGGTGTGTAAGCTTTAAAGTTGTGTTTGAAGATGAGCGTGGGTATCAGCCAGCAAAGACACTCTAGTAATCATGGCGCATGTCTTCGTTGTCTTCAAAGTGCCACGGCAAAGTACAGGAGCGCATCTGCTTCACTAAAACTGTTACAGAAGTTTCTGTAGGCTGTGTTCTTATGCGTGTCGACAGTACACATTTCTGGTGACTTGTAGCAATGCAAATTCAAAGCTCGCGCCTACCTGCTCCGGCGAGCTGATTGGAGGTGCAAAAGGAGATACCCCAATATGGCTGCACTTACAGCTTCAAAAATGTGACGTCAGGGCCTCCCATCTTTTTTTCCCTCCATCTCTTCCACCGTGCCACGCCAACACACATAAGCCTTTAAAAAAAAGAACTAAAACAGGCAGGCACGGTAGTGACAATGTCACGAGGCATAAGCAAAAAATGCAGAGGCTAATCTGCTTGTCACACAGCTGCGCTAGGGGAGGTGTAGTGGCTTTCATCATTATCGCCGCACACTGGATTGATTGCCCTGGCTCGCTGTGATCGCATGCGTTCCTCTTGTGATCGGCCGATTGCCTTATTTATCAATTACAAAAGTTATGCATTATTTACTCAAATTTTGGGTAGAGCTACCGTTCATGATAACAAATGAGTGTCAAAAATTGATTACAACAAGGTCAAGTGCCGTAATGCCTTCATTACACAGAGGTCAGAAATACATGAGCTTCTATGGGGGTGGCATTGGGAAATGAAAAAATTTTTTAAGTCCAAAAATTCGTTACCTAGAGGTTTGTTACATCCAGATTTATCTGTATTCCTTAATTACACACACGTGCACCTACTGTCTTCTGTCACAGTACGATCACCGATATGCCTACTAAGTGTACCGGCAGGGTAGGCCTTCAGAGTGATTTTGGATGTTTCTGTGGTGATTTGACTCCTCGGGGGCAGTAAAAGGCATGCATTTATTTTTCGGACATTTTCACAGCTCCTAAGGAGTCAGAAAAATTGGACGTTGAGTGTACCATTTCTCATTCCTCATTCTACTCTTGGTATGCTTCACCGCAATACATACTATATGCTTGACTGTGTAACATCACTGTATTGCAGTTATGCTGACTTTTGAGTCTGCATTGTGAAACTCTTCTTGGGTCCTTGCTCTTCTTTCCACGCTTTGAAGCCATCAGCTAGGATGACAAAGGTGGAGTCTGCTCCATTGTTGACAGCAACAAATGCTTTCAATGAAAATTATGCACCGAACAGCAGGAAGCTTGGTAGCATTGTCAAGGCAGCAAGGCCTAGCTTTTCGGAGTGCACAACAGCACAAAATGATCACACACCAAACACCATGTGGCCAAACACAAATGGTTATAGTGACCACAGTGGCTATGGATGGAGGCACTGGTTCAAGGCTCCAGATAACCAAAATGGAGGTGACATCGAAAAATGCTCTTTCGGACCTGTGGTCATGGCATAAATTCTGAAACAACGGATAGCAAAAGGTTTCAGCATTCAAAATTTCAGACATTGTTATACATTAAACTCAATGGAAAATGTGGCGGTGCTGTGATAGTGTGTGAATTATCAGGCATGTCCAGAAAATCATTCGGTTGCCGTATCTAAATTTCATTGTGTATATAGGTGGCTAAACTAATCGACTATGTTTTGATGGGTGAACTTGCTACCAATCGGCTCACTAGCACTGAAATAATGGGAAGATGTAGCTTGGTTGTATAAAGTGAATGTTAGATACACATTCTAGAGCTACTGCTCTCTGAAGTAAGACATATAGAGGTTCCTTGAAACAGTCGCATGCAGGTTCTCCTGACAGGTTGCTAGTGCTGCAACATTTGTGTGGGTAGAAGAAAAATAGGTTTCTGCATAGATTTCATGTTAAATACAAACAAGGGTAATAAACCTTTTCACTACATAACATGCATCGATGAATGGCATCTGTTGTTTTTAAGTGTAGTTGCAACAACACTAATTGCAACTGCCCCTTTGAATGTGGTGTAGTGTTGAAAGTGGCAACAAGGATCAAAAGACAAGTCTGGTAGACCAGAATAAAACTTTGGGCATACATCTTATGCATTTCACTGCTAAGCAGTGTAGATATAGCCCCAAGTGATTCAGGTTTGAACTGTAGAGACAACAGCGCACTGTTTTTTGACAACAGCACAGGTTTTTGTGGTAGCGTGCTTATCATTATGTGTTCATAACAAGTATATTAATGTGTGATTCAGCATTTGCATTGTGTTCTTCATAGCTCTCTTTGGTTGGTAGCTGGGGCCAGTGGAATTTCTTCTTGTTAAAGTAGAATTGGTGGTTGGGATGGCACATAGTCATCATAACAGGAGGATGCCTGGTTGTTTTGCATCATGTCGCTTTGGCATGTTCAGGGACTGAGGCTTGCATGCACATACAGCAGCAAAGACTAACATTTGTGTGTCTACGGAGCCTTGGCCTGTGGTATGGGGGAGGGGGAGGGGAGGTGGCTTGCATGGCTATGCTTTAAAGCACGGGCACTGCTGGGAGGTGGAATTGGTTGGAAGTTTGTAATAAAAGTATGGCGTGTTTTTTCTGAAAATTTTGGAATTCTGAAAGTTAGCTGCACCTTGTGAAAGAAATAGGCATTCACCACAGTGCCATCACGTGGACTTAAATTAGACGTGCAGTGTCTCAAGTATTTATAAAACAGGAAGAACACTTGTATACCTGCCTGATACAGTAGGCTACCATAAGTTGGGCATGAATACTATATAATGGTAGAAAAAGTGGCGTCATTTTAAGTTTTACTGATATCCTTTTTAATATATTGTTGCTTGTACATGTTAAATAAGATAGTGTTACTTGTAGCCTTTGTCAAGGCTAATATACCCATACCCTGTCTTGTATTAGCTGCTGTCAAAATGCTGACAGAGGTAACCTTTGAGGCTCTTAGAGGACCCCTCACCAGGCTTGGCCATATTAAACAAACAAGCGCAGTGTATACAATGTGCGGTGACCATTGTGTCTGAATAGTATTGCACCACTGTGTGCCACGAAAACAGCTGAAATTTCAAACGAAACCGCGCACCCTTCTCAAGGGAGCTGCACTCCCAGCGAGAGTTGAGCTCGGACACACAAGTGCACTTACCTAATTTGCATTGCTGAAATGTCACTCACCGCGAAACATGACTTGAGAATTTTGCAACACTACAGGAGTTATTTGTTTGATCTGTTGCTTCAATGGAAGGTTTAATGTTTAGAGAGAATAAACTATAAACTGAGTTTCTGCAAGTCAGTGTTACTCTGTGCTGTATCAAGAAGGATGGGCTCCTGCTTAATCTGCTTTTCCCCATGTCGTGTAATTGCACGAACAGAAGATGAAACTATCTGTCATTTTTACCGACTTTCAACATGTGATTGTGCTCTTGTGCATAGCGCGCAAAACAAGACAAAATGCAACAGCTCACGCATGAGACTATCACCAGAAGTGCTCCACACAGAAAAAAACACGCTCACACACAAAAAAAAAAAAAAAAAAAGGCGGGGCCATCATGTAAGCATCGCGCATTCCTCCGGCTTCAGTATGAGAGAAAGTAAGGAAAGAATCTCGCTTGTGGAGTCTAGACGGGGGGTAAATGAAGGGCGGCTCTTGGCAGCGAAGCTTACCTCCTGAAATGGTTCGCAGCACTTCACATATTTAAATCTTTAATAATAAACCAATTTGAAAAATTATTGAGGGAGAATGCAGTCTAGAGGATATGTAACAACTTCCAGCATATAATGAAAAAAAAGGGCCCGTTTAAGGGGGGAGGAGGGGATCAGAATTAACTTTTTTGTTTCTTGACAGAAAGGGCTGAAATTTGGCACACACTGCACATTGCAATAAAGAGACAATTCTAAAATTTCATTAGGATATCTTAATTAGGTTTTGTTTTATAAGAATTTGTAAGTTCCTTGCTTGTGGAAAGCCTGGCACAGTAACGAAACATGATAGGGAGCTGGAAATACTTTGCATGTTTGCCCAGATGTCTAATCTACATCAAGACAGTGTTCGATTTTTTTTTTAGTGCGCTAATAATTTTTTGCTCAACATAACATGCACATGACTGTGCTTCACTGCATGGAGCCATGTAGTAATTGTGAAATAATTAAATAATTGAAAGATAAAGAAAAATTTCAAGACTGTCTTTAAGTACAGCACAGCTTGTGGATCACAGCAAAACAAACTGGACCAAAATCAGTCAAGCCATTGTTGTGCTACGCTTTCCACGAGCGAGGTGATTGACAAAAAAAATGCAATTGAGAAAACTGGCTGCAAAGTTTGCAAAGTTTTAAAAGCACTGCAAATTTATTAAAAAGCACCAGGGCTGTAATATTTTGAATCATTGCTGTCAGGCACCTTCTTACACCTTTGCCTCTTTATTTGGTGGGCTTTGGATGCCTTCTTCAGGCGTTCTTTATCCTTTTCTTGCGCCGTTTGGAGTAGTGCATGACCACCATTTTCACTGCCAGGCCGAGCCTGGTATCGCAGTGTACACCCACAGAACGCTGTTGGCATCTTGGGCACAGAGCTTTAGCGATCAAAGAGTTCATCGCGGAAACAGGCATAATAATGAACTCTCAGTCACAAGGGGCCTAAATTTTTTCTTGGCATTGCTGCTTCCGCTCAGTCGCTGACACTGCGCGAAGGGAGTCGCGAACGCTGCATGCCTGCGCTTCTGCAGTCACCGCTGACACAAAACGCGGCTCGAGGTGCGTCTGAATCGTGCGACGATTCGTCTGGTGAGCCTTGAGTCACCATACAGTATGTAGCTCGTCGACGATTGTGGCTCACTCGCAGGCTGCGTGTCCCTGTCGCACGATGCATCGGAAACGCACACCGTCTCTGCCGGCGATGGAGACCTTCGACCCGCGTCGCCTCCAACAACGCGATCTCGGTTGCTGACTCGCACGGCCGTACGCACAGGTGCGAGAGCCTCCATTGGCACGTCTTCCGGTGGCTTAGTTATCAGTATCGATGTCACAGGGCGATTGTCGGCTTCGCTGCTGGAATAGCACGGTGCAAGATAACGCGGCACGTTATCCGCGTGTTCAGTCGGGTTCTCCGCTTCTCCCGCTGGCCGCCGTCTTTTTCTCGCCGTAGGAGGCTTGCGCTTTCGTTTTCCGAAGGCATGCTTCATTTAAAAGTTCTTTCCGAACGAGCGACGATCCATCACTGACCTGGGAGCTTTCATAAATCCGAATTCTGCGAGTGTCAAGCGAAGAACGACGCCGGCGTGGTTTTCAAAGCAGACAACTGCCGTCCGCTGTGGTTGCCAGCTTGCCCGCTGCTGCAGCAGCAACCAATGGCGAGACGCCTTTCAGTACGGCAACCAATCGGAGGCCCGCTTTCATCGCAGGGCCCGTGTGACCGCCTTTAGAAGACCCGCGCTTCTTTTGTGTTTGTGCGTTTGTTACAAGATGGCGACGACCGAAGAATTCAGAAACGGAATGGCGAAACTTCGAGCGTTCGAACGATACCAAGATGGCGGCGTTCGGTGGCGGGAAAGACGAGTTAGGGCTCCGCGAACTGCGGTGATTTTACGCGATTTAAAGCTGTTTTCTCGCCCTACGCACTGATAAATTAATTTTTTTCGGGCACTTTTAGTGCGTTTTCAGTCAAACCATATTGATACAATGTAGATTAGGCATTGCAGATACCGAAACGCGTCGTTGCCAAAAATCGATCTTTTTTGCGATTTTCGCGATCTGATCCCCGCGTCCCCCCTTAAAGAGCCCCTCACCAGGCCACATAGCAAATTTCAGTTATATGCAGGAAGTTACATGCCCAGTAGGGAGCATTCTGCCGCAATAATTTTTCAAATTAGTTCATTAATAGCCACAATAGAAATACAGTCGCCGACTGTTTATTCGGGCCTCACGGGGACTGCAGAAATGTCCGAATAAACAGGCGTCCGAAAAAGCAGATTAAGAAAAAAAAAACTAAATCCTTTATTTCCACACACTTATTCGGGCTCGGCAGTAGGCTTGAAGAAATCGTGAATGCGCCATTGCACGCTGTTCCTTTTACACGCTATCGGGGAAGCCTGAATCTCGCAGAGGCTTGTATGGTCACTATAGGCGGCTGAAAGCAGAGTCACTGCTTGTACATGCTCCGCATGTGACGGCAGCGTAGCACATGTTGCGTCATCTTCCGACTCGGAGTCATCGTCCGGCAGTGCAGCAGAAACCTGACGAATGATCTCGCCGTCGTCGAGTTCTGCACATGTCAGTAGAGCAGTGTCAGCACTTTTTTAACTGTCAAATGAGACGGTGTCCGGAATCGCAATGCTCGGCAGAACATTTTCGGCACATCGGAAGGCGACAAATCCTAGGCCTCCCGGCACCCGCTTGCCGGCATTCCCCAGCGCAGTCTGCACGGGCACTGTCGGCGCAATTAGACACTTGACTCGATGTTTCCGTATGCCGCGTTGGATCACCGCAACCTCGACACGGCACACAAAGCAAACATCACTGCGCCGTCATGCCGACATCAGTCGCACAAACGAAAAACATCGCCTACCTGCAGCGTCGTGCACAAAAACAAATCAGCTGCTGGATTGTCTTGACATGGCTTACTAAGCTGAGACCGGAACTGTTGTAGCAATGGCTGTAGCCACGAATCAGGCAGAAACGATGATGATGAGCGGGGACTTGCAGTAGCGCCACTTCGTGGGCCAGCAAGGAAGATCTGTTCAAAACAAAAATGGCATTCAGCAAGTCGAACCATGCAACGGTCAGAGTCGGTGCATGGTGCTCTCGATCGAATTGGCTCGAGGAGTGTGCGAAAAATCAGGCAAGGTGGGTTGCAAGGTGTCCAAACTTTCAGCAGTTGTTATACATTATGGTCTACGGCGAGAATGGTGGTGCTGCGAAGCAGACCGAATAATCGAGCATGTCCGTATTTTTGGAGTCCAAAAAATCAGTCTGCGACTGTACTTCAGTGCCGCGAACCCATGATTTCAGGAGGCAAGAGCTACTGCCAAGAGACTCTCTCCACTTGCCCCGTCTAGCCTCCGCAAGCGAAATTCCTTCCCTGCATTCTCCCATATCGGTGGTCAAGGATCGATTAACACATAAGTCACAGGCCCAGCCTTTTCTTGTGCACTTCCACTGACAGCATCGCGCATAAGCTGTTCTGTTTGTGTTGTTTCGCGCAGCGCGAGATTTTCTGCTCTGTGTACGAGAACACCTGACTAGTGGTAGAATTCAGCGCTACGGGAATACTGAGGAAGACACAAGCGGTTCATAGAGCATGATCGCGTACTGGAACATAGTAGAAAATTACACACTTTTGTTATCTGCGCACATGACTGCATGACGTCGGAACAAGCAGACAAAATGGAAGTTCTCCTCTCTTGCTGCGGCACAAAGTAATACAAGAACACCCAGAAATTTGGTTTGTGTGTTTTATTATTTCTCTGAAGTTTAATTCATCAATTGAAGCAACAGATTACACAAAAAACAGATGTTGCCTTGAAAAGTTATGCGTGGCTCTGCTATCGCAAACACCAGAGACCAGTGGAGCTGAGAGAAGGCCAGTAAAGTAGTGCCAAACCGCACACTTTGTCTAACTTTTCCTTGGCTTCCCCAGCTCCGCTGGTGTCTGGTGTTTTTGATAGGAGAGCCACACTTTTTTTTTCTTTCCACTGCGAAAAAGAGGATTGCCAAAGCAGGCACCCGGGCTTTTTTTTTTGGAGGGCAACGATGTCACACCACCTGTGTCCCCACTAGGCTACACTCTCTCAGCTCTCTCTCCCCCAGCTTTACGAAACTGTGGACGTTAAGAGAAACCCAGCAAGGTTCTAACAGCTGCACTGTAATAATTCTCGAAGTCACGGGTCACTACGAGCAGAGTCATAGCAGTGTGATGTACGTAGCGCACTTGTGCGATATGCCTCGACTCTCCGGCTGGGAGCACGGTGCCCGCCAGGAGAAGGCCAAATGGTGTTCAGTTTGAAATTTCAACTCTTTCCGCGGCGCATATCGATGTAATACTTAGCAGACACAATCGTTAGCATGGATTGTATGCATAGCGCCGATCAGCTCAAAATGGCCAGACCTGGTGAGGGGCCCAAGTCTTTCGATCATGTGATTTCATCATATCACTAAAGAATGTATAACTATGTGCTAGATATAACATGTCATGCACTTGTGGTGTGTCGTCTTAACCACTTCATCTACATCTTTGATCTTAATCGTTCTAAAGGATCTAGATTTTTTTTTAGTGTGTATGTATATAATATCAATTTGAGCAGGTGCATTTTGATGTTGGTCAGAAAGCAAAAATACAATTGTGCTTGTTAGATTTATGTGCATGTTATAATTAGCCACAGGTAGTCAAAACAAATCTGGGGTTCTAGACTGCAGCACTTCTCATAGCTCCTATTTTTACCGTGTATGATATAATGTTTGTGAGCAGTTTTAATGTAGCCATTGTCAAACACCCAACATCCTGGTTTATGTAATTGACTATGCAGAGAAGGGTTGAGTGAATTTGCTAGGAGCCAGTTTGGCAGCACTTCGTCCTTCAACATTTTGTCTTCCTGGTCAGTGACAATGGCAAGTTGAATGAAAGCACACTTGGCTTCCACATTTGCAGCTAAGAGCTTTATAGTAGACCTGAGTCGGATCATTTCAAATGATGGGAGCCAGCAGCTGTGGCACTGTTGCCGATAGAGCTGGGTATCTCAGGAGATTCTTGCAAGCATACCTTTAGGCTGTTTTCACTAAAAAAAAGACTCTTCTTGAAAAATAATCTTTTGTGCTTTCGATGAAGTTTGTGCAATTTTGATCAATTTTTCTGATGCAGAGAAGTTATGCTAGTTGGTCAGTGGATTTGTAAAGACTGAGGCTACTGTAGCAGTGTAGATGCTACAGTATTAAGGGCCTCTGCTGTGTAGTTGTTTATGCAGGTGTCCAGAAGTCTTGTAGAATGCTATAATAGCCAAGCTGTGAAAGTACATGCGTTAAGAATTTTAAGACCTGCTTCTTTTTAACTAGGGTTGCGTATTAGTATTCGAAGCTTTTAATTGCTGTGTGAAGGATTGCAAATGGCAGTGCTTCTAAAATTGTTAGGCTTGTATTTCTAATGATTCATGAGTGGAACAGAAGTGTTTTTATTTGGCTTCTGGCCGTTGCATGCATTGGGCAATATGTTTTATATCAGTTTACTTCCTATTATGGAGCAATGAATGTGCCTGTGCACATAAATGGTGGTAGAAAGCAATGTCAGACTTTGCATAGGGAATCTCACCAGATGGTAATTGAGTCTTCTCCTATGTAAAGCAAAAACAGCCAGCCATCCTCGGAGTTCACATTTTAGAAGGCATTTATGAGAAGACACAAGCAGCATTAGTTGCCTTTTGCTAGCTCATGCAAATAATTATACAGGCTTGTTTACACTTCCAATTTGGCCCTCCTTTTTCCAACGACACTGAGGTAGTGCCACCACATGGCTTTTCCATTCATCAGTATTGCCTCATACTGTTTTATGCATTACATTGATGTACAGTGATTGATGGAAAGAACATTTGTAAGTAGCATGATGGAACACCAAGTGCACGTGTTTGGTATGACCTACTTGTCATTGCAATTGTAGTCACGGCACGTACAATGGACTTAGATCATTACTTGCTTGTGCTATATTGTTTTCTGACAATTACATGCATAGTAGAAAACATCTTCATTATTTTTAAGGTCCTTGGGCTGGCTTCAGCTGTGCAGCAAGAATAGGCTGCTAAAATTGTCAAGTATAACCCCTCACCCACAACTTGAATGGGGACATTTTTTCATAGCAGTGTCTGTGCAAAAGTTCTGCAATAGAAGTCCACTGTGTCATTGCTGTGCACTGCTGGCTGCACTCACAGGGAGCCCTTTCTTAAATCATTAAAAAAAAAAAGAAAGCTGTTAACAACTAGCTTGTATCATTCTAGGCCAAAATTTTTCCCTATTCTGCAAGCTGTATCAAAATAGAAATGCAGAAGAGTGTTCGACTTAAGGCAGTGCTACAGCCATCTTGGAGGCAGCCATAATTTTTTTTAGCTGGGAACTCCTAGGCTACAGGGAGTCATGTTGCACAGAGTCCTTTGGCAGCTTTGATATCCAGGCTTTCAACTGTTACAAGTTATTCAGTGTCGAGCTGTTTAATTGCTATCTGCCTCATTCTCCAGCTACAGCAAATGGTAACTAAGATGAACATGCTTTTTTTTTTCCCCCACATAATTGCTGCCATGGTCCCCCAGCTTGAGCTGTGCTTTTCTTGCTAGGCGCTTGTGTGAGGCAAGGCAAGCTGTGTGGAACATGTGCCCTTTGCTTAGCCGACAGGACTTTCACTTTTAACAGCTGCTGTGCCAACCAGCGTGTGCTTTGCAACATTTCCCTTTGCAGAGTCGTAAGTCTTCTCAGAGAGGCGACCCCAATTCAAAGCAAAAGGTGTGTGTGCTAACCCTTATCATGCCTGCGTGTGCGCGTGCGTTCGTGTGCTGGGCTGTAGCATGGTGTTGAGCATGGGAACCTCAGCTTGCTTTGTGTGCATGACTCGTCCAGCGCGAACATGCCTGAGAAAGTCTCTGTGAAAAAGTAACGCCTTACAAAATGATAATTTGTGCTTGTGATGTGTATTTTCCGTGGATGTACTGACTGCCCTCAATTAAAACTGTGCTTTTGTGCAACTTGTGTTCACACATGTACCGTTCTTGTACATTTGTGAGTGAATGTGCATGGACTACAGGTCGCATGGTGAAAGTGCCTTCTCATAGCACAGGTGTACAGATAAGCTTCGACAACTCCACTCTAGCATTTGCCCAGCCATCGTTCAGCTTTCTTGCCCCTTTCCTTCTTCTTTATTTTTTTGACCTGCTTGCTCGAGACTTGCACACGTGCGTGTGTGCACACACAAACAGTTTTCGAGGCACCTGTCATCCATGTGCATTTGCGTGCACGTGTACTTTGTTGTTGTTAAAGCACATTTTTTCCATAAGAGTGTGCATGGCTGATTATACTAACTGCATGAATAGTCCATGGAGTAGAAGATGGGGCACTTTAAAGCAGGATTAACATTCTGCTTGCATGCACTAGGGTGACACATAACAGCATGAATTTCCATACAGCTGTAAGCTTCTCATCTGCTCAAGTAATGGCATTGACTTTCCACTGAAGTGGAACAGTAATTATGATAGTTCAATTTAGTTCACTGTTACGTAGAAATGCAGAAGCACATTGATTGTGAAATGGGCAAAACCATCTCTAAGCTGGATTGCATAGGGTAACTCAAATAGCGCAGGTGTTATTAAACCCTTTTTATTTAAGGAGCACACTTGTCTCACAAGTCATCTGTATGGCTTCGACTGTGGGGCCTAATTGGTGTTTGTATATTACATAGCGTCCTTGCTGAAATGAAATTTTGAAAGCCTAAACACATCAGTAGTGCACATTGGTACCTTTGGCGGAATAGCCGCCTTTTCTGCCTAATCCATACATGGTTACACATTTTGCTTTACACATCCCAGCATGTCAATGGGCTACTGCATGATTAAGGTGCATGATATATGTGCAATGTGGCAGTTTTGTATAAGCTGGACCATTGTTCAGTACACCAAGATTACTAGCGGAAAAAATGACTGTGCTGTTGTCCACATTAAGCCACCAATATTGCTGTTATTCAACCAGCATGGGAGGGATTCGTAGTATGCACCAGTACTTGGCACTCTGCCTTCATTGTGGGTAGCAGTGCAGTGAAGCACGTGTGCTTCGAGAAATGGTGAAAAGCATGTGCTCTCTGCTTCCAGCACCCTTCAGTTTATGTATCTATGAATAAACAGGTCCATCTAACACAACATAAGGCACTAAATGTACTGAAGGGGACTGTTGCATTTCATTAGTTCAGCATTGCAGCAAATTTTCGTTATCTTTCTGGCGTAAATGTTTTGTCTCCCTGTTACAATCTTCATGTAGCTGAAGATACGGTGATGACTAAATCGTACTTGAGTTGCATTTCTGGAGATTGTCTTTCTATCATGGTAAACCCCCCTAGGGCCGGGGCAGTGATGAGAAAATAAACTTAAGAGGAAGCTTTAGCTCGGGCCCAACTCTGACGCGGCCCATTCAAATACATGTAAAACGCAAAAACGCTTTTCTGAGATAGCCCCTGGACCGATCTTAAAAAAATTTGCTGCATTCGAGAGAGAAAGTTAAATTCTACTGAATGTTGGAAGCACAATTTCGATTTAGGGGCTTAATCTTATTGAAAGAGTTTTTTAAAATTCAAAAGTTTGAGAAAAATAGAAGCATGAAGCTTACAAATTGATAGCTCACTGCCAAGAACAGATATAGTGGTTCTGTAAACGGCATCCATCAGATCATTTAAAGCAGACAAATTCTATATGTCAATTTATATAATACATGAGTTTGTTACGTTGTGTACAAGGGTGTTGCAAAAGCTGTATTTGCACATTACTAAGTTTTTTAGATTGGTATGTAAGATATCAATTTTGGCCGCTTTAGATGTACTATGAGATGCAATTTGCATTATTTTGATATCATTTCTTATTGCTGAGGTACGGAGTTGTAAACTTGATAGTTTCGTTTTCTGAAAATTTGCTATTTTTGCCGATATTTAACAAAAAAATTGATGACCTAATCAAAAATTCCAAACCAACAGTCACTAGATTTTCGGTATTTCTTTTAAATGCAACGAACCTCGTCAAATTTGGTGCAGTGGTTGCCGAGAAAAAGCAATTCTCCTTTTACATGCATTTAGATAGGAGCACCCAAGCTAAAGCTTCCTCTTAACAATTGTTGTGATTCTGCATCTTGGGTGTTCTCACAGCTATGCAGAGTAAAATGTCTAGAAAATCTTATTTACCCAGTACAGTATTTGAATTTAATGGCATTCACTGAGCAGTCATCGTAAACTGCATTATTCTGGGTGTTACCGCCTGGTTTTTATGAAGCAACACTCCATTCAGCTTCATTACAAAGAAACAATGAAGTGTGTTCTTTATAGAAAGCTGTGGGCCAAAATTACAAGCAAAAGAAATCCACACGTTACGACCCCTGCAATTCCCATGGTGGTTGAATTACTCCAGCACCAGACTGTGGCACTCTAGTGCTCTGTGCACATTTCACACTCTGTGCCTGGCAGTGTGGATGGAATCAAGGAGAAATGTGTTGCAATGTGCAGAGCACGCGCCTCCAGTCAAGCTCCGGGTTCGTGGAGGAGTTCAGTGTGCGTGAGGACCTGATGGGCCTGGCCATAGGGGCACATGGAGCCAACATCCAGAATGCTCGGAAGCTGGATGGTGTCACGGGCATTGAACTCCAAGAGGCTACCTGCACCTTCAAGATATTTGGCGAGGTGGGCTCATATTTCGTTCTCACTTTTCTTTCCCCATCAAGTAAAAAGTCTCCACTCGCATTACATGCTCAGGCAGAATGCGTAATTGTCCTTCAAGCACCAAACTGCCATTTTTAAAGTCTGTGCTCATAGCTGTCTAGTTTCAAAGAGCTTAAAAATTCTTTAATGTGGCTTTCGGGTAAGCTTAGTGAGTTTTATTTCTCTATTTGATCACGAGGTTTATGCAACCCAATAGTCAGTCCAATCCGATGCAGGTAGCATCTTTGTGGCAGCTAGCGATGGTTTATGTGAAGAGTGCTTAGCAAGCACATTTTGTTTGTTGGGTTATAAAAAAAATGCTTCCCCATTGTTTCAGACTGTTTTGTTTTTGGTGCTGTTGGGCATCACAGAGCTTTAATTTTTAAAAAGGCCTTGTCAAAACCTTGAAAAGTCTTCGAAAATCCTTGCAAGCTTTTCCACAAGAGCTGGTATGAACCCTGATCCTGCATTAGGATTATTGAAGCAGTGTGTGTGTTTAAAAGCAGGAGTGTTCGAATACCGAATAGTAGATTCCGAATTAAATATTGAATCAAACCAAAAAGGGAAAATCCGAATATCGAATCAAATATTAAATGTCAGAAAATTTAACACAAACTTTTAAGCTTCCTAATTTTTTGCTAAAAACTCAGTTATTTGGGAGGCTTATTGCATTACTTAACAAGATTATCTTGCTGGCTATCAGAAATTCAGGTACTAATGAATAGATGCATAGTATGCTCTACTCTTATTAAAGGGAACACTCAATTAGTGTGCTTGCACTGATAACTTGGTTCGTATACAAAAGCCCGAAAAATGTTTGTCGATGGAACGCCTGTCAAACAGAATTTTTTTTTTATCTGAAGCTGAAGAAATGGCAAACTTGTCCTAAATGCCAATGGGGCTTAGTACTGTGCTTAATGGCAATCTTGTATTAGAAAGTATTGCTTACAGTTTTCTGCCAAAAAACAGGAGGGTTTTTCCATCTTTATGGCAGTTGGTTTCTGTGGTTCAGGGTCAGCTCGTTTTAAAGCCAATCTGCACGACAACAAAAGTGGAGAATGCGCAACACGTCACTCAGCATCACTCCACGCGTTAAGTGCTAACGGTAAAGAGTTCTTCAGATTCGGAGGCCCACCACGTCAAGTTAGCGCAGCGTTCCCCTCGCCTCGCTGGAGGTCAGCAAGCTGTTGCATATTTTCGAGCCTACCATGCAAATCAAAAGCTCATCTTGTGATGGGTCGCTCGAATATGCGAAAAGAGAACATTGTGCACCTACTAACGGCGTTCGGATTGAGGGTACACCATGTGGTATTTCACAGAGATGCTGGCCGTGGACATGCACCAGTCATCCTGTGCACTTGCTTTCATTGGTGAGGTGGTTTGTTAGCTCTCTGGGGGTCATGCGACCGCTGTGAGTAGATCTGCATTGATTCAGTAACTGCAGCTTTAGTCGCCGACAACCGGCGATGCAGCTCCAGTTATGCCTAACGAGCTGGAAAGTGGCTAGTGATCTGGAGGTGACAAAAATTTGCTGCCGGCCAGTATGAAAATGGGCCGCAGAGTCGCGGAAAGCTTGTCGCTAGTAAGTTCCTATGGGTAGCTCATCAGTGACTGCTCGTCAGATCATGCGTACGGGTTAGATTAATGGCCTGTGAAGCAGCGTTCAGATCAGCAGTCGATCAGCCGGCAACTATGGTAAGCATGCCTGCCAAGTTCTGCATGCTCGCATGTGGGGACTGTGTGAATCTGTGTGCATGAATGCCAAACTCTTGTATTCGCTGTGATCAGCGTGCCTTCCGAGGGTTAATCAGACTGATGTTCGCACGTGATCTCGTGCTTTCACGAGTGAACCGAGCATTAGTGGGTGTGCTTTCGAAGCAGGTCGCAGTATTTGACTTTGCGCAGAACAACAAAATACCTTCGATCCCCGTGTCTCAAACATGTCATACCATCAACACGGGTTCGGCAAATCCGGTTAGGCAGAAGCCATATCGCGTTTCACTATCACAGCAAACAAGTGCGACTGCCTTTGTAACCTCTGATGGGCTTTTTCAATTTAATGTGATGCCATTTGGACTATGCAACATTCCAGCAACTTTCAAGACATTTATGGACACTATTCTGTGTGGCTTGAAGTGGAACATCTGCACGTGCTACCTCGACAATGTTGTCATCTCTGGCCGCACCTTCAGCGAACACAATGCACATTGCATGTCCTGAACTGAACACAGTGCATGTCCTGAACTTCATTCGAAACGCCTGCCTAGTTTTAAAAAAAAAATGCCACTTCAGAGACCACTGTTAGGAATGGCCTGCTGAAGTGGCAACGTGCAAGTTATCTCTGCCCGCCGCGCATGTTTCGATCCACCCGCGGTGGGGCGCCCTTCAGAGAACCAGCGAGGACAACGCTAACCAACCATGAACTTACTTCAGAGAACTGCGGACAACCGGCAGCCACGTGGCAAGGGTCAGCTCAGGGGAGTTCTCGAGAGGAGGTAATTGGCGGAACCTCCCCATGCGCTTTTCGAGACACCAGACAATGGACCGCGGCGGAGGCCACTGTGCGTGGTCCACTCTGAAATTTTGAGGCGCCGGCTGGGGTCGGGCGTGACTACCTGGCTACGGGGACGCAGGACAATGGACACGACGAATGCGCTGCAAAGGTCGTCTGCCCGTGGAGGGGGCACTCAAACCTGTGTGTGCGTGTGTGTTTGTAAAACGTTCCGCAGAGAGGCGGCTGGTTTACGATGACGTCGAACGTTTTGCCTCGCCTAGGGATCTAGGGAACACGAAGTGGATATAATGAGCTGTTGTCGGCGGCTAGGCTGTGCTCGTCGTCGTGCTCTGTGCTCGTCAATGTACTTGTGAGCTGTGTGCTCGTTTGCTGTATGCTTCGTCTTGCGGGCTCCATTTGGGAGTCATGCTAGACTGTGTAAATGTACCTCTTGTTTAAAATGTAAATACTGTAAATAAACCCTGCTCGCCTAGTCCTGTCGCCCCAAGTTCCTCTGATCGTCCTACAAACCCGACTCCAAATCTTACACCGCCAAATGTTTGCACTTGGGCACCTCGTAGATAAGTACGGCATCCGCCCTGATCCCCCAGAAGACTGCAACCATTGAAGCATTTAATACACTACTACATCATATCTCATATCATATCATACAATACATCTTAAGGAGCTCTGTAGTTTTCTGGGGCTTAGTTCCTATTTCCATCACTTTGTTCCTAAATTTGCTGACATGCCTGCTATGGAAGGACATCCCATTTGAGCGAACTCTGGAGTGCCTCTTTTTGTCAGTTGAAGTTTCTGTTGACGTCACGACCTGTTCTTCAGCACTTTCCGTCAGCTCCAATGGAACACCATTCTGATGCCAGTGGCATAGAAATTGGTGCCGTCCTAGTTCAATGTTACAGTTACCGTAAACACGATTGCATATGCAAATTGCTCATTAGTATGCCTGAGCTGTCACAGAACAAGAGTGCCTCGTGGTAATGTTTGTGGTTCAGCAGTTTCGTTCTTACCTGTATCGACATCCAGTCACAGTTGTCAGTGACCACCACTCATTGTGTTGGCTTTCAAATCTTCATGACCATGTGGCCGCATTGCACGCTGGGCGCTCTGACTGCAAGAATACAGCTTCACCGTGTCTTATAAGAGTGGACGACGCTGCGACGATGCGGACTGCCTCTCACGTATGCCACTTAGCACTACGGACTATGATGCCGACGACTTCGATCACCTTGTGGCTTCTGTGTCGCCGAATTTTCCAGACTTCGACAGTTTCAAAGTCAAACTGCGAAAGGACGCTAAATTAACACCGCTTTTCACTGCTCCGACTGCGTATGCTACAGCACACCATTTCTGTGTACATGATGGACTTTTGTATAAGAACTTTTCCAGCACTGGTGCGCATTTTCTCCTAGTGGTGCCGGAGAGCCTTCACACAGCAATTCCGAGTGCTATGTATGACAACCGTACGGCTGGCCATTCAGATTCGGCAAGGACGCTCTACCACATTAAGGGGTAGGCTACCCTGGAGACCGAACTTTTTATTTTTTAGGCTATCTGGATGAAACTTTCAGGGTACGTTCACACCAGCGAACTATAAGGAACTGCAAAGTTTCATGAAGATGTGTTTATTAGTTCCAGAGTTATTGAGGTCTAACTAAGTGGTTCATGTATATGCCCCAGGAAGAGCCTGGAGAAATGCCAGGACATCGTAGGAAGCTGAAATTCACTGTGATGATCCCTTGATAGATATCCCAGGGAATAGATATCCCAGGGAAGTGCCACTGTTCCATTCATGGCGGCGCTTGCAGGGAGTATCGATTGTTCATGGAAGAGCAGACGCCGCTCACTTGTTTCTATTTCCCTGTAGCTCTTAGTTTGACACGTTCAACTCGACTGCCAGCTACGGGCTACTTCTATGCTTCCTCAGTCATCTTGAGTGCTCCAGGCCCACGAAACATTCGGCCCTCGTTCACAGCAGCATTCAAGAGGTCTGCCATCCTTTACACCGAAGAAACAAATCACTGCACAGCGAGCCACAAGTTCGATGTTTCTGAACGGGTGGTGTGAGAATGGCGACTGCAGCGAAGCAAAACTTTTGCCTGTGACGGCAAGCGAAGAATTTACCGTGAGCCGAAGTCGGGACGCTTTTTGGAGCTGTAGGCCAAGCTTGCGGGGTACGTCTCTGAAATGAGTGATCAGTCCCTGCCACTGAAGTGTGACATAGTCATGAAACAAGCCCGGATCTTCGCCTTTTAAGGACCTGCTCCGCCGTGAGTACCGCTAGTGGCTGGCGGCAGAAGACCATGAACTTACGCCAACTGGACCTGTCAAAAGAGCCTCCCTGACGGCTGCGTGTGGTTGGGTGCATTCGGCGTGGGCTGTTACACAAGATGTCATAGTGCAGTCATTTGCCAAATGTGGAATTTCGCTGGATGACCACGCGCTGTGGGACTGTAGCAGCGATGACGATGGCACAACTGAAGACAAGTAGTCCGGTGACCATGCCAGCTACTGATAAATTTTCATTATACAATACGCCCTGAAGTGTTGGTTTTTTTTTTTTTTTTTTTTTTTTTTTTTTTTTTTTTTTTTCTGTCACGCTATACGGAGGGTTTGACTTACAATCACGTAAACACTGTACCATTTACAAACGAATGGGCTTATGGAGCGTACCAACTGAACAATTGTAAACATGCTATCTATATATGCTTCATCTGACCATAGGATCTAGGATGACGTACTGCCTTTTATCACGTACGCGTTCAACACCGCCAAGCATGAGACTACAGGCTATAGCCCTTTCTTCCTGCTGTACACATGTCCACCCCAATACACAATCGACACTGTTTTCCCTTTCTGTAGTCATGAAAATTTCGCTCTCGCCAAGGCCCTCTGCCTTGCTGAAAAGGCACGTCGTGTTGCTCGTTTACGCACTTTGGCATAGCAGGACAAATCGAAAGCACGCTATGACATTCGCCACAGTCTGGTTACCTTATCGCCTTCGTGACTTAGTGTGGCTGTGGACTCCTGTACGGAAATGCTGGTTGTGCCAAAAGCTTCTGGCCACCTACAATGGACCGTTTGTTATTCTTAACAGACTTGTGGATGTCACCTATACCGTAGGTCGTTTTACGGCAAATGGTAGAAGAGCTGCCAAGACCCAAGGGGTCCACGTCGCCCCTTGAAATTTTTCACTTCAAGAGAAGTAATCTCGCCCAGTGGGTTTCGTCTGCGATGAGAGAGATGTTGCACATACATCTAAGGAAAATGAACACCGGTGAGTGTGCTTGCGGTCCTGGGTTGGGAAAGAAAAGGACGACGTTGAGATCTTCAACCAGCTAGCCGCTCTTAAGCCCACCTTCATGACCTAAAATAGATGGCCCCCCAGTCGTAAGGGTGATGAACGATCTCTTTTGCACATAACAATGTTAACAGCAATAAATAATGGTGATGTACCAAACTGTAGTTGCAGTTCTTGTTTGCAGTAAGGCTGAAGTCTAATCTTTCAGAAAGTTCTTTTAACAAATTTTTTAGAACTGTGCATGCTCTTCTTTGTTTTCTCTCTCTCTCTTTTAATTTATTGAGATGTACGGACAGTTAAAAACAAAGGGCCTTGTCCATGGTTTTCAAACTCCAGTTTAGACCAGGTGTCTCCAAACATGGCCAGAGAGCCGTTGTATTGGCAACCAGAGGCTGTGCCGAGGGCTGAACAATAAAGAAAGAAGTAAAGATTTGTGAAAATAGTAAACATAGCTAGAAGTACTGAGCTTATACTAAGCATTTTGCTTTTACCACCGAGTAGCCGATATTATATGGACTTGAATTAATTTGAAATGTTGGTGGTGGCAAACAGGCTTGTTCACATAGCCTTGTGCACACAATGTTTTTGCTTGTTCACGATAATTCAGTCTGCACCAAGCAGATATTTGTTCACGATAATGCAGTCTGCACCAAGCAGATATCTAAAAGATGTTAGAGGGGTCTATAAAGTGTCGGCATACTTTTCTTTTTTTCCTTCTCATTTGTTGTTACCGCAACTTTGCCATTCCTACAAATCTGTGTTAACCTTTGCATATAGTGTTTGCGTTTTAGTAGCGTAGTAGTGCAGGCTACTTGGTGTAACATAGTCATAAATAAAATAGCCATATGCACAGTACAAAGAGTGCTTCTTTGTTTTTTCTTGCTCTCCGTCCTTTGTACTGTGCTTTTTTTTTATTTTGTCCCTGTGTTTTTTTTTTTTTTTTTTTTTTTTTTCTATTCTGTGTCGCCAATCGTGGTAGCTTAGTGGCTATGGCGTTGCACTGCCAAGGTCAAGGTTCAATTCTGGCCACGGCGTCCACATTTTGATGAGGGCAAAATGCTGGAATGCTTGTCTGCTCAGATTTGAGTGCAATTCAAGGAATCCCAGGTGGTCAAAATTAATCCAGACGCCTCCACTACGGTGTGCCTGACAATCATACAGTGCTTTTGGCAAGTAAAATCCAGGAACTTAATTTAAAATTTTATTTTCTGTGATCATAGCCTTAGTTCCTACGAGGGTTGGCCCAGAACTAAGGTTCCCAAAGAGCTCCAGCCACACGGGGGAGGTGCTAGGCGAAATTCGACAACACTGCTGTGCGCAGCAGTTCCCCCACTCTTGATTCCCCCCAGCTGATCTTTGCTGCATCGCTTTTTTGGCTCAGCAGCCGTCCGATGTGGAGGTTGCTATTGTTTCCCGCCAACTGCGAGATTCGTTCTGTAATTCAATTTTTGCACGCCAAAGGGACTCCACCTATGGATATTCATCGTCAGTTGACAGAGGTGAATGGCGACAAGTGTATGTCCATTCAACACGTCCAAAAGTAATACAGGGAGTTTACTGCTGGTTGGAAGGAGGTCCACAATCAAGAACGGAGTGGAAGACCGTCAGTTTCGGAGGCGGTTATCGAGATGGTCCAATGCAAGTGCTTCAAAACGGGAGGATCACCGTCCGTGAACTTGTTCAGATTCCTGGGAGTTCTTACGATACAGTGGATAGAGCTTTGACTGAAAAATTGGGGTATCACAAGTGTTGTGCTCGATGAGTACCGCAGCTATTGACATCAGACCGCAAGGAGAAACGCCTTGACTGTGCTCGCCAGTTTCTTCAAAAATGTCAAGAAGATAAAGAAGGGTTGTTGGACTCCATTGTTATGGGAGACGTAACGTGGGTGTTTTATTTCACTCCGGAAATGGAAAAAAAAATATCCGAACAGTGGCGTCACCCAGAGTCTCCAATTGCAAAGAAGTTCAGACATACTTCTGCTGGCATAGTCATGGCCAGTGTTTTTTGGGATCGTAAGGGGATACTTCTGATTGATTCCATGGAACGTGGGATAACAATCAACTTGGACAGTAATTGTGCAGCACTAAGAAAACTCAGGCGAGCTATATAGAAGCACCGGAGAGAACGACTGGCAGCCGGCGTAACACTGCTTCACGACAATGCCCGACCTCACGTCTCTCATCAAACCCAGGAACTTTTGATAAACTTTGGGTGGACTGTCATGCCCCACCCACCGTGTAGTTCAGACCTCGCGCTTAGTGATTATCACTTTTTCCCCAAGCTAAAGGAACATTTGAGTGGCCAACACTTCCTCAATAAGTTGGCGGCGGAGTTCTACGACATTGGGATACTGAAATTGGAGCACCGTCTACAAGAATGCGTAGAAAAATATGGCGATTATGTATAAAAATAGAGCAAAGTTTCATCTTTCCAATTATACAAACTTCTATGAGAATGAACAATGTTGTCTATTTCTAAGATTGATGGGAACCTTACTTCTGGATCAACCCTCATATATTTTACTGGTATGCCTTTTGTGAACAATATTCTTTGGCATACTGGATACCTTACTTAAGAAGTAGAGTTTAGAAGGCATTTTCAGGTTCACGTAGGTATTTTTGTATGGCACGTTAAGGCAGGCTTTTTGCTTGCTCGAATTGATTAAACTCGGTTTAAAGACTAATTGCGACTGAGCCACTAATAAATTGCTCAACAGTTCAGGAAAGTAGTGCAGTCCAGAAGTGTGGCCCGTTCACATGGGGTATGTAAGAGTCTGAAAATTTGGGCCGATGCTGAAGATGGGGCAGTAATGCCACGGGATGCCATTTTTAGATTGCACCTGATACTTGTATGCATGAAGCGTGAGAGCAGAAGGTTTCGACATGCAGTCTCCATAATAGCAACGGTGTCAGATATGCCTACAAGGTACTTACAACATGACGCATATTCAATAGCGATTGAGTTCTTTCAGTAGTTGTACGAATTGGAGCAAGCTTTACTCGCACCCAGACCGAGCTGACCACCTTCTTTGCACCTCAATAAAGGTTTGCTTCATTGAATATCTCGCACTTATACCAATGTCACACAGCCACTTTTGATTCCGATCCAGCACGATCTGAATCAAATTCTAGGCCGCGATTGGCTCCCTCCCACAGCTTGTGCAAAAATTCAACCTGCTGCAAAAACTGCCTGACGCCCGTATTAAACTTCTGTGGAGTTGTGCTACCTCTGCTCTACTTTCTTAGCTTTTAAGGGGTGTTCGCTTTTATTGAATTGCCACTTAAATTGAATTTTTTCGCCGTACTGATTATTTTTATATACCAAAGGTTTACTGTATGTGACACTACTATCATATGGCATGAATGGGAATGGGTACTAAAGCGGAAGCAGTTAATAACAAAAATATCAATAATTGTATTTTTGCTTATATTTGGCACCAACCAGTTCACACCTCGCCTCACAACAGCAACCTTGGGCATGCTCACCACTGCAAGGCGAGGAGTGGGCTGGCACTGCCAGCACACCTTCACCTAGAAAACACCCAAAGTAGCCCAAAAAATTTGTTTAATTACTCATTTCATGCAATTCTCAAACTTTATTACAATTCACAAATTAGATTTGGTAATTCTTTTCAAATCCTAAAGACAACTTGCTGACTATTTATTTTATTGTGGCGGTGTAGGCGGCAAAGAACGAATACTATAATTTATGGCTGCATTTCCCATCAGAAACAATCCCTGTGTCATGCATCTCTGGGTGTTTTAAAAAGCGGTAAATCTGTTTGCAACGGACGAAAAGTTGCGTGGAAAATTAAGGACGATTGTAAAAAAGGCAAATTGTGTTCTCTTGGTGCTGAATGATCTGTGTTGTCCATGAATAAATGAAATTTATTAATTGTACTTATAAGATTTTGAAACTGTGGTATCTATCGTCCTGGGATGATTGTAGCAAGATTGAAGGAAAATCGGGCCGTCCAAGCGCACTTATTGACCAGCACTTCAAACTACTTTTTATAAACGGTATGAATTTTTAATAACACAACCACATATTCACGTGTAGAAGTTTACATTACATTTTCTTACCCGACTGCGTTGCCATCCTTCTGGAGATATTCTCAAGAATGGAATGTAGTGACGAATGCGGCTAACGAAAGTGTTCAAGCTGGTGGTGATGTGATCAGAGGACTACTTGCAAGATGGTGGTGTATGCCAGGGCAAAAACTTGCGCAGGCATTTGAGGGCTGCTTATATGCTCGGCAGTGGCCGAAGGTCGCTGGCGGCGGCGAACGCGTCTCGAACTCGCTGCCTATGACCTTCAACTACCGCCATCTGAATGATGACTCGCCCTGCAACTCGGTTGCGTGAGTGCATGTGACCTCAGTGGAAGTCCATTCACCACTAACCACAAGATGGCCAAAAATTCAGAAGAAAGCTGTTTGCTAGAAAAACAAGGCACTAGGGATGCTTACTAGGCTTTCCATCGCTCATGCACTTTAGAAAGTGGGTCCAGAATTGCAGCACCGTCTCTGCTCTTATAGGAGCTATAACTGGTGTTGCGCCTTTGGAATGCTTGACTGGGGCTGATCAAGGCTGCTCCTGTATCGAGTCGTGAGCAAAAATAAGGTGATATGCAACGAAGGAATGTTATGCTATACAGTTATTTAAATGTTCTAGTTTCACGTGCAGAAAGCTGGCGAAAGCTTGGGTGCATCTTCTGACGGGATAAACGAGACCGACCAATCTGAGCAACGCACACACGTTCGTTACACCCCTTCATCAAACAAACCTGTGCCACCTGATGAAGGCATGAGGTTGTCGCATGGTGTGCTCTCATTGGAACGGGGAGGTTAATATCTCACTCTTGTGTGTATAAATTTTGACAGAGATGGTGGAATGGTGTATCAGACAAAGACTACTTCTGTTCATGGCTGTCGGTGTGCCAGCCGAGCTCATTGTTTCTGGGGCAGTTGGTGTAGTGACTAAGTGCTCAGTTCTTTGTTCCAGACGGAGGAGTCGGTGAAAACAGCACGGGGCATGCTGGAGTACGCAGAGGAGTCCATCCAAGTGCCTAGGCTATTGGTCGGTAAGTCTGCATGTGGCAGGCAGAACCCTCACTGGTTGTCGTACTGCTTTTGTTTTAGACACTTTCCCTCTCCTTATTATCAGTATGGGTAGGCACACTATGGTGACTGCAGTGGGTGTGAACGCAGCATCAAAGGGCACTAAGGGAAATATGAAGTCAGTTGCTAATAAGAATATAATTACTTCACTTATCTTGTCTGGAATTGCCTTTTTCTCTTTCTCTTGATAAAATGTATTGTTAGTGGAGAAAATGAAGGCTGTACTTGCTCTTCCTCAATTTTGTGACCACAATGTTGCACCGGGGCTTTCCATCTAATTTAATTTATGGAAGGTATTTCTACTAGTTAACACCCTTTATGTGCAAGAAAATTCATAAAACTGGCCAGGTTGAATCTTTGCTTGCTTTCAAATGTTGCATAGTGCTTTGCTAGATAGTAAACGTTTAACTACCACCAAACAAACGCTGCTGAAATCTGACATCACATGGAAATAGTGTAGGAGCTTCAAGGTCTCAATGAAGCTTCACCATTCCTTTGTTTTTATATGCCTTCTGTGGTATATATAGTGGCATACATATTTCATATAGTGCAGCTTGCCGTTGGCAGCCAAAAGCAGAGGTTGCACAGTCTACAAGTGTTTCAATGAAGGGAATGTGAAAAACAAAAGTTACATGGAACAATAGCTACAAATATTGCAAGAACAACGTGAACCATAAGCTATTGGTAAAAAAAAAGAAAGAAAAGCATATTTACCCGAATTTAAGGGGTCCTGAACCATCGCTTGGGCTTCATGAAAAAACATAGCCTGCGGATAGCGTACACTGCTCTAAACATCTCTGCCAAATTTTGCTTTTGTATGTGGCGCGTGGAGCTCGCAAGCAGAGCGCCAAGGCACCTTTTTCCCAAACACTCTTTTCAATAGAAGCCTTCTCACTCTTCTCTGACTGCTATATTTCGTCATATAGCAAATTCCCTACCCAGCTGTTATTGGCCAATCAATCAAGAAGGGTGTTCGGATCGGTGTGCTTCTTCCTACTGTTACTTTGTATAACTTTGTATATTTATTGATGCAGTTTAAGGGCACAGCTTGCTGCTGCCAAAATGTGCACGAAACAAGTGCGCCAATGATTAAAATTCTTCTGAGCCAATAGGAGCCCTCCTTGCGCGCTATGCGACTACCATAACAAATGCGGCACTAGTTTAGTTATCCCTTTTTGCGCTCTCTTTTGTTGCATCATCAGCCTGTTTTATGTCTGCAAACAGAAATATAGCGCTGCAACTACTTGAATCTCTGATTCCTCATGTTTGCAGTGATA
The DNA here is from genome assembly GCF_023375885.2 of Dermacentor andersoni. Classification (NCBI taxonomy): domain Eukaryota; kingdom Metazoa; phylum Arthropoda; class Arachnida; order Ixodida; family Ixodidae; genus Dermacentor; species Dermacentor andersoni. The sequence goes on from NC_092815.1 coordinate 27,002,136, forward strand.
CCAAGAGGGCATCAACAGAAACCTGCGTAATCTGTGGTGCGATAGCGCTTTCAGGAGTCTTTTTTTTCCTGATCTTGAAAACGGACATAAAAAGTGCAATTTTCTCAATTTCTGCTGCATATTTCTTTGTAATATTTCTCCATGAGGTATAGGAAGGTGTTAAATTTGCTTGAAAATATTATTTGAATCATTTTGGCCATATTTCTAATTTTCCTATGTTTAGTTTTTGGTTACACAAATTTTTTGCTCCATCCCAATAAAATCGTGCAATAAGCAGGAGTCTACTGTTATTGCTGTCACAAAGAAAATGTTATCCAAACAGTCAACTGAGCTGTAATCAGTGCTAGTGTACTAAGCAGCTCAAAAAGTTTTGACAAAGTACGAAGCGCTAATGGCAAGTCTGGAATAACAACAGGGTGGAGTATTCTTATGTTATCACAACCCTAATTTAGTGTTCCTTTTATTAAAAGTGGACCATACTGTACATTCATTTCCAGGTACCTAAGTTACTTATTTGTTGCTACATTCTTGTTTTGCATGCTTGGAGACTTCCAAGCATGTGCAGCATCGTGTTTTCTTGCACAAAATTTATATAAGCAATAAATGCCTTGATATGTTCTGATATTCGGTTGTCGGCTTTCTTTTCTTGATTTAATCTGGCAGCTTATTTGTCATCTACAATTTGGTATTTACACACCCCGGCAATAAGGAAAAGGTGTGCCAGTGAGCTATGACACCCTTGTATGTTGTGTAAGCCAAAGCTGTGACCGCAATATAACTTCCTTCAAAAACAGTTACGCACACTCGTATGCTGCCCCAGGCACACTTGAGTGTCTGGGGCACGTTCATCTTGCAACACATTCTTTTACCTGTCATGAGGTGGGTGACACAAAACTGTGTGCCACTCTCTTCCTGCAGGCAAGGTTATAGGAAAAAATGGCCGCATTATCCAGGAAATGGTGGACAAGTCGGGTGTGGTGCGGGTCAAGATCGAGGGCGACAACGAGAACGAGAGCCCCCGAGAAGAGGTGGGTTCATTTTTGCTGGCATGGTGACTGCAGGAATGGGGCTTTTGTTTTTGCTGTTCGTGGAGTATTTTTGTAATCTTTGTTTTTATATGCAAAGTCTGAATGAAAGTTTCCATGCCATGGAGTCTGCAAGAGACTAGATCTGTTACCATTGCCTATTGAAGTGCTGCAGTATTACGCTTGGAACACTGCGTAGCTTTGGGGAATGAAAAATATTTTCTCTCCATCACTGTTGTTTTGGAGGGACTAAAGTCGTAAGGGTTCCCTTGTATGTAGACCGATCACAACTCTGGTTACGCATTGGGTGGCTTCGAAGCTTGAGACGAAGGATGTGCCTTGGAAATGTCGCAGGTGACAGCCTTTTCAGTGAGGGGAGAATGTTAAGGCTTGCTTTGTGAGGGGCTTAGATGCAAAGGCATGGTCAGTACTTTTGGAAACTGTGTGTGGTATCTTTCTAGGTTGCCAGGGTGAAAGGATTTTTGGCGATGCAAGAACTGTACACAGCCAAATGGTAGTGGACTGCTTTTGGACACGTGAGAGGAATGGTAGCAGTGGCTGTCTGGATTAAGCACCAGTGGCATGAATAAACAAAACTCTAGCCTTGGCACACAGTGTAATTATAAGTAGCAGGGAAACAGTTGTGAGGTATACAATACACAGCAAGAAATTATTGGTCAAGCCATTTAGATTTTGTTAGTGTGCTTATAAATCTAATGCTTTTCGACAAATCTTGTGTGTGTTTAATGGTGATGACGTGTCCTGCAAGGCAATTTTAATTGGTTTTTATGCAGTAGAACTTCACTTGAATGAACGTCTAAAATCAGGCCTACATTCACTTGAATGAATGGCTAAAGTCAGGCCTGCATTCACTTGAAAAGCATGCAGAACAATTTACATTTCTGAACAGCGTAAAGGTGCATCTGTTTTTGGGCCCTAGTGCGTGCAGTCCAAGAGTGCTTTATTCCAACAGTTACCCCATTCTACATGGCAAGGAAAAGCGGATGCATCAGACATTATTGGGCCCTCAATGGTGAGCTTTGTTCCATTCGTATTGGTACAGGACTGTCAAAGCATGCCTGTTAGGATGGGGCACAGGCTTTCCCTCCCCTCCCCCCCTTTTTTCCCCTTTTTTTTTCTTTCTCTGTAATATGAGATGTTATGAAGCTTGCTGAAGGAGTAAAATTCTGCTGAATTGTTGGAACCAGAAAAGTTCACTCAAGTGAAGTTTTGTTCTGCGATTAGCCGGACTTTATCTATACGTGGGAGCACTTGCTAGTTTGTCATGTTACTTTTGCACGCACCATGGGTCTCGGCAAGGTCATCTGGAGTTTGGTGAACTGTCTCTATCAGCATGTGGTACAGTTGGGCTGTCAGAGAGGATTGCATGCGCTTTCTTGTATTGACTGCTTGAGCTGTGGTACTCTTTTCTTCGCTTGATCTAGGCCTGATTACTGCATATCAGTTACAGCATTTTGTCAGAATTGTGCATATTGGTGTGTTTCTGAAAGAAATATTGCGTTAACTGTTTTTATGTATGTGTGTTGTGTGTGTGCTTGGACTATAGGTGCTTTAGGGAGTAAATGTAAATTTCTTGCACTTTACTGACAGCATTTTGCCTCATTTTCATGAGACACATCCAGGTCATGAGCTGCAACACATAATTCCTCCTTTCTGGCCTGTAAGCACAGGGGTTAACATCTAGGAATGAGTCACTTGTTAGCCGCCCGGTTATAGGCTGGAAGGTTTTTCTTGTGGGCTGCTACTCGTTCAGCACCCATTCATAGTATCCAGTCCACACAGCACAGCTACAATAAGTTGTTTAACCTCATAAAGCACACAAACTTGACATCCCAACTTTTCCAACCGCAGACTGGACAAAGCAATTGGAAGTTATCTTGGGAGTTTATTGAACACAGAAAACTTTTGCTTAGCAGTTGTCTGACACCTGAAAAGCCATCAAAGTGGTCTATAATTCCACCAAAATGGCATATGGCAGCAATTTTCACTGCTTAGCACATGTGAGTCTTGTACAAAACTTTTGTTGACATTATGCAGTGGCTCCAATGTAGTTGCTCCTAAGTATATGGGAATTCAATATAAAATTTATTCTGATTCTGTATGGGGCATTTGATAATATACGGTCAAATTAAGCAAGATCCAGAAAAAATGCCAGAACACACTGCTGATTCATTTGTCAGTATTTGCCCCGATTCTAACATGCCCCCAAATCAAACATACGCCTCCTTGCTACTTGTTCAAAGTAGAAAGCTAACGTATAAGTTATATTAAAGCTCCTAAACAAAGTAGAAATTTAACATGAGCCTGATCTTTTAACCAAGAAAAAATTCAGTGCCATTCCACTCTGGGAAGAACGATGACCAGCGAAGCTGTGAATGTGGGCCCCTTGATGGCTTAAAGCCTGCTTCACCTCCATTGTGGGTCGGCTCGGCATTGCACTATCTTCGGGATCAGCCCACAAAAGAAAAATTTGTCTACGTCAATGGAGACAAGATCCACCAGAACCTAGCCATAGACAGCTTCGCTGTAAAATGGGCAAGGGTCCTGTGGCAACCTAGTCCTATGGTTTCTTAGTCAGCTTCGCCGCAGTACAGCTGTGTTGTCCAGTAAAGCATATGGATGCCACAAACACTGTTGTGATTTCGTATGCTTTTCCTCTATTTTTTTATGTTAGTATTGAGTAAATATCGCAATCATTGTGAGCCATCGTTAGTGTAAATCTTGCTAGGTCAGACTGAAAATAGGCATTTTCAACGTGAGATGACAATCATAATGGGAACAGCGCAAACAAAACGACAAAGGAGTGAAAAGGACACAGGACGAGATGACAAGTGTTTGATGCATTCACTCTCCCCTGAGCTCTGCCAAGGCGTGCTGCCACTAAAGTAGTGGCTGTCCAGACCATGAAGGTTGCGGGTGTATGCTCTTTAGTCAAGTTCGAATTATGTGGCAATGGTGGATTTTAGGAAATAATGGCAGTTTAGGCTCATAAAAATACATAAATGCCGGCCAGGACCTCTGCTCAGTATCAAATTAACTTGAGTCAAATAAAAGGGGAATGAGGCATTTAAAATAACTTTATATTATTAAACAGTTTGAATAAAATTTCCACAGTTAATGTATTTTTACCAGCTGATTTCCAAAATACAATCATATTTTTTTCCTCCTAGGATAAATATCTTTTTATCAGAAGCAGGACATTTTTTCTTTAGGCCTAATTTGCTAATTAACAAAAAACTTGCACGGTAAACTAACTTCAACACACAGAATCAATTCTGAATATTCGTGTTATATCATAAACTGTAGGTCGTTTCAAGTCATTTTGAAGCGAAGTCATGGTGGCTGTAGCGCACAGAACAAATTACCTGTAGACAGGTGAGCCCAAAGGTGCGATATTATATAGCGAAAGCTTGGTAATTTGGACATGCATTCCAGTCTCTGCAAATGTGCGTACTTAGTCTGTGTCGCCACATGTTGATATGTGAGTATTGAGCTGTTCCTTGCTTAGTTAGGGGTACTGCTAGAGGTTGGCATACATGGGAGTGCAGCACATAGTGGTTAAAAAATAAAAACAATACTTCCAACTTGAAATGGACTGGAACGATGTGATCATCACTTTGATAAGAGCCATTCGAATGCTTCCCCTTTCCCATTTTGTTCCATGTGTATATACAAATCACGAGTGTGGCGAAATTGTTCTTTGATTCTGCTTGGTCAGTAAACATGTCCTTGTTTGGATGAAGGAGAGAGACAGAAGGCAAGAAGGAAAGGCAGGGGGCTTAACCAGACTGAGTCCAGTTTGCTATCCTACATGTGTGGGGAGGAATGTGGAGTGAGAGAGAGAGAACATGAGTCCATAGCGCTCTTGCACATGCACTAAGTTAGGTGTAGGATGTGTATAGTTGGGCCCTCAAGTCTGTTGCCTTCAGGTAGTGGAGAAGCACTCGAACTGCTTTCTGGGCTAATGAACTCAGGCTCCCAATATCTTTTCTTCTCTAAATGGCCTATCGTCCAGTCTATTCAAGGCACACTGGGGAGTCTGACATTGCTTATCAAAGCGAGAACAGTGGTACAGAAGATGTTTGGATGAAGGGATGTCTGTTGCACCAATGCAGCCAAAGCATGTTATTGGGAGGTCTTGCTATCCTTTCCATATTAGTGTGGATATCCATGCAGCCTAGGAGGGGCTAGATTATATGCATGAGTCGAGCAGAAACATACCGTATTTACCCGCGTATAACCCGCCCCTGCGTATAACCCGCACCCCTAACTTTGAACTCGACGGAAAAAAAAAAAAAAACTCGCGTATAACCCGCACGTTTACCTGAAAAAAAAAAAAAATGAGCGCTAGAAAGATGCAACTCACACTCAGTGATCATTTCGTTTTCAGAACATTTATTCAAACGACCGCCACCACGTCACTGGTTATCCGATTCTTAATCGTCGCCGCTCTCACTACTGCCATCCGAGGCTTCATCGCCACTCTCAAAGACGTAGTCGTCCTCGGAACCATCCAAACTATTACTGATCGCACATTTTTTTAAAGCTTTTGCGCACCAAATCGGCCGGTATCGCTTTCCACGCATCCACGATCCACTGGCACAGCAATGGAATATCAGGCCTTCGCACGCGTCCCGTCGGTGTGAGGGCGTAAATGCCGTCGGCCATCCACTGGGCATACAGCCGCTTCACGTGTGCCTTGAACGGCTTGTTCAGGCACACGTCGAGTGGCTGTAGCATGGACGTCATGCCGCCAGGTATTATGACGAGGTCGGTGCTGGTCTCGGCAAGGCGAGCCTTCACCGCATCAGTGCAGTGGCCTCTGAAGGAATCTAGTACGAGCATCGACCGGCGTGCCAGCAAGGCACCTGGTCTTCGCTCCCAGATTACTCGAAGCCAGTCACCGACTAGGCCACTGTTCATCCACGAATTTTCTTCCGCACGCACAACGATTCCTGGGGGCAGTGGAATGCTAGGTAACGTCTTGCGTTTGAAAATGACATACGGGCACAGTTTCGTGCCGTCAGCCAAAGCGCATAGCATGACTGTGCATCGCAGCTTGGCATTTCCGCCTGTCAGCACGCTGACTGATTTGGAGCCCTTTTTTTCCATGGTCGTGTCCATCGGCATCTCAAAGTACACAGGTGTTTGATCAGCATTTCCCACCTGAGACAGCAAATAGCTGTGCTCCTTCCGAAGTGCGATCACATATCGTTGAAAGTTCAACAACTTTTCCTCGTAGGCTTCAGGAAGCCGCTGGCAGATGGTTGTTCGCCGCCGCATAGAAAATCCATGTCTTCGCATGAAGCGCTGAAGCCATCCACGGCTTGCACGAAACTCGCGTGGAATGTTCAATTCCCGGGCCAACTTCAGGGCTTCCATTTGCGCCATCTCAGTCGAAACAGCGTGGCCACGACTTCTCTGCTCCTCAATGAACTTCGCAAGCTGCGTCTCGAGGTGGGGGTACGCGCCAGTCTTCGGACCCCGAAACGCTCGCCTGTCCCGGTTCGTTGCTTCGAGACTCTCTTTTTTCTTCCTCCAGTCGCGAATGCACGACTCGTCAACGTCAAGCTGTCTTGCAGCAGCTCTGTTGCCGATTTCTTCGGCAGCGGCTATAATCTTTAGCTTCTCTTTCGCTGTGAAACACTGCCGTCGAGTCGCACTCATGATGCCAAAACAAAGCAGGCAAACAGTGCAAACTGGGGTAAGTACACTAAACAGCGCCTAACGCGAGGCTCAACAATGCTGGCCTTTCGTTGGCCCTTCATCGGCTTGACAAGCGTCGATGACGATGGGGATGGCGGACTACACGGGGAGGCCGCCGCACATTGCGGTGAAGCCGACCCCCCCCTCCCAAGGAAAAAATTCGCAGATAACCCGCACCCCCACTTTTTAAACGCGTTTTTTCACATTTTGGTGCGGGTTATACGCGAATAAATACGGTAGTTTCCATGCGACTTCAATGCAGTGAGCATGAGTTGTTCTCTTTGGCTATTTGATAAGTTGGCATTTGGAATCCAAATTTAATTAATTTTTACTGTGCACTTCTGCGTAGGTGCACTTCCATGTACTGTGCGCTTCGCAGATGTACGTTTGTGTGTATGTGTATGTCATAAGCAAACTTTTTTTTTTGCAGGTACCCTTTGTATTTGTGGGCACAGTGGAAAGCATTGGCAATGCCCGCATCCTCCTCGAGTATCACCTGGCGCATCTCAAGGTGAGCATGCGGTTAGGCCTTGTTTTCCTGACACACTGATGAGACCTTTTGTTTGTTGTTTTTTTTTTTTTTTTTTTTCCCCTCGCCACTCAAAGCATGTGCCCTCTTGAATGCTTAGTTTTGTGCAAACTCTGCCTAAGCACAGCGCTCATTGCGTGTCTTCTGTTCTTGGAGTGCAGGAGGTGGAGAAGCTGCGCCAGGAGAAGCTTGAAATTGACCAGCAGCTTCGGAGCCAGCTGGGTGCTCCTCCGATGGGAGGTGGGGGCCGCCGGGGGGGCCTGAGCTACCACCCCGCCTCTGAGCACCACGAGGGGGGTCCTCCTCCACCTGCTATGGGCCGAGGGGGCCGAGGCCGGGGGGGTGCCCCTCGAGGAGGCGGTGCCCCCTGGGGCGGTAGGCGCTGGGCTGCCGGGGGAGACAGCGGGGGACGCTACGGCTCCTCTGCAGGTGGGCAGCAGCACAACCGGAGGGGGGGTGGCAGCAGAGGCAGGGGAAGGCAGTAGTTGCACCTTAAAGAGCCTAGGTCATCTCAAATGTGGTGCCCAATCCTAGTGTGGAAGTTCACACTTCAGAGTGCACAACTTGCAAGACTGAACATATCCTTCACAGATTCTGTTGCTGTTATGAAAGGAGGGAAATTACATGTAAGCACTTTAATTCTTCTTGAATTGTACCATGTGAACTGGAAGTGTTTCGGATAGGAAGGGTTCCGGTTAACAAGTGCAGTCCCATTAAACATAAATAAGGTGTGCACTTGCTAGACCAAGAACTGCTTGAAAAGCATAAGTCAGTGTACAGCACTTTTACATGAATCGAATTGCGCATGAAGCAAGAATGTCGGCTGCTAGGGAGTGAGCCAGTTTCTTTGGGTATTAGCGTAGGCACCTCTCAAGATGCTGCAATGTGCACCTACCTTGAATGGAATCACTGCATCTCTTTGGTGGAAAAGCCACATAAGCAGTGTTAGATGCTGACTCTCAGTGGAAATGAAAAGACGGGGAGGTTATCAAACCTTTGTGGGGCCTGGGAGCCTGGTGCTCAACACTACCAACTACTCCTGCCTTCTCGATTGTCACACTAACCATTACCTTGCCTGTGATGTAACACTCTAGTCTGCCAAGCGCCAAGTAGTGCTTGACACAAATGGCTTGTGGGTGGCAGCAGGAAGACAATGGGCATGTCTGCAGTGGCGTCTCTAGAGTGTGTGTGCAGGCAGCCCTGTTGGCAGTGGAGGTGCTACGCCCAGTGCCAAATGCGGCACTCCCACAAGGACCCTCGTCGGTGCGCCTTGACAGTGTGGGCCGGACTGTGTGTGTGTGTGCGTGCCTGTGTGGTCGGGGAAACCTCGTGCCTGCAGCAGGGGCAAAAGGGTCCATGTAGGAGAGTATCACCACACACGCCGTGACTGGACACGAAGCCAACTTTGTGTGAACATGGTGTCTGTGCCTGGACCATGCAATAAATGAGGCTGGCCTCTTCTGTCACCTGGGCTGTGTGTGTGAGCTGCCTGGGAGGGGGGAGACCCTTTTGCTCCTGCTGGCCAGTGCACTGCTTGCTTTGGCTGCTGCAAGGGTCTTCCTCCTCTACGTCAGAACTGGGGCTGCAGGTACTCCACTGTGAGCTTATGCACTAACCAAAAATAGTTTAGCCAAGCCCATTCGCTTTTACTGCAGTTGGCTGCTCTTACAACGCTTTTCTTTTTGCTAAATTCTGCAGGGCAATGCCAAAATACTGGCACATGCAAAGCCGTGAATGGCGGCACCTTGGTGTCATGAACAGTGGATTGCGTAGCCACAATTGCACAATAGCTGAAGCCGTAGCATACTAGAGCTGTAGTCTGAAGTAATCAATTTTCGAGATGTTTTTATATTTTGTCCTACCATTTTAACACCATGCATCACAGCTGTTCTAGGCAGTTACATTTCTGTGGACTACACCATAGCTCCTAATTTTTGATAGCATAGCAACATGAAAAAAATGACTTGGTAGTGTGCATGGCAGCTCCTTCCCTCCTAATCTTTTTACTAATTCAGCTGCTCACTGCACATTCAAGGTGTACTGAGCATGTATTGTGCTAGGGCTACGCCCTTGTTGAGGTACAGTTTCAGTTTAAGGGCTGGCTGTCTTCATCGCCATGGTGCACCTCTGCCACAAGGGCTGTCGCTTGCAGGCTTCAGGTCCGACAGACAGAATGGTCCTCCTGAGCTGCCCAGGCGAGGCGGAGGAGGTGGAGGGGGCCGCGACCGCCGCCGAGTGACAGACGAGGATGAGTCGCTGCTGGACAGCCACGAGGTGTCAAGTGTGGCCAGCCTGGACAGGGGCAAGTGGCTCTGGCATTGCCATGGTGTTCATTCACGAAACCCTCACGACGGGAAACACGGCAGAGGAAGTGTAGCTGAGGGGCAGCATTTAGCGCAGTGTGACACAAGCAGTGGATTTGGGACTCTGTATCTTAAAATATGCCTGGCAGTTGAAACATTGTCACTCATTCACTGAACTGTTCATTAAATGTGAAAACCACTGAAGAGTTTCATTGTAACCAAAAAACTGTTAGGGTAAGTTGGCACTTAGGCTTGCTGTACATTCTTGTTTTGGTGCGTGGTTTAGAACAGGAAGATACGACACAGGAAGGACAGTGAAGCACTTCACTTCTTCTGTCCCCTCCTCTCTTTTTAACCACGTACCAAAACAGTGTACAGCAATCCATTGTAAGCAGCTTGCAAAGGGATGAGCCAAGTTAAAGTTATCCATTGTAAACAGCCATCGAACAGACGAGGATGGCATGGGAGGACACAGGCAGGTAGGAAAAAAAATTTAGGAGGGGGGGGGGGGGGGGGGGATTTTGTGCCTTTTAGTAAACAAGTGCCTTTCAGCAAGCTGTATAATAAGCAGTTAATCAGTGATTATACTATACAAAGCAAACAGTGCTGGTTATGACCACTGTTGCAAAAAAAAAGCACAAGACTCGTGAGAAATATGGTGAAATAATAGGCAGAAGTCTCTACTGTCTGTCAATACACTATTATCATTTTGTGGCAGCCTACAAAAGGCAGCTTGAAAGGAATGAAAGTGGGAGCTTTCCATTTCTTGGCCAGGCTTTAAATTAATTGGGAAAAGGTTCAAACTGAGTGCACAAATGGTAGCCATGTCAAACAAAGTTCAGTGGGAGGGAGCGGCTGTGTTTCCCAAGTGGCCAGAAGTGTTGAACGGGTATATCGAAGCATCTACTTAACAGTTGCATGTGAGCAACCGCTACCAATATGAAGCGTTTCGAGAAATCTCCAGTGCAATCCGGTGCTGTGAGCACACAAGAAAGGGACTGAGTGTATGCATTCTTTTTCCTGTGCAGAGAGTGTGACTTCAACAGAAGGGCCACGCAACCGACGGCCCAATCAGAAACGCCGGCCCAGGCGCTATGGTGGCCCTGAGGGGGGTCCCCAGCAGTCACAGTCACAACAGTCACAGCAACAGGCAGGCAGTGGGGACCGAGTGGCCGCACGCAGCTTCTCTGAGCCTCGTGACGCCAAGGAAGGCAATGCGGCCCAGCCGCTGCCTCCGAGGGACCGCAAGGCAAGTGCTGCAGCTGCATTTAGCCAATACGGGGTGCAGGAGCCCACAGCTGAGTGGCCCGATGGAAGTGCCGCCAGCTTTAAGAAATTCCTCCCCACGTGTGATTGACCTTATCAAAGTAATTTGGAATTCTGGTCAGTTTGGATCTAACCTAAAGATTAAGTGGCTTGCTATGCCTTTGAAGGCATAGCAACGGAGTCCGGAGTTTAAGAAACGGAGTCCGCGCCGGCGTTTTCACGTGAGACGGGCGGGTGAGTATTGCAGTGAAGCTGCCGCTGTGGGCGGCTATATACTGTTTTCAATCGCGCACGCCTCACGCATTGTCTTGTTTGCACTGACTAGATGGATGTGGGTGAAAGCAGCAGTAGTTTCTGCTGCATTGGCAAAACAAATGTGAACATCTTGGGCATGCGCAGAAAAGATTTTCCGGGCGCTTTCCACTTCCCAAGTGGAAACTTAGCCTTAGTCTGCGTTAGTGTCCGTGTTACGCTGTGTTATCTGGACCGTGCTCTCCAGGATGTTGCTGTAGCCAGGTGGGACAGGAGGAACTAAAACTGTCAAATGAATGTGCCTGTTCCATGGTACGGCAATGGCAACGGACAAAGGAATATCTGCGGGAAATTTTGCCCTCTTCGGCGGAATCGTGCTTCCGTGCCGTTGCTGGCCGAAACCGCTGCGTTTCCGAATCTATACAATGAACACCTTGCAGGTCAGTGATTCCTGCTTTTGACTGCGCATGGTGCATTTGCGGCACGTAGAACATACATTATTCAAGAATGCAGACTCCAGGTTTTAGAACTTCATGTTGAGTAACACCTTGCTTTTGTGCATATTAAAACACGTGTTGCTCAATTTTTGCTTGCTTTAAAAGAAAAAAAAACAGCCAGGAAATACGCACACAGGAAACATACAGGACAGAAAAGAGCCTTTCTTGTATGTTTCCTGTGTGCACTTTTTTTTTTTCCCGTAATACAATGCACCAACTGGATAGTTGGTGCTTGTTTCTTTCGAACACTCTTTTAATCGCTATGCGTTCGAGGGTCATACACACCTGGGCAGGTGTACCACAATACACATGCTGATAAGTTTACGTAGATATGCATTTCGCTGCTCTTGACATCAACATTTTCAGAACGTGCACGCCTACTTATCCACATGTAGTCTTTCATGACCTTGATTAGCACGTCAATGTATACAGTAGCACTTAAAGTGCTACATTCATGCAATGGTGCACCATGTACAAGGAAACACGTGGGTCATTTTTTTAACTAAATAAAACTAGTACTCTAAATGAGCATGCCGATTCCGCAAACCACAGTGAGAATACGTGTTTGTGCTCATAAACTCCAGATGGATCGCAAGTGGGTCGGTTTGTCGTATGTGTCTCGAGTGCATTCTTGCTGTGCAGTGAGGATGCATATATTTTTTTCGTATTGCCAGACGCCTAGCTGGCATGTCCGCCTGAGAGCCCCAAGAAGTCCTAGCAGAGAAAAGCAACTAGAAGAGAGCAATAAAGGTGATGTTTTTAAAAAAGACTCAAGAACTGGGCAATGGCCGGTACACACGGTTGAGAACAGTTCAGTTGGTTGGGCTGATAAAGCATTTTTGTTTTCATAAAAGCCACTAAAAGCAGCAGATTCAACCTCATGGCCCAATTTGCGAAGTTCATTATGAAGCTTCCTTCAACATGACTTCAGAAACGGTAATGCGATGAGCCATCGCAATTACATCCTTCGGTTTAGGATTGCAACAGAGCCCGTACGTCTGAGCAGCCCGGTGGTGCACGGCGCGGTTTCGGGAAACATGTAAACAAGAGAGAACAGGCTCGACATGATGGCGGAGCAATGCCAACTTCCAGCTTCGCTTAGCTTCTCAAAGAGTGACGTCAGAGCCCCTCCATTTTCCTTTTCCCTTCCTCCATGGTGCATCTGGTGATGTCACTAGACGCAAACGCTGTTGAGTGGTCAAACAAGGACCTAAGACTTCCGGTTGGTCTGCTAGTAGGTACCGTATTTACACGATTGTAAGTCGACTCGAATGTAAGTCGACCCCCCCATATCGCGTGACCGGAAAAAAAAAAAAAAAAAAAGATAGCATACTCGAGGGCGCATTCGATAACGAAAATTTATTAGTAGCTGACATGGTCACTGGACTACTCGTCTTCACTAGTGCTGCCATCGTCATCGTTGCTGCGGTCCCACAGCGCGTCGTGGTCCAGCGAAATTTCAAATTTGGCAAACGACCGCACCAGGACATCTTGCAGAACAGCAGCCCACGCCAAATGCACCCAACCACACGCAGCCGTCAGGGAGGCTCTTTTGACAGGTCCGGTTGGCGTAATTTCGCAGTCTTCTGCCGCCAGCCACTCGTTGTACTCACGGCGGAGCAGAATCTTAAAATTAAGGCGAAGGTCCGGGCTTGTTTCATGACCACGTCGCACTTCACTGGCAGGGACCGATCACGCATTTCAGCGACGTACGCCGCAAGCTTAGCCTACAGCTCCGGAAAGCGTCCAGACTTTGGCACGTGGGAAATTTCTCACTTGTCGTCACAGGTGAAAATTTCGCTTCGCTGTAGTCGCCACTCTCGCACCACCCGTTTAGAAACATCGAAATTGCGGCCCGCTGTGCAGTGATTTGTTTCTTCGGCGTAAAGGATGGCAGCCCTCTTGAACGCTGCTGTGAACGAGTGCCGAACGATTAGTGGGCCTGGAGCACTCATGACGACTGGGGAAGCATAGAAGTAGCACGTAGCCGGCAGTCAAGTGGAACGCGTCAAACCAATACCATGCCAATACCAATACCTTCAAACAGAAAAACCAGCGAGCGGTGTCTGCTCTTCCATGAACTACCAATACTGCCCGCAAGCGCCGCCGTTCTGAGGGTGCCGCCGCAAACTGGAACAGCGGCGCTTCCATCAACTATCGACACCCCCCCAGCCATGAGTGTTGCATGCACTGTAAAACTCTCAAAAATGTTGAAAAACCCTTCCGAAAGCGAACAAACACGCGGGATAGCGAAAAGATACGGGTAGGGCCATAGAGCAAACATAAAATTCTAACTACGTTGTAGCTCTCGCTGGTATCGCTTTTTTTGGCGGGGCCATGTTTCGGTTTCGATTGTAAGTCGACCCCCCAACTTCAGACTTTCAAATTTAAAAAAAGGGGTCGACTTACAATCGTGTAAATACGGTACATGTGCCCTCTGCACTTTGTCGTGTTGCTCTCTTGTGCGTACTCTCAAATCGGTAGCTACAGCCCCCAAAGCAAGTGCTAAATTGCTGGCGTTCCAACAGAGTCCGACAGTGTTTCGTGATTGCTATAAGGCATCTGTGTTCAGTGCTTGGCTGTAAGAGCGCCTACTGGAAAAAACGACGTGACACCGGCTGCCTCATGACGACGCCCGGCACAATGCCTGGCTTGAGTGCATTGGAGCTTTTTCAGTGAGTTAACCTAGTAATGTAGCAATGAATGCATATTTTGCTCACTTGTGTAATTCTTCATATATTTGCATGCCGAGCTCCCGGAAAGCGCAATACACTGCCTGGAGAACTCGGACATATGCTGGGGAAATATGGGTGCCATGTAATGCAGTCGTCGTTTCCTTTAGCAACGACTTTTGTCAACTCCTTGCAGAAAGTTCTCTGCATTTATGATGCCATTAGCAAGGAAAGGGCAAACAGCGAGTAGGCGAAAACAGCAGAACGCACCAACCCATATCATTGCCACGATCTGGGCAAGGTGGCGACTGCGGCTGTTCATCTCCTGCGAAGGTACTTTGGCACGGCATATCCCCGTATGGATCCATTATATTGGCAAGCCTATCTAGGCGTGCACGCAACACGGCGTCCATAACGGCACGCTTCGCAGCAACAACGGGTAGCCAAGAAGCGCAGAGTCGTGGTAACTGGAAGTGGACAGTGTTTTTAAAAGCACATTGGCGGTGACGTATGTCACGTTACATTTGGAAGAGCAAAACGAGCGAGGGCCGCATTTTGATCATCAAACGCGTGTAACTCTGCTATTGCGGCACCATTTCGGAAAATTCTCGCGGCTATGTGTTCGTTGTAGGCTCATGCACAACTGCAATACAGCTAAATTTCTACCTCTGCGAGGTTTAAGGGCCCTTTAACCCTTTGACGGTCACTGACGTAAATATACGCGCCGCGAACAAGTCGGAAAATGGGCGATGCCGTATATTTACAGCGCCGTCTGTACATTTAAAAAGCCCGCCAATTTCCTAACTTTTGCTTCTGTCATGTGCTGCCACCATGTAGTGATACAGCGAATTTTTTTAGCGCACCTCCCTCTTTCGGTTTTCGTTGTATGGTTTGTTTTAGCGCTAGTTTGCTCCCGCGCGTCTATATACTACTGCTCGCGCATTGGCGTGCACGTGGGCGAGCGGCTATTTGGATTTTGTTTTGCGGGCGGTTTCGGTTTTTTGCACTTGCGAAACTGATGGCTATCTCGTTCCCACTCACTCAAAGGGCGTCCGCTTGTTTCTCGCTCGTTTAGTTAGTGCTCACAGGTGTGCGCATGGGAAGGATGCCGCCGTGCAAGCGTTTCCATTTCTTTTCTTTTTTTAAGACTCGCGAAAACTAATTGCCCTAGCTGGTTGGCGATAAGATGAAGATTAGCGGAAGTTTGTCACACATGTTGCTTTTTTTGATGGGCACACAACCAAACAGTTTTCTTGAGTGCGTGCACCTACGCAGTTCGATTACGCTATGGACATACATATTACCGTATTTACACGATTGTAGGTCGACCCATTTTTTTCAAATTTGACAATCCAATGTTGGGGGGTCGACTTAGAATCAAAACCGAACCGTGAACCGTTAGTAACGGCAAGAGAATCGGGGAAATCAGGGAAGCTACGGCGTGGTTACAACTTTGTACCTACGTTTCCATGGTTACGGTAGTAGCGTAGCGCAATAATTTACCGTATTGCATGCATTTTGATGTCAATACAGTAAAAGCTCGTTAATTCGAAATCGCTTAATTCGAACCGCCGGTTAATTCGAACTGATGCCCGGGTCCCTGCAAAGCCCTATGTATATCAATGGGCCGGAACGCCCGATAATTCGAACGTACCGGTACTCACGTCGGTTAATTCGAACTAGGAGCCGGCAGCCGACATTGCTTCTCGTAAATAGAAGTCGCCTCGTAACGAGTACAATGCATTGAAATTTTTTTTTTTAATATGCACAGCGACGAGAATAAATAAGCCAGCGCGCATTTTTGCACGCACGAGGCGAGCCGCCAATTTCCTTGCTGGAGCCTCCGGCGTTGTTGTTGTTGCGACTGAGGGAAGGATGAAAAGGAAAGTGCACGGGCCTGCCGATTGGCTCAGGCCGAGCCATCACCGCTGCCGCGTGCAGATAGAGGAGAGTTCAAAGATAAGAGGAAAGAAAGAAAAGAAAAGACGCGCGTCGCAACAACCGCGTACGCCGCAGCGGACGCTGGCAGAAAAAACAGATAAGCGGCCGAAGCCGCGCTCGCTCATCGCTCGCTGCACACCACTCTCCGGCGCATGCCATAGCAGGTTTTCTCTGACGCGCGGGCGCCGCCGCCGCCGATGCTCCGGAGCAAGCCGTTTCAGGTTTTCGTTGCGCGGCGGCGGCTGCGATCGGTGGAATGCACGAGTATGTAGTCTTTTCTTGTCGCATTTTGCATGAGCTTGCTCGTTTGTGTGGTATCTCGCCGCTGACGTCTCATCGACTGTGCCGATCATGGCGAGCCGTGGAAAGTACTCGGCAAAGGATTTAAAGACTAAAGTTGAAATATTGCAGGCGGTTGAACGTGGTCTCTTAACGAAGACAGCGATTGCCGAGAAGTATGGCATCAAAAAACGCACGTTGTCTACCTACATCAAGAACAAGGACTCTATCATCGATGCTTACCAAAAGGAGATTGAGCCCTCGCGGAAAAGACTACGGACGTCGGCTCACCCCGAGATGGAGACTGCTGTCATTACGTGGATAAAGGATGTTCGCAGCAGGAATATTCCATTAAGTGGACCCATAATTGCTGCAAAGGCAGCGGACTTCGCCAACCTAATGGGCATCAGAGACTTCAATGCATCGTAAGGCTGGTTATCACGTTTTAAGGCCCGCCACAGGCTGACGTTTAAGAACGTCTGCGGAGAGGCAGCCGCAGTCGACAAAGAAACCTGCGAAAATTGGGTCTCAGGTGAATTGAAGGAATATCTTGCCGATTACCCGCTCAGCGATGTTTTCAATGCTGATGAAACCGCACTTTATTTTAAGTTGCTCCCAAACAAGACTGTGAGCTATAAAGGTGATACGTGCTCGGGCGGAAAGCGCAGCAAGGAAAGAGTTACCGTGCTAGTGTGCGCGAATGTGACGGGCACGGAACGGTGCCGCTTGCTCGTGATAGGCAAAGCAGCGAAGCCTCGTTGCTTTAAAGGCGTGAAGACTCTCCCTGTTGAGTACACTTCGAACAAGAAGTCGTGGATGATGCGAGCAATCTTCACGGACTGGTTGCGCACACTAGACAGAAAGTTCGCGGCACAGAATAGAAATATTCTTTTGTTCGTCGACAACTGTTCGGCGCATTGTTTTTGCCAAAAAACACTACTGCTGTGCTGCAGCTTATGGACCTCGGAATTATTAAAAATCTAAAGACTCTGTACAGGCGCCACCTCCTAGAACGGATTCTTGTATGCATGGAAAGCGGGAAGCCGTATGATGTCAACCTGCTCGGAGCTTGCCACATGCTGGCAACATCGTGGAACGCCGTCAAGGCAGACACTATCGCTAACTGTTTCCGCAAGTGTGGCTTCAGTGAAACCACAGAAGCCTGCTGCACAGCCGACTTTGATGTTCAAGTGGATCAAGATGATGGCTCCATCGTGCTGGACCCTGCCTACGCTGTTTTATCGGAGGGTGTGGACTTCGAGAGCTTTGTCGACGTAGACAACGGCGTGGAGACAACGGGGCCTTTAACTGACGCCGAGATTATCGAGGCTGCGTCCAGTCAGCAGCACGACTCACGCGCGGCGAGCACGCCTGACAGCGACGACGAGTCCGACAAAGAGGACGATCCGTTGCCTCCTCCGAGCGCATGTGAAGCAGCATCGGGACTCGATCTGGCTGCGCGCTATTTCTCCACCGATGAGAATTCGGATGCTGCGCTGGAGATGTTGGGCAAGTTGCAGACAATGCTTCTCGAGTCGCGGCGAAGAAAGCGCAAACAAATGCAAATCACCGATTATTTTTCATGTTGATATGCTTCGATCATTATTCTTTTGTTAATAAACATGTTTTTGAAGCATAAATAGTGTCATATTTCATCATTAAGCCTGACGCTCACGTGGGTACATTTATCATTAGTTCCAGGCGCATAAATTGATTGGATATCTTTATTTCCTTTGGTGTTTGGACTCGCATGATTTTAATACCCGCAATCGCTGACCTCAAAGAGTAGTAGTGCGTATTCCTCGATGACGATCCCAGATATGGCTATTTTGGCTTCGGCCCTAGCAGCCAAATGCAATGGCCATCTTTTTTTTTTTTTTTTTTTTTTTTTTTTTTTTTTTTTTCCGCTCGCTCGTTAATTCAAACTCCGCTTAATTCGAACAATTTTTCAGTCCCCCTCAAGTTCGAATTAACGAGCTTTTACTGTACAGGCGATGCCCACTTTGAAAGCTGGCGCTCCCAATCTGTGCCCGTTGGCCACCGTACCTAGAGCGACAAACCTCCCACCATCGAGTTCGGAAATGTATTGAACAATGTGATACGATCGTGGCTACATTACCGCTGTGAATTGAATCAAGGAATTCGCTAAGACTCGTTTTATTATTAGAGACCAACAGAACACTCATTGAATGTGAGTGACGTACTCGCGAGGTAAAGGAAATCGCGTGCGGCCGCTTTCGTCAGTCGCATGTAGTTTGTTTTGGTATCCCGCAGTGCGGCGGTGGCCGCTTTCGGTTGATTGGATGGTCGTCATCTCGCAGCGAATGTGTTCTTCTTGCGAATAAAGTTTCATGCTCAACCCACAGCGTATGGTTATTTCACGAGCTTGTACGGAAGCTTTTTTTTTCTTCTTCTTCTTTAAAGAAACATTTACTGCGCGCACTGCGAGCGCAAGGCTCTTGTGGGAGCATCTATCATTGATGGAAAAGTCGCTGTTTGGGGGTTATTGGTAGTTGGCGGAAGAGCTTCTCTTTGAGATACAATTTTTTCAACGGCCACGTGATTGTCAGTGCTTCTGTTGTGTCGAATCGTCGTGCCTGTCATGAGTGCCCCAAAGAACTGTCGGCGCTCGTTCACAGCTGCATTCAAATGGGCTGCTATCCTTCATGCCGAGGATAACAACTGCGCTGCAGGACGCAAGTTCGGAGTGAGTAAACGTGTGGTGCGGCTTCAGCGCATGGGCATTTTTTTATGTGACTCCAAGCGCCGTGGTTTTCGCGGGCCTAAGTCTGGACGCTTTCTGGAGCTGGAAACGAAGCTTGCGGCGTACGTGACTGATCTACGCGATCGATCACTGCTGGTCACGTGCCCGTGTCTTCACTTCGGAAGCAGGGATACTGAGGACTGAATTCGAAGCCAGTAGGGCCTGGGCCTCTAAACTTATGAAGAGGGCTGGCTTCTCCCTTCGTAGACGCACCAGCGTGTGCCAGAAGTTGCCGGCCGCATACAAGGATAAGGTCCTCGCCTTCCATAGGCACTTCCTAAAACTTCGAGACTCCCGACGGTATTTGCTCGGCCAGATCGGCAATGCCGACCAGACTCCCGTATACTTCGATATGACCAGTAACACAACCGTGAGCGTTAAGGGAGCATGCGATGTAAACCTACTAACAACGGGCAATGAAAAGCTGCGTTTTACAGTCATGTTGTCATGCTTGACGGATGGCACCAAGCTTCACCCGTACATCGTGTTTAAGAGGAAGACGATGCCTAAAGAAGTGCTTCCCAAAAGCCTTGTGGTACGGGCGAATGCAAAGGGATTTATGACGGATGATATGGTAGTGGAATGGTACCGTCTGGTGTAGCTCCTGAGGCCGGGGGCATCCCTCAAGAGAGACAACCCCAACCTGTTAGTGTTGGACTCTTTCTCGGGCCACCTCACGGACAAGGTGAAAGCGGTGCTTTGTAAGGAGCGCACGGACATGCTTGTAATCCCCGGTGGCTTGACGGGCAGCTTCAGCCTCTCGACGTGGGGGTCAACAAGCCTTTTATGGACCTGCTGCGCCGTGAATACGACTGGATTTCTAGAGGAAACTCCGACCTTACCCCAAGCGGGAGTGTGAGGAGGGCCTCCTTGGCTACTGTGTGCGGGTGGGTCCTCTCTGCGTGGGCAGCGGTACCGCGCGATGTTGTGGTGCGGTCGTTCGCCAAATGTGGACTCGCACTTGACGACGACGTGCTGTGGGACCGCAGCAGCTATGACAACAGCAGCACCAGTGAGGACGACTCCAGTGACGATGAGTAGTCATCAACCGTGGCAATAAATTTTTCTTGTACGAAATGCGATCGCACTTTTTTTTTGAGGCATGTGATTCTGGGGGGGTCGACCTACATTCGAGTCGACTTACAATCGTGTAAGTACGGTAGTGTAAGAGCAGGAACATTTGAGGCTTGCAAAATATTCTCGTGTGGATTTTGAAAGCCTTGAACTATGTGCATAAAAATGCATCAAATTCTTAATTCTGATACTTTTATTTCCTTTTTTATTGCTGTTATTCATGAATGAAGAGTGCATATATACCAACGCAAAATATTTTTTCTCACTTTATGGTCACCCTAGAAAAATTACGGTAATGTTTTTTCGAAATAAGTCCCTAAGAAGAATTGGAATCTGCAGTAAAAAAGATCGACCCTGGGCGGTCAGGTATGGCGAAAAAAATCGGCCCTCAAAGGGTTAAGTTAAATGGTGTGCATCTGTTATGGCTTGCTTAAATGGTTTGTACACTAAGCAAAAGGAGTGAAGAAATGCTTGTACGTCCAATATTGCAGTCTAAATTTGTAATGACGAGTATATACAAGTGTTAAAGATGCAAGACACCGCTCTATTTGCATCACTGTAGTGCATCCATTTCTTTCTCTGCAGTATGTTTACCATCCTAGGCAGGCCTTCACCGTTTTGTGGTTGTACCACATTCAAGTAGTGTCCTTAAGGCAAATAGAGTGCTCCTGTGTGGGGTGTCTCGTGAGTTTGCTTTCATTCCTGCCGTGATAGCTTAGTGGCTGTTGCACTGTTGAGCTGTGTCCTGGATTCGATCCCGGCTGTAGCGGCTGCATGTTGATGAGGGCCAAATGGAAAAGTTCTAGTGCATTTACATTAAAGAACCCCAGGTGGTCAAAATTAATGTGGAGTCCCGCACTACGATGTTCCTCATAATCATATTGTGATTTGGCACTTAAACCCCCCCTCCCCCTTTGTGTCTTTTTTTAATTTGCTTACCTTTATGTGTGTACGCAGTCCGAGCCAAAGGAACGGCCAGCCACTCGCAAGGTGAATGGTGAGGTACGCACGGACGCAGCGACACCTGCTCCAGCAACAACTGGTGCACCAGCCAAGACCAGGCCACCACGCCAGGATGAGGCCTCCCTGGTGAATGGCGCCAAGTAGGAGGGGACAGAACCAAGACCGTGGTCAAAATTTCTGCTGCTCGTGTGCGTGAGAAGAGGAGAGAGTGTAAAGCATGCCGGCCGCACAGCAATACGCGCCGGGGCCCCACTGCTTTACATTGAGTGGCATTAGCTTCTCCGACTATTTATTTTTTTGGTTTGTAATGTTCCGCGTGGCATGTTTTTTCTCACCTTGTTCATCCCCCTTTGTAAATAAACTGGAAACGAGAAAGCTCTCCCTCTCGGTCCCCCTTCTCTCTTTTCTGTCTCCTGCGCAACACTAGTTTTTCTGCAATGCGGGCATGAGTTGTGAGGATTTCAATGTGCTGCCTGCTTATCGCTCTCTAGGGTCAGAAGCACACCTTCGTGTCTGCGGTGTGCATGTACTTTGCTCCACAGTCGCTAGAGAAGGCTGTCGCATCATGCGCACTACTTCAGAAGGCTCCTTGACGAAATGCACTGGAGCAGCAGAAGCAGTTCTAAGCTTGTAGGCAGAGGCGTGCAAAGTGCAGATGTTGACTCCTCACTTTGTGCGAGTCTCTCTGTGGTCAATTTTACGTAAACAAGGATACTACAACATTTGAGGTCAGAGCACATGCATAGTTGCGTTAACGTGGCATGTGCTCACTCTCACACTACAACTACAGTTGCCATTAAAGCTGTCACCTTTTCGTGTCCTCCAGGCTACTCTTCTAAGGAAAGAGACCTGTCCTACAATGTTGCACGTGTATCAACTTGTGTAAGTGCGCTTACCTCTGAAGCAACTAAAGCTGCATGATTTGGGATTTCATGGTTATGCCTGCATTTAGCTGTCCGGTGCTGCAATGTAAGCATCTTTTCCATAAGCTGCTGGCAGCCATTTGTGTCGCATCTTAAAGAAATGTGGAGCTTGGGTTTTGTTCCATCTTTCACCCCTGAAAATTGTTTGTACTAGTGATTTCAAAAGCAGCTTTTGCCACAGGTATCAAACCTTTTCGATATTTGTGACCAGAGCTGTGCAAGGTCTGCCTCCCATTTCAGTCCCCCACTAAGGCTTTTTGCATGGCACATGGTGGGCTTTCCACTGGTCTAAGGAG
Source organism: Dermacentor andersoni (assembly GCF_023375885.2). NCBI lineage: Eukaryota > Metazoa > Arthropoda > Arachnida > Ixodida > Ixodidae > Dermacentor > Dermacentor andersoni. The sequence continues at coordinate 27,024,647 of NC_092815.1, forward strand.
TCAATACCCAGGCCTCCTCCTCAACCACAGGATGTAGTGTGGCAAATGAACACCCTTGTTGGCATGGGGACGTTGAAGCAGTGCGCGGCATCCACTGACCAGCAGTGCCTGAAGACTAGCCTTGATGCTTCCAGCACCTGAAGATTACGCAAAATGGGTGTGCCATTTGGGCCAAAAATTGAGTGCCGCGAGGAAGCCTTGACCATGTCTTTGTCTTGGTGGTTTGGCGCCACCGGTACTTCAAGGAGAAGACAACCGTAGACCCATGAACAGAGTCCAGTGTGTGCGTTGCCCACACTGGGATGTTAGAGGGGTCCCATCCATGGTGTCACTTGCCTGGTTCGACACAGTCGAAACACACTGGGCCACTCTAGTGCATCGTTGTGCAAGGCGATGCGAAGTTTGTTGTGAACTCTAAAAGGGGTTCCATTTTGTGTAGGTGGTGAGGACTGTGGTAAAGAACATTGCAGTTTGTTTCTTGGCTGTGCTGAGGTTTGTGCTGCCCCTTTTAATTCTATGCGTGTGTGCGATTTTCTCTCAAGTGGACGATTCCCCATAATAGCGCAAACTGCACTGTAAATATCCAAGCAGCTTGCCACCATGTTCCTGTAAAATAAAAACGTTGTGCTCCTTGGATCTGGTGCCCCTTGCTTGTCCTCTGTTGAGTCAGTCAAGAGCGGGAAAATTTTAACTGCAAGAAATTGGCTAACATACAAGGCTTGCAGTCCAAATGTTGGCTCTCTTAGTAAGATTCTGTTGTGGAAAACTAGTGATTTTTATTTTATTTATATATATATTTAACCTAACAGAAGTAACGTCTTGGTGTTATGTAAGCAATGGCACAAATGGGAGTAAGCGAGTATGAGTCTGCATGTTGCCTTATGGAGTGTGGGCCTTTATTTCGTAGACTCAATGAAACTTCGCACATATTGAGTTGTACTTGTCCCCTCGGCTTTGATGGTTGCGTACAAATGCGGAGAATCTGTAATCGTCTATCATGCACGCCTTTGCACGCCCAGTACTTGGGTTATGCATGTTATCGATTGACAGGAAAGTTGGGAGTGCAGTGTGTTAATGGAAGTGCAAGTTGTACAAGGATTATTGTTTGGAGCAAGCCAAAAAGGCGTTTGTAGAGTGCAACGTTTCATTTTCCATGACCTGCTTTTACGTACAATCGCTGAGAGCGATAGCCAGGCGCCGGGAAAAATGCCTCGGTCCACCGACTCTGGCAGAAGGCTAGACAATTGAACAGAAGCATGCCATTTAATCGGGCCACATCAGCATAAAAAAAAGTGGGATAGGCGCGCGCAAGCTCGCAAGAAAATGAACTTTTACTGGTCCGGCAGTTCCTTCGGGGCGAGACTGGGGAAAATGGGATTAACACCTGTCCCGTCGCACCATCCGTCGATGATGTCGGTGGTGGTGCCTTAGATGACTGCTCGAAGTCTGACCCGGGCAGCATCCTCGGCTTGCCGGATGGCCCCAAAGCTGATCGACTAGCTCGTCGGTGGTGAGTGCCGCCTCCCAAAGGCGGCAGTGGCAACTATTGAGCTCGGAAGTTTCTCCCTGGCGGCAGTGATGGTGCAGCAGTGGCGTAGGATCCCCTAGCTGGGGTAGGTGTGCGTTTGCAGTAGTTTCCCAGTTACGGCCTCTGTCTTGTTTAACTTGTGTGGTGGGGGGTATTTGCATCAGTTTAGTCTGTGATGTTTGGTAATGTCCCTGTGGTCAGCTCGAAAAAAAAAAAAAAAAGAAAGAGTCCGAGGACACCTGGACCCCTCAGGCTCGGTGAACATAGTCTACGGGTAGCATTACGCTGCTGTGAACATCTCGGCCAAGTTTCGCTGTCGTACGCGGTGCGTGGAGCTCGCAAGCGGATTGCGCAGTCGCCTTTCTCAAACTCTCTCTTTTCAACAGAAGGCCTTGTCTTCACTCTTCTGGATGCTTTATTTCGTCATTCCCTTAGACGGCTGCTATTGGCCGATAGCTGACAAAAAACTGCGATCTGCTACATGGCGTAGATACCGCGAGGTGCCACTACGAGTCTACTGGCTAGCTATAAAACCGCTCAATCTCCAAAAGTAGCGCCAACCACTTCTCCGCTCGGCCTCGACGGTGGCACCGCCCATGCTGGCCCTGCCGTAGCAGACGACGGCTAACACGCCACTGGAGGAAATCGGCGGAAAAATTCGTTCGAGCTATGCGGAGCAGTTTTTTCAATCGAGATCTTGCTTCCTTAGTCGGCAACTGGCCTTAAGAATGTGTTGGAATTGCGGAAAAAAATAGAGAGAAGGTCCGTTATTTAAGGCGTAAAGCACAAGCACGTTGAGAGTTCTTGTTGCGGAAACGCGCCGCATGCACGCGGTGTCCTCAAACGCGCGTAATTACCAGAGTTTCAGGTTTTGACAGCGTAAAAGTATTTGTACGTGGTTTCGTAGGTTCACATACAGTGCATATGACGCATGCGATACCCATTTACTTAATCGGACGCATAAAAATGCTAACGTTAAGCATTAAGAATGTTAGGGCCTGCGGTCTTTTGCGGCTTTTCTCGGCCATTATAATCCTACACACAAAGCGTGCGAGCAAGCGCAGTTCATGCCTCCAATATTGAGGACGCGTCGGGAAGCAGCCGGGATAGAGGCGAAATGCAAGAGGCACGTGGAGAGATTCCTCGTTGGTGTTCCGTAATTCTCCTCGCACGGGCGCGGTATGTTGCACCAGTCGCGAGGCGCTTTTTAAAGCGAAAGCTGGTTCTTTATTCTATGGCGAAAGCTTTACTGGCCGCGAACTTGCGATTTCGCCGTGGCGGTGCTCCGAGAAGGCACATGACGTCACAACGCGCGCCTTGCCGCGGATATTTCTATCTCTCACTCTCGTCACTACTGCGCATGCGCCACTAGTAGCACCGAGCTACAGGCGTTCCGCCGCCGTTTCGTATGACGCCACACCGCGTTCCTCGTCGTTGCACCCCTCGCCCGAAAACGGTATAACGGACATAGCGGAATGGATGCAGCACCTCCGGGACGCCCACATCCAAACCACTAAAACCATCCAGCGCACGGTCGAGACGCCCGAAGTCGACCGCTGGCTCTTTCACCTGTGGGAAGCCCGCGAGGACCTCCTCAAACGGTGGAAGCGACAGCGGAAACTACGTCTATGAATCGAGAAAATAACAGACGAAGCCAGAAATTACGCGAACGAGCTGACGCAGCAAAATTGGGTACAGTTTTGCACCTCGCTCAAGGATACCCCGAGTACGGCGCAGACGTGGGCCATCCTACGTTGCCTGATCGAGCCCGACAAGGTGAAATCGACAACCAGTCGGACGCTTCTAGAAATCGCTCACAAGCTCCCCGGAAACGACCAGGATCTGATTGACACCCTAAAAACCAGATAGCGACCCCATACGACCCTGCCTTGTAAAATACGGACAACCAAGACCAAAACTGGACGCTCCGATCACGGAGGAAGAGGTGTATGCCGCGGCACGAGCCTCACAGCGCAACACTGCTCCCGGAGTTGACAAAATCACCAATGCCATGATTAGAAACCTGAGCCCGATGCAAATTCAGGACTTGACCGAATACCTAAACGAGAAACTCTGGAGCAAGGGCCACGTTCCGAATGAGTGGCACGCGGAAATCGTGACCATTCCCAAACCCGGCAAGAAGCCCGCGATGGACGCCCTGCGTCCGGTCTCGCTGACTTCCTGCCTCGGCAAGCTGTACGAGAGGGTCATCGAGACCTGCCTCCAACATTACATTGAGGACGGTGACCTCTTCCCGCACACCATGCTTGGCTTCAGGCCGGGACTTTCTGCGCAAGATGCGTTCCTAATCCGAAGGGAAGAAGTTCTCAAGGGCATCTTAGGAGGTTCTTAAGAACACCTTAGGAGGTGTTCTCCTCCTAAGGGAGGAGAACACTGTCGAGTGCGAGCAGGTGTTCTCCTCCTAAGGGAGGAGAACACCTGCTCGCACTCGACATGAAAGGGGCCTTCGATAACATCTCTCACGAGGCCATTCTCAAGGGACTGAACGACATCAGCTGCGGGGAGCGCATCTTTAATTACGTCAAATCGTTCCTGACGGGCCGGACAGCAACCATCGGAATAGACCAGACTCGATCGGATACGATCGACGTGTCGAACAAAGGAACACCGCAAGGGGCGATAGTCTCCCCGATTCTCTTCAACGTCGCGATGCTAGCGCTGACCAAAGAGCTGCGGAAGATCCCAGACCTAGGTTACGCCCTGTACGCAGACATCACGCTCTGGGCCACCAAGGGCTCCCAGCGCGTTAAGAGGCGACCCTTCAGGAGGCTGCGACGGCCGTGGAGAGATTTGCGGCAGCGAGCGGGATGCGTTGCGCGCCCGAAAAGGCCGAGGTGATCCGGGTGCACGGAGGAGGAATCTACAAGTCCCCCGGCCCCATCGACCTCTACCTTGAGGGCCAGAAGATCACGGAAGGCAATAAGAATAGGATTCTGAGTTTTTGGATCCAGAGCAACCTGAAAGCCTCCCACACCATCCAAACCCTCAGGACTGCCACCAAACAACCAGATCTCGCGGATTATCAAACGAATTACAATATGCCGCAAGGGTATGCGAGAAGAGGACACGCTTCGCCTCGTCCAGGCTCTGGTGATCAGCAGAGCCTGGTACAGCATGCCGTATCACTACCACTCGCTAAACAAATGCGACCAAGAACAAGTCGATGCCATCATAAGAGGCGCGTACAAAACGGCCCTGGATCTCCTTGTCACCATCTCAAACGAGAAGTTAGCGGCCCTCGGGATCCACACCTTCGCTGAGCTGTCGACGGAAGCGGTTATGGCTTCGCAAAAAGCCAGACTAAGAACACGGTGGCAGGCAGAGCCATCCTGCACCGGACCCGAACGGCAACGGAGCTCCGTGCCCTCGATGGGCAACGATCACTCCCGCCTGAGGTCAGAGGCAAGATCAAGGCGAATCCGATACCGAAACACATCGAGCCATGAACTCCATGAAAGACGACACAAGGCTCGCGTCGACAGACAGCGCCGACAATTCAAGGGTGTCCCGTACGTAACGTACGTGGACGTGGCGGCGTACCCTGTAGGGGGCCTCTTCGCGGTAGCCGCCGTGAACTGGAGAGACAACTTTTTGATCCTCGCAGACCCCAGCTGCGGCTGAGACCATAGCCGTGGCGCTAGTAATAAAGCAACAAGACAGGGTTGGCAGGGAAGTTCATGTCGTTACAGATTCGCAACAGGCCTGCTTTACCAACGGGTGAACAGCGCTTCTGGCGGCTCATATTCTAGGCCCGAGGCTGGCAGAATCCCATCAAATCATGTGGACGCCTGGCCACGCGGGTCTAGAGTGGAACGAAAGGGCGAACGCCCTAGCTCTAGCGCTAATCAACCGAGCGGGGCAAGACCAATCGTCTCATCAATCCCCGTCCTTTACCTTCGTTCCCCTGCCATCCAATTACTGCGACCGACTCGAGATCCAGCGACTCAACCGCAGGATTTATCCTTCCCCTCACAGAAAGCTCAGCACTGAAGAGGCAGTAGCCCTCAGACTTATTCAGACCAACACCTTTCCAAACCTACACAGATACAGTAAAATGTGCCCACATACATATCGCGGCATCTGCCCCTGGTGCGGCGACACACGCCCTACACTCTTTCACATCTCGTGAGGGTGCGGGGGCAAACCTCAACACTTGACGCCTAGCACATCATTTGAGCGGTGGGAAGTACAGTTGACCGGCGATACCCTGGCGGGAAAAGGGGAAAAAACACCAACAAGGAATTTACCGGCCCATGCACACACGATCAAAGTGCACGTTAAACATCCACAGGCGACCTAAATAAATTTACCCGGAGCCATCCTCTACGACCTCCCTCATAGCTTTAGTCGCTTCGGGACGTTAAAAACGTTAATCACAACAATACCATATCAATACATGCGGACGTACATTCGAAGCTAAACGATTGCATCCGTAAGTCATATGAGCCTTGCAAAAGCGTCGAGAACGTGCTAACTTCCGGTGGAGCTCAAAACATAGCATGAATAAAGTCGCTTTTATGTCACAGGCCAGCTGCAGATGCGTAGACTTTCGCCGCAAGACAAAACTACATGAAACAAAGAGAGGAAATTCGAAAAAAAAGTCATTAAACGCGCTAAAAGCACGCACAGCATGAACACACACTTTTTCGAAGCGGCAGGCCTGAACTAGGCGCAAAAGAAGAGGTTGGGAGGAACCGTGGCACTTCGCAAAGCCGTGCGTTTTTTGCCACTTCCTCGAAGTCAGCCGGCCCGATCCTATCTACCCACACCTTTCTTTGCGCGTTGCGCTCGCCGGATAGTAAAGAAAGAAGCTTTTTGCCGTCGCTGTGTCGGTTGCGTCAACCGAAGGCGCAACAGCACGGCATCGCAATTAAGTTATCGTCACTCACATGCATTTTTCCACTAAAACGCACTCTATCAGTCCGTTGGTGCGTACTTTCGTCGCGCAGGGCCAACAATGGTGGTCGGAGCCCGTTGGAAAGGAAAAAAATATACAAAAGCGCGGCGCCTGCTTCCACGTGACACAGATTGGCCAATGGGGGAGCGGAGGAGGCTGGGGCGACAGGAGGCGTGGAGGAGAAAACGTCGGGGAGAGCGGGGTGGCGTAAAGATCTAAGAATGGCGCTACTTTTGGAAAATTGGGGGGTTTTAACTGACTAAGCGCACTGCGGCTCGCTGAGAATCGATAACCGCATTTGCCCTAATTTAGCCAATTGTTAAGCGCGTCATGGGCACCCAAAGGCGGAAATCGTAGCGTCCACGTTAACATCCAAAATAATATGTGAACTGCGCGCCACGGTTACATTTAGGAGGCGGAGCGTTGTGGGCAGCATTGAAGAAGAAACGGGCGCACAGTGGAGGCCGTGTTTGACTGACAAGAACTCCGCCTCTGTTGAACGCATTGAAGTACTTTTTGCGGCAATGTATTTCTGAAATAGCCTATTTTCACTTCATATGCCTTTCTCCATTTCGAGAAAAAGTGGTTCAGCGCCTCTCTAAGACGAACTTGGTTAAACCGAATACTCACATACAACGAACAGCATGGAAACGTTTGTTTGGTTTTCCATAGACTGAATGCAAAAAAAAGAAAAAAAAATCCGCCTAAGACGAACTGCCTCAGACATACTTTTCGTTAAGATGAGCATTCGGAGTGGCCGCCACTGCTACCGATCCGAGCACGCTCATCGAGGCACCCAACTGGAGGCATGCGACGCCCATGGACAGAGGCGAAAACGCACACTTAGCACTAGAGCGTACTAGAAAACGGTTGAGTGGGAAGAGCGGCCGGGGCGACGCAAGCTTTGCAGTGAGGCGAGCGACGACGAAAAATACTGTGGCAGCGCTGCGATCGAAGTGGATTGGGCCGCACCAAAGTCGCGCCGTTGGAAACTGCTGGCGATACTTCTCGGAATGGTCATTCGTACAACTTCGCGCGCTGGTATATGCTTTCAGACCGCTCAAACGGTGTTTATAATTGCATATGATATGTATTTATGCCTTAGGAATAAAGTTCTTTCTCTATCTTATTTACTTCATTTCATCATTTTCTTTAATGCAGCTCGGTGATTGCGGGTGCATTGCGGCCGCAGTGTCGGCCTTGATTCTAATATATGTAATTTATATTTTTTATAGGTTATTGTACGGTTTCCTTTGGAGAACAAATAATTTTCTTGTTCTTCAAGCAGCATGCATCTTTCGCGTGTATTTTTGCGCGTATAGTTTTCCATCAGTTGGCTTTGCGAAACGCGAACAGAGAAACATATGTAAATTAAGTTAACTTCCTGCTTGCCGCTTCAAAAACATAAAACATATCTGCCCCATCCGGTGCCCTATACTAAGATTTACGGGAAGTATTACAGAAAAAATAAACTACAGTGCAACATTCCACTCATGTTTCCGCCTTTCTCGCATAACAGAATGCGGAGTACAATTGGTACGGGTTCCTGCGGTTGGACCTCGGGCGCCGAAAACAATTTTATGTAGCCATCATACAATCTAATCTTTGGCCCGTAAGCCGTGTGAAATATTTTGTCAGGTTCACGCTTAACAAGAACAAAAAAGAAAGAAAAGAAGCGGCGCGGTAGCCTAATTAGTCGCTACATAGTGGATATGGCATTGCGCTGTTGAACTCGAGCTCACAGGTTCAAACCAGGTCGCGGAATTCGATGGGAACGAAATGGAAAAACACTCGCGTACTTCTGTTTACGTGCACGCTAAAGAACCCCAAATGGTGAGAACTGAACTGGGGGCTTCATAATCATATCGCCAAACGTAAAACGCCAGAATTTGTTTAAGAAAAAAAATAACAATAAGAAAGAAAGAAGGTAGCTGCGGCCATCGGCTTTCTTTCTTATGGATGTAAACGAAATAAATTATTCTCGAGTCTGATTTCTGAAAAAAACGTATTACGCTTATCTTATATTTCATACCTAAATGAAACGCCGTTCCTGACTGTACGTCCGTTAAACTATAAGCAGCTTCTGTATTATGAACGGCTACTTCCAGTAATCCTGCGCACTATCATAAGGGCAACAGTGAAACAATTAAAGGGACGACATGCCTCACACACACGTAGCGATATTTGTAGATCTGATGTGTTCGTTGAAGAAGGTAAGTGTGGTACCACATTGGGCACCCAGTTATAATGGGTTGCAGTGTTGAAGACACGGTGAGACTGCCAAAAAAAATGTTTTCCTTGCCTGAATCAAGTTAGCAGATTTACAGGCTGCCCTAAAACAGGGCGTTTATATTGAATGACAGCTAGGAACTTGTTCAGCAGAACCGATTAGCACCCGTTCATTAATTACCCCAGGAACTGGTGCGCCTCTACGCAACAGCCACGACCCCCCAGCAGCACAATCTTTCGGAATCAGAGTCTTCACTTGCATCGGCCCCTCACCTTCGAGACTTCAAAAGTGCTGTTATGCGTAAGATTCGAACGGAAACGGCTGTTTAATGATTTTGAATAGTGAATTCTGAAGTCGAATACGATCTGAATAGCAAATACTGTTCGATTACACTATACGTTTCTACTTAAATCATTTCGCCAGCTGGCACGTTGAAAGAGATTGCCAGACAATCTACGGAGATTACTTTGGGAAAGACTTCGCGGTCTCCCCGATTCAGTTTGGGTACATAGGCAATATCTTTTCCCTAACACTGTTGTTCATATTAACGTCCAACAATTGCCTTGATTCCTTTTCTTGGAAAGTCGATTGGTTCACCTTGGGTTGGTGCAGGTTTTTTAAAAAGAACATGCTTATCCAGGTCGGGAGTTTTCACTTTTTTAGTCGGTGCATTTAGAATATTTGACCATTTTTCTCTTACATAAATATCGTGGATGTATATGTCTGCGTACCCTTAGAAGGCTTCTGTGGCAAAAATCACGTGTTACTTTTAGAAAATAGTAGCAGTTAAAAAAATTACGGGGTTTTACGTGCCAAAACCACTTTCTGATTATGAGCCACGCCTTAGTGGAGGACTCCGGAAATTTTGACCACCTGCGGTTCTTTAACGTGCACCTAAATGTAAGTACAAGGTTGCTTTCGCCCCCATCGAAATGCGGCCGCCGTGGCCGGGATTCGATCCCGCGACCTCATGCTCAGCAGCCCAACACCATAGTCACTGAGCAACCACGTCGGGTAATAATAGCAGTTGACTTGGCTAAAACTACAATTGGTAGCGGTCGACAAGAGTCGCGGGTGCACCAAAGCAAGTAAAATTTACCGAGAAGTGCACATTGATCATCTGCATCTCTCTGCGCCATGCAGTTAATAAACCTGGTTTATTTTACTGGAATAGTGTTATCTTTGATCATTGTCCCTGATCAATATTCCACCAAGAAGAGCGCGTAAAATGACGCGATATCAATAAAATTGTCTTACGTAGCTTCATGTTGCAGATAGCACTGCTTATGTGGCAAAAATTACGTGTTACTTTTTGAAAACTTAAACATGGCAGCTCACCTGGCTAGAACTATATACAGGGTGTTCCAGCGAACACTTTCAAAAGTTTTTAAAGGTTGCCTGTGGCAGATAGCTCAATTCTAGTTTATGAGCAGGTCGACTCGAAGCGGCAGACACTACTCGCACAACAAATTAAAATGCAAAATCGACCAATTAACAAGAATTCACTAATTAACTTTCTGGCTAATTATCTTATGACCCATATTGCAATTTACAAATTCCAGCAGTGGACTTCGCAAGGTTGTGTGCTTGAGTGCATGAAACGACGTTTTGTTGACAAATTAACTGGAACGCCAATGCATTTCTGCGCAAAGTTAGGAAATTTATATCTCGAAACTGGTGTCATCTTGAAAATTCGTTCGAAGTGGATCCGGCTTACGAACTCCACGGCTACAATTTGCAAATTGAAATATGGACCGTAATGTATTTAGTTAAAAACTTAATTGGTGAATGTTTATTATAGTTAGTCGATTTTGCATCTCAATTTTTTGTGCAAGTATTGTCCGCTGCTTCGAGTAGACCAGTGGTAGCTCATGAAATATAATTGCGATATCTGCCACTGGCAACCTTTAAATATTTTTGAAAGTGTTCGCTGAAACTATGGTGGCTGAAACACCCTGTATGTAGCCTCTATGTACAATTGGTACTGGCCGACAAGAGTCGCGGGCGCACCAAAGCACGTAAAACCATAAAATTTACTACACAGACTTTCTGCGCTGATGATGATGAAAAACTTTTATTCAATATCATTCATTTGTTGTTTATTTTTTTAAAAACCCCTTGCTAGGAGTCGGCCAGTATCCCTTGGGAGCTGGCGGCTGCCTGAGCTTGAGTGATGATCGCCCGTTGAGCTTCTAGGTCTGAGCTGCGCATCAAAGCCTCCCAGGTGTCTGTTGTGCGTGTGCCGTCTGATATCTGTGGGCACGTCCGTAGCATGTGGCCCATGCTTGACGGGTTTTCACAATGTTTGCAATTAGCTTCAAATTGGCCTGGGTAGAGTTTAATAAGCAGTAGCGGATTTGGGCAAGTTCCAACCTACAATTTGCGCCAGATCGACTCTTCCTTTTTTTGCAGAGTTTGCGATCCGCATCTGGGTATTCCTTCCTAATTAATATATAGTATTGTGTTCGCGATAGGTGATCATGCTCTCCTTTTCTGACGATATGCCTTAAGGGGGGATTGAGCTTGTTCGGACAGTAAGTCGTCGGGCGAGCTCGTTGGCTCCTTCATTGCCCCTGAGAGCCTGATGTGCCGGAGTCCAGATTAGTAAAACCTGGTGCTCCGTTGGGTTGTTTTTGAGGATTCTGACCGGCTCAGCTGAGGTGCGTCCTCTGTTAAACTGGGCATCAGCGCAACTAACGCGCGCTCGCTAGCAGACGACGCACTTGACAACTAAAGCAAAATTGAAGTCGTCATGTTGCATAACCCATGCCTCATATATGTCTACGGAGTACAAAGGTGTCAATATAACTTTGCAGTTGAAATAAAGCACCATTATACGAGCGTACTTGTGCAATCAGTCTCAGCACCCGCAGTGAAATTGCATTGAATATGCCGCGAAGCGCGTCTCCACCTCAATACAGTTCGCTCGCAGCGTCCTCGCACAATTTTTCCACACGCGGCGCCTCAGCGGGAGAGCGCCGTTCAGCCCACTCGACCGTTGTCTATTATACTCTACATGCAACCATAGCAAAGTTTGTTCTTTATTAACCGTGTTATTATTCATGACCATAGCATATAGGTTTTCTGTGTCCGTAGGTGTTCCGAGCCATTGTCTGGGCGTAAACTGTAAACTTGTTGGAGACCATGCTTTTTGCGCCGCTTGCTGGGCTTGCTTGCTTGCTTTGTTTCAAATGAACGCGTGAACACCGGCGGCACATTCAGTACAATGGGTCGCGCTATTCCGGTTCATGTGGTTGAGCCACACTTTCATGCATTGGATCACATCTACCGTGCCATTGGGTCCAAGAAATTGAACTTCGATGGCCTGCTATTGATTCATTTCGACGCCCATCCGGACCTTGTAATTCCTCCCCAGCTCGAACCGCTAAAGATCCAGGACCGTGAGCATGTGATGTCATCTATTGACATTGAAAGCTGGATTATGCCTGGTGCTTTGGCAGGTCACTTTGACCGCCTGCTATGGGTTCGTTCACCCTGGTCAGATCAATTGCCCGACGGAGACCACTGCTTTCTAATTGGCGAAAAGGCAAGTTCAACAGTGCTTCGCTTGCATGAAGCTTCAAGCCAGGATTCAGCTACGCGTGCTTCATCGTTTCGGTGCCGCCTTAAGTTGAGCCTTTGTTGTGTGTTTCCTCGTTCCCCAGTGCTGTCAGCTTTATCAAGTCCGGTTTGTGTACAGTTAACTTACTTTATGCGAACAACGAAAAACTGCGCAAAAAAGAACAAGACAGAGAAAGAACCACACGACACAGGCGCAGACTAACAACTGGTTTAATGCTCCAACGCCACTTTCCTACCAACAACTTACTTTATGCGAACAACTTACTTTGCCTGTTTTGGGAACTGCGGGTGTTGCCAATGTTATGTTGAGCGATAACTTTCTTGCATTTATACTCTGGCCAGAACACATTTTAGAAGCTGTGCCATATTTGCCATGTCATATTAAGAATGCGTTGCTGGCAAAATATTTATGCGCAGGAAGACTCCCAAATTATGGTCAAATGTTCTAAAGTAAATGTCGTACAAGTGACTAAGAATTCCTAGCGTGGTTAACTTGCCATCACTTAACTGTAACCTGGGGTACATTTTCATACCTTATAGTTAAACCACATGCGATAGTTAGGAGGGAAACAGGACGAGTGCTAAATTCCATTACGTTTACTGCCGTTCCCTGTATTTCTGTGACTTTACGCTCTACAAAAGGCAAGCCAACAATGCCGAACGTGTGTCCTTATCCGGGATGCATGTTGTGCTAAACTTCGCAAGTACCATTCATTGAAAAGAGTGAGTGAGCTGATTAGCCGCTCCATGAGTTAGACCCGCCGCGGTTGCTTAGTGGCTATGGTATCGGGCTGCTTAGCACGAGGTCGCGAGCTCGAATCCCGCCCACGGCGGCCGAATTTCGATGGGGGCGAAATGCGAAAACGCCCGTGTACTTAGATTCAGTGAGTAAGTAGGTGCACGTTAGAGAACCCCAGGTGGTCAAAATTTCCGGAGTCCCCCCCACTATGGCATGCCTTATGATCAGGTCGTGGTTTCGTTACGTAAAACCCCATAATGTAATCTTAAAAAATTTTCCATTATCCATCACGCACTAGCAAAAACTCTTATCCTTGCAGCCTTATACGTGTTTTCCAGGATGGACGTGCCAAGGTTTCCAGTGCACTGCCATACTTCCTGAGTGAGTGTGCTTGGGCACCTAGTGAAGAGCTGTCCGGTGCACACGGGGTGACTCTGAGGGTGCGGCCCCTGGACTGGCTACTCAAGCAGCGAGCCCTGGATGAGACCTGGCGGCCAAGCAGCTCACGACAGCTGGTGCTCGACATTGATCTAGACTTTTACAGCACGCAGGACCCCTTCTCACTCATGTTCACTGCCAGCCAGATGGCCATGCTGCGAAAACTTTACCACTGGGACTGGCCAAAAGATGTGCGTGATGCACAGAAGGTCAAGGTTGGTTGCCACACCACTTAGGTAGCCTTAAAAGCTGTGTAACATTACACAATCGATCATAGAATATGAGGATGCCCCTGTTAGTAGTTGAAATTAGCTGATAAAGGATATCAATCACGTTTCTAGTTGTGCTAGGCCACCACTTACATACTTTTTACATACGAATGCAACAGCAGTGTATTTCCCTTCGTTTTAAACAAGCAGGAGCCCATCTCTGGAGAGAGTGTTTCACTGGTGAGATGAGAGCACAGGCGAGCAACTGTCTCACTTTTCCTCTCTCCCTTGATGCAATATGCCAGTGTTTACATGCATCGCATGAGTTTGCTTACCGTCCTTGATCTGCCCCTCTCCGGCCCATTAATTCAATTTGCTTTCCTAGCACATTACCTCCGTGTACATGAATCCAATGCTCAAGAAATGCAATGCAACGTGCCACTTGCTGCACTGATATAAATGCAGCTTTAGTGTCTTGGTGCACATGAGCACAGTGCGGGTGCAGTCCTGTGCAAGAAATGATTCCAGTAGAGAAACAGGGACTGAACATGGCATCTGGCATAATTTTCTATTATTTTCTGAGAGGTAAATGTAAATTAATTTTAATTGGGTAGTAAAAGCACTGTTCTGGCAAGCTTCGTATTGATTCACAATGATGAGCATCCACATCCCTGGCAGTATGTTCGAGCACGATCAAACAGTCTCAGGAGGAAAGCAAGCTGTCCGTCTGTTATTGGGCCAAGCAGTGACAATAACAGCACGCATGTTCTTTTCATTGCTAGCAGCTCGTGGCAATTATTGCATACTAGCATCAAGAAAATGCGCTGCTCCGAGGAGCAAGCCTGAGATGAACGGCTTGGTTTGGCTACCGAGACTGTTTAATGGCACTACTATCCCGTGAATGCTATGTAGCATTCGCGGGATAGTAGTGCCATCAAACGGCCATATAAACTTCACCTTCTATTGAGCGATGGTCGACATAACAAGACTGCTTCCGATACATATGTGAAAACCCTGAAACTTGCAAAGAACAACTTTTTTCGTCTACTTTACCATCTATTTTGAAAACAAATGTTAAAAAGTTCTGGCGCATTATACACCCTGCACACGACCCTTTAATTACATTGCAAGATACCTCCGGCAACATAATCCCAAATAATCTTTGTGCTACCGCACTGAATAGAACATTCATTGAAAGTTTTTCCTCGAGCGTAACAGTTGATCTTCCAGATATGCTGCACCACGGATTTTCCATGTTGTCACCAATAACTATTGATGCTCCTGGCGTTGCTAAATTAATCGAGTCTTTAAAACACGATTCATCTCCGGGGTGTTATGAAATTGGGGTGCTGCCTTGGATTGTAGGGGCGCAGAGGCTCTGTCAGGCATTTTGCCTTTACCTCTGCCCCCTACACGGAGAGAATCCGTGAAACAAACAATAAAGAAAGAAAGAAAGAAAGTAGTTCTAAATTCCTAAAAAGTACTTGCACTTATAGTTCAATTATGCTAACAAAACTGTTCCAGCAGTCGGTCAATTCATCAAGCCTCCCTAACCACTGGAAAATCGGGAAGGTGGTCCCACTTCACAAATCCGGTAATAACCACTTGCCTCAAAATTATCGTCCCATTTCACTCACTAGCACATGCTGCTAGCACATGATAACTCTGTCATTTTTTTCTGCACAGCATGGTTTCCGTCAAACATATTCCTGCGAAATGCAGTTACTGTCATTCACTGATAAATTACATTGCATTGTTGACCAGTCAGTGGTGATTGCATCTTTTTAGACTTTTCGAAAGCTTTTGATAAAGTGTGCCATCAATTGTTGCTTTATAAATTAAGTCATCTTAATCTTGATCCACATGTCTTTAGATGGATTCAATCTTTCCTTCTTAACCGTTGGCAGTTTGTTTTTACTAATGGCACAACCTCACCGCTTGCTAACTTGCTAGCTGGTGTACCACAAGGATTTATCCTAGGACCACTTGTATTTTAAATTTATATTAATGACCTTCCATCCACACTATCTTTTGCCATCCACCGTTTTACTGACGACTGTGTAATTTTCCGAGAAATATGTAACCTCCACGACATTAATACTCTCCAGACCGATCTTAATTTGGTCTCTAACTGGTGCAAAATGTGGAAAATGAAATTAAATATTAACAAATGTAAGATCATGCGTGTTTCTCGCTGCTCTAACACTTGCCCTTCTTATTGTCTTAATGGCATTCCTCTTAATTCCTTTGCATCATATAAATATTTAGGTGTACATATATCACGAAACTTAACATGGAATGCCCATACTAATACATTACTAATAACACTAATTGCATGTTAGGGTATTCACGTCGCAACTTCTCTGCTGCTCCATCGTCCTTAATACTCCTACTTTACAAATCACTAATACGACCTAAACTTGAACACGCGTGATCTATATGGAACCCTGGGCATGAAAATCTTGTATATTCTCTCGAACTTACACAAGATAACTCCGATTCATCTTTTCAAATTACAACCTTACCATAAGTATCACAGCCATGAAAACCCCCTAACCTTTCTCTCCCACCTTTAAAAATTCGCTGGAAAATCGGTTGCCTCACTCTATTCCACAAGGTGTATCATCACATCACGCTACACGACGATTTTATTTCGCCACTGGAATACATCTCCCATTGCATTGATCATCGGCACAAGGTTGGCATAAAAAAATTCAATACTAAAGCTTTTTTTCAGTCCTACCTTTTCCAGACATCTGTCGAATGGAACTGCCTCCCTCCCAATATTGCAGCCATTCAAGATAATCAACGATTTCGCGATGCACTAACAACCTTTGTTTATTTTGGAGAATGTTGAAATTATGTTCCAACAAAAGTCACTGTATTGTATTGATTGTATTTGTAACCTATATTACCCACTCCCCTCTGTAATGCCTTTGGCCCTGAGGGTATAATAAATAAATAAATAAATAAATATACAATAACTCTATGTATAATTACTGTATATGGCTCTAGCACATGTAGGTGCACAGTCACATGCTGCTTTTCATATTTTGCGATCTTTCTCTCTTTGCTGGGAAAGTAAACACAATCTGTACCTTGCTGGAAACACCTCATTTTGACAGCTCTTACAATTCTTTGCCATCCGCTAATTGACATCTTGCCAATTATAATGATTACTTTTAATTACTGACTGTATGGCAGGGACTAAAATATTACTGCTGGTTTCTCAGCAAGACCCTAAACAACATGCAGTTGGTCTTATTCGCATAGAATAATCTCGCCTTTTTTAAAAACCTGCTGGTGCATGATAGTTGGGGCACCCTGTATACCGTATGTGAGTGTGTGTTCAGAGAGAGCAATGATTATTACCAGCCAGGTGTGCCATGCCCAAATTTCAACTATGATCTGCCAGTTAATTGGCCTGGCACATTCACATAACTGGGACATCAGTCACACGAGCACGCATCATGCAGCTATGGATTCTTGTGGCCTGTCGACAGCAGCTAAATCAAACCTCCAGGGGGGGGGTAACAAAAATACATCAACAATAACTAGGCGAGTTGGAATGTGTTCATAATGTATTAGTGCTATAAACACAGACCGAGAATAAGGGAAAGGAAATTCAAAGCTTGATGGCGTTCCATTTAACTGTGTAAACTAAAGACCTTGTGGTGCAGGACTGATATGGTTCCCTTAGAACATATAAGTGCGTAAGCATTTCTATGCCTACCTAACACTGAAACCCATCTGTTAGTCACATAAAGCAAATTGCTATAAAAAATAATGTATAAAGCAAAATAAATTTGAAAGGAAAAACATTGGCGGTGGCGAGTTTCGAACCTATGCCCCCATGCTCAGAGGCCAAGTGTCTTACCCACTGGGCTAAATACCCATGCTCGCTGAAGGTGAATATATCTGAACCATTGAATGTGTTGTACCAGCGGTACAAAACAAATGGCAAAAGAGAACAGTTTCCATCAAGGCTCTGTCGAAAGATTTGGCGATGCGGAATAAAAGCCATCTCTAGGACTACATGTAGAGCAGACTTGGAGCATTGTAGACAGGAAAATTCTGATTTTTGGAAAATTTAGTGCCAAATACGCCACGTCCCCGATGAGTTTCGGTGGTCGCGGGATCCGCCTTCCGTTGGAGGCGTTCCTTCGCCGACCGAAATGCTGCAGATCTGTGAGGACTCATGTACTTCATGTCACACAATGCAGACAGATAAGCAGTCAGCAAGTTGATAAGGTGTGATGAAGGGTTATATGAGACTCATCACTGTTGATAATGGTTCTCTATGGGGATGAATAAGGTGCTAAAGAGCGATAAGGACGTTTAATGGTAAGAGCAATTCTGAAAAAAAAAGGTTAAAATGAACTGATAAGAGTTGAGGATGAAATCATGTCCAATAGGGGTTGATAAGGATTGGATCAATTGCGATAAGGTTGATACTGACTGATAAGGGTTGACAAGGCTCCAATCGAGTTTTATAAGATTTATAACTGATAAGGGTTGATAAGGCTCGGATCTAGTCCGAAAAGGGTTGACTAGGGTTCATACTTGTCATATCAAGTTTCATAACATTAATGACGATGCTAAGCTGCATGGAGATGAGCAAGTGGCACGATGCTTACGTATACTTAGACAACTATCAGAGGAGTTTCTGCGTGAATATTTTTCTTTTGAAACCCCATCAATGTTTTCCTCTATAATCAACTTTTTGCCACACTGCTGCAGGAAGCTCAAGATGGTCGTGCTAGGCAACTTGAACACCTGAGGACCTGTCTTAACTACCAGTTGCAGGACAGCAAGAACTTGGAGCAGCCAGTCGATGAAAACAGCCTCGGAGAGCCTTCATACCCAGCTGAGCTGGTGGCTTTATGCAGTGACCTGAAGGAACGTCCTCCAATAGGAGAAACTCTGCATGCAGACTTGGTTCACGATGCTGGTTGCACGTGCGACTTGGATTCTACATTACCTCACCACCGAAGCTCAAAGCAGGAAGTCTTGGATCTCATCGCCAGCACAGCTCGTTTTCTCCAGAGCTTGTGTGCAGCACCAGCAGTGATAACGATAGCTCGTTCCAGCATTGATGCTTACTGTCCGCCGGAAGAAGTCGACTTCATTCAGCGTTCAGTGATCGACATGCTTAGGAATGTGTATGGTGAACTGGACGTGCAGTTAGATTATGACAGTGCTGGTGATGCATAATTTTTTACATTGTAGGAATCTAAATGCGAGTGTGTAAAGCTGTTAGTATGCAAAATATGGGCGATGTTCATGTGACCTGTTCAAAGTTATAAATACCGCCTTTCTGAGGCACCTACAATGTTGCTGTGTGTGCTATTTTTGAAGTTACATTTCAGAAAATTATGAAACTGATTTGCAGTAATGTGAGGAATTCTTTCGGAAAGAAATTTGTGTAATCAACCAAGCTTTCCAATTCGAAACTGTATGGCCAATGTTTCTACTGTCACTCATTCAAGACGTTTTTCAATATCACAGTGATGGAGAGTGCAAAAGTACCTGCTGTCGAGGTTTGTGGTTGATCTAGTCGACATTGTAAACAGGCTTTTCATGTATTTTTGGCAAGGACACATTGCATTGTAGGCCATATCAGGAAGAGGAATAATGCATAACAAATTGAGGACTAATGAGTCCCGCAACACTGTTATGTGTTGTTCTTTCCAGAATGTACAATAAACATTTGTGAAGCTTTCAATACCTCATGCATTTCCATAGAATATTTTAAAGAGTACAGGCATTCTTGCATTCTGCTCCTGTTAGAATTGGGCTGCCACTGCTTGAAGTCAAATTTGCAATTTTGCAGCAGAATGTCATAACTATTGTGGCAGCTCAGAAGTGTTTTTTCTGAAAAATGACTGCCTTCAATTCTGAAATATAAACATATGCATTACACTTTTTAAGTGGGAGGTGAAAACTCTTGTGAACTAACCACATTGTGAAATATAAAGATCTGTTTTTGTCTACTTGGATAAATAAATAGGTTACTCAAATGTAGTTTGTACAGCTATAGTTTGCAGCTTTGTAGCTGTAACTTTGACAACTATGCAGGGCCGGTATTTTGCAGCGATGCTTTTTCCAATGCCTTTTGGTGCTTTTGACGTTTGTGAGTGGCCATGTTCCAGGCCCCGCACGGGCCAGAGCATGTCCACTAGCAAACGCTAAATGCACCAGAAGGTATTCGCATCCGGAAAAGGCATCGTTACGTTAGATATTTGAATACTTTGTGAAAAATTTGCTAAGAACCAGTTCAGCCCTTGAGCTGCTTCTACCAAAGAATAGCCAAGATGTGACCTTGTTTATGGGTGTTTGTTAGAAACAAGCATCCAAGAAAGCTATGACTAAGTGTATATGCATAAATCAGAACCACACTCCCAGAATGTATATAATCCACCCAGTGTGTGTGGAGGTGGGCTGGGCAGAGAAATTTGAGTAAAAAATAGCTTGAGCTATGGCAGATTAACTGCAGCATTGCATGACCTTAGCAAATTTGTATCTTGATCATGTTTCAACATTTGACATGTTAAATTAAGTGCAGCTGTTCAACAATCCAAACTGTTTTGGTTTCTTAGTCTGAACTTGCACTATAAATGTACTTATGCTGTAGTCACATGCCATTTTAATTTGTTTTATTTAGCATTGTTCAAGGTGTCTAAACATCAGAGAAAAACCTGGGGAAGCTGTCCTCAGGGAAATTGGCAGTTCTCGAAAATTTGGGGGGAAACTGGGGGAAACTGCATTTTTACCCTGGTGGCTTTTAACCATGGAAATTGGTACCCACAGTGGTTATGGAAAAGCTAGTGGTATGCCAGATGTAAGCAAATTTCTTCAACTGCACCTATGCAATCTGCTGGTATTGTGACTGAGCCTGGCTTGGGTGGTTGGAATATTGTGAAACACACAATTAAAGGGACACTAGGGAAAATATTAAGTTGAACTAGACCATAAATTATTTGTCTAAAGGTCTATCATCATTTTCTGTGTGCCAATATATCACTTTGTTGCTAGCTGGTGCTCCTTAGTTTGAAATAGCCCTGCTAAAACAGATGAGTTGATGTAATCTACACGCACCTTCCCTCTCTGAATGAGCCAGTGCTGATGTCGCACCAGAGGTTCCATAGTCCACATCAGGTGTCGCCACTTTGGTTTTCTCATTTTGTCACAAAAGCTCTGTTCTCGCTACAAATGATGAATTCATTATTACAAAAGCCTAGTCTTTCAATCTAGTTCGACTGAATACTTTTCTGTAGTGTTCCTTAAAGTAAATCCCAGCATATTTACAGCTTACTGATAGTAGTTGTGTTGAATATTATGAGCTGCTATAGTAACTTTGCAAGCGATAAACCACCCATTTTGTCCTTGCACTGGAAAAATCGAGGAATACAAATGTGCAGACATTGTAGTACTTCATCAAACTAATTGTCATTTCAATTATCTGGCAACAAAGGCTTCCTGGTTGCCTGCCACCATGCTATTGTAGTGTTACTCTAAACGTGTTAGCCAAAGACTACGGAAAAATGTATATGCAGTTTTACCGTGATACTTTACCTGGAGTTCCATTGTCCGGAGATTGATTTCTCTGTATCTCAAATAAAGCTACAACTGAGAGCATCAATAATAAAACAAGAAACTTAAAAATTGGGTTCTTGTTTCTCTTCAACATAAAAGCTTCTATATAAACAGCTACTTCTTATGTAAAATGCTGCTAACCAGAAACAGATGAATTTATACTGGTAAAACCTATTTTCATGCAAGTCTACCTTCCATCACTAGTCAGGTGGCATGAGGTATGCTCCTTCATTTTCTTTAGCTATGAAATGCAGGTATAGAGATATGCATAAGAACCCCGAAATAGCCAAAAATTTGGCACGACCAGGCAAACCGACATCCTCAGATATTGCGCAAACAACCCGACTGTAAAACCAAAATGTTTTTGTTCTCCAAACATCTTAAAATTAGACTTGGCACAATGCTGCACCTCGTTTTCAAGCAGCAAAACAGTTGCTTTGTATCTATCTCGCAGCTCGCATAACACCAACACGAGCCTAATCTACCATGTTGCTTGCCTAGTAAGAGAGGTTTGGACCTGCTTGTAACATGCAGCTTTTGATGATAGGTAGAGTGGAGAAAAGTATGAACTAAGGGTGTACAAATATTCAGTATTTAAGATGTTAATCATAGTTCATGCTATTTGATTCAACAGTTCACTATTTGAAATTGCATAGCATTTGTTACTGATTGAATACTGTATACAGTAAAACCTTGTAGTACGTAGTTGGCGGGGGAAGAGGTACGCACTAAGCGATGTACTAATTAACTGACAATGGCATATGAGCGGCTACAGACTTACCGGCCAAAAAAGTTAATTCTTGCTCAAGCACACATGCAGACAAATTTATTTCCGAGCAGGCAGCAAAAGTGATTTTCACTTGCTGCCGTAGCGGCCTTGCGGCGATGATGGCATCATCAAATTATGGCAACGGTGCGAGCCCGTTTCTCCATCAGGCCCTACTTCTCTGCGAGCACCTTCGCGACACTCGATGCACTAGCTACGTCAGATACGGAAGGGCCATCATCCATGATGACAACGTGGAAGTGCTAGAAGCTATGGGAGCAGGAAACGCATCACGGCTGTGATATTTTGACATCACTATCGGTGTCGACTGCACTCCAGGAAAGGTCTTTGTGCTGCAATTTCACAATCTATGGTCTGTGCGCATGACCTTTTGCAGATTCCACGCTTGTAAGTGCCTAAAAATGAATTAAATATTAAGCACTAACTGTTTGGCATGCATTAAGTGACTACAGCTTGAGTGGTCAGCCAGTACATGTTCAATGGCAACAGGGCAAGGGACTAAATTCAAAACGCAATTACTTACTAAGTGGGTACATATTAATGAGGTTTTCCTGTAATACATGACAGTTGCAGTTGACCAAGAGAAAGATGATGCATCCGAAGGCTTCCGAATGATACAACTGCAGAACAGATGATGTTGCACAGATGAACCAGTTCTTATGCGAGCACACTGGAGAAATAATTTCGGCTGAGTAGTTCCCAGTTGCTAAATAAGCATGCATCACAGTAGCAGCTTATGAAATTGGTGTGCTGATTTAGACAAATTTGGCCAATCTCACCATGATTGAATATTTTAAAACGATGTGCATAACATGGTGCTTAGTATTAGTACACGTGGCTCCTTCAGTAAGCACAGCACACTACTATGTGCATCTAATGACATGCTACTTTGTTTCGTTCGCACTGGTATGCCATATATTGTCACATTTACAAGCTTTTGAGCTGACCTGACATCCAGTTAACAGCATTTCAAGCATCAAATAATGTAAACAAGCTTTTCTTTTTTCCCAGCAGACTAGGAAACATTTATATTTGACATTTAAATTTAGGCATAGTCAATATTTGATTTGATATTTGAAGGTAATTTTTCTTGAATATTACATTGGATTTGATTAGAAAATTTCGCTGTTCAAATACCCCTAGTACTGACACATGAATTAACCACCAAGTACCTTGGCAGGGTAGCTGAAAGTTAACATAAAAAGCAGATTGCTGTTCATGGTCTCTAAGCCAATCTCCTCACCCAGGGCACAAAACCAAAGGTGTAAAAACTACATTCAAGAGCAAATATGAGCACAATATTTTATTATCACATTGATAATAATATTCTTGCTTAGTGCATTTGTATCCACTGAGATGCCAATGAAATGCACTTAGTAATGAAGATTACAAGACAGCTGTTGAACTTCACCTTCACCATGAAGGAGTATAAACATTTCAGTGTTTTTAGTAATGGAATTTTGTAGAAAATGACACAGTTCCGTAAAGCAAGAAGAATTTTTAATGCGACAACAATCAGTGCTTGATGTGACCAGGCATCACAATGCACATTATTGATAAGCACTTTGTATATTTCCTTTGTTTTGGGCTAAATACACAGGCAAGAACAAAGATGTCTGTGTACAACAAGACTGCTGTCGTAAACAACACTGCATAACACATAGTGCACACCATGGGTGATTTTTCAAAAACAGTTGTACATACACAGGTAAAATTTAACATGACTTGAATTTATAAATATATAAGTCGTCTCAGTCAAAATTGAATAAAATACACATTGTGTCAAAACTGTTGTGTAAAATATCACAGCGCTTGTATCACAGGTACACAGTGCCACACCAGCCATTCCAAGAGACTTCAAAGCAGTGTAGAACTACCAATTTATCCACAACTGCAATACTGTGGGCCAAATATAGTGTCAATGTAATTGCTCTTTCATAGCTTGGCATTGGAGTCTCACTATAGAAGGTAAAAGGATGCTCAAAGAAAGACTGCATTATATAATAAGCACAACTGGGCAAAGGCACTACACATTACTAAAGTGGTGTCTTGTAGTGTATAGTTGTACACTAAAAGAAGTGTGGTTGCTTCACCATGGTGCCACTCACATAGTAATTAATGAAGAGGGAATAGTATTTTTAAAACAGCATCCAAGTAGCCTTACAACTTTCACCCTAATGAGCCAGGCATGGCCAGGCAACTTAAACGGCACAAAAGCAGCCGCCAACATCCTTGCCTAACCTTTAGCCACTGTTCCTCCATGCTGTAACCATTGCACAATGCTTCTTTTATTATCGTTACCAACAGTTAGTGCAACACATCAAAGTGACAATTTACTGTAATTTACATGCGGAAGTAAAAAATTTGAGGGCAACCAATGGGATTCATGCAACAGTAATGTGCGAGCATTAGTTTCCCCCTTTTGTCCGTCATGAGCATTCCTGTTTTGCACAGGATGACGAGACGTGCTAGACTCTTTGTTACATAGCCTCGGCATTCTTCCGTCGAGGCACCTGCACAGGATCACTCGTACCACTTTTAGAAGGTGCGGTGTCCATCATTACTTTAACTTAGCAGCACACTTTCGGCTCTTTACTTCAGCTGCTGCAGCCAAACGAGCCTTACAAGCTTCCTCTGATTCAGCCTGTCGTCGCCATCTCATCGCCTCGCCCTTCTTTCGGTGATATTTCTCAATGTGACTTTCCATACCACTTGTTGACGGCATGGTACGCGCCATCACAAGACATGTCTGAACCTGACAAATTGCTACAGGCCATCTGCCAGCTGTGAGCACCGAAGCGCGACCTAAATCTAAGTACACGGGTGTTTTCACATTTCGCCCCCACCGAAATGTAGCCGCCATGGCCGAGATTCGATCCCGCAGCCTAGTGCTTAGCAGCCCAACACCGTAGCCACTAAGCAACCACAGCGGGTATGTGTTCGATGCAAGTGATGAGTCCCGGCTATTGCGCAGAAGCCTACCAGTTCCTGGACGAATGAACACACGGGATTTTCTACTTAACACCTCCCTATAGCTGTCCGTCAATATAAACAACCCAGTTAAACAAAAATTAATTTTATTGAGATGCAGTTAAACATTGTTATAATGAAGTTGGTAAAATAGGCAATTTGCTTCGTTATATAGAAATTTCGCTATATTGAAATTCGACCTTTTATACAAATAAGTAGTCGCAGATGGCTTCTTACACGGAAGGGGCCGAAAAATTTTCCGAATTACTAAGCCATTGAGGGGGGGAAAAAGATATATATATAGAGAAACAGAATTAAAAAAAGTTTTGGCGAGTTTGAGAGCTGGCAACAAAACAATATTTCATGCCGTGTCGACGATATCTTTTAATCGGCAGTGGCACGAAGCGAAGCCAGCCACGCTTTCGTGTACACTCCGCCCTTGTGGCTAATAATGTTGCCCGCAATGGGACGACACTTCTGTGAAAAGTGCCGGAAGCGGGGGAGGGGGTTGCACGAATGTTGCTTCAAGTGTCTGAAACGAGACATCGCCCAACCTGCAATACTAGTTGCGTGGGAAGTGGGAAGACAGCGCACATGATAACACGCCATTTCGTCATGCCCACTCTTTGCGCATGTGGAAGATTACCTCTAAAACAGCAAGTGGGCTGCGTATGCACTCAGCCACGCTGGCAGCCATGGGCAGCCAGGGCAGCGCTTGAAAAGGACATGTACGTGGGCTGATCGACACCATCCTTCTCGACCCACACGCTTTCACTTGCATCCAAAGCATCTAGCATGGGGGGCGCAATGGGATTATATAGCACTTGGGACTTTAAATGGAAAATTACGCTGCTATGCTTTGCTAGTCACTGTTGGTGGTGACTACAGAGCACGATTTGAGAGGTGCGCTCGCAAGCAGCTGCTTGTCATTTAACCATTTGACCATCTGCATCCACAGAGGTTTGCATTTACGTAATAGTTCTGTGGAAACCCGCAAGGTTGCAATTGCAAAAACTGCAAGGCAACAACTGCTACGAACAGGTGGATGTCTGATTTTCTCTTTACTAATTAGGTTTGCATTTGCTGTCTCGGTATTCCACTGCGGTCGATGTGAAATTTCGTTACATTGAAATCATGTATAAACGCACTTCGTTATAATGAGGTTCTAAATACATGGTGTTCTATGGACAAAAAGTTATAACAAAATTAAACACTCTGTTATATCAAGAATTTTGTAATATTTAGGTTCATTATATCCAGGTTTAACTGTAGCTGCACCTCAATATCCACAAAGTGAATGACACCTCTAACCTTGTTCACTGCATAATAACTGCGGTGTTTAATGTCCCAAAGGTGCACAGGAGGTTACGAGGGATGTTGTAGTGGAAGGGCCACCTGAGATACTTTAATGTGCTCCCAAAGTGTGGTATGAGTACGTGAGTGTTTTTGCATTCTGGCCCCATCAGAATGTGGCAGTAATGGCTGGGAATCAAACCAGCAACATAGTGCTCAGCAGCACAATGCCATAGCCACCATGGTGGGCTCACTGAATAACAAATTGACTTAACCAGACAGGCCATACCTCTTCACGGTAATAAATGACCTCATATGCAAGGCTACTGGTTTGCATTCAACACTGAGGCTCTATGTTACTCTATAACTATGTGTAATAAATTGCTCAATATTAATAAAATCACAAAACGCAATCGAGTGCAAAGGTAAAGCAAACCTTTGAATATTAACATGGTCATCTAAGGTAGTGCATAAATTGTAATCCATCACTGCAAAAATGCATTCTTTCATCTTTCTTGCTTAATTTCCTGCATAACTGCTGCACGCTAAATGCAAGATAAAATGCAAAAAAAGAAACAGCGCCATCTCTATATGCCAAGTGCATAAAAAGAGCACATTTATGCTGCTGTAAAGTCTCTTGTCTGAGTGTTGTGGCAGAAATGATTGCATCTTGTATAAGGTAACCACAAATTACCTGTCAAATAACCAAGAGGTGACAACATACAAATAAGAAGTGTTAGTCCAAATAGCAGTAGGCTACTAAGCAAAATAGTACTCTGGATGGCTTTTAGCACTCGTATTAGAGGTCTCACTAAGGCATCATGTAAACATGAGAGAGCTGTCGACATACAGAAGGTATCCAAAGCCAGAAGAACAGCTCTTCAGTTAATGCTGAACAGCAATGTAGAAAGCCAGCACAGTTTTACATATAAGAATGAAAAACACCTAAAATATGTGCAGCACTCAACAAACAGCAACAGATAATGAAGATCACCTAAAGGCAGGTGCAACACACAACAGAAACAAATGCAGGCTGCTCTTATGTAAAAAAAATGTGAAAGCAAAATGGAACAGGCAACTGACCGCACCCCTATGAAACAGGTTGATTAAAAAAAAAAAAAAGAAAGAAAAGGCACAAAAAAAAAAAAAGGGGGGGGTACACTACCTGACAGTGTGACTGCTCTCAAACTCTTACCATCAAATTCACATTTTGCGTCAGTCATGTTATAAAGCATAAAATAAAAATTTGAGTGCTAGTGATTATGAAAGTCAGTGCAGCACACAAGTCTTGCACGAGAAACACAGCAAGTCCAAGTGAAACACTTGCAAGATGGCAACACAAAATAGGAACTATAGTTGTAAATGTAGCGTTTCACAAAAGTGAACAAAAATCTGTGCTTTGCTTTAAATGAAGAAGCATAGAAAGTGAGAGAAATATAGAACAATCAAGCTGAACACAGTGCAGAGTGATACTTACCTCATTTATTGAAGCAAAGAAAATTTTACCAGCAAACGAGAAACATAATGTGCATAAAGCCATGAAACACTATTGTAGATTTGTTTGGCTAAACCTACTGTTCTCATGTGAAAAAATTATTCTGTAATGACATACAAATGGCACAGCACCACAGCTGTTTTCTTCATTGATTATAAAGATGTGTAGAGTGCAAACAATGATGAGGAAAGGGGCACGAACATGAGCACACTGGGGCCATAATCTGGTGCAGTGGTTTTATAGAGATACCACAAACAGGGTCATTTTTGCAAAGCAATTTTCGCAGTGTTGTTCCACGTTAAAATTTTGAAAGCTTCTTGGACATTATAATTCCCAAGATGGCCATGCAACTTGAGGGGCCTCCTAATATTAAAAAAATTGCTTATACCAGTAGTCTACAGGATTAAGATTTTGGGAAATGTAAGCCATTTGCAAAAATTAAATTGTTTACAGTAGTGCTTTTAGCAGATGCAAATTGGATTAAGGCTGCAAAACATATGTGAAAAAAAAAAAAAAAAAGCATGTGGCCAGGTTTACTGTCTGGTCAGTGCTCTTTTCAAGTCACATGGTGCTTCTGCACATTTACGTGAATGGTAGCATAACATAGAAATTTAGGCACATACCTAATCCATCTAACATTACAGCACAATCAATGCAGAAATAAACGCCGATAACAGCAGTAGTAAATGGCTAGCAACTAGCAACAATTTACATGGCGACTACTAAATGTGATGGTTTCAACACCTGCCGACAGCTAGTGCGGATTGCAGTAGAACTGAAAGTTCCACAGGATCCTTGTACACTGCCTGATGATAGCACTGCTTACATGCAAAGTGGTTTTGAAACTTTTGACAAAGGCCACTGTACTTGTTAACTCTCTGCTGTCCTCACTATTGGCTGCACTATACACGCTTTTGTAACATGCTCATATTTACTCAACGAGGCATTCACCCTGTCACCTTAATATAAAGCCTCATGCCGATATAGTTAACCAGCACTGCAACTCTGTCTTGTGCTTTACAGCTTTTTCTCCTGCACAATATCAAGCTAAAGAACTTGGGTAAGCAGCTGCCTATGCAACAAGAGACATGACACTGCGCAGAAAAGTGTTCCTATTAACCCAAAACATAACACATACCTGCCAACCTGGGCCTCTCTAAATTTGGGTGATTTGTCAAGCAAGAAGGTTGGGGGGAGGGCGAGATGATGGCAAAAGAAAAAAAACTTTTCGCTCTTTTTTTTCTGGGCCACAGCAATGCCAGAAACAGCTCTGAATGGCTGCCAGTGCAGTTATTAGACGTCTTGGTGCTTGTACTGTAGCCGGAAACAGCATGTATGTGGGTGTACAATTAAGAAACACATACTATATGTCCCATGACAGTGGTCCCTTCCCACTCCAAATATTCTTCGTTGCATAAAAAGGCCGTATTGCGGCGAAGCAGGCTTAAGGGAACCGGCCATTGAAATTGGATACTACACGTTTGCTTCCTGCACACTCATCCAAAGTGAACTGAGTTAGGCCTGCACTGCCTACACACAAATGGCTCGGATTTAAATAGTTATAGTTCCAATTTTAGTATATGTACCTTGGAAGTTCACTGCTTGGACGCAGAGACCACATTATTGATCCCTCCTGGACCATATTAGATCCGCTAATCTTTTTTTCATTCATTTGTTCATCATTTTCCTGCATCCCATACCCCTGTATGCCCTGAGGCATTAACCCTCGCATTAAAAAAAAAAAGCTATAGTTGCAGCGTCCTAGTCCGTAATGGCAATTACCGTATTTTCTGGTGCATAAGTCACATTTTTTTCTGAATTCTTTGTCAGTGCATCTTATAGAACAGTGCTACTTATACAAGCCTTTTTTCTTCTTTTTGGAGGAACTGTTGTCAAAATCGGATTGGGTGCTATGGCCATGCGAAGCACACTGTATTGACCTCCTCTGGCAGTTACTACGGGTTGTGTGCGCATCATGGATTTACCGGGTTCCTCTCGTGATCGAGTTGCTGTGCGCCGTGCGAGAAGAACACAGCAGCAACACAAGCTGCGGCAGGCTGACCGCGAGTTGACCGAATCCAAAGTCATCGCATCCACAGATCGCTTTCAAGGCAAGGTGCACACTGCTACGCAAACTATGCAGTTGCTACCAGAGTACAAGCCAACCCCCCTCTACCTCCCGTCCTGCCTTCCCACTTTCCTCCCTTGTGCACGATTTGGCTCGCCATTGCACACTTTCACTTGCACATACACTCTTAAAACAGTTGCATGCTTTGGTGTGTATATTTGCCTCATAACAATAATCGTCATCTGTCTTGTCTGCGTTTCCTTTCTTTAACGCTGCAAGCCCGGTACTTCCAAGTCACAAATGGTCTGGGCGTTATCAGCATCACAGAGCATTCATTCTCAACAGGAAAGTTTGAGAGCGCAGTATTTTCAAGAAAGGAAACATAAGCAAGACAGATGACGATTATTGCTGAGGCAAATATACACCCCAAAGGGTGCAACTGTATTTAGAGTGTACAGCACACGGCGCGCGGGGACGAGGTTATCGCACTTGAACTTTATACTGAACATTGCGGCGACCACGACGGCAGAAATGTGCCTGGAGTGTCCATATCATTCCTTGTCCGTGACCCGCGTTCACGAAGTGAAACGTCACTGTATATATTAAAGATCGCTTACCGAATGAACAGGTGCATCTAATATACTTTCTTCTTTAAAAAAAAAAAAAAAAAAAAAAAAAAATAGGAACCGGTCGTTTTGAGGGCGGTGCGACTTATAGACTAGAAGGTGTGGTATGATGTGGCTGTGCTGCACGATTTGTTTTTTCTTTTCTTTTTTTCAGCGGTGGCGTTCGGACAGCTTTTCGGGAGGCTTATGGTTGTGTCTGTACAATCGGAAGAACTGGACAGAATTCAGGAGTCTCCCCAGAAAAATTGGAAGTGTTGGCAGGTACATGACTTTGGGCATGGGCATAAAATGAAGAGCAGACAAAGACGCATGCTTGTCTTTGTCTGTTCTTCGTTCTATGCCCTTGTCCCAACTTGTGCTGTTACATTTTGGACCATGCAGAACCAACTGCCCAATCTTTCACTTTGCTTCACCCAGCTTAGTAATATCTGATAGCTGTGTGATAGTTGTGCAGTAGGTATGCAAAAACAAGCACTGAAGACTAAAGACTGTGGCAAAGGCAATGAGGTCAGTCAGTCCAAGGAAATGTAGCAAGAACTGTTGAAGCACACTTTCAAGTATATGGCATATGGCAAGTATATGGAGAGAAAGCGAGGAAATAGTATATGTAAATGGTGGGATTAACTGAAGTAAACTGATCAAGAAGAAAGGCATTATTTGAATGGGAGTGGAGAAGGAAGGAAGGATATAAAAGAGGAAGGAATGAAGGAAGCATGAAAGAACCCTTAGCAATAGCATTAGAAAGCATAGTGGGTGCTCTTGGGTGTTCTGTACTTGAAATTTAATTTCACTCAACTAAAATCTATTAAAAAAGTAGTAAGCATAGCACATTGCAGAAAAGACAAATGAATAAGAAACTGAACACACTCAGTACTTTTTGTACTTTGTTTGTTCTTGTCCACAGAATGCTATGTTTACTGCTCCTATCAATCACCATCACGTCTAAATAGCAATACTGTTTAAAATCTAATGTGAGTGGCAGCATTACAATTGTTTTATAGGTCAAGTCAAAACTTGCAGTGCTCTTTTCTATTCCTGCCAACGCATAATAAAGAGCCAACACAAGTGAGAAGACCTAAACATTTTAAATGGCAGACCAAAAAAGTCACCACACTTTCTTGCAGCAAAATGTAACCAAAGATAAGTGAAAGACAAGAGAATCAGAACATGTCAAAACAAAAACAATGATTGTTATGAGGCAATTTGACATGAAATTTTCACTCGTACAACCAAAGTTTGGAATGTCAAATTACCAGAGGAAGATCAAAGACACCAGAGAGAAACATGGCAAACAGGGTTCACAACTCTCGAAAAAATCACAGGGAAAGGGAGACTCAGCATGAATCGCCCAACAAAGCGGCTCGCACACACATCTTGCATGTGTATCCTGCAGACACATTTTGGCGCAGGCTGAGGCATGTTGACGACGATCACTATTGTGTGCGGCTTTGTAGTTACAGTTGCAAGCAGCTTTTGCAATGCCCATCCCATGAGGTACCAGCACAAAACTTCGTCAGCGCGAGCACTTGAAGAAACTGCATTTTGTTCATGCTCAATAACGAGGATATACACATCATCCAGTGCTTGCTATCATAATCGCAGCTGCACTGAGAAGCGCGATATGATGTCCTCGACTTCAATGTGCAACGTGCCGCAATGTGCTTGTGCAAAGGCTTAAATAAATTCATGAATGTATTGGCCAACTCACTCCAGTTTCAAGTTATACTAGATCACATGCCACATGATGATGTGAACATTATTTTTCACAGCACGCACCAGTAAACATCATCCTCCTCCTCACAGCTTTGCATGCGCATACTTACCATTTAGCAGTTTCTGTCGGTGGTAGCTATGACTATTAATTGAAAGAGAGTTTGCATGACAGGCTGAATGCACATGTAGTACAGCTGTGGCTTTGTATGGTTCTTACTGCATTCATGATTTGAGAAATACGTATGCAACATATGCAAATGTATGAGCAATACATGCAGTTTATTGATGCTGCATATTTTTACTCATACACATGCAATATTTGCATATATATTAAAAAAATATGCACAATGTGTGGGTCATAAAAACTATAACACCCACTTTTGTGGTTACCCATACAGTCGAACCCCTGTATAAAATATAATTCGATATAATGATGTAAATCTACAATTTGGTTAGTCCTGCATTATTTCAACGGATTACCCTGCTATAATTAAACTGATGATGCCAGATCAGACACAATATCAGTTACAGCGAAGCATGCGGCTAAAAATATGTATTCTGGCAGCAAAAATTTTAAATACACTCGTGAACCGATTTTTTAGACATGTTTTTCTTTTCTAACCTGCACACTTATTCGGTAGGAGTGCACGAATACTCAAAACTTTTGAATAACAAATCAAATAGTGTCCTGTTCAATTCAGTCTCTGAATGGATTAGTCAATATTCATAAGTAGAAATATTTTTTCTAATGCTTCAAAACATCAACTGTGGCCAAATAAACATAAAATTGTAGCATAAATACGGTAAATATTCACCCCTGCGGGCATAATATAGGCATTGAACATGAGAACTTGCGTAGTGGAGCAGGCTACGTCACTTTGGTAGCCATGCATTATAGGCTGTACAGCAATCATTTATGCTCTCTGAAGCGCCTGTGCATGCGAACTACTTGTTTGCTCCTAATGTTCCATTTGTGCTTTTAATAAACAGCACTTCATAATGTACTATGTAATGACAGAAACTTGCCAACTTTACCTATACTGTGATGTGAACACCGTGTTACGTTAGTTGCGATAACAGCTATTCATCATTCGAAAACAATCTGAAAAGTATTCTGTATTCAATTTGATTTGCTTCTGTCACTATTTGATTCGTATTTGATTTGGTCTCAACAATCACTTTTCACTCACCCCTATTATTCGGACTTCCCTGTGGCACCGCCACCTACCCCTAGAACCAACGTGCAACAGCAACCGAAAATTCGAACTCCGCTCGATGCGCCATTTCATTATTCGGAGATAATGTGCATGCATGATGCTGCAAATGTGGCGGTCATAAACAAAGTTGCTGCCATGTTGGCATGGCACTAAATCTAAACTTTCATTGCAGACTTGCAACAAAGTGATACTGGTTAGGCTAAGTGGCAATGCGGCTGTGACGAAAATTTGCTGATGGCTACTGGAGTTGCTGGCAACAAGATCTCAGTGGAAGCGCGCCATCAACTGCATATCTAATCAATGATTAAGCGAGAGATCACATGCACAGGCAATACTGACAGCCGTAGTAGGGGAGTTCGGGTCTGCATATGGCTGTCTGCATGTCCTGAAAATTGGTTAGTAACTGTACCTAGTAACAGCAACATAAAATGACAGATTTTGGATGCGCATGTGCGTTTTGGCCAGTTGCTTGGCTTGGTTGGACTGCAGCCGGCAAGCCAAAGTGCCAATAATGTGTGATTGTACTGATTGCAAGGTTTTGTATTAGCAACAGTGCAGTGTGTATATAATTTTGTATTGGCACAGCAACCCACCAATGGAACCCCAAAAGCTGCAGGAGACCATTTGGTGGGCCGTCGGAGGCATCATGCGTGCTTTCCTTTCACATGAACCTGACCCACCCCCTTGTAAATTTGAATATGTATGCTCATAACGAATATCAGATACTATAACAAAGGTATTTTCGTGGCATATGTGACTTCGTTATAATGAGGTTTGACTGTACCTGCCAAGGAAAGGCATAGTGCAAATATCAGCCTGCTTTTGCACTAGTGAGCCTTTTAGTTCACAAGACAAACACTGACACAAAGGCATGAGACAAACGCAGCTACTGGTGTCTACGTTTGTGCTTGTACTAGTAATGCTAGTGCTTGTATATGTCTCACTCCTTTGTGTCTGGGTGTTTTTATTCAGTTCTTCCAGAAATTAATCAACTTTCTAGAGGGTTCGGTAGAGGTGCACCAACCAGCCCAATCTTGAACTAGGGTTGAGGATTGGGCGTATTGCATTCTAGAACTGGTACAGCACAACATGGAAAGGAATAAACATGCCGAGCCGGCCAGAAGAAGCCAGAAGAAGGAACACAAGTGCTCTGTTCTTTCTTCTGGTCGGCTCGGCTTGTGTCTTCCTTTCCATGTTGGGCTGTACCACTTTTAGAATACAATTTTGCACACTGTTATGCTCTTGCACATACATCCTAAATCCAGACCTACACTCAAAAAGTAATGGGCACAAAATAAAATTGACGGTCAACATCCATTATTGGCTAAAATTTGTTTTTGGGTTCAGCCAATATATATATAAATGCTAACACAGGCTGAATGCACTAAACTGTCTCTCCATATGTTTATGAATATTCTAAAGAATTGAAGCTCATCAGGCCAGAAAAGAATGAGGGCTTTCAGTGCGCCAACAGGTTAACTAAAACAATATGCATAAGCCAAACAGGAAACTATCCCATGAACTAGTTAACGTTTCCAACCAGTGCAAGAGCTGCAGAAATAGCCTGCACTAATAAATGAGTGTGCAAGCAAGCCTGCTAGATAGCTTCTTTCCCTTTCCCAAACAGATTTTGAAAGATAGTCAACGGTGCTTGGCATGATCCTGTGTATGTAACTTGGTTAATTGTACAGGTGGACACAACTTGAGAGGCAAAGTGTGATGATCAGTTTCCTAATGAACACATTATTGCTAGTTCAAGTTTTAATAAATTTGGATCAGACATCCAATTCTTGGAAATCTAATGAGCATGTGCTTCGATATAGCTGCTGTTAAATATACAGCTAAAAAATCATGCCTTAAGATTCTTGCATTGCTTTTGTGCTTCAGGCATTCATAAATTGAAGAGTTTACTGTTTACGGATGCTCCGGCTTAGAGCACAGCAAAATAACATGAGCAATCATGCAACTGCGTGGTTAAGTGATTTCTATTTATCAAGATTCCACTGTAATTTATAACTACGGGGTAGCTGATTTGCTTGTTTTCTTTATTTTCTTAACATACTAATTTTGCACATCCAGCAAACCTTTTACTTATGCCAGTACCTATCACAGATAGAAGAATAATTATTTTGCATTATGAAGCTAGATGTTTGGAGCACACAACATATGAAGCAGATTTTTAAACTTTTAGAGCAAATTTTTAAGACTGCTTTTTAGTGTGACCACTGCGTGACCATGTTCAAAAACACTGGTGTTCACTGTGCTATAAAACAAAAATAATGACTCAACCGTAAAATTGCTTCCATCATTGTGTGTCTTATGCTTCCTAGTATTGATCTATGAGTCATTTGTATATTTCTGTGCAGTGGTTATTTGTACGTTGTTCTAAAAACAAAAGGAATCCTTTTCGAAATTATATAACGAAGCAATAAATGTACATAAAGATATTTGCATTTTTAGAATCAAAAGAAGAAACTAAACAAGCATGCCAACTTTTATCAAGTAAAAAAAATTTCCTTTAAAAAATTAAAGAATTGGTTAACTCCTGTAATCATTCATAATGAGCTACCATTGTTGCTTGAAAAACTTCTTAGGACAAGCTGAAAACAGGTATTTTTGGCAGGACACAACGTGTTTGACTCGTTCGCTGTCCCCTAAACGCCATAAAGACAGACGCTGCCGCTTTTGGGTCACCATGGAGGTCAGGTGCACGCGTGATGACCAGTCGAGTTCGAATTATTCAAAGAAAACCAATTTTAGTATAGAAATAATGAAAGTTAAGGCCCATAGAAATGTATGAGTGCTGGCTGGGACCTTCGAGTCAGCATAGAATGAACCAGAGTTGAGCTTACAGGAGTCTACTGTATCTGTTCCCATTTTACTATATATTTCGTAAAGCATTTTTACTAGACTGTTTTTTAAGTTTTCTTTTCTGAAGCACAGTATCACGCTGACACTATACTTCTCTGCACATGATTCAAGGATGTGAGTGGCTTGTCTTTTCATCTACTTCCTTGTAAATGAATTTCTTTCTCCTCCTCAGTTAGTACTCTGATTTACTCTGTTTACTGATGTACTCTGATTTATACAATAGTACTCTGATTTACAAATAAATTACTTTTACATCAAGCCGACAGAGAAGCACTTTGTGCTCGTGTGTGACGAACGATCCCCTCTTTCTCTCAAAATAGTAAACTGAGGTTCTTACTGAGATACCGGCATCGTGCTTTCATTTTTCTCATTTTCTTTTGCCAACACTGCTGCTGACAGCCCAGTACATGTGTATCCTGTATGAAAAAGTTTCATATGACATGCATGTTTATTCTTAAAAGTTAAAGAAAGTTTTCCATCAGGCTTGACTGAACAAAGGGAGGTCGTTTACTCCCACTTTTTCTTGCTGACAGAAATAAGACTCTACAGCATCATGCCATTTTTCTTGCTACTCAAACTCAACTGAACAATGGTGTAAAAAATTCCATTAAATGGAGCACTTGACACTTTAATAGTCCAGGTAAACAGAAGCAAATTAATTAGTTTGGTTTATCAGCCAGTTACAGCAGTTTTACTTTAGTAGGCTCAGGTGCAATCATACCCCAGAGCCGATATAATGTAACAATCCTTTTCGCCAGATTCTATTCCATCCTCATCCACGAGCCACTCTTGACCGGTTATTACAGTGATAACGCAACAGGGGCACCGCTGTCGCGAGTGACAACGTATGTAAAGGAATAGAACTGGAAGAGCATTGTTACATTATTCCATCCCAGACCTCTCGACTGCCAAGGGCCACTCAACTGATTGAGATATACAGGCACTGGTAGCAACGCATGCTGATAGGAACAGCTGTACGGTGCAGAGCATGTGCATAAGCTAGGGGGTTAACGTTGGTGCCAATGTTTTATAGTCAGCACAAGCCAAGGATTCAGAAAAAGCTGCTCCCACAAAAGCAGAGTGTGCCTGCACTCAAACCACTCATGCCAATGTGCCACCGGGCCTCAGCAGTAAACAACACACCGTGATCAGACACGCAACACTCGAGGCAGTCACACGTGTGAAAAGTGATGTGGATGCTCAGAAAAAAGTTTGCCGCATGACCACACGATCACAATGCAGAGAACTGCCACTGCAAACAGTGGAGTAGACGAACGGATCCACACGCACAGATGCTTAGCACTGGCCACTCTGCACAAGCATCCGCACACACTATGTTGAGGGAAGTGTATCACGAAACCAGCACGAGTTCTTGCCTCGCAGCACACTGACACACACACACACACACACACACACACACACACACACACACACACACACACTCCAACACGAGGTGTAAAGGGAAGGGTCGATGTGGCGTTGAGTGACCACAAACACACAAGTGTGCAGTAAAAAAAAAGGGGGCGAAAGAAGGGAGAGAGAGAGAGAGAGAGAGAGAGAAGTGAGCAACGGAAAATGGGTGGTGTGCACTCTCAAATTGGAACTAACTACAAGTTTTGCACCACCAATGAGTGTAACAGAATTCTGCTACTGTGCTTGGGCGATAGCAAAGTGCACACAGAATCAAAATCTAAGGGGGGGGGGGGGGGGGGAAACAACCCGCAATAATAATGAGGAAAAAGACTATGCTCCCACTGAGGTACAAGCACTACTTAGTGAGTGTTGAGGAAATATGTCTCTAGCAATGGTTCATACATGACCGACAGGATGCGAGAATTTATACATGCCGCTTGTGGTATGAGCACATGCAAAAGTTATAGCAAGACTTTTTCTCTTACTGCATGGGTGAAGAAAAAATTTTAATTTTCATCTTCCTTTTGCCTTTAAGCATTTATGTGTAATGGCGAGAGCCAAAACCTCAAGAGACTGGCTGAACAGGAAGAGTAAAATTATGTTCAAGGCTTGTAGTTTGAATCCCCACCAAAGAGCAAGCATAAACATGGCACAAGGAGAAAGTATAGCAATGAAACCACATTATAGATAGCTAAGTTGAGAGGGCAATGACAAATCATCATTGATTAAGGGGGTAGTCATGTGTTGCATTTAATGCATGTTCAGCTAGATTCTGTTCCTTATATCTTTTTGAACTAGAAAGATTATATATGAGACCATAGTGCAATAGATTAGAAAAAAGCTACAATTTGAAGTTACCAGCTTCATTTCTTTGGCAAGCTAACGTAGATGCTCCCAAGTGTCAGCATTCACTATGGTTGCAGAAAACTTTTTGTGGCAATGAACGGAAAGCTATGAAGGGAAAGTGCACATGTGACGGCACTATTGAAAACAGTCCCGCATTCTCACTCACATTTGTTTAGGCTGGGGACAGAAAATAACACAGAACATTTGACTTTCTACAGCACTTATACCAAAACATGGCATGAAATATACGACTCACTGTTATGTTTTATTCTAATTTTTCTTGTATACTCTCCCATGTTTCAACAAAACAGAAACCTTTGCAAGTAACAAGCCATGCTGTTTCAGCATCTCCTTCAAGATACTGGAAAAAAAAAAAGTGCTGTCAAACGTTGTTGTGCTACTTGGCACAGTAACACATGCACAGAAGCTCCACTCCTGTTGCTTTCCCTTCATTGCCCCAGGAAGGTATCTGCAAGCATAGCCAGCATGATGTCACAGGCGATAAAACAAATTTACATTAAGGTCCCCTTAACTTGTGTGAGCTACCTGCACCGGTATATGAAGGTGCTGCAATAAGTCACTGTCGTGCAACACAAATTTATCATGAGTAGACAAAACATGCCACTCATGCACTTTCTGCTGCGCCATGATTAATTGTGCAGATGCAGAAATGACTCAGCCCTGTTGTGCCCTGCATAAAACTAAGCCTTCACTGAAGGTGCGCACATGAGGGTACACCAAGCTGCATTTTTATATTGTTATTATAATTTTGGATGCTGTAATAAGCGGCAAAAGCAACATGGTGGCTACACATACGCCGAGATCATCAGAGACTGCACACATAGACAAGTTTTGCTAGAAGAAAACAGCATAAGAAGAAAGAGGCCAAATTTATCACATTTTCAATGTGCCTTAAAGGGCCCCTCACGAGGTCTGGCCATTTTGAGCCGACAAGCGCAGAGCATACATTGCGCGATAACAATCGTGTCTGCAAAGTATTACATTGCTACGCGCCATGGAAAGATCTGAAATTTCAATCCGAACGCCATTTCGCTATTCACTTGCGGCCGCCGCGCTACAAGCCGGGTGGTGACGTAATCGTGCCCCTGCGCCTACATAATCGTGTCCACAGTGTGACGTCGCTCGGGGCGACACGTGACTTCGCGAATTATTCATGACAAAATCTGTTGTCTGAGCGATCTGTTGCTTGAATCGACGAATTGAAAATTAGAGAAATAATAAAACACACGAACAGAATGTTGGCGTGTTTTCCGTTTTACTTCGCACCGAAGCAAGAGAGATGTACTTCCGCTTCGTCTGCTTGTTCCCACAATCGTGCGGTCACGTGCGCAGGTACCGAAACTATGCCATTTTCTACCGTGTTCCAGCGCATGATCATGCTCTGCAACCCGCTTGTTCTGCCTCAGTATTCGTGTAGCACTGAATTATACCACTAGTCATGTTTCCTTGTGCACAGCGTGCAAAATCTTGCGCTGTGGGAACAAGACAAGAGCTCGCGTGCGACACGGGGCTAGACAGGGCAAGTGGACAGGCAGTCTCGCTATGCAGTGGAGCCTGCCTGCTGAACTCATGGGTTCGTGGCACTGAAATGTTTCTATCTCGGCTACGTATTAATGAGCCGATGTGAAATTCTTTTTCGGCAGAACGCTCCCTAGAGGACATGTAACAACTTCCAGCGTATAACCAAAATTTGCTATGGAGCCTGGTGAGGGGCCCTTTAACAGGTGTGTTCTGGTAAGTGTGGAAAATATGTTTACATTATGTAACTTCCTTTCTGACATCTAAAATTTTGACCATGAGTTGATATCTGAAAACCTCCTTTATCTGAGCCATCAGCGAAGCACACTGTGGTGTCAACAACAAGCAGTTCACACTGTGCCTGCAGAAGCCTGTGCATCCAATGCAGCAAAGAAAGGAGTGCTGAGAACGGCTGGGCAGCCTGTTTATCCTGCATCCCCATATCAAATACCGTGATGCACATGCCGTGTCCAGCACTATCAAATCAAATCCGAGAGTTTTGCACTCCCTCAACTAGTGCGAAAGTGGCAGTCAAGTTAAGGAGACCCTTGAGAGGTTGCTTCATTAGTACTTAATGAGTAGCTCAGGTTAAGACCTAGAAAACCTCATTACAAAGCAGTATATTGCTGGCACATTTGGCTAAAATCGTGTGACTAGGTTAGCTGCAGAAAATTCAACAACAGTTTAAAAATCACTCTAGCAAACATTTTTTTTTTTGCATGGGCTTTTTGACGCACCTATGTTGACACAACTAAGATGGCCACGCTGGTGCTAGGAGTATTACTGAAGCACTGTTTAAGCATATCATGCCAGAAGTAAGGAACAGAGGGTGGTGGTACACATCCCAGCCTCATCGCTTGACTCTGCTTAATCAAAGCACAGGGTTTATCATAGTTTCGTTGATCAAGGTGTATGGGACACAATGCATCAGGTTTCTTGAAGTGGTTAGAGTGCCTTGTAAAGTAGTGAGACCAATTATCAAAAAGGGTAAGAGCATGGCATAATTGCGTCTGTAACATAAAAGCACAGCAGTGTGGTGTATACTCCTATCCACAGTAATCTGGTACAGGAGTGGAACATACAAAGTGTGCTCTAGCGCTGCCGATTAGGCTCTGTACTGAGCAGGGGCACATGCAACTGCGTTATCACACTCTTGATTGGCTGGCAGTAGCTGTAGCTTCTAAACGTGTGGAGCTACTTTACTGTGAAACAGAATCAAACCGCAGGCACAGCTGGTCTTGTGCACTTCTATGGACTTGCATGTTCCTTAGAGTATAGCTTATAATTATTGGAAAATGTAAATAGGAGGATTGATGGTCTTTCCTGTAAATCTGTGTGTGTGTAAATCATCCTCTATCTTCAGTTCACACTTACTTATTTAGAAATTTTTTTTTTCCTTCAGGAGTGCTTAAAGGGACGCTAAAGCAAAATACTAAATCAGTTTAGATGAATAAAGCATTCTGTGAAAACTCTGTGGTCGTTTATGTTGAAATAATAGGTTGATTATTTCAAGAGAAAATGAAAGTGAAAGTTTCAGTTCTTGAATTTCATACCGAATCCCCAATGCCAGACATCATGGTAACGTCCCGAATTTCAAGGTATTTTTCATACTTAGGCTGCATTGACTCAGCAAAAGTTTCCGTCATGTTAAATCTTTGGCACTTTAGGACACAATGTAGTTGATCTTTAGTGCTGAAGAATTAACTAGGCCCTAGAAGATGCTGTCAAAATCCATGATGCCACAGCGAGCTGTTGCAGGAACTTCCAGTGTTGTCAATGCCCGTCTTTCATTATCGCACTTTTCCTGGCTTACCAAGTGTCTTACTGTGGCAAGAATGGAGTTTTTGATACTGTAGAAGGATAATTTACTGACACAGAAGAAATCATTTTTCTCTTTAGTGTCCCTTTAACGCTACTTGTGAACTGCACAAGGAGCCAACTCAGACATAAATAATGCAGCTATCCGCCTATAACTGAACCCTCTGCTCAATGTCTGCTCTAGAAGCTGCTCTGACCTTTCCGCCAATGAAGTGAAGCTGCTAAATATACAAAATATGTTCACTGCAAACAAGGGTGTGCACTTCTTTTAAAGTAGCGCCACTTTCATTTATGATAACTTTTCCCATGCCTTATTTGAGGGTATGAAAACATGATGCACGTAATGGGATTATCAGCTACACTGGAGACAATGTATAAAAAGCCTGTAAAGAATGCTGTAGTACTTAAAAAAAAGGGGGGGGGGAACAGGGGCCAGGTCATCAGATGAGGCAGAAACACATGAAATGTTGCAATGCATATCACTCCTCTGTTTTACACCTTCTGCGCAGTTTTCACTTAGCAGTGTGAATTAACCAGCTCCAGCAAGCACATTGCTGACCAAACACAGCAGTATAAAAGAAAGATGTACTGTTCCCATCATTATGCAAGCATTGTATATGGTATTATTATTATTTGTTTTGGAAACATACATACACTTGATGTGTATCTGGTAATGGCGATCTGTGAATATACAGAGAAGGGCATGAGTTCCAACTATAGGAACAGCAAGACGGTATAGTGAAATTCATTCTTGCAGCTTCTCCACGTGTTACCATACCTTTCTAACATATGCGACTCAACACAATTGGGTATATGGATGTTACAATGGTCATAGGAAAACTACCGTCAATACCACAGTTAAGAAATCCATACCACAGTTCTGAAATCCTGTAAGGACCTCAAGTGAGGCAGTCCCATTTTAGTGTGCTTTCATATTGCCGTGCTTGCTGGAGGGCAATCCGTGGTTTGCCTTTATAAAACAGGTGGTTGGCATGCAAGGCTGAGGCCTTTGTGCAAAATAAAGTAGGCACAGAGAAGTATGAGAAGGGCTGCAAATTCATTAAAATTTACTGTAGCTAACGACAGTTTTGAAACTCACATATCAGTAATGAGAAAAGTCCCTATGTTGTATAGAAAGCCAAAGTGAGAAAAATTGATTTGTGTGCCATTCCAGGAACATTCGCACAATAAATGCTCCTAGAATTGATAAAATTAGGCAACGACCTGTCCCCAATGAGCTATAGTCCTACCAAACTTGTAAACCAGCGCCATTTTATAAGCCATAATGTAATAAAGGCTGTGGAGGACTCATCGAAATTAGGCGCAAGGTGACTTACCACATGGGAGGAAGGAAAGGAGAGAAAGGCTACCACAATTGGAACGTGCTAAAACCTGGCATATTCGAAAAGGCTATTTTCTGCCTGTTGAAATATACATATGACACAAAGAAGCCATGCCCCCATTCGCCTGTGAGTACTAACAGAGCAAGAAGCCAACTGCATGAAAGCTAATTAGTTCAACCACTCTTCTGCAAATAAAACAGTGGGCATTCCCTTCCGAGTGAAAATGTCAGACAAACATAGTAAGTCACTGCTGTAACAGCAAACAGCTAACAATGTCAAGAAAAATGTAAACCCAATACAATGTTTAAACGTACGTGTAAATGTGAAATGCTTCTTTACTTGACAACTTGTAAACTCCATGTTTCCTGCTTAATGGCATCTGTATCTCTGCACTGCAAAATGTTGGTGTAGAACCAAGTCATGTGGAGAACCAAGTCATGTGGCTGTAAATGACTCAAAGGATGGTTAATGATCAAAGTGAGCAGTTCATTGGTGAAACTGACCTCAAATGCAGGCACACGTTTTACAATGTTTGATGTTTGATCTGTCATTTCGT
Organism: Dermacentor andersoni; assembly: GCF_023375885.2. Lineage (NCBI taxonomy): Eukaryota > Metazoa > Arthropoda > Arachnida > Ixodida > Ixodidae > Dermacentor > Dermacentor andersoni. The sequence goes on from NC_092815.1 coordinate 27,068,442, forward strand.
ACTCTTCCTTCCCAAGTCTATATTTTCCTGTTTTGGCGCAACAATGTATTCATTAGATCCCAGCCAATTCGCCTAGCAACCAGTTCTACTCAACTCTATTCAGTAATATGGTCTTTTATGCCAAAGGACAAACATGCCTCACTGATTGCTGTCGAGTCTGCAGTTGCCAAAGTGGTGATGCGTTTAAATTCAGGAGTGAAGGAAGCCTCAACCCATATTTTTGGAGAACTTAAATTGGAGCAAAACTCCAAGGGCAGGCAAAGGGCAGAAGAGAAAGATCCTTGTTGAATTATGAGTGCCGAGCGGAAACATGCAGCCTCGGCCAGGTTTTTGCAACAAGCAAAGCAGCGGCAACAACAGAAATGTGATGTAGACTATTCACTTGGTGTCTTTTAAGGCATTTATGTGCAAAGTACGGTACTCTTTATTTGTGTAGCAATCCTTGAATAAATCGAGTTTTGTTCTTTGCAATTTTCGAAATTTAATTTCTTTCGTTACCGTGCAATCTTCTGACAAGCTTTTCTCAGCTTTGGTACACTCAATTTTGGTCATTTTTGTTTTGCTGAAAAGATGAATGCTTAGTGAGTGCAAAAGGATGTCAAATGTTACTTTGGGAAGTTATAGATTTTTAGAAAGTGTAAAATAAGAAAAGTATTTATTTTCAGTCATTCAAATGCGAACTTTGAAGCTTCATAACTTTTGCTCTAGGAAAGCTAGAACTAAATTAATCTTGTTGCACTCTTTGATATCTGTAGAATCCAATTACATTTAATTCAGCAGAATCTGTGCAGTCAGTTAATTAAAATGTGATCAAATGATGTTTTCATGAATAATTAGTTTAAGAATTAATGGCATGGTGTACATAAAAACTGAGTTCATATTTGATGTGAGCACATAAGAATACATAATCACTGCAGTTTTCATCATACTAACTAAAATAATAAAACATTTTATGTCTTAAAACCTCTTCCCCACTTGAAAGGGCACGGGAAACAAACGAAATCGAGCTGGTGAGTGCCAGATTCCAAGATCCCCTGAAGCGAAATGTGATGTCCACACCGCACTGCCTGTAAAAGGGAATGACGGCGCGTTTGGATTTTCGGCTACTAAAAGCGTGCAGTACGCTACCAATGGCGCTACGCCCCATGTGCTGTAAACCAGATAGGTGAAAGTGCTTATCGCAATAGGTTTGGCAGCGATAGCCGTGAATGCAGCGTGCGACGACGTAGACGGAGATTTGCTGGTATTAGAATAAGAAACTGCTCATGCTGTCGTTTTCACGTCAGAGGCGGCTATATACTGTTCTTGATGGTGCGCACCTCACGTTTTCTTGTTTACATGAGATCTATCGGCCAGAAAATGTATAACATGATCGCAGTTTGGCAACATACTGACCGTTGGTGTGGAAAAATCATGTTTTCCGGTAACGCTTGAACCGGTAAAGAATGAGCTCACTCTACAGGGTCATTTCATTGTGTTCTCGATGCCAAATGTTTGTGCTGAAAAAACTTACGTAATGGGAACGTATCAACGAGTTTCTACTGTATTTGTGCAAACACAATATTTAGACCTAAGTTTATGGGTGTGGCCCTTGCACTGGTATGACCGTTGTAGAAGAATATAGGGTAACATCCTGAGCAATAAAGAATAACTTGAAATAAAGTATACATGAAGTGCCTTGTGCCACCTGTGCACAAGGCTACAAAGTAAGTAAATTGGTTTAAAAGTAGATTTACCACTTACTACTGATATATGGAAGCTGCTAAATTTACTCACCAAGACATATGGACGCTAGTAGGCATCTGTACACTTTTTGTTAAGTTTAAGATATGTTGGGGAAAACGACCAAGATACTAAGCAAGATTAAAGTTTGCTGAATGTTTACACAAAAGAATTGGCGCAGCCTATTTACACATGTGTATACTTAAAAAAAAAAAAAAAGGACAATTATTTGGGTTGAATTTCAATTTATGCCCGATTAGTGCATGGCGATAATTTTGAAAAGCCAAATTCACAGCTATGAGAAATCATGCAGTTCTCATTATTAGCTGTCAGATATGTCTGGTGTCAAGGAAGGCACGTTTACAGACTAGTTCTGAATTTACAAGAGAATTACTCCTTCACAATATGCATGTGCAGGATACGTGCTGGTTTAGCACAAGGTTGAGTGTTTTGATTTCAAATAGAAATTGTTGCAAAGCAAAGAAGCATTTCATGCTTAAAAACTAAATATGTTTGTAATGCTAACAACCAAAAGTATCAAAACGCCTACAACTGGCATTCAAAGCTGAAGTTGACATAAGCCTGTACACTCTTGCGCAATGAGCACAACTGAAAACGTGCTTCATGATCTAAAATACTATGATGAAAAGATTGAGGAGCTATGTATAACCTGAACAGTCGACAAAGTCACCCACACCAGTCAATAAACCTAGAACTATATAAGCAATGTGCCATTAGCACCAATAACAGTGATATGCACAACACAGGTGTAAAGAGCCTGCGAGTTAACCATGCTGATAGTAAAATGCTAGTACAGAACAAATGACATCATACCATGCTCTTATGAAGTCAGTAGCTCCAACCCATGCTATGAAGTCATCACAGAGATCAGTATAAGTGCAATGAGTCTTAATGAACAATACATAACTACCAAAGTGGCAGCATTATGGTCAAAATGAGAAACAGTACAGCGGAACCTCGTTAAGCCATAAATAGATGAACACAGGAAAATTATGCATAAAGCAAAATTCTTCTGACACTAAACTGTGGGTATGCAGCCAATGACATGCAAAAAGCAAAATGAAGTGCATTCTACGAGAAAGCAAGGAAGTAACACTCTACTTTGGTCTCTGTTATTAGAAGTTTGCTTGGGTTTTCATTTATACTCAGAACACAAGTGCAGCATACTCAGACAAGTAGCACACCCACATTTCCTTTTCATTTATATTGTGCAGGTATGTGCAAAGGATGATTTTATCAATTTTTTAGAAAAGTTACAAGTGTGACCCCCATGTATGTTTAACATGAGGTCTTTGTTTATTGTGCCACAAAAAACTTGCAAGAACTGCAAGTACTGAGATTCAGGGTGTCCTCGAGCTCTTCTTGGGAATACAAATGCCGCACACTGGCTTGATGCAGCAAGCCACAATCAAAATGTGTATTTAACGACACTGCAATGTTTGAAAAAAAAAAAAAAAAAGAGAAAGAAAAAGATAAGTAATGAAGTACAATGAATTAATGTGCATGAACTTTTCTTTTTATACTTTCTTATTCTGGTCTCCTTATTCTAAATGTGGCCGTACAGCCCTCAAGAGAATAGGCTTATGCTAAACAGCAACAAAAATGAAAAAAAAAAAAAGAAAAGCAAGGGAATGAAGAAAGGAATAAGTATGTATTCACCACCATGTAAGCGCTATGCTGCCACAATATGAGCGAGAATGAAATGCACGAGGTTTCACCTTTTGCAGTCATGGGCATTTACCCACAGGCTGCCATTCCACTTGTAAACTATTTTGCGCACTGTGGACTCAAATATTAATAATAAAGATGTTTTACTCTCTCTCCACTCAGCATTTACGTATACAAACATACGCAGTTCTCTCATCCTAGGATGTTTGCCTGTTTTCTGAAAGTGAAATATATTCCTCATCAGCATGAAATTCCCCTTAAGATTCCCTAAAGCAAGTTGGAGAAAATGTTGCCAACATCTTAGTGTTTCACGCCACAAAAAGTGCGCACAAATCCCTTCAAGCGTGTGTGTAGAAAAGTGGCAGCCTAGTATCCAGACACTACGATGTGCAATTATTAATAGTTCCTGAAAGTTGATGTAACAAGTACAAAAAAATCAGTACATGCAAAACATGTGCTCATATTCAGTGCTTCCCAATATCTATCCGAAACAGCTCTTGTAGCATGTCAGGCGGGGTCTAACACATGACTGTAGAAAGCATCCAAATCAGATTTTGTAGCAAGTGGCCAAATCAGATTTCTAACGTGAAATATGAAACTATGGCTCAAGCGCACTTTAACAAGGTTCCACTGTAGCTGTGCATTTTAACATGCAAGGGTTGTCTTAATGCAAGGCATTACTTCTAAAGCTTTATAGATACCCATACTAGTAGCGAAATCTTACAGGCCATGCACATCATCTTGAGAACCAATTTGCAACTCCTCCCCTTCTCTCTGAAATTCCTGGTTTCAGGACTTTCTGCCCACACTTGCATACTTGTACAAGGATGAAATATGAAATTGACTAACACCTAACAAACATGCTTTCAATATTTGGTTTCTCAGGTAGCAAGAGAAAAAAGCCATTCAACAGAAGTTAATAACCGCAGCAAAATATGCATGCAGAAAACTCTGATGGAGTCACCATCCAAGATCATATGCAATCCTTTCTAAATTACTGGAAATAGACCAAAAAGAACCTTCAAATAAAAGGCAGTTCTAAAAATGTCTTCATTGATATAGGGACCAGAAGTGTGTGCAGGCGAAAGATATATGACCTTTGACACTCAAGGAAAGTATCACTGAAAGACAACTTACATGGAATGTTGTGTAAGCTATGCAACATTGGTTGGTCGCAGACTACCACTTCTTCCCACAAGTACCGAAAGAGAGGTAACTGCAGTACAGCAGTGTTACACAACTATGACTTTAAAACCTAGTGGCTGGAAGCAGTGCGGATAAGGGTTTTGCAAAGGACACAATTCCAAGGTTCTTCCTTATGTTAAACATTGACCAGTATTGGTGGGTCATAAAAGTGTGCCTCAAAACAGCACCAAAGATAGCAGCAGCTTAAGAAACATACCATCTCGGAGCTTAAGAAAGGACAGGTATGCACATATCCTTAAAAAAACCAATTTCCAATGGCTAGCCCAATTCTCAAAAGGAAAACTTCCCCTAAGCGCCACCCTCTAATGCAGAAAAACCTCAGCCTACAGCTCATAAAAATATTCCTTTGTTGGAGCTTTTTTAAATTTTTTTTTTATTCTCACATCTTGGTGAACTAGATGCATACTGAAGCAAGACAAGCTGCAAAAGACCAAAGGGCAATGTTTCCCGAAAGTTGCCAAAAGAAAAAAGCCTTAAGAAGTCTTCAATGGATGCTTCTTCGAAGTTCTGAAGTCTCCACAATATCCTCGGCACTGAATGAATCCTGTGCAGCGCAAAATTGACCAAGTTTCTTGGAAACTTGAAGCTTTGCTGCAAAGCCTTCAACCAACACGACATTCACCAACGTGTGATCAGCCTTCTGCACCTAGCAGTCTGGTGCCTAACACAAGCAGCACCCTTGAAGTTCAGTTGCACAGACGTGAATGTCTTTGGATAATGCCTGCCCATACCAAAAGTGATGGTCCATCAGGCAAATCCCTCATAAGAGAAAACGAGATGGGCAGTTCACACACGTGCGCGCACACACGTACACACATTTTCTGTCCCCGCGCCGAACTGTTCCTGACAACTCGTTCTTCTTCAACGCAGTCCGGGAGTAAAGGTACAAACTGTCAAGTAGACACGCACCACCCCCCCAGCGAGACTAACAATAGCAATGCACGTTTTGTAGCTAAGTGAAGCATAACAGTGAGAGCATAATAAAATTAGCAAGTGCATTGCAGAGTCTGGAGAAGGTGCAGAGGCCCTGCTAGCCTGCAGCTTGCAAGCAGTAAACAGCCTGTGGGCGGTTGTGAGGACTTTCCTGGGGGAGTGGTGACCACTGAAGAGGTGCTGACGATCAACCCTGGCGCTGGCAGGCTGTAGTGGTGGCATCCTCGGGATGTGGCCTGGGGCTTCGGATCCCAGATCCTTCCTTGCTGTGGCTCCGGCCCAAGTGCAGAGGTGCTGTTCCCACCCTCACGGTGGAAGCAGGCTGACTTGAATCATAGACAGGTCTAGCATGTGCCTGCATCCATGGGAGGCACTTAAGGCAACAGGACGAGGTTCACTCTACTCCACACACGTGATAATGCAAAGACGGCTACAAAAACAGCAAAATCACTTTCACTGCCATCTGCTATGAAAATTCGGCAGAACTCATCTCATGATGACTGTCAACGATAATGTGTTTAGCTGTAAATCAATATAGGGGCACAACGTATTGCCACCATAAAAATGACTTATGTATGAGGCATGTAGTGCAGCGAGACTCCTCTTTTGTGCTTCACTAAGAACCCTCGGCACCATCTAGTGACCCATTGCGAAGCCTGCACATGGCCTCTGAAATGCATGGCAGGCCGGTGCGTGCGAATGCTCAGAAATGAGCCACATGGCAGCCAGGCTCCTCTCTCATGCTTCTTTCTAAATATGCTGCGCCATCCAGTGGCACTGCTGAGATGTCAGTGTGTGGCCTCAGAGACGAGAAGTGTGGCATGCCGGTGCATGTAAACACTGAGAATTGTTCCCTCACTTGCCCCACACTCAGTGGCACATATACAGTGATCCAAGTTTGCGAGAGGTTCATTGAAGAGCGGCACATGCCCAGTGCATTTAATGCACAGCTCGCTAAAGCATTAGTGTGGAAGACATAAATTGAAAAGCAGCCCATGCCCAGTGGATTTTTGGTGCAGCCCGCTAAAGTGTCAGGTTGTTGCCCTTGAGGCATTGTGCCGTACGGTGGTTAGATTCCGCTCAGCACTGCAGAAATTTAAGGGATCTTTTTTGTCATTGTAGAGCAGCACACACCTACTGGCACATACTCAGTGACCCAAGTTGGCATCAAATACTTCATTTCTAAAAGAGTTTCATTGACGAGCTGTGCCTACCCAGTCCCACATATAGTGACCCATGTTGGTGGAAAAGAGGTTCGCTGAAGAGCGACACTTATGTACACATTGCCACATACTCAGTGACCAAGGTCGGTCCGATGGTTGGTTTCAAACTCTGTTCCTGTAGCAAATCAATGGTAGGGTGTGTTACCAGCACAATATATGTCTGCCTGGTACCAAACATACTGACATACGGTTGCCCGCATTCTTTGTTGACTTGGTAGAAACCTCGAACTTCACCGTGGCACCACCACCACCTCCTCCACAAAGTCAATGTATAAAAGCAACCAAACTTTTTGACACCACATGCATCTGCGCGTTCAATCAAAACATGATGGCAATGAACAAAGGTGCTGCCATTCAAGGTGTCACTCATGCCTTTACTTTAATTCTCAAAATTATTTTTTGGCATTTCAAGAGGCTGCTACGTGGTACGTGGTCTGTTGTGGTCTGCACCAAATTGCAACTTTGGTCTCAGACTACTAATGAAGCTGGTTAGACCCACCCACAGGTTAGGCCTAGTGGGCGACAACACGCCACAAGAAGCTCGCCCTTGATATGTTAGACTACTTTGGAAATCAGCCATGAGGTCATGCACATGGACTGGGCTGACAGCCCCATGTGTGAAGCAGAGTTTGGGTCTGAAGGAAATCAGGCTGCGACAATCATGAACACCTACCAAGTTTTATGTCCACTTAATGGAACAGCGAAAGCTTGCACGTGAGACTAAAACTGCAAACTGAATTTGAGAAACACAGCAAACACTGACAGTGTCAAGGAATCATATAACTCAATTTGCCCTTGACAAGAACGCGTGACGAGTGATTGCAAAACATACCTCGATGATCACACAATTTTAAGTAGATATTATTTCAAAAAACACAACATTGAACAAAATTCAGTACAAAAATTTTCTGAGTTGCTGCCATGGTAAACGACCATATAGTTGGTTGTACCGTAGAAATTGATTTAACTACCTGATCATTAGGAAATTTTTGTGGTACCTTCAATATCTGAAAAATCAGAGGGCAACTTGTACATGAACTCAGCAATTTTCCTTTCTTTATACCTAATTATCAATAAAGCTGCAACCACATGCACACAATTTTCGAGCGACAGGTTTTGCCACTGTGGAGGGCGATCCGTTGCTTTGCTTGTTGTGTTGCCAGTTTTCGGCCAGCCAGAAAATATTGCATGTCACCCAGAAATCCATGTGCCAAATTCTGCCAGAGACAGCGTGAGTGCACAACATGGCAACAATCGGTTTGCTCGCTTTGATCTTTCGCTCTTGCAACTTGCTCTGTGCCGTGGAAGCAAAAAATAAATAGTAAAATCAGCCATCACTTCGTCTCATTTCAGGCTGAGGTGGAAGTATCCATGATGTATTGTTTATATTATTGGCATTGTCTTGTCAAGATCAATTGTTTGTTTTGACGCTGTTAGGCCTCCAATACCACTGAGAGCCACAAAAGTGTTGTAAGCTTTGCTCACTGTATGGCGCCACAGGATTTCCAATGGTGATGACAGCTTATTAAGGGCAACTCCGGCGATTTCGCAATGTCCACTGATGTTAATAAAATTTTAAATACAGTTGAACTCGCTTATAACAATGAGAAGCTGCTGCACCGTCAACTTTTGCATGTTTTGCATGGTGAAATAACCCAGTTACTACAATGCCCCGATGCCACATTATCGATTACAACGATGAAGTCTGGCTGCTCGGTGTCCGAGCCAAAAGGTAATGAAATGCGAAATCCTTGGGAAAAAAAAAGAAAAAAGAAAACAAAACAAGAAATTTGAGCCGCTGCGCGCTCATTTTCCAGCCTTCTCCGCGCGCCCCTCTGCCGTCACCCTCCCGCTCCTGTGCCTGTGTTCGTCTTTGTTGGTTGCGTCGAAATCGTTCCTGGCCACATGGTTTCTCAGCCTCTTTTGACTCGCCGCCGAAACGGAAAATGACTGACCTGCTCGCTGATAATCGGCAATGCACGACATTGCCGGTGAAACGAAAGCGCACGGTTGTAGATTTGGAAACTAAGTGCTTCTAACCGATGAGGCGATTGTCGCGAACGTGCTTGCATCGAGTAGTGACGGCGACGACGGCAGCAATGACGAGGTAGGGCAGGCTGCCTCAACGTCCTCACAGGAGGCTCGGCAGATGATTCAGTCCCCTCCGGGACTTCTTTCTTTGCGAGAAACCTTCCGCTGCACTATGTGGAGCACCTGGATACCTTGGAGAAGTAGGTCGGCAAGGCTGACGGACATAGGGTTTTCTCATGCAATGCAGTGCGACGTATGTGGCGAGACGCTTGTGGCGATCTCGCCTCAGCGTTTCTTCTGGATTTCACAAGCTGACAGTCTGCCACGGTAACCTCCTCGCATTTTTTAAAAGGCGCCTTTTGGGCCCACCAAAGCACTGCCTCGGCGGTGCTCGCATATCGCTTGTCACCCGTGACCCATCTTTGCAGTTATAGCAGTACCATTCTTTAACGCCGACAACCGCGGCTTGTTACACGTGATCGGAGCGCCCAGGAAGCAGTTAAACGGGTGAGCACAATCAGCAGCCGGATGGAGGAAGGTGGTGGGGAGGGGCACTGGCCTCCCCGCCATTATAGCTTGCTAAGATCAGCTCTGCCATTCGCCTATTTTGATTTTTTCATGTAACCCGGTTTGAACAATTATTGGTTATAACAATGAAATATTCGTGGCATTTGAATATTGTTATAAGTAAGTTCGACTGTATATGTTCTCTTTTGCATTATGATTATTTGTGCCAAACTATATGACTGCAAGTCATTTAGTTTTCCAAAAAATGAATTTTAAAAATTGGCTCCATTTGGGACTTATGACTGTCTACTGGCCGCCCTGTGTTTGCGACGTCGGAGTCTACACCCCACTGTCGCTGAAATCGTCGCTTAAATCGCCGCTGTCTAGTTCAGAAACTGTAAAAGCTCCCTGTGTCATCAGGAGACATCATCAGCTTCACTTCTTTGGTGTTAGTGCCACGTGTGCTGTGTGTTTAGCATGCGTTCTGAGTGTTTACATTATGGTAGTGTAGCACTTGACATCATTCACTCATCGTGATGTCACACGAAGCAGCTACCCATATCGGTTTCGGTACCTCTTTTATTGGTTATTTAATATTATTGATGAAGTTCTCAGCAAACTGAACCACCCTACAGATTAAAGGACCGTCAATGCCATTTGAAAATGACAATATCCTAATATGGTAAAAATACGCCGGAGTTGCCCTTTAAAGCAAGCTTTAATACAGCTTGGTTAAAACATTGGCCTCGTCATATATTAGTGATTTCTTTACGTGCACATGAATGAATTTATTTGTGTGCTACAATGTAAATTTGTCGCTAAATTTTTCCACAATGTCGCGCCCATGTGGTTGTCGCTTGAAGATCACTAACATTCAGCATTCCCATAATATTGATTTCCAATGCTTTCAAACAGTGCCTGATACTTGGTCATGTTATGTGCAAACAAAACAAAAAGAAACCAATAAAAACATCATCCGGGTACTGTGGATGGATGCGCGACTCTCACGCGTCCCCCGATATGTTGTTTTCCCGCATAGCTCCGTCTCCTGTAATCCGGCTTCGCCGCGTGGCCTGGTGCCCGCGGCAGTTGGTGTGGTAGAAGCGCACTGTGAGAGATGGCATGAGTGTGGCTCTGCTAATGCCACCTAAGAGCTTGGGCGCAAAAAGGAGAAGGCTCATCCTCTTTGGCTCGGGGTCGTTAAGCGGCGCAGACGTACCGCGCGGGCGCCGATCCATGCTTCTGCGAGACTGTCTCGCGAGGCCTTGTTCAAATGCGCCACCGTTCGCATGACCAGGAGTTGGTGCCCAGCATGGGGCGAACATATTCACTCGCTATCCGGTGGCGGTGAGTCGGACTTCCGTGATTTGTCGCGCGCCCATCGGCATGTTTTGTGGATAGCAACTCGGCTAGCAGGCATTAGTCTATGAAAGGTGCAATAAATGCCCTTGTGATTGTTTGCACTACTGTGAGGATCACGGGTGAGGATCCCAGAGCACAAACAATCATCTTTGCAGCTTATAAGGCTAAATGTAGCAACAATGCAGCTATGTCCTAGCTAGGCACAAAAGTGGTACGTCATATAGCACTCGACTAAAGGTGTCTCACCTTTGATATTTCTTCTGAAATTGCACAGCTTGTTGATGTTCTCTAAACTTGACAACTGCCTGACGCTGGTTCTTGTCAAGAATGATCTCCTGCAAAAAGATGTTTTCAAGTCACTTCACACTTGGCACTAAAAAGTCACTTAATTTAAAGCTTTACTTTGATGTTTACGTGGAGAGGAAGCAGGGCTAGGGTATTTTGAGTGAAGAAAAGTAAAAATACTTGTCTTTGAGAACGATGGTGCGGTGGCCTATAAGACATAGAAACAATGATAACAGGTAAAAAGATTTTAAAACGAAGTAGTTCATTTTAGACCATGGCCCCAGCATGGACACAGTAGGTGGTATCCAAATCTGCACTCCAGCGGTCACGTTCATGGGAGTCATGTCATGGCTTGACAACAGACCGCGGCATTTATGCCAATTATTTTATGACATGCATTACATGTCACATTTTTCAAGTCACTTCCATATTCTAGCAAGCAATATATCAAGATATACACGAGATGAATGAAATGATGAAATAGCATGCATGTCCTGACCTGATTCTCATGAAGGAGATAAATGACATGAGGTTATGATGTTCTCATTTCCTTAAATGGATATGTATCTGAACATGTATGGCAAGATGTGCACATTACACAGCAAAAATGACATGGAATTACATGTTCATGCATGCCTTGTCATTATACTGATGAAATTTTTCATGTCATTCACGCCAGGTCATGCACGCATGTCATGTCATATATATCCAGACATACCTATATCAAGTTAAAGAAATGATAACAACATCATCATGTAATTTGTATTATTTATGTCATGACATACATGCTATGACAAGCATGTGGTGTCCCTGCTGTAATGACATGAAATGCATTTGAATGTCTTACAGGAGAAGAAAAAGGGTTAACCGAGGGTCCCGATTTTTATTTCATATCATGAGAAGGCAACAAACAGACACTAAGGACAACACAGGGAAAATTACTTGTACTTACTAACTGAGCTAAAGAAATCATAAATTAATGGCAATGAAAGTGGATGAAAAAACAACTTGCCGCTGGTGGGGAATGATCCCATGCCTGCGATCATTCAACAAGACAACCACACAACCTGAAGAAATGGTTGAAATCCGGGAGACTTGGCAGGTATGTTCATGTCATGACACACGCATATCATTCATGTGATGCCATCCATGACAGGTCATGCATGTATTTCATTCAGATTGCGATATATGTTGAGTTAAATGACCATGACAGTATCATGTCATTCATACCATTTATCATGACATCCATGCCATGACAAATATGTCATGTCATTGATGACATGACATGTCGTTCATGCTATGCATGCATGCATGTCATATCCCCCCATGCCTATTCTGATATACCGCGAAACCTCAATATAACAAACTTTCGGGGAACGCGGCAAACTGCTTTTTATTAACGTGACAACATTAAGGGCCCCGCCTCCCAGAAAATCTGGCGCCGGTGTTGGCGTCAATGTCACCGGCGTTGGCGGTGATGTCTATATGCAAGAAATCATCCCGAACCACGCATCCTGATCTACGCAGGCTCTCTGCGTGGTGCATCGGTGTTACTGAACTACTAATTGAATTTCCCGAAGTAAGATGTGTCAGAAAATTCGTAAGGTACGAGTTACACACAACTGACAGACATGATAGTGTCGGATTGTAATTCGAATATACGAGAACACCTAATTTTTGCTATGCGGAAACTCCCAAACACAAACCCGCCTTTCAGCTGTCGTTTGAGGATTGTCTCAGCAGGAGCGGTGCTCCCTACTAAGTTCCTTGCAACACCACCCAGATGGTGTTTGCAAAGATATTACAAGAAAAAGAAAATTCACTGATGATTACAATACTCCCTTATGTAAAATTTGAGTACAGCTATATACGTGTTTTCATTTCACAATATATTGAGGACAAGAATTTGAGACAGAGAGATCTAGCAGAGTCAGCGATCGTCGAAAATCGGATCTGTAGGTCAAGTGCATCGGGTTTTATACATGACTTGTCGAAGGTTCCAGTGTAATCACTGGTGCCATGTGGCTTACAGAAAGTACTACACATCTAGCGTTGTGCATATGATCAGATTACAAAACAATCACAAACCATGACAATCAAACAAGTGTGAATGAGACCAAACTAAGCTAACCAAACAAGCACGAGAGAGAGCTGACGTGACCAGACAATAGTATGAAGCAAGCCATCCGGCTGAGACCAGATATGAGTACACATCGAGCAGTTGGGTGGGTCGACATGAAATCAGTTTCCCAGTTTTTCAGTTTCTTTGAAGGGGCTGCTCTCATTGGTCTCGGCCGTTCGCGGCTCACGTCTTTCATCTCCTGCTCTGCGTTCGTTCGGAGCTTGCCTTCATGTATAGCATTCGTTGCCACTGTTTCCGGGAAAGCATTACAGTTACATAAGCTGCAGCTGCCTGGAAGCTTGAGAAGCAGTCGGGGATCTTTGCATGTTATTGCCTGCCACTCTTAAAGGCGAAGCTTAAGTGTCCTCCAAAATTTTCTGAAAGGTCTTTATAGTGAAAGCCCTAAAATTAATCATTCCGGCCATCAGTTTATCAGTTGTCACAGTATGAGCTATCCACAAAAATGTCACCGTTGGCTCTCTGCCCGCATAGTTGTTATTTTTCATCGATTCCACCATCTAATACCACAGAAGCACCATATAGTAAGAGTGGTGCACACGAAAGAGGCACTGATGCCAAGAAAACCACTGACAAAGGGGAAGCTATATGCTGCCTTCAAAGCATAATGTCTCTTTTTGCTTGTTTGTTTTTGACATTCCTTGCTGTGCACACCGCGACTCTCTCGCTTCAGGCAGACACCTGAACTACTACAAAGCACAACCATGTAGCATCCCTGCGAGCACGAAGGTTAAATTGTTTCTCACTGCATGTGGCTGGTACGGGCCGCAGAAAGTGCAAAAAAGCGTGAGAAAAGGAAGAGACGTGCCTCCATTGTTAGGCAACACTAGCCTAGGCGAAGCATGCGTTAACAAAACCTGATGCGTTGTCTCTTCCACAATAGAAAAAAGTCCCTTTCCGCATTTTCCTCCTACGGCGCCGTTTCAGGATCCCTGAACCCATGCACCATGGTGTCCACTTTCTGCATCTTGTCGTCTGCTAGCCTACTGCTCCAGCTGCCGTGTCGTAAATCTCAGAATCCCCAGATTTCTAATATTAATTCGTAGTACTGAGGTGTTGCTAACATGATAGAGAAACTGAATAACAATCGTTATTCTGAAATGTTCAGCATCCTGAAGTTCACAGCACTGAAATATTTAAAAATAGAAACCATAAGCAAACAGCAGGGGATTTCTGAAAAGTTCATTAATCTGAAAATTTTGTTAATGTGGTGTTCGTAGTAACGAGGTTTCACTGTATAAACAGTTGAAGAAATAACCACAATGGCATCACGACGTAGGAGGCTATATAGACAGTGAAACCTTGTTAAACTGTAGTTCGCCGTGGCTCGGAAAAAGTATGTAGTACTAAACGGCAGTACTGCTTAACCGAAATAGCACGAGAGCGCCTACTTACCTGTCAACAGAAATCAGAAAGTGCGATGAAAGGGCAAGAAACATGCAGTATTTATTCACTTCGCGTGAGAAAAACATCATTTTTGTTTGATGCTGTGCCAGCTTTGCCGCCAGCCCCCTCTTGGCAAACACCTGCATAAGGCTGACGTAACGCTCAGATTCTGCCACTGTCGGGTCAGAATTGCCCTTGCTGTCCCTTTCTGTGCCATCCTCATAACTGTCGTTAGGTGACACTTTCGCAATAACAAAGGCAACGGTGGCAAAAAGATTGAACCTCGTAGACAACATATTTTGCGGTCACAGCAGCACTGCCAAGCAACTTCTTCACATTCCAAATGCCACACACCGTAGTCAACAGTAGATCCTTCTCGCATGCCAGTGCCAACTGTTTCAAGCCAAGTTCGATAGCAGGAACAATGTCCAATTTTTCTTCTATGCTATGCACCTGGTTTTTGTCCGAGCTTCAGCATGATGCGAGTCCTAGCTGGCACAGTGCTGAAATGACCTTGAAGTTGAGGTGGCTCCACCCTTACAAGCGATCTTCGCATTTGCGTTTGAAAGCCGTTCTGATCTCTGAGCCTCGTTCTGCCGGGGCCGACCTACCGTCATGATTGCGCAACAAAAAGTGGAAATACTAAGTGTTAACCAATATGTACGCAATAAGGTGGTATGGTTTACACGGATACAAAATGCATTAATTTCAATAGCCGCTACTTTTAAACGGAACTACTGTTTAAGTAGGTACAGTTTAACGAGGTTTTACAGTACGCTTAAAATGCCTAAAGTTTGCAAAGAATGCTCCGCATTTAAAGAATAAAAGAAGAGAGAGAGAGAGCTTGGCACAATGTTTTTCCTTTTTTTTTTAAATCATAGCCAGCTATGCCCCGCTCGAAGAAGCTACTGACCTAGGCTGTACAGTCAAACCTGGATATAACGAAATTGAAAAAAGTTCGTAATTTTTCATTATATTCAGGCTTTCATTACATGCAGTTTCGGGTTAAGACTGGTAAGAATCATGCCAAAACAAAATAAAAATGCGACAGATATCAATTGAAGTGAACTCGCCATTCAAAGAATTTATTTAATAAAGAAAAACTGCGCAATTTTTGCTTGCTGTTTTTGCCCGATCGAAGCCACTACTCGGCGCTCCAAGGAAACTAAGGCATGCAGGGCTGCTTCATCGTCCTGCGAGCCGACGAAACGGCGCAGAACGTCCACTGCATCCATGAGTTCCCTCGCAGTAGGCACCACACAAGACGTATCAGGCTCTGACGGACCGTCACCTTCAAGGCTATCTTTAACGGTTTCCACAAATGCTGCATCAGTCATCTCTTCCATAGACACGGCGCCGTTGTCCACAAACAAAAAGTCGCACAGTTTGACACCGTCGGGCACCCCACCGTTCATGCGTAGTTCATCCCACGCTTCTGTGACCTTGGGCGGGCTTGAAGGTTCGTCTTCAGGGACTGTAGCTCGAATGGCCTGATTTACCTGAGCCTTGACAAAGCAATTGGCGATCACTTGTGATCCCACCCCTTGCCACGACGCAGCAAGCATTTTGATTGCTTGGTAGATATCCACTTTCGTCGGCCGTTCAAGGCGGATGTCCAGGAGCATCTTTTGTATCAATCGACGGCGGTAGCAGCATTTAAAGCTGTTAATAATCCCTTTGTCTAAGGCTTGTATGAGAGAAGTGCAGTTAGGTGGCAAATACTGCAGCTCAACGTTCGAAAGCTGTAGGCCTTCCACATGGTGCGCGGAGCAGTTGTCAAGCAGCAAACAAATGCTGCGGCCTTGTCGTTTGACATCTTGGTTGAGCTCCTTCAGCCAGTCGGAAAAAATTGCCCGCGACATCCACGCTTTGGAGTTTGCCACATATTTTACTGGCATTCGCCTTGTTTCTTTAAAACAACTGGGCTGGGCATTGCGGCCAATAAACAATGGGATTTGCTTGTCGCTGCCATCAGTGTTGGCGCAAAGCAAAACCGTTTACTTTGCTTTCCACTGCGGCAGTCTTCTCCCTTTAGTGACAACGTGCGACTCGGTAACATTTGATAAAACAGGGCCGTCTTATCAGCATTATAAATGTCGGCAGCTTCATAGCGGCTGAAAATGCCGCGAAGCTTCTCGGCCACCCACGAGGCAGCAGCATCGCTGTCTGCGGAGGCAGACTCGCCAGATATCACCTTTCAGACGACACCATGCCGGCTTTTAAATCCATGTAGCCAGCCGTTACTTGCTTTGAAGTCGTCGTGGCCCAGGACGCAAGCAAAATCTATGGCTTTCTGCTGCAAAATCGCGCCACTTATGGGCACGTTTTGTGCTCGTCTGTCCAAAAACCATGCAAGCACGGCGTTGTCCACATCAGCATAGGTCGACGTCTTCATTCTTTTCTTCTTGGCACTTGTGCCCGACTCCATCGCAGTGCGGATGCTTTGTTCTGCAGCAAGAATGGTTGACAGGGAGCTGGCTGGTATATTGAAGCGGGCAGCGACATCCTTCTTTTTTTCGCCGGCGGTAACCGCATTCAAAATCGAGAGCTTATCTTCAAGCGACAAACCTTTGCGTTTCTTCACAGCGGAACTCATCGAAACGAACCGACACCGTAAACACACACCTGCACACGCACATCAACACGCTGACGAAGAAGGCTTATTATAAGTGCGCCGCAAGACACCATAAAGAATTTGTCATAGTAGTGCCACCTAGTGTCAAGCTACAAAATGAAAGCTTAAAGGTTGCTACGCTTGCCACGGAGCGGCGCTAGCAGCGCTCAACATCATCATTATCACCGAGATTTGCTTGTTTGCTGCGATTGCAAGCGTTCTGCTCGCGGTCTACTTTACCTTTCGATATAAAAACTTAAACAGTATTCATTAAAGTTGCGCACTGTGCGGTTGAATTTTGGGCAAAACATTACAAGATACAGCTTGATGATCTGTGCTGCGAATTCGTTACATCAAGGTCAACCGCCGCAACATGTTCGTTACATGGAGGTCGCCTATACATGGGCTTCAATGGGGGATGTGTTGGGGAAATGAAAAATTTTGTAAAATCCAGGAATTCGTTACATAGAGGTTCGTTACATGGAGGTTCAACTGTATTCGAGGAGTTTGAACGTAAGCTTGCTGAAGCTGTAAAAATGACAATGTGCGTCTCGGGCCGCTCGAGGCTCACCAGCTCGGCTAGCTTCAGCACCTCGTGCTGCAACTATTAGCACAATGCTTCATATTACCGTATTTATTCGAATCTAGGCCGATACTTTTTTTAATATAACCATATTCCAAACTCTAAGGTCAGCTTAGATTCGAGGATTTTAAGAAATGCGCCAGTTTTTCATTGAAACTGCTAAATATGGTGCATAGGTAGTGCCACCTTGAAAAGTCAGTATCGCAGCCACTACTAGCCGTGCCAGTAGCCAACCGTACACAAGCGAGGTCGCCATTTTGACCTGTGTCGTGTCGGCCATATTGGTGTGCGGCGTGGTGTTATCGCGATGGCACCACGCAGGAGATGCCACTACAGTGCCGCTTTCAAGCGAAAAGTTGTGATAGCCGCAGAGGCATCGTTTTGAACCTTCAAGCCGGGCGGGACTTCGGCGTCGACAAGAAAAACGTCCGTCGTTGGAGGGGACAATGACAGCAGCTTTTTGCGTGCGCCGCAACGAGGATGGCATTTAGCGGACCAAAGAAAGACCGTCACCACGAAGTGGAGACAGTTTTGGCCGACTTTGTTTGGATGCAGAGAGCAGCTGCCCTTCCAGTGACAACAGACGTGCTCCAAGTGAAAGCTAGGGAACTTTCGAGGGAGCGAGGATTAATGCCAAAGAATTTCAAAGGCAGCCGGGGCTGGCTTCAGAAATTCATGAAGCGCTTCGGCTTCAGCCTCCGACATTGCACTTCAATCACCCAGAAGCTGCCAAGCGATTTCGAAGGAAAGCTGATAGCTTTTCAGCACTACGAGCTGTGAAAGAGAGAAGCGGCAGGCTACAGCCTTGGGCAAATCGGCAACGCCGACCAGACGGCTGTGTATTTTGATATGCCAGTGGCGTACACCGTGAATGAAAAGGGTGCCAAGGAGGTGAAGGTGCGCTCTGCGGGCTACGAGAAGCAGCGCGCAACTGTGATGCTGTGCTGCACAGCTGATGGACATAAACTCCCTCCTTATATGATATTTAAAAGGAAGACCCCGCTTGCTCGAGAAATTTTCCCAAGAAATGTCATTGTGCGGGCAAACGAGAAAGGGTGGATGACGGGTGCGATGGTGGAAGAGTGGGTTGAGATTGCGTGGCGACGGCGTCCAGGAGCCCTTTTGACAAAGAACTCGCTCCTTGTCGTCGACTCTTACCATGGGCACTTGACCGACAACGTGAAGGCTGCGCTCGCCCAAGCGAACACGGACCTCGCTGTCATACCGGGCGGCACGATGGGCCAGTTGCAGCTACTTGATGTCTGCATCAACAAACCTTTCAAGGATCGTCTGCGGAAATATTACACGGACTGGTTGACTGACGAAGATCACATGCTAACGACAACAGGCTACATAAACGTGCAGCGCTATTGCAGCTGGTGGGCTGGGTAGCTGCAGTGTGGGAGGACATCCCAGATACTTTGATCATGAGCACCTTTAAAAAGTGCAGCATAACTAATGCGCTTGACGGTACTGAGGATAGTGCACTGTTTGAAGGTGACAGTGACAAGGAACACAGTGACAATCTGGCAGCGACGACGACGTTGAATGAGCTCTGCACATTCAGATTCAATAAATGCTGTTTGCGTTTTCTGAACGCTGTCCTCACTTTTTTTTTCCGGCCTACATTCGAGGTAATATATATATTTTTTTGTTGGCTTCGGACTTTAGGGGGTCGGCTTAGAATCGGGGTCAGTCTAGATTCGAGTAAATACGGTATTTTGATGTCCACTACTGTTGAGTCTGCGAATTTTTTTAATGACTTAGAATCATACGTTTTCTTAGCACGTTATAGAGCGCAGCTCTTAGACGGCCATTCCTGCGGTGAGTGTTGGCGTCCCTTGTAACCGAGCGAACGAACACAGCGAAGGATGAAAGAGCAAACATGGAGCACAATAGGGTATGAAAGACGGTGATAGCGAAGAGAGTGCGAGAAGGAAAGCGGAAGAGCAGGGTATGGCAAAAGGATGAGAAGAAAAACATAGTGCTGCACAAGACAGGCTCTGCGGCGATGATGGCTAAAGGAGAACACCAGAGTAGCGCGTATCGTCTGTTCACTGATGACGCCACCGATACCATATAGATACAGAAACAAATTGCTGCATGAGCAGAGATCTGTGTGTGAGGGCAGCTGTGAATCTCACCCACACATTACACACGTGCTGCCTATCGCGCTCTCCAGATTAACGAGGCAGTCGCGCCACACTTCGCTCTGTTTGCAACGTGGTGCCGCATGAGACATTGTCCATGCAAGCCAATATATCTCAAAATGAAAACATGTATAGAGCTGCGCTCAAATTTCACATTAGGTAGTATGAACGAGGTTCTACTGTATTTGTTTCGAAATTATTAGACAATGTTACTATTCGCTTAGACTTCGTTGTGAACCAAAAAAATTGCTCTTCACCAAATCTAGTAGTCACAATCGCACAAAGCTGAGCTTTGGCAGAAAATGAGCATACACAAGGAAAATTACCACTTATGAACCCAAATTTGATGTTCCCTTTCATATTGGCACATTGTGTACACGTCTTTGGCATTTTAGGACTGGTTTCCACTTCTGGACATTTACAGCAGTGACTCTCAAAAAGCAAAAGAAATGGAACCCCTGCTATCTCATTTTGCTCTGTTAACTTTAAGTGAAAACGTTTGCTTGAACATTAAATGCAAGGAAAACTGAAAGAGTCTTGCACACACTCACTCAGAGGAATTTTAGCCTTAGACGTGGCCAATGAATCTGTGCTGTATTTGTTCAGCCTTTCATATCAATATCTGTTTGTTTTTTTGAGGCTTTGAGGGCTTTCTTCAGGGGCCAGAAAATAGGACCACGTAAAAGATAACTTCATGGTAACAACTGCATCAAGTACTTGTGAGTGCCACTCTCAAAAAATATTTCATATACGACTTCTGCCTTAAGGCACATATCTAGAATGTTGCATACTTAATCTAATTAGGTCATTATTCACACTAATTAAGAGTTGTTCAGCACAACAGTAAGAATATTAGGCTTTCTGTCTTATTCATTTATGTAGTTGTTTTAAAAGCTTGGCATATTGTATGGCACTCCCCATACAGACAAACCATTTAAAAACCATTTAAACCATTTAAAAAGTACTAATGCTTAAGACATAGTTGCGACAATGGCAACCCCAGTCTCCATAGAGCCAAATGCAGTAGTGGTCCCATTAGTTTACGACTTGGAGCAATTTTTGTTGCACAAAAACTGGTGTTTTGTATCTCCTATAGCATTGCATCAGTGAATGTGCAGTCCTTTACTGCCACTTCTTATTACTGCGCCATCAGTAAATGCTGCTCTCATGTAAAGAAAAACAAGGCAAACACATGCACACACAGACAAACTCACAGTAACGACTCCACAAGAACGGCCAAGGTGGCGAAGTGAGTTCTCATTTGTGGATGCCGACAGGTTTGACACCAGCACTCTGCCAACAGCTACTGCGTGAGGAAGCCTAGCTGCTGGCGGATGCATCACCACAGTGCCAGGTGCCTGCACATATAGGAATAGCAATGCACATTGAAAAGCTATTTATTGGGAGGTGTCAAAGACTGATGTTTCGAAGCTTTTTTTTTCACCTCGAGCCTAAATATGGGGAACACAGATATAATTAATGAACAAGAAGAAGAGAAACAGAGGGGCTCGATTTTTGTTAATCACAGCCACATAAAGACATTAGGCAATGAAGCTAAGGAAAACATAGGAGTAACAAACTATGATTGAAATCAAAATTTAGAAAAGAAAAAATTAAAATAGACGAAAAGATAACTTGTCACCAGTGGGAGACGAACCCAACAGGGTTGGCGCCAGACTTTTTTTACTGGAGAGACAGGGAGAGGGGGGAACCTGTGCATTGCGTTTTGAGTACGTTTAACTCCCTTCCACTTTTCTCTCTTACTCTATAAATATTCAAATTAATAAATTGGAAGCTGAGATAAGTCTTGCTACATTGCACCTACGCTTTGTTCAGTCGGTCAAGACACCAATAAACATGCACGGTGTTCTGTTTGGGAAGGTGCAATGTAATAGATATCGAGGCTGCGCATGTTCAATAGATGTCAATCAGTGGTCAGCCCAACGCTCCTGTGCATTACAGTTCTTCCCACTATTTTTGAAGACGTTTCTTCTTATTTTTTTTTAATTTGAACTAACTGATCTTTGTAGTTATCGGTGTGCTTCTTTTGCGTCATTTAACAATGAAAGGATGTGAAAAATGAAGAGCGAACATTTATTTACGTTCAACACACTCGTCTGAGAGCCGAACAGAGTTGCGATGCAGATCTTTTAACAGCTTGACTGACCTGAAGGCCTTCTAAAC
This sequence comes from Dermacentor andersoni, assembly GCF_023375885.2. NCBI lineage: Eukaryota > Metazoa > Arthropoda > Arachnida > Ixodida > Ixodidae > Dermacentor > Dermacentor andersoni. The sequence goes on from NC_092815.1 coordinate 27,090,457, forward strand.
ACACCAGTGTGAATAAGCTATTCAAGCAACGCAGTAAGATATAAATTAAGATTTAGCATATTTACACAGCAGTGCTCCTGCGAAGAAAATGAAAATTTATATTGTAGATGGTACAGCACATGCATAAAAACAGTATTAAATGAAGAAAAAAACAGGTACCCAGCAGCAACAAAATAACATTACTTAACTAGATCACAATATAGCTTCAAAAAAGTAATTTCATAGCAGTACTGACAACTAACACCACTAAGCAATGTGCATAAAATTCCAACTTTGGTAAAAACGTGCTAGATTACAAAAAAACTTAGAAAACCCTTGTGGTGCCGGCTAGTGATTCTAAACATTGGAAATGAAAAAAAAAAAAGATATGTGGGAAAATAACAACAAAAACAAAGAGAAGAGAGAAGTGCAGAAGTGTCATATTTGGTCATACAGTACAGCAGGTTTCACAAACGCAAATAACAGCTCTTAGACTATACACTGTTCACTACACAAGCTAGCCCACCAATGTGGGCTCAGACAGTACCCTAGGAGTGTCTTTCAAAGCAATGACAGGGACAGAGGAAGTGCTCGAAGGTTTCGTCACAACCACAGATGCCAATGCCTGCGCTGAGACAGTACAAGACAAAACACAGCCGGAATTTATTCGATGGTGAAGTGGGTACTCTGATATCGGTATAGGTATCAGTCCTATGCCTGAGTCCGCACAATTTTCCCACGAAAGTGCCACATAGGTGCGATGGGGCATCATTATATCGGCATACTAGTGCAGACATACATATTGATTACTGTGCGCAGCATCAAACATGTCAACAACATGCTGAAGATCAATCTTATTGGCAAGAGATCGCTTAACCGCAAGCACAGCTAGGTTGCTGTTAAGGATTGGGACATATTTTTTCGCACACTCCAGACCGGAGGGGATGGGGCGACAACAAATCCACCCCGCATGCATTTTTTGGATAGTTTGACTGCTGACCGGTGATAAGGCCTACACCTCATCGACCATGGACCAGAGGCATGAGACGGGAGGCGACGTAAAAAACACACACTCAATTTAATAAAATAAAAACATGCCAGTGACCTGACCGTGCGAAGCTTCATGGAAGGCATGTGGGTGACACACAAGACAAACTCTGACGCGACATGTGGCAGAAAGCCCACCACGTGGAAATTTACAACACTCGCGAAATGGAAGACTTCGGCCTGGGGGTTAATCTTTAGCTGTCTCGCGGTGCACGACCACGGCGCTCCGTCTTCCAAACCATTCTGTTCGCTTGCCGTGGCTGTCATGCTCTGGCTTCCCACGTAACCAACCGCTCCGGCGAGCTCAGAAACAATAGGGAGCTTCCCTCCCTTCCTCCATGTAAGCGGCGCTGTGGCTGTGATGGCAATGGTGGCCATGTCGAGATGGACGCGGGCATGCACTATGTGACAGCCACTCAGATGGTTATTCGTCATCTTGCTGCAGAAATAACTTTTCAATCTTGGAAGGCACGAAAACGTGCGCTTGCAAGATGATGACAATGCAGGTATCATCAAGGTGACAACACTTAGCTTGTGCAGTTCGTAGAAGGCTAGTTTATATTCTCCGAAGTCACCAACCGCAGCAGTGTCTCTATCTTGCACTTCATTTCAGCTTCGATGTGCTGAAGAACTTTCGTTACCAGCTTGCACTCAACTTCAATGCTTTCGATGTCACATGCATAGTGCTTGGCGAAAGGCTTGAGTAAGGAGATGTCCGTAAAATTCTCACTCCGGCGGTGGAGGGCACTGACTCTGCAGAGTACATTTTATTCTGCGTGAACCGCCTAGTCAGCTCCGCAATCAGATGGTCCAAAACAGGCAGAAAAACTTTGACACTGAATGTTTCTTTTGAATCTGGAGACTTTACATCAATGAGCCGTCCTTCACTGAATACATACTGCTCTAAATGAAGTGGAAGGAGCGTAATTCTCTGCTTTTCTCTCTAGGACACCCCATTCTCCTCAGAAATACTGCAGGTTTGTGCCCAGACAGCGTCAAATGTGTTCTGCAAATTTCTCATTTCGGAGAACTCGTCAATGACTGTGAATGCCAAGAGGGATGCCTGACTAAGATCGCAGTGTCTATTTTGCAATAGGTCCAAAAGAACCTTAAGGCGGCTGAGTAACTTGGTAAATAGGCTTAAATGGAAGAGAAATGAGAAGTTCATTTGCTCAAGCAGACCCCTAACTTCCATTACCTGCCTCCTGTTTGTAGCGATGACTTCAGCAAGACATACAAGGATAGCAGGAAACCTTTTCATTGCCACTGTGCAAGCCATTATCTGGCAGGCCATGATGTATCGCTAAGACGCTGCAGTTTTATCACTGACAAAGACAACATTTTCTGCATATCTACGTACAGAGAGTGAATTGCAGATCCACTCAGGAAGACACAGAGGCATTTTAGAAGAGAGAAAAAAATCCCTCACCGGTTTTATTACTTTGCAGGCACGCACAGTGACTAGATTGAGGCGATGGTTCATGCAGTGGACATATGCTGCCTGCAGCGCTTCCTGCCTGAACAGCGCCTGGACGCCCCTTGAGGTACCGTTCATGACACTTGCACAGTCATATGTTTGAGCAATGCAAAGCTGTGCATCAATTCTGCAGTGATTCAATGTTTCCCTTACGCAGCCCAGGAGCGACCTTGCATCCAAGTGCTCAACATTGCGGAATCCAAGAAACTGCTCAAAGACAGCCCCACGGACGTAGTACCTTACTACAACTGATAATTGTTCCATCCTGCTTAGGTTCTTGTGATATGTTGTGCCCTGGTACATAAGAGGACTACATGGTGAACGTAGAAAAATGGAGCGTTTATTGTTCGCTCCACGCGGCTATATGTAGGAGGTCCATGACGTACATGTCACATGCCTAGAGTTCCGGATGATGTCCCGGATTGCCAGCTGAAGACACATCATCATGTCCCCCCGAGAGATTGAGGTACACAAGAGCTCTGTGTTGGTCGAGTTGACTTTCAGAGTGTCGTCTCTGGGTTTAGGGCTTTGACAATGAGCATAGCATTGCTGTCCAACTCTGGTGGCTCATGTCGTTGCGCAACCCCACTGGTCGGTCCCGGCACAGAGTTGCCTCTCGGCTCTTGATCTTGTTCCGATGGTTGATCCCTCACTGTTTCTGCTGGAGCTTCTCGTCGTCGTACTTGGTCCCAATGTCTTCGTTGAATCCCCTGCTGTGTATTCTACTGAGACCGTTCTTGCACTTTGTTGTTCCGTCACTGTCGCAGGTGTGCATTTCGATTTCGTCCAGCTTCGTGTCCATACACGTTGACCCTGTTCCGATTTTTGCGGACTCGTGTTCTGCAACTCTGTATCCGTTGCTTGCATGGTTGGTGTCATGCAGTCGATCTTCGTCCTTATTTGGTACCCAAGTAGCAACTCTGCAGGAGACTTTCCTTCTTTTCCACAAGAATCTGGCCAGCTGTGTCTGCAGTTTCACCTGAGCTGTTTTATTCAGTCCTTCTTTGACTATGCGAACATTCCTTTCTGCCTTGGACTGTAAACTGGATGCCAATTGGACTGTAAATGATATGGAACCGTGGTGAGATGATGTATGCGATTCTGATGCACAAAGTCCCGGAAGAATGTGCATATAAACTGTGGCCCATTGTCGGTTACTATGGTTTCGGGAAGACCGAACCTAGCAAAGATGACTCTTAGTGTGTCCACAGTGGCTTCTGATGTCGCTGTCTTCATAGGATGCGCTTCAATCCATTTAGTTTCTGCATCTACCACAGCTAATATCAAGTGTCCCTCCAATGGTCTGGCGAAATCTAGATGCAGGCGGCTCCACCTTTCATTTGTGACTGCCCATGGTACCAGTCTATGGTGTGGAGGCATTGGTGTGGCTTCCGCACAGACTGAACATGCGCATACCAGGCGTTTAATTTCTGCATCCACATTTGGGAACCAAAATAGCAACCTGGCTGTCTTCTTCATAGCAGCCAACCCTGAGTGACTCTTGTGTAGCCCATTTAAGACAGGTCTGATGGCAGCTGCAGGTATGACAATACGGTGCCCCCAGAACATTAACTCCTGCATGTCAGTTCCCGTCTTTTGTTGAAGTAGGGTCGATATCGCTCTTGATACTCTGCTAGGACGCTGGGCCAACCTTTAACAATCCATTGTCCGGCTTGCTGCAAGGTAGCATCCGAGCTCGTCAGCTGTACCTGTTCCCGTGCTGTTAAAGGGCCCCTCAGCAGATCTGGCCATTTTGAGCTGACAAGAGCAGAGCATACACTGAGAGATAACAATCGTGTCTGCAAAGTATTAAATCGCTACGCGCCGCGAAAAGATCTCAAAATTTCAAACCGAACACCATTTTTCCTTCTCCTCATGACCACCGCACTCCAAGCCGGAGGATGACGTACTCGTGTCTCTGCGCCTAAGTACTCGAGTTCGCAGTGTGACGTCGCTCATGGTGACATGTGACTTCTAGAATTATACAAGACAACTGTTATCTGTGTGATCTGTAGCTTGAACTGACAAATTCACAAACGGAATGTCTGCATGTTTTTTGTTTTGCTTCGCACCGAAGCAAGAGAGAATACTTCCGCTTCGTCTGCTTGTTCCTATGGTCGTGCGGTCACGTGCGTAGGTACCGAAACTATGCCATTTTCTACCGTGCTCCAGCACATGATCATGCTCTGCGATCCGCTTGTTCTGCCTCAGAGTTCGTGTAGCAATGAATTATACCGCTAGTCATGTTTCCTAGTGCACAGCGCGCAAAATCGTGCGCTGCATGAATGAGACAACAGCTTGCGCGCGACGGTGTCAGCGGAAATGCGTAGCGCCTACGGGGGGGGGGGAATGAAGGCGGGGCCTGTGAAGCGATCCTTGAGGTCTGGTACGGGTGAATGCAGGGAAGGAATTTCACTTGCGAAGGCTAGAAGGGGCGAGTGGAGAGAGTGTCTTGCTTGGCAGTGGAGTCTGCCTGCTGAAATCATGGATTCACGGCACTGAAATATTTCTAGCTCGGCTATTAATGATCCAATTTGAAAAATTTATGCGGCAGACCGCTTCATAGAGGACTTGTAACAACTTTCAACGTATAACTACAATTTGCTATGGGGCCTGGTGAGGGGCCCCTTTAAGGCTTCGTTTGCTAAGGAGTCAGTGTACGGCACATACTTTGGTGTTCCTTCAAGACGCTTCACGTCTTCGCTGGTCGGAAGTCGCAGTAGACTCAGTGTATCAGCATTTGTGTTGTCCACACCCTTTCGGTACTCTAAGGTATACTGATAATTGTCTAGCAGGAGAGCCCATCTTTGTATCCTGGCTGCTGCCATGGGAGGAACGGTGTTGTTCGGATTGAAGAGACCCGTCAGCGGTTTATGAGCTGTAGACAAATTTGTTTCCGTACAAACAGTCTTTAATGGGTCACTCCAAAAACCAGTGCCAAAGCTTCCTTGTCGAGGTGCAAGTAGTTTCGCTCTACCTAGTTAAGTGTTCTGGAATGGAATCCTATGGAGTATTCGATTCCATTTATCCGATGGGAGAGAACTGCACCCACTCCTACTGCTGATGCATTGTGTTCCAACTGCAATGGTTTTTTCGGGTCGAAGTGGGCTAGAAACCTTGAAGTCTGGATGGCTTCCTTTATGTGCTTCAAGGCTGTTTCTTGTTTGTTCTACCACTCCCATGTGGCTCCCTTCTTTAGAAGGTCGTACAATGGAGCAAAGTGTGTAGACAAATTAGGCGAAAATGTGGCATAATAATTAATTAATCCCAGAAATGCCTTGAGTTCGGTCACAAAGGTAGGCGAGGGGCCCTTATGACAGCTGCTATGTTGTCATCCTTGGGCTTCAGGCCAGAAGCATCCACGCGGTGACCTAGAAAGGCAACTTCCCTTTGGCGAAATTTACATTTGTTGTGGTTCAGCCTAAATCCATTCTCTCATAAACGTTGACGCACTTGTCACAACAGTGTGATGTCGTTTTTCTTCTCCGCTATGATGATGTCATCGAGGTAAACTTCGACACCTGGAAGATCACTGAAGAGCAAGTCCATTCGTCTTTGAAAGATGGCTGGCACTGAACTTACTCCAAAGGGAAGTGTGTTGAAGCAGAAAAGGCCCTTGTGTGTGTGTTGAGCACTGTTAATTCTTTAGCCTTGTCATCCAATGGTCATTGACTGTAAGCTTGTGAAGTCAAAGGTGGTGAATACTTCCCCGCCGTTTAGCCGTGCGCAAATATTTTCTACCCATTAAAGGGGATATTGTTCAGTAACTGTTGCTGCGTTCACAGTCAGACGGAAATCTACACAAACTCGGATAGATCCATCAGGTTTCACGACAGGGACGATGGGTGTTACCCATTCTGCCGTCGTTACAGGTGATAAAACACCGTCCGCCACCATCCGATTCGATGCCTCCGAAAACTTGTCTACTGAGACATAAGGTAGGGAACGAGCTTTGCAGCAATGATGTGTTGCCTGTTGCTTGAGTTGGAATTACACTGGCGGGCCGGTGAACATTCCAAGTCCCGAGGCCAGTACATCTGTGAAGTCCTCAAGTAAAGTTTGTAGTGTTTTATGCAGTTGGTCCGGTTGTGCTTGACTCATCAATACAAGGTTGGGTTTCAGCATTACTCTTCCACAAAGCGCCGGGCTGGGGAGTGTCTACGATCATTAAAACTCCGGCTACCGCCTATGCCGGGAAAATGCACGCAACAGGAACATGTCAACGAGGTTTTACTGTACATGAATGTCTATGAGGATTGCAAGGGGAATTGCATTTACTTCGTTATATACATTATTTCGTTATATCCTGTCTTGTTATGATGAGGTTCAAGTGCAATTCAACTTAGAGGTGAACCCCCGGTACGCTATAAGGGCAGTGTACGCCACACAAAGGTCTGCACAGATGAAACTTGCCTGGGGCCGCACTGCTGGCACATTAGGAGCCATCAGGCGTGGTGGCATCATTCCCGCTGCTCCTGCAGCATTCACTGCCTGCAGCCTTCCATTGTTGGACACAATGCGGATGACCTTCCGCGGTGCACCGGCAGTACCGGTTGCAGCCAGGCCCGCTGTGCGCACAGGACCGAGCCGGCTAGCTACGGTTGCACCACCTTGGCCTCGTAGGCTTCCCACACTCCGTGGAGGAGCCATCTGGAAAGGGCCGCGACCCAAGTTGGACTACACTCACTGTGCCACACTCTAAGTACAAGAATTGTGCATGACAGTTTTACATTAGATTTATAACGGCAGTTACCATTTATTGTTTTAAACCTATAAAGGGTTTTTTATGATACCAGACCCCAGAGAGTATTTTCTTCCTTTCCCTTCTTTTTGGTTGTGCATACAGGCACAACATGCCCAGATAATCACGGAAGGTGTGTCTGCTCTGTAGTTACTATGCAGTGGCTATTGCCAGCGAAAAATGGAGCCTTGATAAAAACAAATGTGCCACAGGCACAAAGCTAGCTAAGTGCACAAAGAAATGTAAAGAACTGTCACAATTCATGTTGCAGTAGAACTAAGAGGCACTCAAAAATACAGTTTGTTCAACACTTGTAAGGTTCATGGAGTCACATGTGACAGTGTTAACCCAGGTGGGCTGGCCACTAAGACATATGCTTGCAGCATGTGTTTCCTCTGACTTGGGTGAAAACAAACAAGAAAATGAACACCTGCCAGCTGGCATAACTTTGCCATAAAAATGCCAGCACATACAAGTTCGTGGAAGAAAAGTACCTAGCCAAGTATGATTCAGCTATTATGCCATTGTTAAACCAATGACACCTTTCTTTGTGCCACAAGGGCTGGCCAAACAGGCCCCACTACACTTAGCTCTTGCACACAGTTCTCAGAGTTTCCCTTAACCCTTTCAGGGTCAATGACGTAAATATACGGCGCCGTCTGTACATTTAAAAAGCGCGCCAATTTCCTAATTTTTTCTTTCCTGGCATGTGATGCCACTATGTAGGAGTACAGGGAATATTTTTTTGTGCCTCTCTCTCTCTCTCTCTCTCTCTCTCTCTCTCTCTCTCTCTGTTTTCGTTGCATTGTTTGTTTTAGAGCTAGTTTGCTTCGCCGCATCTATATACTAGCGCTCGTGCATTGGCCTGTGTGCGGGCGGTTTCGGCTCCTTGCGCTCACAAAACTGATGGCTATCTCGTCACTAATCACTCAAGGCGTGGTCGCCTGTTTCCCGCTCGTTCAGTGCTCACAGGGGTGAACATAAAAAGGATGCCACCGTGCTTGTGTTTCCTTTCATTTTCTTTTTTTGGGGGCGAGACTCGCAATATATAATTGCCTCTGGTTGGCGATAAGATGAAGATAGGGGAAGCTTGCTTGCCAGAAGTTTTGTTTTTTTGACGGGCACACAACCACACAGTTTTCTTGAGTGCGCTCACCTACACAGTCAGATTATGCTATGGACGTAAATAGAGAGTATTAGAATAGGGGCCCCAACTGTTTGGGGCCCCAAAGAACTTTGCGAGTGTTAGCGTTGGGGCACGCAGGAGTGAATAGTTTTAGAATAGGGTTTTACGTTTGTGGATAGCGTCTTGTGCTGCCAGCGCCACTACGGCGTCAAAGAAAAGCTATTAGAAATAATTAAATAAAATATACCATATTATGATAGGAATAATAATTTTGACTTTCGTGCATTCGCATTTAATTACAATTTAGAGGTTATTCTGTAAGCAGCAAACAATTAGTTGTGCTTAGTTTTGAGCAAACCAACTTTACTAGCCTTCACCAGCCAAGCTTAGCAGTGTTAGGCCTACGAGCCATAAAATCCACAATCGAATTCAAAATCAGCGGCGTCTAATGAGTCAATCTTCATAACACACGCTAGTTGAGAGAAAGCAATAACCGCAGTCACTTCTCCTAGCTTGCGAACTTCACGCGTTACCGTGAATCGAACCCAGTTTGGTGCTAGGTTAGAGCCGTCATTTCGATGGGTGCCGCCATGTTTGCCAACGCAAAACTTTTGGGGCCGCTATTTGGGCTCCTGCTAAATTGGTGAAATAGTGTTCCCAACGCAAAACCCAAAGGCAGTTTGCGTCTTGCGCATGCGCAGTGGCTTCGACGCTATTTATTTGGGGCCCCAAAACGTTTGGGGCCCCTATTCTAGAACTCTCTAATATTAGTGTAAGAGCAGGAACATTTGAGACTTGCAAAACATGCTCGTGTGCGCATATTCTAAGAAAATTTTTCATTCTTATAAGTTTATTTCATTTTTTTATTGTTGTTATTCATGAATAAAGGGTACACATATACCAACGCAAAATATTTTTTTCTCACTGTACAGTCACCCTAGAAAAATTAAGGTAAATTTTTTTTGAAATAGGACCCTCAGAAGAATTGAAATCTGCAATAAAAAAAATCGGCCCTTGGCGGTTGCATATGGCGAAAAAAATAAACCCTGAAAGGGTTAAACAATACTGAGCATACATAAATGCAGTAAATGAATGTACAGACAGACAGCCATAAAAGCTTATGAGACACGGGATTTTTGAAAAAGCTGAATTCACGTCAAGGCAGAACAGATGGCCTTGAGTGTAAAGCTTTAGTGTGTAGTAGTAGTTTTTGCAATCTAAACAGTGATACACCAAATTAGAAGTGCCATACCTTGACATTGTAGAAATTCCCATTTACTGTGCAATGTATGTCTCAAACTTTTGTGACCAACTTTAACTAACGCAAGCAATAAGGTTGAGTCAAAGCCGGATTTCTCAGACTCCCAAAGAACCACGAATATGAAATAAAGAAAGAATGCATGCCTTTTACTGCCCTTAAGGGTTCAAATTTCCACAGCCGCATCTGAAATTGCTCTAAGTGTTGCCAGTACACTTAGGCGTCTTGGTGCTCTTACTGCGACAGCAAACAGCAGGTGCGCATGTACAGTTGAACCCACTTATAACGACACCCGTTTTAACAATATATCGGTTACTACAATGAGAAGCTGCTGCACCGCCAACTTTTGTTATGTTTTCATTGGTGAAACAAGGCGGTTACTAAAATGCCCCGATGCTGCATTATCGGTTATAACGATGAAGTCTGGCTGCTGGGTGTCCAAGCCGAATGGTAGTGAAATGTGAAATCCTTGAAAAACAGAAAACGAGAAATTCGAGCCGCTCCATGATGGGTCGGCTGCTTCAATAGCCGCCGCGCGTTCATTTTCCAGCCATCTCCACGTGCCTCTCTCCCGTCACCCTTCCCCCCCTCCTAACATGAATGAGCTGCGCCCATAGCTCTAAGCCACCCCACCCTCCGAAACATGAATGGACTGTACAAACTGCGCTGTTCGCAGATTGCTCGCATAATGCTCGCTGGATTTTTATTCAGCGCAGTTCTGCTAACAGCTTTTGCTCGCGTTTATCTTTGCTAGTTGCATCGAAATCGTTCCTGGCCCCACGGTTTCTCAGCCTCGTTTGACTAACAGTTGGTTTGACTCGCCGCCGAAATGGAAGATGGCTGATGCGCCCGCTGATCATCGGCAATGCACAAGCGCACTGCTATAGATTTGGAAATTAAGGGCTTCTAATGGATGAGGTGATCCTCACAAATCGCAAAGGTGCTTGCATCAGATAGCGATGGACACGGCAGCTATGGCTCTCGTTATGACTCTCGGTAGGGCAAGCTGCCTCAATGTCCTCACAGGAGGACCGGCGGATTATTAAGGCAGATCATTAAGGTGCAGGCCTTTAGCCTTTTACCCATGCATGGACTGTGCATGGCTGCACAGTCCATGGTGGACACAGGAAAGCAGTGATCAATCACAGCTGGATACAGCTGTCACGGCGCTTGATGAATGACCCTAGGTGAACAATGGATGATCAATCAAAGTTTACAGGTGGTTCTAGAACATCACAGATTGCCTCAGAACCCATACCCCCCCCCGAAAAAAGAGTCAGTTGGGGGATCCCACCGGTTGCGCATGAATAAAAAACAACTAAAGTACAAAAAACAAATAAAAGTAAAATAAAAGCAAATAAACAAAAAATTTTAAATAAATGAAGATATAGCCGAGTCAGTCAGAGATAGGCTTTCACCTATCGCAGTTTAGCTCAGCAAAGTGCCCATAGATTTTTCAGTCCTTCCGGGGCTTCATTTTCATGAGGAACCTTCCGCTGCATTACAAGGAGCACCTGGATACCTTAGAGAAGGATGTCGGCAAGCTTCGCGTAAAGCATGCAAGGCTGATGGGCATAGGGTTTTCTCGTGCAAGCCAGTGAGAAGTACGTGGCAAGATGCTTGTGGCGATCTCGCCTCAGCATTTCTTCTGGATTTCTCAAGCTAACAGGCTGCCGTGGCAGCCTTCTTGCAATATTGAAAAGGCCCCCTTTGGGCCCACCAAAGCGATGTGTTGGTGGTGCTCACATATCGCTTGCCACCCGTGACCCCTCCTTGCAGTTGTTATAGCAGTGCCATTCTTTAACGCCGACAGCCGTGGTTTGTTAGACACGATCGGCGTGCCCAGGAAGCAGTTAAACGAGTGAACATAATAAGCAGCCAGATGGAGAAAGGTGGTGAGGAGGAGCATTGTCCTCCCCACCATTATAGTTTTCTCACATCAGGTCTGCCATCCCCCTATTTTGATTTTTTTCATGCAACCCGGTTATAACAATTATCGGTTATAACAATAGAATTTTCATGGCACTTGAATATTGTTATAAGTGGGTTCGACTGTATATGCTTCAATGCAATGTTGTGTAAGCATAAATCCGCTGTATTGCACCGACGCTTACTTTCACAGATCAGCATTATCCAACAAGACTTTTGCCACACGTTCGGCACTATGAAGCCATCAGGAAGGATGATGAAGGCAGAGTCAGCGTCACTGCGGACAGCAGTGAATCCTTTCAATGAAAAACACGGCACCAAACAGCAGGAAGCTTGGTAGCAAACGTGGAGCATTAAATCTAAAGAAAAAAGAAGCACCATGTGGGTTACATTCTAGTCTCCTACTCTTGCTACCTTAAGTGGAAGCTTTAGCTTGGGCCTAACTCCAATGCGGCCTAGTCAAATACATGTAAAATGCAAAAAACGCTTTTTTCAGGTAACCTCTGGACCAATATTAATGAAATTTGTTGCATTTGAGAGAGAAAGTTGAATTCTAGCGACAGTTGGAAGCAGAATTTCAATTTAGGGCCTGAATGTTGTTGAAAGAATTTTCAGAAATTCGAAAGTAAAAAAAATATTTAAAAAAAAATAAATTAGAAGCATGGCGTTTACCAATTAATAGCTCTGCATTAAGAACAGATATCACAGCTCTGTAAACGGCACCATTCAAAGCGGAAAAATTCTATATGTCAATTTATATCTTACATGAATTTGTTACGTTGTGCACAAGGGTTCTGCAACAGCCTTATTCCCATATTACTAAATTTTTTTAGATTCGTGTGTAACATACGAATTTTGTCCGCTTTAGGTGTACTATTAGATGCAATTCACAAAATTGTGATATCATTTTCATTGCTGTGTCACAGAGTTGTAAACTGGAGTTTCATTTCCTGAAAATTTTTTTATTTTTTCCATTTTTAATAAAAAATTGACGACATAAATGAAAAATTCGAAGCCAACAGTCACTAGATGTTAAGTTTTTCTTTTAGATGCAACAAACCTCACCAAATGTGGTGCAGTAGTTGAGGAGAAAAACGAATTCTCCTTTTACATGTATTTAGATAGGAGCACCACAGCTAAACCTTCCTATTAACCAAAAGGGCAGCACAGCATCACCTTGGCGTCTGCTTCTTTACCTATTACAATAATGCTAACAATGTACATGAGAAAACCTCAACTACTCAATGCTATTTCTAAACTACCCAGTGCAGCTGTTAAGGGGAGTTTCACAGCTGTATTCATGCGGCGACGTGCTTGCTATCAGCTAGCAATGTAACCTGCCTCCGAGTCCCGAAGTTTTCCTTTGAAATGTAATTATTAACAATAATAAAACTGAAGTCACTTTGTGAATACCTCACTTGAATAGGCAACTTTTAAAAAAAGTTTTTTAGCCAGTAATTCATAATTTTTTTTCTCATGCACGTTTCAGCAGCTCCACAATGAAGGTGTGCTAGGAGTTTGTACGGATGCAATGGTGGAAACTGACGGTGTGGTCAGTATCATATGTCAGCAACGCAGTACTTGTCCGAAATGTCAGTATCTGTCACCACCATGAACGGCCGGCAAAGAGACCCATAGCACTCCCATAAATAGGCGGTGAGAACTCAGTTATACAGCTTCGCTGCGTTTGATGTATCAGTAGCTGAGGTTGGCATACATCTGCGATTCTTTTTCCAGTTTGCCATCAAGTATGCCAACACAGAAGCAGCAAAAAGTAGCAGCGGGCCAATCCTTGACAACACAAACTTGGAGAAACAACTTTGACAGAGTGGATAACGCCACGTGTAGAATGCCACAATTCCCACCTCCGCGTTTATTTGGTTGACAGGGCCAGGAGCTCGAGGTGCCATTGTTGCACCAGGCACTTGTGGCTGCTGCTGCTGCTGTCCAGCTCGCCTCACGATGACCACCTTCTTTAAAACAGGAGCAGACTCGGCTTGCTGTGCAGGAGCTGGTGCGGCCGGCCTTATGCCCAGTCGCTGCTTCACACTTCCACCTGTACTGGCTGCAGCTGCCTGTGGCTTCTCTGTTGAGGTGCCTGCAGCAGTACTGGGGGCTGTGCTGGCAGCTGTGAGTAAACCCAACATATGCAACTTTCACACTTCAACCATGGAGTAGCAAATCTCTTCAACAGCTTGAACAGTTCTCATGGCACAATTTTTCCACATAAGACGAGAAAAAAACAAATATCTTGAAGACTTAAAGGACAATAGCAATCTGGTACAGTTGATTTCCATGAATTCGACCCTTATGGGATCGACGAAATTGCTCTAATTTTCTGGCGGGTCGAATTCAACAAGATGCAAAAAAAAAAAAAAAAAAAATGTCATAACAAGGTGGTTCATTTGGCAGTATTTGCCAGATTCTAAAATACACCCGAATCGAACAGGTGCCTGCTTTCTATGCGTCCAAAATAGAACTAACGTAGAGATAACATTAAAGTTCCTAAACAAGGTAGAAATCTAACATGCGCCTGACTTTTTAGAAAGAAAAATTGGAAAGGGTCTAACACGTGTAGGATTGTTCATTTTCGGGTTAAACCTGATTTCTCCCCGAATAGACCTTCCCAGTAGCTTGTGCGCAGTAGAATTGTGCGCTGACGGTCCGCCGTTCTCTCCAGGCGCCCCGCGCAATATAAATGGCCGCATTCTCACACTGCTGCTGCACATTTTTATCCCTGCTTTTTCGACAAGTCACTGTGAGTTCGTACGTGCACACACCCAAAAAGAAAGGCTTGCGCAACACAAATTGTGTAGTAGTTTCTGCAAGACACGCGGGCACCATTAATTACGCTGGAACCTTCTACGACTTATCTATAAAAGCCGACATGCTTGACCTGCTGATCAAATTTTCAACGATTGCAGACTCTGCTCGCTGCTGTCGTTGTGCTTCAGTGTTACTTGTTTTGCTTGGCACAAGTTCGCCCAATAAAGAGTTAAATTTGTAATTTACAGTTTTAACACTGTGCCTGTCTTCACCATCATTATCATGTGACAATACGATGCCAATCCGAGCACATCGCCATTGGGATTTTCAGCGTGCTGCCTCATCTTGGGAGGTTGTGCCAAGGAACGGGACTGGCTCTCATTGTTCAGAGATTTGCATCATTTACTGTGAGCAGCAACAGCTGTGACCAGGGTGCAACAATTTGCTTTCCGCAAGAGGACGGTTATCAAGCTTGTCGAGCATGGTGCAGAATGGCATTCTTTGTGCACCAAAACGAGGACAACCACACTGAAGATGCGCAATCGTCTCTTTGCCCCTATGAATAACCTGGCTCTAGCCTTTTTACATGACGCAACATTTTGTTGCCTTTAGCCCATTCATGCGGTATTTTGCATTTCCCATACCTGGTGGTTGTGCAGTGGACTGAAGCTGCTGCTCCAGTAAGTTCTTCTGTCGCTGCATGGCAGCAAGCTTGCGACGTTCTTCCTTGATGCGCATCACCTGCTCTCGCAGCTTCTTCTGCTCTTCAATTTTTCGCCGAAGCTCTTGGGTGGCTGCATCCTGTGAAGAGAAGGGTGAATTACACTGTCTTACATGAAGATAGTATAACCAATGACTAGTACCTCATAGACAAATTCATAACTAGCACTCGTTTGGATGCTCGCAGAAATCAGCAATGCTGCTTGATTTGAACCCGAAGGTTTGTGCTGCCTCACATAAAAAGCACTGCTTACATACTGATAATAATAAGAAGCCTCTCTTAAAGAGCTCATAGACAGTCCTGAACACCTTGTTTCCTGTACACACTTTTGTTCTAGCAGCTTCGAAAACCTCACAAGGTTACTGTTCTGTGGAATGAGAACGGTTTGGAGCATTCACCTATCACATAGCAACACCCACACCCTGATATGTACTTCAGCATCGCACGCATAACAAATGCATTTAGGACAAATTATTCCTTAGCTGACTTCCATACAATCAGCGTTTGTGACAAGAGACTCAACCTTAAACAAAAGAAAAGAAGCTACCACTTCACGAGAGAGCCAGAAGAGGACAGGCATTCAATGTTTTGAGAATATGCGTTAAAAAAATGTCATAAGAGAGTAAAACCTCATTTTCAGATCTCTGTCATTTGTTCGAGTGCTGAAAGCTAAAGTGGAAGCTAAAAGTGGTTCGACCTCGTTTATGGCTGGTTAGGTGAAGCAGTGGACCCACCCATAGCCACAGTAAGAGTGCACAAAAGTGGAAAGCAAGTTTTTAGAACAGTTCAATTAGCATTACTAGTGCTGCAAAGATGACATTCACATGGTGTGGGATTCATTGCACTGCTTCTGAACATCCAACACGCTTCCTTCTGGGCTATTACAGTGCAGTCCACTTATAACGATACCACATATAACGATATATTGGTTATAACGATGGGTCGACATGAGAGTGTCATATTATGCATTAGGTCTATGGGAAAAAAAACCATTTATAACGATAGGTTATTCACCGCATATCGGATATAACGATCAAAATTTTGCCGTCTGGACGGCGTTTTCTGTGCCAAATAATCGAAACATTTGCGTTGCTTAGTTCCCTGAAACGAACGATGTCGAGACGAGGCAATGTTTACCTCCGTAAGCTCGTATCTGCCGCCATTACCGCATAGCGCGTCCCGCCCCGCCCCAGCGCACCGGAGAATAGCTGAGTAGGCGCAGCGCGCCACAAGATGGCGCTAGCTGCTTCATGCGTGTCGGCCACAGTTGCTCCGAAAGATAGAGAGAGAAAAAAAAAAACGACAAGCAAAGCGGCACGGTAGCGCCCGTCCCGCGTCTCTCTCTCTCGCGATTGGAGCAATAGGAGGCTGACGCCACCGAAGCAGCGTGCAACCAACGGTTCAACCCAGTTCGAAGATGGCGCCGACAAAGCCCAAAGCTGTGTCGTTTGACACGAAGATGGATATTTTGCAGGACTCTCGATGCGGCTTCAGGTGAGCGCCCTTGTGAAGAAGTATGAGCTCGCCCAGTTAACGATATCAACCATCTTGAAAACCGGGAGCACCGCGATTGTGAAGGCAGGAGCTATCAGCGGCCATGCCGATCAGCGGAAAAGGGGTTATAGACCCTTTGTACGCCAATGTTAAAGAGGCGCTTTACCAGTGGTTCATCACCAATTTCTTCAAAAATGCGGGCTTTGTGCGTAAGGACGAACTTCCCCAACCCACTGAGAACAACACGGTGGAAGCCGCTGACGTAACCGAGCTCTGAGAGCTCGTTCCTACTGGTGACACAGGTGGTGCGTCGATGGTGGAGTTTTTGACTGCAGACAGTGCTGCCTCGTTCTGTGATGAGGTCACCGAAGAGGTGATCACCGATGTGCTGTCTTGACAGATGGCAAAGTTGTGCGACGGTGGCGAAGGCAGCAGCGCCAGTGACAACGAGATTGACAGTGGCTCCTTGACCCGACCTCGATGTCCACGCAAAGTGCACTGGCGTCGATCGACTCCTTAATTGATTTTATGCATGCTAAAGGATTGCCGCCAGTGTTCGCGCAGCAGCTGGAATCCATGCACACCGCGGTTTCGGACTATTTCGGCGCGCCTAACCCTTGACACGGTCATTGGCGCTAGAAATAAAGTTTGTTTTTCAGTGCCTACTTTCTACATCATCTATTCTTTAAAGCAAGTAGCGAATTCGAAGCTGCAAAGGTATGTTCTGCGTTTTTTTTTTTTAAATAACTGCAGTCCAGATATAGCGATCATCGGTTATAACGATCATATTTTTCGTCTTTCTCGATATCGTTATAAGTGGACTGCACTGTAATACATTTATTGTGCTGATGCCTCCTAGTAAACACAACTGGCCTCTGTAGAATCAGTGACACAGAAATAAGCAATGGGGGCAACAGACTACGAGAGTAATGTCAGGGAGCTCACCTCTTCAATTGCAGGAGGCAGTGTGGCCTTCTCGGGTTCAGGTGGTGGCAGGTAATCCAAGATTGGCACTTCCTTGATGTTGGCATTGTTCACCGTGCGGGCAGGGGGACCCTGGTTTGGCTTTCGAGGCTGTAGCATAGCAAAATATGAAATAATCAGCTGTTTATTAGCTTATGTCAAATAAAATTAAACTGAGTATCTTTACAGCGCAATAGATAACCTGTAACCTGATTGCACAGGGACAGCTACGGCCAAGCGACACACTCTGCTCAGACAGCATCCAAACTGATCCAATGATGACTCCCCAAACGTGACGCGAACATTTCAGCAAAAAATGGAACAAAAATACCATATGCCATATGCAGCAACTATTAGCAAATCTCACCCTGAACTACCTATTTTCTAAACACATTTCCCAAAAAAACACAATATCTAAGATGCCCTAGGGCGAAAAGAATAAAGCTGCTAAAGAAGCACTTGTTTGGTATGATACCGAAAAGACACAGCGTGATTTATACCCTTTACAAACGAGGCAGGGTGAAAACCTTGCAGCTCAAAAGAATCAACAAGTGTTATGCATGAAGCAACTAGCAACAGTTAAACATGTGCGAAGCCACGTAGAAAATAGATGTAAAAAGATGAAGTGCGCGACAGCTGGTGCGAGGATTTACCGGGCAACATAAAACTAACAATTTCCGTTCTTGCAAACTTCTGTAGCTTTAAAATACAACACAATGCACTCGTGCAGTCATGCTGCCTAGCTAGCCCAACGCGGTAAAGAAGCGGAAAACAATATAAGCGGCAAACGGCATTCCGAACTTTAGCGAAATGCCTTTCAACCGCATGCTGCACTGCAGACGAACTTCGTCGCTACGCGTCTAACAACGATCGAGTGGGAAAAAAAAAAAAAAAAAAAAAAAAAAAAAAAAAAAAAAAGACGTGACAAAGGAAAGGATGAGAACAAGAAATTTCCCGCCGGAGTGACGATCCATTGCTACCGTTGCTCCCACTGATGAGGCTTTGCAGGGAATTATTAGAACCATATCACCGGCATGTTTTCGCCGATATTTGAGCCCCCCACCGTGCAACAATTCTTCTTGGACACTCCTTGAAGCTTTGGCCACCCCACATACGCGAAGGGTGTTGCCTATTTTGCTCTGAAAACGTGAATAAGACAGAGAGGCACGCGGCTGGGTCCTCTCCCGTGTGTTCTGCACAAGGCCACCACCAGTGGTGCATCCACCGGCGTGCATTACGCGTATATGTCTAATAAATGAAGCGATAGGCTATAAATTGTAGGGAGGGACAAAAATGAGTTCATATGTCCTTTCACATGAAAAGCTTGCGAGGCAAAAATGGCATCAAAGCGTGTGTGCCGGGACACAGTAGGCAGGAAACACTGCTGTGCCAATTGTCGCGTTAAGGCTGTTTCACATGCTGCGACAGGAATGACGAAAATTGGGGTCGCAATGCGATTTTTAGAGGGCCTATTTCCCATGATAGCAATTCCAACAATGCAACTGGTGAGATGCCCAGGGATGCTAACTGCCAGGTTTTGTGGCCCACGCTGCATAATTCTTTTAATGTAAGGAAGAAAACATGTACATTATAAGATTATTGACCTGCCTTTATTAGGAGCAAATAACACACTTCTTTCGTAATTTAAAAACGCTTTGAAGTTTAAATTTGTTTTGGAGTGTGCAACGGCAGTTTCTGAAGTTCAGTGTTATGAGGCATGGTGCACATAAAGAACAGCTGTTTGCAGCTGTTCAGTGGTGTCTCATGTGCCTTCTTTGTCCATGTTGTTCTGCCTGCGCTACAACAACCTACAGGATGACCTATCAATAAGTTGATATCGCTACCCTCACCACATATGCAGTGAAGTCGTCGTGCCAGCCCAACGAGAATCTCGTGCTACTTGTGCTCAATGTTAGCTTTTGGAGAAATGTGTGTATATTGCTCGTGATGGCACATAAGCGATTTCCGTTCCTAGCTACATTCTTGCACCAAATGCAACAAGCACCAACCTGAAAGCCTACGTCTTCCCCTGAGCGAAGCCGCTAATGATATATGTGTGAGTACTGAATGTGGAACGGAAATTGTGTTGTGAAATTCAACCTTAGTGCTAGCCTGGTTCGTCCATCGTGGTGCATGTGCTGTGAATATATATAGAAGCCCTCTCTAAATGTTTCTAAAGGCACAGCAGCAATTTTTTTGAGCAGCTAATGTCACTTGTGTAGAAACCTGTACGTAGCATCATAGCATTCGAAAAGACACGCCTGTCGTCCACTTTGTTGTCCTGCGTCTCATGCTGTTAGTGCAGCGGAACCAGACTATATCGAACCCGTTTGCATCGAATTATTCTATATATCGAACAATTTCTGGACACGGTATAGTTAGAATGAGTATATATAGCAAAAATTATGCTTACATCGGACAAAAATAGCAGCGACTCCCGATATATTGAACGTCAAGCGGCAGAAAGGTGCCCCCAGAAGTTGGCTTTTCCTCGCGGTGGTGAGAATTTCCGGAAGCTGTTGACGAATCAACAGTGTATGAGTTTGTGAGTGCAGATGATGGTGTTGCGACCACGGGAGAGCCCGAAAATGAAGACTACACTGCCGACATCGTACCGAGCACAAGTGAAAGTGGGCACAATGAGGAAAACAACAATAGTACATTGTCCACATCTTCTGAAGTGATTGGTGCACTCGCACTAGTCCGATGTTTCTGCGCGAATGCGGAAGGTTGCGGCCTCAGCCGCTTTGACTTCTTACACAATGTGGCGAAGTGCGTACGTTGCAGGCAGCAAAATTGCCCAAGCAGAAGAAAATGCAGGACTATTCCATGTTAAACTAAGCTAGTTTCATCAATAAGGTGATTTTATAAATGGTATGTGCTTTTATGACATCCAATTATTTAGCAGGCTTATATCGAATTATGCTCTATATCGAACTGATAGGCGTTTTTTTGCAAGTTCGATATAGCCGGTTGCGAGTGTATAATGCGAATCTCTAACAGGAAGATCATATCAATACGTGCTATGAATAATGCAGGAACTTAGGCCAACAGCAGGCGCATTTGCTGTAGGGTTTTTCACCCTTCTGCTCAGCTTCGCACACCACTCAAGGTTAGCCTGTCTTGTGGAAATAAATATTATTATTATGTTATTAAGGCTATTTATTAGATGTTATAGTTTCTTTGCTGTAATTCATAGCAATCATACAGATTTCTTAAGCTAGTCAGTTATTTAACTGGTATCAAAGATCAACTTTGTTAGGACATGCTAATGGGATTCATTTCAAACTAGGTTACTCAACCAAAGAAAGTACAAAGGAAAGCATCAATGTTCACTCCTATCTGGTATTCCTAAACAGGTTCTATTTGGAGAATTTTATGTTGCTTGAATTGCCTGTAATTCAATGCTCAAAGCTGGAAAAAAATTGATTCTGTTTCTTGCTGTCAAAAGGCTGCTTCAATGTTGACAGTAAGCTATAACTACTTATTTTCAAAGCATTAAGCAATGACTGTCTCTAAGCTTATCAGTGCGATCTTATTTCATGAACACAATTAAGTTTCCCTTCTCCCTCTGATTAAACACCATGGAATCAAACTTCACTTTCATAAGTTTCAGGATCCAAACATTCTGGAGTTCGTCCTGAGCATTTGTTCACATCCTATAGTGTGCGTGTTTGTGTCAAATTCTGGTGTTGTACTTGCAGCGATGCATGCATTTAAAAAAAAAAATATGTTGCTACAAATTAACTCATTGAACTCTGTTTTGAAATCTACAATATATGGCCATGCAGTAACGAAAACTTTAATAAGCAAAAAAACTGCAGGTTCAGTGCACGTGTTGGAATCTGTGTGAAGTTAAGTTTTTTATAAAGCAGTCAGTTAAATGCTGTTAAAGCAACTGCAATATATACAATTGTCCTTGTTTCCAACAATCCAACATGTCATCTTTTGCAAGGTTTGTTTATGGACCGCATAGGTCACAACCTTAATGTCACGTAAAGTTTACGCACTACACTGGGAATCATCGTCGTGGCCGCTGTCACTGCCCTCCCAAAGCGCATCGTCCTCGGTTCCGTCGAGCGCGTTCGTCTTCTTGAAGCTCTTCTCAACAATACTGGGAGAAACCTGGTCCCACGCTGCAAGTATTCGCTCGCAGACGGTCTCTAGTGGCGGTCTCTTTATTCTGCCAGTGGGATGGAGCCCATGCTCTCCCCTGGCCATCCATTCCACATACACCTTGCACACGTAGTCCTTGAAGGGTTTATTTATGGAGACATCCAAATGCTTCAAAAGAGATGTTAGTCCGCCCGGGATAATAGCCAGGGTGGTCCTAATGTCCCACAACATCTCCTTCATGCTGTTCACGAGATGGCCTTAGAAACTGTCGAGCACCAACAGCCATGGCAGTCGCTGTAATGCCCGTGGCTGCTTACCCCAGACAGTGTCGAGCCAGTCGTTCATCAGTTCTTCATTCATCCAGCCTTTTTCTTGGGCGCGGATGTGAATACAGCTTTTTTTCGGCCATCAGCTGTCACGGCAAGCATAACCATACATTGTTGCGTTTCACAGGCGGTTGTCTTTATAGGAATAGACAAGACTCTTTTCTCACTCTTCCGAAATTAACCAGATGCACGCAGAAAACGAGGGACGACAAGGGTAAAAGTTGGCCTAACTGGCCGTCGCACGCCTCCGATGCAGAAACTAGAAACAGAGATTTAAGGCTGTCGCCTTTAAAAAAGAAGAAGAAGAAAAAGAACTACAGAGACGGACACGGGATGAACCATAGTTGGAACAGAAAAAACTGATGCCCATGGCAGTGGGTCTTGCAAGAAGTTGACGAGTGCAACTATTTACAACATATTGAGTTCCATTTTCAGTTCTGTTTACTGAGAGTTTTTTTACGTTGTCTAAATACAAAAACAACAATATTAGAGGTGGTTGTTCCGTTCAAGTGGCAATTCCTTTTACATAGACTTCACAGCTTTACCCTTCCTTTATGTTTGGTGGAGACTGGAAACATTGGCACATTCAACTACACAAACGGCTGGATCTCATCATCCTTCCCATTTTTCTTGTCCGCATGATGCACTGACTGCTTTTCTTATTTTTTTTTTCCCACAATCAACTCCATGTTCCGTACTACCACTGACTTCTGTAGCAGATTATTTGTCTTCTTACATTTCCTCTATGTTGGCATATACTTGACACATTCTGTGGGATGATTTCCCAGTGAATTGTGGTGATAGCATAACCAATAACCAGTATCCCTATTGACAAATTCATAACCAGCACTTACTTGGTTGCTCGCAGAACCCAGCAATGCTGCTCGAGGTGCTTTTGAAAGCATAAGCACTTTTCAAATAACAGCCCGTATAAGAACACGTAATCAGAAGAACACCTTTGCAGACGTACACCTACTCTAGCAGCTCGTACATCAAAGACAGTGAAGCTTTATAAGGCAATTCTCACAACCTTCAGTAAAACTAAGGGCTTGGCTTGTCATTGAACTGTCCTGAACTGAATTTTATTTGCAACAATGCCACGAGAGACCAGGCCAAAAGCTTAATAAGCAGCTTGAAATCCACCTGAGATTTTTTTTGCAAATTCTTGACTATATATGGCGCATTTTGTTTGCGATATGTGCCTTTTCAAACACTTCACTTTCTCAATATCTGAGCACAGTACTTCTTGCTTTCCGTTATATCTGACTCGGGTTGCTGTACACTGTGTCGGCTGCACATTCCGATAGCCTGGTTATATGATTGCTTCAAGGCTACGATGCAGACTGCATTGGTGACTGTTTTTAGTGATGATTCATTACCGACACCATTGTTGGCGTGCATGTTTTCACCGATGCCCTTTCTCTAGTTGACATTCGATACTAACCATGCTGCCAAGTGCTGCTCGTACAGGACAACCGTTGTGGAACTCCCTTTAAGCTTTGCAGTAAAACTACATGCCATGCCTGACCCTTACCATGCGTGGAGCTTCTAGACGGGCTGCCTTGGGCGGCACAGTCACAGGTGGGGCAGGGGCGGGCCTTTTGCCAAAGGGCTCACGTGGTGGTGGCTGCTGAAACCGAGGTGGCCCACCAAACCCTGTGCTTGCCTGCACTGGACCTGCATAGCGCGGTTGGGCTACCCCTTGCATGGGAGGAAACGAACCTCCTGCAGCTGAATTCTGCGGTGGTGGAGGCGGGTGGAACTGCCGCTGCTGTTGCTGTTCCTGCATGAGACAGTCATCCATAATGTTATGTCCACTGAAATGTGCCACTAAAACAGGACAGTTTAAGAAGGCAACCCATGTTATGGCTCCACTAATACAGTCGACTCTCGTTGCAACGGATCCTGATAATCTGACAAAAAACGTCCGTTTTATCCTAAACTTTCGGCGTGATGTCTAACAACTTTATGGCAAATCGTGAGTGACGAATGTCCAAAGTAAAAAACAAAGAAAGAAGTCGCAATTTCGCCCGAAAGGCAAAGCATTGATTGCGATAGCAAATTAAGCAAGATAAGCGCGGCAGCAGCAGCAAGCGAATCAACTTTCGTGCTGTCTCTCACTTCAATGCAAACTAAACGTCGAAAGCACAGCACATACGAAGCTACCGGCACTGAGCGCACTTTGTCCACATCACAGATTGCTTTGAAGATCAGGCCCGTGCAGGCACGCATTTTATCCACATTGCAGACCGCTTTCAAGATACGGTGCCTGCACAGCCGGCGGTGCGCCGGTGCGCTTCCACCCCGCTTTCCTCCCTCCCTTGCGTGCAATATATTGAGCCGCGATCATTGGCTGGCCCTTGCAAGTCAGTTGCCAGCCCGTGTCGACATGGCAAAAGTTCGTTTTATATGCCCGATTTTGACAAGAATTGCCGCTAATTTCACCTGCTGTAGCCGATAGTCCATTGTAGCGCGGTCAGTTAAAAGTGAACTTCATTGCATTAATAAAATAGGTAGAACGAACTAAAGCTGAAAAATGGTCCGTTATATATATCTGAAAGTCTGTTGTACGCGGGTCCATTGTAATGAGCGTAGACTGTACTGGGTTTCACAGCAATCTGTTGAAGGCCAACTGCAGTGAATTTTTTTTTCACTTTGGTTAGATTGATTGTAAGTAGTATAGACTACTGAAGCAAGCTTGGCAAAACTGCAGGGCTGGTAATTAATCAATAATTATCTAATTTGCTTACTGGGCATTTATAAACAACACCTAACAGATAATGTGCCCATTTAGTAGGTGATTACAATCTTTCGCTAGACAAAGGACTCCTCAATGCATATTTCTCATGGCCCAAATGAGTACATATTCATGTTCTAAAGTGCCACAGCTCATTACGTAGCATTGTCAATATCCTGTGAGTGGTAGAAGTTTTTTCATTCTGTTTTCAAAGCAAGGTGTGTTCAGACAGGACAGACTGGGGGAGGGGAGTCCCGAGTATATTTAGTTCACAGAGAAATTTTTATATGAGGCAGGAAAATGTCTTGATAAAAGGAATCAACCTTTGTTCTGCAGAACTTAGCAAAAATTTCGTGAAAAAAATTCTTATTTCACTAAAAGTGAAAGAGTGCTTTAATGACTTGCAGATTTTACAAATCCGAAGTCCTATCACTTTAAAATTGATATATTGGAACCTCGCCAAATTTTTTTTGCTATATGGGTAAAAAGCGGCAGAAAAGATACAATCTGTAATTCTTTATTACAACAAAAGAAATGAGTTCAGAATCCAATATGAGGGTGATTTTTATTTTGTTATTAGAACGAGACACATCGTTGGGATGACTATACATGATAGGCTATATTTTCTCACTTAAAACAATATAATGCAACATGTCTTTGCAATACTGGATTTACCAGTTCTTGGTTGGTATTCTATAATATTGTCATAAAATATGGTGATCATTTTTTTAGAACCTCTCTAAAATGCTCATTTCTGCTATTTTGACATTCTTGGGATTTTATGATGAAATAAATATGTGGTGTAGTTGCATGCATTTTCATTTTATTTTGTGAGAAACCTTTTGAAGTTTGTCAGACATTTTTCAGCTTTATCGCCTTAGCTACAATGGCCCTTTAAACACACACACACACACACACACACACACACACACACACACACACACACACACACACACACACACACACACACACACAACACACACACACACACACACAAACAAACTAAGGTTTGGCACTTTTTCAAAAACATACTCTGGGTGACATCAATTTAACTTCCCGTGGGCCAATATTACTATATATTGGTGTAGATTTACAAAAAAATTTGGTGAGGTACAATTAATTAATTTTAGTGATGGGCCTTCAATATTGTGAAATCTGCAAATTGTTAAAACACTCTTTTCCACCTTTAGTGAAACAAGAATTCCTTTTCAGGAAATTAAGGCTAAGTTCTGCAAAACGAAGGTTAATTCCTTTCTAGAGAGATTTTCCACCTCAAAAATTTCGCTGTAAACTGAAAATACTCTGGACCCCCGTTAGTCTTATCTTTATCTGAACAAACCCAGCGGCAAAAGTAGTTGGAGAAAAAAGAAAGAAAGAAGGTCGAATCTGCAGACAATTTTACTAGAAGCAATGACATGCTATCATGATAGGCTACTAGTAATCTGAGAGTAGCACGATCACATTACCAGCAGTGATCAGGGCAAGTCTGCAACTGCAAAACTGTCCCGCAGACATTGTCACAGCACCATTTGTGCTGTGGCTAGAAAAGAGACACTGCTTGACAGCCTAGTGCACTGAGGTGGCAGTGCTAAATCAAACTGAACCCGAAATAGCCCATAATGTGTGCTTATTACAAGCACAAAGCTCGTACCAAGATGTTTGGTCCCTGAGGATGGTGTGCCATATGGGGTGGACCTCCAGCCACTCTTGGCAAGGACGCGCCTTGGTATGCAGGACCAGTCTGGAATTGATGGCCTCCACTGCCAAGTGGAGAACTTGGCTGCTGCTGCGGCTGTTGATGGTGCTGCAGCTGTTGATTGTGTTGCGGCTGTTGACTGTGTTGCTGTTGCTGATGGTGCTGCTGCTGCTGCTGCTGCTGTTGGTGCTGGTGATGCATTGGGGCTCCAGGGGGAAACATGTTTCCATACTGGCTATGGGGGTGTGGCTGCTGTTGCTGATGATGCTGCTGCTGCTGTTGTTGGTGCTGAGGCTGATGTGGTTGCTGCTGCGGTCGCATAGGTAATCCTGAAAGTATAAAGACGTGCCAGAGGTTATACTTACATCACACTTTTATATAATTTTGATAAATATTTAATTTTGATACACCCTCTGCTAAGCACCTAGTGAGTGAGCCAATGCAAGTAAGTGAAATGAAGAGGGCAAAACTGGGAAGAAAAGGCAGGGAGATTTACCAAGGTATCACAATTTCATTACCATACAATGGAATGAATAGAAGGTACATAAAGGTGAAGTAATGATGGCAAAACATACACGCATGCACACACACATGCACAAGTGTTTGTGGCTCTATGCACAAATGACAGTGGAGGCCAGGGTACTACAGTATAGCCTTCTTACAATGCATCTGCTTACAGCAAACATTCGGATACTACATACTAATTTGTGGCATTATGCTGATCCTCCGGTGGCTGCTGAGCCATTCACTTGATTTGATGGTCTTCTGTTAATAGCTGTTTCAGGTTTCTTATGCTGTGTTCGCAGAGTGCAGCGGCCAATGAGTCAGCGCAGTTGAATTGTTCCAGTAGAGAGTGGTTGTTCCACCACCGTTCCTACAGCTGAAATTCAGGCCTTTTTGAAGCTGTGCACTTACGAGCAAATTCAACTGCTTTTGCAACAAATTTAATCTGCCATTATTGGGAAACTTGCACAATTCTTGGGAACAAATTCCACCATCATGTCTTCAAGTCCAGTATGAACAGTGTAGCAGTCACAGACCGAAGCTTTCAGTGAAAGTCGTCAGTTGCACCATTTCACTTTCCGTTTGCTGAAACCAAATGCTGCAGTGCCGCCATGCTCCCATTCTTTTGCGCATATTCTATCACTTTTTTTGCGAATTCAGCACTGAAGTCTAGCCAACACCTGTTACAGTGAAATCTAGATATAACAAACCTCAGGGAATGACAATAAACTGTTCATTACTCTGAGAAATCACTTTAGTGAAAACGCCAAAATTAAACATTCCGCCCATCAACCCATGAGTTCATAGGTTGTCAACATACGAGCTATCCACGAAAACATCGCTGTTGGCTCTGCACGTGCTGTTGCTATTTTCCATAGATTCCGCAGCTACACACCGGTGAACCACCATATAGTAAGCGTGACACGCGCCAAACAGATGCTGATGCAGAGAAAACTACTCACAACAAGGTCGCTCCATCTCTATTCTAATGCGCACTGTTTCTAGCTCGAGGCGACACCTGAACTACAGTAATCCCTTGTTATAAAGAAATCGCTTTATTCGAAATTTCTTACTAGTTCCAAACCAAACATACACATTTAAAGCCGCATTATTCGAAGTGCATGAAGAACTTGGCCCATTTCAGAGAGAAGTGGCAAGCGGAGGCATCAACGCCGTTGAGCGGCGGCGACCCTTTCGCTTATGCAGTGTCAAATTAATAGCGTCGAAGAATTTGCCTTGCGCAGGCACCGAACAGGCCATAAAAGTACCAAATCAGTGCTGAGTGCTCCCAGCTGTTTACTGTAGAGCCAACAGAAACTGTCAACCTCCATGGTGCAGCGAGCCTGAACCATTAATTTCAGTCGCAATCACACTGCTGGTGTTCCCCATGATAGAATCTACAGGAAAATAAAGTTTTCCAGACGCTTTGCGATGCCAGAAAACCGTGGTTTCTTGAATGCCGAAAAGTGGCCAAGCGAGTGGGAGAAGACTTGCGCGTAAGGATTTCATGGGCTGCTCTCAGTGAGCCATGTTTTACTGCTCTAAAGAGCACTTCTGCCACCGAAACGTGCCGAAAATTACAGAAGAAGTGTCTGTCCAATTAAATGTGCCATGTATGACTTGAGGAACTACACTAACAAATCGGGAAGATGACTTTAGGGAAGCCGGTCAAGAAATTTGCTCGCCGTTTGTAATAATCGACCTGCATTGCAATAGGATAACACCCTTTGCTTCGTTGCACTTTTGACAGTTCAAATCGACTTATAAACATGAAAAATCTGAGCGTCGCCAGCTGCGAGTCAGGCTGTCAACATGGCAGGTCAACGCAAGCTGGTGCTTCCCCAGATTTTCTTGAGCCGGTCATGCTCGATTCGCGCCATCCGACTTTGGACAAATGATCTAAATGCGTGGTAGGGCAACAGAATTTTGTTCCTAGACATTTGTCCATGGTGCGGACGTGACAGTGCGCGAACACCAACACTCGAACTGTGGAATTAACACAGTGTCATCAACAACGGTGCGGCGAAAAACTCTCGTTTTGCAAACTTCATGGCTGCACACCTCGGGAAAAAATTGCCCAACGATCATGCAAAGCCCCTAAAGCAAAACAATTCAGTTTTCATGATCGCGCTACGTACCCATTATGAGCAGCAAATCATTCTCTGAGCACAACAAACACAGCCTCAGACTCGAGCCCCAGTTGCGGCGCTTTCCAGCGCGATACTGTCATAGTCTTCCGTGACCTCCACACTTCCCCTATAAAAGCAGCCACTACCTTCCCCTCCTCATTCGCTCCCCAGTCTGAAAGCTGTTTGGACGCCAGTCGCTCCTTGCACTCGCCTTCATGTCATTTCCTCGCCTCCTTGCTGCCAGTATCGACATTGCTGCTCCTCTAAAGCTGCCGTCTGCTGGCCTGCCCTCCTGAGCACAATCTTCCACCAACGGGTGCTCTTAGCAGTTCCTGCTTCTTAGTCTCCACAACTCCAATCACCTTCCTTCTGCTACATGTGAAGCCGATGCCAAGCCCACCCTTGCAACCATCGCCATCACCAGCGTGCACTGATGAAGAAAGTGAGATACCCTGACAACATTTTGAAGCTTCTGCCTTCCGCATTGCCCTTCGCGTTCAGTCACTTTGGTGCCGATGGTGCGTGCGGTTGGATTTGTGCTGCAGGCCATGTGGTTGTGTGTTATTCACAGTGCTTCATTAGACTTGTGTCACATGTGCTTTCGTGGTCTACAGTGACAAATGGCTCCGTCAGTCTCCAGTTGAAAGTATCTGACTTTGGAGCAGGAAGTTCAGTTGATACAGTAAAACCTTGTTAATTCGGCCCCCGTTAATTTGGAAATTCGGTTAATTCGGATGCGCCTCCTGGTCCCGTCAAACATGTACATAACCCTATGGCATGATACTCCAGTTATTTCGGACATATTTGGTCGTATTTCGTTTAATTCAGACACTTCGCGGAGCTCAGAAGCACGTGAGGCATATTAGGGGCGAGCTCCACTACTGGATAAGCTGGTGCCATCGTCGGTGTGACATGGCATGAGGGATCACGTGGACACAGCGGCCGCTTCGGCTGCGCCAAAGCGAGCTGAAAACGAAACGTAAATTTTCACTTGCGCCGGGGTTCTGATTAAGTGGCGAGGCTTTACCACCTTTGGTGTCTGCTTGACAACATCTGAAAGTACTATAATAGGTAGTGGCTGCCTTTGGAGGCGTGCAGCACGGTAGGCTACTGCTCGGTGCCGCAGTGCCAGACGTACGCAATGGATCCAGTGTCAGCCTTATTCACACGTCAGCTCCTTGCCGCAAGGCAAGGAGCTGCGTGAAGCTTGGTTGGCGAAACTTAGAACCGGCACACAGCCATCAGCTACAACTCGGGGGTATACAGCAAGCACTGACGCGAGGAACATTTTTGCTACGACGCCGGGACTGCGTGATGTTCAGTGGGTAGCAGAAAACGTGCACTGAGACGCTCGCGCGCACCCGCTGTCCGGCTAATGTCATGATGGTTTGGTCTATGAACTTGTTATGCTAGATACTGGCAAGCTCACTGAAACGGAAAGGGAGCGGTCAGACGCACATTATAAGAAGGCACGGCATATGGTCATGTTTGTGTTATGAATTAATGCGCTGGATTATGAAAAACAAGCAGAGGGAAATCGCATGCTGTGAAGACCGATAAACATACAGTGCGACACAACTTGAGAAATAATACTGAAATATCCAAGAATTTAGAAGAGAAAAGAAAGACTAAATCGTTGCGACGGCACATCACAGTCGCCGTAGGTGTCGATGTCTCTATATCTAAACTATTTTTGAACAGTTTTGATAGCGTCCATGAAACAATGGTTGCTAGTGTACTGTCAAATGCTCATGTGCTGCAGCCCAAGGCTCACGGCACGGTGTGAAAACGCGCTCACAGCGAAAGCAAAACATTGTGTGCGGACATAGATGCAGACACGCAGTCGGTCGCTGCGAACCCGTGCGATTGCTGCATTGAGGCTTCATTTTGTTATGCTCCATTCGGTTATACAGACAGCCCACTATAAGGACATATTTCACATAGTTTTCTCTCAGTGTTTGCCTACTTTTCACGCAAGAAGCCAGTTCGGGAGACTCCGATCGCGGCGACTGCGCGCAGTGGCGTTCACTGTACGTATTCGGTAAAGAGATTGTGTCTGTATACGAATCTGTGCTTTCAGTTTGCCCAAGATTATTATATTGAGTCAAAAACTTCACTCATTTTGAGAGTACTTACATATATGTCCAGGAAGGCTGCCGCGCGGTGTTTTTATTGAGTGCCGTAAGCGAAACCTATGAGGAGCGCACTGCGTGATCTCTCATACTACGCAAAGGAGGCGCTTCCGACAGATGGCGACTTTGTAAGTCCTCGCCCCCAATAGGATTAGGTGGCACTAGGGGGTGTTCAAATTGCACCGCCAGTGATGGCATCTCCGATTAGCGTGCGCCGATCACAAAGGCCATGCTTGCATGTGGTGGGAGTGCCGAAAGGCTGGAAATACGTTAAGGCCGCCATGTTTATTTTATTGCTACATAATAGACAAACCTACGTCTCAAAAAACACGGCGGCAATGACATACTTCTGGCTTTGCAGTGGCTTTTGGCGCTTGGCACTACCTCTGCATCGCTATGGTTATCGGCATGGTAGTTATCGGTCTATGCTAGCAACCCTAATCTATACATACATGTTTTTTTCTTTGTATTGCTGTCTGCCATTTCCGACGTCTTTTGCTTGTGCAGTCGTGTGGTTGCGGAGTTGTGCAGTTTTCTTTTTTTGTTGTCGTTTTTATCGAGTTCATCGAGTTTAACGTGTGTGAGGACGGTAGAACTTTTTTTGTGAGTGTGTGTTAAATATTGTTTGCGCTTTTCTTTTTTCCGATTATACTTCGTTTTTCCGTGACATCGTGCGTGTACTTGTCGCTTCATTGCAGTGCCTAGCCGTGCCGTGCAAGCCGCGCCACCATGTGCTCTCGTGCCCCACCGAAGCAGGTGAAGTATGAGGCGAAGGATTTGGCAGCAAAAGTAGAAAAATTGAAAGCCGTGAAGGCAGGGGTGCCTCGGCAGGTCCTAATGAATAAATTCAACGTGAGAGAAGCATGCTCAGCATATACGTGAAAAATGAAGAGGAGATTCTTCAGGCGTACGACAGTGACAAGTCCGCTGACAACAGGAAGAGACTGCGAACGTCAGCGCACCCGAAACTTGAAGAAGCGTTGTTAACATGGATTGCCAATTCGCACAACTCACAGCTGCCTTTAAGTGGCCCCCTTATCTGTGCGCAGGCCGAAAAGTATGCACTGAAGCTCAGCATCGAAGGCTTCAGGGCATCGGAAGGCTGGTTAGACCAATTCAAGAAAAGACAAGGCCTGGTCTTCCGTACGTGTGCGGCGAGAAAGAGGCTGTGAATGAAGACATTGTCGAAGATTGGAGGGCCAGATTACCCACACGCCTAGCCGATTATGATGCCTGCGACATTTTTAATGCAGGTGAGACGGCTCTCTTCTACAAAGCACTGCCGTATAAAACGATAACATTTAAGGGGGACCCTGGAGTTGGCAGTAAACGAAGCAAGGGCAGAATCACAGTTTTGCTGGCTACCAACATGACTGGCATGGAGCAGCTACTGCTATTGATAATCGGCAAAGCAGAAAAGTCTCTATGCTTCTAAAGCATAAAGAAACTTCCCATATACTATCGCTCGAATATAAAGGCATGGATGACCTCAGCGACATTTCAGGCCTGGCTGCGCGAACTGGACTGCCGCTTTTGTGCAAAATCGCACAAAGCACTAATTGTTCTAGATAACTGTAGTGCGCACAATAATGTGTCGGGGCTGACAAACATACAGCTGCTTTTTTTGCCACCTAACACGACGGCTTCCCTGCAGCCTTTGGATCAGGGAATTATTCAGTATG
Organism: Dermacentor andersoni; assembly: GCF_023375885.2. Taxonomy (NCBI): domain Eukaryota; kingdom Metazoa; phylum Arthropoda; class Arachnida; order Ixodida; family Ixodidae; genus Dermacentor; species Dermacentor andersoni. Next base: position 27,123,280 of record NC_092815.1, read on the forward strand.
TGAAAGGCCGATACAGAAGACAAGTGCTTGAGCGCATGACACTCTGTATGGAGGCAAAGAAAAAATATGATGTAACTCTGCTCAGTGAAGTGCACATGGTAGTGCATGTGTGTAGCAACACGCCACCCGCAGTAATTGCGAACTGTTTCTGACACAGCGGCTTTGTCCGTGACGGTGATTCTTTGGAAGCCGGGGATGCGGATGTTAACCTGAATTCCGAGGAAGATGACAGTCGCTTCAGCAGACTTCGTGCCTCCGGACGTCCCGCTGGACGAATACATCCACATTGATAGTGACCACGTTGCCGGTCGCCTCAACGACAACAAAATACTGGATGTACTAGGCGATGAAGAGCCTGACTCTGATAGCGAAAATGCACCCGTCATGGATGCGTGTTAAGTGCTGCACCGCACTGCAAAAGAGGCCGATGATGCCCTTAACGTTTTGGAGGACATCTGTGTCGCTTCTCCTGACAGTCTGCGGGGATTGCACCACCTACCATAAAAACCGGAATATAGGTCGAACTTTTTTTTCAAAAAACCATTGCAAAAAGTCGACCCTCGTTTTATATACTGGACATTGGCGGAAAAACTACGGAAGTCTTGCAGCAAAGGGCAGATGAAGTAAACAGCTGCCATCGCCATCAGCAGCAGTGCGGCGTGGCGACATTGTGGCACCGCCATTTTGCGTTTCCAGTGTCAAGAAGTTATATTGGTTAAAGGCTGCTTCTTCACATTTTGTTTCAAAATGAGCGAAAGCCCAAGGCAACCTGGTGGCACAGCGTGAATTTGGAGTATCCAAAAAGAGTATTCGATACTGGCGGAGGCAGAAGCAGCGTATTACTACATGCAGCAACCAAAAGAAAATGTCATTTCGTGGGCGGACTGCAGCAGACCGCAGAACCGGAAGACAAAGTTGCGGAGTTCGTCTGGGAGCTGCATGAAAGATCGCTGCCTGTGACTGCTGAATGCATCCGTTTGAAAGCGGTAGAGATTGCGCGCGCCTCTGGACTGGGCAGCGAGAAGCACTCATCATTAGACTCTAGTTCGGACGACTCTGATCAAAGGCGCTGCTCTGATTTGGAGTAGCGCTTGTGCACTTCGTGCCCTTCTGTGTACTGTACACCCGGCCAATTTTTAACAGTATCACGCGGCCAACGACCCGGTTGGTAGAGACCCTGTAGCAGTCAGCAGGGGATTTCTGAAAATGTTATTAATGTGGTGTTCGTAGTAACGAGGTTTCAGTGTAATTTTGTGCCTTAAGGCAGTAGTAATGAACATTTGCACAAATTTTCAGAAGTTTGTGCATGGTCTTTGGTGACACTTTCTCTGTTAGTTTTTCTTGTACACTCTTAGGCAAAGTTACACCCTTTGGCTTGCCCCTTCTGCCACACAACAATAATCGTTATCTGCCTTGATGCGTTTCCTTTCTTTAACGCTGCGAGCCCGGTACTTTCCAGTAACGAACGGCACGCGCGTTATCAGCATAGAACAGTTTACACCCTTTGGAGTGCCCCTTCTGATAACGCGCGTGCCGTTCGTTACTAAAAAGTTCCGGGCTCGCAGCGTTAAAGAAAGGAAACGCATCAAGGCAGATAACGATTATTGTTCTGTGGCAGAAGGGGCAAGCCAAAGGGTGTAACTTTGCCTAAGAGTGTACCATAGTGGCCAGATGACAATCTAAATTGTGCCAAAGATCGACGTATAGGACACTCGGGCACTCTACCACAAATTGTTCAGTAAAAAAGATCTCTACCTGTATTCCAGTTTCAATGATACTCAAGTGTCAAGTTAAGGGTGCGATCCTTATGCGAGGAAAAAACTGACCAATTTCTATTGCCCGAACAGGGAGCCGTATATATTGTGCAAGTAAATACCATATCCTTTAAAAAAAAAGAGAGCTTCTCTTTCAGCATGTTACAGTGCAGCACTCACTGTTTTGTTGCACAGTATCTGGAGGAGCCCTGCCTGCAGGTGGGGTCCGCCAGAGGTCCAAGGGCTGTGGCTGCTGCAACAAAAGACATAAAACCAGGTCAGCATTCAAGGAGAAGAAATGGAACACATGAAATACAAGTGCCATAACAATATTTGTTCATTTTCAGAAAGTGCCAGAAAGTGTTAATCACCTAGAATGGACTCCAGTGACTCTGCCCTTTACTTCATTCGGTTAACAGCTACTATCTTCCAGCGGTAAGCGCTTGTGGATTTGGCTTCCTTTTATTTAGATCAGCAAACTAAACCTTGGTTGAGAAGGAGGTGCCAGTTAGAGCAGCTGAACAGGCAATGTCGAAACGCTTCGTCGGACTTCTCAGGCAGTCCATCACAAGGGAATGAGGAGGAGAGGCAAAGAGTTGCTCAGAAATCCACTGCAGGAACCACAGGAGGGATGATGTAATCCCTGAATGCCTCTCCAGCTCACTGCAGTAGCTAGAAGTTGTTTCAAATGTATCGCTTTGCACTGTTGCTAAAATGCAAAGTGGCAAAAGTGGCCATTGACAAAAATGCCCCTAGGCAGAAATAAATAGTACTGGAACGTATCACTACTACCGAAGCGAAACTGAAGAAGCTGAATGCAGATCCACTATATAAATGTTGATTGTTTGATGCTGTGGGGATGCGTGACCAGGGTGTCTACCAAGTTGACATTTCCAAATTCCTTGAGTTTTCCAGGTTTTCCCTGAGTGCCATTGCAAAATTCCCTGAGTGACGCAGAGCTATATTTTATGTCAAGACGGCTGAAACCACGTCGCCCGATGCCGTCACTCTCTAAGCATATGAAAAAATTAAAAAAAGAAAACAACTTAATTCAGTTTGAATACTAAGGAGTAGTGTTTATTTTATTCAAAAAGAGGATAGAAAGGAGGGGTTAGTAAAATGCACAGCAAATAAAATGTCTTCGAAAAAAGTTGCAAATCGAGTCGGATCCGACATCCTCAAATACGAATAAAAAGGAGATGCATACAGAATCAAATACTTTCGAATATGAGCGATTTCTATCAACTGATAGCAAGCTCAGTGATATGAGGCCCGAACTTTGTCACAATTGAGATTCTTTCCCAACAGCTTGTAAGTCAACCTCAACTGTACTGACATACTGTCAGCCCGCATACAACGCCTCAGTGTTGCGTTTCACTGCTTTAAAAAGTTTATTTTGGTTTGGATGAGGGACACCTGCATCTCGGCATCAGCCAAGACTTTTTTCTTTAGCTCAAGCTCCTTCAAAACGGCGGCAGCACGCTTCCTTTCCTGTTCATTCCTCAATATGTAGGTTCTTTCTGTTCTTGTCCTCTTTCCGTCACTCGTTCACCCCACGGACCATTTGAAGTATCTTAATTCTTGGTCAGTTGCACAGTCCAAATTCGATTTTTCGAACCCCTTAGGGACCGCGAAAACGTCCGAAAAATCAGCCAGCTGGAAAAAATTAATGCATGTCATTTACTGGCCTTAAGGGGCTCAAACCGCCACAGGCACATTCGAAATTGCTCTGAAGGCCTGTCGGTACACGTATTAGGCATAGCGGTGCTCGTACTGTAACAGAAGATACTGGATGCATGCGTGCATAATTAAGGAATACATACTGTGTCCTGTGGCAATAGCCCCTTCCCACTCTTGTTATGCTTCACTGTAATACATTTTTGTATGCTTTACCAAGTAACATTTCTGTATAGAGGCGAAGCTGACTTTCAGGAACCGGCTTTATGCAATGCACCGTGCTTTCCAAGCTTCTAAGCCAATCGCGAGAACCACAAAGGTGCAGTCAGTACCATTGCTAACAGCAGCGAATTCTTTCAATGAAAAACACGGCACCTAACGGCAAGGAGCTAACAGCGAAAGTCGAAGCAGCTAGGTCTAGCGTTGCCGCAGTGGTGGCTACGGCTGCCAGCGGATCTGCGTGCGAGAGCGCCGGTTCGAGGCGGCGAACTAATCAAAACGGCAGTGGTGATGGCTTTGATTAATGCCGTTTCGGACCTGTGGTCACGGCAAGAAGTCCGGAAAATCGGATGGCAAAGGGTTCTCGCGTCCGAAATTTCAAACGTTCTGATAGATTGACTCTATGGGGTACGTGGTGGTGCCGCGAAGCTGTCCAAATTATCGGGCATCGCGAAAGTCGGTCGTTGACTGTACACTGGAAACTCCTCCAGCCTTCGACAGGGCGTCAAATAGGATTCATTACGATTCCTGTCTATTACTAGAGCCAGCATTACCGTGACTTTCGACCCTTCCAACAAAATTACCAATTTTCCCTGATAGAAGTACAAATTCCCTGAGTTTTCCCTGAGTTTTTCCAGACTACTCAAAATCCCTGAGAATTCCCGGTTTTCCCGGTCGGTAGACACCCTGGTGACTCTCACGCATCCCCTGATATGCTGTTTTTCCCGCATAGCGCGTCTCCTGCAGGGCGGCTTCGCCCCCCGCTGGGCCTGGCACCCGTGGCGGTCGGAGTGGTTGAACCGCAGTGCAAGAGATGGCGCTAGTGTTGCGCTGCGGCGGGGTTACTTAGGCGCGGGAAAGAAAGGCGCTTGGTCTCTTGGGTTCGAGATCGTTGGCGGGCGCGAACGTCCGCGCGGGCGCCGTCCAATGCTTCTGCGAGACTGTCTCGCGTGGCCGCCCTCGAACGTGCCACCATTCGCGTGACTGTACACGCGAACGACCAGGCGTTGGGATCCAGCATGGGGCGAACATATTCGCTCGCTATCCGGTCACTCGGTGAGTCAGACTTCTAGATTTGTCGCGCGCCCATCGGCATGTTTTGGGGATAGCAACTCGGCTAGCTGGCATTGATCTATGAAAGGTGCAATAAATGCCCTTGTGATTGTTTGCACTACTTTGTTGTCGTTCCTTTGTCCCAAGAGTACGGAGGAGAACCCCAAATCTCCCACAATGCGTAGGGTTTAGAGTTGCAAAGGCCAGGTCTGGCCAAACAGTCCAAAGCAAGTGGTCATGAGTTGTTAATGCAGCTATGAATTGCTAACGGTACATGTAACATGGCTGTACAGAGACCTAAAAACATTCACTGTAAAGTAACGTATTTACTCGCATAATGATCGCACTTGTTGATTTGTTGCGTGCCCACGAGTGCAGATGAGAAGAATCGAAAGGCACCTTTTTTGTTGTTAACCACAACCATTATAAAGCCTACACAGAATAAAGGAAAGTTTGGTTTTAGCTTTTTTTTTTGTCATAGAAGTGCGGAAACTGATGAAAGTAATGAAATGAGGAATCTACTTAAGAATTTTTCGTGTGTGCAGACTGCTTGGTTTGTCTTGAAGAGTCGTTTGCGTAGCATTTGACAGATGGTAAGCGCGATCAATATTAGCTAGACTTGGCACACGACATATCGCTGCAGCAATTTCGGGGTGCGATCATTACATGGGAAATAAAAAAAATCGAATTTTGACGACAAAATTCAGGGGTGCGATCATTAGGCGAGTGCGATCATTATGCAAGTAAGTACGGTACATAAAATATTTATGTATTAAAATTGTGAAAATGAATTGCGAGGTGTGCTATGAACACAAAAAATATGCTTCAAAATGAAGCCATACTAAAATGTATAAGTGCTTGTAGCACTACTGTGTCACCAGGAAGGACCTCTGAAGATAAGGGCCTGGCGGCATTTGCTATACACAATGCCATTATTGCAGCAACAGCCTGTAATAATAGAAGGGCAGGATAAATTTTGACGTTTACAGTGATGTAGCCCGTCCGTCTGTCCATCCGTCTGTCCCTAATCATTTTCCTGCCAACCTGGGGCACTGGGAAGTCCGTGGTTGAGTGGGTAGTGCATTAAATGAAATTCTGAGGTTTTACATGCCAAAACCAGGCATGGCATAGTGGGGGAGACTCTGGGTTAATTTTGATCACCTAGGTTTGAGCACCTAGGGCCGTGTGTGTGCATCCAATGCACAATGCACGGCCATTTTTGTATTTTGCCCCACCTAAATGTGGCTGATGTGGCCAGGATTTGATATCGCGCAGTCAGGATTAGTAGCGCAATGCCACAGCCACTACACCACTATGGCGGGTGTGGGTGGTGCATCAGGCTGCTATGCTGAGGGAACATGGTTTGAAAGCAATCGTCCGACTAACTTGGGTCACTGTCACTGAGGATGTGGTGATGTGTACATACGTGCCGCTCTTCAACCAACATCTTTCACACTGATATGGGTCACTGGAGATGAGGGACTGGGTTGGCACTGTTGTGCAAAGAAATTCCACGACACAGACTTGGACCACTGGGCACTTTCGAGTACTTTTCGAGTATTAACTCGAATCTAATGCAGACTTCATTCCCATTAAAACGGGTCCGAAAATTGTATGCATGTTAGAATCGAGTTTGACCTTAAATCTGCATTACCACATCACCATCGGCATTTAAAAATAGCTGCCTTGTACACGCTTCAGGCTTAGCTGCCGTAGCTTCCTGCATGTGCTGTACAGTCGAACCCGACTATATGGAACCCGTTTACATTGAATTATTCTGTATATCGAAAAAATTCTGAACACGGTATAGTTATAATGAGTATATATAGCAAAAATTATGCTTACATCGAACAAAAATAGCAGCGACTCCCGATGTATCGAATGATAAGCGGCGCAAAAATGCCCCCACAGGTTGGCTTTCCCTCGCCACAGTGGAAAAACCCAGTGTCGCGGCTCCCTCCAACCGCTTTCCCTACCATGACCGCGCTGCGGCGGGCGAGCCGTTGACACCTCCCTGCAAGAAATTATCTTGGCCAGCCTGCAGTGCTTGCTCAGACAGCCAATCAGAGGGTCTTGCTCCCTCGTCCTGCAAGATGGCGCAAGTGCAGGTTGTCTCGCTACCTTTCTGGTTCATTGTTTTTAGGTCTTGTGGGTCTTGCTGCAGTGTTGTTGTGATGAAGCGGCAGAATTTATGGTAAATCATAAATCGGGTCGAACGCAGTAAGAAGTCGGATGACCCCGCAGCGTGCAAGATTCTGAGGAGCACACTCAGCACGATCTTGAATAATGGGGAGATTAGGGCTAAAGTGGACAAACTCGCGACCTGGTGCCCGTGGCACCTGACACATACGCAGCACCGTGTACAAGTGGTTCATCCGAAATTGCTTCAGACGTGCTGGCTTCCGCATGCCCGGTGACCACTGTAAATTCTGATGAGTACAACGAAGCCATTGCCGGTGTTACTGAAGTTTGGAGCGAGCTGTCAGAATTTCCGGAAGCTGTTGACGATCAACGGTCGACAAGTTTGTGAGTGCAGATGATGGTGTCGCAACCACGGGAGAGCCCGAAAACGAAGACTACATCGCCGACATCGTACCGAGTACAAGTGAAAGTGGGCACAATAGGGAAAGCAACGATGGTCCTTTGCCCACATCCTCCGAGGTGATTGGTGCACTCGCACTAGTCCGGTGCTCCGGTGCGAATGTGGAAGGTTGCGGCCTCAGCTGCTCCAACTCTTTAGACAATGTGTAGAAGTGCATGCGTCGCAGGCAGCGAAATTGCCCAAGCAGAAGAAAATACAGGACTATTTCATGCAAAACTAAGCTAGTTTTATCAATAAAGTGGTTTTATAAATGGTATGTGCTTTTATGATGTCCAATTCTTTAGCAGGCTTATGTCGAATCATGCCCTATATCAAACTGATAGGCGTCTTTTTGCAAGTTCGATATAGCCGGGTGTGACTGTAGTATGTGTGTGTGTACACGCTTCGGGTCTAGTTGTCGTAGCTTCTTCCATATGCTATAGTATGTGTGTTTATGTTAGTCCACCGTCTATCTTCCCATTATCTGCATTTGCTCTATCAGCATGGAAGTGCCTACTACGAAGACACGCAGAGTTCACCATGATGGCGAAATTAAAAGGAAAGTGATCATGCGTGAGGAGACAAATGGAAATTGGGCCACAACACAAGCAGTCGGAGTAGCCGAAACTTGTGTGCCGGACTGGCACAAAGAGAAGGAGAGGCATTCTACTTTGGAGGCTTTTGTATACGGCACGACCACGTGGGCCCTACCTTGAAGGCGACCGACCTGTGATGAGGTCAGGGTCTACGTGTCTAGCCGCACTGCGCTGTTTGTGCTGAAATGAGATGCAGCATGAAGGTCAATTTGGTCACTCCTGCTACCACACTTCTTCCATCCAGCGTTTTGATAAAGAGTTTCCAAGGTTATAGAGTGCGACGTGTTCATGTTTGCTAGCGCGCGCTTTGCACCACGCTTGTTAATTTAGTTAGAAAGCAAATGTTTACAAGTTTATATGGCCGATAAAACTACTATCGTCACTTCGTATAGTTGTCTACTAATTTGCTATCGTAATTGATGCTTTGCCTTTAGGGTGAAACTGCATAATTTCTTATTCATTGCAACTTTAGTGCACTGGGAGTAAATCTGTCTTACCAAATGGGAGAAAGTTCCATTTCTGTATGAGAACATAAGGTGTGTGGTATTGTAAAGGATTTCTCTTTTTTTGGAGGGGTCATTGCAAGCGTGTGCATGTTACAATCGAGGGTGTTGTTGTTTTCTTGTTTTTCTTCTTTTTTATTTGCCACTCAAAATGGGTGCGTATTACAATCAAGGGCACATTACAAAAGAGTAAATATGGCATGTACCAGTCTACAATGAACCTCTTTGATGCCAACTGGAGTAACTAGATGCGCACTGGGAACGTGCTGCTCTAAAATGATGAAAAAGAGCCGCTAAATTTCTTAAGATGCTGAGAGGAATGGAACTCGTGTCACAAGATTACCTCGAGGACAGCAACCCGACGCATTAGCAGATTGCCACAAATGCACTGGGTATGTGCCACTTTTCAATGAATGCCTTTCACATCGTTTTAGCAAGCTGAGCCATGAATGCACTGCACCTGGCAACAGCTTTCTGTGGCACCACAGGCAAAGCTTACGCAGCCAGAACGCACTTTTGATGCTACGACCCTGATGCTATGCAATTGTAATCATCTGTAGACTACACAGCATAAAATAAAACATACCATGTATTTTTTCTTTTCCCAGTGAAGATATTTTTTTTTAATGAATAAGAAACTTGCTGCATAAAGGATTTTGACAGCTTCTTGTTCCTTGTGTTTTTCGCTTTCCAATGTTCACATCTGGTTTTCCTGGTCACTTAAACAAAGAGTAAGTCACGACAGCGATGCGTTGTGGAATGTTTCATTGGCTGCATATGATAACAGGGGAAGGTGTTGAGTAGCGTGCAACTGATACCACAAGTGAGAGATACCACGATGGTTCGCATTCCAGCGCAGTCATGATCTACTACGGGGTCTACAGCATTCATTCGAGTGAGTGAAAACAGCGTGGCAGGAATGCTGCTGCTTGTAGATGCCGACAGTCTCATGCCCGCCACACTGTCCGCTGTATTTTGAAGTGCATCTTAACTTGAAGCCTATGCTTGACTTGTGTGGGGATGCGTGACCCTCACGCGTCCCCTGATATGTTGTTTTCTCGCATAGCTCCCGTCTGCTGTAATCCGGCTTCACCGCGTGGCTTTACTGCGGCAGTCGGTATACTTGCAGGGTAGTACGAGAGATGGCGCGAGCGTTGCTCTGCTAACACCACGTAAATGCGGGATTACTTGGGCGCAAAAAGAAGAAGGCTCTTCCTTTTTGGCTCAGGGTCGGCAAGCGGCGCGAACATTCTGTGCGTGCGCCGATCCATGCTTCTCCGGGACCGTCTCGCGAGGCCTAGCCCGGAATGGACAAACACGATCGTTCGAACGCACCACCGTTCGCGTGACCATAGGCGCGAATGACCAGGCGTTAGTGTCCAGCATAGGGTGAACCTATTCGCTCAATACCCGGTCGAGGTGAGTCGGGCTTCCACGATTTGTTGCGCGCCCATCGGCATGTTTTGTGGATAGCAACTCGGCTAGCAGGCATTAGTCTATGAAAGGTGAAATAAATGCCTTTGTGATTGTTTGCACTACTGTGTTGTCGTTCCTTTGTCCCAAGAGCACGGGTGAGAACGCCACACTTGATATAAATGACTCCTGGTGTGAATGTTCCCAAGGCACCGATTGCGTTTCCTTCGGCCCATTCACGACAGGCATCATTTAAACCATGTCAAGTGTGGGCTTCAATTTAAGATGCATATCTGAACACGGGGCTAAGTCTCGTGAAAGTTATTGTAACCACCAGCAGCCTTCGGGCCTCCCTTTTCTGAATAAATTCATTTATTCATTCCTCGAAAATGGACAATCTAGAAAGCTGACATTGCATGCCATGCAATTTATGAAATGGCTTGTTTCCTTTATGTAGGACTTCCTATGTGCTCCGTCATTTTTTAAAACATAAAAAATGATTGAAATGAATTCTTGGTGAAAAAATGAACAATAAGAAACAAAAGAAAAAAACTTCAATAAGAGTACATCCTACGTTCCTTCTTTAGACAAAATATTTTAGCACTTGCCATAGTCAATAGTGCATGGCTAAGCATAAAATAAGAAGGTACATTGAAGTGACATGTTCATGAGAAGGGCTCCACTAATACTAATATCACATGGACATTTCTGATCACGATCGGGGCCAATCCAGATCAGATTTCTTGATCACGATAAACAGTTGTCGCTGCTACACGATCCAATGATCCGGATCAAGTTATCGTTAGCTGATCGTAAGCAGCTCTCAGAACTGCATAATGTATTAGCTACAAATTTAGATTTACAAAATATGCCTAAATTTGGAAAATATTTCAATTTTACAGCATATTATTGGTGGTAAAAAGATTGTTAATGGAGCTGCCTTCACTTCTCGTAGTTAGTGTTTTCAGAATATTGTGCAATACAGCGCAGATGTCAGCCTGCGATCGTGATCAAGGGGTCTAATTGCGATTCCTGGATTGCGAGATCTGGATACCACAGGATCGCGATTAAAAATAAGCTTGTAGCAACAGCTATCCGGATCGGCCCCGATCACGATCAGAAGTGTAGATGTGACACCGGTATAAAAAAAACGAAATTGAAATAGCCAGCAAAACATTTGGACTCCTTGACGTAGTAACACAACCACAGGTAGCTCTGCCCACGTAGCTTTGGCTGTGCTGCCAAAAAATGTTGTCATTGGGTGTAAGTGTGTGCACTCTTCAAAGGACCTCTCACCAACTTGGGTAACTGAGTATGTGCCACTGACTGTGCAGCAAGCAAGGGACCAATTCTCAGCATTCGCAAGCACCAGCATGCCACACTTCTCGTCTCAAAGGCCACGCATTGTGGGGACCTCACCCGGGCTGTTGGGTTGGGACAAAGGAACGACAACACAGTAGTGCAAACAATCACAAGGGCATTTATTGCACCTTTCATAGACAAATGCCTGCTAGCCGAGTTGCTATCCACAAAAGATGTCAATGTGCGCGCACCAAATCAAGGAAGTCCGACTCACCGCTACTGGATAGCGAGCGAATGTGTTCGCCCCATGCTGGATCCCAATGCCTGGGTGTTCGCGCGTACGGTCACGCGAATGGTGGCGTGTTCGAAGAAGGCCACGCGAGACGGTCTCGCAGAAGCATGGATCGGCGCACGTGCAGAATGTCCGCGCAGCTTGCTGAACCCGAGCCAAAGAGGAAGCGCCTTTTCCTTCCCGCGCCCAAGTAACCCCGCCGGTAGGCAGCGTTAGCACCACAATACTCGTACTCAATACTCAATCTCTCGTACTGCGCTTAAACCAGACCGACTGCCGCGGGCATCACGCAGGCCACGCGGCGAAACCGAATTGCAGGAGACGGGAACTATGCGGGAAAACAACATATCAGGGGACACGTGAGAGTCGCGCATCCCCACAACATAGACTTATCGGCAGTGCCACAAATGGCGCAGCGTGTCCATAAGAAGCATGAGAGAGGAGCCTGGTTGCAGCAAGACGCATCAGATATCCTGAGGTCAGAGTTTCACAAGCACCAGCGCCATGCATCTCGGAGGCCACACGCAGGCTTCATGGTGGCAGCACTACATGGCTCCAAGTGTTCTTAGGCAAGCATGAAAGAGGAGTCCTGCTGTAGTACATGCCTTATACATAACTTATTTCAATGATGACAATACACTGTGTCGCTATATTGGGTCAATGCTAACGCATTACAATTGGCAGTCATCGTGAGATAAGTTCTGCCACTATTTCTTTTTTTTGTATTTTTCCAAAAGGAGGCCAATGCCGAGAAAGTGCGTTGCGAAAATGTAAAATATCAAGCATTTTAACTTTTATGCAGAAAACAGAGCTGCTGACGGCAGGTTACGTGGGTAAAGTACTAAAATGCTGAGACACTAACTCTCTTTGCTTGCCCAATTCATTGTAGAAATTGTAAATTTTAGCTACATCAGGGCAAATTTTATGAGTCAACCTTGTTAAGATAGAACTTGAATGGGGAACTGAGCTGATCGCAGCAGAATTGTCATTATGGGAACTGAATGCTAAAAAGCCGATCATAGTTGCCGGTGAAATATTAACTGCGCCACAGGATGCTCAACTGCGATTCATTGCGACTCCTCATTGGCTTGTCTGAAGGCTCACAACCAAAGCTGTAAAAATGATGGCATGTTTAGAAGCATGGCGTGCTCTTGATTCAATTCTCAACTGAAGTGCGAAACAATCATCTGCATAACATATTTTCATAGTGCCTTTTCATAGTGCCCTGTGGTCTGAAAAAGCTGGAACCAGAACCATGCACATACCCGAAATGCATCAGATCCCACAGGGGGCTGCGGTCCACCAAACTCAGAGGACCTTGGGCCTTGAGCTGACACCTCAAATCCACCTAATTGTCCGGCTATGATGAAGTGATCCGGGGCCTGCATGCAAGCATGCAATTCCATTGACAACCAACACAACTTTGGAGAACAAGCAGCCTCAATTAACCCTCATGAAGTTTGGCTATGTTAAAAAAACAAGCGGAATGTATACAATGAGTGCTGGTGATCATGCCTACAAAATATTACGCCGCTGTACACTGCAAAACAGCTGAAATTTCAAAACAAATGTTGCATGTTCTTCTTGAGGGAGCCCTGCTCCCAGCCAGAAAGCACAGGTCAGAAGTGCACCAACGTAATTTGCCTTGCTGGAACATCACTAACTGTGACATGTGACTTCGAGAATTATTCAAACCTACAGTTATTTGTTTGATCTATTGCTTCACTAGTAGATGTAAAATTTAGTGAAAAAGTAAAACCTATGAACAGAATGTCTGCAAGTCTTTGTTTTACGCCGTGCTGTAGCAAGAGGGACATACCGTGTTTTTACATGTATAACCTGCAACAGAAATGCAAAAAAATTTAAAAGTGAAGTCGAGTGCGGGCTATATAATTTCGCCTTGAAGTGTGGCTTCATCGCAGCGTGGCAGTGCGGTGAAGCCGCATTGTAAGGTCAGGTTCTCTGCCACTTAGTTTCGTTGTCTCCTAAGGAATCCCACCCTTGCATGTTAAACTCCCCTCTCCTCTCCATGATCATTCATTCTCCATTTCTTTATGGAACACCATTTGCATTTAATAGTTAGCAAATAGTGCACGCAGCGACGGCAAACTAGAACTGGTATCATGATAAGCTGCACTCAATGGTCATCCTAGTGCAGCAGCTGTTGATAAAGCTTTCACATGACTGAGCAAATTGCAATTTGAGCTTGTGGATTACGTACATCAACTGTACCCATGGTGCTCCCTCAGTACCGTGCCAAGTGCTTCGCAATAAGGCTCGGTCGCGTTTGCTCTACAGCCATTGCCCATGCAAGGGTAGCTCTGACCGCACTGTCATCCTTTGTCGTGCAAACGCTAGCTGCGAAGTGATCCGATTCATGTCACATGACTGATTCATTGAGACCACGTTCGTTGTGTAAATCCAGATTTATCATCATCATCGCTGAAGAGGGCAGGGGAAGAGCCGCTGGTCGAAGGTACAGCGTGGACGAGTAATGTGTCTGCGAACAGAGACTTCTTGAAAGGATTTCAGCATTGTTGTATGCAGTTATTTCTGCGAGTTATATGTGTGGATATTTTTTTTTCTTTCTGGGCTGTTTTAATTGGGAGTGTGGCCTATACGTGGAAAAATATGGTACTTCCATTTTGTCTGCTTGTTCCTACATTGTGCAGTCGTGCACGCAAAAAAAAAAAAAAAAAAACACCAACAGCAAAACTATCTTAAAATGTGCACAGATTGAAGGAACCCTTTTAATGAAGTGCATAAACAGCTAAACAACAATGCAGATGTTCTTGTGCACCGTGCACAAAATCCTGTATGGTGCGAAACAAGACAAATGCAACAGCTTGTGTGTGAGGACCATCACCGGAACTATGCCGCGCAGCAACAATGTGAGGAAAAAGAAATTAAGAAGAAGACGGCGGGGCCCATGACGTATACATGATGCGATCCTCCGGCTCCAGTATGGGAGAATGCAAGAAGGAATTTTGCTTGTGGAGCTAGATGGGGCAAGTGGAAAGAGTGCATGCTGCCGTGAAGCATGCCTCCTGGAATCATAGGTTCAAGACACTTCAAGTAGTTCTATACTACAGTACAGTACAGCGTTCTATACTAGAACGCTGAAAAAACTAATTTCTCAGGATGATAAAAAAGTTTGTATCACCCATAATTCTCATCAGCCAAAAACTAGGGGCATGCGACTATAAAGTTTTCGAATACGAATCGAATACAAATATATTGAATAATGATGTGCTCAAGGATTTATTAGCAAGTTAATTTATTCTAATATGTCGGAACATTGCAATTATACTGACATTGGTAAAAAATTTAACTAGTAAGGCATTATACTAAAAGATATGTATTTCGCTCATGTTAGCTTCGGAAAATTGAGTAATTTCCGCTGATTGTCTGTTCTCGCCAACCTGTGCCTTCTGATATTGCATCAATTTCCCGTAAACTAAGAGGCATGTGACCTTTACCAGTCGTCACTCATTGCATTTGCTGTCAAGCAAGAAGCTCAGGATTGGGCCCGGAAGCTGCCAAAAAGTGCACCCTCGCTGTTGGCAAACCTATGCGCTTTGCTACTGAGAGGATGGCTTTCCTGCATACCTTAATCATCCAATGGCTAAGTGGGTTTTACAGGGGAAATTTCATCAGCAGCATGAAATTATTGCAAAGTTCAACACAATATCAGACACTTTCTTAGATTAGATAAGAATAAATGCTGAGGACCATGTTTTCTCTTGCACAGCCAGCAATGTAATATAGTATTCGATAATATTCACAATTTTCAAATATTTGCACAATGCTACCAACGTAAAAATTTGGAAATTAAAGGGGGTCGTGGCAATGAACTAGCCAACTTACTCAAAATTTCCTTTTTTCCCCCCCTAATTATAAGACTTATTTGATGGCTAAATACTTGTAAAAGGTATGCAGAATTTTTGTTCGAAAATTTCACTTTTGTTTGGAGTGTTGACTTCGAAATCGGGAAGAAAAGATGGAGGATGCTTAAGCTTTGCCCTTAAGAGTAGAGTGCGATAGCATTCAAAGTTCCCTGACTGCTTCTCATGCTTCCCAGCAACTGGAGCGTATGTACCCGTACTGTTTACCGGAAAACACTGGCCGCGAACACTATGCATGAAGGCAGGCTTTCTGGTAGAAACGCAGCGGAGGTGAGTGCTAGCTGGAGGTATTGCAAGGAACCAGGAGCGCCGCTCCGTGGCCGTCAAGACACCCACGCACCGGCGCGCGCAAATGGTGGACGCCACGGCCAGTCTGTGAATGATGGAAATGCTGGAAAAGGGGTTTTTTTTAGTTTTCGTGTAACAGAATGATGTTTTCTCGTATAATCAAATTACAATCCGAGAGCTACCATGTCTGTAGGTAGTGTGTAAGTTGCACTTTACGATTCTTCTGTGCATTTTAGCTTGAGAAATTCAATTAGCTGAGTAGCTTCCTTAGTTGAAAATCCTTTTGCCAAAATGACGTCTGCACCAACACCCACGCTGGCTTTTCTGCGACAAGGAGCCCTTAACGCTATCGTGTTAAAATTGGGCTTCTGGAGGCGCTATCACATTGCTGATCAGCTTTGTGTTGATGCAACATCAGCAGCTTTGTGTTGATGCAGCACTGTGCTGCCATCTTGGTATTGTCATAAACATGAAAGAGCAAAGGTTCAGACAGCCACAGTGCTGCATTTCATGCAGAAATATAAGAAAAAAAGTGAGTGCGAAAAGGGAAAACTAGCACTGCAGTTCGTTATTGCAGTCGCATGGGTTGCATGGAACGCTGCTATTGGCTGACATGAATTTGAATCACTGGCACTCTTGCTTCAAGCACATTTTGTCAGCAGTGAGCTACGCACTTCACATTTTCCGAGGCCGACATTCCAAGATCTGCCCGGTTATTTGGAATTACTTTAGTTGCTACATACTAGCCTATGCCTGATAGTGATAAGGTCATGATTTGCGCAAGGTAAGAGAATCTGTTTACTTTTCTTTGTGGTGGTGAAGCTACTTTGTCGTGCACTCTGATGAGTGCAAAGGTAGAAAAGTTTGGAATTGTTATCGGGCGTCAAGGACGACAGGACTTGGAATACTGAAATAAGGCCACCCATGGAAGCGAATGCCACCGATATTGTCGAGGCAGGAAGACTGGGTCATGTGCGACTGCAGGCTCATGATTTATGCGACGTGTTTGAAAATGGCCAACAAGTTTCAAAAAACTCTTTTCTTTTTTTTACAAAAGGGGCGAGAGAAGTTGGAGTCATCCTAAATTCATTTTAGGCATGATCATTTCACCAAAATTCTACTGTAATAATAGAGAAACTTGAAAAATTCTTGCGGTAGAATGCTCCCTAGGGGGCACTTTGAGCATACAGTAAAACTTCGTTAAACCGTACCCGCTTAAACAGTAGTTTCGTTTTAAATGTGGTAAACTCATATCCCCGACTCAGGGGCCATTCAACACAACACGTTTTGTATCCGGATAAACAGTACCAGCTTATTGCGTACGTATTGGTTAAGATGAAGTGTTTCCACTCTTCGTCGCGCAATCACGGCGGTGCTTCGTCCCCATCAGGCAGCCCGGCAGAACAATGGCCTCCAAGCACCCTGTGCATTTGCGCGTGAAGCCACATCAACATCAACATCATTTCGGTGCCGTGCCACTGAGCCAGAGGTGTACTGTGGTTCTGTGTCATTGTGCAAGCTAGAGGACCCACGTCATGCCGAAGCTCGGATAAAAAAAATGCCGGGTGCTCAGCATAGAAGAAAAATTGGACATCGTTTGTGCTACCAAACGTGACACGAAAAAGTCGGCGCTAGCAGGTGACAGGGATCCAATGTTGACTATGGTGCGTGGCATTTGGAATGCGAAGTTGCTCGGCAGCGATGCTGTGACCACGAAGAGATGTGGGCTACGAGGTTCAACTTTTTGCAATCGTTGCCTCTGTTGTTGCTGAAGTGCTGCCTAACGACAGTGATGAGGACAACACAGAAAGCGCCAGCACAGGCGATTCAGGCCCAACAGTGGCAGAAGCTACGCATTACGTCTGCCTCATGAATGCAATTGTTGCAACGAAATCAGCACCCCACAATCAAAAAGGCGCCCGCGACTTCTGCAACGCATCTGCGTGCGTGCACGGAGAATATGCAACACCAACGAGGGAATTGGCCGTGTGAGTGTTTACTGAAAAGAAGGGGCTGGCTGAAAAGCTGGCACGCAGCTTCAGTAAGAACTGCTGCAACATCAAACGAAAATAACACTTTTTTCGCGTGAAGTGAATAAATACTGCATGTTTTTGCCCTTTCATCACACTCTCTGTGAGTTCCGTTTTTGACAGGTAAGTGGGCGATCTGATGCTCTTTCGGTTAAGCAGTACTACCATTTAGTGCGTACTTTTTCCGAGCTCCGGCCAACTGAGATAAGGCCACCTGGAAATGGCGAGGTTTCACTGTATAACAAAAATTTGCTGTGGGTCCAAGTGAAAGGGAAAATAGGTGTTTCTTGTAGGTTACGGTGTAAGCTTTTCTTCTGAAGGAACTACTTCACTCAATATTTTGTGTAACACAATTAACAAAAAGCAGAATGAACACATATGCAGCCCCTCTGAAACAGTAATGGACCACACCATGTTGCTCCCAGATTGCTTTGCTGGCACCTCATTCTGAGCAGTTCGGCTAATGGATTAAGTCATTCATGCTTGTCTTTGTTGGTTGTGTCAAAGTTGTTCCTGGCCACATGGTTTTTCAGCCTCGTTTGAGTTCCTGCTGAAATGGAAGATGGCTGATTTGCCTGCTGATAATTGGCAATGGACAGCACTGCCGGTGAAAAGCAAGTGCACTGCTATAGATATGGAAACAAAATGCTTCTAACTGATGAGAACTAACTGATGAAGTTTATTCATATAGCTAGGCAGCCATTGGCTGCCTAGCTATATGAATAAACTAACTTCCACTTCAGCTTCGGCAACCATTGCAAACATGCTTGCATCAGATAGCGACGATGGCAGCAAAGATGCGGTAGGACAAGTGGCCTGAACGTTGTCCTCACAGGAGGCCCTGTACATGATTCTGTCCCTCCTGGGCATCGTTTTCATGAGAAACCTTCCATTGCACTAGGTGAAACACCTGCATCCCTTGGAGAAGGATGTCGACTAGCTTCATGTAAAGCAAGCAAGGCTGATGGACATGGGGTCTTCTCGTGCAAGCCAGTGAGAAGTATGAGGGTGGTGAGGTGCATGTGGTGATCTCACCCCAGCATTTCTCCTGGATTTCTCAAGCTGACAGGCTGCCGTGGCAACCTTCTCGCATTTTTTAAAAGGCCCCTATTGGGGCCACCAAAATGATGCTTCAGCAGAGCTCGCATATTGCTTACCACACGGGACCGCTTTTTGTAGTTGTTAAAGCAGTGTCATTCTTGAATGTCGACAGCCGCAGCTTGTTACACACGATCGGAGCACGCAGGAAACAGAGAGATCATGCACGAGGCAAGCATATGTATTATTTAATGGCACCAAGCTCTTATTAAGGGGGGACGCTGCCTATGAAAACTGAAAAATCGCTAAAAAGTCGATTTTTGGAAAACCACATATTCAGTCAGCATGTCTTATAAGCTACTATTTCTGTAAATATCAACGTCTAATTCATCACAAAACTTTTCAAATAAAGTTTATAACGAGCCGCGGGTGCCCTCGAGCAGTGAGCGAGCGCTCAAAATACCCCTACTTGGCGCGAACGCCATTTCTCCACCGCTCCCCCGAGCGCTGCCATTGTGGTGTTGTTTTGTTAGTGCATTCTTGTGCATTTTTTTCCCCGCCACCCGTGGCGGTGGCAGTGGCGGAGAGGCGTAAATCGCTCATGATTTGAGGGCTCGCGAGAGCTTTCAAGTTTCCAGCAGTTGAGACGCGAAGCTGAGATTGGGGAAAACATACGCTCCTCAAGGACGCGGGGGAGCCCGCGACTCCCATTGGCTGCTGCCTGCGATGACGTAGTGGTCTCCTGTATAATGCGTCCGGCCGTCGTCTGCTTCGGCTCCTCCATCGCCGACGCCCTTTGTGTGTTCTGCTTGCCATCGTCGAACTTTGCAGCCGTTCGCATATTCTCCAAGTTTCTACCGTCTTTACGAGACCATTGTTGCGTTTAGCCTGCCAATTGTTGTGCGGTCGGCCACAATGCGCCCAAAGAAACTCAAGACGCTACACATGTTCGATGCAAGGAAGCGTTCTATGAAGCTTGCCCGCATTAAAGCAGTGATTTGGGCTTGTTGGTAAGACATCGTGAGGCTTATAGCACGTTAAAAAGACAAGGACGAAAGTGAGTGTCACGTGAGTGTCCTGTGTGTGTCACGTCTCACTTTCGTCCTTGTCTTTTTAACGCGCTATAAGCCTCACTTGCCCGCATGGCGAAGCTCGCCGCTCGCCCGTGCGCCAACGATGATAGCACCGATGGTTATGTGGGGCATCTTCTGCTTCATCTACGCAAGAGCGTGGTTACGTCGACGCTTCTAGCAACGCGACTCCTGCTCCACCGGCGCAAGAATTTGTCATGACGAGTGCGCCTGGTGTCTCGTGCTCATCGACACAGCTTCCACCTTCTCTCTTTCATCTGCCTCTGAGGGTGCGATCGCGTCGTCCACTGTGCGCTTAAAAACACATTTTCTTACATGTGAGGAGAAAGAGGCGGCGGATAAAAAATGTGCTGCTGTGCAACAAGGACTTGGCGCGATGTCAGCGACAGAGCGAAAATTTCAAGCAACGGAGCGCGATCCTGAAGCTGCCACCGCTACAAGTGTATGCAAAAAATTTCTCCTTGTGCAAATGGATGCCCTAGGCGACCTGCTATCCGGGACCCTGTGCCAGCGGTGCTTCGTGACTAGGATGAAGGTTCAAGGAGACACCCAACTTGGACTTGCAACAAAGCTTGAGCTGCTATGTTTACATTGTGGAGTAGTTGCAAGCTCGTGGAGTTCTGCTGGTCAGGACGACTCAACGGCTTTTGATGTGAATATGAGAGCCATTGGGGTAACAAAACAGATAGGGAAGAGACAAACAGCCCTCACCCTCAATGACTTTTAGGCAGCGATGAACGTGTCCCATCGTGACCTGCATCATAAGACTTTTCAGAAGCACTTAAAGAAATTCAGGGAACCGCAGACACAGTGCATAGACAAGTTCTATGCAGAATCTGCTTCTGCTGTGAAAACCACCTACAAGAAAATGGATCCATATTTCAGCAGGGATATCAGAGTAAACTTTGATGGAACATGGCACAAGCGCGGCCACACGTCCCATATATGAGTTGGTGTAATAATTGAATATCATACGGGCCTCATCTTGGATGCCATTGTTTTATCGAACCAGTGCCTTGATTGTCAAGTAGGACCAAAGCATAGAGACCCAGGCTACAGTGGCGTAGCCAGAAATTTCGTTCGGGGGGGGGAGCTCACATTGCAGCTCGGTCTCCTCCTTAAGAGTAAGCTTTAGCTCGAGTGCTCGTATCTAAATACATGTAGAAGGAGCATACGTTTTTCTCGGCAACCAATGCACCAAATTTGACGAGGTTTGTTGCATTTAAAAGAAAAACTTAAATTCTAGTCACTGCTGGTTTCGAATTCTTCATTTAGGTAGTCAATTCTTTATTAAAGATTGACCAAGATCGCAAATTTTCAGAAAACGAAACCATCAAGTTTAAAGCTCTAACTCAGCAATGAAAAATGATATCACAATTCTGTGTATTGCACCTGATAGTGCATCTACAGCGGACAAAATTACTGTTACACATGAATCTCAAGAAATTTAGCATTATGGAAATACGGCTTTCGCAGAATCCTTGTACACAACGTAACCAATTCACGTAAGATACGAAATGACCCACCAAGTTTGTCCGATTTCCCTGTTATAATAGATGCAGTTTACTGAACGGCGATATATGTGCTTGCTGCAGAGCTATTAGTTTGTAAACGTCGTGCTTCTATTTTTTTTTTGAACTTTCGAGTTTTTCAAAATCGAAATTCTCTAAACCGGAATTCCGCTTCCAACACACACTAGAATTTAACTTTCTTTCTCAAATGCAACAAATTGAATTAAAACCAATCCTGGGGTTACCCCGGAAAAGTGTTTCTGCATTTTACATGTATTTGAATAGGCCGCGTTGGAGTTGTCGCGAGCTAAAGCTTCCTCTTAATCAATTTGTCCGGGGATCAAATACGTGAATAACTGCGTTGCCATTGCTAAAGATGCTGGAAACGAATTCTTGAACGCTACGCACTGTCAAAACAAGTAAGATATGCATTTTTTTATAAAAGAATATGCTTGCATGTGCCATAAATTGTGCCCAAAATAACTGATGTCAATGCTTCCATGTTTTTTCTCTATTAATTAAGTAAAGAAAGTATCACACGAACTTTAGAACTATATCAGTTCGAAACCAGCAAAGCAGTGCATGTCGCTGCTATGAAAGATGTAAAGGCCATGAAATTAACAAGCTGAGGACAAATATTGTAATGAAACTTGTGGGGATGCGTGACTCTCACACGTCCCCTGATATGTTGTTTTCCCGCACGGCTCGCGTGGCCTAGCGCCCGCGGCGGCCGGAGTGGTTGAGGCGCAGTATGAGAGATGGCGCGAGTGTAGCGCTGCTAACGCCGCCGGCAGGCACCCGGGATTACTTGGGCGCCAAAAGACAAGCCGCTTTCTCTTTGGTTCGGGACAGCAAGCAGTACGGACGTGCCGTGCCGCGCGTGCGCCGATCCATGCTTCTGCAAGACCGTCTCGCGTGGCCGCCTTGGAACCACCACCGTTCGCGTGACCGTACATGCGAATGACCAGGCGTTGGGATCCAGCATGAGGCGAACATATTCGCTCGCTATCCGGTCACGGTGAGTCGGACTTCTAGATTTGTCGCGAGCCCATCGGCATGTTTTGGGGATAGCAACTCGGCTAGCAGGCATTGATCTACGAAAGGTGCAATAAATGCCTTTGTGATTGTTTGCACTACTGTGTTGTCGTTCCTTTGTCCCAAGAGCATGGAGGAGAACCCCACAAACTTTGTCGTTCAAGAACCTTGTTTAGATCCTTGTACACATGCAACAGCCAGTGAAAAATGTAAATGACGCTGTCATTTGTTCCAATGTATTACGCAGGAGCAGCTGCTCCCGGTCGTGTATCGTGAGTAATTGCACTGAAATTATAGCCGCAACAGAGAGCACGTATAAAAGGCCGAAGTTCTGCAAAATATACGAGGGCGAGTCAAATGAAAGTCAGCCAATGCGAATATTTGACAAACGGGGTACTTTATTTAAAAGCAGTCTCCATGATTATTTAGACATTTGTCCCGTTGTTTAATGAGGTCGCGTGATCCTTGTCTCATTCAACTCCTTGGGTTGCTGCTTAAAAAAGTCTGCAACTGACTCTTTCACGTGATCGTCCGACACGAATCTGGTTCCCTTGAGCTGTTTTTTTCGGTTGCCCAAAAATGTGGAAGTCGCAAGGCGACAGGTCTGAGCTGTATGGCGGATGTTGCAGCGTTTCCCACTTGAACATTGCTGTTTTGTATTAACTACATCAGTGACGTGGGGACGGCATTGTCGTGGAACAAGATGACCCCATTCGTCAATTTTCCATGTAGTTTGTTCTTGATCGTGACACGCAGCCGATTTGGCGTTTCACAATAACGAAAAGAATTGATAACCTCACAAGATTTAGCAAATTCTATCCATAATGGCCCCTGACGATCGAGAAAAAAGTCAACAACACCTTTCCGGCGGAAATGACGGCCTTTCTTTTCTTGGGGGTGGTGAATTCGAATGTTTCCGCTGTAAGCTTTGCCGTCGTGTTTTAGGCTCGTAGAAGTGGCATCATGGCTCGTCCCCGATCACAGTTGGAGACAAGAAGTCTTCACCCTTATTGTGATACCGGATCAGATGAGTCAAGGTAGCGCTGAACTTCTCTGTCTTCTAGCGGTAGTTCAAAAATCTTGGGCAACCATTGCGCACACAAGAGCCGATAACCGAGATGTTCATGAATTATGGCGTGAACCGAACCGTGACTGATGTTTACACGCTGTCCCAGTTCATCGATGCTTATCCTCCGTTCTTGTCTCATCAGCTCATCAAGCTTTGCAATTTTGTTAGGGGTGATTGCACAATGGCTTTGGCCCGGCCTTGGATCGTCTTCATGATTTTCACGTCCTTCTTTTAACCGTTTGCTCGAACGCTTCACAGTGGCCAATGAAATGCAATGTTCAACGTACACGGCAGCCATACGGTGACTAATTTCTTTTGGGAAATACTTTCAGCTGTCAAAAACCTCAGGACACCACGCTGCTCAACTTCTGGAGCGTCCATTACGTCACGCCACCATGTTCAACCCAGTGTATGAGAGCATTACAAAAATTTATAATCACACCTGCGTGTCACTTTTGTAAATGAGAGATGCCTGTGTGCTACACGCATGCCTCGCAGATAATGAACCGAACCATTATTGCCTGGGGCTGGTTGGATCACTTTCATTTTGCTCGCCTTCGTACATCAGAAATGCGAAGGTGCAATGGAATATACAAATGCGAAGATACAGCTTGATAAAAGGCAAAAAAGTGTCACTGGAAACAAAGTTCACTGCACGTATACACAAAACCTCGCAACAAGATATCTAAATATACGTATAAGTCTCCAATAAATCTACGTATCTAAAAAAGTCACTGTATATAATGCGTCAAACAAGGCAAATAAACATGCTGCGCAATCAGAGATCCACAGAATCCTAGATACCGCCCCCATTCCATCCACTCCCCCCGACGTATCGCGCACGATGGAAGGCGGCACGCTTCCTCCCCGCTTTTCTCCTTTGCACAGACAAGACTGAACCACCATCGTCGTCTGATCCATTCCAGCTCCCCCCCTACGCTTTCACTCGCACATACAGCATGCGGCGCGCGGTCCCGATGTTATCGCCCTTGGACTGAAACATGAGGGCGACGGCAGGAATGGGCCTGGAGTGTCCATATAATTGATGTCGCAATACCATATAATAAGAGTATCCGGTAACTGAAGCGTCCCGTGGCCCATTACTGTCCGCAAAAGAAGTAACAAAATCGAACTTTCACCATGCGACAATTCGCTGCACCACAACAATGTCTTTTTTTTTCTTTTGTGTGGCTGGGGCACCGAAATGAAAAAGCGCAAAGTATGTTGGCCACAATCGAATGCCTACTTCGGGCACCTAATGTGGCTACCGAAGGAATATCGAAGAAAACGTGAGATGCTTGGTCCACCGAGAACCATACGCATAGTGCTCGGTATCCTACACTGGCGAGACAAGACTTTCCGAAGAGGTTGCGCTCAAGCGAACGCGGTGCAATTCGTCGAGTCCCCACAGTGATGGCGGCGAGCGACGATAGTTTCTTTTTCTCGTATGCTAGCCAGAAAGCGCCCAACACTCTGCCAGGCGAAGATCCACTCGGCCAGGTAAAAGCGAATGCGCACCGAAGTGCACCGCGCGGTGGTCAGAGCAACACGAGAAAAACGCATGCGCTCTGGCTGGCTCTGACAGCCCGCGAGTAGGGGAGGGAGGACAAAAAAATTTAAGAGGCTCAATGTATCCTCGCGAATAAAAGTCGAAGTAGAAAAAATAAATAAGAACGTAGTTACCTTGGCTGGCTTTGGTTTCTTGATATGGATGCTTTGGCGTAGGAAAAAAAAAATGAGATTTTTTTATGTGTCAGGACGGCACAAATGAACCACCACAACGCTTCATCTCATCGGACCTCGCTGCTGGCTTTGTCAACATGTCTGATAGTGTGTTTATTTGGCGTGTCTCGTTGTATGGTCCGATGTAAGGCTCTAGAAAAGTCAATGCACCTTTGGCGTTCACAATATTTATACGAACATTAACCCACAAAGTTCCGCAAGTGAAGATCTAAAGCACAACTTTGGAAATGTCAATGCACCTTTCATATCAAAAGTTTATGACAACTTTATACCCATAAATTTCGGAATTGACATCCATGTGCTCCGTAGATTCCACTGCCTCCGCAAGATGCCGCGGCGAGCCTGTTCGCCATCAAAACGCCCTTGAAACTTTGTGCTTGGATGGGGCTGCTTGCGTTATGTGACTCCCGGTGCATGGGCGTTGCCGCGAAATCCAGCTTGAGTTCGCAATGTTCGTGGTGAAATGGCTTTTCAAGCATGAAAAAGACATTCTAGACAAAATTCAGAATGATTTCCGGCACCGGAGATTGCTTTGGTGGGCGGTGCATAGACAGCACGAAAAAATTTCGGGTGGGGGGGTGGGGGCTGAAGCCCCATAAGCCCCCCCTGGCTACGCCCCTGCCAGGCTACGCAAGCTGGTAGGAGGATGGAGGTTGAGGCAGCTGTCATACTTTTCTCACGTTCGATGCCAAAGCACAACCTCCGTTACACAATGCTCGTGTCTAATGGAGATAGTGCCACCTTCCCTGCCCTCAAGCAAGAAAATGTTTATGGACTGGTCCCCATTTTGAAGAAGGAATGTCTGAACCATGCCCAGAAGAAGATAGGGACAGCACTGCGCAACCTTGTGCAGAAAAGTGACAAGGCTTTAGGAGGGAAGGGCAGCTCGCTACAAAGGCCCTCCTCGACAAGTTGACGACTATTATGGCTGGGCCCTATGGAACAATTCCAACGATGTGGCTGCAATGCAACGTGCAGTGATGGCATTGTACCACCACGTGACATCGACAGACGAGGATCCTCACCACGACTTGTGCCTTGAGGGTGCAGACTTGTGGTGTCGTCATAACGTCAGCAAGAGTGATGGTGGGCCACCTCTGAAGCATCGGTGCAATCTTCCAGGCTATGTTGCAGAAGCACTGCTAGCTGTTTATGAGCGCCTCTCACAGGCTTCTCTTCTGCAATGCTGCCTGGGAGCAAAGACGCAGAATGCATCAGAATCATTTTGCTCCGTGCTGTGGTCCCTGATGCCCAAAGAGCAGCATGCGTCGCTGATTGCTGTGGAGACAGCACTGCATGAGGCAGTTTTCAAGATACAGTGGAACCCCGTTCATACGTTTTTCACCGGACCGGGGAAAAAAAACGTAACAGCCGGGAAAACGCAACAGTGAGGAAAGCTCCGAAAATGAATGAAAAAAAGGGCAGCTTCAACTATAGACAATTTATTTCCACAGAGTGCGCTTAGGACTTAAAAATGTCTAGAATGATGGCTTGCAGTTTCTTTCGCTCGCTAGAAATCGCCACACGTTTCTCAATAGCCTGGAAGGCCGCATTTCTGTCAGCGTCGCTGTGAGGTGCGACGTACCTGCGGAGGAGGTCTAGAGCCGCAACGGCTTCTCCAAAGCTAGGATTTGGCCACTCCCCGGCATCATGCGGCTCGTGCTCCTCGTCGTCACCGCGCCACGGCAATGGCAACGGACAAAGGAATATCCGCGGGAAATTTTGCTCTCTTTGGCGTAATCATGCTAACCTGCTAATGATTGTTTAGTATTGCTGCGGAGCGCGCGCGTCCGAGCGGCCCGGTTGCGCGCGGCGCGGCGTGGGAGAAATGTAAACAAGAGAGGAGAGCTGGCCTGATAGGCGGAGCAACGCCATGAGCAACGCCAACTTCCGGTTTCACTTTTGCTTCACAAAGAGTGACGTGAGGGCCTCTCCCGAGTTTCCTTCCTCCGTGAGTCGACCCGTCCAACAACCATGCGGTGACCCTAATCACAGTGATGATAGTGAGAGCATTTTTCACGAATGGCCACTTAGTGGCGGCCTCTCGAACTGGCGTGCGGCTTCTTGCAGCCAGTTCCATAGCCAAGCCCGGCCAAGCCCAGCCAAAACTCGTCAAAAGCCAAAATGGCGGCTGGAGCGCGTTGCCTACTTCAGCCCAGGCGGGCTCGGGGTGCTAAGTTGCGACGTATCATGCGGGAACGCTTTCACAGCTACGACGTAACAGCGGGGTTCCTTATACATTGGATCCTATGGAAGCTATGCCGGGACCGGATGAAAACGACGTAGCAGCCGGGAAAACGCAGCAGTGAGGAACGTAACAGCGGGGTTCTGCTGTATAATGCTGGGTGCCACAGGGCCACCCAAGAGCTATGTTCATCAGCGGGGCTAACACCTGGCCACCTGGCCATTCAACTGGCAGCAGAGAAAGGTTCTCTGCGCTTGAAGAAGGCCAAGAAGTGACCGCAAGAGAAGGTGGAAAGGCGGCAAAAGAAGAGAGTGCCTAAGGACATCCCAAGTTACGCTGCAGGGTCATTTTAGACCAATAGTATATGTGCTCACAACTTTCAAAGCTCATTTTCTCAGTATGACTTTTTTGGCTGGTGAGGCTGCTTGTTCCAGCCATATCTCTGTAACCGCTCATCAGATTTCCAGAAGTTTTTTTTTATTGTGTGTCTCAATAAATTTCAGAGGGCGAGACAAGCCCATTTTTTATATATATTGTGTCTGCGATTTGTGATATTTAATCAAAATTTGATTGATAAAATCTTAATCACCAACACTGAATTCGGTGGTCTGCTAAAATTTTTCAGCGAGGAAATTTTAAAAAACGGCTCTGTCTTGCCGTGAGGTATCCATCTGGGAATCATCATAGTGAATTTCACAGTTGCAGCACCTTTTGAAAATTCTCCAGGCCTGGAATGAGAAAACCATCTGCACCATTCTGACATATTGCTGTAACTTGAGAGCCAGTGAACATAACTGCATGAAATTTTGTAGTTCTACTAATGCTTTTGCTATGAGTCTATCCTGAAAAGTTCATTAGGATATCTCAAACAAAGAAGTTGGTATCCGAGGGCAGCCTCCCCACTTAATTCAGACCCGTTTGGTTGGAGGTTCTTCGCAGAACGAGGCAGCACCATCTGCAGCACCATTCAGTTGATTCGAACACTCAGAGTGCACCAAGTGGGGGGGTGCTGCAAATGTGCGATGAAAAAGTGGCACTAACAGCCAGCTAAAATAGAACGGTAGAGTCGGTGTCACTATAGTCATTGGCACGAATTGTACGGTAATGACAACAACGCTTTGCGTCTTTATAGCATTGCATTTACCGACACGCAGGACACTAACTACCACATTGGACAGAACGGCCTTCAGAACTGCACAATTCTCATCTATTATTGCGTTGGAGCAATGATTGCATTTTGGTTCATGGTAAGGTGCACATGATCTTGCTGGAGTTTTAGCTTATCTGTAAACGTATTACCCGCAGTGGATTATAGTTACCCCAGTCATTTATATGAGTCACCTAAAGCACTACTCCAGTCGCCTGTTACGTTGCAGAGGGACACGGTGTCACAGTTTGACATGTCGCCAATTGCTAAATTTGCAGCCCACAATGCAACAAAGGTGGTTCATGGCGCTC
Source organism: Dermacentor andersoni (assembly GCF_023375885.2). Classification (NCBI taxonomy): domain Eukaryota; kingdom Metazoa; phylum Arthropoda; class Arachnida; order Ixodida; family Ixodidae; genus Dermacentor; species Dermacentor andersoni. Next base: position 27,152,023 of record NC_092815.1, read on the forward strand.
GCAAAAAGAAACCTCAAGACCGACAATGACTGTAGCTCACGTCAACATGAAGTACAAGCAGAGAGCACTTGCTGTGTGCCAAAAGTGCTTGAGTGTAGTGGTAGATTGTCATCGGGTATTCTCTTACCGTTACTTCCTTCTTTTTTAGCGAGACAAATTAACCAATGTTCCAACTATTACGAACAACATTTTTTCACTATAAAGTTGAAAAAATGAATGACGACGCAATGCGAATAGCCAATTGGATAGCTCACCCAACAGACATCACGCACCCCTGCTACGTAGCAACAAATGGGAAGGATAAAAACTCAGGGGAGTGGTGCCGCCGTGATTTGTAGTGATGGATATGTTTAAAATCTTAAGTTAAATTAAATAACAAGTTACAAATGGCTGTAAATGATAGTTTTAGAATTAAACACTATCACCCAGGCCTCCATTAAGCCCTCTGGCAACTTAAACGGCCCCCCACCAGGTCTGGCCATTTTGAGCTGACAAGCGCAGAGCATACATTGCATGATAACGATCGTGTCTGCAAAGTATTACATCGCTATGCGCCACTGAAACATCTGAAATTTCAAACCGAAAGCCATTTTTCCTTCTCTTCGCGGCCGCCTCGCTCCAAGCCGGAGGATGACGTACTCATGTGCCTGTGCCTACGTACTGGTGTCCGCAGTATGATGTCGCTCGTGGTGACACGTGACTACGAGAATTATTCAAGATAACATCTGTTATCTGTGCGATCTGTTGCTTGAATTGACGAATTGAAGTTTAGAGAAATAATAAAACACAAACGGAATGTCTGGGTGTTTTTTCTTTTACTTCGCACCGGGCAAGAGAGATGTACAGTCGAACACGACTATATCGAACCCGTTTACATCTAATTATTCTATATATCGAACAATTTCTGGGCACGGTATAGTTACAATGAGTATATATAGCAAAAATTACGCTTACATCGAACAAAAATAGCAGCGACTCCCAATATATAGAACGTCGAGCGGCGGAAAAGTGCCCCCAGAAGTTGGCTTTCCCTCGCGGTTTCGGGGAAAACGACGGCACAGCTCCATCCAACCGCTCTCCCTATCGTGACCGCGCAGCTTCGGACGAGCCGTCGACACCCCCCTGCAAAAAATGATCCTCGCCCGCCCGCAGCGCTTGTTCAGACAGCCAATCAGAGGCTCTTGTGCCCTCGTCGTGCAACATGGCGAAAGTGCGAGTTGTCTTGGTGCGTTTCTGGTCCATTGTGTGTGTGCCTTGTGGGCCTTATCCCGCAGTGTTGCCGTGATGAAGCGGCAGAATTTGCCTTTTGTCGTGAAGCTCGAAATCATAAATCGGGTCGAACATGGTGAGAAGTCGGATGTGTCCCCGCAGCGTGAATGATTACAAGGAACACTCTCAGGGCGATCTTGAAGAATAAAGGGGAAATTAGGGCTAAAACGGCCAAACTTTCGCCCCGGTGCCTGTGGCGCCCGACGCGTCCGCACGGCCGTGTACGGGTGGTTCATCCGAAATTGCTTCAGCCTTGCCAGCTTCCACGTGCTCGGTGATGTCTCTAAATTCTGATAAATGCGACGCAGTCGTTGCCGGTGTTGCCGAAACTTGGAGTGAGCTGTCAGAATTTCCAGCAGCTGTTGACGAATCAACAGTGGACGAGTTTGTGAGTGCAAATGATGGTGTCGCGACCACGGGAGAGTCCGAAAATGAAGACTACATTGCCGACATCGTACCGAGCACAAGTGAAAGTGGGCACAATGAGGAAAGCAACGATGGTCCTTTGCCTACATCCTCCGAAGTGATCGGTGCGCTCGCACTAGTCCGGTGCTTCTGCACGAATGCGGAAGGTTGCGGCCTCAGCTGCTCCCGACTCCTTAGACAATGTGGAGAAGTGCGTGCGTCGCTGGCAGCGAAATCGCCCAAGCAGAAAGAAATGCAGGACTATTTCGTGCGAAACTAAGTTAGTTTCATCAATAAAGTGATTTTATAAATGGTATGTGCTTTTATGACATCCAATTATTCAGCAGGCTTAGATGGAATTATGCTCTATATCGAACTGATAGGCGTTTTTTTTGCGAGTTCGATATAGCCGGGTTCGACTGTACTTACGCTTCGTCTGCTTGTTCCCATGACCGTGCGGTCACATGCGTAGGTAACGAAACTATGCCATTTTCTACCATGTTCCAGCGCATGATCATGCTCTGCAATCTGCTTGTTCTGCCTCAGTATTCGTGTAGCACTGAATTATACCGCTAGTCATGTTTCCTTGTGCACAGTGCACAAACGAGACAACAGCTCGTGCGCGACGCCTCCAGCAGAAATGCGTACGCCAAGGGGGGGAGGAGGAATGAAGGCGGGGCCTGTGACGTATGCGTCACACGATCCTCAGTATGGGAGAACGCAGGGAAGGAATTTCGCTTGCGGAAGCCGGAAGGGGCGAGTGGAGAGAGCGTCTTCCTTGACGGTGGAGCCCGCCTGCTGAAATCGTGGGTTCGCGGCACTGAAATATTTCTAGCTCGGCTATTAATGATCAAACTTGAAAATTTTTTGCGGCAGAATGCTCCCTACGGGACCCATAACAACTTCCAGTGTATAACCAAAATTTGCTATGGGGCCTGGTGAGGGCCCTTTAAATAATTCACGCTGTCCTTGTCAGGTGAACTCGTGGTGCATATCAGTTATGATGTGCATTATTATGATGTGCATTATTATAACCGATAACGTGGCATGGGAGCATTGTAGGAAGAGATTTATTTTACCTCAAGGTACACAAAAAAGCACATGATGATACGGCTGCTCATTGTTATATGTAATATACAGTGCAGTCCACTTACAATGATACCACAATGATATATCGGTTACTACTATGAGTCTACTTAAGAGTATCAGAGAGAGAGAGAGAGAGAGACAAAAGGGGAGGAAAGACAGGGAGGTTATCCAGTGTAAGTACCGGCTGGCTACCCTCTGCTGGGAAAAGGGGTAAAGGGAATGAAAGAAGAAAGAAGAGGAAAGAAAGCTGAAAAAAATTCACACAGTAACGCGACGCTACCGGTTACAACATTCAAAGACGGTCGCACAATTTACAAGTCCTTAAAAACTTTAGCAGAGCCCTTAAGGCGTTGAGTGCCGAAACCCGTCCCCTCTGTTGCCAGCTTGATGAGTACCAATTTATGCATTAGGGCTATTAAAAAAAAAAAGACACACACACATATATAATGATGTTATTCACCGCATATTGGATATAACAATCGAAATTCTGCTTTGTTGCCGGTGTTTTCCATGCAGAATAATGGTGAAATCTGCGTTGCTAAGTTCTCCTTAACTGAGAAAAGGCGAAAAGTTTGCGTACGCGTACACGCACACACACACACACAAAAGCGAGAAGCGAACCATGCCTGCACTCCCTTTCCACAATCACCTTCTCTTCCTCGGCAAGTGTGGACATGCGCAGCAGATGCAGTGGTGGGTACGCCAACAAGGCACAAGAGCTGTGTTGCTTAAGACAAAGCTGCAAATTTTGCAAGACTCAAAGCACGAGCTCGCGCAGTCAATGACATCAACGATTCTGAAAACCGTGAGCGCCACAATCATGAAGGCTAGACCCAGTGACCATGCGAATCAACGGAAACAGCGGGCTTTGTGAACCAGGGCGAAACCTTCCATGTGTGAACCCAACATGGTGGCAGCTGCTGACATTACCGAACTCTGGGAACACGTCGCTACTAGCGATAAAATAGGTGGTGCTTTGATGGACAAGTTTCTGAGTGCAGATGGTGCTGCCTCGTTCTGCGAAGAACCTCCGACAGGCCGATCGTTGTCGAGACAGACGGCGGTGTTGTGCAAAGGAGGCGATGACAGCAGTGGCAGTGACGACGAGACTGACATTGGCCAGTCTTTGACACCAACCCCACTGTTCACGCAAAGCGCACTGTCAATAGAGTCGCTCATTGATTTCATGCACGCTAAATTATAACCATCACTGTTGTGAACCTGAAACTTCCACGAAAGAAAGTGCAGATTTTTATTTCAGCGTGTTCAACGCTTGACATGCAGCTTAGAGGTATAAATAAACGTTTTATTTTTCACACCCAATTTTCTAGGACGTCAATTTTTTTACCCTAAGAGGGAAATTTGGTTTTGGAGCTATGAGGGTATGTTCGGCAGCTTTTGTTTCTTTTTTTACAGCCGTCAAGATAGAATGATGATCAGTTAAACAATCGGATTTTTTGTTGTTCTTGATATCGTTATACAGTAATACTTCGTTAACTCAATGTAGTAAAAACCAGAAAAAATTTCGAGATAAGCAAAGATGTGGAAATTGCAGTGAAAAGCCAAATTCTTTCTAAAAAATTCACCACTACTGACCAACTTTTCAACAAGAGCTTCTGAACTGGCTCTCCATAAAGGGACAGGGACACGCACAGTGCTGTGTCCCTGTGTGTCTTGTCTCATCTTTTAGTTGCGCTCCCGTACACCCCTTGAAGATGCATTACCAACAAGCCCACATTGCAACCCTTATGTGGGCTGGTCTGCTTCATGATAGCACTTGGACCTAGAAAGGCATCCTTGAGCTGCTTCACACATTGCACGAGCGGATCATTCCCGCCGCTGCCCTCAACTTTATTTCGCAGCAAGCGAAGCACGTTTCCTGCTTCGGCTGATATCAGCACCTCTTGAGGTCTTCCGTTGTCGCCGTCTTTGCTGTACCCTCCGTTCGCAGGCATTGCAGTGACAGTAAATTTACCTGGTACATCCTACCCATATAGCACGTATTCGTGAATGCTCACGTCGCTTTCTGTGGCACCATTCGTAGTTTGTGCCGTGTGCATCGCATAAGACACTATGCAATGGACACGGCACGGACTTACCACGAATGGTGCCACAGAAAGCGACGTGAGCACTCACCAATATGCGCTATGTGGGCAGGATGTACCGGAACACACGCGGCAGATGCATTTACCTGCCGCGTGCACTTATTCATTTATGCATAGATGCATTTATTCTACACTGCACAGAATAAAACTAAAATCGAAATCACACCTCCGATGGTAAATCACATGCATTGCATAAAGCAAACAAAACCAACTGCGTCAAGGGTGCCATTCTGCAGGGCCTGCCTGTTTCTGTGCACATCTCTCCTCTCACAAGACGTGTCACACAGTTGCTTGACAAAGCTGTTATGCTGCAAAGTTCCGACTTGACATTCGGGGAAAATGTCTGCTTTGTGGTAGGTGTGGCAGCCTCGCACAAAGCTTGCTAAACATTCTGGTGACGGAGTTTTCGTTCCGCTCTCAGACAAGATTTCAAGATATGTGCAATTTGGCCCAAAAATACTTCAAATAAAGGGCAATAAATACATGGCACATATGAGAAATAGTTTGATGCTGTGGAACATTTCGACAAAGCAAATTTTTCGAGATATGCGAGTTTGAGTTAACGAGGTATCATGGTAGTTATAAGTGGGTTCGGCAATAGTAGATATTTGATTCGATTTGGTAATATTCAAGTATTCGCACACCCCTATCAGTAACAGCACCTACAGAATGAATATATGATGTTTAATGGCGCAAGGGCAAGGTGTGGCCAAAGAGCGCCATGCTAGTGTTAACGAGTTCGCAGTGGACTGATGTGTTCTGTGAACTTAACGTGACGTGGCTGTAAAAGGCCTAAAAGAGTTAATATATGTTCCATAAAATCTACGTGTAGTAAAATTATGGGAATGATTATTGACGTGTATTATGAGCATTAGAATGCATAAAGAAAGAATGATGCAATATATAAAGTTTTTGAGGTGCTAAAATTGTCTAGAGCACTACTGCCTCACCAGAGCCCTTGAAAGCCAAGGACCTAGAGGCATGTGCTTTACAAAGAAAACTATCGTAGCAGCATCCTCTGGAAAGAGGACGCGCTACGAAATTGATGGGCTTGTGACATGGAGCACAACATCTTTCAAAAAGGCGAGGACTGCTTTGGTCTTAAAAAGCGGTTCGTCACCAAGAAACATAGCTGGATGCAGGGAAATACAATGGCGGTATGCAAAAGGGAAATGTTTCCTCCCGTCTCTTTCGGCTTCCCGGCACTCCAGGAAGACATGGAGGACGGTCAACCGGTCGCCACATCTATTACAGGTTGGAGGCTCGTTACCGGTCAAGAGAAAGTTGTGAGTGCCAAATGTGTGTCCTATTCTCAGTCTAGTGAATAGGACATCGGTTCTTCGTATTTTCGTAGTTGGGTGTCAGGAACCTAACTTCGGCTTAATTAGGTGGAGCTTATTACTTGTTTATGCGTCCCACAAGTGTTGCCAGTGGCTTCGGAGTTTGTTTCTTAGGAAAGGCTTCATGTCTGTGGCAGGGACAGCAGCAGAACGAATGCCTTGCGATGCTATTGATTTGGCGATCTCGTTGGCAAGCACATTTCCCTCGATTCCTCTATGGCAAGGAACCCAGCATATTACTACATGCCTATGTGATAAGTAGATGTTACATAAGAGTGACTAGAGTTCATTGAAGACAGGATTCGTATGCTTTTGTAACGAAATGAGTGCTTTTACAAGACTTAACGAGTCTGTGAATATGATGGCTTTGTCAAGTTTCAGTTTCTTTATATGTTTTACTGCACACAATACTGCGTAGACTTCTGCAGTGAAGATACTTGTTATGGGGTTCAACACGTCAGATTCAGTAAAAGAGGGACCAACAGCAGCGTAGGATATGCCAGCATGTGATTTTGAAGCGTCTGTGTAAAACTCGGAGCAGGAGTACTTCAATTGAAGCAATGATGCGAAAGGTGTATAAGGAATATTTTAGTCCTCCTCTTAGGTTCATTACAAGGTGTATTTTAGTGAAGTTTAGTACATTGCTCCGGCCTGCAAAATGAGCAAGGAAGCCAACTATCAAGACCACAGACTGACTCTGCTTGCAGCACCAAGCTGCGAGTCCTCGACACTTACGGGTGGGAAGTGCTGGGGCGGCAGGTTTGGTCGGGCTACATGTGGTGGTGGTTGCTGCGATGGATGGAGCAGGTTGGCCGACACAAAGGGCTCTGTGCGCAGCACGAGGGGTGGCCCTCCCTGTGACACAAATGGAGGCCGCAGGAAAGGCTCCGGCTGCTGGTTCCCGAAAAGGGGTGGTCCCCGTGCATTCTGAAAGGGCTGAATGCCCAGGTGTGCTCCTGCATTGACACACGAGGGGCAGACTGATGAGTTTTGCACAATGAATATCATATTTGTATGAGTACAACGTAAATACAATTGAGCCTTAATTTAATGAAGCTGATGAAAAGTAATTACTTCATTCAATTGACAACCTTGTTAAATTTTAGAACAGTGTTCTAAATAGCGTAATACTTATTCAAAGGCAATGAGTATGCAATTTTCTCCTAGATGCATATTTATTGCACTTAATATAGACAGCATGCTTCTTGAGCATGTCCTTTGTTCTTGGGAGCTGGTATATCTTACATACAGGCCAATAACAAGAGAGTTTTAGCATGTCGAGTATAGCCACCTGGTGGCGCATAACTCAACCAATTACAAAGCTGATATTGCAGTAACCAAGTACCGCATTTTTGCGGGTATAACCCACATCAAAATTTCAAACAAATTATCAGTAAAGTGGGGGTGCAGGTTATGCACAAATTTCGCCTTGAAGTGTGGCTTTACGGCAACGCTCGTCCCACTGCCGTGAAGCCACCCCTCAAGGCAAGGTTCTCCACCATTCAAAATTTCGTTATCTCCTTGGGAACGCCACCCTCTCTACACCCCTGCGTGTTGAAGCTCCCTTCTCCCCTCTTTGATGGTCACCCATTCGCCTTCTCTTTATGGGTAGCCATTTTGTGTTTAGTAGTTAGCGAATAGCACAAGCAGCACCAGCAAACTCGTACATCGCCAGTTCTCATGGCGCTTGCTCGGTCCGGGCAAAGCACTTTGGGATGCAGCAGTGAGCCAAAGCACTGGTGGGATTTTTGGATTGGTCACGTTTGCTCCGTCGCCGTTGCCAGTGCGAGGGCTTCTCCATCTGCACTTTCAACAGCTGTCGTGCGAGTCGTAGTTGCTACGTGCTCCGAATCATGTCACATATCACGTGATTGATTCATCTGCGATAACATCCGGCATGTGAATCCAGCTTTGACAGTATTGCCAAAGAATGGGGGAACCGAGCCGCTGGCCGAAGATACGACGTGGCTGAGTTGTGCATTCGCGAGTGCAGAGTGCTTTTGCAAAAAATTTTAGCATTGTTGCATTCAGTTACTTTTGCAGATTATGCACAAGAATATTTCTTCTTCTCTTTCTGGGTTGTTGTAATTGAGGGTGTGGGTTACACGTGGTGGTGTGTTAGATGCGAAAAAATGTGGGATGTTTTACTTTGCTGCTGGTGTAAATTTTCGGCAGCAACACGATTATGCCACTGCTAAAAGTTTACACCAGCAGTGAAGTAGACTACATCGTAGCTGCACTTGCAGGATGTTCACATTTGTGCCTCCCCTCATCTGGTAAAACGTCAAGTCCGCTTGCTTTTACCACAAGACCAGACATGCTGAAACTCTCTAATGTCCATCACCTGAACTAAAACCAGGCTTACCCAAACAGTTGACTTTCGTTAATTTGACCCTGATGGAACCGACAAAATTGGTCTAAATATCCAGCAGGTCAAATTAAGCAAGAAGCAAAAAAATACACCAAAACACACATCTGATTAATTTGGCAGTACAATGAAATCTCGTCGATTTGAACCTGCTTTATTTGAACTTCCAGTTTATTCGAACTGATGTTGTGGTCCTGTCAAAATCACGTGTATTTCAATGAGCAAAAACATCCAGTAATTTGAACACGCAAGTGCTTGCGGCGGTTAATTCGAACATACCGTGCCGCCAACCGCGCTTTCAATAGCAAATCAGGTTACGTGGCGGCGCTTTGGACCCAGCAGTACGACCACACCTCAGCCAGTGTGCCTGTCACCCATTGCAAGTACTGTATTATTTTAGCATGTATGGCCCGATAAGGCTGGAGTGCTGGCTATATGTAATGTTTTTTTTTTTTTAAGGTGGCTTCAGGCAACCTGTGCTACGGTGCCATGAAACCGCACTTTCAGAACTCGTCGCTCGTGTGAGCTCAGTGCACAAGTGCCGCCTAATGTAGCGCTGCACTTAAATCCTCGATTCAATGAGCTTTAAAAAACGACGGAGCACATAGGAAGTCCTACATAAAGGAAACAAGCCATTTCATAAATTGCATGGCATACAATGTCACCTTTCAAGATTGTCCATTTTCGAGGAAATAATAAATGAATTTATTCAGAAAAGGGAGGCCCGAAGGCTGCTGGTGGTTACAATAACTTTTGCAAGACTTAGCCACGTGTTCAGATGTGCATCGTAAATTGAAGCCCATGTTTGACTTGGTTTAAACGATGCCTGTCGTGAATGTGCCAAAGGAAACGCAATTGGTGCCTTGGGAACGTTCACACCAGGAGTCATTTATATCAAGTGTGGCGTTCTCACCCGTGCTCTTGGGACAAAGGAACGTCAACACAGTAGTGCAAACAATCGCAAGGGCATTTATTTCACCTTTCATAGACTAATGCCTGCTAGCCGAGTTGCTATCCACAAACATGCTGATGGGTGCGCGACAAATCGCGGAAGTCTGACTAATCGCGACCGGATATTGAGCGAATATGTTCGCCCCACGCTGGACACCAACGCCTGGTCGTTCGCACGTGCGATTACGCGAACGGTGGCGCGTTCAAACGATTGTGGTCGTCCATTCCGGGGTAGGCCTCGCGAGACGGTCTCGCAGAAGCATGGATCGGCGCATGCGAAGAATGTCCGCGCCGCTTGCCGACCCCAAGCCAAAGAGGAGGAGCCTTCTCCTTTTTGATAACGCTGCCGTTAGGTGGCTTTAGCAGAGCAACACTCAAGCCATCTCTCGTACTACCCTGCAAACATACCGACCACCGCAGTAAAGCCACGCGGCGAAGCCGGATTACAGGAATGGGAGCTATGCGAGAAAACAACATATCAGGGTACGTGTGAGAGCCGCACATACCCACAGTTTGAATTATCAAGATTTGACTGCATTTGCCTTGATTCAAATCCCTGAAAACTAATGTAAAAATGACATTAAAGCTCTAAGCAAAGTCGAAATGGGATGTGCATTTTATTTTTTTTTAGCAAGAAAGGTTAGCATGCTTCTGCTTCTGGCAAAAAGAAAACAATAAAACTAGCAAACTTTATACAGTGGAATGTCGATAAACGGAAATTGCTTAATTGGAACTGCCTTTTACACGGAACACCATCCTCATGGTTCATTGGTTTTGTATTCATGCAACTGTATTCACCTTTGTCTCTCAGTAAATGGAACTTCTGATAAACTGAACCAATTTCCCTGGTCCCTTCAAGTTCCGTTTAAAAGAGAGTCCACTGTATTGAGAGAATGGAACTTTATTTACAAACTCCATATTCAGAAATGCATGCCTGACTGGAGCCCATGCTTGACTTGATCTAAACGACGCCTGTCGTGAATGTGCCGAAGGAAACAAGCATGGGCTTCAATTTAAGAGGCATTTGTGAATATGGGGGTTAATGTCCATCATTGTCACTCTTAGGCAGCACTTTATCACTGTCTATGTAGAATCACAACACACCCTGTACGGTTCATAGCACGCTTGATAACTAACCACTTTGTAGTTCGGCTCACGATGCACGCAATTCTCTGGTACACCAAGAACACGTGATGCAACGTGTTGCCGCTAGCTTGACATGTAAAATAATTATCAGTTGAATCTGCCTTCGTAATCAGACTGAAAGCAGTGCATCGTCATTTTACGCACAAACTCATGTTGCCATCCATGGTTGCGATATTGTTAAAGCCTAGTTGATTAGGCTGGCTCTGACGGCAAGATGTTCAAAAAGCCACAACTGAGGTTTTGGTTTCATATCATTGCTCAAGCAATCTCGAAAATTGTCCAAGGAATTTTCAGACTAATATTCTTGTAAATTATGTTGTGCATTGAATTCTGGGGTTTTATGTGCCAAAACCACGATTTGATTATGAGGCATGCCACAGTGGGGGACTCTGGATCAATTTTGACCACCAGGAGATTTTTAACAAGCTAATGCACGGGAGTCAGGCGTTGTTGCATTTCACCCCCATGGAAATGCGACTGCTGCGCCCGAGATTTGATCCCACAATCTCATGCTTAGCAGCGCAACACCATAGCTACCAAGCTGTGGCGGGTGTAACGATGTGCATTAAAATCAGGTAAATATTGTAATACATAAATGTAAGCTAATCTCCTCAATTCAGAATCCTCCTGGAACAGGCTGCAAATAGGCGTTTTCGACAGGAGATGATGTGTCTCGAAAGTGTGACTGTGTGGCATCCCCGCCAGCGTTAAGGTTACATTTTTCCATGTGTGCAGCTAGCACGGCCGCAGAAAGAAATGTGGAACAAAGAAGACGCGTGAGCAGAAAAAAATGGGAGGAAAACGCAAGAGACGTGCCTCCATTGCTAGGTGACACTTGTTTGGGCGAAGCACTTCGCTCACAAAACCCGACGCGTTGTTACCTCCGCTCGTCCGCTTTCTTTTTTTTTTTTTCTTCTTCTTTTTTGGGAGCCGTCAGGTTTTTCAGGCCCATGCACTGCGACATCCGCTCTCTACGCCTTGTCGTCTGCTAGCCTACTGTTCCAGCTGCCATAAAGGACACACGGAGATATAAGAATCCCCACATTTCTGAATATTAGTTCGTAGTACTGAAGCATTGCTAGCATGACGTGGAAACTGAATAGTGATCGTTATTCCAAGAAGTTCGGTATTCTCAAGTGCGTAGTACTGAAATATTTTTACAATGAAACCATAAGCAATCAGCAGGGCATTTCTGAAAAATTTGTTAATCTGAAAAATTTGTTAATGTAGTGTTCGTAGTAATTAGGTTTCATTGTAGTAAACAGAAACAAATGCCCGTACACTCGGAAGCATTTGACCTTGTGCCAGCACTTCACTCATCGCATTTGCTGTCAAGCAGTAAGCTCAGGCTTGGGGGTGGGGTGGTGCTGCAAAAGTAACAAATGAGCAGGTCAAACGCTGCGGTCACAACCAACCAAACAGTGGTGCTGAACTGTATGCTATGACCGTTGCTTAGAAAAGAACTGCTACAACATTGTCCTTTTTTTTTCTTCCCTGTCTTGTGCCACATGCAAGCAGGACTTGTGCAGTGCAGCAAGCCTCTTCTGTTGTCTTCCTTCAGTGCGAGACATATGACCGATTCGCTGTTGTCAAGTTACTGAATTTGCAAGAATATAGCAAAATCACCAATATAATGTGCAGTTAAACCTCGATATAACAAAGTTGGTAAAATCACGAATTTTCTTCGTTATATTGAAATTTCGTGTTGAAATTTGACCTTTTATGCAAATGAGTACAGACACCAAAAGTTTTTTATTACATGGAACAAGGCTGGAGAATTTTCCAAATTATCGGGTAAGTGAAAAAAAGAAAGCAAATTTGAAGGAGAAAACAATTCATTTAATAAATTTGGGAGTCGGTGACGAATGACATAGTTTCATGCCATGTACGTCGACAATATCTTCACATTGGTGGTATGAATTAAGCGAAGCCAGCCACGATTTCGCATGCACTCTGCCCCCGCAGCTGACACAGTAAAACCTAGTTACTATGAACGCCACATTAACGAACTTCTCGGAAATCCCCTGCTGACTTCTTACAGTTTCAATGTAAAAATATTTCAGTACTACTAATTTCAGAATAACGATTATAATTCAGTTTCCCTGTAATCTTAACAATGCCTCAGTACTATGAACTAATGTTCCAAAATCTGGGGATTCTTAGATTCCATGTATCCTTCACGGCAGCTGAATTGGTAGGCTAGCAGACAAGGTGCAGAAGTGACATCGCGGCACTTGGTTTCGGAATACCTGAGATGGCGCTTGAGAAAAAGAGCGGAGGCGACGATGCATCAGGTTTTGCGATCGCATGCTCTGCCCAGAAAAGAGTTGCCTAGCAATGGAGGCCTCATCTCTCCCTTCTTTCACCCTTCTTTCTGCATATGCCTCTTTCTTTTGCGCTTCTTTCTGCAGCCCTACTAGCTACGCGTGTGGTGAAATGTAACATTCGTACTCGCGGGGATGCCACACTGTCGCACTTTCCAGACGGTGTCGTTTACGCGCGCTTGCGTTATGACACAGTTAGGTATCTGCCTCGAGCGAGACAATTGCCTTGTCCACGGCAGGAAATGTGAAAAACAAACAAAAACCTACAAACACTGCGCTTTAAAGGCAACATGGAGCTACCTTCTTTTTTTTCTTGTAGTTTTCTTGGCATCAGCATCTGTTTTGCACGTGCCACTCTTATTATACGGTGGTGCATGGCGGCGGAATCTATGGAAAATAGCAACAGCGGGTGCTAAGAGCCAACAGCGACATTTTCGTGCAAAGCTCATATGGTGACAACTTATGAACAGATGGGTTGATGGGCAGAATGGGCTTTCACTATAACAATCTTTCAGAATAACAAACAATTTACTGCAGTCCCCTGAAGTTCGTTATATTGATATTTCACTGTAGCGTCGCCTGTACTGGGACGACTCGAGATTATGCAACCTCCAATACGAACCGGGCAGGAAGACAGCTTAAATGGTGCCACGCCGTCTTGGCACTGTTAGGAATGGCCTGCCGAGGTGGCAACATGCAAATTTTCTCAGCCAGCTGCGAGCGTTGCGAGCTTCCCCGAAGAGAACTATGGAAGCCAATCACAATTGCTGTGGTGACTCATTTCGTAGGGACCTAGAGGTGCCGCTTCAACACCCCCTCGGCGCCGTTGTGACTAAACGCGATCGGCGGACCAACTATTGTTACTGAATCTGCCACCACCGACATGGTCTCTCTGCAGCAAGAAGAGCTTCCCTAACAAAAAGGTGCTTTGCGGTACGTGGGCCCCAGGATTCGCCACATTCTGCTGACACTCGTGGCGACTACAGGACGCAAGACAACGGACAACCGGCGGCCACGCAACGGGGGTCAGCTCGGGGAATAAGACACGCCTTTCAAGACATAAGCCCCGAGTTCTGCGGGGCCCGTCTCACCTCGGAGGGGGCAGTGAAACCTGTGCGGAATGTGTGCGTGTAAACCCCCTCCCCCCTTTTCTCAAAGGCGGGCCGGTTACGATGATACGAACGCTTCCCTCACCTAGGGATCTAGGAAACACAGAGTGTTTATAAGCAGCTGTTTGTCGCTGCTAGTGTGTGCTCGTCAGTGTGCTCGTGCTCGAGAAGCAATGTGTTTGGAGCTTCGTGCTCGCATGTTGTATGCTTCGTCTTGTGTGCTCCATTTGGGAGCCACGCTCGACTGTCGAATGTATCTCTTGTTTAAAATGTAAATACTGTAAATAAACCCTGTACGCCTAGTTCCTCCCAAGTTCCTCTCTGCGACCTTCAACCCTTACAAATGGTGGCAGCGGCGAGATCGTCCGACAACTCTAATAGCACACCCACTCTGTGCACACGTGGCAGTGGCTGCGTATGCGCTCAGCCGCACTTACAGCCATGTGTAGCCACGACCGAGACGCGTGCCAGAAATCAATATGTGCGCCAACTTACCCTTCACTCCACCTCTCCCTTCGCGTGCACTTCATTGCATTACTGCGAGCTCACTCTCCACCCCCCTTTTTCCTTTGCTTGCCTGTGAAGTCACCAACTTTCTTGCCTCACTCTTGCACACTTTCACTCGCACCTAAAGCACACAGAGCCTGGGGCTTGATAGAATCTTATCACACTAGACTGTATTGACCCCTTTACGCGGAGCAGTTTGTTCTAGAGAAACGAGATCGTTCTTTCGGCATCACGCCACATGTTGCCTCAGCGACAGCGCACGAATATGAAACCATTACCGCTTTCACCTTGCATCTGTGCGATCAACTGTTGGAAATGTAACAGAGTTTTGGCTAATGCACTGTGCTCCAATACAGTCGAGCCCACATATACGGCCCCATTTAAGACAAACTTTCGCTTAAAACGAATTAAAGCCGTGTGACCGTCAAAATATACATTATTGCAATGGCATAAAATCGTAGGTATAACGAACGTCTCTGAGCCCCGCCGATCGGTTACAGCGAACGAACGACATAAACCCGCCGCCGCGATGCGAAATAACAACGACCTCCGGCGCCTTTGCACGTGTAGTCTGCTTTCCTAAGCTTCCTCGGAAGTGAACCATCTGTTTCATGCCCCTCTCCCCATCGTCACGCGCTGCCCACATGTGTCGGCGTGTGGCTTCCAAGACCGCCCTCCCGCCCGTCCTCGCAACTCCGCTCTCCTTTCCTCACTCTTTCTTGCAACTCCCGCACTGTGTCGGCACACACACTACGGTGCTGGCTAAAGTTCAGAAGTTTCGTTTTCTGGTCATTACCACGAAGCAGGCCTCTCCACACTAGTGTCCATGCTTCCTCGCTTCATTCTAGTCGGGCCTGAGTTGTAATTCAGGATGGCGGATGGGAATGCCGTGCCTGCAGAAGGCCACCTATGCGAATGCAGAGGATGCGCTGCTGAAGTGGTTCGCCGAGGGCTCGCAACATTCCGATAAGTGGACCAATGATGCTGGGCAAAGCTAAAAATTTTGCGTTCCTGCTAGATTTTCCCGACTTCTGCCCAGGCAATGGCTGGCTACATCGATCCAAAGTGTGGCACGGGATTGTTTTTAAATCTATTGTCGGCGAAGCGGCTTTGGTAAGTAACCACGGCGTTGCCACTTGGCTTGTAGGAAACCGAGCCATTACTGCAAGCTACAACATGCAGGACGAGTATAACACAGACGAATCTGCATTATTTTATCAGATGCTACCGGACAAGATTCGTGCCATGAAAAGCGACTCGTGCTAGCGGCAAGCACAGTAAAGTGTGCGTTACAGTACTTCGGTGCCACCTGTGTGTAATCGGAAATGAAAAAAGCTGCGTTGCTTTCGGAGCTGTGTACCTGTGCGCTACAGGCACAATACTAAAGCGTTGATGACGTGCAACTGATTCACAGAGTGGCTGGGCGAGTTTGACCGTGACATGCAGGATGGCGACATATCGCCATCCTGCACCAGTGCGGTGACACCACACTGGTGTCATAAACAACCATTGTAAATGCAGCGCCAACGGAGGCAGCTGAGGCAAGCAATGGATGCGTCACCACGTGATCAACATGGCAGCGCCCATGGGATCGCTGCGAAAAGGGTCCATATGGAACATGATGCGGTTCTACTTCGGCAGTAGCTAATGTCGCGCGGCGTGCGATTTGACAGGTGCGTTTGCAAGCAGCCACTTGTAATTCAATCATTTGACCATCTGCATCTGCGCAAGTTTCCATTTATTGCCTCGGTATTCCTTTGCAGCGGCAGTGAAATTTTGTTATATTGAAATTACAGACAAACACACTTTGTTTATTGAAGTTCTAAATCTATGTTGTTCCATGGACAAGAGGTTATGAAAACTTAAATACTCCCATTATGTCAAGAATTTCGTTATATCAAGGTTTAACTGTACTACATTATACTGCAGGAAGAGAGAGGGCACCTCTCTCTTCAATTGCATGAAAAAATGTGGTCATAACTCCAAGTCAGCGTGTGTAATGTAACTGTACTCATTTACGATAGTGCCTTTTAGCATACCGCGACGCACACAGGTATTGCGGTAATACCCATCGTGGAACACTTGTGATATCTGCACTACAAGTCCCAGGTTTCACTTGGACCCGTATGGCAGTAGTGGATCAGTCATCGATCTATCCTGAAATGTAGTAACAGGCATGCGATATGCTGCACGGAGGCACGACAAGGGCATGCGGCTTGGAGCTGGCATATTTGCAGTGAGGCCGCATCGAAAGGCACTGCTTCTGAAAATCAGCCCATTGAACCTATACTTCCAGAATGAAAGCTCCTATTTCAGTTGGATATTTTTGTGCAGTTGCGCTCACAAACTTTCGTTGCACTCTAAGTGCGCCTAAACTGTGGGCAAACCAGAGCCCCTGGCTATTGAGTGCTTGAACACCCAGTGGCTGAGTGTGCTTTATAGGGAAAATTTTGCCAGCACCGTGAAATGATTACAAATTCAGCACAAAATCATACACATATTCTTAGATTAAACAGAAACAAATCCTAAGGACCATGTTTGCTCCCGCATAGCCGGCGATATATTTGATTTGCTTTGAATATTCGACAATATTTTAATACCTACTTTTCAAATAAAATATGGATATTCAAGATATAACATTCAATGGTATTCGAAATTTTTGAAGATTCACACATCCCTATAAATAATTTAGCAAAATCGGGTTTTATTAAATCTACATTTGACTCTACACCACACTGGCGCATGCAGGAGTCCGCAAACTTTTTTGCTACTGACTTCTTGGAAAATCAGGATGCCAGCGCCGACGGGCGAAGACTAAACAGGGGGGTCTCTACATACCTTCATTTTGAGCGCCAGGTCCCAGTCCGGCGGCACCGTTGCGGAACTGGGGGTTCACAAAGATCTTGCCTCGTGGCCCCTCTGCACTGGCCACATTTCCTTGGTGAAAAGCTCGCTGGGGTGGAGACTGCGCGCCAAATCGCACGAGGCCTGGACCATGCATGGCAAAGGGTGGTGCCACCCATGGCTCAATATGTTGTGCAGCGCCACGGTAGCCACCTCGTGGAGCCCCGCCACCTCGTGGAGCATTGCCTCCTCTCTGTGGCATTCAAGATGGCAAGATGAACTGTGAGTAGGCTTTTGTGTTTCGGTTATTTTTCCTAAAATTCAGGGGTTATTTCCTGATGTTTATATTTTCCTCTTTGAATCAGTGTTTTTCAGTGTCTAATTCCAATGCCAGAGAGAAATCAGAGTTTATCGGGGCGGAAAAAACCACATACGCCACTGGAAAAGAAAAAATCTTGCAGTACCTACTTAAATACATGATGTGCCCCACAAACAGAAGAGGGTAAGGCAACGCGCTGGTGTTGCAGTGTTTTTTTCCGCTCTGGAAAAGCTAGCAAAGCTTTGCAAGTTTGCTTCCAAAGCCAGGCATGGCCGCTGTACTGCGAAACACAGGAAGGGTTTAGTGCCCTGCATCCCTAGTGTGGTATATGTGATCCCCTTCTCTTGTGGAAAAAGGTATGTGGGACAGACAGTAAGGTGCTTAAATGAGCGTCTCAGGGAGCACCATAATAATGTGTGCAACAAGGTACAGGGCCATGTGGGTATTCATTGCGGCGACCACAGGTGTAAGCCCTACTTGGAAAAAAAGCTAAGTGCTAGCTAAACATAGTTCACCGCTGACACGTGAAATCATTGAGGCAGACGTCATTAGGAAGTTTGATAGCTCATTCGTCAGTTCTCCTTCGATTGCACTTTCATTTTCGGAAATGGCGCACCTTGACAGGGTTTGAATGGCAAGCATTGCAAATGATAACACCCTATATACAGCCAAACCTCGATATATTGAACATGGATATATCAAATTATCAAACAAACACTTTCTATATCACCTGGAAAATCACATACATATTTAATTTTGGTAAATGGCCATGTTTGTCAAAACATTTTTTGTTTTGCGTATTTGTTTTTTGTCGCTATAGCCCTGCCCCCCTGAGCATCTTCCTGTATTTATTCCATTGACAAGGGAATAAACGATAGTTGCAAGTAGCGCTCTGTGGTGTATGTTTCTCTTCTGTGTGTCTCGTCAAAATGTTGCACAATCCAACCTCTAATACGCTATACCGACACGCCCAGTCGTCAACCTTGGCAAGGTAATTGGAGATCGCAGGGAGAGGCCTTCGTCCTGCAGTGGACATAAAACAAGCTGATGATGATGATGATGAATTATAATTTGCGGTACTTCGCCCAGCAGCCGGAGAACAGTACCCCGATTTGAACAGTCACTTGTTGTGAAATATTTGGTTACCGTATCTATTCGCATAATGATCGCACTTTTCTGTCAAAAAAATTTACGCAAATTGACGCGATTACGCGGAAAAAAAAACATTTTCCATCCAACGCTTGCTGCGAGATGACAACAGATCAACAATCAGGCGGCTGCCGCTGAACAGTGCGGGACACCATAACAAAAATGGCGGCCGGTGGAGTAAGCCGAACACACCGAACGCGTTTTGTTTTTCTTCTCGTGTGAACATTACGCACATTGAAACAGTTTCTTCCGTATCAGTAACAAATAATATTGTAAATATCGGCAAGTTTACGACAATAACGTAGCCATGTCCACTTTGAGGGGACAGAAACAGAGGTGGGCGCGCTTAGCTGCCAATGACATAGAAACACATGGCGGGCATGCAGCAGAAACTGCAGCATTTGTCTGCACTACTATCCTAATATGGTACGTTTCCGCTGAGAGTGGGCGAATATCGTAGCTGTGTTACAAGCGTCGGCGTATGAATAGCGTACACTGCTAACGTATCAGTGTAAACATGGCCGCTATTGTCGCTCGCGATTTGTTGCGTGCCCACGAGTTCAGACTAGAAGAATCGAAAATCGCCTTTTTTGTTGTTCTTGATCAAAACCATTACAAAGCCTACAAATAATAAAGCCAAGGTAAGCTTGGTTGTAGTTTCTTTTTTCATGGAAGTGCGGAAAGTGATGAAAGGAATGAAATGGAACATCTGCTTAATAATGTTTGGTGCGTGCAGACCACTTGGTATGTCTACAAGAGTCATTCGCGTAGCATTCAACAGATGTTAAGTGCGATCATCATTAGCTAGGGTTGGCACACGACATATCGCTGTGACAAGTTCGGGGTGAGATCAATATGGGAGTGCGATCATGATGCGAGTAAATACAGTAGTTTTGCTATTCGAAAATACCGAATAGAATACAAATAAAATATTACACACCAACTATTCATATTCAAACTTTGATATTCACCTATCCTATAATAAATACATTATTAAAGCTAGAACCCTCTATACTCTGTTGGTAAATTCAGTTTTCCTTCAGCTGCACCAACATTAGACCAACATGACACATCTAGGTAAATTATTTACTTCACGCTAGCTTACATTAGAGTGTTTCAAAACACCTACATTCTTAAAATACACTTCACAGTTATAGCGTGAATTTTAGTGACTTTTTTTTGTCTCACTTCAGTGACGCTTCCTCAAATGTTGTCAACACTAGAATAGTTGATAATGTATGAGTGAAAACCAGATCTGTCGATGACAAAGATAACTTTCGCTGACACATTTTTCAGTCTTTATTACTGCAATGGCAATCTGGTAATCCACAAGGGAGGTGAACTTCACAGTATGTGTGCCACCTGGGCCCGCTCTGAGTATGCATTCTCCGCCCAGTCGTGATCACGAACTTCCGCATAACCTCCAATGAATATTTTCCAACAAATCAACATGTCATTAACACATTAAATAAAAGAACTAGTCATCGTTTATTGTTCTGTGGCCGCTAAAGCGGCATCTACCTAACATCCCTCCCACCTGCGCTGTGCACCGACTCACTCCGCTCCCCTTGGAAGGAACCCTCCGTGTTGGACTTCGTTGTAAAGCATATGAAAAACTAATGTATACCGCAGAATTCAAAGGGGAAATTGTATGCAGGTTTATAGTAGTGCAGCTGCCATTGTTGGCGTGGCATCAATGCGGACAGAGTAGCGGCGGCAGAGAAATCCCAGGTGGCACGAACTGCAAAGGTCACTTTCCAATATTGTGTGTGTGTGTGTGTGTGTGTGTGTGTGTGTGTGTACATATATATATATATATATATATACTTGTTCTGTTTACCTTGTACTTGTTCTGTTTACCTTGTAGCACCACTCAAGTTCTTTACGTTTGAAAGGTAGCCTGAAGAATCCCTCTTTGCCTACTACTATATATATATATATATATATATATATATATATATATATATATATATACACATAGAGAGAGAGAGAGAGAGAAAGATAGAGAGAGTTGCCCTCCCACTCGAAAAATAGTTGGTACGCCACTGCTGAAAGCACACTGAGTTAACCCTTTCGCTGTCACGGACGTACCGGTACGTTCTCTATC
The DNA here is from genome assembly GCF_023375885.2 of Dermacentor andersoni. Classification (NCBI taxonomy): domain Eukaryota; kingdom Metazoa; phylum Arthropoda; class Arachnida; order Ixodida; family Ixodidae; genus Dermacentor; species Dermacentor andersoni. Next base: position 27,173,055 of record NC_092815.1, read on the forward strand.
GTGCGTTCAAAATTTCGCGCCTGAGCGCAAAGCTGGCGCTCCTGGATTTGCCACGCCATCTGTTGACTCTTTCTACAAGATCGTATATTCGCCTCGACCTGTGTTAATCCATGTATTGAAGAGTACGGTGCGACTGCCACTCCCTACTTTCTCTTTGCTGAGTGGCGCGGTGGCTCCGCGATCGCTGGATCATGCGTCGCGCGCGTGTGGTTATGGGTTCAAGGGTTGTTCTGCCCTCTCCGCTGGTTTGAAGGTTTTTATTTTTCTTCTGTTGGTGTGCCTGCTACGGCGCGTCAAGTTCAGGCGCACGTGCCGTTGCCTCTCAGAAAAGAGTGACTCGATTGCTGCTTTCGCTCTCTCGCCGCACCGTCGCTTCCGACTTGCAGCAGTAAACGTAAAGCCCTTCGAATTTGTTTAGCCTTTTCCATCTCCCTCTGCCTTCTTGACCACGCAACGTCCCATTTATCTCCGTTGTGCAGGCGACTGAAAGCGCATCCTCCCTGCGCGCGGTTACTTTCGGATGGCTCAGCGCGCGGGACCTTCGTCTGCTCAGTGGAGCGGTGGCTCAATTCCGATTCAGAATACGAGCCGAGCTCGGATTCGGACTCGGACAGAGTCGCATGCGAGGAAGAAGGTTCCGCATTGTCAGATTCGGATGTTGAACGGATTTTATAGTCAGGCCGATGATGATGATGATGTTTACTAACAACAGCTGCAGAACACTGAAATGTGCATATTGCATTGACTATGTTATTTGTATACCAATCATAATCAAAAATAAATTGCTATGTTCATTCCCTGTTATGCTCGTTCCCTGAAACCAAGCCGACACTGGGGGTGCGTCACGGCCAGAAAGGTCCGACAGCGAAAGGGTTAAAGGAGGGTATGAATAGCATAACAAGGAGCCTGCAAAATGGTGTGAAACTACAAAATCCACCTACTATAAGTGAGATGAACCCACTGAAAATTTGAATGATGCACCTGAATTGGGTCACTAATGCATTTTGGAGGAATGGAAGAAAGCAAGTACAACTAGAGGGAAAGAAAACACTACTTGGTGCACATTAAGCTCTCAGGAATGTCATAGCTTAGGCCACTTGGCAAAGCATGCTTATGAAAGGCAGCTTAGAGTCTTGAGAGCAAGTATAATAATGACTACTTTTTATTTCTGAGACCACTAATAGTCAGCCCCGACATAGTATTCACTCTTATGTTCTACTGATACAGCTGTGATACTTTTCCTTAAGCTAAGTCCAGATAGCAGATGTTTAATTGTTGCTACCCCTGTGACCCCCCTCACCTTGTTATTGTGACCTCTAAAGTTGCCACCACGGCCCCGTCCACGCCGGTTGGGTTGCCGCCTATCATCTTCTCGACTAAGGTAGGCATCAATCTTGGCTGCGTCCTCCTGACTGATGACTGCATCTGCAGGGAATGGAACATGGATAAGTGTACATTAAAATAAGTCATTCAGTGCCATGTTCTTTCTTTCCGTCTTGGCAAGGTCTAGGGCATAACTCAATTATTGTAAGCAAAAATAAAAAGTTAAGTAAAAGAAACAAAAGAGAGAATCAATTTCAGATCCAAAATTTTGTAAGCAGGTAAGTTTTCATATATTTTTGTGCATTGTAAGACTTTGTTAATTTGTAATTCATGGGGCCAATAAAAAATTCGTAAATTAACCAAATGTCAAATTATCAAGGGTACTAAGAGAATAATAAACAAATGCTTAATACCTCAACAAATTTTATTTAGTGAATAAATCAGCAAATCCTGCATCTACTTTGCACAATAGCAGTTTGGAAGCAGCAATTCTCGTCATTTCATGACTGATTAGTGGTCGCAGTGGCGAAGGCCTCGTGACTTTATTCTCACTGCGGCCGTGTCTTCCAAACCAATGTCTTCATCTAAGACGTGCTTTTCGCTACCGCGCACACATCCTGATTATTTTTTCACCAGTAAGCTGGTCGGCAACGGATCACCCATCTTTCATGATGTAGTCAGCAGATTTGATGCCAGTGTGCGGGCTGCGGTATCGCCTACACATAACATCGAGTCAAAACGAAACTATTGCTCACTGCAACCCCTACTAACGAAACAGTGGTCGCCATCGACACCACGATCATGAATGTTCACTATGCAGTACTAAAGGCACACACCCAACGCCTGCCTGCCACAACCGCTGCAGTCGAAACCACTCATAATCACAGATGGTGACTGCATGGTTCTGTAATGCACGCGGCCAATGCGCACGAGTCAAAGCGAAACTAATGTTATTATATACAATTGGTGGGATGAAACCGTGGTTGCCATTGCCGCGATCAATGATGGTGACTACGCAGTTCTAAAAGCGCACTCCCAATGTGGTGTCATGCACAGCGGCAAATGCAAGAATAAAGGCTATAACGACAAATAAACATGAAGTGTTCCAGCGTTCCTGTCATTTTGCACCGATAAATGGTGATGTGGGTTCCGCCGCTTCGTTTTGGTTAGATGCTATTGCTGCTTCTGCTCTTTTATGTCACGCATTTGCGGCACTCCAAGGTTTGTCCGAATTAACCGGTGTGTGGCCAAATATGTCTGAATTAATGAGTTTGATGCCATCATATATTGCGTACACCTGCCAGGACCAGGGGGCAAATCAGAATTATTCAATTTTCCATATCAACGGGGGTGGAATTAAGGAGGTTTCATTGTGCTATAGGCATAGGTCAGCAAACTCACTCAGATTCAAATTTACCTACGTGTTTGAGTCCCCGTGAGTCTGGCTAGGTAGAAATTTTGGTGAGTTTGTTCATCCCGAGTCTGAACAAGCCCGGCTAAGTAGAATTTCGGTGAGTCTGAGTGAGTTCAGCTGAGTATAATTTTGGCGAGCCTGAGTCTGAGTGAGTTCAGCTGAGTATAATTTTGGCGAGCCTGAGTCCGAGTGATCCTAAAGCAAAAAATACCGTATTAACACGTGTACTTATATTTATCGGGCGACCACGTTTCGCCGCCTAACAAATCTTATCGCACCGCGCGGGACGCGCTTGCATGTATCCGAAGTTTCTGGAAAGTTATCGATGCTTCTATCCGCAGTCTGTTATCGCCGCACCTTGTGTTATCTGATTTATTCGCCTGACGCGAATGGTGTAGAACTTTGTGGAAGGCACGCGGGTCGCAACGATTAGTCTGGAACATTCGACGATTCTGTATAAAAGCCGACGCGCTTGACCCGCTGATCAGATTTTCGACGATCGCCGACCGTGTTCGCCGCTATCGTTGTGCTATAAGTGTAGCCTCTTTTGTGGGCACAGGTTCGCCCAATAAAAGTTAGTTTTGTGTTCCACAGTATTGCTACTGTGTTCTTTGACGTCACGACCACGTGACATCTGGTGGAGGTGCTTTTCGTCCATGTACCGGACGCCCCCGACAAGCCGTGATCCAAGCCCGGACCGCAAAGAGAGCACCAACGTAGTACTGGACCAGCGAGCAAGCCGTCGTCTACAACAGCTGCCCCCGGAGCACGGACTTCTACCTGAGAAGCCCAAGAAGATTGTGGCCAAGACAACCACGATGGCTGCCCCAGTGTCACCCATCGTACTTCAACAACCCAGGGAGCCCCCTACCTTCCGTGGAGCTACGTCAGAGGATCCTGAAACCTGGCTCGAAACCTTCGAAAGGATCTCGACCTTCAATAACTGGACCTCTGAGGATAAGCTACGACACGTGTACTTCTCCTTGGAAGATGCCGCGAGGACTTGGTTCGAAAACCGGGAGTCCACCCTAGCAACATGGGACCTATTCCGCAGTAACTTCCTGAGGACGTTCACGAGCGTTGTCCGAAAAGAAAGGGCCGAAGTTCTACTGGAAACACGAGGCCAACTACCCAATGAGACCATCGCCATCTTCACAGAAGAGATGACCCGTCTTTTCCGGCACGCCGACCCGGAAATGTCCGAAGAGAAAAAAGTGCGTTTCTTGATGCGAGGCGTAAAGGAGGAACTTTTCGCCGGAATGGTAAGAAGCCCACCGAAGACCGTCGACGAGTTTCTTCGTGAGGCGACGAGCATCGAGAAGACACTGGAATTGCGGAACCGGCAATTCGACCGCCGCACCAAGCCAACAAGCTACGCCGGAATTCAATCACTGGCCACGGACGATCTGCGCGAGACCATCAGGGCCATTGTGCGCGAAGAACTGCGCAAGGTCTTGCCATCGTCACAGCCTCAAGCGACTACGATTGCCGACGCCGTACGTGAGGAACTCCAACAACTTGGAGTAGCCCCTGAATCGCCGCAGCCTGAGCCGCAAGCGATGACCTACGCCGCCGTCGCACGCCGTCAAGGTCCCCCTCCGCGACCGCGCCAGGGCCCTGTCACGCCGCAATTCCGTCGTCCGCCGCCGCCGCCGCCAGCACGACCACCCGTCGCCCAGCGCACCTACGCGAGGAAGACGGACATTTGGCGCGCTCCTGACCACCGCCCGCTCTGCTACCACTGCGGCGAAGCCGGCCATGTTTACCGCCGATGCCCATACCGCGAGCTGGGATTGCGAGGCTTCGCCGTCAACGCACAGCGCCCGAGGGAAGGTGAACGCCCTCGTGACATCGCCGACTACCTCGCCGCCACTCAGTGGAGCCCTCGACGACCGTCCCGTTCGCCGTCACCAGGCCGCTACCTGTCGCCACAGCGCCGACCATACACTGGCCCAGCCCGGGGCCGGTCCGTCAGCCCATATCCGGAAAACTAAAAGCAGCAACCGATGGAGGTGCGGTTGCTGTTCGTCGAACTGACGAAGATCCTCCGCCGCCGACGAAGACGCCGAAAAGCCTATCTCGACGACATAACAACGACGACACACCGCCGTCCCGACGAAGTCTGGCAGGAAAGAACACGCTGACGAAAGACCACCTAACGACGCCACGTACCAACCACAGGTCAACGCGACGCAGCCGTGATCCGACGCCGAGGCGTAACTGCAACGCAAGACAAAGAACCACCGACCTCGACGTGCTTCTCGACGGCCACGCAGTCACCGCCTTAGTAGACACCGGAGCCGATTACTCTGTCATGAGTGGACCCATTGCAGCCCAATTGAAGAAAGTTAAGACTGCATGGGAAGGCCCGTTAATTCGGACCGCTGGAGGACACCTAATCACGCCGAGTGGTATCTGCACGGCAAGAATTACCATTCATGACCGGACTTACCCTGCCACCTTCGTTATCCTGCAACAGTGTTCACGAGACGTCATTCTCGGAATGGACTTCCTGAACCAACACGGCGCAATCATCGACTTGAAGTCGAAGTCAATAACGCTGTCGGAAGATCAAGCGATACCGCCGGAGAGCTGTCGTAGTCACCACGCCTTGAGTGTGCTCGAAGATCAAGTGAGTATCCCGCCTCGCTCCAGCATTTTTATTTTGGTCGGCACCCAAACACCCGCTGACGTAGAAGGCGTCATCGAAGGCGACCAACGTTTACTGCTCGACCGTGAAATTTGCGTCGCAAGAGGGATCGCTCGACTGCACGGAGGAAACACGAAAGTGTTGCTGACAAACTTCAGCCAGGAGTTCAAGCACATCAACAAGGGCACGACGATCGCATACATCGAGGAAATTCAGGAAACCAGCGATGCCTTTGTCCTCTCGGATTCTGTTGCATCTACCCCGACGACCGTAGTTCCCGAGCCAGACTTCGACATAAATCCAAGTCTCCCCGTGATTAAGCAGCAACAGCTCGGAAGTCTGCTTCGACGATACAAAGACTGCTTTTCGACGTCATCGAGGATTCGACAAACACCAGTCGCAAAGCATCGCATAATAACCGAAGAGTGCGCTCGACCACTACGCCAGAGCCCTTACCGAGTTTCGACGCGAGAACGCGAAGCTATAAGACAACAAGTCGACGAAATGTTGCGCGACGACATCATCCAGCCGTCGAAAAGCCCGTGGGCGTCTCCAGTTGTTTTAGTGAAGAAAAAGGACGGAACCCTACGTTTCTGCGTCGATTATCGTCGACTGAACAAAATCACGAAGAAAGACGTATACCCCCTCCCACGGATAGACGACGCATTGGATCGGCTCTGCAATGCTAAATACTTCTCATCGATGGACCTCAAGTCTGGCTACTGGCAAATAGAAGTCGACGAAAGGGATCGCGAAAAGACCGCCTTCATCACGCCAGACGGCCTCTATGAATTCAAGGTTATGCCATTTGGACTGTGCTCGGCGCCTGCAACGTTCCAGCGCGTGATGGACACGGTTTTAGCAGGATTGAAGTGGCAGACCTGTCTTGTTTACTTGGATGACGTCGTCGTCTTCGCCGGAAATTTCGACGATCACCTTAAGCGGCTTGCGACAGTATTAGAGGCCATCAAGTCATCAGGGCTCACTCTGAAGTCGGAAAAGTGTCGCTTCGCTTACGATGAGCTTCTATTCCTAGGCCACGTCATCAGCAAATCTGGAGTACGCCCCGACCCGCAGAAGACAGCTGCCATCGCAAAGTTCCCGCAGCCAATCGACAAGAAGGCAGTGCGCAGATTCCTTGGCATGTGTGCCTACTATAGGCGCTTTGTCAAGGACTTTTCACGCATCGCGGAGCCGCTAACACATCTAACGAAATGTGATGTCGAGTTCAAGTGGGGAACGCCGCAGGCCGACGCATTTCAAGAACTCAAACGACGCATGCAGTCGCCGCCGGTACTTGCACACTTCGACGAGGACGCCGATACTGAAATCCACACTGACGCCAGTAGCCTAGGCCTTGGTGCCGTCCTAGTCCAGAGGAAAGACGGACTTGAACGGGTGATATCTTATGCTAGCCGGTCGCTGTCAAAAGCGGAAGGCAATTATTCTACGACTGAAAAGGAATGCCTCGCCATCATTTGGGCTACAGCAAAATTCCGCCCTTACCTCTATGGCAGGCCATTCAAAGTCGTCAGCGACCATCACGCGTTGTGTTGGCTAGCTAACTTAAAGGACCCTTCAGGACGGCTGGCGCGGTGGAGCCTCAGATTGCAAGAATATGACGTCACCGTAATATACAAGTCCGGAAGAAAACACTCTGACGCCGACTGCCTGTCACGCGCCCCCATCGATCCCCCGCCGCAAGACGACGAGGACGACGACGCCTTCCTTGGAATAATAAGCGCGGAAGACTTCGCCGAACAGCAACGAGCAGACCCGGAGCTAAAAGGCCTCGTCGAGTACTTGGAAGGGAACACCGACGTTGTCCCCAGGGCATTTAAGCGTGGGTTGTCTTCGTTCACGCTACAAAACAACCTGCTCGTGAAGAAGAACTTCTCACCAGTCCGCGCCAGCTACCTTCTTGTTGTACCGTCAGCGCTGCGTCCAGAAGTACTGCACGCCCTACACGACGATCCAACCGCTGGGCACCTTGGATTCTCCCGGACGCTGTCGAGGATACAGGAAAGGTATTACTGGCCGCGTCTGACCGCCGAAGTCGCCCGTTACGTCAAGACATGCCGAGACTGTCAACGGCGCAAGACACCACCGACAAGGCCAGCAGGATTATTACAGCCGATCGAACCTCCTCGCCGACCATTCCAGCAGATTGGGATGGATTTGTTGGGGCCGTTTCCGATGTCAACATCCGGGAATAAGTGGATCGTCGTGGCGACGGACTACCTCACCCGCTTCGCTGAAACTAAAGCTCTACCAAAAGGCAGCGCAGCCGAAGTGGCGAAATTTTTCGTCGAGCACATCCTGCTGCGACATGGTGCCCCAGAAGTCCTCATCACCGACAGAGGAACGGCTTTTACAGCAGAGCTCACCCAAGCCATTCTGCAGTACAGCCAGACAAGCCACAGGAGGACAACTGCCTACCATCCGCAGACGAATGGTCTCACGGAGCGCCTGAACAAGACCCTCGCCGACATGCTAGCAATGTACGTCGACGTCGAACACAAGACGTGGGACGCGGTCCTGCCGTACGTAACCTTTGCGTACAACACGGCGGTGCAAGAAACAACGCAGATCACGCCGTTTAAGCTGGTTTACGGCAGGAACCCGACGACGACGCTTGACGCCATGCTGCCGCACGTAACTGACGAAGAGAATGTTGACGTCGCTAGCTACCTCCAGCGCGCCGAAGAAGCCCGACAGCTCGCCCGCCTGCGAATCAAGAACCAGCAGAGGACCGACAGCCGACACTACAACCTCCGACGACGCTTTGTCGAGTACCAGCCCGGTGACCGTGTTTGGGTTTGGACCCCTATACGCCGACGAGGACTGAGCGAGAAGCTCTTGCGTTGCTATTTCGGACCGTACAAGATCATCCGACGTATTGGCGCACTGGACTATGAGGTCGTGCCAGACGGCATTTCGCTGTCACAGCGGCGCCGCTCACGACCTGAAATTGTCCACGTTGTGCGACTCAAGCCGTATCACCAGCGTTGACGAACTTTGGAACTTCGCATAACTGACCTTTGGACTTGATTTCTTTTCGTTGTTTTGTTACTTATGTTTAATAAGTGTCCTTTTGTGTTTCGCTCTCTTATATTTGTAGCATCGGGACGATGCTATTTAAGAAGGGGGTATTAACACGTGTACTTATATTTATCGGGCGACCACGTTTCGCCGCCTAACAAATCTTATCGCACCGCGCGGGACGCGCTTGCATGTATCCGAAGTTTCTGGAAAGTTATCGATGCTTCTATCCGCAGTCTGTTATCGCCGCACCTTGTGTTATCTGATTTATTCGCCTGACGCGAATGGTGTAGAACTTTGTGGAAGGCACGCGGGTCGCAACGATTAGTCTGGAACATTCGACGATTCTGTATAAAAGCCGACGCGCTTGACCCGCTGATCAGATTTTCGACGATCGCCGACCGTGTTCGCCGCTATCGTTGTGCTATAAGTGTAGCCTCTTTTGTGGGCACAGGTTCGCCCAATAAAAGTTAGTTTTGTGTTCCACAGTATTGCTACTGTGTTCTTTGACGTCACGACCACGTGACAGTATTTACTCACACAATGAACACACTTTTCCCGAAAGATAAGCACAAAGTTGGGGGGTGCGTTCATTATGCAGGGTAAAATTTTGAGCAATATTTTTTTCAGCGGCTACCTCTAAAAAAGTCAGTTTCGCCCGAAATACGAACCATCAATTGCAATAGCAAATGTGTAGACAGCTCCACGAAGTAAGGATAGTAGTTTTATCAGCCGTATAAACTTGCAAACATTCGCTTCAACGTAAACTGAGCAGCGAGATTGCAGCACTCGCAAATGTATGAGCCGCCATCGACTCAGCCCCTGATGCAGATCGCTTTAAAAATAGGGCGCGCCGCGGCCGCGCAATGCACAGTTGCTGCCAGAGTAAAATGCCATGCCCCTCCCTCTCCTCCCCCCGATGCCATGCGCGCGGCGGTAGACGGCATGTTTCCTTCCCACTTTCCTCCCTTGTACGCGGGAAATCGAACCGTGATCGTTGGCGCCCTCGGGTGCGGTTGCGCAATACGCATTAGCTGCCAGCGTACAATGCCGCCGTCCCCTTCTCTCCCCCCACCGTCGGGGTCTCGTGCACGACGCAAGACAGTGCGCGAGATTGAGCCGCGATCGTCGGCTTCCCTTGCGCGCTTTCACTCACACCTGCGCTTTGTGGCACGTGGCGACAATGATGGCAAAAATGTGCCTGGAGCGTCCATATAATTGCTATCGCAATAAAAGTAGGAGACACGGCACGATTCGGCATCCAACACGGCATCGGACACAATCTTACTTGCCGAACATCGTATCAGAAGCTGAATCGTACAATGTGTCTCCTACTTCATGGCAGCAAGTTCAGGGTGTGATCACTATGCGAGGGAAAAAAAAAAAAAGAAAACTTCCTTGATTGGAAAAGTGGGGGCTGCGTTCATTACATTGCATTCATTATGTAAGTAAATACGGTACATCTTGTGGGTGAGTATGAGCGAGCTCCGCTTTTTGCCTGCCTATGATTATAAATAAACTTTATTATAAGAACTTATTGTCCTAAGTGGCTTGGGACTACTACAGTGTGCTATTAGGGGTGTGTGAATATTTGAAACTTTAGAATAACGAATTGAACAGAGCCACATTCGATTCAGTGTTTGAATGTCATAATCGAATAGTTACTACTCGTAAATGCAAATTGTAGACCAAACACTTTTCTAATACGGTAAAACCTAGTTACACCGTACCCATACTCGATGGCAGAATGGCTGCATTGCCACTGGATGCAACGGCCAGTAGGATGCCACCGTCAGAGACTGAAACGTCATGACAGCCGCAGCCGTCAACACTCTAGGCTGTGTTCTGGGCAGGCCAGACACATTCACAGCCGACAGGAAGGCCAGGTCCCTCACCACTTGTTCTGCCAGAGTGGGCGGCAGCTAGTACTGCAACTGCCTCCAAGCACACTGCATGAGGCCGTCTGCTGCCTTAGCCAACTCTGCGAGATTGGCAAACTGTTTGCCCTCTACCAAGCCTTCCAAGTTGCAGGTGCATCTGCCACAACAAAAGGTCAACATTCTCTAATTCCGACACTTTGCCGCCATTGCGATCATAACAGGCCATGATCGTGTCAATATATCCTTTTAAATTTTCTTCTGGGTGCTGCGTGCAGAGCTTGAGTTCTTGTTGGAAGCAGTGCTTCGCGTCGATAGAAGAGAATTCTGGAATGAAGGCCTCTGTAAGTTCCTCCCACGATGCAAACTTGGTCACGAAGTGCCACCAGTAGTTTTCTTTTAAAAGTAGTAAAGTCAGATCCCCGACCCAGTGGCCATTCAACATAATGTGTTTTGTATCCGCATAAACTGTACCAGCTTATTGCATACACATTGGTTAAAACGTAGAGTTTCCACTTTTCGTCGCGCAAACACGGCTGTGCGTCGTCCCCATCGGGCGGCCTGGCAGAACAACAAGCCTCAGAGATCGGAACAACGGCCTCCAAGCGCCCTCTACGTTTGCACGTGAAGCCACATCAACGTCAACATCATTTCGACGCCGTGCCAGAGAGCGTTGTGGCGTTGTGCAAGCGAGGACTCGCATCAAGCCGAAGCTCGGATAAAAAGACCCCGGGTGCTCAGCATAGAAGAAAAATTAGACATCGTCCGTGCTATCGAACGTGACACGAAGTCGGCACTGGCACGCGAAAGGGATCTGCTGTTGACCACAGTGTGTGGCATTTGGAATACGAAGAAGTTGCTCGGCAGCGCTGCTGCGATCGCGAAGAGATGTCGGCTACGAGGTTCGACTTTTCGCCATTGTTGCCTCTGTTGTTGTCAAAGCGTCGACTAGCAACAGTGATGAGGACGACAAAGAAAATGACAACTCGGGTGATTCAGGCCCGACAGTGGCAGAAGCTGCGCGTTACGTCAGCCTCATTAATGCAATTGTCGTGACGAGAACAGGGGCGTGATAACCTAACTATTCTAAACGAAAAGTATTTCGAACTCTGGCACCTGGCAATGAAAAAGGCGCCCTACTGCAGCGCTACTGCACGCGTGCACGGAGAATACGTAACGCCAACAAGGAATCTGCCATGCGAGTGTTTTCTGAGGACAGGGGGCTGGATGGAAAGCTGGCACGCAGCTTCAGTAAGTTTGAGGCCGCTGTCGTCGTGCTAGGCTGCCGCGGCATCAAACGAAAATAACACTTTTGTCACGCGAATAAATAAATACTGTACGTCTTTTTCCCCTTTCATCGCACTCTCTCTGTGTTCCGTTTTCGACAGGTAAGTGGTCGATCTCATGCTATTTCGGTTAAACACTACTACCATTTAGTACGTACTTTTTCCGAGCTCTGGCCAACTACAGTTTAATGAGGTTTCACTGTATTTAGGGAGCTGAGGTCCAGCAGAGCAGCATCGCCTGATGGTTGAACCGCCACCGCTGCTGTCACAGAACCTACTGACACTGCCTCGGCCGCCATCAGCCTTTGTTGAACTGCTGCCACAACTTGCTCATGTTGCATGGTGAAGCCATTGGTCTGCCTCAGCAAATGCTGTGGCAACTCTTCAGGCATGTTCACCACCTCCATGTCCATGTACATCCCAGACAGGCCCCCACTTGTTACGAATCACGACATGCTGACATGTTAGTTGCAAACATCCCCTTTATTACAATACTCTCTGACTGTTCACCCATGCTGTTCACCTGCTGTCCTCTGGAAGACTGTACGCCTGTAGAGTGGTCGACTCAGCTTCGAGAGCATCTAAAGCGTCTTCAGGAGATTCATTGGAATCTCAGGGCAGCAGCTGAGAGAAACTCTGAATAATGAAACGAAGACTTGAAAGCGATGCCTGTGAAATAAATTTCTAGTTGGCCACCTCCGCATTCTTCCGAGTTGCGTTTCAGAGTTGCGTCCACATCTATAACGCTTTGCCTCCTCGCATTTCGGAAACATTTTCCGTAGAGGAGGCCCAACGTGGTCGCTGACACTAAGGGGTAGGTTGTGCTTGGCGAGGAGCCCCGTAAACAGGCACTCCACACGTATGACATTGTCGTCTCAGTTGTTCCTGAGAAAGTTCACTATGTTGTCTTGCTGCTCAGCGGTGCAAACATAGCTTTGATGCTTCGCTGTAGAAACATGCAATTTAAAGTCGCCTTTGCCACCGTGAGGCACGCTGACATGCATCCACACGTTGTACCAAATGCAAAATGTTCTTCTTTTCTTGATGTCAAAAAGCACGGAAATTAAGAAGTGTAAGATGGCAAGAACTTCTGCAAATACCTTTTCTTGGGCTTTGATAGCACCATGGCATCAAGCACACGAGGTTTATAACTTTACATGGTGCACCGCACACACGGCCTAGCCAACTGTAATCATACACACAAACAGGAGTAACAATGCACCATGGAGAAAGGCATGCATGAAATGCAAGAGCTACATTGGCTCTGGCTTTGGTCGGCTTACTAGGCACCGTAGTTGGCTGCTTAGTCGATAATACCGATGGCGCTAGTGCAGCCATTATTGGTGATGCTGATGATTAAGATGCGGCTGCAGATTCCGCAGTGCCGGTTTCGCAAAAACCATTATTGCGCAAACAGAGACAACTTTTCGGGAGACATAGTGATCGTACAATCAGAAGGTTTAGTAAAAATCGGGAGTTCCCTGGGCAAATCAGGAGGGTTGGCAGATATGCATATGTTAATAATTCGTTAATAACTGAGATTTAGCACAATGAGTTGCACAGTGGGTAATGATGAACACTGAAATGCTATGTTTCAGATTAATTTTGACTGCCTGAAGTTATCTGAGAAACACCAAATCAAGGTATATTACACAGGCATTTTTGTAATCTGTTGCCTTTGAATACAGCTGCTGCAGCCAGGGACGAAATATGTGACCTCGTTGCTCAGCCACCGTTGACCAGTAAGTAGTGTGCAGCGTTTGGCAGGACCAAGTGAGACATCGCAAGAAATGGCTGGCACTGAATGCAAGCCCTTTGTATCCGACAATGCAAGAACCCAAAGAATGGGGCTCACCCAGGGAATCAGGTATGGCCTGCCGCCGCTTTGATGACACAGTAGCGATCACGGTGCCTGCACGCCTCTCAGTCTGGAAACGGCCTCTGCGCCCCCCTTCCTCCTCCTCTTCTTCTTCATCTTCTATACGCCTAAGGGACTCCCTCTCATCAGAGGCGGCACGGGACAGACTTGGAGAAGAGGGCGGCTCACTGACCAGTGACGGTATGGGCTCCTCTGGTTTCTCATTGGGAGCTGGTGCTGCATTCTGGACTGCCTTCTGTGGCCGGTTAGGTGGTCGAAGGCGCTGGGAACGAGGCTGCAGACTTGACAAACTCTGCAAGTTTGTGAAGTCACAATGCTTAATTGCTGGATACATAGCATGACATGGATTAAGAATGTCTAGCTGTTAAAGCCAGTCGACAAGTTAGAAATGGCATTCGAGAAATTAGAAATGGCAGTGCGTGATAGGTACACACCTGTGGCACACTGACTAAGCACTGCAGGAAAACAAGATGTTTCATGACTTACCGTCTTGTTTTCCTCCTTGTATTCTTTTTGCCCTTCATCACTCAGTAAAACATTTATCTTTTACTATAAGTGCATGAATTTCATGCTGCACAACAGTCAAGGCAGCAAATAAAAGTGGCAACAGCTACATGAGCAATATACAAAGAAAGAGCCTCATTTGTTAGACTGATCAGATTGTGCCAACAAAGCATATGATAGTGCTAAAGGTTCACTGGCATCTGGCACTGTGGTCATTGCAGTGTGTCCTTTACACACTGTGGACAAAAAGATAACTTGCTACTGGTGGGAGCTGAACCAATAACTAAGGTAAGCTATCTTTTCGTCCACTTTCACTTTTACTTTTCTTCATTATTTTCTACATTTAAATTTAAACCACGGCTAATTACCTCTATGAATTCCTTGGCATCATTGCCTGTTGGCTTTACATGGCAATGATTACTAAAAATCAAGCCCTTTGCTTTTCCTTCTTTTTCATTCATTGCTGATATCATTTAAAAATAATGTTGCCTAGTAAACCAAAACCATAATTTTGTGTTCGATTGGGGAAATGCTAGGAACAGCGGAGGCTAGTATCGACGACACCTTCTGTCGAAGATTTATTTTTCGACACTCCCCATTGTGCTAAAGATTGTCAAATATGACTAACAGGTGCAGTGGTCATTTTATAAGGTAAATGGCATTACTCACCGAAGAAATACAACAGCAATGTTTAACGTGTCAAAAAATGTCAACCAAATTGATTAACTTTTGCGGGCCCAGTAAGAAAAAAGTTAAAGTTCCTACACCAGCTTGCTAAGATTAATTATTCTGACGGCATCTGCTCAAGCTTAGTTAATTTTTTATCCAAAAGATGGCCTAAAGTGTATTTTAAGGGAGCCGAATACATAATTTAAGAAGTTTTGCGAACTTTTACTGAACTGCAATAGTGCAAATATGACAAAACACTTTGAAATCCAATCCATGATGTAACACTAGCATTGCAGTGCAAAATTCAAGCTGTGGAAGGTTGGCCTCTCTTTTCTTGTCTAGTAATCAAGATCGCACTGTGAACTCAGCAACAAGAGAGTTCCGAAAGAACACATTATCAGTCTAAACTGACATAGTGTTTCTGTTTAGCGCCCCTTTAATAATAAATTCTGGATTTACCTCAAGATCTTCATTATCTTGAATCAGGGAATCAAAGTCTGGGTCTATATCAACATCCAGCACATCTCCATCATCGTTGGTTCTGAAGAAGAAAGTAAGAATCACTATAAGAACACAACAGCAGCACAGAACTTCTCTGGACATGTGCTATAAAAGAGTGGAAGAACATTTAACAGTAAGCAAATAACTATAAATATAGAATGTGATCGCAACATAACACAAAATGTCATGCTCAGGATTATCCACGTCATGTCACAAAAGGCTGACTGCATATAAGGCTCCTGCACAAGCTCACTGATGCATGAGCCATTTCCTATGTTTTTTTTTTATTATTTATCAATACTGTCAGCTGCTTTTTGGCAGCCAAGGCAGGGCTGGCACATGAAAAAGAAAGAAAGATACTTGTATGGAACAAGATAATGTTGAAATAAAATTCAAACATAGCAGAAACAAACAATCAAAAGTACTTCTCTGCAACTGTGCAGAACACTAGCGCTGATTACTAAGGAATCGTGTTGATTACTAAGGAATCAAACAGGAATCATCCTGTCATCATAAATCTACACGACTACCGAGAGAAGACTTTAATACTGAAGGTATGCCCGAAATTGAAAGGTTCAGAGTATTCAGTCAGCGAAGACTACTCGAAAAGAATTTGGAATGTCACAAAGAAATTATGGGAAAGCACATCACAGGAAAAGAATAATGGCGCTAAAGTTAAGGTGGTTTTTGATAAGTTAAGCATTAACAATGATATGTTTGGATGGGATAATGCAAAAAACAAACGATATAAAATCCCAAAGAACCATAAATGACACCAGAATGAGACCAGTCCTGCATTCAAAATCTTAAACATAAACTATCGTAGCGTCGTCAATACAGCTGTAAAACTTGAAGGCATGCTGTTCTCGCATGACATCGACGTTGCCACGCTTACGGAGACGTGGTTGAGCAGTGAAATATTTGACAGTGAGTTTGTTCCCAAGGGCTATAAGGTCTTTTGGGGTGACCGCGACAGAAGAGGTGGAGGAGTGGCCATTTTGTACAAATCATCAATACAACTTTTTAGTATCCCCAATGCGCAAGATATTGAAGCTGTCTATTGCAAAGCATACATCAACGAGGTCTGTTTCATCCTTGGCATTTTTTATAGGTCTCCAAACTCCTCTGTTGCAGTACTTGAAAACTCAAGGGAATATATGCACTGCCATGTAAAATCGGATGAACGAATACTACTGGCAGGGGACTTTAATTTACCAAACATCGATTGGCACACCTTTTCATTGCATTCTGCTCACACTGTTGATAACACAATCTTTGACATTGTATTCACTTTTGACTTACTGCACATGGTAAATAATTTCACGAGAGAACAGGGAGCCATAGGCTCAATTCTAGACTTATTTTTTACAAGTGGTGCCATCCGAAATGCGATAACCTGTGAAGTCCCAAACGAGATTTCTGATCACAAAGCTGTCCTGTTGAGCTTGTCAAATGTCTACCCTGATCATAAAAACAGTGTTCATTTGTTTCCCAATTTTTCTCGAGCTGATGATGAATCTATTGTCGATATGCTTGCATTTTACTTCGATGACTTCAGAAACAGCACTTGCAATATAAATGACTTATGGCTTTCCTTTAGGGGAATTGTCTCTGAATGTATCCGCCGTTTTGTTCCCAAAATTGCAAAATCTTCTGTGCACCATAACCGATGGATTTCTCGTGAGACGTTACGCTTACAGTGAAGGCTTAAAAGGTTAAAAACGAAATAAAGAACAAATGTAACCTTAACATCTATTGTGGAGGGCACTTCAGAACAACTAAAACAGAAAATAATTTGTGACAAACAAAAATATTACGGAACGATGCTGCCTTCGTTTATTAACACGTCTCCCGGGAGATTCTGGCACCGAACCACACCTAAATCTTCTTCCAACAGTGGGTTCATGATAGACGGCAAATGTGTAAGTGATGAGACTGTCGTTTGTTCTGCTTTTCACAAATTCTTCCAGTCGGTATTTACCAAAAATAATGGTTGCCTTCCCAACTTTTCTATATTGGTTCCTGTTATATCTGACATTATTTCTGAGAGCGGCATATTTAATTTGCTATTGAACGTTGACACTAAAAAGTCACCAGGACCAGGATTCCTCTCCCTTGCACTACTTTAGTGTTTGCCGAGAGCATTGAGTGTATGCAGCGTGAGTGGAGTCACCCCTGGTTTGCTGTCACCTGCACATTATCTGCGCTGCTGCCCCGGACTACGATCGAGCCACCCTGAGCAATGGTAATGCCGTGGTCAGGTCGGCGGAGCGACTTAAGCAGCCGCCTGTATCCGGCTCACAACCCTCGACGGCAAAGAAAAGGGCCGGCGGTCACCAACAGCTACTGCGGCTCTCGCCAGCGGGGTGCGTCAGTGCTAGCGACGCTGGCTCGTATCGACTACTGCGTCGCCGTTTCCGGAGTCCTGGCCTGGAATCGTGCCGTCGAGTCTGCGGAGCTACTGCTGTGACCAGCGGATGGTAGCGGTGCATGTTATGGACAGCGTGTGGACATTTCCTCTACGCGGCCACTGTTGCATGTACTACCTTGTTCGCGAAGCACACGTTGATGTTAGACCGTGTGACATGTTTCGCCACAATATGTAGTGATTTAAGGTTGGGGGATGTCGGGATGTACGACTCTCACACGTCCCCTGATATGTTGTTTTCTCGCATAGCTCCCGTCTCCTGTTATCCGGCTTCGCCGCGTGGCTTGGTGCCAGTGGCAGTCTGGTTGAAACACACTGCGAGAGATGGCACGAGTGTGGCTCTGCTAACGCCACCTAATGGCAGGGTTACTTGGGCGCAGAAAGGAGAAGGCTCTTCCTCTTTGGCTCAGGCTCGGCAAGCTGCGCGGACGTTTTGCACGTGCGATGATCGATGCTTCTGCGAGACCGTCTCACAACGCCTACCCCTGAATGGACGAACATGATCATTCGAACTTGCCACAGTTCGCGTGACTGTAAGCGCGAACGACCAGGCGTTGGTGTCCAGCATGGGGCAAACATATTTGCTTATTATCCGGTCACGGTGGGTCGGATTCCCGCGATTTGTCGCACCCATCAGCATGTTTTGTGGATGGCAACTCGGCTAGCAGGCATTAGTCTATGAAAGGTAAAGTTAAGCATGGACGGCGTAATGTTTGGCTGGGACGAAGCTAAAGATAAGCGCTTTAAGCTTACTAAAAAGAAATGAATTGACAAGATAAGCAGTAGGCCCTTCACAATTCTTAACATGAATTGCCGCAGTGTCGTGAATAAGACTGTCCAGCTTGAGAGCATGCTTTTTTCATTAGACCCCGATGTGGCTGTACTAACCGAAACTTGGTTAAGCGATGATATATTTGACAGTGAATTCGTACCAAAGAATTATAAAGTCTTACGTAGGGACAGGGATAGAAGAGGGGGAGGTATTGCTGTACTGTATAAATCTTCCATTATGCTGCAGACAATGCCTGATGTTCCGGATGTAGAAAGCATACTTTATAAATTATACATGAATAATTTTAGATATAACCTTGCAGCTTTGTACAGACCTCCTAACTCCACTGTTGATATCTTGGAGCGCTTGTCAACTTATATGCATTCATATGTAATGTGAAAAGATAAATTAATACTAACCGGAGATTTTAACCTGCCAAATATCAATTGGGAAACTTTTTATTCGTATTCAATTCAGAGTGCAGAAAGTATTATAACTGATATAGCTTTTACCTTTGATCTACTACAAATTGTGAAGGATTTCACAAGAATTCAAAATGATTCAAGGTCCATTCTTGATTTCTTTTTTGTAAGTGGCACCATAAAAGACTGCATCTCATGTACAGTAACATCTAGTATTTCTGATCACAATGCATTTGTCCTGACGTTGAAAAGTGCTTTAACCAATCGAACCAATAAGGTTCAATATTTTCCAAATTTTTAAGAGCACAGGATGACTGTATACTAGATGCGCTAGCTTTTAACCACGATCACTTTCAAAGCCTTGATTGTAAACAACCTCTGGCTTTTTTTCAAAGGCCTCATTTTTGATTGTGTGGAATGCTTCGTTCCTAAAATAGCGAAAAAGTTCGAGCGCCGCAATTCATGGATTACGCGAGAGACGTTACAGATGAGGCGGAAACTTAAGCGATTAAAAAAGAAACGCGCCATAATAAAGGACAGCGAAGAACTGAAAGCCGATATTGATAACTTATCCGAAAAACTTCACGAAAAGATTGTCAAAGATAAAAGAGTATTATCACAGCACATTACTACTGTTACGTTTCGCCTACGACGCGCAGTATAGCCGGCGCGGATGCAACGGACGCCGGGGCTTCGTTCAAAGCGGCGGACATTTTGGCCCGTTCGGAGCTGCCGCAAAGCCTCCCCGCCAAGCGCGTCCAGGCGTGTTTCAGTGCCACGTGTCTTCGTGTGTGCGTGTGTGTGTGTGTGCCCACGCTTGTCAAAGCGCGGCAGCCGGGGAGAGGAGCTCCCCAAGTGTGAAGCGAGGAGGCCTGACCGGCGCCGGCTTGGCGGATGCGTCACTACACTCGTCTCAACGTGTCTCTCAGCCTGTCCGTGCCCCGCCATCACGTGGTCTCATCCCGTGACCTTCCTTCTTGCCCGCGACGCCGAGAGTATAAGAGCAGCTGCCCCCGGACGCCAGGAGAGAGGCTCCGATTTCTTCTGTTGAGTTACGTGCTCTCCCGTCTCTCCACTTCGGTCTACCTGACCGCCCGCTCTTTTGCGATGTTAGAATAAACAAGTTGTTCTGTTACCAGTCGACTCATGCTTTGCCGGGACCTTCGGATGCTTCCAGTTGTGCCCCAGGCCGCCAGGCCAACGCTACCCTTGGGGCTTGCAACCCATTTGCAACAACGGGCGTCAGCACTGAGATTACAACAACTCGTGCCAGCGGTGCGGTTACAACACTACCAAACTTTATCTGATCAATAAATGGTCACTACAACATCGACACGTCTCACATCACCTATACAACAGGTTACGCTACCAGACAGCGACACTCACTAGCTGTAACTCCATTTACAGCATGTGTCAACTGCTTCAAGTTGTCCTTTTTTCCTAGAACTATAGTAGATTGGAATAAGCTGGCCGATGAAACTGTAACACAGGACTTATTATCACTTTTCGAAACATATCTTTAATTAAAAAAAAACATTTTTTTGCACTTGCTGAGATCATTAGTGATAGCACTGTTTGACTGTATGATTGGGAAAGATCGCTGAAGTAACGTTGAAGAACTTGTTCTTGCGCCTGTTTTTTGCACTTGTGTGAAGCGCTTGTGTGAAGAATTTTTTTAGTGCAGTTCCCCATTTTTGTATGTATTCTGTTTTGTAAACTTACTCGTGTACCAAGCTGCTAAGATCTCGTTTAAGATCACAGCATGTATAAATAAAAAATAAAAATAAGGTGCAATAAGTGCCGTTGTGATTGTTTGCACTACTATGTTGACGTTCCTTTGTCCTAAGAGCACAGCTAAGAACCCCACACTTTAAAGGAAAGAAATGCGCCAAACCACCTGCGGAGAGAAGAAACTTGCACTCCACCTTACCTACAGCAGCTGTCCTGCAGTCTTCCTCGAAAGTTAGAGATAAGGACTGTCTCTCCTGTGGGTCTTTAAAGCACTCAACTTCTGTTTGTGACAGCAGCATCAACTACGAAGAAAAGTTGAAGAAACTGGCTGCAGAGAACCGATGTTATTGATGCACCGTGAGAGGACATCTTGCCAAAGACTGTTATAGAAAAGTAAAGTGTGGAACATGCAGAGGAAGACAAGTTTACTCAATGTGCGATCCCAAGTGGAAACCTAAGAAGACTGAACAAGAAAGTCCGGTAACCTCGAACAATCTTCATACCAGCTCTCGCTCGTATGTGGATGCCGACGTTTTATTGCAGACATTTTGGGCATGGATCATCCGAAAAAATCAAAGGGCCTAAATTCGTGGAATTGTAGACAGCGGAAGTCAGCGCACGTTCATTCGTGAAGACGTATCCAAGACACTTGGCTCGAAAGCACTTGGATCTGTTAATTTACAGCTAAATATTTTTGGATAGACAAGCACGGTTACCATACCAGTATGACAATTGAGAGTACCTGGTACAGGCCACTGAAGTACCGTTAGTCTACAAGGATGTTGTTCAAGTGCCACTCGTGCATGACTTTCTAAGAACCATTGAAAGCGACTGACACCTTCTTGCAGATAAGCTCTTATTACCGGACATGGCTGCTGTTCGTGGTATTAGCCTTTTAATTGGTGCTGACCAGCTATGGCAATTCATGTCCGGAGAAATGAAACGATACCACAGCCAGGAAGACTTGGTGGTGCTGGGTTCTGCATTTGGCTGGATGTTACAAGGACCACTTTCTTTTAACACCTCATTGGAAGCAGCACTCAACACATGCGTATTGCAAGTAAGTGCATCTACCGACTCTATCGATGATATTCTTTGGAGGTTCTGGGAGTTAGAGAGCATCGGGATTGTGCCAGTCGACAACACTCCAAATAAGCAACCTAATATGGTGCTAGAAAAAGCCGATTCTTCTAGCCGAAGACGGCTAGAAGATAACCGTTTGTAAGCACGGAAATGACTGATGTGTCTCGAAAAGAAAATGAAGAACAATCCAGAGTTTGCCTTAGGATATGATACCACGATCAGGAACTACAGATAAACCTTGTTAAACCGTACCCGCTTAAACAGAATTTTCGTTTTGTAAAACAGTAAATAATGTAAAAACAGTTGTGTTTCTTTATAGGCCGTGACCATTTATTCCATAACATTAAGAGACAGAAAGAGAGCGGTTTGGATTAGACAGTAAACGGGTATCGCCGATATAATTGTATTAAGAGAAAAAATGGAGCTGGGCAGTTCATGTAATGCGCAGGTTAGTTAACTGGTAAGCCATTAGGGTTACAGAATGGGTGCCAAGAGAAGGGAAGAGCAGTTGAGGATGGCAGAAGACTAGGTGGGGCGATGTAATTATGACATTCGCAGGCGCTAGTTGGAATCAGTTGGTGCAGTACAGGTGTAATTGGAGATTGCAGAGAGAGGCCTATTCCTACAGTGGACATAAAATAGGATGATGACGATGGCTTGTGACAAGCCACTATGAAAGAAACAATGAATGGGCAATCTATATTCAAAGGAGCAGCACAGATTAAATGAAAGGCTGGGTTTTTGGCTGTGTGGGGAATGACACTGACTGCTGGTCCGCTATTGCCTATGTCCTGGCGGACATGTGTCTCACCTAACAAATCGCTGAAACAAGCTCAACGTTCTGAAAGCTCAGCATCACCACACATCAAGTTTGCCTACATCTCAGAATGCCTTCAACTCCTACAATATGAGGTGCTGCGGTGTGATGTCTGCAAGCTTTTTCCCATTAAGGGGGGATGCGACAATTGAAGTGGTCAAAATGGTAAAAATTTTTGATTTCCCGATGTATTTTTTTTTCGTGATCCACGGACCTTCTTTTACCTCGTGGTGAAATATTATAACAAAATATGCAGTAGATATTGAGAAAACAGCACTTTCCTAGAGCACCGTCATCAAAAAGTGCGAAAAAACCGGCCTTCGGAAGGTGCCATCGCACCGCGGATAGCTCAGCTATCCGATGACGCAGAGTCGCCTGGTATCATCGTAAAGAGGAGAGATCGGACCTCAAGATAGCCGCAGCGCCATATTTCTCCACCGAAAAATAAAACCAGCAAATGCGAGCGAAAAAGAGGTAAAAGCGGCATCGTGATTGGGTGCAGTAGTCACCTGAGAAGCATGGAGCGCTCTTATTGGCTGTTGTACATTTGTATTGCCCGTGAAACACACTCGCGTGCATTGGCACAGCAGCGCTTTGTGCGTTCCATTCATTGTGCTTCACCATCGTGGCAGCCGAACTACCCTAACGCATGTGTTCTGTGATGAGCCCCAAAGGAAGCAAGTTCCGAACGGCCCACGCGTATGGAAAACGTCGAAAGGCGTCCAACAGAAGACAAAAACTGCCTGCAGAAGCGGATGCCGTCACCCGTGTTGACGAGGTGCGACCGGCACACGCGGGTGATTGGGAAAGCGCATCTGCGTGCAGTGCTGACGATGCGACCGCGTGCGCTGGTGACGACGTGACCGTGGGCTGTGTTGACGACGCGACCGTGGGCTGTGTTGACGACGCGACCACACGCTGTGGTGATAACGCGACCATGTGCACTGGTGATGAGGCGACCGTGAGCTGTGTTGACGTCGTGACCATGGGCTGTGTCAACGACGCGACCGCGTGCGGCGGTGATAACGCGACCACGTGCGCTGGTGACGACGCGACCGTGGGCTGTGGTGACGACATGCCCGCATGCGGTGGTGAAGGCGCACCCGTGTGTGGTCGTGACAGCAATGTGACATCGGCGAGAGTAGACGTCGCGTCAAATATTCAGCTGCGGATTTCAGCTCCGATTCCCACGAATGAAGAGATTGCGAAACGAGCGGATGTTTTGAATGCGCTGTCATCTGCAACAAAGAGCAAATTTCAGCTTTTGAAAGAAGGAGAGTGTGCTGACAACATGGTTCACGAGTCATCGTTTTTCATTGTATATAAAGCACTCTTAAACGAGCTGCTCTCTGCAGCAAGCTGCAATCAGTGCGGGAAAACACCAATTTGTGTTGAAACTGGGCCATGTATTGGGCTTGCGACTAAAATGGAACTGTTGTGTGACGACTGTGAGGTGATAAGCAAAAGGTGGTCATCCCCAAGATGTGCTGGCACTCAGAAGATGAACCCTTTTGAAGTGAATGTTCATGCACTGAGAGCTGTGCAGTCAGTAGGCAAAAAGCAAGCCAGATTGAATGATGTTTTCTTCCACATGGACATTTCCCATGGAGGACTGCATCACAAATCCTATGCAAGGCTGCACTGTAGGCATAGTCACCCTGCCACTGCCTCAGCAGCCATGACAATAATACGAAAGTGCACAGAAGGTGCGCGAGATCTACAGGGAACTTGGATGACAAGGGGCCACACAAGTCACACTGGTGTTGGCTGTGTTATTGAATTATATTCTGGTCTTGTCTTGGACCACTGTGTCCTGTCCAATTATTGCCATGGATGTTCTCTTGGCCCCAAGCCTGGAGACAGTATTTATTCAGAGTGGCATGAAGAACACCAACCACAATGCCAAAAAAACACTGAGGCAAGTGCAGGCCAAATGGAAATACAGTCGAACCCGACTATATCGAACCCGTTTACATCGAATTATTCTATATATCGAACAATTTCTGGTCACGGTATAGTTACAATGAGTATATATAGCAAAAATTACGCTTACATCGAACAAATATTGCGGTGACTCCCGATATATCAAACGTGAAGCGGCGGAAAAGTGCCCCCAGAAGTTGGCTTTCCCTAGCGGTAGCGGGGAAACCCGGCGGCGCGGCTCCATCCAACCGCTCTCCCTACCGTGACCGCGCTGGCTCGGGCTGTTCGGGCGAGCCGTCGACACTCCCCCTGTCACGCATAGTGAAGTATATTATCCTCCCTCTTTCTCTATCAATCAGAGGCTCTCGTGCGCTCTTCGTGCAAGATGGCGAAAGTGCGAGTTGCCTAGCTGCTTCTCTGGTTAATCGTGTTTGCGCCTTGTGGGCCTTCTCCCGCAGTGTTGCCGTGATGAAGCGGCAGAATTCGCCTTTCGTCGTGAAGATCGAAATCATAAATCGCGTCGAACGCGATGTCCCCGCAGCGTGCAAGATTCCGCGGAGCACTCTCAGCACGATTAGGGCTAAAGTGGCCAGACTCGCAACCCGGTGCCCATGGCGCCCGACGCGTACGCACGGCCGTGTACGAGGCGTTCTTCATACGTGCCGGTTTCCCCGTGCTCGGTGATGACTGTAAATTCTGATGAATGTGACGAAGCCGTTGCCGGTGTTGCCGAAGTTTGGAGCGAGCTGTCAAAATTTCCGGGACATTCAAATCAACGGTGGACGAGTTTGTGAGTGCAGATGATAGTGTCGCGACGACGGTAGATCCCGAAACGAAGACTACATCGCCGACATCGAACCGAGCACAAATGAAAGTAGGCACGTTGAGGAAAGCAACTACGGTCCTTTGCCCACATCCTCCGAAGTGATTGGTGCACTCGCATTAGTCCGGTGCTTCTGCGCGAATGCGGAAGGTTGCGGCCTCAGCTGCTCAGACTCCTTAGACAACGTGGGGAAGTACGTGCGTCGCAGGCAGCGAAATTGCCCAAGCAGAAGAAAATGCAGGACTAATTTATGCGAAACTAAGCTAGTTTCGTCAACAAAGTGATTTTATAAATGGTATGTGCTTTTATGACATCGAATTATTTAGCAGGCTTATATCGAATTATGCTCTATATCGAACTGATAGGCGTTTTTTTGCGAGTTCGATATAGCCGGGTTTGACTGTAATTGCGGCAAAAACCATGTTTCAGCGGTCTCTTCAGAAATACCAGTTCTGTTACACAAATGTCCTTTATGATGGGGATAGCCGCACTTATATTGCCCTCAGTGAAGAGAAGGCGTCTGGTTTCATACCCATACACAAACAAGAGTGTATGAATCCTGTAAAAAAAGATGGGAACTGCTTTGTGCAACCTTGTTGAGAAAAACAAGAGCAAGGACCGTGAGCTCAGCATGAGTGGAAAGGGCCGCCTAGCGCAGGGTTTAATTAAAAATCTGTCAAATTATTATGGCTTAGCCTAAAAGGTCCCGCAAGTGATGTGACTGCTATGGAAAAGGCCGTCATGGCTACTTTTCACCATATAACATCGACCGATGATGAGCCAGATCACGAGCACTGTCCCACTGGCATGAACTCTTGGTGCAAGTTTAATTCTGCGATGGCCTCAGGTCAACCAGCCCCTGCACACAAGCTGCAGCTTCCTGCACATATTCGAGCAGCACTGCTGCCTATATACAGTGCAGTCCACTTATAACGATATCGAGAAAGACGAAAAATATGATCGTTATAACCGATGACCGCTATATCTGGACTGCAGTTACCCAAAAAAAAAAAAATTTTAAACGCGTTTGCGCTCTTTACCTTTGCAGCTCTGAACTCGAATTCGCTACTTGCTCTAAAGAATAGATGATGTATACAGTAGGCCGTGAAAAACAAACTTTATTTCTAGCGCCAATGACCGTGTCAAGGATTAGGCGCGCCGAAATAGTCCGAAATCTGCACTTGCTTTTGCGGCAGCTTCAGCTTCACAACCGCAGTGTGCATGGATTCCAGCTGCTGCGCGAACACTGGCGGCAATCCTTTAGCATGCATAAAATCAATTAAGGAGTCGATCGACGACAGTGCACTTTGCGTGGACATCGTGGTCGGGGTCAAGGAGCCACTGTCGATCTAGTTGTCACTGTTGCTGATGCCGTCGCCACCGTCGCACAACTTTGCCTCTGTCGAGACAGCACATCTTCGGCGATCGCCTCGTCGGTGACCTCATCGCAGAACGAGGCAGCACTGTCTGCAGTCAAAAACTCCTCCTTCGACACACCACCTGTGTCACCAGTAGGAACGAGCTCCCAGAGCTCGGTTATGTCAGCGAATTCCACCGGGTCGGTCTCAGCGGGTTGGGGAAGTTCGTCCTTACGCACAAAGCCCGCCTTCTTGAAGCAATTGGTGATGAACCACTGGTAAAGTGCCTCTTCAACATCGGCGTACAAAGGGTCTCTAACCCCTTTTCCACTGATCGGAATGGCCGCTGATAGCTCCTGCCTTCACAATCGCGGTGTTCCCGGTTTTCAAGATGGTTGATATCGTTAACTAAACGAGCTCATACTTCTTCACGAGGGCGCTCACCTTGAAGCCGCATCGAGAGTCCTGCAAAATATCAATCTTCGTGTCAAGCGACACAGCTTTGCGCTTTGTCGGCGCCATCTTCGAACTGGGTTGAACCGTTTGTTGCACGCTGCTTCGGTGGCGTCAGCCTGCTATCGCGAGAGAGACGCGGGACGGGCGCCACCGCGCCGCTTTGCTTGTCGCTTCTTTTTTTCTTTCTCTCTCTATCGGAGCGACTGTGGCCGATGCGCATGAAGCAGCTAGCGCCATCTTGTGGCGCGCTGCGCCAACGTCGGCTGCGCCTACTCGTGCGCGGGCGGGGCGAGACGCGCTATGCGGTAATGGCGGCAGATACGAGCTTACGGAGGTAAACATTGCCTCGTCTCGACATCGTTCGTTTCAGGGAACTAAGCAACGCAAATGTTTCGATTATTTGGCACAGAAAACGCCGTCCAGACGGCAAAATTTTGATCGTTATATCCGATATGCGGTGAATAACCTATCGTTATAAATGGTTTTTTCCCCATAGACCTAATGCATAAAATGACACTCTCATGTCGACCCATCGTTATAACCGATATATCGTTATATGTGGTATCGTTATAAGTGGACTGCACTGTATAAGCGTCTACAGTAAAACCTCGTTAAACCGTACCCGCTTAAACAGTAGTTTCGTTTTAAAAGTAGTAAAGTCAGATCCCTGACTCAGCAGCCATTGAACATAATGTGTTTTGTATCTGCATAAACCTTACCAGCTTATTGCCTACGCATCGGTTAAAACGTAGCGTTTCCACTTTTCGTCGCGCAAACCCGGCGGTGCGTCGTCTCCATCGAGCGGCCTGGCAGAACAACAACCCTCAGAGATCGGAACAACGACCTCCAAGCGCCCTGCATGTTTGCGCGTGAGGCCACATCAACATGAACATCAGTTCGGCGCTGTGCCAGAGAGCGTTGTCTAGCCTGTGGCATAGTGCAAGTGAGGAATCGTATCAAAATCAGGACTTTTGTTTAAAGCAAAACAGTGAGAAGTCAAAAGTATCATGTCACCACACCTTTAAGACAGCTGAACTATATGAGGTCAGAAAGGCAGTGCTTGGCATACCCAGGTGGTTCCCCTCCGAAACAATGACAAAGTTTAAAGGTGCTTAGTTGCAGAGCTCCAACAAGAACCAGCATATTTAGCAGGCTATAGCTAATGGCCTCTCCCCAATTTGTTAGCAGCTCCAAAAGGAACACAGTAAAAATCTCTAAAACCCTCTCATTATATGCAACTTTCTGGGTCAACATCATAAATGTGATCGCAGTGCCCACCTTTCTTCACTGTAGCTGTACTCCTCTACTATTTCAAGGCTGTCACCATCACGGACTGCCACAGGGTTTCCTTCCTCATCCACATACTGTATGTTGGACACATTTTCTGCTGCGTGATCACCTGCAATTAAATGTGACGACAAGACACATCTCGGTGACTTTTGAGCAAATGGCAGAAGCATTTATTAACACAGGATGTGCAAAGTTTGCAACAGAATGAGATAAAGTAGACATAACATTTTGAATCAGCTTGCACTTAAGGAACAGCTTTGATTTACTTACCAACCATGCACTACACCCCTTTTGCCTTCATATTTGTGTGCGATTCTCGGTGATGTGAAATGTGGTTGAAGGTAGAGATCACTTACGTGAACCGCCAGATGAGCGTGCTTCATCCTCATCCAAACCAAGTAATGCATCCTCGTCAGCAAGGTCAAGCTCATAGTCATCCTGAAAATGAAAAATTCACATGAGCATAAACAAGTAGCAATAGTCTGCCTAGATGTTGCTCTGTAGCAATGAAGTGACCCTGGAAGGTTAGACGTTGTGGAAAAGTGGAAGCACGACGGTTATGCGTCATTACATGTGTCAATTTGTAACCAAGATAATTATGCCAATGCCTCGAATTCATTACGCGTTGCATACTAGACACTCAACTTGCTTGAATATGACGTCTGCGTCGTTTAACCGGCAAGCTGCGTTATTTACACAACGAAAGTCGCTGCGATGCCAATTAAACATTTACGTCTGCTACATACAACAATAATGCAGAGGTTGCTACTAATAACGCCAAGATTCACGAGATGCCGATGCAGGAAGGCGGTCATAGGTAAGAAATTCAAACGTATAAAAATATTTAATAAACGCGATGACTTCACTTTGTTATGGTGATTGACTTGGCGGCGTTTTGCATCTCTGCCAATGTGAGACCGAGTGGTCTGCATTCTCCGATTGTTTTGTTTTGAATCGGGCGATACCGCGAGCGCCATTTGCCACCACGCGCTCACGGCCCGCGCGATGCTACAGGTTGCCGCCTAATAACTCGGCACGCTGCGCAAAGTTGGCACTACAGCAGATTAAAGCGTTATCAAGCTGTGAGCGTTGCCAACAGTGTTACGATCCTCACCTTTCCCTGAATGTCGTCGTCCAAAATGTCATCTTCGGCGATTCTGCAAGAACAAACATCATTTTCAGTTGAAGTAGGTAAGACAAGCCTGCACGTCGTCTCGCCCACATCAAGTACTACACATTTAACAGATTGAACGCGTAAACAAAGCTTATGTAAGGAAATCAAGGCAAACAGGCGGCTAGCTTTCGGCTACTCGGTTTACCGCCTAGTTGTTAAGTTGCCTTCCGTAAGTGTACAGCTACTTATACAAAAAAAGAACTGCATTGATATTAAATCCTGATAAAGAAAACAAAAGACAAACGCAACTGAAATACGTGACATTATGGATCCTTCTCGCTTTGACTGAAAGTGCGGGCACTCACCTTGCCATGTCTGTGATAAGTTAGGCTTCAGATCGACGAGTTTGATGATGTTTGAGTGGTTGTTTTTAAATGACTGCTTGAACTTCTCGCAAGCCTGTTGTCTGACATTGAAGCATTGTAGTGGTCACTTAAAGTAATTAGTTTTCGCTAAAATTAAGTTAATTCACATGTGTATAACGGTACAACAGAGACGCGACGCCATAGTCAAACGGCCCAGCTACTCGTACAGGCGTGCTACCGTGCTGCAACGTGTAAATGAGAGAAATGGCGCTACATACAAATGCAATATAAATGCCAAATTTATTGTTGGTAATACTTGCGACTAATTAACTATTTTGTAAATCGTCATAACAGCTGCACATGAAAAATAAAAACACTGGATGTAAGCCCAATAGGGATCGAATTCGATCGATCGCGATCGAATCAGTCGGACTGCGATGGCTCCCTCCCGCGCGTGCTGCACCTTTCTCTATGGCTGCACTGCAGGAGGAGAGAGCCAGTCGCGGTCGAGAATTGCGATCATCGGGCGCGATCGGCTCCCTTCCGCAGATTGAGCAAAGAAGCCAATCGCGATCAAAAGTGCGCCGTGTGACACCCGTACTACGTGAATAAATACGACGCGACGGTGTCAGGTTGGGTTGAGACAGGCAGGACAGTAAAGACTGTCCCGAGCCGACAGCTGATAGCACCACAGAACACCTATACACGATAGCACTATACATAGAATAAAGAATAACGCGCCGTGCACGCCGACGGACGCGCTACTGGTGGCGGCCTTGCGCAGAACACGCGGGAGAGGAGCCTGGCGCGCGCCGTAGTTTGTTGTGTCGCTAATCGTGCGTCTCCGTCTTATTCACGTTTTCAGAGCAAGATAGGAAACACCATTCGCACGTGTGGGGTGGCCAAAGCTTCAGGGAATGTCGAAGAAGAATTGTTGCAGGGTGGGGGGCTCAAATACCGGTGAAAATGTGCCGGCGATACGGTTCTAATCATCCCCGGCAAAGCCTCATCAGCGGGAGTAACGGGAGCAAAAATGGATCGTCGCTTCGAAGGGAAATTTTTTGTTCTCATCCTTTCCTTTGTCTCGTCGGTGTTTGTTTCCACTCGATCATAGACGCGTGAGCAACGAAGTTCTTCTGCAGTGCAGAATGAGGTTTAAAAGCATTTCGCTAAAGTTTGGAATGCTGTTTGCCGCTTATAAATTGTTTTCCGCTTTTTTACCGCGTTGCGCTAGCTAGGCAGCACGACTGCACGAGCGCATTGCGTTGTATGTTAAAGCTACTGAAGTTTGCAAGAACTGAAATTGTTGGTTTCATGTGGCGCGGTAAATCCTCGCACCAGCTGTTGCGCACTTCATGTTTTTACATCTATTTTATGTGTGGCTTCGCACATGTTTAACTGTTGCTAGTTGCTCCATGCATAACTCTTGTCGATTCTTTTGAGCTGCGAAGTTTTCACCCTGCCTTGTTTGTAAATGGTTAAATCACGCTGTGTCTTATCGGAATGATACCAAGGAAGTGCTTCTTTAACAGCTTTATTCTTTTCGCCCTAGGGCATCTTAGATATTGTTTGCGTTTTTGGAAATGTGTTTAGAAAATAGGTAGTTCAGGGCGACAATTGCTAATAGCTGCTGCATATGGTATTTTTGTTCCATTTCTCGCTGAAAAGTTCGCGTCCCGTTTGGGAAGTCATCACACCTCGATGCTGCCTGAGCAAACTTAACACGCCGAGTGATTTGTTTGTTTCACAACGTAGTCCCGTCTTGCATGTGAGTTTTGTACTCAACTGAATGACTAAACCGGGGCTTGCCGCCAGCGCTCATCTACTTTGACTGGCGCTGCTCTGCCTTTAAATATATCATGTGGCACCTCTCTCTAGTAATATAAAAAAATACTGAAAAGTTAGTCAGTCTTTAGCTTTGTACGTTTCCAAGCAGCTCTCTTGGGGAATTTAAAATTGCACAAACTGCAGCGGGAACGGTAGTTCATCGGCGTACGTATGCAGCAGAAATGCATCGGCGGTACAGCACTAACACGCGCTTTTATTAACCCGTGTGTTTGGTGACTTCGTTGGCTAGTGTACGCGTTTCCATCAATAAATTGGCAATTACTCTTCTTGAGGTGACTTCGACTGCAGTTATTCGGCGATGTCACATGTATTCATCGGCAGAAAAATCACAACGGCATATGCAGAGATTGCACCGTGCGGGTTTGTTTGATATAAGTCTGCACTAACGACGGGTGCTTATTATTCAGGTACAGAAACAGCATTGCGGCAAGGGTAGAATAAAAAAGAAAACCATCGAGAGATCGCATCACTCAACAATATTTATCGCCTAGTCAACATGAGCTCCACGTCATGTAAATGGGGTTCATGGCGTTTGTCTGCGGGGCACACCTTGCACGTATGTGGACCATGTTGTCCCAAACACCGGTAACATCGTGATCATACCCGATCGCACAGAGGTCAGCATCTTCCCTACAGCTGTCACCGCAGAAGAAGCAGCCTGGCACCCGAACAAAGGAGAAATCGCAGCCGCGAACTTCAGCCATCCTTGCTGCAAAGGGTTGTCGTCTGCTACTGCTCCCGCGTGTACTGTTGGAAGCGTCCGCTAGGAGGCGTCATCGTACGGCGCGTATGGGCGCGTCGTGTACGACTTGTCGCATACGACGAATGCGAGCGGAGCGTAGCTCCACCTAGAGAACCGGCACCCTTGCATGGACGCTCGGAAAACTGCGTAACTTCGCAGAGAAAGTGAAAGCAAACGTGTTTGCACATCTCTCTCCTTTTAAACAAACAACAATATATCCTGCGTATTCACATCACTTGTGCGATGATCATCGTTGCTACATCTTTATACCGATGTCACATGATCACTTCCGATCGTGATCATGCCCGATCCGGATCGGAACTTTCGACCGCGATCGCAGCTTGCGCAAAGGAACCCATCGCGACCAAGAAATTTGATCCTGATCGGGTTTGGTCGCGATCAAAAGAGCGCCGTGTGACACCTGTGTTGTGCTATTTTTAAAAATGATTATATTAAAAACTAACACTTTGTTTACGAGTTGATGCATTTATATAATGTATGTCGATGACCTAGATGGTACACGACTTGGAAAAACGAACAGCGCTAAAAACGGGGCCATACAAAAGCAAGACGGCGTACTACCGTGTGTCTTGTTTCAGGCCAGACTTGTTGCAACCCAAATAACAGTGGAGATCACCACTGTTTTCCAGCCAGATCTTCTAGTGAGTGGTACGGCTACGTATGGGAGAGGGCAGACATTATTTTGCAAGTTGGCTATTTCTCATTGCCCTTTTGGCGTTGTGGCCATGCTATATATTATTCTAGATTTAAAAATGCAGCAACAAAGCTCTGTGCTGGAATTTCGATAGTGTCATATGATGCAAGTTTCACTCACTTTTGGTGACCTGCTGTTCTGCTTGTTTGAAAGTAACTTGCAATCATGGTATTGTAGTCATCACACGATGCATATTGCTATTTGATCCCACTCGGGAACTGATGAGAAAGACAGTCCGAAGTAGGGCTACTTCCTATTTAGAAGCCTTTGTGAAAGTTATGGCATCTGTTGTTCACAGTAAAATAAGGACCACTAGCTCCGAGAGATTTGAAAGTGTCTTGTCTCCCGACATCAGTCTATTCTGAAAATTGCTGAGACATTCAGTTAGGATGGGCTTCCCGCAGCAAGCAGCACGTGTTACAACGGGGTAGGCGAGCCTCAGCTAGGCGACTGGCCACAGCTGCCTGGTGTTAGGTGATTGGGCAGCGACGAGACGCTCCCCCTATGTCCATTATTATCCGCTAACTTCATTCTTGATGCCTTTTACGCACTACACTCCCCTTCTTAACACTCTTTCCCATTAGTCACCGTCACACTACTCAACATTTACCGGCTTGTTGAATGGCATGGCAGCTGCTAACATTCCTATATTTGTTTCTGCGTGGACTTCGAGGCCATTTACCTACTTGCCCTGCCACCACTTTGTTGTGGTGGTTTCTTAGCTTCCCTGGCCCAGCACCTCTGTCCTTGATATATTTTGCCATGTGTAAATCAGCGTACTGTAGGTGTTTCATTCTTGTCATATTTTAAAGCGAAGCTTTCTTTGCCTCTTCCTTTAACTTTCCCACTGCTGTTGTCTTGCACACCATATCGGGGGTGGTTCAGAGTGTGCATATATATACATGGAAGGAGCGTGGCAGAGAGGAAAGAAGACTTGAGAAACATGTTCGGACCTTTGCACTGTGTCAAATGTGCACAATGCTCTCTGGGGTTCCCTGGGCGTTGATCGCCACATTAGCCTCTTGACACCTGCAATTAGCTCTGACCACCTGCAAAAGCACTGTAGAAATTGCAATGCTTACCTTTCTACTATATCCAAGTCCAACGGAAAGCTAGATAGAATGGTAGAGAGGGGGGTAGAGGAGGCAGAGAATGGGTAGAACCGACGCAGTTGCAAAACGATTGAACAGCCTTGCCACTCTTAGCTCACAGTTGCCATACAGAGGGGGTGGATAGGAAAAAGGCAACTTGAGAAGGCAAGGAATCACTCCTACTATAGACATGAAAGCGGTTTCAGGAAAACTGGATAAACTCAAGTTCAAGGTATAGTGACATGACAACACCGCCTCCCCCTTTGGACTGCCACTAGCCCGTGCCTTGCTTTCACACTCAAGCTTTCTCTTTCATCCATGTGGGTCTATTGGCACCCACCTCCTGAAGCTTTCCGTTCCATGGGAAAGAAGAAGGGGGGGGGGGGGTGAATTGACCCACCTGGCTGCGCCATTGCACTTGGCCCAGATTTTCTGTGGCTGGTCATGTAAGGAACTGAACTATTAACGCATTAAGGGCCCCCATGTCGCAGAAAATCCAGTGCTGGCATCCACCGTCGGTGGTGTTGTCCGTCAGAAATAATCATCCCGAATCACAAACCCGCAGGCCCTCTGTGTTGCGCATAAGCGTTACTGAACTAATCAAATTTCTCAAAGTGATATGTGTCAGAAAATTGGTACCAAGTCCGACTTACGCACCACCTACACACATGAAAGCTTTGGATTGTAATTTGAATATACGAGACAATGCAATTTTGTTATGCAGAAACACAAACCCCTTTTTCCTTGCTTATGAGGGTATGAGACATTAATGAGTCACTGCTTGTTGCCTCTGCCGCATAGGTGTATGATCTGTTGCACTGCCCTGCACTGCCACCGGGATTGGAACACCAGTGTCGCAAAATATACGGTGTCGGTACTAACAAGCCCGAAACGATATCGCATTCCACTCTAAAGCTTAAGCGTGAAGCCTGAAGCTTAAGCGCCCTCCAAGTTCTTTTTGTAGCACAAAGGATGAAAAGCAGATGCATTTGTAGAAAGAGCATCTCCTGCATTGCAGTCACTTTGACCAGACATTACCAAGATGTACAATAATTTCGGTGCAAGAATTTCAAGGGTACATCATCACTCTTATACACCAAGCCTCCACACATACCAAGACTGACTTATTTTCCATTCCACAAGTGTGACCTAACAGTGTAGTTAAATACATTTCACTTTCTACTCACTTTAAACTAAAGGAACGCTTATGAAAGCATCTTTAATACAGTTCACATATGGTATTGCATGACATATATCTCGCCAGCTGTTCAAAGCCATGTGCTCGAAAAGTTCTGCTGGGGAAAGACGCCAACTTGACTATGCAACTGCATGCAAGCTTCCAAATTAGTTTCTTGAAACAGCAACATAGGAGAGACAAGAAGGCAATAAGAAATGGCTTATAGATTTTTCAGTAGCACATGTGTAAATAGAGAACAGCTATTCTTGATTTTAGCTGCAAGTATTTTTCTTCTGGCTTACAAAGCACCTTGCCAGAAATAACAAATGTGTGTCATGGCATATGAACCAGAATAAGAGCTCAAAAACTAATGAAAACAGTTTATTTCACGAGTTCATCCTCAACATAAATAAACTTCATCAGAAAAGCACTGGTCAGAGTCAAAAAGATGTCTTGCAAATAATAAAACTCAATAAGTGTGCATGAAATTTTTCAGCTGAAGCTGCCCTGCATCACACTGTCAGCATCAGTGTGTTTTCGTTGTAAGCTTATGGAGCAGGATTGTGCTCCCTTCTGCATGTATCAGGAACTGTAAAGGTGTAGATCATGAGTTGTAGTTGAAGTAGTCCAATGTAGTCGAAGTTGGTGCTGTCTCGGAATGTGCAATGGATGTAGACTGGCCTTGACTGGAGTGCAAAGGCAACGGCATGCTCAAAGGAGTAACTGCATCTATGCGCTTGCGACTCTGCAGCAATGGTGCAGGTCCTTTTCTCTGTGGAATGGGCGCCGCCTCTCTCTGGACAACTGCAACCACACTGCCACTTGGAATGCGGCAACGGTCTCTGTCAAAGAGGAAGAGATATAACTCACTTTTTCACATACAGTAATCCCTCTTTATAACGAAGTCAGTGGGATGGCGAAAATTTTTTTTTTATAAGCAGTAATTCTATATAAGTGACCATTTTAGAAAAGCTAAAGCAGTCGAGCTTTAATTGCACCACAACTGCAAGGAAGTCAAAATACAATGTACTCAGTGAAGCAAAACTTTATTCAGGTGCATAAAGGCAGTGAGCTTTGGCTGTTTCAAATTTTTACCGGGTGCGAGCAACCCCTGCTCTAATTTGACCACAAGGTTGTGGTCGCCACCCATGCATTCAACCTTGTTTCGCAGCAGGCGTAGGTACTCCCACATCTGCACCATAGTTGGCACTTCACATGGCTCTTCGTCCTCGTTGGAGCCACCAACAGTGTCAATTAGCATCTCCGCATGTCACTGGGGCGACCACGAGAGCAGCAGCGTCAGCCAATGCAAATGTCTCGAAGTTGCCTTCTACCTCTTACCCAGCAATATTATGAACAGTCTGGAGAGCGAATGAGGAGGGGAAGGCAGTGGCCGCTCTTATGGGGGGGTGCAGAGGTCATGCACTCATGCAGCCATGCAGAGGCCAAGCACTCCCGCTCGGTGATGGAGTAATTTCTCTCGGCAGGTGACAGCAGACGACTGGCGTAAGCTATCATGCACTCGGTACCATTCTGCTGTTGGGTGAGAACAGCGCCGATGCCGTGGCCGTGGCTTAAAATGGGCGTAGTACAGGTTTGCAGCGGCACACCTCACCCCACCGCACTACACCATACTGTGCACTGGTACATATGGACTCTGCCCAGCTAGGAAAAGAAAACCGTCTGAAGGCCGCACGAATGGCAGCAAAAGACGCCAGGGGGACAGAGTGCACTGCCCAGCTAGAAGAAGAATAAATTGAATTCTGAGCTCTTACATGCCAAAACCACAACTTAATTATGAGGCCCGTCGTAGCGGGGGACTCCAAATTAATTTTGACCACCACCGGATCTTTAACGTGCCTCTAATGCACGGGACACGAGCGTTTTTGCATTTCGCCTCCATTGAAATGCGGCCGCCGCAGCCGAGATTTCATTTGTAACTTGTTAGGGCAGTAACTAGCGTATGTAATGCAGTCCTGTACAAAGGGCTGAGGGCCAGAGACCACATTTCTTAAAGTTTTGACTGGTTGCCCGGGGGATCTCGTTTTGTTCTCTCAACTTGCCCAGATGTTCTCAAGTGGCCGGCTAACAGCTCTGGCTCAAGGTCACTTGAAGGTCACTGACAATGGGAGCTAAAAGCATTTTATGCTTAAAACAAGGGAAAAAAGCAGCTGTGCTGAATCCGGTTGCAATGGCGTTACGACCCTGTTGATACGATCACTTTGAAGGGGCCATGCAGCTTCCTGGCAACTCATTTCCACACTGTTCAGTACAAAGATTTCATTTCTTTGTCACCGGAAAGGCAATGCATAGACATGCATAAGCTAGGAAAAGCAAGTAAGTAGAAGCGAAGTAACAGCCGAGCCAAAGAACTCATTACTCATTAGGCTTACTCATTAGTAGACAATTCTCAGAATTTCTGTAGCATCTCCTCTCTTTCTTTAGCGGTAACGGCTGTCTTTTCAAAGTTTGGCATGGGTTTGCACATTCTAAAGTGCATGGCGAGATTTATAGAAACAGCTACCTGCTGGAACATGTATAAGGGTTCTCTAAGCCTATCGTTGAGACAACGTCCCATTTTCCCCACGGATTTCTTGGAACATGAAAGTGAGAGTTGTATATCACATTGCATTGACAATCTACAAACTTTACCGCATGTTTCACGCTACATGTCTCCTTCGTGCACTCCTCATTTAAATTTACTTCCTTGCACAAGCTTTTGAGCTTCATCGGTGCAGAGAAGAGGACTGTGATGTCACGCCTTTCAGCGACCATTTTTAGGTGATGTGACAAGTTGTGCATGTAAAGCGAAATGATCGGTCTCTTAGTTCTATTTCTGCTCTTCTTATTCTACGGTTTTTCTGGCCTTTGATTTGCAGTAGAATCTGTTTGGCAATTTGCACTACCATGTAATCAAGGTAGCCGCCTTTCCTAATTTTAACTATCTGTCTATTTAGACTTTCAGCGATTGCATGGTGTCAGGATTTCTTAATTGCCTGCTCGATGCATAATTCGGAAATTGCTCTCTTTATAACATTCGAGTGGCCCGAGTCGCAATGTAAGATTCTTTTTTCTCCTCTTGCTAGGACCAACATGTGTTATCACATTCAAGACTTAATTTTAGATCCAGCAATTGTATCTTTGACGCTTCTTGTTCATACATGAATTCAAGGCCTTTACGTGCCTCTTGGAAAATTTTCAGCACGTGGTGGTAGCTGGTAGTTGGTAGTTAAGCCAGTTGGTAGTTCGCGCTTCTTGGTGTCAGTTTGCACCT
Source organism: Dermacentor andersoni (assembly GCF_023375885.2). Classification (NCBI taxonomy): domain Eukaryota; kingdom Metazoa; phylum Arthropoda; class Arachnida; order Ixodida; family Ixodidae; genus Dermacentor; species Dermacentor andersoni. The sequence continues at coordinate 27,211,629 of NC_092815.1, forward strand.
TCGTTCCCATTCAGTGTCGATCTAGTCCCCATAAGCATGTACTGTACATAGTGCAATAACAATGAAAGTTCCCATATTGAACCTTTGATTATTTTTCAAATGCAATGCAAATAATCTTCTTACTTTATTACCAGTGACGGAATCTCAGCCGGATGTTGCCAAACTCTATGATGTGATAAGTAGAGGATGCAGGAATGTTGAAGTGATGTTGCTCCCTGTCTTTTCACTTCTGGTACTAATATCCAGCACACAAAACTGCAGGTCATGGTAAGACCTGCGCGTTTGCAACTTCTGAGGTGCTATCTACCAATCCTAGTTTACCTTAATACATTCCTCTTCAATGTCCCTTTAACAATTAGCAGGGGTGGCAATGCCCAAAGTCATTTTGGAGCAGATGAAATTTCGTTCTAGAGCAGATTGGAGCAGACAAATTCTGATTTTGGAACAGTCTGTAGCATATATATATATATATATATATATATTATTATTGGAGCAGTCTGGAGGATGCAAATTTTAATTTAGAGCAGTATTATAATGAAGTGGGGTAACGGTCACAAATTCTTGCATTCTGCAGCATTAAAGAAGTGTTGAGAAGCAGCCTAAAGTCATTTTTCATAGTAATATTGTTTTAGGCACTGGTGGGGTGACTGGAAGTGTCTTGCAACAGAAGTTGTGAAGGAGCTGGAATTGGTTGAAAACCACAACCACAGTAGTTTATTACAAGATATTTTTAAGTAATGTGACAATGACAACTTGCTCAAACGAAGATTCTGCAACTTAGTGACTAAGCATTTCCATTCTCTAGACTCATTAGAAGCACCCTGACATCTGAAGCTCACATTTTGTGATTGGATGTAAGCCCCCTCAATAAGCTAAACGGAGTGAAAGTTCTCTCTTGACCACTCTTTTTCCAAACCTCCTTACCACTTGCACCTTCCCTCGCCACTTGCCTTCTCAGTTAGCACTTACAAAAAATAATTAAATTATGGGGTTTTACGTGCCAAAACCACTTTCTGATTATGAGGCACACCGTAGTGGAGGACTCCGAAATTTCGACCACCTGGGGTTCTTTAACGTGCACCTAAATCTAAGTACATGGGTGCTTTCGCATTTCGCCCCCATCGAAATGCGACCGCCGTGGCCAGGATTCGATTCCGCGACCTCGTGCTCAGCAGCCCAACACCATAGCCACTGAGCAACCACGGCAGGTAGTTTGCACTTTTTGACCGCAGCGATCACGCACACACAGCAATACAGTTAAACCTCGATATAACGAAGTCGGTAAAATCGGAAATTTGCTTTGTCATACTGAAACTTCGTTGTATTGAAATTTGACCTTTTATGCAAATAAGTACAGTTGCCAATAGATTTTTCTTACACTGAAAGGGGCCGCAGAATTTCCCAAATTATCGGCCCATCGAGGAAAGCAAATTGGAATGAGAAAACAAGTAATTTTGATAAATTTGGGAGTCGGTGACGAAGGATACGGCTTTCATGCCACGTACGCTGAGGACATCTTCACATCGGCGGTGAGAATTAAGCGAAGCCGGCCACGCTAACGCGTGCACTCCGCTTTCGCGGCTTATAGCGTTGCCTGCACTGGGACGACGTTATCAGGAAAAGTAGCAGCAACGGGGAGCAAATGCTTCGTCTGCCTCTCACTCCAATAGGTCACCGAAGCTTGAGATTACGCAACCTCCAATACTAAATGCGCGGGAAGACGGCTTACATAGTGCCACATCGTCTCAGCACGCTCACTCTTCTCACACATGGCACATTACCTCTAAAGCAGGGTGTGCAGCTGCATATGCACTCAACAGCGCTTACAGCCAAGAGCAGCTACGGCTGAGACACGTGCCAACTTACTCCCTCCAACTGTGCCTCTGCACACGAGCACTTGATCATGTTACTGCAGGTTCTTTCGATTCGCCTGCACCACTGTGAACCAATTCACGGCAGTTCACGAGAAGTTCAGAAATAGTGCAGCTCAATTTCTACGGTGCAGGCATAGTGCGACACTCAAAATGAATGCTGCGGTGCAGGCATTATGTTATGTTCGACTAATGTGCACGGACTGCGTATGTTTGAGAGGTCCTGCACTGCAGGTATGACCGGCTACTGGGACGTAAATACACACTACACTTGCGTAGACACATAAGACATGCGTAAGTGGGGTTTTAAACGTGCTTCCTCCCATGCACTGCATCATCTGCGTCGCTGCTGCTTCGCACCTGTACGCCTGCACCAAGTTGGCATGGACAGTGGAGCGGGTACAGCAAAATCATAAACCATCCCTGCACCCTTTCTGCACCTTTTTGAAACGAACAGCTGTTAATTTCGAAAGGTGCAGAAATGCTAAGCTCAGAATAAAGGTGCAGAATTACTCAGCTCGAAATACTAAACGATCCCTGCGACCACTGCTCCAAAGCATTAAGTTTCAGGAGCGCAATTAGCACTGCACAGAAGTTACTGTGTTTGGCAAGAAGGCTACTTCCACTTTGTACTTTGACGGCGCATGATTTGAGAGGTGCATTTGCAAGCAGCCGCTTGTAATTCAATCATTTGACCATCTGCTCCGCGGAAGTTTCCATTTATTGTCTCGGCATTCCTTTGTGCAGCAGTAAAATTTCGTTATATTGAAATCGCATAGAAACACACTTTGTTATAAGGAGGTTCTAAATACATGGTGTTCTATGGACAAGAGGTTATGAAAAGTTAGATACATTGTTATATCAAGAATTTAGTTATATTTAAGTTCGTTCTATCGAGGTTTAACTGTATTAGGATTCGCAATCGTAGGGCTGTGCACTTTGATCAAGCGTAGCTGTCATAGCGCCAGCGTGACTAAAAAACCAATGACCAAGAAAAAATTCAGCGGTAAGTTCATGGTAAATGCGAGAGAAATGCATAAGCATTACGTCGAACTTCTTTGAGGTCCTGGATCTAAGATTTAAACCACTTTCACAATATCGCAGTGTTGTTCAGGAGCTGACTCAGCACAGATCCTGCCTCTACGAGGAGTGAAGTGCAATTGACGGTGGTCTGGAGCAGACTGAGGCGACGGCACTTCAGCGCCACAACCCTTTCCCTCTCTTAAGCCCCCATTCACTGCTGTGATGCTCTATCTCCTTCCTTCCCAGCTTTGGCTGGCTTCTAGATCACCTACACTTGTCAAAGCTCTCTCATCCCCTCTCTATCTCTACCATGTGACTGGCTTCCCACACTTCAAACAAATATACTTTTTTCCACTTCCAGCACAGCCAGCAGTGTGCGTATGTTTGTGCAATTTTTCGTGGAAAAGGCGCCAGCACAACCACATAACTCCTCCTCACCTGCCCTCCCTCACCGGCTCGGGTGGCAATACTGAAGAATGTTGTTACCTTTAGTTTTATTCACGTACCCTTAATTAGGTGCAGCTGTTCGCGGCATCTAGCAGTCATAATACAAGAGTTACCTTTACACGTGCTCTGACACCAAAGACACAACACCCTACACCTCGCTGGCAATCTTTTGCGGATACTTGCCAAAGCCAAAGGTGACAAAGCTGTTCTGGCGCAGCTTCGCGCACTTATGGTTATTTTTATTTTCTGCTTTTGTCCGCAATCGCTGCAGTAATCCCATCCCCAAATTAGGCGTAAAAGTAGAATAAAAGCAAACAAACACAGGTGGATCATTGAGGAGGACAAACAAACATAGCACTCACTTGTAGGCTGTTACAACAACATTGCGGAAAGGTTCCTGGTCATAGCTTTGGGTCTCACAGCCGAAGAACTCTGCAAGCTCGTGCACTGCTCTGCGCTGCTCTCGGTTCATAGATGGGAAGCAATGGCTGCGGAACTTTTGCTTGGACTGATTACAAAGAAAAGAAAGAAAAAATTACAAGCAACAATTAATATCTTTTCTATGCTGGGTCATTTCATGCCAACTGTCCCAACCATGGCGCTCAGGAAAAACAATTTCTCTAAAAAAATTAGGAAATGAAACACGTATATAAGCATTACTTGAACAGCATTTCCCAAAAATATTTTGAACGGAAACAATTTTTGTCCACGTGAGGGCCATTTGAATTTCACGAAATTATGGAAAACCAAGTGCGAAGAACACATTCATCAAAAATCGACCATATTGCGCATATATTCAAAATTTTTGGTTTTACGTTGCCTGAACATTGTTCTTTCATTATAAAACAGTTTCACAAAATAACTTCATGTTTTTTACTCCATACAACCGAGGTGAAAATGCACAAATTCTGTCGATATTGTAAAATGTTGCACAAGAAACGGTCAGGGGAGAAAACCTGGAATTACTTTTATAGAACTTTCACTAACAGGTTCTATGTTCTGAAATTTTATTTTCACTTATGTGACGCTCCCGCACTCTAAAATAAAAGCCTGAATTTGGTAAAAACGCTATTTTGGCCTATGTTTAGACGTTATTAACACGCTATGGTGGTCATGCCCCTAGCCACATGTCCTTCATCGTTACCAACTTCTTGGCCCGGAGCAACACCCCTGTGGTCCCCCGTCCCCCTTACAGTCCCGACTTGGCTCTGCGCGACTTTTTTTGGCTTGGCCTGGAGCAACAATATGCTGCCAGCTCTTGTCCTAAGCAGATTACGATGACACTGACTTAGGCCCTATACAAGATGGTGACCTACCCGGTCCTTATGCAATGACAAGAACAGAGGTGTGACATTCATGTCATGTGCACTTTGGCGACACACAATATGTCATAGTCATGCTGTGTACACTAGTGCTACACTGCACAGCGCACTGTCATGAGCCAGTGCAAGATTGTGGGGATGCGCGACTCTCACGCGTCCCCTGATCTCTTGTTTTCCCGCATGGCTCGCGTGGCCTGGCGCCCGCGGCGGTCGGAGCGGTTGAGGCGCAGTACGAGAGATGGCGCGAGTGTTGCGCTGCTAACGCCGCCGACAGGCGGGGTTACTTGAGCGCCGAAAGAGAAGGCGCTCCCTCTTTGGTTCGGGACAGCAAGCTGTGCGGATGTGCCGTGCCGCGCGTGCGCCGATCCACGCTTCTGCGAGACCGTCTCGCGTGGCCACCTTCGAACGCGCCACCGTTCACGTGACTGTACGCGCGAATGACCAGGCGTTGGGATCCAGCATGGGGCGAACATATTCGCTCGCTATCCGGTCACGGTGAGTCGGACTTCTAGATTTGTCGCGCGCCCATCGGCATGTTTTGGGGATAGCAACTCGGCTAGCAGGCATTGATCTATGAAAGGTGCAATAAATGCCCTTGTGATTGTTTGCACTACTGTGTTGTCGTTCCTTTGTCCCAAGAGCATGGGAGGAGAACCCCACAAAATATGCATCCAATTTAACAAAACTTGTTGCTGAGCTAGCTGGTTCATGACTTTTAAAAAAAACTGTTACGACACTAACCGCCGTATTCAGAAATGCATCTTAACTTGAAGCTCATGCTTGACTTGATATAAATGACGCCTTGTGCGAACGCGCCCAAGACGATCATCGCGTTTCTTTTGGTGTGTTCATGAAAGGTGTCATTTAAATCAAGTCAAGCATGGGCTTCAAGTTAAGACGCATTTCTGAATACGGGGGTAAGCAGACAAGGACGAAGTGAGACACAAACGACACATGGTGCCCGTATGTGTTGTTTGTGTCTCACTTCATCCTCATGTGCTTAGCGCCGTAACCTTTGTTTTTATGCACCCAAATTGATGAGACATTCCATTACATGGCATATAGAGAAAAAGGTACCGGTAAAGCAAATGCACAAGTGAAGAGGGCCAGAAGCATGGGTCTTGTCTGACTTCTCTGTGCTGCTGCCAGATTATCAGTTAGTTAAAAGCCACAGATCTCTGCACAGGCACACACTTGTTTGCAATAGCAGATGTTACCTGTCGTGCCATTTGAACCAGCTGTGTAAGTGTTTGGTGCACTGAGAGCATAAACGATGGATTCTTGCGGGCCTCATCTTTCAGGAACTCGGAGTAGCATGGAGGACCCACTCGATTTGACACATCTGCATTCTGTATCTGCAGGGCATTCGCAAGCCGTCGATTTCGCTCCAACACAGCACACTCTTCATCACACTCCAGTCTGGGTTAAAAAGAAAAGAAAGAAAAGAATGTTTGCTTAAATTTAATCGCTAGTCTGCCGCACTGATCTCAAGCTTAACAACAAGCAAACTCATGGCAGGCAACCAGCACCTATGCGACACACTGAAAAAGACACAGACTGCGCTTTTTCAGGGTTGTTTGTGACATGGTTGCACTGATTGCCCACCACAGATTTGCTATTCCAATTTGCCCAAATCAATGCCACGCAATGAAATTAGCATTTGATTCTCAGAATGGTACATCTAAATATCACGTATCTACACAAATTTTGTGAAAATTTCACTTTCAGTGGTTGTATTCACTATGTTCACCTTTTCAAAACAAACTGATAGCTTTGCAGTACACTTTGCAGATTGCAGATATTGAGAACAAGGAAACTCTTATAGTAAACAAGAAAATAATGGAAACAGGCTATTTCAATGCACAACCACCTTACTTCTTCATAAGAGCTGTCACATGTGTAGCCTTAGTCAAAAAGAAACAAAGCCACTGGCTATAAGAGTGTTGTTGAGCACCAGCTGCATCATGTTGCACCTGTAGATCTCCTATGGCCAGAAAGCCTTGGAGCGTAAGCATAACAGTTTGCCTCTCTGTCCAGAGCTTTCAAGTTATACAAGTGCAAGAGGTGACTGTACAGATTTCCTGGAGCAAACAGCCATCAGGTGTGTGCTGACTTCATTTCTTTTGATGAACGCTCTACAGGCACATATTTTCCGTAAAAAACTTAGGCCTCATATGAAAACAACGTATCGCAGAACACTTCAATAATTATTTTCAGTGTTTTTTCAAATTTCGATGATGGTATAAACCTTAACAGCATGTCATGTAACTCGACCTCTGATACTGTTTCGCAACTGGGTGTAGTGTCGATGTTGCTGAACCACAAAGCTCAATCACCTCCAGGACAAGACAACATACCGAACGCTTTTCTGCGCAGGTATGCTGAAGTGTTAGCCCCTTTTCTTGTTGTTACCTTCCGTTCCTCGTTATCTTCGGCTGATCTTCCTACAGACTGGCTATCGGCACGTGCCGTTCCCATACCGAAAAAAGGTGACAAAACCCTAGTGACTAGTTATCGTCCGATGTCATTAACTTCATCATGTTGCAAGTTAATCGAACATATTATAGCTAATGAGATAACCAAATTCCTAAGTGACAACAACGTACTGTCTTCTCATCAGCATGGTTTCCGGAAGGGTTTCTCTACTGTAACACAATTAACCACAATTATTCACAACTCTGCAAGTGCTCTTGACAAGTCAAGCCAAACTGACATTATTTTTAGACTTTAGGAAATCGTTTGACCTTGTTTCTCACAATAAACTTATAGGAAAACTACAGTCGATAGACCTTCCAGCCTATATTATTAACTGGGTGGCGGCTTATCTGTCTAATCGCAAGTAGTTTGTTTCAATTGATAATTACTCTTCTAACGAACTTTCAGTAACTTCTGGAGTACCTCAAGGTAGCGTGCTAGGACCTTTACTATTTATAAAATACATAAATGACATCACTAACGAAATTTCTCATCCTGTTCAAGTTAGACTATTTGCTGACAATTGTGTGTTGTTTAACGAGGTTACTTGCCACGAAGATCAATTAATGCTTAAGTCTGACCTTCAAAACATTCTTTCCTGGTGCAATCGGTGGGGTATGGAATTGAACAGAGTTTACATGTCCATAACAAAAAATAAATAAATAAATAAAATGTCCTTTGTCTATAACCTCGACTCTGAACCGCTAACCAAAGTCAGCCAATACAAATATCTTGGAATCACAATAACCAGTGACCTCAGCTGGAATAGCCACATTTCTAACGTATGTAACTCGTCTTTCAGGAAGCTTTGTCTCCTCAGGCACAAACTAAAGCAAGCTCCCTCTGGTACTAGATTACTGGCTTACACTTCACTCATCCGACCAAAACTAGAATATGCATGCATTGTGTGGGATCCCTATACGAAAATTAACATTAACGCTTTAGAGATGGTCCAACGTAAAGCTGTCAGGTTTATTTTTTCTAAATATAGACTGAGTGACTCTCCTACTAGCCTAATGAATCAACATAATATTCAAATGCTACAGCTACGCAGGAAAATACAACGACTGGAATTTCTTTTCTTGCTTAAAAAGAACTGTTTGTACCTCCACCCGCAGGCTTATGTTAAACCACTTACAGCGCGTCGAACACGGCATTGTCACGCTGATTCTTTAACACCTTATAACACCCGAACTAACCTCTTTAAGTTTTTCTTCTGCAGAGTGCGGGGTGCCAGTTAAATAAACGTTTTCCTTGAGTTTTCCTAATTCATATTATACGCAGATGAAACTTTTTTTTTTCCATTTTGCGTCCCAAAAATTTCACCTCGTACTATATGCGGGTTCTTATTATACGCAAGTTCTTACGGTATTTGCTCGCTATCCAGTCGCGGTGAGTAGGACTTCCTTGATTTGTCACGTGCCCATTGGCATGTTTTGTGGATAGCAACTTGGCATTAGTCTATAAAAGATGCAATAAATGCCTTTGTGACTGTTTGCACTACTGTGTTGTCGTTCCTTTGTCCCACAAGCACGGGTGAGAATCCCAAATACTTCACTTCAGCAGTAATATACTGCGAGGAGAGAGTGGCGGCGTAAGCAGAACGAAAGCTTCAGGTGAAGCAAGGCAAGGCGCAGGTCTGGGAGGCAGCGTGCCGTGTACTGTAGTTGTCAGAAGGACCAGGCAGTGCGTGTGTGGCAGCAAGAGAGGAAAAAAAATTTAACTATGGGGTCTTACATGCCAAAACCACAATCTAATTATGAGGCACGCTGTAGTGGTGGACTCTGGAAATTTGGACCACCTGGGGTTCTTTAACCTGCACCTAAATCTAAGTACACGAGTGTTCTCGCATTTCGCCTCCATTGAATGCGGCTGCCGTTGCTGGGATTCAATCCCGCGAGGGCAACAGAGGAAGGAAGACGCAGGTGGTGCACAGTGTGTGTGTGTGTGTGGTGCGGTGAGCGCAGATGGACAGCATGTGGAAAGCATGGGGGAAGAGTTGCGGAGTGCAGTAATAAAGTTAATATTTGCAACAAACGTGTCGGCCTGTTGTCATTCGTAGGGATACAGTCACCATCAAAAGCTTATGGGGCGCAGAATCTGAGAAAAGCTGAAAATTTTTCAGTCTCAGCATAGCATCTGGAATTAGCATTTGCTACTTTTACTAGTGCATGCGACTAACTGGCTGCAAAAAAAAAAAAAAAACTGGGCAGAAATTTGTTTTTTCTTGCAGAACTCACATCCTGCAAACTTTTGACATTAACTGCACATGTGTGAGGAGACAGGAAAAAGCAAACATTAAGTGAGGCAAACCTTTATGAGAGGTTTACCGTATTTACTCGAATCTAACGCGCACCTTCTTTCTGAGAAAATGGGTCCGAAAACTGCCTGCGTGATACGATTAGATACAGTTCCAAAGCTGTGTTCGCGGCACTGGCAACAGCCTACTGTCAGAGCCATGACACACACCGTCATCGCCAATGTTGTGAAGGTTGCCGTCGATTCATTTTGTGCTCAATGACCTCGAGCAGTATTTTTGGCCAATAACCTTTGGACGTGTTATCCCTCTCACGAGATTTAGCGTGACTTGGCACTGGATGCATCAGCGTAATTGGCCCCAGCATTACTGGCGTTGTGCCAAGCTCACAATCTGCACACAGTGCCGGCAATGCTTTCAGACGCATACTTCGACAAGTCCGATGCAGAGTCTCGCGAAATTGATAGTAATACAGTCAACGTCCGATTTTTCGGACTGCCTAACGGCCGCGAAAATTTCCGCAAAGTCGGGCAGTCCGAAAAAATGAATACATGCCTTTTACTGCCCCCAAGAGATCAAATCGCCACAGGAGCGTCCGAAATAGCTCTAAATGACTGCCAGTACATGTATTAGGCGTATTGATGCTCGTACTGTGATAGGAGACGGTGGTTGAACGCGTGTATAATTAAGGGAAAGGTACCGTGTCCCGTGACAACTGCCCCTTCCCACTTTTGATATGCTTCACCGCCTAACATTTCTGTAATGAGGCGAAGCTGGCTTTCGGAAACTGGCCTTTTGCAACGAGTCGTGCTTTCCGAGCTTCGACGCCACTCGCGAGGATTACAAAGGCGGAGTCCGCGCGATTGCTAACAGTGGCGAATTGTTTCAATGAAAAACACCGCACCGAACAGCAGGAAGCTTCGTAGCGAACGTCGAAGTAGTTACGCTTAACGTTGCTGCGATGGTGGCTATGACTGCTAGCGAATCTGCGTGCGAGAGCGCTGGCTAGAAGTGGCGAGATAATCCATATGGCGGCGGTGGCGACTTCGATTAATGCCGTTTCGGATATGTGGTCTTGGCAAAAAGTCCGGAAAATCGGACGGCGAAGGTTGTTTGCGTCGGAAATTTCAGACGTTCTTATATATGCGGTGCCACAAATGCGTCCGAATTATAGGGCATGTACGAAAAATTGGGCTTCCGGAAGAGAGGTTGTTGACTGCAGCTTTAAATGTGATCCCTCGAGGATACCGCCCCTATGTGCTGAGTATCTGTGGCCAATGAAGCACAAATGGTGACCACACCGCTTTAATTACAAAAGCTCATTCAAAACAAAACAATCCCGTCCGTGAAGGCAAATTTTGCATGTCTCATTTTTGCGATTGTGAACATGGGGGGGCATGCTATATTTTTCTTTTATAAATCAGTGACATATTACATTGAGGTGCACATTTATTTTCCTACTTTAAGCCCGTGAAAGTTGGCCGCACATTAGGCCTGGGGCCACATTAGAATCGGGTAAATATGGTAGCAGTTCTTTTTATTGTACTTCATGTTCTTTTCTCTCTCTCTCTCCCGTCTTCTTGAAAATGGGCAGAACTGCACTTGGAGAGTGAAAGCACTATCACTACTGGGTATGGAGCACCCTGATAAAATGCTATTGACCCTTCTTATGAATAACACATTCTACCACAGCAAGCAGAGGTACATACCTGGAAGGCCTGCTTCGAGCCATGTTGACCATGTGAGTGATGTCGACACTCTCTCCAAGCTGGATGTCCTGAATCTTGGAGGCTAGTAGGGATGCGGACAGCTGGTGGAAGCTCGGCTGCTGAGCCTCTGAGCTGCCACAAGGAAGCTTTCCCGATCGTCGACCGCATTCACACGAGATACTCACCTGTGCACGTGAATGCAATGGCACTTTGCTGTACACTGGCACTTTGCTTTGTTGTCTCAATTTAAAAGTTGCACAGGCATTCCTTGGTACTGCACTTTTTTTTATATTCTCTACAGTGTGATTTTCTAACCTAACCTAGGCTATAACAAGAAGGAATACTCAGTGTTCACTAAGCAAGCATTGGTGCAATGCTGCACTGTCACTGACAGAAGTGGCGTCTTGGGTGGCGGGAAAATTGGAAAGATGCTACCTTCTCTATGCTGTTGCACTCAAGAGATAGTACTGAACTGTACTAAATAACCCTGGGGCAAAATTGATGAAATGTCTGCAACAATACAGTAAACTCTCACTTGTACGAACGTCGGTTTATCGAATATTTCAGAACAACGAACTTTTTAAAAATCCCCGGCAGTTTTTTCATAGATTATATGCAAAAATGTTTCACTTAAATGAATTTCGGAAGAGTGAATATTTCAGTTTAACGAACTCGCTCAGAGGACCAAGGCTTATTTTTACGATCAGTTCAACGAAGTTTTGCGCCCTGCACTGCAGGCACGACCGATGCCCGCCCTCATCAAACCGCCGCTCCACAGCGGCAATGTAACGTCGCTGGCGCTACAGCGCCCCTAGGGCAAAGCGGCAGCGCGGAGAACGAACGGCAACGAGGCATAGGCTCCGAGATTGCCCGCACAAAATGAGCAAGCATGTAATCTCGGAGGCCATGAACAAAGTAACATTGCTGGCGCTTACAACGCCGCCAGAGCAAAGCGGCGATCTGTCACATCACAAACCACGTGGTGTGTGTTTTTTTCTGACTGGCTAGTCGTGGCGTGGTCGTCCCGTCTCTTTCTTTCCAGTCTCGTCGGTTCCGTGTGAGCACACAAACGACCCACGTGGTGTGTTTTTCATCGGCTCCGTTCAGCCTTCCAGTTTTAAGTAACAACGGCAATTGACTTTTTGGACAGTTTTGTTACTTCCTGTGCTTTAAAAGTACAAGTGCAGAAGAAGATGACAGAGTTTTTTTCTAAGTGAGAAAGGCAGCATTATAACTGTTATGAACCTTGTACTTGTTATGTACAAATTCAATTTCACACATTTCTAACACTATGCATGCCATGTCTCTTGCTCCATGAATTGCACTTCAAACTTTTGACTCTGTATGCCATGTCTTATGTTGGTCTAGTGAATATTCAGTTTAGCGAACTTTCAGTTAAGTGAACTATTTCTTTTGGTCCCTTGAAGTTCACTCAAGTGAGAGTTCACTGTACTACCCATCAACGAGACGAGAGTTTGTTAATTTATTTCAAGAACTACGTACTTACATACAAGTGAAAAAACAAGTATACAGACACTTAAGATGGAAAACATTGTTTTAGTGTGCCATAAGCCTGATTAAACAGACTGCAAGGATCCTTTTCTAACTACCACACTTTACAGTTTTGAAAGTGCTTTGGTTTATGGGCTAAAAACAACAGCTCAAGCCCTGCTCAGCTATGAGATTGTGTATCTTGGGCACAGTTCGATGCATATGGCTGTTTTCTCATTTCTCACAATGTGTATGCATGAAAGCTACCTGATGGTGCATACTTTCTGAACAAACATTGAACTGCTAGTGTCTGCTTCCCAGCAATATTGATGCTGTGTGCCATCTTTCAAACATGTAACATCTTTAAACAACTTTCAGCCCATCTAGTAGTTAAAAATACTTGAAAGATCTTGCTGAGAAATTCAATTTTCTTTAGAGATGGATATTTCACACAAAAAACTGAGAAGCATACATTCATACAAGCTTCAGTGATAAAGGTATGCAGTCAGTATTGGTGAAGCAGCAACCATGGCACTGTTGCTACACTACATACTCACTACATACAAAGTGACGACTAATTCAAGTCACTGATCCAAGCAAAGTCTCACCAATGTCTTGCAAGTTGAAGTGGATGGGCACGGTGCACCTGGATGGCAAGGCTCACCACAGGGGTGGCCGCACGATGGCCGCGGTGTCATGCATGGCTGGGTACACACTTGTGCAGAACCCTGAAAGCGACACTCGCCCTCATGGCAAGTCTGCTGGCACTGGTGCTGGCCACAGGGCAAGTCACGCAGACATGGCCGCCCACAAGACAGGCCTTCCAGAAAACAGGGCACAGCCCGGCGTTTCTGCAAAAAAGCCATAGCAAAAGTGACAGAAAGCAAGCGTTTGATGGATGTGCTGTTAGGCTTGTGGAAGTCAGTGCATCACTAATTTCTGAAATTAGTGCAAATGCTTCAAGGAGCATGGGACAAATGCTAGATGGCAACAATATTTATATGCACAAAGCCATGCACATGTGAGTTGTCATTGCATATGCACAGACACTGAGCACATGTATCTCTAATGTGAGATCTGCATGTGCATCTGCAACATGCATCTGCAGCTCTAATCAGGTACTTGATTTACTGTTAAGAGGAAGCTTCAGCTAGGGCATTCCTATATAAACATATGGGAACAGAGAAATTGTTTTCCTCGGCAACAACTGAACCAAACTGATGAGGTGTGTTGCACTTAAAAAGTAAAAGCTAAAATCTAAGGGACTGCTGGAACAAAACGTTGATTTAGACCTGCTATTTTTAATAAAAATTGTTGAAAACTTCAAATTTCCAGAAAACGAAACTGCAGTCGAACCCGACTATACTGAACTCGTTTACATCGAATTGTCCTACATATCGAACAATTTCTGGACACGGTATAGTTACAATCAGTATATATATAGCAAAAATTACGCTTACATCGAACAAAAATAGCAGCAACTCCCGATATATCAAACGTCAAGCGGCGGGAAAGTGCCCTCAGAAGTTGGCTTTCCCTCACGGCGGCGAATAAACCCGGCGGCGCGGCTCCATCCAACCGCTCTCCCTACCATGACCGCGCTGCCTCGGACGAGCCGTCGACACTCCCCTGCAAAAAATGATCCTGGCCCGCCCACAGTGCTTGCTCAGACAGCCAATCAGAGGCTCTTGTGCCCTCGTTATGCATGATGGCGAAAGTGCGAGTTGTCTCGCTGCTTTTCTGGTTCGTTGTGTGTGCGCCTTGTGGGCCTTCTCCCGCAGTGTTGCCGTGAGGAAGCAGCAGAATTCGCCTTTCGTCGTGAAGCTCAAAATCACAAATCGGGTCGAACGCGGTGAGAAGTCGGATGTCCCCGCAGCATGCAAGGTTCTGATGAGCACTCTCAGCATGATCTTGAAGAATAAGGGGAAGATTAGGGTTAAAGCGGTCAAATTCATGACCCGGTGCCCGTGGCGCCCGTCACGTAAGCACAGCTATGTACGAGTGGTTCATCCGAAATTGCTTCAGCCGTGCCGGCTTCTGCGTGCTTGGTGATGACTGTAAATTCTGATGAATGCGACGAAGCCGTCGGCGGTATTGTCAAAGTTTGGAGCGAGCTGTCAGAATGTCCGGAAGCTGTTGAGGAATCAACCGTTGACGAGTTTGTGAGTGCAAATGATGGTGTCCCCACCACGGGAGAGCCCGAAAACGAAGACTACATTGCCAACATTGTACCGAGCACAAGTGAAAGTGGGCACAATGAGGAAAGCAACGACGGCCCTTTGCCCACATTCCCCGAGGTGATTGGTGTGCCCGCACTAGTACGGTGCTTCTGCATGAATGCGGAAGGTTGCGGCCTCAGCTGCTCTGACAGGCAGTGAAATTGCCCAAGCAGAAGAAAATGCAGGCCTATTTCATTCGAAACTAAGCTAGTTTCATCAATAAAGTGATTTTATAAATGGTATGTGCTTTTATAACATCCAATTATTTAGCAGGCTTATATCGAATTATGCTCTAAATCGAACTGATAGTAGTTTTTTTTTTTGCGAGTTCGACATAGCCGGGTTCTACTGTATTAGGAAATTGGTTAAGGTTAATTGGCCATCTTTAGACTAAACTGTATGATAAACGACGCCGTCGTCTGCAAAGAAGCTGCATTCTTCAACTTCTTCTGCAACTCTTCAATGAAAACAACATTACAATTGTGTAAACTGCATCTAATCATACATCTAAAGCAGACAAAAACAATGCATTAAGCACGGTTCTCAAGTACACCAATAGTAATATGTGAGTAGGGCTTTTGTAATACCCTTGGAAACAATGTAACCAATTCACGTAAGATATAAATTGATATACCAAATTTGCCTGCTTCAGATGCTCTAATGGATGCTGTTTACAGAACTGTGATATGTTTTTTATGCAGAAGTACAAATTGGTAAACTTCGGGCTTCTATTTTTTTTAAGCTTATCAATTTTTTAACATTCTTGTAAAATATTTCAGGCCCTAAATCAAAACCGAATGTCCACGTGTCTTTGTTTAACTTCATACCGTAGCAAGAGAGATTGTACTTCTGTTTAATCTGCTTGTTGACACGTCATGCAGTTGTGCGTGCAGAGAGTGAAACTAGTATGTCATTTTCTACTGCAATCCAGTATGCGATCATGCTCTGTGATCCTCTCACGCCTGCCTCATTACTCGTGATTGTGGCACTAATCAGGTGTTTTCGTACAGACCATGCAAAATTGTCAGCAGCGCAAAACTTGACAAACGCAACAGCTCGTGTGTGAAACTGTCACCAGAAGTGCGTCACTCAGCAAAAACAAGAGCGAGACAGAGAGAAAAAGAAAAAAGACGGGGCCCAAGACATATTTATCATGTGATCCTCTGGCTCCAGTATGGGAGAGTGCAGGGAAGGAATTTCGCTTGCAGAGGCTAGACATGGCAAATGGAGAGAGGGTGTCTACATTGGTGGTGACGCTCGCCTCATGAAATCATGGGTTTGTGCCACTTCAAATATTTCTATCTCTGCTATTAATTAACTACAATTTGAAAAATTGTTGCACTAGAATACTCCTTAGAGGGCACCATAACAACTTCCAGTGTATAGCCAAAATTTGCTGTGGCCTGGTGAGGTGCCCTTTAAGCCCTGCTAAGACGGGAAAAGTAGTGTGGAGGCATGGCAGGGAATTGTCTGCTCTCCATCTTACTTCCCTCACTTCACGCATGGAAAAAATAATGGAGAGGTTAGTACTACATAGACACACAGTCCAATTTATGATCTCTTGTATGTGCTAATTGGACACTAAGCACATTTCAACTCGAGGTGCACTACTTTACCTTCGAAAAGACAGCACTGAGAAAACGACCACTGCATAACTAAAAGCAATCTTCGCAGTTTGGCCTTTCAAAGGCATTCAAAAATGTAACGTATGATGTTATGCTACAAGAAATAGCCCCCATTAGGTAGTCTATAACTATGCACACGACTTCTGCTGCATTTGAACACACTAAACACGCCTTGAGGACAATAGTGCATCCCCCCAATTATGCCTACTTAAAGAAAAATCCCTCAGGGATTGGCAATCTCCCTGACACTATCTGATCTCACAAAGTGCCTTGGGTGTCTGCACCCATAGGGCTGCCTTGTGGCCACCTGGAGAACACAGTGATACCTCGATCTCACATACACTTCTTTCAGCAAAATATTTGTACTAATCCAAAGTCTATCTTTAATTTGATTAGCATTCTTTGGGACCTTCACTAGATTGCAATCGGTCAGTCTGTTTGTCTGTCAGACCGTGTCAACCCCTTTCACTCCAACTTGGGTCACTGGGTAGCCTATGGCCTAATGAATAGAGCATCGGTACCGATGGAATCGGGTTCGAGGCCAAACATTCGACCAAATTGGGTGACTGGATATGTGACAATGGATATGTGCTGCTCTTCAATGAACGTCTTTCACCCCAACTTGGGTCACTAGGCATGTGCCACTTGGAATAGCCACTCTTCAATGAACCTCTTTGATGCCAACTTGGGGCACTGGGTATATGCCTCTAGTAGTGCCGCCGTTTTTACCGTCCTTCAGGTGCACTTGCGTGCACTTCTGCACTAAGCTCGGGCTCCCTGCGCCGCGTGCCCTCCAACATAAATCCATTGGCTTCTGTTAGCTGGCCTGATCTTTCACCTACCCACCAACCTAGGCCCCGACACGTCCTTATATTTTACAACCACATTTTGGTCCTTAGAGAGCCACTCTTCAATGAACCTCTTTGATGCCAACTTAGGTCTTTGGATATGTTCCACTGGGTATGAGCTACTCTTCAGTAACAAAAAATTAATCCTTAAACATTTCTTCAATGATGGGTGGAATTGAACGAGCATTATATATGTTCAGACAGTGTTGTCTCAATATATGTGCCATGCATGAACTTCATGGCAGCACCATTAAATGGTGCAGTACGTCCCAAGGGCAGCGTGAGGGAGGAGCCCAACTGCGGTACACACCTCATACATGATGCATTTAGGCGGTGGCAATACAGTGTGTCGCTACATTGCTTCAATGATAATTGAATTAACATCGATAGTCATCCTGAGATGCTCTGTGACGAAATTTTCTTTTCATTAGTATTAAGGTCAGTTGTTTCCAAATGGGGATTACCCTGTAGATTATATTTCAGAACCCTTTTGCCAGTTTCTCCTAAAAAAGTGGGCCCCATATTTGTTCTTTCCAATATGTTCTTCATGCCTTTCATAGGTCTCAAGGTTATCCTTGTTCAAAAGAATGTTTTCATCACCACCCTCACGCTCTGCACATCTATTAGCTCCTTTCTTTTCACTGCTAAGGGTGGTTGTTCTTTCCAGTGGTCGCAGAAGTATGCAAATAATGTTATGTGCAGTTAAGAGATAACTTCAGATTTATTTCTGGCCACGATAGACCTTGTGTGATGTTAATTTCCATTTGGTTAACTCAAAAACATTCGGCAACACTCATCTGGTGCATCTGGTGCAATGTGTTTAGCATTGTATCAACATAGTGACACATTGTATTGCTACTGTTGACATGAATTATGTATGAGGTGTGTGCTGCAGCTGGATTCCTCTTTCGGATCTTTTTTGTCAGTGAAGAGCAGTGTGTACACAATGCCTGAGGCGACTTCAAAGAGGTTCATTGAAAAGTGGCACATGTCAAGTCATACATACCCAGTTACCCAAGTTGTCATGGAAGAGATTTATTGAAGAGTGGCACATACCCAATGATTCAAGTTGCTGTCAGAGATTCAGTGAAGAGTAGCACATCACCAGCGGCGCATAACCAGTGGCTTTACACATTACAGCGTTTGGGCAGTCTCGTAAACACTCTTTTTCCTATCGGATGGCATGCTTGATATTAAAGTGTATAGTATCAAATTCAAGAGAAAGAAATTCTTTTTTCAACGATGCTAGTCCCAAACAAGTTATTTCAAAGGAATTTGAAAATTAAGTACCTAAACAAAATTTTGTAGAATAAAAGAAAAAGTTACATAAGAACACCACGACTGCTTTCCAGAGAAATACCTTTAAAAATCTCACAACATACATATTCAAAGCAAAGGGCATGTGCAATATTTCAGCAAATATAGTAAAACCTTCTTAATTCGGATTTCACGGGACCGAAAAAAAATGTCCGAATTAACCGAATGTCGAATTATCAAGGGTATCAAGAAAACAATAAGCAAATGCATACTACGTGTCAACATGCTTTTATTTGCTGAATGAATCAGCAAATCCTGTTTCTATTTTGCACAAAAGCAGTGCAGAAGCCGCAATTCTCATCTCGTGACTGATCAGCGCTCACAGCAGCGAAAGCCTCGTGACTTCCTTCACAGCACAGCCGCGGCACGCGTCTTCATCTGAGACACTTTTAACTACTGCGCGCACATGCCAATTAATTTTTCGCCAGTGTCACCAGGTCGCCGCCCATCACGATGTAGACGGTGCTCTTATCCTCAACAGCTTTACACTGAGTCAAAATGAAACTACTGTTTGCTGCAACTGCTGCGGACGAAACCGCAGTCGCTATTGATGTGATCATATATGGCAACTGCTATGCAGTCGTAAAGGCATGCGGCCAAGGCGGTGCTATGTGCGGCGGCAAATGACGCATTCTGGTGTTGATGTCATTCACATATGATTTCCAGTGATGACTATGGCGATGCAAACTCCACCACTTCGTTTTGGTGGACGCTAACACCGTTTTTGCTCTTTCGCGTTGCACATTTGCAGCGCTATTGTGTCACTTTCCTATGCAAAAAATTTTTCTAGCTATAAAAGAAAACTAAGAGTAGTGACTAGACCTAGCACTATGCCAAGGTTGACTTCTGGCCATCTTTCTGCATGAAACTTGACTTCCTGCGCAAACCGAAGTTGTCTTCCACGTAAGTGCTGCTCCCAAAGTCATAAAGCTTGCGCACAGGTGCATTAGAATCTAAAGAAATGTGACATTTATGTGCACGAGTGGCATGAGCCGCCGCCACCATCTTGCAAACTACAAGCGCTCAACTTGCTGACAACACCCCTTTGCAGAGGCACTTTAAGAATCCGCACGCCCCCAGAAAAAGAAAACCTAAAGCCGAAACTGACTAAATACAGTTAAACCTCAATATAACGAACTTGAATATAACGAAATTTTCACGATAACCAAGTATCTAACCCTTTGAGGGTCACTGACATAAATATACGGCGGCGTGAACAAGTCCGAAAATGGTCAATGCCGTATATTTACGGCGCCGTCTGTACATTTAGAAAGCGTGCCCATTACCTAAATTTTTCTTTTCTGTCATGTGCTGCCACTATGTGGGCATACAGGGAATTTTTTTCGCGTGCCTCCCTTTCTCGGTTTTCGTTGCATGGTTTGTTTTAGCGCAAGTTGGCTCCCGCGCGTCTATATAGTACCGCCCACGCATTGGCGCGCGCGTGAGCAGGTGGCGGTTCGGGTTTTGTTCTCGCGGGCGGTTTCGGCTTCTTGCACTTGCAAAACTGGTGACTATCTCCTTACTAATCGCTCAAAGGGCGACTGCCTCTTTCTTGCTCGTTCAGTGCTCACAGGGGTGCGCATAGGAAGGATGCCGTTGTGCATGCGTTTCCGATGATTTTTTTTTTTTTTTAACACTGGCGAAAACTAATTGCCTCTGGTTGGCGATAAGATGAAGATTAGCAGAAGTTTGCCACACGTTTTGCTTTTTTGATGGGCACACAACCACACAGTTTTCTTGAGTGTGCACACCTACGCAGTTCAATTACGCTATGGATGTACATATTAGATATTAGTGTAAGAGCAGGAAGATTTGAGTCTTGCGAAATATTCTCGTGTGCACATTTTCAAGGCCTTCAACTATGTGTATAAAAATGCATCAAATTTTCAATTCTTATAAGTTTACTTCCTTCTTTATTGTTGTTATTCACGAATGACGAGTACATATATACCAACGCAAAATATTTTTTTCTCACTTTACGGTCACCCTAGAAAAATTGCGGTGAATTTTTTTCGAAATAAGTCCCTAAGAAGAATTGAAATCTGCAATAAAAAAAATCGACCCTGAGCGGTCACATACGTAAAAAAAAATCAACCCTCAAAGGGTTCACGTTTTATAACCTCTTGTCCATAGAACACCATGTATTTAGAACCTCAGTATAACGAATTGTGTTTGTATGCGATTTCAATATAGTGAAATCTCGCTTCCGCCGTAAAGGAATGCCGAGACAATAAATGTAAACATCCGTGGACATAGATGGTCAAATGATTTAATTGCAAGTGGCTGCCTGCAAATGCACCTCTCAAATCGTGTGTGGCGCAACAAGAGCGACGACCACTGAAGTGAAGCCGCATCGTGTTCTGTATAAAGTCCAAGTGTGAGAAGATCCTATCGGGCCCCACACACTTGTGCTTTAGGTGCAAGTGAAAGTGTGCGAGGTTGAGAAAGACGGTGGCTTCACAAGTGCTGCCTTCTCGCATGAGCACAGGGAAAAAGGGGGAGGGAAGCTTGCTCGCGGTAACGTGATCAAGCGCACGGAGTGTACAGAGTGGGGGTAAGTTGACATGCGTCTTGATTTGTCTTGATTTCTGGTGTGCGTATCTGCCATGGCTGCGCATGGCTGTAAGCGCGGCTGAGCACATACGCAGTCACACACCCTGCTTTAGAGGTAATCTGCCGCGTGTGCAAAGAGTGGGCATGCCGAGACAGCATGGCACCATGTAAGCTGTCTTACTGCACATTTAGTATTGGAGGCTGCATAACCTCGAGTTTCAGTGACCTGTCAAAGCGAGACACATACGAAGCATTCGCTCCCCGTTGCCCAAGCCATCAGCCGCGGGGGCGAAGTGCACATGAAAGCGCGGCTGGCATCGCTTAATTCGTACTGCCGATGTGAAGATATTGTCAATGTGGCATGAAACCATATCATTCGTCACTGACTCCCAAATTCATCAAGATGAATTGTTTTCTCATTAAAATTTGCTTTTTTATAGTGCCCAATAATTCGGAAAATTCTGCGACCCCTTTAGGTGTAAAAAAAAAAAGATCAATCGGTGACTGTACTTATTTGCATAAAAGGGCAAATTTCATTAAAACAAAATTTGAATATAACGAATCAAATTGCCGATTTTACCCACTTCGCTATATCAAGGTTGAACTGTAGTTCCTAAATAACCCAATAAATGGTGCTAGCTGTTTGCAAGCACTCTGAAAGTGGCAAAATATGAATTTGCAACCATCAATAGCAGGCTATCGGTAGGAATAGGCACGGACAGGAAAGTGTTAAGCTGGCATCAGAGAGATTTATCAAAGATTCACTGAACGTAAGCATTGGCAAATACCCTGTGGCCAGCCAAGTTGGCATCAAAGCCTGGTTCACTGAAGAGTGGTACACACCCAGTGGCACTTATCCAGTAACCCGAGTTAGCGCGAAAGTGGTTCATTGAAGTGTGACCCACACATACCCACTGACCCAAGCTAGTCCGACAGTTGGTTTTGAATCAGGTACACTCAGCACAGGAGCCTCATGCTCTACAAATTAGACCACGGACTACCCAGTGAGCCAAGTTGGCGTGAAAGAGATTACGCACAAATAGACATACCATAAACTGGGTGAAGTTTCCAAAGAATGCTAATTGCATTAAAAACAATTATTCATGCAGCAGCATAACGAAACGCTTTTTGTCTACTTCTAAGGCATGGTGCAGTAGTTATGCTGCATGGCTTATGAATGCAGTACCCATGGACAAATCTTGTACTTTATGTCGTCAAATCACATTCGTGATGTACCACTGTGGACAAATGGAACTTCAGCAAGAAATTACCAAGTAGGACATCCTTGGCAAGCATAACAACTCATGAACTTGATCTTGAATCACTAATTATCTGGTTACCAAAGATGGTATAGGCCTCACATTAAGTAAATCATGCCAGCATTACATGAATTGGTGAAAGTGGAAATGAAAGAATGACCTTATTGTCCTTCGAAGAATGCCCTTTGATGAATGCCCTTCGATTGTTCATGTTGCTAGTAAATACATAGCTGAGACTTTCATGGAGCCAGACATGTAGACTCAACTACCTCCAGGGCTAGTTCGCCGTGCGGCTGAATAGGCGCCCCACGCAGAGACGCCAAGTACAGCTGCACGTAATCACGGTTTCACCGGTAGTGGGTTCACAACATGCAGCACGTTCGCACGAGCACGCCAGACATGTAGAAAATTTTGCATTAATTGAAGGAAAAAAAAATGGAAAGGGTTGTATAGCATGTCTCTCGGACTGTACAACAGATGCCTCTAGCTTGAAGCCCTGGATTTTGCTGGCAACACAGCCGATGCATAATCTGCTTTAAAACGACAGTACTTGGGCTTTCATCTTCAAGTGTGACAAAATGCCACAGCCCTTTGCTGATCAGTCTGTCAAGAACATTCTTTGTCAGTCACAGCCTGTCAGAGTTGAGTGGCCCTGTCAGTGTTCAGCATTGCTTTTTAAGAAAGAGCGATCTAATTGATGGCACAAGCACAAACACTGTATTCCTCCATATCTAGTATGACATGACCTGTCATTTACCGGCTCCTTGCTCCTCTTGCAGCTAGTGGACTATCGTATGCATACCATGTGATCTCCCTCTATATACGTGTGTGCCTCCTCTCTCAAAGGCTGCATGCCCCAAACACCCACCCAACAAGATGAAAATGTTGTGACTACCCATCAACTGCTGCGAAGTAAAAAAATAATCTTTGACACAAACCTCATGGTGGCCAAAACACCATTTTTCAGTGAGCGTGGCGCAGGGAGGACAAGATGGGTCACTGTGGCACGTGTGGGTGACAGGGTGTCCACACGGATGCTCCCTGGCGCACGGCTGGCCACAGTCTGGAGGTCGTGTTCCGCAAGCTATGGGGGGACTCAGCGAGGCACTGCCACAGTGGCAGCTCAGGTCCTCAAAGCCTGTTTTGAAGAAGCCCAAGGAACTTAACATTTGCTCATCAAACTGCATGTGCAAACAATGGCTTCACTGTAACGTGACATATTTATTTTATTTTGCGTGTCACAAACTACAAGTACAAGTGATGTGCATAGACATAGTTAATGGAGACTGCCAAACCGAATTACTTCACTATATCACAAGAAAAAAAGATACACGGTTTTCTGCGAAACAAGGATCAGGATGTTAAGAAAGCTTGTTATATCACAGAGTTCGCTCAATTGAGGTTCGAGGTTTGGCTTTAGTGGAAGACAGTGCCATTCCTTGACGTAACTGGTCGCTATGCTTCAGTGATGCTTGTTGGTAACTCTGGAGCTAAAACTTAAAAATCAGAATTCTAAATATCCTAACTATATACTTATTAGCTTCCCATGGCAGGAATCACTAAGGAATGTCACTGAAGCACATTGTGTATTTCAAATGAAGGACTGTACTTTCCTATGCTTAGCTTAGAAAAAAACCTTCAAGTTAGGACCCACTCATAAATACCTGCCAAGCCATTGCAAATGGTACTTGACTACAGCTATAAAAAACATGTGAAGGGCACTCCACCACAGGAGAATTTCACTTACTGACATTCCAGCAAGAAGGGCAGTTTCCCCTGTGGCAGGGCTCTTCACAGACATGTTGTCCACATGATAGACGCTTGCCACACACAAGCGGGCAGCGGTGCTCAATGTCCACGCAGCACAGGGCGAGGCACTTGTGGCGGCCACACTGGCGCCGCTTCTGACATCGCCGTTGACACAGCTCAGGCCCCTGCTGCTCTGAAGACCCAAGCTCTGTGCAGGGAAGCTCACGTGACGTCGCACCACACCGGCACCGCACAGCGCTTGAACGTGCGCATGGTGGGCAAAGTTCCTCGTGGCATGGTGCAGCACATCGGTGCCAGTTGCCTGTGAGAAGAGCCTCTGCATTACTTTACTAACATTACTGATACCTATAAATGTTTCCTTTAAAGCACAAATGCAAAGTAGCATTAGCAGCTTTACTCAAACCCATTAAATTAAGGGAGCTAAACATCATTAAGCACAACAAAACTGAAAACCTACTCAAGTTTTTTGCTCACCTGTAACATACTGGTACTGTAAATAAGAATGACATAACAGAGCTCCGACTAGCCTGATGACTTCTATTCCAGAGTGAATGGTTCAGAACATCCCGACTTTCTACCCACTGTTCGAACAGTGCAGCAAGGGAAATATCTAACTACAGCTGTGAAAGTCAGTAGTGAGCTCTACCTTTCGGACCACACTGGAGTAGCTTCCCGCACGTCTCGCCGCATGTAGGCACCGGGTCTGAGCATGAGAGCCTAGGTTTGGCTCCCTCAATGCTCGCCAGTGGGCTCTTGCCACATGGGCAGTGTGTGACAGACTCTGGCAGGAGTGGGCAGGGGCCGCACTCGCCAAAGTGACATTCCTCTTCACACTTATGAAGTCCACAACCTAGGAACCGTCCACACAGATCGCCGCACGAAAACTCGCTTGATGCATTGGACTCCCGTGTACAGAGAGCTTCGCGCCTCTGTTTGCCACAGAAGCACTCTGAAACAGCACAACCAGGTCATCACATGAGAATTAAAAAGGATTTACACGCAACAAGGTTAAGATTTTGATGGAAGCCTGTTTGGTTGGAAAAAAATAAATAGTAAAGAACACTGACCACAGAAGAAAACGATAGAAAGATGTTTCAACTCCCACCAGGGGACAACACCCCACTAATGTCAAAGATGACTTAAACTGGACCTGCTATTCTATTACATTAAATTTTCATGGTTTCTTGTGGTTTCTGCAAAATTTTGAATGCTAGAGGTGTTCCTCATGTTATGCAGTTGACTTCCATTAATTCAAGCCTGACGGGACCAACGAGATCGATTGAGTTATCTGGCAGGTCAAATTAGGCAAGATGCATAAGAAATGCCAAAACACACCCCTGATTCATTTGACAGTTTTTGCTCGAGTCTAACACGCCCCTGAATAGAACGCTCACGCACTTTCTATGTGTCCAAAATAGAAAACTAACTTATAAATGACATTTAAAGCTCCTAAACAAAGTAGAAGTTTATTGCTAATCCAATTATTTTTCTGGCAAGAAAAAGGGGCAAGGGTCTAATATGTGTTGCACAATGGCGTCTGTTTTCCTAAAGTCAGCTTTGCCCCAGTACGCTTCTGAAAGCACAAAGGAAGAAGAAAAAGGCATGCCTTAGAATTGGGTAAATACTGTGATTAGACATTGTGAGCTACGGTTATTGCTTGAAAATCTTCCTAGGGCAGGCCGAAAATAGGTGTTTTCAACAGGATATATATATTTTTTTTTACATGTGTTCAGTGCATTCATTGTCCCCTAAACTCTGCCAAGACAAACACTGTCACTAAAGGGGTCATTATTGGAGTCACCATAGGGGTCAGGTGCATGCGTGCTGACAGGTCAAGTTCGAATTATCTGGCGAAGGCTAGCACATAGAAATGCATGGGCGCTGGCCGGGTCCTTCGAATGGAATTGAATTAACTGAAAAATCTAATTAACTGCAGTCGAATTAGCAAAAGTATACTGTGCCATGTTCTGAATGTATAGCTCATTGACTGAGTTTATGACTGCAGTTAAAAGTAGCAGTATATTCAGCTAAGTTTCGACAACTGCATGCGCTTTTGGACACAGTCATAAACAAAAGAATAGGTTTGCAGATGGCCATTAATTGCACCAAGGTTAGGATAAAATAAAGAAACTACTGTACTGTTGTAGTGAGGGTGAAGAACCAGACAGTACCAATACTGTAAGTCACAAATTTAATGCATTGTTAGGTGAAGAAGTGCCCAGAAAAACAATGACATTTAAAGCACAACTATTACTTGAGCACAGTCATTGGTTGTCAAAATCTGATCTATGGGTCAAGTGTGCCAGCTACTTAGACGTTACTCATTGTACTGTAGTGCTCAGTATGAGCTGCAGTGCATGAGTGCGTTCTTCCAGGTTGTATAGTGGTGCCGATTGGTGCCGAGCTCCTGACTTAAAGGGAGAGGGTGCTGCTATTCTTGTTTAAGACATTTCCGCTTGACGCCTGCTTTTGCCCTCTCTCCAAGGTTTGAGGAAGAAATCTTCTTGCACAAAAACAATCGGAATGAACTGGTGGTCACCTTCTGTGCTAGCTGGGCATCATTCATGCTTTTCGAAATGAGAACTGCTGTCGCCTCAGGATTTTATGTTTGGTTTATCACCCCTCGATGCATCGTCACACAGGTTTTGGTATTGCTACGGAACAGTATTTGCGATCATGAAGAGGCGAGCAGTGTGAAGACGACGACAACGATTAGAGGCTAGCGCGGGCTGTTGCCGCTTGGCCAAGTGCGGCGTATTTCCTTGTAAATATACTTGTATATAGCTTTTCGTCTGCGTCTTCCGACATAACAGTATTACCACTCAATGCCTACCTTTGCTTTTTTCTCTTTCTGCATGCAATCGCAATATGTGCAAAATAAACATTACTATCAACTCACTAATATTTCACCGATTAAAGTGCACAGAGCAATGATTGCTACATAGCTCACACTAGATGTGGCCACTGTGTGTTGCTATCATTTTTGTGAGACCAAGGTTTTACGCACTAAACTGGGGAGAGGGTGAAAGGAGGCATGAAGGCAGTGGCGTAGCAACAGGGGGGGCCGGGGGGCCGTCGGCTCCGGGTGCGAGGGGCCAGTGAGGGGGAGGGGGGGTGTCATATGAGACTGAAGACACCCCTCTTTCCGCCGGCTACACCCGGGGAGGGGGGTGACAGAAGACCTATGGGCCCCGGGTGCCAGGCGACCTAGCTACGCCACTGCATGAAGGGGCAATGTTTCGAAACAGGAACAGCCAAACCCTCCCCCTTTAGGGCGGTAACACGGTGCCGACTCCCACAGCTACCCAACCGAGGGGGGGGGGGGGGGGGAACCACTTTGCCCATCGCTTGCACACCGTAGCTCCTACTGAGCGCAACAGTACATTCCAGCGTAATCACTGGTGCTCACGTAGGTTATAGAATGTCTGCACTATTTTCACAGTGCACGCAATCTGATTAGGCCAGATTCCTTCACTATAGAATCAGTGACAACATTCGAGAAATTTCCAATACTTGAAGGCACGTCTTGTGCCGAGCGATAACTTTGTAACATTTAGTTGGTGAAAAACAGTCCCCGTAAAAAGATAGGCAACGTATGTGTGCCAATATACTTTGATGTAAATTTTATAACTTTATTATATTGGTTGCTTGCTTCTGCTGATAAAACTTGCCCTTGAGCTCACAGAGCTGTAGAATCAGAGAGCAGCACTGGTGCTAAACAAGAGGCACAGCATAATCACAAATTACTGAAGAGCAAGTTTAACTAAAAACTGAAAATCAAGCACATTTCAAGACTATAGAATAAAAGGAATGCAGTGGCAACCAAAGCAATGAATTTTTTATAGGTCAGCAAAAGTTACTTCATCAGGATGTTTTAAACTTTGGAACAAATTCAATTTACTGATAAATAGGAATGCTCCTGCCAGGCGACTGTTGATACAGCTTCAATAAAATTTGTTGCATTTAAAATACTAATAAATCTTAAACTCAAGTAAATGAAGGGATCAAATTTATTATGTAGGCTTTAAATCATTTTAAAAAGGTTGCTTATAAAGATAAAATCAATAAATTTCAAGCTCCATGACTACACAGCAAAGAGGGATACTGTGATTCTGTAAACTGCAACAAATGGGGGCGTCTCAGACAAATCTAATGTATTAGTAGTAGTTTATGGTTTATGCGAAATTATTACTTTGCTTATTTTAGAAGTGCAAATGTCCCTTTCAGAAAGCAGTGGTGTACTTCAGAGGGCTGTATAATAGATCCATTTTTGTCTGCTTTAGATGTTTTAATGAATGCAGTGTGCACAATTATGTCTGTCTTCTTTAGTGACAAATTGTAACCGTAATGCTTCGATTTTCTTGGATCGCCAACAAAAGCAAGTTTGTTAACCTGGTACACACCACATCTGACAGTTGCAGCTTGTGGGCAAAGGCTCTCACCAGAACAATTAAGGAAACAGAGTTGCTGCACTAGATTGACCAAGTAGTGGTTTGCTGAGTTTGAGAATTCTTGGGAGCAAAGGTCCCATGCCCTAAATATAGCGGGACTGCAAAGCATCTGCTACAGCACGGAAGCAATCAGATGTTTTCAACTCGAGAGGTTTGAGGGTGTCCAAAGAGCAATCACAAGAGGCAATCATGTCATGTACTGGTGACATGTACAGCATGGTCCATGTTTTAAGGGACAACATGAGAACAGAGCATGTGCGAATTTTTCCTCTGGCAAGTGTACAATCGCCTGATTTTGAAACAGACGACTTGTGGTTGGTGGCAGCGGTACCTTTCTGCAAACCTGTGCAGTGCATTGACATAGCTTCAGCTGACATTGGCAGCTAGGCCAAGCAAAGTGACAGTCGCACATTAAAGTGCTGCTTTTAATATTGGACCGCACTGTACTTGCACATGCTACTCAATCCCAGAAGACAGAAGCATGGTTTGTGTGGGAAAGTAGCTCTAGTAAGCTAGTCATGCCTGGCACGTTACTGATGAAGCGGTTCATGGTGATTGAGCTTCGCAAATGGCCATATACAAGTGCAAGCTGGAGATGACATGCGGTAAAAAGAAATTGACATCTACAATTAGAATTTCTCTATTAAATGCGACAAACTGGTTCAATCTTAGCATAATATAAGACAGTTTATGCATATTGTGTGGGAAGTCATAATGGTATGAAAAGATCATATAGCAGCTAAAAATGCAGTTTCACTCACTCTGTTCCACTATGCGGGCACAGGGATCACAGGCACCTGCGTGGCACTGTGCTTGGCAAGTGTGGATTTCACAGTTAAGCAGTCGCCCACAGGGCTCACCACAGCTGACTTCCTGCTCTTGGCTGCACCGCACGTGCTATAGTACATGCATAGAAAGGGCGAACACAAAGAGAAAGAAAACTAATCATGAAGTGACACGCCCATCATCACAGACAACAGCAGAATAATGGTAGCAATTCATGAGAAGAAGCTGAGAAATCGCAGGGTATATTTAAACAATGTAACTAAAAAAAAGTTTCCAATAATCAACGAAGCCAAAAAAGGCCCCGGAAGTTGTTTTTGGTTGAAATTGCTGCTAAGACTGCACTTTCAGTTACACCTGCGATAAACATAAAAGGAGGTGTCATAAACGATTGCTTTTCCCACTCGTGATACTGGACAATGCAAGGGAAGTGAAGCAACAATATCAACCACCACAATTGTTTTAAATACATCTACACTGTATTTATTAAATTAATTTGTTTCTCATGTGAACACAAGACACAGACACACACCTACAAAGGACAAACTTTAGCAAGGATGTACCAACAAACCCAACAATATGCTCTGGCGAAGAAGACACACCTCAGCAAATAATTTCCCCAAAATCCTCCTTCACACCCTGCAAGAAAGAACTAATAAAATGCTACAGTGCATGGGTGGTGGAGGTAACAAATTTATTGAAAATCTGGCGAATTCGTGGCCTGGGCCTAGGCCGCCCCCAAGAAGGTCTGGAGGTCCTGCCTCCTCACCGCCTCACGGGCTTGCCGGATGGCCCATAGTTGATCTTGGAGGTTTGAGCTGAGCGGGGGAACTTTTTCACATGGACACAGGAGGGACATACACAAGCGCTATTTTTTTTAAATCAAAGATGTAGCACCAACAAGGCCAGAAGTCAATCTTTGTTAAAGTGCCCCTCACCAGGCCCCATAGCAAATTTTGGTTATACGCTGGAAGTTGTTACGTGCCCTCTAGGAGGCGTTCTGCCAAAAACATTTTTCAAATCAGCTAAATAATAGCCGAGATTTAAATATTTGAGTGTTGCGAACCCATGATTTCAGGAGGCGTGCTTCACCACAAACATAGACGCTCTCTCCACTTGCACCGTCTAGCCTCCACAAGCAAAATTTCTTCCTTGTGTTCTCCCATACCGGACCTCGAGGATTGCATGACGCGTACGTCACAAGTCCCGCCTTCATTTTATTTTTCTCCTAGCTTTTTTGCTGCGCGGCACACTTCCGCTGATGATGCTGTGTGCAAGCTGTTGCAATTGTCTCGTTTTGCACAGCACAGGATTTTGCACACTGTGCACGAGGGCACCTGACTAGCGGTATAAGTCTGGCATAAGCCAAGCCAGAGGGCAGAATGGCCATAGCTTAAACAGGCGCCATGTCATGCAAAAGGTAAAGTATATCCCCAAGAGTAACCGACCGACACTCCTGACTGCGTCCTGTGCTACACGAATACTGAGGCAGACACAAGCGGATCACAGAGCATGACCCCGCACTGGAACATGGAAGAAAATGACAGTTTCGGCGTCAAGCAGACAAGCAGACAAAACAGACAAAACGGAAGCAGACAAAACGGAAGTACTCTCTTGCTGCGGTGCGAAGTAAAACAAAAACCTGCAGACATTCGGCTTGTGTGTTTTATTATTTCTCTAAGCTTTAATTCGTCTATTCTAGCAATATATTACAGAAATAACAGATGTTGGCCTGAATAATTCTCGAAGTCATGTGTCACCATGAGCGACGTCACAGCGTAAACACATGTACGTAGGTGCACTAGCATATGTACGTCATCCTCAGACTTGGAGTACGGCGGCGGCGAGGAGAAGGGAAACCGGCGTTCGGTTTGAAATTTCAGATCTTTCCGTGGTGTGTAGTGATGTAATACTTTGCAGACACGATCGCTATCGCACATTGTATGCTCTGCGCTTGTCAGCTCGAAATGGCCAGACCTAGTAAGGGGCCCTTTAATAAAATGCCAATTCACTCTGCAGCACTCATCTTTAAAATGGGTATCTGTAAACTCCTGCTGCCCTCACTATTCCTTCTACTAAACAGATGGGGCTATATAATTGTTGGGCATCAATTTCCCAATTTTAATGCGTCCTAAAGTGAATACTCAAAAAAGGTAAATTTGTGTAACCTTGTTTATCAGCTAACTAAACGTAAAAATTTGTTATCAATTTATTTTACAGCCATTATTGGAATGGGTATCTCAAGACTACTACTAACCTCAGGATTCCTTCTGGATAGACTTGGCCCTATTGTTTGTTAAACCATGACCAAGTCAGATGATAACTTTCTCCCTTAGTCTCAGTTCATGGTCAATACGGTTTCATTGACTGAAACAATAAACTTCAACATCAACAGCTACTGCTCAGCATCAATTCTACAATTGCAACATGTGCCCTATAGTCAATAGTGATTTCAAAGTTAATTAGCAGAACTTTGTTAATCAGCTAACTGGATTTTGCAATTTGCTGTACAAGTAAAATGCACACCTTCTATCAATCTTTATGCACAGGTGGAATAGTGCTATCTGCCAAAAGCAATTTCTTAAACATCTGTTGGGAAAAAAAGTGAAAACAGCTGATATATAGGCAGCACATAGCTACTGGAAGAGGAGGAATCCCTTTGAGATCCCCTGGTCTACAGTACCCTGGTGAGTTTTCCACAAGGGCACGGCCTTCGCACAGTAGCACTGCAGGGCGGGCACTGCCCTGGATGGCATTGAAGGTTGCAGCGATGCACGCACATGGAGGATGCGCCCCGTGACCGGCCACACATCTCGCCGCAGCTGTGTGGCACCCCATACCGGTTCCACTCTGGCTTCACTCGCTTGCCACAGAAGCAGACGTAGCGGTCGGGCACTGCCAGCACGGTGCCCTGGCAGCCCGGACAACGCCACCCACCTTCTGCAAGAGCACACCAGATAACATCGTCTCCACAGTACCATAGCACAACAAATGTCCGCCTTTCAAACATCACATAACAGACTCAAAAAGCAGCTGCTGCAAATTTGCGAAACGAACCTGTAATGCCAGTTGTACAGCTTTCCAGGCTTAGTGGCACACACTCACACCAGTAGAGAATTTCTTTCAGCTGCATTCGTGGGCAAGTAAAAACAACTTTAGGCTATAATAATGTGTTATAGCTGTAATAGAGTTTATGCATGTCTCAAGCATGAACACATGCATGATTTCAGGCACGTGCCTTAGGTGCAGCCCTCGTGAGCTTGGCAGTTATTCTAGTCATGATATTCTAAAATTCCCACAATGTATTTCTATTATTTTTATTTTTTCACTTTTGAACTAGTGCCTCCGTTTTTTTTTCTCTACTTAGCAAACAGAAATTACATAGATTCACCAAGATGTCACAACCTCCAGATCCACAAAGATCACTTGAGATTGCAAATGAGGCATCATCGGTCATTTTTTCTCTTAATGTTGTGTCCTGGCCTGGCAAAACTTGTCACTCAACAAGCAAATAGGTCACATTGGTAAGACCAATTCGCTTGCTTCTTCTGAAATAAAATACATCAGCTTAACTTTATCATGTGTTTTTGTTTAGTGTATTTTAAAAGGGGCCTTGCAACACTGTTTTAGCATGGTAAATAAACATGGAAACAAGGCTCTCACAAACCACCCTGTCAAATATTGTTCCTGAACAGAGAGTTAGCAATTTTGCTCAAAAGATTGCCCTACTTTTTCCTTCAACGTCTCAACTCTGTCCTTACCATGCCCATAGAGCATGGGTCATATATGTTCCATATGCACTGCAAAAAAAATTAGAACTATTGGTGTTCCTATGGACTTGCTATGCCATCTAGTTTATTGTTGGAGAACTAAAGTTTAGTTTCCTGAGCAGTTCCCCCCCTCCCACTAAGTGGTCGCGAGATGTAACAACAGTACAAAGAGCGCAGTTCATATCATTTGATCATGAAGATGGCAAATGCTTCTGTAGCCAGACCGTTGTGGCACCGATGTCCTTCTTGCAAATCTGTTGCATCCTTAAGTGATTGTTTGGATGCATCTAGCAACACTGACTGAGGATGAATGGAGCTCATCAGATGTTAGTTCGGATGACAGAGATAACCCTGAGAACCACTACGTAGCTTCCAATCGGCCAAAAACATATTTCTTTTTTAATCTCTCATTTGTTAACTTCCATGTGTTACTGACCACAGATGTGAAAACATTTTGTATATTTCAGATTTTTACCTTTCTTCCTTATTTTTATGTTATCAACGCAACTTTGCTAATTTTTTATCCATTTTTCAATACAATTTGTTCTTCATGAACAAGTTACATATTATGCCCTAACATTTGTTTTTAGAATTAAAAACTTAAGGAAGTACAATTAGTTAGCTTTCGATAGATTATAGCACCACACTGCAACCATGATAATATTAAATTAAAAAATCCAAATTACCAAATCCTTCAAAGTGTGTCAAATCTTCCTATGGTAATGAAGGAGTTGAAGGGGCCCTGCAACACTCCTTGAGCATGGTAAATAAATCATACTAGACACGAGAGAATGCTTCTGTGAACAAACTAGCCAAATATTACTGGATTCCATGCAGTGAGGAACACACAATCCTTCTGCAAAGATCGACCATACTTTCCTATGGCTCCATCAAACCCTGCCACCTAGACTGCACACGATGATGCCATGGTGCCCTCATACGACTACTGGCTAGATGTGTGAAAATGTCACAAGAAATATCAACTTTATCAATGACCACAAAAGTGTCTGCAATGGTAACAATGCTTATGATACTTCCCATGTAAAAAAAGAATGGAATACCACTGTGTTCAAAGTGTCTACACAAAAATTCAGCTTCGTACTTGCAGTATTTAGAGTGAGTTGTCTGCTCGAGTTTGGCCACCTCCTACACAGAGCAAGAGTGTCACACCGCTGATGTTTCACTGACCGCTATCACAGTGTGCATCTGAGTGTTCTTGTCCATCTTTCGATTTTCTTGTTAAATTTGTGCACAAACAGACTCACTCGAACCCAAGTAGAAGCACAGTGTGAACTTGGGATTTGTCGTTTTCATAGCTGTGGAACTTGTGTGAGACGCGCTTCACTAGTCTCTTGCTGAAAATGAATGCGAAACAGTGACATTGGTGTGCACTTTTTGACTGCAAAGGCAGCAAGAGTGGTAAAAATGCACTGCACTGGTTACTGCAAGGCAAACAGTTTCGACAAGCCTCGTTAGGTGGTAGCCTCCGAGTTTAGTTTAGCGTGTCGTAGGTGCCAAAGTGGAAGTAGTGGCACCTACATGAACATCTACAAACAAATTTTAACTGTGTGCCATTCAGTGGCCAAAGCATCGTGGTCGCCACAGCCTCCTGAAGAAGAAGCGGAAGCACAGTTGAGGGGATGAAAGATTATCTTTGAATGCGGCTAACTTCACTTCTATTGAATGCATTGAAATACTTCTTGCTGCAAAATATTACTAAAATTGTGTCTATCCGAGGCACAACATTGATAAAAAGTGGTTCAAAATTTGAATCATATTTAATGTTTCAATCATTAGGGTTTTTAATGTATCACAGCTGTGACGCATCTAAAAACACAACTATTGGTCGAATTTCTTTTTAGAAGCTGGCAAAGCAGCAATTCTGACATGCCGAAAAGCAGATCTTACGTTTGATAAAATGTTGCTGCCACATGACAGTGTCAAAAAATATCCTCCAAGATTGAGCAATTCGATGGACCAACCTTGGAGAGCCCTGCCAACACCAAAGCTTAATGCAATGATTGGCCCTGCATTGTAGGCACTGCTCTATGTCTGCACAGTGGAGATTCAAGCAAGGAAAACTATGATAAGGTTGTAGAGAAAGAAAAAAGGACCTCAAACAAGGGCTTAGTATGAGTAACTAAATGGTAGAGAAGGCCGAGAAGACATAGGAGGGGCAGCATTTAGCTGCTAATAACTCTGTCCATCAAGAAAATCAGCTGTGCACTGATGCAGACAAGTCCCTTTGTCAAAACAGAAACATCTCTTCTTCAACTACTGTTGGTCTGTTCATATGAAGCACATTTAAAAAAAGCCTCATTGGAATGGATTTATGAGATAACGCTAATACCCGACACATTTAACACCTCTTGATATCACTACAGAACGTAGCAAGATAACAAAAAAGAAAGAAAAACGTTTGCACACTTCACTAACCTTTCACGAGGGCAGCAGGTGAAAGTGCCCACTTGCGGGCACAGGATAGGTGGAAGATGTGGTAGCAGCTTGAGCAGCTCCAGATGGCATCGGTGCCCCGAACTCGTTCACAGCATACCATGCATTCATACTCGCCAGAAAGAAGCTGTTCTGTCAGCCGATCTGTAGGAGTGGAAATGAACAAACCAGTTTGGCAATGTTGACAATGTCACTTATGTGCAAGGATGGGTAATGACAAAGCATTATGTACAAATCTGCATGTTAATTCACAACACAACAGCACATCCTGCAACTAAGCTGCTATGGACAAATGGATGATGATTACCTCAATGGTAAGACATGAATCTC
Source organism: Dermacentor andersoni (assembly GCF_023375885.2). Lineage (NCBI taxonomy): Eukaryota > Metazoa > Arthropoda > Arachnida > Ixodida > Ixodidae > Dermacentor > Dermacentor andersoni. Next base: position 27,247,603 of record NC_092815.1, read on the forward strand.
AGTTCATATTATAAACTTCAGTCGATCAGCATGAAGTGATAAGTCAATTAAAGATGTGTTGTAAGAAAATTAAGCCCAAATAAAGTTATTGACTCCAATGGGCCACTTGCCAATGACCCAATGGTCCACTCCCTGTACCTAAGATAATCATCAGTGCTTTGGTCTATCATGTTTCTTATGAATAATCAATGTTTCAATTGCTTGTATATAGGGCAAACTTGTGGTCTTCAATGAATTAACTCTGCAAATGGAAACCATCCTCCAGGTCACTGATATTTCAGAAAGATATGATGGCAGCCATATATGCTACTGCAAATACAGTGTTCCGAAGTTCCATTTGGTTGCAGAACAAAGCAGCCACCAAACTCGTGGTAACTTGCTGAAAGGACCCTAAAGAGAAATGAATTATTAAGTTAGTATATATTAGTTATGAAATATAATACTAATTATTAAGTTGTACATTATATTCTTTTATAATAACCAACCTCAATGTGAAATCAACAAACATAGAGATTCGAGAAAAAGCTTCAATATAAATGGACTAAGTGTTTCTCTTTATAGTGTCCCTTTACCCCTTCTTTGCTACGGACAAGCTGGGTCCCTCAACACATTTCTCGCAAAAACGACAAGGATGAGCTGAGCTCGTCGACAGTGCTTTTAATTTTCTAGACATTCCATGGACGAACTGGCTTCATCTAAGTGCTTTGCCATACTTCTGGTAGATGGCTGCACACAATCCGTCAGGCTGCCCAAGCAGCCTCAGAAGTTAAACATCATGTGAAAAAAAAATTTGACTATTTCTTGGTAAGAATTCAGCATAATGATGTGTCAGGGAAGGGTTTAAGAAACCATCTACTATAAAGTATCTCAAGCAGCTGAACAATACCAACTTGCAGACAACTAATAACATCTAACCTTTCTGTGGTGCATCTTCAGGTCTTGGCATTTGGGGGTAGCTTCTAGATGAGGAGCCCGGTTTATGATTTGGACGCACTAAGTTCACAAAATATTGCTGCCTTGATGAGCTTCGCTGCTGCCTAATATCTGCGTCGTGAATATGAGAACTAGGCAAACCATTATTGTGTCTATGATTGTGAGCACGGTTCCTAACCTTGCCACTTTTCTTCTCGCCACTCTGAGTACTTTGTCGGACTTCTCTAACAGCCTCACCAAAATTCTGGTCTGTTCGTGAGTGCTCACTATGATGACTGCTTGGCCTGTTTGTCTTGTTCCTGTTGGAACCCCGATCACTTTGCCTTGGTTCGTTACGACCCTTCTGTGGAAGCTCTGCTCCCTCTCCATAGTCTCGGTACCTTTGTTGCCAATGTGCATTTGAGCTGAAATCCCGGCTTCTTCCAGTTTGATAACTCGCCTTTGGGTTTCGATTCCTCACATGAGGCGACTCCCTACTGTCATCAGCTAACTGTCGGCAAGGTCCACCACTATCTTGCTGCTGGAAGGATTTCCGTTCCTTGTGTTCACCAACTGCTTCTTGCACTTGGCTAGTTTCAAGCGATGTATGTCCCACCTGCGAATCACCCGTGCCTGCACATACTCGGCCGTTGCCTGGTTCACGCGGTTCATGTTGCCTCTGTCTTCTTTTCCGCTCTGTGTCTGTTTTTCCACCTAAATTACGCTTAGCGTGTCCTTGTAAATGCGCTTCGTCGCGGGTTGACGACCCGGAAGAGGCAACAGCATTAGCGCTAGGGATCTTCTTGCCACGTTTCCCGCCCGTAGATTGAGCATATAGCGCCGATGCATTGTCGGCAACGTTTTCGTCTTGTGCACGAATTCCGTCAGATGCCTCGGAGTACGCTTGCTCTTGAGGCGGGTCATTCTCCCATCCTCGCTCACCACGGTGCGTAGCGTTAGGAACAACACGACCTCTGTTTCGTGGCCTCCGATCGAATCTGAAGGGTTCACCTTTCCGACGACTACGATCTTGAGTACTTGGTCGTGGTGACTCGACTGCGGCGCCTGGCGCGGAGGATTTCTGTTCAGGGCGCTCTGAACGTTGCTCGGTGTGAGAACTGTTTTGGCGGGCGGCATGGCGTTCACGAGGTCTCTCAGAGTCCCGGTCCCAAGGCGGTGAATCAACGGGCTGGCTGCTGTTTACGTCATAGTAGTAGGTTCCTGCAAACTCGAAGCCACCGTTGTGGCAGCTGTGTCCACGGTAGTCCCCTTCCCATCCACCACACGCTCCGTAAGCTTCGTAAGCGTTGCGATCGCCCATCAGGGGTATTTAGCCAAACTCCGCTCACACTGTATCTTACCTTCAGAACGTCAGCCGGTTCAGACAACAGCAGAAAGCGGTCAGCTTGCCTCGATTATTTCCTGCTGAGCAAGTAGGCCTGTAGGTTCTAGCCGTACAGAGCAACTAACAATAAAAATTCACCGACGGCTCGGTACGCTATGATGTTTCCACGAAAAAAAGTAACTGTAGCACTGGACTTGAACACTTCCACGCAGGGCATCAATTCACATGCTCACAGAAGATTTGCAATGAGGATTAAGGTTTCTGATGAGGATGCCACACCGATGCCCCCTACATAAATAATGTCCGAAACGCTGGGGTGAAAATGCACAACACTCTGCACACACTCAAAGCCAGCCGAAACTAACTGGCGGTCTTCGACCGCATTGGTTACATACGAAATAACCTTCGTTAAGCAGGGCCTGGCCAAAGAAGGTAACCAAACCGTTAGATGAATAGAGGATGGACAACGTTGTGACAGCAAGAGTAGTGGCGCAGGTCGCGCCCCCTTGACTGGTGTTCTTCACGCACGCACAACCGTGCCACGACAAACAGATGTTGCAAGTTTCGCCTTCTTCCATGTCAATTTCCTGTTTCTGTTTAGCAAATTCAGAGGCCTAACGAGGGGCATTTGTTCTTAAAGCGCAACCCTATCTATAATTAAATCGCACTCTTCTCGTTTCAAATTAGGTTGACCGTACATAACGCTTGAGAAAATTTTCAGCAAAAGCGCTATACTTCACTCACACATTTACCTTCGCATGCACATCCGCCATACTATACTTCCCATTTTTCACCTAACTACTGCTCGAGATGCCTTAACGTTGTCAGCGCCACTTCTGTTGTGTTGTCATGCTATCGACGCGATATCGCATGCGCTGCGTCCGCGCGTGCAGAGCTAGTGGGTCTGCAATGTCTTGACAACTATAACGTTCCTGTAGAAGTGCTGCATGCTGTGCCAGTTGGTTCATACTGATACTTCAGAAAACCAGCTAAAGGCTGAGACGCAAACACGAACGTAAGAAGAGAAACCACAGCGCTAGAATAGCAACTGACATAAATTTGAATAATGGACCATCCCTTGAACGCCAAACGTACGCATGCGCAATGCTTTTGGCTATGTAAATTTCCTCATAGCTGTCCTCAAATCAGCAGCAGCAGCCTATTTTATGTCCACTGCAGGACGAAGGCCTCTCCATGCGATCTCCAATTGCCCCTATAGCTGTCCTACGCCAACCGATTCCAACTGCGAATTTCACCTCACCTAGTCTTCTGCCATCTTTGACTGCGCTTCCCTTCTCTTGGCACCCATTCTGTAACCCTAACGGTCCACCGGTTATCTAACCTACGCATTACATGGTCTGCCCAGCCCCATTTTTCTCTTAATGTCAATTGAAATATTGCCTATCCCCAAAAGTTAAAAATGGGCGATTTGGTATGGAAGCATGGCTAAGGCACAAGACAAGACAGGACACGGCGCTACTTGCAACTTAAAGTTTATTATATAATTAAAGTTTACTTTATAAACGCGACATGTCCTACGTCATCAAACGTCATAAAAAGGGCAGGTGGTAGCACGCCAAAAACTGGCACGTGAAGTCGCACCAAGAAAAGATATTTCAGAGTCATGAAGCGATATTGAAGCAAGACTGACACACCCTGCCCCCTTTTTCTTTATCTCGTGGGCCTCCACAATTTCTCTTGTTCTATCTTTGTGCTTATACAGGACTGTTGAGGTGATCCAAACTGGGGTGTGCATTTAGCTTGTGAATCGCAGTCTCTTAGGTTTATTGCTGTTCTCTTCCGAGACTGCATGTTAAACATTACTTTAGTTTTCTGCAGATTAATTTTTAGACCCATGCTTTGCCTCTCCAGGTCAGTGAGCATGCATTGCAATTGGTCCTCTGAGTTACTAAGCAAGGCAATATCATCAGCGAATCGCAAGTTACTAATGTATTCCCCATTAGCTCTTATCCCCAATTCTTCCCAATCCAGGTCTCTGAATACATCCTGTAAACACGCTGCGAATAGCATTGGAGAGATAGTATCTCCCTGTCTGACGCCTTTCTTTATTAATTGGGATTTTGTTGCTTTCTTTATGGAGGACTGCGGTGGCTGTGGAGCCGCTATAGATATATTTCAGTATTTTTACATACGGCTCGTCTACACCCTGATTCCGTAATGCCTCCATGACTGCTGAGGTTTCGACTGAACCAAACGCTTTCTCGTAATCAATGAAAGCTATATATAAGGGTTGGTTATATTCCGCACATTTCTCTATCACCTGATTTATAGTGTGAATATGGTCTATTGTTGAGTAGCCTTTACGATAGGTACGATAGTTTACGATAGGTAGCGAGGCACTGGAAGTGGTAAGGCAATACATCTACTTAGGGCAGGTAGTGACCACGGATCCGGATCATGAGACTGAAATAACCAGAAGAATAAGAATGGGTTGGGGTGCGTTTGGCAGGCATTCTCAAATCATGAACAGCAGGTTGCCACTATCCCTCAAAAGGAAAGTGTACAACAGCTGTGTGTTACCAGTACTCACATATGGGGCAGAAACCTGGAGGCTTACGAAAAGGGTTCTGCTGAAATTGAGGACGACGCAGCGAGCTATGGAAAGAAGAATGATGGGTGTAACGTTAAGGGATAAGAAAAGGGCAGATTGACGAGGGAACAAACGCGAGTTAATGACATCTTAGTTGAAATCAAGAAAAAGAAATGGGCATGGACAGGGCATGCAATGAGGAGGGAAGATAACCGATAGTCATTCAGGGTTACGGACTGGATTGCAGGGGAAGGGAAGCGTAGCAGAGGGCGGCAGAAAGTTAGGTGGGCGGATGAGATTAAGAAGTTTGCAGGGACAACATGGCCACAATTAGTACATGACCGGGGTAGTTGGAGAAGTATAGGAGAGGCCTTTGCCATGATGTGGGCGTAACCAGGCTGATTATTATTATTATTATTATTATTATTATTATTATTATTATTATTATTATTATTATTATTATTATTATTGCGAGATGCGTGTGCGCAATCCCTTTTGTGGAATTCGAATGCTCGATCCTTTAGCCTAGTGTCAAGACATCGGCCGGTTTGGTTGACATATGCTTTCCCACACGAGAAAGGCACAGAATACACCACTGAATTTGAGCATGAAACAATATTGTTTGCATGATTAACACTGCAACCAGACCGATTGCTTGCATCTGTAGTGCAGCTGCTCGATTTTTCACTACGCCCGCGTACGGTTGAACAAATGGTGGAGAGGTTGTTCTTCACCGAGAAAACAACATTGACGCCATAGCGAGACACTATCTTCTTCAACCTATGCGACAGGCAGTGGACATGCATAGGGGATGGCAGCCAGCTTTTTCTTCTCAGTCCTCCTAGCTTCAAGCGTACCCTTTTCCACTAGCATGCTAACACCGATCAATAGTCATGGTTTTCTTTTTTTTTTACTGCTCTTTTTATGACGTTTGATGACGTTTGATGACGTACACTCTAAGAAAAATCTCGGGGAAAGCGGGAGTAACTGGGCAGTTAGTCCTAAAAAGGGCGCTTTCGACCCTCAAAGGACTAACCGCATGAATGTGCGTGCCGCGTGCAAATTTCGGAGAGTAAGTGTTTAGTCCCTGGTCGGAAAGAGAGCAACGAGAGGATGAACGACAACAGTTACTGCCCGTACACTCCGCTGTTTTCGTCAGTGTCGTGGAGCGATGCGGCGAAAACGGCATTGCCTATAAATCGTGAATAGTTCGAAGTTCGTGCACTATCTATTGCACTACATGCAAAGCAGCACTTTGTCTCTTCGTGGGAAAATTGCGTGAAATTTAAAGGCTGGAATGTGAAGAGCCATGCCCTTCGTGCGCATACCATAAGTGAGCGATACACATTAAACGCACAAGTCATTGATAGACTGCAAGATTTTCTCGGTCAATATTACCTAAGTTCCTTCTGTTCCAAGAGTATTACCAACTTACGGTCACGCTGAGCGACAGAGAAAGTGGCCTTCTCTGTCGTCTTGGGTGCCCCGTTTGAGCTCGCTACACGTATACATCGCGTAGTGCCTCAGTTTATATTACCCTAAGAATACTCGGGCAGATTTCTGTTCGCAGTCTCTTATGGTTGCAACTACACTCAACTTTAGACTCTCCCCGCATAGCACACACAAAATGCCGGGTCGCTTTGATATTGCCGCAACTGCGTTGCAATGTTTAACATTGTCTCAATATCCTGTGCTGTCAACCGACCTACCGTGGTGAAATTACGTAATTTGATTGGGTATTCAGTCGTTGGTATTAGGGCCATGTGTTGTTAAGAACGGCCAGCTGCAGTGCAAAGTTTTGCCAACCCGTTGTGATTGTGGAGGCAACATCCCGGGAGCATCGCCGCCAACGTCTAGCCACGGCGTGACTAAATAGACTTTGTGTCGGGGAACAATACGCGCATCCCCCACTCTCCGTCGCTTCAGCTAGGATGCGTTCGATGAAGCAGGCTTTGTGCTGAAACCGCCGCCAACCTCTAGCCTCATCGCCGTTGTGACGGAATGAGTTCGGCGGGCCAACTATTGTTACCTAACTCCCCAACGCGGACCTGATCTGCTACGGGTGCGCGAGTTGCCGCGGGAACGCCGTTTTGCACTCCTTCCCACGCACCGACCAAGACGCAAGACAACGCGCTACCCGGAACGGCTCCCGAGTTCTACGAAGCCCATCTGACGTCGGCTCCGGACCATCGCCCTTGTGTGTATGCGTGTGTGCGTGTGTGTGTGTAAATCGTGCCACGGAGAGGCGGCTAGTTTGCGATGACTAAACGAACGTTCGCATCACCTTGTATCGGGAGAGGACCGAGTGCTTAAAAACCGCTGTCGTGCGGCTACTCAGGACACTCTCTCTCAAGCAGTCATGTTAGACTGATGTACTTTCTCAAACAGTCATGTTAGACTGATATAAATACTGTAAATAAACCCATATTCCTCGTTCTTGATGAGAAGCAGTCCTTCCCTTCATCAAGGTCCTCAGCGTGGATAAGTTGGACGACGGCATGGGCCAGCTACCTTCTAATTCATGCCCGACTCCAATCTTGACAACGGATCACGAGCGATGGGATTGAGCCCCCAATCCTGACTTTGTGCTGACAAAAAGGACGGCGGTAGATGTTTGTTCTCGTAAGCTTCGTTGTATATTTCAGTAAACACAAGTGCGATAACACCCTTAAACGCTTTGTACAATGCAGCGCTTATAAAACCGTCCAGCCCTGGTGACTTGCCATTATTTAAGTGATCAATCGACCAATCGTATGTACCGATTAGTCTGACAAACATAGACTATAAAATATTAATGCAGTTAAGTACTGGCTAACAGGTTGCAGACAGTAATGAAAGTTTTAGTCGGTCCACATCAAACGTGGGGAATAAAAGGAAATCCAATTATGACGAATATACACATAGCACGATCAATCCTTGAATGCTGTGACGCAATGCAACTCAGTGTCGCCATGCTGCAAGTTGACCTTGAGAAGGCATACGATCGCGTGTCGCACGATCTGCTTCTATCTATACTTGAATATGTGAATGTAGGCAATGTGATCAGCGAAGGTGTGCGGATGGCTTACGCAGGATGTACGACGAGGTTGATAATAAACAAATCAGTAGGTGAGTACAAACCAGTGCAGCGCGCTGCACTGGTATGTTAGCATACCATACCATACCATACCATAGTTAGCTTGCAAATTGCTGATGATATTACCCTGCTTATCTTTCACGGCTTACATCTTGACCTGTACTAGGCCAAGTTTTCTTCTCACTGAGGAAGCTGAGCCCTAAACATAAGGAAGTTGAGAGAGATTGGGCAAATTCTGTGTCTATCAATTTTAAAAAAAAATTGTACATAGCTAAGAGCATCGCGCATGGGTCAGAGGTCTGGTGTCCTCTTCTAACTGGTCAGTTTCTAGTCGTTGTGGTGTCTCTCCTTTCCTTCGTGTTTGCGTCTCAATTTTTCGCTGGTTTTCTCAAGTACTAGCGTTCCTGTTGAGTGTCTGTATGTGTGGTTCACCATAGTCTGGTCTGAGTGGAACGGTCTGAACGCTGACAAACGCCGACGGTTTTCGTTTTCCGTTGTTATCATCTTGTGCACTCAAGACACGCGATGACTGCCGCGCCGACTGCGGCGCTTCTCATCGCACCACGAACGTAATGCCCCGTTATGCTATAGGAGAGGCGCTGACAGGGACACTGTTTTTGCTGTCCAGCACCATGCAGTTGCCTCACGTGCTGCGTCGCGTCAACGTGTCGCCCCCGCGTACGAGGGCGAAACAAAGTCTTTTCTCCTATTCTTTTTTAGCCCAATTACGGCTGTAAATGCGAAGTCAACATATCCATTCCCAGCGATGCACCTTTCTTGGACCGGCCCGGCCTTATCTGTCGGTAGCTTCGCGGCACGGAGCTGCTGTCAGTTGTTGAAGATGTAAAGGGCGCTATAGGAAAGTAATATCGGTTTTAATCTCTCATACAAACAGGCGGGAACAGTCGCAGAGCAGCAGCTTCCGGGTTAGTGGACGACATTGCGTTGCTAGCTAACACAAGAAAAGCGATATGCATCGTCTGGCTAATATCCGTGGACAGGAGGGCGAGAATTTAAGTCTGAAGTTTAGCGTTAAAAAATCAGGTGCTATGGTATTCAATGAAAACAGTGAACTGACAGTGTCATTTTAGGGCCAGGAAATACCTCGGGTAAAACAATATAAATACCTTGGTATACGTATGAACGAAGGCAATACATATATGGAAATACTGGAAAAAACAATAACAGCAAAGAGGAAGGGAAATGCGGTCATCATGAAACAAAGAGCGCTATGGGAATACATAGGTACGCGACGCTCCGGGGTATGTGGAAAGGTGTAATGGTTTCAGGACTTACATTTGGAAATGCGGTTCTTCGCTTGAAATCACAGGTACAATCAGGACTCAATGGAAACTAAAGGTGAGTGGGACGCCTCGCATTGGGCGCTCGCGGGAAGACTATAAATGAAGCTGTGCAGGGTGATATGGGCTGGACAGGCTTTCAAGTGAGGGAAGCTCACAGTAAAATTGATTATGAAGAGCGAGTGAGGAATATGAAAGAAAGCAAATGGGCTGGGAGAGTTTTCAGGTACTTGTACAGGAAGAGGATTGATTCACAGTGGAAGAAAAGAACTAGGAAGCTTACCAGCAAGTATGCGACCGGTATGGTGAGTTACATGGCAACAAAGAACGTCAAGCGGAAAGACAGAGAGGCTGAGATAATCTGGTGGGTGGCGGCAATGGAAAAGAAACCTGCTATGAATAATAATACTTAAGACGAAAAAGCGAAATCAGGAAAGAAATAATTTATGATACTCAAAGGGAAGCTCATTACTTTTCGAAGTGAGATCAGGATGCCTTAGAACACGCACCTATAAAGCGAGATATAAGAAGGAAGAAAAAGCATGTTCTTGCTACGGTAAAGCTAGGGAAACGATAGAGCATGCTTCATTAGAATGTCAAGATATCTGCCCAGCGATCGATTTAGGCATCTCTGGCCTCATTGAAGCCCTTGGGTTCAGCGAGAGCAGGGGTAAAGTAAACATGTCCGCAGTGGAGATTAGTAAGCGGCAATTGGAATATTCGTGTAAGAAAAGCAGGGAAATGACAAACAACTGAGGCGTGCAAAATTAACTTTCCAATAGGGGTTCAGAAAGTTTGGTTATGGGAATTCATTATGTTTCTTTTTTCATTTCCTTTTTTTTTTTAACATAGGTAGGACATTAGGCAATATAATGTGGTGGTGGTGCTACCCACCAACCCGCCCCGTTCCAAAGGGGACGCTCATAGCATCCATCCGAAGATGGCGGTTGCAACGCAACGAAGTGTGATTCGTTTTCTATCGAGTAAGAGACGAACGCCCATCGAAATCCACAGGGAGACGCAGCCCACGTATGGGGAAAGGTGTCTCATTTTGGGAAGTTTGAGGTGGTGGTGTTGTGAGTTCGCAAAATGCCGTGAAGACTTGCATGGCAATGAGCATTCGGGGAGGCCGCGTGCGTCGTTGACTGACGACAACACGGCACAGGGGCATATCGAATTTAGTGCTGCGATTGGACAAATGTCTGAACCGCTGTGGGGACTATAAAATCAAATCAAATCAGTTTATTTCAGCCCCAGAAGAGTCAATACAATCTCGAAAAAATAGTGCAACACGCATAGAATGGTACGTATACTTGTAATTACTTGCATGTAGCTCATTTTGGCTAGTAAAAAATAGGAGCAAAGGCTGTCTGATTCGCCCTCGTATATAGAGGAAGGAAACAACTATCGTGATCGAAGCCACACGAGTTGGCTCAACGCGTTCGCAACACGTCAGAGCGCTCGGTAGGTTTCAGTGAACGTTGTCTGTCCATCGGCCAATAAGTGACCAATACGATGACACTCACAAGTCACGTGTTGGACGGTTCACGGTGAGTTGGCTTGTCAAGGGTGCCTGCGTGACGTAATGCTCCCTCGTAGTTCATTTCCAAGCATTCTCCGGGGTCATAACCAGACATATGGGCACCCTCACGAGGGCGTCCTCACCCTCATCTGCCCTCACCCTCAATTTGGTATAGGGTGAGCTGAGGACCATAATCGGAAAATATGTGAGGGCAAGGGTGAGGGGGGGGAACACGTATCGAGATTCAAGCTGCTGGTATAATGTCGCCATCATGTCGTGATATGTCGGCGCAATGACAGTCAGCAGACGGTACACTGGTAGCCGCGTCCGCAGATACTGACCGTCGGGGAGGCCAGATTTTGCTGAAACACTGCTATGAACGACGAGCGCCATGCCCGCAAGCTGTGGGGATTGTTGCCGCTGATTTATACACGTATGCTGATCGCTTCTTTATCTGTTTAACCCCTCTTCAAAAATACATTTTATTATGCGTTATTACCAACGTAAATAATGATATCAACAGTTGCATAAAGTCTAATGATTGAATTTTTGCATTTAAGTGTCGCTTACCGCGAGTTCTTATATAAAGAAATTTTCTTCTACCTTTGCGTTTCCTACACGCATCACGTCATGCAGAACGGCCTAATGACGCGAAACTTGGAAGAATTGCAGTTGTTGACCTAACTTTAAACAACACTTCACTTATGTGTCAATAAATTGTGAAGAATAGAAGATAGCGCGCCATGTTTCTTTTTTCAGCATGTTACGTTGTATTTATTTTTTAGTCACATCTAAACAGCATCACACACGGTTGAAAAATGACGCGAAACTGGAAAACGCATCTGCCAGCCAAACTTGAAGTAAATTGTGTTTTCATCTCGATGTATTGACCAGAAGAGCAGATAGCGTATATAACGTCTGCCTGTGCGCTTTTCTTCGTGCATCACAAAAGCGAGACAAAAGGTGAAGACGCGCCAGGCAAGGCCGCTTCTCCGTCATGTCGACTCTTTCTGCCCCTGCCCTATAATGTTCACATTCTTCTCTGAATTTGTTGATGTTATCTCCCTTACGTCATGCGCGGGTAAACTCATGGAGAAAGCAGTATACAGCTGAGGATATCTATCTACCTTGAGAACCGGGGTAATCCCCGACACCATGTTCTGCTACAACTCAAGAGAGAGGTTATAAATCTCAACTGCAAATACAGTTACATGGCCTTTCTAGATTTCAAGGGGGCTTTTGACAACGTCAAGCATTTGAAAATATTACATAATCTGTGGGGAACCGACTGCGACAATAGAAGTTTCTACTATACATCATCATCATCATCATCAGCCTAGTTACGCCCACTGCAGGGCAAAGGCCTCTCCCATACTTCTCCAACTACTCCGGTCATGTACTAATTGTGGTCATGTTGTCCCTGCAAACGTCTTAATGTCATCCGCCCACCTAACTTTCTGCCGCCCCCTATACGTTTCCCTTCCCTTGGAATCCAGTCCGTAACCCTTAATGACCATCGGTCATCTTCCCTCCTCATTACATGTCCGGCCCATGCCCATTTCTTTTTCTTGATTTCAACTAAGATGTCATTTACCCGCGTTTGTTTTCTCACCCAATCTGCTCTTTTCTTATCCCTTAACGTTACACCTATCATTCTTCTTTCCATAGCTCGTTGCGTCGTCCTCAATTTCAGCAGAACCCTTTTCGTAAGCCTCCAGGTTTCTGCCCCGTAGGTGAGTACTGGTAAGACACAGCTGTTATACACTTTCCTCTTGAGGGATAGTGGCAACCTGCTGTTCATGATTTGAGAATGCCTGCCAAACGCACCCCAGCCCATTCTTATTCTTCTGGTTATTTCAGTCTCATGATCCGGATCCGTGGTCACTACCTGCCCTAAGTAGATGTATTCCCTTACCACTTCCAGTGCCTCGCTACCTATCGTAAACTGCTGTTCTCTTCCGAGACTGTTAAACATTACTTTAGTTTTCTGTACATTAATTTTCAGACCCACCCTTCTGCTTTGCCTCTCCAGGTCAGTGAGCATGCATTGCAATTGGTCTCCTGAGTTACTAAGCAAGGCAATATCATCAGCGAATCGCAAGTTGCTAAGGTATTCTCCATCAACTTTTATCCCCAATTCTTCCCACTCCAGGTCTCTGAATACCTCCTGTAAACATGCTGTGAATAGCATTGGAGATATCGTATCTCCCTGTCTGACGCCTTTCTTTATTGGGATTTTGTTGCTTTCTTTGTGGAGGATTACGGTGGCTGTGGAACCACTATAGATATCTTCCAGTATCTATACATATGGCTCATCTACACCCTGATTCCGTAGTGCCTTCATGACTGCTGAGGTTTCGACTGAATCAAATGCTTTTTCGTAATCAATGAAGGCTATGTATAAGGGTTGGTTATATTCCGCACATTTCTCTATCACCTGATTGATAGTGTGAATATGGTCTATTGTTGAGTAGCCTTTACGGAATCCTGCCTGGTCCTTTGGTTGACAGAAATCTAAGGTATTCCTGATTCTATTTGCGATTACCTTAGTAAATACTTTGTAGGCAACGGACAGTAAGCTGATCGGTCTATAATTTTTCAAGTCTTTGGCGTCCCCTTTCTTATGGATTAGGATTATGTTAGCGTTCTTCCAAGATTCCGGTACGTTCGAGGTCATGAGGCATTGTGTATATAGGGCGGCCAATCTTTCTAGGACAGTGTTCCCACCATCCTTCAACAAATCTGCTGTTACCTGATCCTCCCCAGCTGCCTTTCCCCTTTGCATAGCTCCCAAGGCGTTCTTTACCTCTTACGGTGTTACTTGTGGGATTTCAAGTTCCTCTAGCCCATTCTCTCTCACCTTATCGTCGTGGGTGTTACTGGTACTGTATAAATCTCTATAAAACTCTTCAGCCACTTGAACTATCTCATCCATATTAGTAACGATATTGCCGGCTTTGTCTCTTAACGCACACATCTGATTCTTGCCTATTCCTAGTTTCTTCTTTACTGCTTTTAGGCTTCCTCCGTTCCTGAGAGCCTGTTCAATTCTATCCATATTATAGTTCCTTATGTCCGCTGTCTTACGCTTGTTGATTAACTTAGAAAGTTCTGCCAGTTCTATTCTAGCTGTAGGGTTAGAGGCTTTCATACATTGGCGTTTCTTGATCAGATCTTTCGTCTCCTGCGATAGCTTACTGGTTTCCTGTTTAACGGCGTTACCACCGACTTCTATTGCGCACTCCTTAATGATGCCCATAAGATTGTTGTTCATTGCTTCAACACTATGGTCCTCTTCCTGGGTTAAAGCCGAATACCTGTTCTGTAGCTTGATCCGGAATCCCTCTAGTTTCCCTCTTACCGCTAACTCATTGATTGGCTTCTTATGTACCAGTTTCTTCCGTTCCCTCCTCAAGTCAAGGCTAATTCGAGTTCTTACCATCCTATGGTCACTGCAGCGCACCTTGCTGAGCACGTCTACATCTTGTATGATGCCAGGGTTCGCGCAGAGTATGAAGTCGATTTCATTTCTAGTCTCACCATTCGGGCTCCTCCACGGCCACTTTCGGCCAACCCGCTTGCGGAAAAAGGTATTCATTATCCGCATATTATTCTGTTCTGCAAACTCTACTAATAACTCTCCTCTGCTATTCATAGAGCCTATGCCATATTCCCCCACTGACTTGTCTCCGGCCTGCTTCTTGCCTACCCTGGCATTGAAATCGCCCATCAGTATACTGTATTTTGTTTTGACTTTACCCATCGCCGATTCCACGTCTTCATTCCACGTCTTCATAGTGCGCGTTCGGTTTGTTCTGGCCTAGTGGATTTTCACCTGGCAGTGTTTTGGACGCTTTCTGGCTAGCACACGAGAAAAAGAAACAATGGTCACTCGCCGCCATCACTGTGGGGACTCGACGGATTGCACCGCGCTCGCTTGAGCGCAACCTGTCCGGAAAGTCTTGTCTCGCTGGTGTATGATACCGAGCAGTATGCGTATGGTTTTCGGTGGACCAAGCGTCTCACGTTTTCTTCGATATTCCTTCGGTAGCCACATTAGGTGCCCAAAGTAGGCATTCGATTGTGGCCAACATGCTTTCCTTTGTGTATAGTTTTTTTTTTTTTTTTCGTTTCAGTGCTCCGGTCCCACAAAAAAGAACTACATTGTTGCGGCGCAGCGAATGGCCGCATGATGAAAGTTCGATTTCATTACTTCTTTTCCGGAAAGTAAAGGTCCATGGGACGGCTCAATTGCCGGATACTCTTATTATATTATTGCGATAGCATATGCACACTCCAGACGCATTCCTTCCGTCGCCGTCGCCCTCCTGTTCCGTATAAAGTCCAAGGGCGATAACATCGTGACCGCGCGCCGCATGCAGCATGTGCGAGTGAAAGCGTAAGGGCGGGGGGGGGGGGGGGGGGGATATGGCGTGGTATGGGTGAGCCGACGATGGTGGCTCAGTCTTGTGTGCGCAAGGGAGAGAAGCAAGGAGGAAGCGCGCCGCCTCCTGTCGCGCGCGATACATCTGGGGGAGGGGAGGGAGGGGGTGCTAGGACCTGTGAATGTGTGGTTGCACAACATGTTTATTTGCCTTGTTTGACGCATTATATATAGTGACTTTTTCTTAGACACGTTTATTTATTAGAGACTTATACGTATATTTAAATGTCTTGTTGCGAGCTATTGTGTATACGTGCAGTGAAGTTTTTTTCCAGTGGCACTTTTCTATTTATTTTATTTACATCATACTGCAGGCCATGTGGCCCAAACAGGAGGGGCGAGGTAGTACATAAAAAATACGCGTACAAAAGGCAGAATTGCAAGGTATAAAACTTAGGAAATGAAACATTATAGCAAAAAACAGCAATGTTGCTTAGGAAATACTAATGAGTCCGAATTGATTCAGGGGAGTTCAGATGACCGAAAGGAATGAGGTTCCATTCTTCTATAGTTCGAGGAAAGAATAAGATTTAAAGAGGTTTGTCCTGGCAACGTCCCCTTTATCACTTTATCAAGCTGTATCTTCGTGTTTGTATATTTCATTGTATCTTCGCATTATAATGTCCGAGGGCGAGTCAAATGAAAGTGAGCCAACCCACCCCGCGCAATGTTTTCTTCATTTATTAAATAGACAAAAAACATGGGAGCATTGATATCAGTTATTTCGGGCAAAATTTTTGGCACCATACGGGTAAATTCTTTTATGAAAAAATACATATTTTACTTGTTTGGACAGTGCGTAGCGTTCAAGAATTCGTTTGCAGCATCTTTGGCAATGGCAATTCAATTATTATTCATGTGTTTGATCCCTCGACAAATTGTTTAAGAGGAAGCTTTAGCTCGGGCCCAACTCTAACGCGGCCTATTCAAATACATGTAAAACGCAGAAACGCTTTTCTGAGATAACCCCTGGATCGCTTTTAATGAAATTCATTGTATTTGAGAGAGAAAGTGAAATTCTAGTGTCAGTTGGAAGCGGAATTTCGAGTTAGGGCCTGAATTTTGTTTAAAATATTTCGAAAAATTTCAAAGCTCGAAAAAAAAAAAAAACAGAAGCACGACATTTACAACAATCTAATGGCTCTGTATCAAGAACATATCGCTGTTCTGTAAACGGCTTCTTTTATAACAGTCAAAGCGGACAAATTTGGTATGTTCAATTTGTATCTTACGTGAATTAGTTACGTTGCGTACAACGGCTCAGCAAAAGCCGTATTTCCATAATACTATATTTTTTTGAGATTCATGTGTAACATATCAATTGTGTACGCTATAGATGTACTATTGGATGCAAGTCACATAATTATGATATCATTTTTTATTGTTGAGTTACAGAGTTCTAAACTTGATAGTTTCGTTGAAAATTTGCGATTTTGGCCAATTTCTTTTATAAAAAATTGACAGCGTAAATGAAAAATTCGAAGCCAGCAGTCACTACAATTTAAGTTTTTCTTTTAAATGCAACAAATATCGTCAAGTTTGGTGCAGCGGTTGAAGAGAAAAACGAATTCTCCTTCTACATGTATTTACCTAGATGTGAGCCCCCCCGAACGAATTTTCTGGCTATGCCACTGGAGGCAACGGAGGCGGCTGAGGCAAGCAATGGACGCGTCACCACGTGATCAGACATGGCAGCGCCCACGGGATCTACGTGAAAAGGGTCAATACAAACAAGCTAACTCCGTTATAGTTCACAGAGGACACAGCGGGCACCTTGTATAGCGCATAAAGGTGGGGAGAAAACGAGCGTTCAGTAAAGGTCTGAAAGGCTAATCACCAGAAACGTAAATTAATGTTTCACCACACATATCACACGTTAACATTGTCTCCGTTTACATTAAACGTGAGCTTCGTGTGACGTATACAATTCCCTCTGGAGACTTGAAAGCAGCGCAAAACTGCCGTATAATATCGCCCTTGAAAGCGTAATTCGGACTGTTTATAGGTGGATTGGCCAAAGATGTGGACGTTACTTGTACTATAAATCATATGTAGTTAGTTAATTTAAAATGGCTAATTATTCTCTCGTCATTAACCCTATTTTATCTGTCGAATTGTGAAATTGAGCAGCAATGAAGTCATTTTTGCTTAGCACGAATAAATGAGTACCAGTTTTACAGCGCAGATGTTAATGCAATTAATAGTGCTCAAAAACTTTATATGCCAGTTTTCAGAATTTTCTAAATGAATATAAAGAAAGCGCTGGATGACTCAGAAATGTTTATATCTTGCGAGAATGTGGAAAATGTCAAAGGCAGTATGCATGGCAAATGTCGAAGTGCTTCTGTCAATTATAGGGGTTTTTAAATGAATATCCTTATGGACTGTCGTTTTCGGCCAGTTTAGAGGCGTTGTATGAACACTCACAAAGTTTCCCCGCTTTCCTCTAAGGACATATAAACGGCAAATATGTCATATTTATAGGAAATGAGGGACACTTTATGGGCGGCGTACACCAAAACCATTATGGGCGCAGCTGAATTGCGCGTGCTTTGAAAATAGTTACTGAATACATCGTCTTCCCTCAATTTTTATTTGTGGTATAAGACAGTTATAGTTGCTCTTTCACGGTCATCGATATCCTTAGCGAGTTATTCGGGGCAAGTTGTTTATACTTCGTTAAGTAAGCAGTGTGTTGTGAGTGACGAACAATAAGTGTTTAATCGGTGTAGGTTGATTACAGCCTTTGTGGAAAGTTAAAAAGTTGTTTATACTTCGTTAAGTAAGCAGTGTGTTGTGAGTGACGAACAATAAGTGTTTAATCGGTGTAGGTTGATTACAGCCTTTGTGGAAAGTTAGTTATTAAAGCGTTCTAGAGCGTCATACTGCCTCCATTCGCATTGTTACTCGAACTCCTATAAACAAATGTATAAGATAACAACTTCGAATTCAGGAAATATAGCAGGAATTGTAAGTGTAATGCGTGACAAAAGCTTTCACGGTTCTGGCTTAATATAAGTGCTCGAAATAACTAGTGAACTCTCGTATCTCTTTTTTTTCTCTCATACTTTGGCACGTCATACGAGGTTGTTGTTGTTTTTTCCGGTGCCGTCGGCGAACTGGACGATGTATTTTTGTTTATATTTAGGTGAAATAAGGGGCAGGCTATGGATAATGCGTAGGAAAAGTTCGAAGTGTGTGGTTTATTTGTGGCCTTGGCAATGAATTATGTACGCAAGTGCTCCAGAGCGTTATGAGTGCTTTTTACGAGCGGCGCAAGATTTATCCCGCTTCCCCGTGGTGTAAAAATGCCACCGAGACAAAATTCAGCAACTTAAGGAGAACGCTATATAGCAAATTTCTCTGCGAATTGGATCAAATGCGAAGTGGCTCTCTGCGAAGTGGATCAATGCTGATCAAATATCTTTAGTAAGAAATTGCTTTAGCAACATCTTCTACGTTTCCCATGCATATGTCCCCGGATTATTCTGCTTCACACAAACTTTACATTCAGAAGAAATGGGCGACGTCTTGAGTGCAACGCGTCGCGAAATTTTTTACGTTTCTGGCTTACTAAGTAGTGTTATAGAGAATTATTTGTTGAATAGCACGCCCCAAAGCGCGGCGATCGTAGCCGCGCTTTTGCTTTCGCATCCTCCCCTGTCACCCTTGCCCTTGAAGATAAGGTGGCTCCAAGTAAAGCGCTTCGCGCAATCCACCGGACTCCACTTGTATTCGTACAACCACGGAATAAGCGGTTCCAGTCTGTCAGTCTGGTTGCCTCCCTGCGAACGCGACAACACTGAACCTTCGTCTTCTTTTTTTCGTTTTTTTTTTTTTTTGGCGGGGGGGTTCGCGCGTAATGTGTGGTTCGTCTGGTGTACGAACTCGGTAAACTAAACGAGACAGTTTCTTTGTGTATGATGACAGTGAAGGCCAGGTAATGGATGGTGCGTAGCCAAACGTTCAAAATGGGAGGCTTATGAGTGAACTCGGCACTATATAAGCTACGAAAACAATTGAGCGCTCCGGTGCGTTATGTGTGTGTCTTACACGAGCGGCGCGGAATTGAGCCCGTTGTCCAGGCAGGACGACAAATGCTACCGAGATCAAATTTAGCGGAAATTGAACATATTTGTGTGAATTCCAACACGTGTTCACCAAATAAAGCTTTGTAAATATTTCTTAATAACGTGCAATAAAGTGTCGCACGGCTGCTATCAACTGCGTTTTCCAATGTCCCTAGATATGACTGCTTTACACAAATCTTATATTGTGGAGAAATGAGCGGCATCCTGAGTGCAATTTGTCGACAAATTATAACGCTTCTCGCTTAATTATATAGGAGCGCTATAAATAAGTATTGAACCCTCGTATATGTACGACGTTCGTATATACAGTCGAACGCCTTTATAAAGAAGTGCTTGGAGATTACGAAATTATTCGTTGTACAGGTCATTTCGTTGTAAAGTTCGCACACCGTACAGCTCCCAACTGGAATGCCATAATTATTCCTTCGTTATGCAGGTCATTTCGTTGTATAGGGGAATTCGTTGCGGAGGCGCTCGACCGTAGGTGGTACCTCTTGTGACCTCGGTGAACTGAACAAGGCACTGTGTTTATACCTGGCGAAAACAGGAGGCACGTTATGAGTAATGTGCACGCAAAGATCAAAGTGTGGTGTCTAATCATGGTCTTTACAGTAAATAACATGCGTAAGTGATCTGGAGCTTTATAAGTGGACTTTGAGAACACCGCAGAATTTATCCCACTGCCCTGGAAGAACTGCGAACGCATTCGAGATCACCTTTAGCAAAAAAGAAAGGGGGGGGGGTATGGGGCTAAGTCGTTAATGCTCTGGCGAAGTAAAATGTGCGCAATAAGAATTAATAAGAATTGTAATAATAATAATAATTACTGCCTTTGTAAGACCTTCTTGTGCTCGATAGCGTTATATACGGGCATGGTTTCAAACAGGCCATTAATATGCGGACAGTGTTTTAAAGTATGTGGTTAATTCACAAGAAACTGAAACTTATATTGAAACTGCTCGCCAGAAACAGCTTCGCTGGAAATTGGGTTGCGATTCATCATGGGCGCACAATACTGCTGTCTTTTTTGATACGGCGCGTCTCTATAAGATGTCGTGCGAAATACATTGGCGTATACTTGTAAACATGCAGTTTCCAGAAAGCCTTCCTCCAACAGCTCAGGATTATATCAACTGCAAGGCCAATGCATGTATTTTAGCACTGTGGGGGGTTAGACATCTTAGAAGTGATGCTGTTCTCAGGATTTCTGACAAGCAAATATATGACTTCACTAATTCCGCTCGTACGCAGTTGCCGTGCATTATATTTTTGCGAAGAGAAAGCATCTGCAAAGCGTCCCCTGCTTTCAGAGTGCCTCGGACCATTAGTTTGGCAACGAAGAAGTTCGCTCTCATTGAATGTTCCAGGGGTTGCCAGCGCGGTGATTAAATTTAGCTCTGCCATCTCTATGAGGAGAGCACCGTGTATCCTTTATACGGTCCCGCGAGATGGCACCACCATACGTTATTGCTCCGAAAACCTGGGCGGAAGAGGCGAAGAAAGCGTCACTCCAGAAAGAGATAAGCAATTTAGCTATCTCGCGCTATTTCGCAACGTTGTCTTTAAAAAAAAGATGCTACAATCGCTTCTTCGATTTCTAAGCAGCGACTACGAAAGAAAGAAATAACTATTTTCCGGTCGGTTCTATAGTTTGAAGTTATCCAGGAATGCTGTATGCGAAGTATGAAAAACGAATATCTTGTTTTTTTTTTTTTAATCGTCTTTGTTTTCCTCAATATCCTGAAATTATCTTGCGCGGCTGCGTTCTGGTGCAGCACACACTAGCACAAATGCATGGCTGTGAAGTACACTTCGCTTCAGTGTTGTCACGGGAAAGAAGATGTACATGTTAAACGGCTACTTCACATCAGCACTAACATACCGCTCTAGTTTATACTTGCCAGTTAAGCTGGTGGCTAGCTTTCCCGGCCGTGTACTTAAGTTCTTTAATTAATGAACGATTATAACTTTCAACAATTGCAAGAACCATGGCGCCTGAGTCAAGGTTGCAACTTCTACGAAATGTGTTGCCCCTTTCGAACGTAAAGTACGAAAACTACTGTCCATAAAGCTCGAAAGGCAATTTTTTTTCCTACACATTTAGTCCGTGTACCATCGGTGTCCAGTCGTCACCACTGCAGGGCGCGTACATCCAATTTGACCTAGAGTCTTTCCGGTGACTCCAGTTTGACCGCACTGCGTGGTGATGCTCCCCGTATGCTGCGATCTTTTTGCTTCTGTTCTGAATATTTTCCATTTGAAAGCGAGAAAATATGAAGGCGCAGTAATGATGACTGCGCAAACTGAACCACGCGCGCCGCAGTACGGCGTTTCACCTGACTCCGATAGCACAACGGCTTCGCCGCACTTCGCAAAAATACGAGCGTTTTATCGGCGAGCCTCGAACCAGCGCGCCGCGCCGCTTCCTCCTCGCACTGGTATGTGCGATATAGTGTACTAGAGTAGAACCTAGTACACTATATGTGCGGATTCCGTTTTCTCTCAGCGGCAGCTTGGAAAGGTAGCGGTGCAATTCTAAACATTCTAATTAGTGCGATTCTAACGTGTTCTCTCTCGGATTTCTGCGAAGTCAGATGACTCAAAGTCGACGAGCTACTACTCTGCTGCATTCGGCTGCAAAATTAACTTTCGCAAGGAAGCGTGAAGTACATCTTCATCCGCGGCGACCTCGTGGACACTGCCGCTGCGATGGCGGAGAAGCATCCGCTTTGTACTGCCAGCATAAACAGAAAGGACTTAATGCCATCGCTCGCATATGTTCGGAAGATTTTGTTCCCAGTTAGCGCACTGCGACGAACTCGGAATTCAGCACCCATGATGAAACTGCGATATGAAATAAAGGTGCGTATTCGAGTCGGTCAATTATCGCGAATGGATGAGGTTAATTTCTTCATGCACGCACATTAAACTTAGTCTGTTCAAACGCGTTCTAAGATTATCATGCTCGGCAACGAACGTTCTGGTAGAAGCTGACCGAGGATGTATGATTAAAAACTACGTGCCGACTAAGAAATGAAGGTGTGTTCTTTTCCATTCTGTAACCAAAGCCATGCCTACCACGTGCCGGCCGGCCTTAGTTCACGTAGACTCTCCTGTGCTTCCGAATCTCGCCGGCAAGCTGTCGACGCCGCTCATCGTGCACTGTATTACTGCAGAAAGTAAAGTTGTTGCAATGAGTAGTCGTTCGTTTTTCAGCTTTCTCGAGTTGGTGAAGTGCCCTTGCACGCACAGACATCATTCGAGACCTAAGCTGCGCATAAGTTTTCAGCACGTCGCGTGCGTGTAGCCGTCGTGGCGTATTCGCCGCCACTATCATCAGCTCATTTTAGCCATGTTAACGGCCCTTTCGATCGAGTTATTTTACAGTTATTTATTGTGTAAAGGTTGATGCCTGGGTGTCAGATAAACAATGTTTACAAAATCGTGCCGCAAAAATTTTAGGAGCACGAAAGCTAGCAAAATGTGTTTCCTCGGAGCTGCGCAATTACCTGCATTGAGATGTACGCTGGTGCGGCGCACCGCATTACACGTGGACACACCTCTAGTTGTTGTCCTGAGCGATAGCTTAATGGAGTTCAAGGCTAGATATACAATAATGACACGTTACATGTATACGTTACGTATAGACAATGTTCAGACTTGACTCGCCTCTTAATTCGATCGTGGGCAGAGCTGCGGGAGCGCCTCTAGGCCCGTCGCCATTCGATATTGCAGCTATATTGAAGCTACAAGTTTAGTGACGACACGCTAAGAATTTTCCCAATCCAAACAACTTGTTGACACTCGTCGCGAGAATTTGCCACTCGTCGTCAACAGCACGTTCGCCGTACATACCGGCGTGGCGCCGGATGATAGACGGCACCGTGATCGCAAAATGGCAGCGCCCTCAATAAAACGGTGTATACTGCGATATTTTAACTTATGTTTGCTTTAATTTTTAGAGCGGAGCTCTTTAGGTTGTTTCAGATGGCGCGATTGGGGCGAAAACAATATTTCTGCCGCGCACGTCGCAGAGCGATTTTCGCTGACAGCTTTCACATGCGTTTGCGGCTGCGCGATATCCGTCGCAGCGATGCGCAAGGTTGCCCCCCTGCTCAACAAGCATCCATGCCTACATCGTTAAATAAAAACAACACGAAAGCAAGTCAAATATTCGAATTCCCCAGTTATCATTCGATAATAGAATAACTACACCATTTTTTAACTTTTAAAAGCGTTGAGACTTCATGACAGCTTGCAGATGCGGTGAGTGAGTCGCTGCACAATACCGCTGGTATATGAGCGTGCGGCTTGTGCGAAGTCGGTGGTGTGGTTCCGTTTAGTACACTCTAGTTTCGTTGTTACTATGGAAGCCACAACTTTCTTTCTGGATGAGTATTTGCTTTTGCAGAAGAACAAGCTACTATTAAGTGTGCATGTATAAGCAGCTGGCACAATTCGTAACGATGAAGAGGTTGACGACGGTGGCGATCAAGTGGGTACGCGCCTTATGTTGAAGTGGCGTCTTCCTCCCGACCTGGATAGCGTGCAGCTTCTCCTTTTAATCGAATTGTGTAAGCGGAAGAACAAAAGAAATGTTTATGAAACTCCTAACGCCCTATTAAAACATAGCTAAAACTAGTGTGCGACATTGCTCCACAGAGCTACCAACGCATGATAAAACAGCAAAGCGCCTATTTTGACGCCGCTTTGTTTCGTCACACATATTGCCCCTCCCACATCGCGCCGATCGCTGCGACTCAGCGACGGCGCGACCAACTTGTTGGGATCCATTCGCGGAAGGCCCACGACGTCGCGGCGGCCGCTGAGCGACGAATTTCGGTGTGTCGCGGACTGAAAATTGCGCTATGTGAAACAGCCTTTTGGTGCCCGTTCCCGCGTTTCGCGTAGCCGTCGGCCTCGCCGTAACCAAGGTCATGATCCGTGCGCTGCTCTGGCTGCGCTAAGCTGCGCGCGCTCCTGCTGCCATCTCTCGCGCGCGGCGCGATTCTTGCTTTCCCCTTGCATTTGTCCTCCAAAGCCGGATCACGTGTTCTCGCCTATGCTCTCGCCCTCTTCCTCCGCGCAGCGCCGTTGCGGTGACTCTCGCCGCTACCGTCCACTCCGCCCTCGCCGTCCCTTCTCCCGCTGTCGCGGCACTGTCGCGATGCCGGCGGCGGGTACTCCTTGACGCCTCGAGCGTGATCCACGGCTCTCCGCTCCTCCGTCTTTGCATCGCGTGGCTGTACGGCTCTCAGCAGTGTCTCTTGCTTCCCCGTTTGCGGAGCGCGTTCCTCAATGGCATTTGTTGCCTCTGGCAGTGCTTGCGCCTGGCTGTCCTTCTCCCGCCTCCACTCTTGCCCTATACGTCCCCTTACCCCTCGCAGTGCCGTTGCGGTGACTCGAAAGACAGTTTTAACGTTTCGTCCCCTTCTACTTCCCACCCCAACCTTGTGTGGCCACATTGAGGCCTGTCTGTGTGAGTGAATGAGTGTGTGACCTCTACTCAATACCCCCTGTTCCCCACCCGTTTCCTCATCCCACTTCAGAAGAAACATTAAATCGTCATTGCTAATCGCCCCCCCCCCCCCCCTCTCCGCGGTGGTGACCCACTATTAGATGGCGCGATGGCGCATTGCCGGAGCGCCGGCGCGAAAGCGGCGGACCGCGGTGTTTGCTGCCCAATCCGAAACGCAGAGCCGCCTCCGTTCGGCACTGCGTGTTCTGTATGCGGCTGCCTGTTGTTGAACTAAGGCAGCAGCTGCGCTCAAGGATCGCATTACCAAGAAGCGTAATCATCGGCCAATTTTTTTTTTCTTTTCTCACTTTCAAGAAAAAAGAGAACCAGAGCAGAAACGAAAAAGGGGGAGCATCATCGCGCAGTGCTGCCAAACCGGATGTGCGCGCCTGCCAATGGTGACGACTGGACGACGGCACCGCGCACTCTGCCTTCCTCTATGCACTCCGCTGTTCGCGTTTCATTTGACGCCGACAGTACCAAGTTCCTTGAAGTTTTAGTAAGTGTTACGCCATATTCAGAAAACTGCGACTATGGCAGACGCGGTCATAAGGTGAAGAGAGTTTTAGAACAACTGTGGTTTTATATAGAGACTTTCCTATGGCTTTTTTCTTCTTTTTTCTGTTCTTGGAGTTTTAGTGCAACATGATGGTGTTTTACTGGTGTGTCCAAATTATAACTGAAGGTTATGCAGACTATTGCCAAGCCTACAGACCACGTGTAACATATTTTGCATAGCTTACAACGTATTATTATTATTATTATTGTTGTTGTTGTTGTTATTATGTGCGCGCGAACGCAGACGCAAGATATGGCGGAATTATTTGACTACTGTGCTCTTAAAATGTCGCGAATTTAAAAAAAGAAACGACGATATGAAGCTTCTCATTTTGTACTCAGTATATATATTTAAGTTTTAGTGTGCGTGGCCGCTGTCTGGAGCCCACATAAGAAAAATCGCTGCAAAAAAAGATCTGTTCGATTTATAGAACTGAGACACGAAAGAAAATTTTCATTTTCATCAAATTTAACTTATCTAGGTGTCGCTACGCTCCAAAACCGACGCCACATTGAAAGCTGAAAATTCTTACATAATTTTTTAAAGCTCCCCACGATGCTCCCATCCCTGAATTACTTTAAATACTCAAAACCTTCAACAACAAGAGACCGCTGCCTCAACACTTTCATTCATTCATTCATTCATTCATTTTATTTCGGCATTACGGTACATTACAGCATGTACAAAAATGCTGGGGGCACAGACTAAAAGCCAGAAGCTTGACGGGGTCTGTACCCGATAGTTGCACTTTCCCAGGGGCAGCAGGAAATGTTCGTATGCGACAAGCTTACAATGCCAAAACTATACGTTTGAAAAATAAAACTAAATGTATTGAAATTAACATTAAAACGGAAATACTTTACTTTTATGCACGACATCAAAATTTATAAAACTTGGAGAAACTCTCCAGCACAAAATCAAAACTTAACAGCAGCAGCATTACAGAAAACAATGCTGGTTGTTTAAAAGAGTAGGCAATGTATATGCGATCATATGTTGGTCATATCTATGGCGTATACCAAAAAGTGATTTCGCGCGTGTCGTAAACATGCATTCTTTTAGTCAAATTAGCAAGTTCTTTCAAGCACAGATTGTTTGTTTTAATGTCTTGTTTGTAGCATGTCATTAGTAAAGAATCGTACAAGTCGACAACAGGTATTGCGTTTAGGTTTTTACAGATGGGCCCTGTGTGTGCGTTATACGGAGCATTGACGATCAAACGGACAGCCTTTTTCTGTAACCTAGAAAGCCTCCGAATGTTAGAAATTGTGGTGGTTCCCCAGACAAGGTAGCAATAGCACAGTTTTGAAAGGAAAAGTGAATTATACAACAGTTTTACTTTCTCAGGCAAAAGGAAACGCGTGCGCGATAACATACCAACCGAGCGATCGAGAAAGGCTGGAACAAACAGAATCAAGCTGCGAATCCCAGGACATGTTTTAATTAAAGAGTACGCCAAGGCATTTCACAGTAGGAACCACCTCAATTTTTGATGTACCAAGAGAACGCGCTGAATCAAAGTTGACTTTCTTGTTTTTAGCTCTAAATAAAATCGCCTTTGTTTTTGACGTACTTATAGATAGCGAGTTGTTCAAACTCCAGGTGTGCAGTTTCGCGAGCACATTATTTGCTCTGGATTGAATTTCCAATAAATCTGATCCTAAAAAAATAAGCTAGTATCGTCAGCATAAACTATAAATTGGGTATTTCATCTATTCCTACTACGCCATTAATATATACATTAAAAAGTAGAGGCCCTAGGATGCTTCCCTGAGGTACTCCGCTGTTTAGGGATCGAAAGCCTAATTTATAGTTATTAAGTTGTACCTGCTGCTGGCGATCACTCAAGTAGCCTTGCAGAAGTGTGTAAAATGCCCCACGGAATCCGTAATGCTCTAGCTTTTTTAAAAGTGTGGTATGATTAATTCGATCAAAGGCTTTCGAATTGTCGATAAATATTCCAAGTATGTAAAGTTGACGCTCGAAACCATCTAATATGATTCATTTTTGAAGAAGTAACGCGGATTCCGTGGAACGTTTTTTACTAAAACCAAATTGAAACGGCTTTATGATGTTATGGCGACTCAAAAAACTATTCATTCTTATGTGAATCAGCTTTTCAATAGCTTTGGAAAGAATGGGCAGTATGGAAATAGGCCGGTAGTTTGATACATTATTTTCTTCACCGCCTTTGAAAACAACGGTGACTTTAGCAACTTGTAGCTGTCTAGGGAAATCGCCAGAAGTAGATTGATCACATGTGTTAGGGCTGGGGCAATGATGTCAAGCACGTACTTGACCGGTCGAATTTGTAGATCATCAGGGTCGGCGCAGTAGCTATTTTTGAGGGGCGAGCACAATGCTACAGCTTCTGGCTGGGAGACGGGAAACAAATATGCAGAGTCATGTTTCTCGAAGGCAAAGATTCCATGCAGGACGTATTATGAGCACTGCTTGCGACAGAGGCGAAAAAATTGTTAAAAAGGTCAGCTAGCTTACAGCCAGTGAAAGTACCGTCTAAGTTGATCTCAGTGGGACCAGTGTTTTCTTTAGAGTAACCTTCCAAGAAAGAATTTAGACTTTTTCAGACAAGTTCCAGTTTTCTAGATACTTCGTGATTAAACAAGTTATAAAAGTATCGTTCTTTTTGTCTGCGCAAAAGGCTATTTGTTTTATTCCGATGTTTCTTAAACGCTTGTAAATCGGAGGCACTTTTTGTCCTAAGGAACCTTTGAAACAGTGCATTTTTATCGACGATAGCTTTCAAGCATTCCGAAGTAAGCCACGGCTTTCTTGCCTTACGGGAACGGGTCTTTCTGATGTAAGGAAAAGTTACGGGAAAGGCTGTTTTAATTTTATCTATTAGTAGTTCATATGCGCGAGTAGCGTTACCACTGCCATGGATGGAGCGCCAGTCTGTAGTTAGTAAAATTGAACGAAAACGCTGCAATGTCTCCTGGTTTACGTTACGGTATGTGACAGAACTTTCATGTTTGTTTTTTGAGTTTGGTTTGTTAAAGCTTTGTATTATGTACATGGGCAAATGGTCACTAATATGTGATCCGAGAACTCCTGAGTCAGTTGTCTGATTTCGACAGTTTGTTATAAAAGCATCAATACATGTCGACGTACTTAACTGTATACGTGTCGGTTGTTCTATCACATTTACCAACTCCTTTACTTCGAGCATTTCCGTAAGTTGTGCCTGTGGCACTCAGTTGCTCAAGAAATCAATGTTAAGATCACCTCCCAGAATTTATTTGTAATTATTATCGTTAGTCCAAGCAAGAAATTCGTCTAAAAAGATAAAAATGAAGGTACTGTCCCTCCAGGTGGGCGATACATAACCGATAAAATACCATATTTGTACTTCACCGTAAGAATTTAACTTCAGCATGTCATCCTCATACGAATTATTATGATTATTTTTTTCTGTGCAGACCAGAGCGGTTTGTTGCCTGGTGGCGTTCGTGAAATGCAAGTTGATGAGTTTCTGAAAACCAATGAACGTTGGCGCAGTGCGCCTTGTATTATCGTATTTGAGTGCGTCTCTTGCTATTCTGTTTTGTGCCTGTACATTATTCCAGTATGAAATATATATATATATATATATATATATATATATATATATATATATATATATATATATATATATCGTGCGATGCTCTTACCGTACACACACACACCAATTGTTTTTTCGTTCGTTCACTTTTGTTTTCATTTATTTATCATTTCTTTAACAAAGAACTCCAAGTAATATCGCCTATGCTGTCCTTGGTGTCTTTGTTTGTTGGCCTCTCATGATATGTCTAATGAAAATCGGGCCCCCCTCTCTTCTCGTTCATTAGATAACGAAGGTCTCGAATCCGGCAACATTGATGCATTCAGGTAGCACATGTGGGTTTATTGACCAGTCGCCTTCACCCAAAGAGATAACGCACTCGTGACACCTGCGGCAGAAAGGATGTTCCACATCCGCCGCCAAGGTTTGTGAGTGATGGCGCTGGCTAACACTCCTAGGGTTAGTTCTAGTAGTAAAAACATAAATACCGCAGAAAGTGGATGGGAAAACGGCGCCGTGATAGTTCGATTGGCAAGAACATCGCATGCGTAATGTGAAGACCTGAGTTCGTATCCCACCTGCTGCCAGTTGTCTTCTAATTCACTTTAATTTCCATTAATTTATTATTCCTTTAATTTAATTAAGAAGTACGAGTAATTTCCCGTATGCTGTCCTTGGTGTCTTTGTCGGATTCTTATGATACGACAAATAAAAATCGGGCCTCTCGGTTCTGTTTCTCCTCGTTCACACACACACACACACACGCACACGCACACACACACACACACACACACACACACACACACACACACACACACACACACACACACACACACACACACACACACACACACACACACACACACGCACACGCACGCACACACACACACACACACATAATATATATATATACGCATTACATGACTGACTTCCCACACTTGTTTTCCATGTTGAAACTACCAATGCTAACGCATTAATAACAAATCAACGTAGGACGAACGACACAGCGTAACGGAACGGACGGACACGCAGATTCAATGCAGCTCATGGGTTACAGCGTGTTACAAGAGAAGAGGCGCCTACCAGTTGTGCTAGAACATACATTAGTGAGCAGTTCCTACAAATGCAAAGCTTAGTGAAATCAGCCGAACATTCCCGGTAACCTCTATGCGAGTTGCGGCTTGTTCTCTTCCAGCGCTGGCGTTTTTGTCTTCTCGCTATCTATGCTCTGCCGAGCGATTGGTTACACGCGGTAAATTATGTCTCTGTGCCCTCGTGGAAATTTCGGCGGTCGCAGTGCACCGCGTACCAGCGGATCGGGTGAATTTCATCAGACGTCCTCAATTCTTTAGTATACATACAGCGTCAAACTCTGGGTGTGTTTATCAATGTATCGTTATCAGAGTAGCGCAGATCAACGACGACGTTTGTACCTTCTTAAAGGCGCAAGAACGAATCATTAAAGGAAAGCCTGTAATCGATTACAGCTGATATATGACGGGAGGAGCTCTATGTTCTGAATAGATGTATGCCAGTTATGCATACATATATCTGCGTAACGAATCATACCAGCAACATCTTCCTGACAAAGTTGAAGAAACGTTGCAGTTATGTTGTCTTATAGTTAACAGTTACCTTTCAAAGTGGGCCACTGCAACGACAAAGTTCCAGTCATTTCATTGTCTACCATCCGATAGTAAGGAGAGTAGACTGCCAGGCTAATATCGACTGTAACAAAGACTTTATTGAAGGGACAGTAAAGATGACTACTATTACTTTAAGCTGTATTAGAAAATTAAGCTTCCATAATATTAAAGCATCCCTTCTTGCAATGAGAGGAAGATTGGTAAGCCATAAGGGACACATAATTGAAAGGACGGTGACGCCACCGCCCTAAAGTTTCCGTACAGAGCAAGTGCACACGGATTTAGACAGTATCTATCCAGGCGCATTGAGTAGTTTATCGGGAAAGGACTCCATTGCGCTCTAAATGAGTCACAAACTCAATCTAGGAAGTTTTGCTGTGATGTAACAACCCAAATAAGCAAAAAAAAAAAAAGAAAGAAAATATTTCGCCACGTCAATATACTGTTTAGCGCTGAGGTTTGGCGCGAAATTCAAGCATGGGAAGTTTGGCATTTCTGATGTGGTCCACAGTCTCAATCTCTAACACCAGAAGACATATTCACGGCACAGTGGGAAGCCAGCCTGCTCAACCCGGATCCGACTTGCCAGAAATGGCTCGCGGGCCGAGCGGCCAGAGCCATACATTGGACAACGGACGCCCCAGGCTAGGGCCCGACCATCGTGGCTCACAAATTCCTGCACCTATAAAGCGTTCTCCCTTTCTACGCTTGCAGACAACATTTGCCTCTCAAGTGGTTGAACATAGCGCTCCGGAAGAATACTTAACCGGTATAAAGAGATTTAATGCCGCTGTTTAGTGCGTTTTTATCCAACCGACCATCAACCTAACCAATACGAAAGAGTTGCTGTTTTGCTCGTGCAAGCGAATGGGCAGTTTGCTCGAGCTGGTCGACCAACTCCGCTCGTATAGGCACTCGATTGCGGGGCCACACACGGTGCGCTTGCGCCCGCGCCCCCGCGTGCACCTCGCATCTGTACGATGTCGCCCCGGACGACCTGGCGGGCGTACCCCGTCGACTCCCCGCGACAAAGCGGTCAGGCCCAATTGTTCGCGCGGGACGCCACACGTGAGGACGAACCAGCGGAGCGTAGTCTTCTCTCTCGGGCTGACAGCACCTTGAGGGGCATCGCGGGGGGACGGCTTCGTCTGACGGCGGCCAAGACGGGTGGGGTATGGAGCGGGGTCGCGATTTATGGTATTTAGACTGGCTGCGCCGCGACGGAGGCAGACAGACGGCGGCCGCCGACGTCGAGCGCTCGTAAAAAAAGTTCGCGCCTTGTGGGCCCCACGTGCGGAGCACGAGTCTCTCCAGAGGCGGCGCACCTCTTGCCCCGTCGCCGGCGACGACCGACCGGCGTGCGCGCTCTTGGGAGAGCACGGGGCGGGCCAGGCAGGGTGCGCGCGCAAACACACCTGCGACGACTTTCTTCTCGCACGCGCGGCGGGATGCCCGCAGCGCGACGATGACGGCGGCATTGATCCAGTTAACTCACGTGGAGCGGGCGCCACGATGGGCCATCCGAAGCGGGCACTCGAAGGCGGAAAGAAAGTCCTCAATGCAGGGGACTGAAGCGGCAAAAGCAGGGATGTCAGCGAGAAGAGCGTCCGGTCGGCTAAGCTTCGGTGTGGAAGGAGAGTAGGAGAAATAGGTATGTAGACGACAAAGAGAGAGAAAGGGAAGACGCAGCCAACACGTGCACGCGGAAGAACGGCATTACTCAATGCCCGTCGAGGAAAGAGGACAAGCGGTTCAAAGCAGTCCCTGTATGAAAGGCAATAGAAAAGAGCACGTAGCTCGCTGACTGGTCTCGATGCGTTGACACCTAGTGTAGCGGACATCGGTCATTCTTGACGGCGACCGTGTCGGTCTCTCTATACGCGTAAACAAGAACGAGTTGAAAAAAGAAAATTGAAATTTTGAGCGGGGAGATAACGGTTTGGGGCACCTCGATGATATTGCGTTTGGCTCCCATTTACAAAAGTGCCAAAGCCAAACTTAACCATCACTGTTCAAACGGTGGCAAAAAAATCTATGTTAGGGCCTCGATGAATGGTACGTACTTGTGAGGGCGATAGGCCAAGAGAAGGCCCACGCGCACACGCTCCCCAGTATATGATTCACTCTTTAGTAAATGAGTTCAGAGCCGAAGGAATTGCTGAAATCTGCTGCCTTTTTGATGCGAAAACGTCAAATGGCCCGTTGAGCGAAAAATTCGGCGTCTGTCGTCTCTAGCAGCGAAACGGCACTAAACTTGCATCGCCATTGGCTGCGACGCTACGTCACGAGCTGCGCCTCAATGGAGCAGAGCTGGCGAAAGGGCCCACCTGCTTCCCGCCTTGCTTATTCAGGCCCGCCTTGCTTATTCAGTGGCTATGGTGTTGGGCTGCTGAGCATGGAGGTCGCGGGACCGAATCCCGGCCACGGCGGCCGCATTTCGATGGGGGCGAAATGCGAAAACAGCCGTGTACTTAGATTTAGGTGCACGTTAAAGAACCCCAGCTGGTAGAAATTTCCGGAGTCCTCCACTACGGCGTGCCTCATAATCAGAAAGTGGTTTTGGCACGTAAAACCCCATAATTGTTAACGTTTCCACCGTCAATCCAGGCGTGACGAAAGCGGTGGCGTCATATTCACTGCGGCCAGGTGTTGCGTGGGGGGAGAGGGTATCACCGCAATTCGTCCCCCGATGGGCATCGCCGTGTCGGTGGCACGTTGGCATCACAGTTTGCTGCTGCTTGCTGGCTCTGGCAGCACGTACCGTTATGGTACATTATACTACATTCTTAAGCAAAATTACACCCTTTTGCCACACAACGGTAATCGTCATCTGCCTTGTCGCATTTCCTTTCTTCCACACAGGGCACGCTTTTCAAATCACCGTGGACTCGCACAGGGTGCAACGGCTTGCGACGTAGCCGTTCATAGCCTGCCATTCCTTAGTCGTATGCAATTCACTAAAACTGAGGAGTCGACTAAATTAACTCTTTAGCCAACTTGACTCCTAACTCCTTAGTTGGGGAGTTAATTGTAACTAGATGTTACTGTATTTAAATGTATTCAACATTGTAACAAAGAAACGTTTCCGGACCACCAGAAGTGTATACAATGTGTAGAATACAAACTGCATAAGCATTCGGGTCTGCTACCACTGAGAGCCATAATCTAAGCGCGCAACAAAGGTTACGATCTAAGCTGGCAAAATACGGAGCCATGGAGAAAACAGCTTGGCCTCACCCCAAACCCACCACGCCCAGACGCGCCGGTTCTTTCTCTACTTCTGGAACTGTGGCAGGCCATCCTCATAAAACTTGCAAAACCATTTTTAAAGGAAGTGCAGCACTCAAGATCATGATCATTTTCTTCCGTGAGTGAGTGAGTGAAACAGCTTTATTTGGTCCACTATAGACGTAAGCAAACTCAACGTCACCTGGCTAGGCCCACTCGGGGACCATCAGGTGAAACCTGACGGCCCTCTCGCGAGTGCTCTGGACTGCCAGGATTTGAGAGGTCTGGTCCTGGGCCCTAATGAGATTCATCATTTTCTCTTGGGTGAAAGGGGGACCGGCAGAGGCGCAGCCCCACAGGACATGCTCGAAGTCCGCATAACCACCACACAGAGGGCAGTCCGGGCTTGGGAACCGTCCAGGGTACACTGTGTGCAGCGCCGCGGGGCTCAGGTGAGTGCTTGTTTGCAGAAGTCTGAGAGTGACTGCCTGGGCCCTGCACAGCGAGGAGTGCGGCAAAGGCAGAAGTCTTTTTGATAGATAATTATGTTTGCAGATCTCGTTGTACTAGCAGAGAGGCTCGGGTCGCCCAGGAGAGGACGCATTACCCGGCGCACGGTCAGTAAACCTCGTGCAGCCGAGCGCGCCTCCTTGTCGGGGTTGAGCTAGTCATCCTCATTGGTTCCAAGGTGCGCAGGGAACCAGGTCAATGAGGGATATGTGAGGTCTTTAGCATTTTGGATCATACGTAGGGCCTGGGGATGCCACCATTCCCGTCTGAAAGGCCCTGACAGCGGCCTTGAAATCTGAATAAATCGTGTCATGTACACTGTCCGTCAATGCAAGAGCAATAGCAACCTGCTCTGCAACGCTGGAACTAGAAGTACAGATGGTAGCGCAGCTGAGGACTCTGTAATCACAGTCGATGACCACTGAGGAGAAGGCTTCTTCTTGAACGTACGAAGCAGCGTCGACGAAGCATGTTCGATCCTTGTTCAAGCAGGCACTGGCGAGCAGAGCTTTACCCCTGGCTCGTCTTCGTCCTTTGTTGTAGATGGGATGCATATTGCGTGGCATCCGGTGTATGTAAATCTTGGATCTTACGTCGTTGGGTAGCTTCACAGCGTCGGGACCGACCGGGACACAGTCCAAAGGTAGTCCAAAAAGAAACGAGCTTGCAGGAAAATACACGAGAGGTATCCGCTGAGGCCTCCCGACATACTTTCCGACGCGACTACTAAATTAGGCAGTGCTCTTTCCAGTCTAATTTGACAAACACTCCGGAGAAACGGGTCTAATACATCTCGAAAAAACATGAACCTGTTCGCTAGCTGCCTTATGCATAGGTGGGACAGGACAGGTAATTGAGACAAGGTTAAGCGCCGGAACGCAGGTGCGGCAGTATCAAAGCGACTCGGCATTTTGTGTACGCTATGCGGGGAGAGTCTAACGTTGAGTGTACTTGCAACCATAAGCGACTGCGAAAAGAAATCTGCCCGAGTATCCTTAGGGTGATTTAAACTGAGGCACTACGCGATGTATACGTGTAGCGAACTCAAACGTGGCACCTAAGACGACAGAGAAGGCCGATTTCTCTGTCGCTTAGTGTGTTCCGTTTGAGCTACACATCGCTTCAGTTAAGTTCATAATCTCCTTGGAACGGAAGAAACTTGGGTACTATTGACGAAGAAAATCTAGCAGTCTGTCAATAACTTGCGCGTTTAATGTGTATCGCTCACTTATGGTGTGCGCACCCGAAGGGCAAAGCTCTCCACATTCCGGCTTTTAAATTTCACGCAATTTTCTCATGAGGAGGCAAAGTGCTGCTTTGCATGTAGTTCAGTAGGCAGTGCACGAACTTCGAAATATTCACGATTTATAGACAATACTGTTTTCGCAGCATCACTCCACGACACGGACGAAAACAGCGGAGCGCATGGGGAGTAACTGCATGTTGTCGTTCGTCCTCCCGTTGCTCTCTTTCTAACCAGGGACTAAACACTTAATCTAGCTCACAGCACGCACATTCATGCACTTAGTCCTTTGACGGACGAAAGCGCCCTTTCTAGGACTAACGACCCAGTTACTCCCGTTTTCCCCGGGATTTTTCTTAGAGTCCCACGCACATGTTATGGGACTGTTCCGATTACAGAGATCTCCGCTAGAGATATCTGAGACCACACATCACCTCCTTTGAATACCGGTCACCCCAAAAAATGACAGTCGACAAGCTGCTCTCCATCAGGGAGTTTGTATGAGGCGGACATCTATCGTCGCATGTGATCCCGTTCCCTGAACCACAGCCTTTCTTAGGCCGAAGAGCCATTCCGCCGGTTTCTCATAAAGATGATTCATTCATTCACCGTGTCGTTTATAATTACCCCGGCAGAGGTAGTCACCTTCAGTAGGTACTGAAAGAACCGTATTGAGTAAAAATCGAGAAATGTAATAAATTGGCCAAATTAAGTTTAATCTAATGGCAAATTTACCAGTTTTGTAATCTCGCTTCAAGTGAACATTCCGCCCTCCGGGACTATGTGTACAATTTCGGGCTCCCATTCTATTCCCATTACATCTGCCAGACTGATGCCATCATTCCATTTCCATTCCATTTCACGTGTTTTAAAATGTGGAATGAATCCTGAATTACTCGAATTCAGGAGCTGCCACCCCGCAACCCTGGTACTGACAGTGGGCATCGTCGCTAAGTGGAGAACGCGTACATAGACGCCAGTGGAATACACCCGTTGACGGCGAGCACGGAAGAACGCTACAAGCTGAAGGTATGCTGCATATGTATATACATGCGTG
The DNA here is from genome assembly GCF_023375885.2 of Dermacentor andersoni. NCBI lineage: Eukaryota > Metazoa > Arthropoda > Arachnida > Ixodida > Ixodidae > Dermacentor > Dermacentor andersoni. The sequence goes on from NC_092815.1 coordinate 27,284,168, forward strand.
CACATAGGATGTCCCGGCTAACTTTAGCCAACGAAAAAAAAAAAAGAAACATTGAGAGAACACGGGGCAAGAGACGATTTTAGGACCTATGGTGACCTCTGACGACCGAAAACCGTGGGTCTTACTGAATTTCGCGCCGTGTTCCTCAAATCTTTTTTATTTTTTTCGTTAGACAGCTTTGCTTAAGTTAGCTGGGACATCCCCCTAATACGGAAGCTGCGTGCTGTATACATGCACAACCGGAGTCTACCATACATATGCTGTGGGATTGCCACTGCAGATATATATCTGCGATTGCACATAGCGATATTTTCCGCCGGCAAGGACGATGAAGCCGGAAATGCTGCTTTCAATTCAGGAGCGCGCACATAAGGCAGGTACCTGTCTTCGCGTGCTATAAGCTCTCCTGGAATCCCATCCGATTATTTCGTCGAAAGGCCATTCCAATTGTACATAAATATTTCGTTCGTTCATTCATTTTATCTTATTAGAGTAAAAAAAAATGATGAAAAACCCTAAGCCTGCAGGGTCTCCTCAAAATTGATTTCTGCGCCAGGGAACTCTTTCGTCGGCGGTGATCCCCGAAAATATTGCAGCAAAGAAAACTGTTGTGAACAAAGCAGCAGAGGGCGAAAGGGAACGACGCACATCATCGCTGAGGGAATGCATGGCGCTGTTCAAACCTCAAAGCCACGCAGGCGCGCCTCGGGAGTAAGCGAGAAGAAGAAAAGTATACATTGGCCCGGTATACATTGTCGCTCGCGTGCTCTCGGAACCGTGGAGACGTCGTGCTGCTCTTTCAGCCGTCGTGCTCCTTTTGGACGCCCGCTTTCGGACAAACGTTGGCTCTATGGTGCGGTGGCGTGCCGTTCGTGAATGACCGCTCTCGTCGTGCTGTGCTTCGACGCCTCAAGGCGATACGAGCTGACGGCGCATTTTGAAGGTCTGCTCCATCGGTGTGAGGCTTGGGTCCGATTCCTTTCATACCGCCGGTGTGCGCTAGGTTAGTTTACATGAACTCGACGAGACCGGATCGAGTCGGAAGTCGAGCTGGCTCAGCCGGACCCGATCACGATTGCATGTATTTGGCGAGTCAATCCACCTCTCGCAGGCGGGTTGACAGAACTCGCCTCGACGCTCACTCGGCCCGGCCCTCTAGCGTTAACATGAACTGGAAGACCGGATTTCGGTCCTACAAGATGACTCGATCCGACTTTATCGGCTTCACGTAAGCATAGTTACTCAGGATGAAGGAGCGCAGTGAACAAACGCAGACAGGAATAGAAGCGACAACACAAGCGACTGTGCCTCTTATTTGATCCGCTACATCGCGAACGTAATTCAACATACCCAGTTTTTTATCCTTGACCGTATAGCTATACCGTCTTGTTTAGAAAGCTGCAGACGAAGGAAGGAGGAAAACTTCATTCAAGAACGACACCAGGCCGAGTTTCCGAGTTTTGCAGTGGGAGTCACTTCCTGTTAGAGAACAGTCGACAAGTGTCAACGTCCCCTGGATGATCGTGGCATAGCAAGAGTATAACCATAGTGCCTGGCGCAAGCCCTAGGCTCCGTGGAGTGGTACAGTTTTCCAAGGTGTAAGAGAGGCACAAGGATGGCGCAGGCGGATGTGATGCTATGGGGATCGGAGGGTTTGGGAACGATCCCAGGACACTACCTGTAGGCCTGGTGGATGAGGTGACTTGATCACTGATCAATGTGATGAATGATGGCGTCTTTAGGGAGGCGAAAATTTGGGTTAAATGCTTAAAATGTGAAAGTCTGGGGTTTTGGATGAGAGGTGCGTCTGTGCATGAAGCGGGCGAGGGAGGCAGCAGAGGTGAGAACGTATTCCGCCAGGTGTCGACTTCCTGCGATCCCTAGTATACGCAGCATAAATCAGAGGTGGGCGAATATAAACTTTTTCGAATGCGAATCGAACAGAAATAATAAGTATCGTATATCGCGAATCGAATATCCAATAGCCAAACGCAAGCTCCATGTATGTACAGCAAAAATATATTCTTCTAATAAGGTACCACTCATACATGCACTGACTAGAGAAAAATCACAGCCAACTATCAGGAACAAAGGACCAATTTTGAACACAAGATCATAAATTTTCATTAATGAGGCATCACGAATAGCATCTCATCAACTTTACAGCGTTGCAAGCAAACTTCCCAAGAAAGAATGGCTGCTGTATGACTCGTAGCCTTCCAAGATTCCCGGAAAAAACAACAACAAAAGATCAGAAGTTGTGGAAAAAGAAATAAACAAAAGCTGCCGAATGTCTTGTGGGCCGAAGACCCATGAAAAACGACCTTTGCAAGGAGAACATCACAGGTTGCAGCGTAAAAGATAAAACTATAAACTGCTAAAAGCACTAAATAACAGACTACAAACCAAATTCGCATGCTATCATGTGGGCGTCTATCCGCCGCGAAACCGACAAAAAAGCTTGCACTACCCGTTTAGTTTGTGCATTGCTTCGAAAACTTTTGTCGTCCAACTTCTGATGATTTGCGTTACTTTGTTTAACAGGCGAAGAGTAACCAGGCTTCGTTCGGCTGTTGCGATATATTCAGTTACTTTCAAATATTCGAAAATACCGAATAGTTCATTTTCGAATGCGAATACGAATAGTTAGTGTATAGTATTCGATTCGCATTCGAAATTTATAATATTCGCCCACCCCTCGATGCATTTAATGTTTTAAATGCTACTAGAAAGTCTTAAAGAAAAAGCTTGGTGGGATCTGTTACCACCACGTTTCAATAGAGATGCTCATATAATATTAATAATAATAATAATAATAATAATAATAATAATAATAATAATAATAATAATAATAATAATAATAATAATAATAATAATAATAATAATAATGCTTATTGCCATTAAAAACACAAAACAACATAAACAGGCCGGTCTAAGCCTCAGTTGGCTTTTAGGACCGTGCCTATGAATATGATACACATGGCGAAATACATAAATTGATGAGATGTGTAGAATAAAAGAATGAATGAAACAAAAAATGGAGAAGAACATTTGTTTACACTACTTAAAACGAAGGAAGTTGAAGTAAATATGATGCAAAAAACGTTCTGGAGGTCAATTTTACCATCGCTGCTTTAATAGAGAGTTTAGCTTAGGGGACGCAAGCGGCTTGCGTACGCAAGAACTAAAGGCGACGTGCGCAGACCCAGACGTAGAGGTCTGCGCATGCGCAGTACCGTGGCCCCTAGTTCTTGAGTACGCAAGCCCCTTGCGTCCCCTAAACTAAAACTCTCTAATATTTCTTTCAGCGTACTTTTCGATGTCGCATTTAAAGTTTCATCTGGTAGTTTGTTACATATGTCCGGCATATATGCACAGCGTCTGGCGGCACCATACTTTGTGGATGAACGAGGAACTACATACCGGACGTGTTTTCTAAGTTCTCTTGTGGCGACACTTTTTTGTTTGAATGCGGAATTCCAAAAATGTTCGACAACAACTGTTTCTATAAGCAATGAATGAAAATTCGGTAGACCAAGTTCACGGAAGATATTTGGAGCTGTTACTGTTGCGGATTTGTAGGCAACATTTTTAAGAATATTTATTTATAATCCTGTCTACCCTGCATCTCCAACGATCCGAACAGAAGCCGAAGACTGTAATGCCGTATCTCAACACACTGTAACCCAGTGCATGTGCAATAATCTTTTTTACAGACAAGGGTGCCGAACTTTTGATCTTAAACAACAGCCAATCTACTGACCTCAATTTAGAACAAACAAGTGATAAGTGATGTTGCCACGATAAGTTGCTATCGAAATAGATTGCGAGATATTTCCCACAGTCCACGTATGGTATAGGCGCACATTTACAAGAAACACAGTCTTTCTCATGTAAGTAGATAGGCATGCTAATTAGAGTAGTCTTGAGTGGAAAGCGAAAACAAACAAGTTGTGATTTTTGGGCATTAACAACAATTCCATTATTAGTGAACGAAAGCATTGCCTTGTACACGTCATCTTGCAACATTTCAGTGGATATTTCTAAAGAAAGATGTTTTGCCAGTAACACTGTGTCGTCAGCATACTGGAACACAACATTTGGAAATTGCCAAAGGAAAGTTATTAACGAAGATGTTAAACAACAATGGCGATAAAATGGACCCCTCAGGAACTCTTCTAGCTTTCAACGACAGCTTAGAACTGAGAACGCCCTTATCATCGGTAGCGACCACTTGAAATCTGTTGCTCAAGTAATTTTCGAGAATGTTATAAAAAGGCCCACGAAATCCCCAGAAATGCAGTTTACTTAACAATATTTGATGATTCAGGGATTCAAACGCTTTCGCTACATCTAAGAACAGCGCACACGTGAAAAGATTCTGATCGAATGCCGAGAACAGTTCATCTGAAAATTCCTCAGGCAGTGCCACAGTACCACGCCCTAAAGAAACCAAACTGTCGATCGGTTAGATGGAAAATTTGTTAAGAAAAGAAGATATAGTGTCGCAAAAAAATTTCTAGGACCTGAGCAATAACCGGCACTATAGAATTTGGCCGATAGTTTTCAATATTACCTTTCTTCCCTGACTTCTGTAGTGGTAAAGCAACTGCAGTTTTTGGGCACTCTGGAATTTCATAACCTTCCCCCCCCCCCCCCAAAAAAATAGAAGATACCATTCAGTATATGCAATATAATATCTGACAGCGTATTGAAATTCCTTCTGATGGTTTGTAAAGATATTCCATAATATACAGCGGGCTTGCTAGGACGGAAACTAAATAATTTCTTCCAGATCACCCTTCAAAATTGTCGGAAGAAAAGCTGACGCAGATACGGATTGCCCTAACGACCGAGTGTTTGTGGATGGATAGACAGCTCTTTGGGACGCTTTAACAAATTGCCTGTTGAGAGCATCAGCCATTGCTGTGGGATGTTGCTGAAAAGCACCGAAAACTGACCGTTTACTGGAACTCACTCCTCTGAGATGATTTACCAAAGACCAAGTTTTGCTTACTTTATTTGAAGATTGTTGGAATTTATAAAAGAGGTAACAGCGTTTGGCACCACGCAGAAGAGCAACAACTCTATTTCTTGCAGACTTGTTTTCTAAGTGCAGTGCTTGGTTTCTGGGATTTCTTCTGCAGCATTTGCACAAAGTGTCTCGATACGAAATGGAAGCAAGAATTTCCGTGTTCATCCAGCAGTGACCCTTTCTTATCGGATTAGCTATCAGCCGTGTGCAATGTAATTCAAAATTTTTCAATTGCGTACAGAACCTTTCATACACTTTGCCCGACGAATCTTCTTTGGTTAAGGATGCCCAGTCAAACGAACCGATAAGCTTATCAAGCTTGGATTGATTAACAATAGGGACAAGGAATTTGCGCTGCCGAGATGCAGTTTCGACCGACGGCGTTCCAGACGTGTCCGGTAATACAAGACGGCATGCTACAAAGCAGTGGTCCACCAAGCTTTGTAGAATAGTACATGACCTAAATAAACAGCTGGGAGCTCTGACCGCTATGTGATCTAAACAAGATTGCACTAGGCTATTATTAACTAATTCCGCTCTAGTAGGAGCTCCAATTGTACATTCCAGACCATAAGCGGACAACGTAGATAAATAATCACAAACATTCACTTTTTGAGGGCATAGAATATTGATATTCAAGTCCCTGCTTTTCCTTCCACCAGTACTCTAAACGTCTCTTGCTTGTCGTGACTGCTGACCGGCTGATACTTCCCTTCACTTTAAATGCAGGCACTTCTGGAAGGTGTACGTCACCTACGAGTTTCACCGGGTGAATCCCTTCGCATTTCGCTGGGATGTGCATCTGCGCTGTATGTGCGCAATGCCTTCTGGAGCTACCAGGGCGTCGGCACATTAGCCTCTTGATAGCTGTAATTATCCGTGGCCCTCCGCAAAGGCATTGCAGAAACTGCAGCACTAGGCTTCTACTAACGTTCAAGTCGAGAGGGCAGGTAGATAGAAAGGTGGAGAGGAGGCAAAGAAAGGAGGTAGGGAATGGGTACAGAACCGACGCAGTCGCGAAACGAGTGAACAGCAGCCTAGCGACTCTTCGCTCGCGGTTCCCATACAGGAGGGGAGGGAAAAGGCGATGTGAGAAGGCAAGGAAACGCTACTACTAGACACGAAAGCGGTTGCGGAAAAAACTGGATAAATTTAAGTTGCGGTGCGGTACGTTTCTGCTATTTCTGAAAAATAAGCACCATGCAAATTTGTCAAGCGGACAACCGACGCAGAGCGTGCAGACGCAGAGCCACATTGAATCACCATAGGGTCTATATATATGCGACACTACAGAAGCGGTCGTACGTCAAATCAACACCTGTGTGCCCACCGAGGTAGCGCTGCGACTCGAAGTCGCAGGTTCGATCCCGGTCGCGGTAGCCGTATTTCGACGGGAGCGAAATACAAAAACGCTTGTGCGCTTAGGTTTAGGTGCACGTTAAAGACCCCCAGGGGGTCAAAATTAATCCGTAGTCTATTACTACGGCGTGCCTCATAATCTGATTGTATGATTGTAGTGTTGGCACGTGCAACCCCATAATTAAATTGTAGTTTAATACTTCAGCCACGATGCGATGTGCCATGTGAGGCAATGACAACGCTCAACTCTCTCACAGGTTATCCACAACGGCGCACAACAACGTCTCAATCAAACACGCCTCCGTGTATGTTCTGTGTACTACGCAAACAAACAGCAGTGGTACGCGCAAGGTAACGTTTAACGTCAACTCGCCACTCTCGTATTGGACTAAACGTTAAAGAAATTAAACATTCGCCGTCAACATCACCGCTATTGACGTAATAGTTCAGCGGAAACCAAAGCAAACAACACAGAAATCAAAGCAAACAGCACAGAAGGCTTCAATTACATCGATTCCCACAGTGCGTGGGATCCGTATAATTTTTCCATCACTGCAACTTTCAAGGCTTAAAATAAAGATGTTTACTCATTCTTCTATTTCATTTTTGTCTCCCAGCGCCTCCGTATAGAAAAAAAAAGATAATTCTTTATTTACTACTAAGATAAATTTAGAGCTGTGCGAATAGTGATTTTTGGGACTGAATCGAATATGAATCTAAAAGTGCCAGAAGCCAAGCGAATCGAATCGAATGGCTAATACTCTTCGAATAGCTTTCGAATAATAAATAGCCCTTATCGCGAGTAATATAAAACGATGTTCATATCCTAATATTATTATAGTTAGCAAGTTTCTGTCATTACATAGTGTAAGTTATGAAGCATTATTTATTAAAAACACAAAGGGGAGCATTCGGAGCAAACACGTAGTTCCTCCGCATGCGCAGGGCTCTTCAGTGAGTGCGATTTATCTCTGTCATGTATGGCCACCTGAGCGACGTAGTCTGCTCACTATACGCAAGTTCTCATGTTTTTATGTTTATACTGTTTTATGTTTTATGTTTAAAGTATACCGTGCTTTTGATTTAACTTTATGTTTATTTGCGCGCAGTTGACGTTTTCAAATATTCGAAAAGTATTCGAAAGATATTTACCTTTACAAATATTGACTATTCGACTCGAAGACCGAATAGAAGAGGACAATATTCGATTCAGTATTCGAAAACTTCTAATATTCGCACACCTCTGAAGATGATTTCTCTCTTTATATTATTTAATTCATACTTTTGCCATCCTTTTCCTCACTAAGGCCAATGAGCTATCCGGATAATTCATTCATTCATTCATTCATTCATTCATTCATTCATTCATTCATTCATTCATTCATTCATTCATTCATTATTTCATTATTGCTTGAAAAAAATCGTGAGCCCTTCCACTCTGTGAAGGTGGATAACCACCGAAGCTATTTAGCACACGACACTGAGGCGACACAGATTTTTGAAAAAAAGGTACACACACATTTATTGTCCTGTGATCGGTGGTCATTGTGACGATAGGTGCGCACACATATTCTCGTACCACCTGTGTTATTAAATGCGTAAGTACTTCTACGCCTACCCAACGAGAAGTTTGTTCGTCACGTAACTGAGACAATGAATGGCTCATACCCCCCTAAGCAATGGCTCATACCCCCGTAAACAAGCAAAAAAAAATATGCCTATCCGAGCAGCAACAGAAGATCAGTGGTGGGCCCAGCTGACAGGCCTGAGAACCAGCTACGGCTGGTGAACAGGTCCAGGCTGTCAGCACAGGGACACGGCTACCTGGAATAAGGTGGCCGCCCACCTTCGGGCATCAACAGCTTGGTCTCCGAAATAAAGTTAATTCACTCATCTACCTGAGAGTCTACCGATTTCAAAAAAAAAGGGTCATCTATGCATTTATGAGTTGTGAATACGAAAGCATTAATGTTCAATTGAACGCCGCTGAGCGGTCCTCCGATTTATGAACTGCTCGCGGGCAAGCGAGAGCACTGAGACCCTTGGCAGCTGGTTTAGCCCAGTGTGTAAGACACCCGGCCTCTAAGCGTGGGGTCGTTGGTTCTAAACTCACTACCGCCAACATTTTTCCTTTCGAAGTTATTCCGTTTTTTATGCATTGATTGCATGCTTTATGCATTGTTTTCCATGCAGTGATTACCTAGGCGAAGTCAGAACGCAGGCGAGAGTTTGCGTGGACAAAAAACGCGCGGATGACGCAGCTTCAGAGAGCGAGGGTGATGTAACGTGGCGTCACGGCGATTCCCTTCTCCCCTCAAGCAACCCGTGGTTCGCCAGCGCCGCAACAGATGTTCCCTTTCGCCCGCTCTGCTCCGTCAAGGTGCGCGTGACGTAGTCGCAACCAATGGGGATTCAGGTGCCGTTTCGCCGCTACAGACGCCGACTTTTTCGCCCAATGGGCCCATTTGACGCTTTCCCAGGAAAAAAGAAATAAGGGGGGATGGTTGCCAACTCCTTTCTGACTTTGGGATTACCGCACGCGAGATTATCTGCACGGACAAAGGAAAACAAGCGCGGTGAAGTGGAGGTCTTCGAACACTTACTCCTGCGATGCAGCGCTTTCGAGGCTCCGCGGGAAGATTCTGCCACGAGCACGCGGGCTGCTGACCGACTTATGGCCGCGCGGTTTCGATCCTCACGCGTGGTATTTAGCTCAGAAAAACACGTGCGACTCCCTCGAGCAGTCGGGCCTCGCAACTCGGCTGCTCTGCGTGACCGGTGTGCGGGGCCAGGTGAAAAACTCCCTCGAGTAAGTCACTGCACAGACGAAATGTGGTTTACTCAGACAATGCCGCTGGTGTTGTGCATATGTAAATAATTATTTTTTTATCCCCCCACCTGTTAATCCTCTTTCTCTGTCCTTTTACTCCCTATACCATCGCTGATGAACGGAAGTCTTGATGTTCTCTGGCGCGAATATTGTGCCACAGAAAAGATACAAAGAACCTGCTCATCTATATATACTTCATTTTTTTTAAGTTAGAGCATGTGCCGAAACACCTGGTACACTTAAAGATATTTGCAACGCTCCTTGTGAGATGTAGTACCCTAATTAGCATCCTGCAAATCTACAGCCGACGACTGCAAATTGAATTGTCCCCGAGCCGTAGGGGAACACATGGATGACAGACACACAGCGCTTCTTGCGTTCTTTCGCAATTGTGTACATATTTCCCTGTTGCGCTACACTTGATCCTTTTTGGTTCACTGCATTGCTGACCGACAAGGCCGCATATCCATGGACCCTCGTCGTCGTCGACGGCTACAGGCACGTGCGGCACCTTTGCCACTGCGACATGCAACGCGACACGACGAGGAATGGAGGTGATAAGCTGGATCTACGTCAGGCCGTTGCTTCCACATCTCGCTCCAATCAAACGTTGCTTTTATAAGTGTGTCATCGATTAGCTTTGCCCGTCGGCATGCCGCTTCGATTCAAAGGAAAAAAAAGTATTTCGCTTGATAGGGAATGCGATACGTGATCAGCAGATGAAAGAAGGAAGGAAGGAAATCAGAGTGTGATGAGAGAGAGAGAAACGAAAGGGTTTCACGCTGAGAACCGTCGCATACAGGCGGTCACGAGTGTTTTCGTTTCGGCTAGCGGGTGGAGTTGTTAGGCCTAACTCTGGATCATCTTTCATCGTGGCGGAGGCGAGTTATTGCGGAAAGTCGTCCATTCGCCATCTGCGGCGAGCGCAGCAGGGGACAGGGGCACAGTGGAGGCCGATTCAACCCGTAGTCGCACAAACATCATCGATGTGCAGCGACGGAACCTCCCGCCTCTATCAGTGGCGGCGTAACAGGCAACATTTGTTGTGGGGCGGCGGCATCGCACGTTTCCGCGTCGTCGGAAGCATACGTCAAAGGTCCATGAACCGGAGCTTCGGGAAAAGAACGCTCTCGAATGACCGACTCCCGGCGCGCACAACCCAAACATTCCGGCCCGCACGGCGGGAACTGCCAGACGTGGGCGGCGGCAATCGCGCCGTCGTCAAACGGCTGCTGCTGTTGCATCGGGAGATGCCGGTGCGGGCCGCGGCAAGCGAGTAACTTATTAATGGGAGCGTAGAGCACTTCCCAAAAGCTCGCTGTGGAAGCGGCGGCGCTGGTGCAAGGCCTAATTCGAGCAGCCACAGAAGCGGCACCCGGTGCCGACCGAGAGCGCAGCATTGCGCGGCCGCAACCGAAGTGAAAAGAGTCTGGCGCGTAAAAACACTGCAGCCTGCCGCACCACTCGCCTCGCGGACAGGCAAGCAGCGCGCGCGGTGCTTTTCATGTTCCTCCGTGTTGTCGGTGGCCGTTCATCCTCCCCCTGCAGGGCGGCGGCGTTCGCCCGCTGCGGCGTCCCCCCCTTTTAACCCTCTTTTTGCCGCCGGGCCGCCGTGCTTGCGCTTGCCAAGCGAGGGAGCGCTGGAAGCTATTGGCGGGCCCGTCCCTGGCGCCCGCAAGCGGTGCCGAATTTGAAGAAAGGCGGTTTCGCGCCGCCGAAGGGGGGCGGGGCGTTTGGCGTGCGTTAGCTCTCCCCTCGCACCGCGGAACGGCGGCTAAAAAGGCGGCTCGGTTGAAAAATGCCGTCTAGACGGCTGTTTTCTCTCGCGTCGCGCGTCTCTATGCGACACGCGTCTACTCTCCGTCTGCGGAGAAGAGCCCTCCCCGGTTTCCTATCGCTGACACACAGACACACCGATGAATATCGCCTCCTTCATTGAATGAAGGAGCCTGCAGCATCGGGTGTGCCTGGGTTGCAAGATTGTTGCTTTCCACGAAGAGCATTGTTATTGGTTTCGAGTAACGACGGAGAACGTTGCCAGGATGTGTAACACGTACGAAGACAGGAATAACTACACCGCACCCGCCAGCAAGCGTTTGCACAGCAGTAATAACTGAGAGTTGCAGCAGAGAAGGGTCTGCAGAGGATAGCACGCGCTGTTTCAAAGGGCAAGTGAGACAAGGACATCGTGAAAGGTTTAACGACGCCCGCCCCCTTGTTGTGCGAGTAATAAATAAAAGGAGACCAGTCCAGTAATTGGCGCGCTTCTAATTTACTGGAATAGTATACTGTGATGACTGAAGATTCTCATTCGACTCGAAGTGCTTGGATTGGCGAATATAAACTTTTTTTAAAGTACGAATCGAATACGAATATTAAGTATCGAATATCGAATTGAACATGGTTAAACATAGACACATCTATTTACAGCAGGAATATTTATTCCGGTATAATTAGGTACTCCACCTGTCACGACTAGTAAAATAAGAGAGAGAGAGAGAGAGAGCTAACCATCAGGGACAAAGGATCAGCTTTAAGCACAAGATCACTTGCTGTCCTGCAAGAAAGAACCACACGAAAACCTTTTTAACATCTTTAGAGCCTGGTCGCAAACAAGAATTAATGGCTACTGTAGGACTAGCTTTCCAAAAACGGTAAATAAATGGTTACCGAAATAGATCGCAAGTTGTGGAAAAAAGCAAAAGAAAAAGAAAAGGCTGCTGAAGTGCTGAAGTGTACCGTAGACACATGTAAAATGGCCCGTTGAAAGGAAAATATCACTACTAGTTGTGGCGTAAAACATAAAACTGCTGCCTGACTAGTCTGCCAAAAACTCTAAATGTCAGACAGCAAGCAAAACTGAGAGGTTGTCATGTAGGCTTTCGCCGCGAAACCGAAAACGAAGCTTGCATTACCCGTTTTGTCTCTGCATTGCTTCGAAAAGTTTTGTCGTTGTCTCACTTATGACGATTTGCGATACTTCGTGTAGCATACGGAGAAAAGTATAACAAGACTTTACCAGTCGATTGTTGCGAAATATTAGGTGAACTTTTAGTATTCGAAAACACCCGTGAACTTAGATTTAGGTGCACGTTAAAGAACCCCAAGTGGTCGAAGTTTCCGGAGTCCTCCACTATGGCGTGCCTCATGATCAGAAAGTGGTTTTGTCACGTAAAACCCCATAATTAAATTTAAATAACTTTTAATATTCGTCAATACCATATGGTTACTTTTGGAATACGAATACAATCGAACGCCTTCATAATGAAGTGCTTGGTACCTCCGAAGTCATTCGTTATACAGCTAGGTCACTTCGTTGTAAAGGTTCCGCGCCGCACAGCTCACAATAGAACCGGGACAGAATTATTCCTTCGTTATACAGGTCATATCGTTGTAGAGGCGTTCATTGTAGAGGCACTCGACTGTAGCACGTAATATTCGTTTCATATTGGAAACTTCAGACACACGCCCACTTCTAGTTTGTACCTGTTTGACACTCGAATCCGACAGGCAATGTCCTGCTGCGATTTCTAGCTAACAAACGCTTGGTCGGGGATATAAGGATGAACAGAGTCATGGTGCCGACTGAAATTACGTGCACTGCGGCAGTCCAGTTGCAGTGTGCGTCTCTACATTGCATAACTCGCGAAAGCGAGCAATCAACGCCACCCCCCCCCCCCCCCGCCACTCAGAAAGAAAAGTAAATAAATAAAGAGGGCAGAGACAGAACTAAGAGAAAGTCAGTCTGCTTAAATTAGACTCTAGCAGGCCGCCTCAGCGGCGCCTTGAAAGGCTGACCAAGGACTCATTACTCAATAAAATTACATCATTTCTCAAGGCACGGAACCAGCTACTGCGTCCGGAGTCGAGATCCTGCTACGGGGCAAAGCGGACATGGTCGTTGAACTCGCATTTACCAGCGTCGCATTCCGCTCCGGAGGATGCACTGCGCAGGTCCGCCATTGTTATTAAGCGAACGCGAAGGGCGGTAGCCGCAGCCATTAATCACATCGGAAAAGGCCGCACAAGTTCGCAGAACGGTTTCGCGAAGAATTTCTGATCATTCGGCAGCCTTGCAGTTCCGCGACCAAGAACTGCTCGTCTGCTACGCGCAAAGGATAGATCTTCACTGCTACGCCAGTATGCATGGCGTGGCCAAGAGGCCGCATGCTCTGACTCACACCAGGAAGCGCCCCCCAGTGGAGAGTGAAACACGTCTGGAGTAAGTAAAAGGTGCGCCGAGCGCGTTCGTAGACTGTTGTTCCGCTGCCGACTACCTTCGCGACTCATGTTTCTTACCGCTCCCTATATGCAAACGATGACCTTTTTTGTGTCGATAGTATTAAACACAAGACTGAATTTCGCAGGACAGCATAGAGTGCAAATGTCATTACTTGTCGCTTCCGAAGAGTATGAAAATAAATTTACAGCGCTATTCAAAAGAACGCATCAAATGCCATTCAAAACAGCTATAGCTGGCACGATATGGCAGCGACTCGGGTGGCATAACGGTGACTACCCAAGAAGCATCAACTGGTGTGATAAAGCACGATGACGAACGTATAGACCAACGGTGACCGCACGACGGCCACCAAGGGCAGCGACAGCTGGCACGATGACAACGACGAGGATGATGATAGGACCATTGTGACTTCAGGACGACGATGGTGGCACGACGGCCAGCGAAAACAGCCATAGCTTCGCGCTTGCCTGCGTCGGTATACCCTCTCGCGCTTTCTGTCACTGGCGCAACAATGACGGCCGCAGAACAGCTATAGCTGGTACAGTGACGACGGCAACCACGGCATTAGTGAAGGCACGAGGGCTGACATGTTGCCGACGCGGGGTTGAACACTGGGACTGGACAAACGAAGTTTGCTGGCACATCCGTGTGCAAAGAAACACCACAAAGTCAGTTGCTGCCGTAGCATTAGATTACCACTACTCGCCTTATTCTTCACCCGTGTTTGCACGGTGATAACCTGTCCATTTTCTGACTAGTACAGTGGTGTGCTGCCACTAATTTTACTACTGTATGAAAGAAAACACATGATCTAAGTTCAAGCAAAGATTGCTGTCGAAGTGGGAATCAGAAATCGGCAATCTAATATTCTAATCATCATCATCATCATCATCATCATCCTGGTTACGCCCACTGCAAGGCATAAGCCTCTCCCATACTTCTCCAACTAAACCGGTCATGTACTAATTGTGGCCATGTTGTCTCTGCAAACTTCTTAATCTCATCCGCCCACCTAACTTTCTGCCGCCCCCTGCTACGCTTCTCTTCCCTTGGAATCCAGTCCGTAACCCTTAATGACCATCGGTTATCTTCCCTCCTCATTACATGTCCTGCGCGTGCCCATTTCATTTTCTTGATTTCAACTCAGATGTCATTAACTCGCGTTTGTTCCCTCACCCAATCTGTTCTTTTCTTATCCCTTAACGTTACGTCTAGGCTAATTCGAGTTCTTACCATCCTATGGTGACTGCAGCGCACCTTGCCGAGCACGTCCACATCTTTTATGATGCCAGGGTTAGCACAGAGTATAAGGTCTATTTCACTTCTAGTCTCGCCGTTCGGGCTCCTCCACGTCCACTTTCGGCTATCCCGCTTGCGGAAGAAGGTATTCATTATCCGCATATTATTCTGTTCTGCAAACTCTACTAATAACTCTCCCCTGCTATTCGTAGAGCCTATGCCATATTCCCCCGTTGACTTGTCTCCAGCCTGCTTCTTGCATACCCTGGCATTGAAGTCGCCCATCAGTATAGTGTATATTGTTTTGACTTTACCCATCGCCGATTCCACGTCTTCATAGAAGCTTTGTACTTCCTGGTCATCATGACTGGATGTAGGGGCGTAGACCTGTACGACCTTCAATTTTTACCTCTTATTAAGTTTCACGAGAAAGCCTGCCACCCTCTTGTTAATGCTATAGAATTCCTCTATGCTACCAGCTATATCCTTATTAACAAGGAATCCAACTCTACAGTTCTCGTCTCTCCGCTAAGTCCCCGTAGCACAGGACGTGCCCGCTTTTCAGTGCTGTATATGCTTGTTTCGTCCTCCTAACTTCACTGAGCCCTATTATATGCCCTTTACTGCCCTGTAATTCCTCCAATAGCACTGCTAGACTTGCCTCACTAGATAACGGTTCTAGCGTTAATTTTTTGCCAGGTTCAGATTACAATGGCGGCCTGTCCGGAACCAGCTAGGGATTCTTAGCACCCTCTGCAGCGTCGCAGGTCTGACCGCCGCCGTGGTCAGTTGCTTCGCAGCTGCTGGGGACTGAGGGCCGGGGTTTGATTGTTGTGCTCATATAGGAGGTTAAGGCCAAGTACTGCACCAAGGTTGCCAATCCTGCTCTGGTGAGGGAGTGCATTACCCGGTTCTGGTCGCCGGGATCAGGCCACACTCCAGGTCTGTTTATGCAATTTTATCAACCGCGGATTTTTTTCATTTTTCTATACCGGTGGAATATTGCGTGGCACCGGGATTCGAACCACGGTCTTCTTGCACGCGTGGCGGATGTTCTACCTCTACGCCACCGCTGCACCCCCTAATTCTAATAATACGCACGCGCAAACCCATGACACCATATCTTTTTTTTTTTCTCGATGGACAGGCTATCGAATACCAGAAGTATCATCGCTCCTTAGGTCTGATAATTGACAGGGACCTTTCATGGAGCTCAAATGGACTCTACCTAGAGCGGAGACTAAGTTATATTGCACATACAATAAAGTTCTGCGTAAAAACCTGACGCACGTCGGTACGGCCCATGCTGCAGCCCATGATGGGCTTTTTACGGTACAGATTGCCGATTTTGGCCAACAAATACAAAATAAATATTCGCACCCTCGAAAGTTTGCAAGGCCAGGCTCTACGCACGTGCCTTGTAATACCACAATGCGCCTCGACTCATGCAACAATTATGATTGCTACCCGCCGTGGTTGCTCAGTGGCTATGGTGTTGGGCTGCTGAGCACGAGGGCGCGGGATCAAATCCCGGCCACGGCGGCCACATTTTGATGGGGGCGAAATGCGGCCGGTGTACTTAGATTTATTTGCACGTTAAAGAACGCCTGGTGGTCAAAATTTCCGGAGTCCTCCACAACGGCGTGCCTCATAATCAGAAAGTGGTTTTGGCACGTAAAAGCCCATAATTTAATTAAATTATGATTGCTAGAGCCTACTTGATTCCAACTTAAATCACAGTTGACACCCTCAGAGCACACGTTCGACATCTCTGTCGCGTCTACGGTCACTATATTGCTGATTTTCCGGTGCAATGACCTCAAGCCTCATTTTCCAAACTTGTTGCGACCCATCAAGGCTGCATTCCGTTGGGCTTTACACCAGCAGCAAGACCATTGTTAACCCTACGGTGCCTACGACAGCCACAAGTAGACCCCAGAATTCAGGGATTTACGAAGGAGACACGTCATTCCAAAGTGGTTCTATGCCAGTTGACATTGTCCTTACTGAACGAGGCATATGAACAAAGAAGGCATATTTAAACCGACGAATCTGTCTCAGCCACCAGCTCCACAGGCGCTGTAATTACCCCGGCCTTACAAGCCACAATGAAGTTCACAGTGTCCCCCATAACAACATCTACGGCGACAGAAGTTGCCGCCCTACGTGCCGCTGTTAATTACATAGGACAAGCAAAACCTCGAACGCGGGTCGTTATTTGTGACTCCAAGGCAGCCCTTCAGAGTCTGCAGTCAGCCTTACGACGCAAGACCGGTGTTTGAGCCCTGATAAACGGACATCATGGGCATCATCTTCTCATGGTTTTCGAGGCATTGTGGCATCGTCGGTAATGACCTTGCTGATGATGCTACCCGGCCAGCCGATAAAGAAACCTTGACAGTTCCTATACCCTTGCTGAGGGCAGACGCTGCGAGGGGTCTTCGCTTACTTGCTCAGACTTAAACTTCGTGGAATAGCCTGATTTTCTCGAACTGTCGTGCCCACCGACTTGATCCTACATTGAAGCTGTAGGTTCGATCGCACTTCTCCCGCCGTGACGCAACCTTAAAGTACCGCCTCCGGTTAGGGGTAGCTTTTACGATAGCATAATCATTCCTTATTGGAATGTCCGACACGCCTATACGTGACTCATGCACATGTGAACGGACGATCGAGCATGTGTTGTGTTTTTGCGATCTGTCTGCCATCGAACGCGACGTCCTTTAAGTGTGTTAAACTGATAAGACAGCAGACGATTTTCACAGACAAAGATTGTTAGACCATGGTCTCACTTGTCGGATGCCTACAAAGCAACGCGGGCATTCCTACGATTCAGGACGTCAACTGGCCTCAGTCACCGATTGTAGGCGTGAAATGATGGACAACCTCACGTGTTCACACTGATAGTACCTTAATCCCTCCCTCTCCTTTCTTTCTTTTCATCCCTTAAGCCCCTTCACCTCATGTAGGGTAGCAAGCCAGACGCGCGTCTGGTGGACCTCCCTACCGTACCTTCCTTCTTTTCGTCTTCGTTCTCCTAATATTCTAAAACTGATTCTGATTCTCAACCTCACATTCTCATAAGTAGTTGTGCTGCAGAAAATGCCATGTTGTCAGTTCTTCGGCGTAACGCGAAAAAAAAACATGACCAGAGGGAGAGAGAGAATGGTGTTAGTTGACCACCAACAAAGCGTCCATATTCGTCCATACTGCACATAAGCAGTGCGCCAATTTGAGGCTGCCTCATATTTTGCTCTTTATCCTTTTCCACACTTTGCGCCTCTCTGCTATGTTTTTCGTGACACGAGCATCGAGTGACTCTCTTGTTTCTTGCGCAGCACGACCGGTTCACCTCCTGAGATGACCGGTGACGAAATAAAAAAAAAAAATAAATAAAAAATATTACAGTACGAAATTCATTGGTTTCATTAAAGATATGATATCAGAGCATAAGTTTAGTTACAAGTTGGGTTACTGAAGTGTCCGCAATAATTAGAATTAATGAGAAATCACTTATTACCGCACGCCAAAGCACAGAACCATAGGCTTTAGAGATCCGCCACGTGAGCACGACTTTGACGAAATTCCTGGAAACCCGGAAATAGAAAGCGGCAGTAATGACGTCACTAATGACGTCACACACAAGAAGGTGGCGTGATATTCAATCGGCTAATTAATGGGAAGCAGTTGCCTGGCATAGACTGAACATCTGCCTAGCAGAGCGCATGGGACGTCACTCCCTCCTGTCTCGCTTCTCCTCTGCCGGCGCGCACCTTGGGCGCGCTCGCTCGCTTGCTAGCAACATCTGCCCGCGCGCGCTCGTTACATGCTCTGACGTCAGTACCGGACAGGGCACATGAGATGCGCTTCGTGCGCTGCTCGCTAGGGAGCTACGCCCCTCCAGGTGGCGTGCGCGGCACTTCCTCCATGTCCTCCCTCACTCCTCGCCCGCATATTGGGCCAGGGGAATGACGCTCTATTGCTCAACCTAAAGAACACGAACGCTGAGGAGCGGGTGTCACTAAGAGACGCTTATAGCCAAAGATTAGGATCGCCTACCATTTTTATTTTGTCGTATAGAGAACGCTATCGTTTAGCGTATTTTGCTCACATATTCATCAAGACTGAAGTTGGAAGCAATAGGCATATTTAACGAGTGGGCAGGGGTGCACTTGCCCCGCTAAAGGCTAGGGTTTATAAAGTCTATTACAATGAATCGCACGAAAGGATGGCGCGTCTCACGGCATTAAATTGTTAGATAATCAAATGCCGAAACTGTTGAATCTATATATGTATGTCCAGAGGCTGTCGAATTTTATTTTGCAGTTGTCACTTATCCTAGATATGTTGGCGAAAACGACCTTCAGAAATGTCGACAGTTAGGCGAGTCGGTGACCAATCATTTTGACAGCGGTTCTCCTATGCGGTCTTCCCGCTTTCTTGTGTCGCGTTTTGATTTTGCGTTAGTGGTTGAGAAGAAAACGGGACTTTCGAATGTGCGGAGCCATTAAAATACCATCACAATACTGCCTTTAAAAAAAAGCAGGGATTTCTAAAGAAATAAACACCACTTTTCGAGTGATATATATATATCTATTGTTACGGGAAGGAAGAAGCGTGCGTCTATTTACAGATGGCTTTTAATGGCTGAGCCAACAAGCTTAGAGCAGCGATAATACTACATTCTTCTTCGTCGTCTCCAAGGCCACCATCATCGTCCTCTTCTTCCCACATTACCGACTGTGACATCACTCCCGTCGGAAAAAGCACCTTATTGGTGCGGCTCATCGGTCTGAGAAAGGTAAGATTTGAGACGGCTGACGTGGATGATGTCAGAGAGAGGTGAAGGCATCGTGGCATCCAGCGGAGACACTTCATATGTGACAGGCGTCACCTGGCGAAGGATGCGGTAAGGGCCATAGTATCGCGAGAGGAATTTCTCCGAAAGACCAACACGCCGAGTTGGAAACCAAACTAGCACAAGAGCACCTGGTTCGTAATGCACGTCCTGATGGTGCTGGTCGTAACGGCACTTCTGGCGTGTCTGTGAAGCAGAAAGACGAATGCGGGCAATCTGGCGTTCTTGGGTCGCTGTGGCTATGACATCCCGAGTGTACTCTGTTGGCGAGTCGAGTGTGGTCGAAAGGATAGTCTCGAAAGGCAAAGTCGGCTCACGGCCGAAGAGGACATAGAAGGGGGAATAGCCAGCTGTGTCGTGGCGCGAGGAATTGTAGGCGAACGTGACAAATGGTAAAACAATGTCCCAGTCGCGATGCTCGGAGGAAACATACGTTGCTAGCATGCCAGTTAATGTGCGGTTCAGGCGTTCGGTAAGACCGTTAGTTTGAGGATGGTAAGCGGTAGTAAGTTTGGGGTTAGTAGCACATGATCGAAGTAGGTCGTCTATGACTTTGGAAAGAAAGTATCTGCCGCGATCGGTGAGAATTAAGTTGGCGAGGTGCGCCGTGGTGCAAGATAACGTCGTGAAGCAAGAAATCAGTGACGTCTGTAGCGGAGCTGGTCACTAGGGCTCTAGTAATGGCATAGCGAGTTGTATAGTCCGTAGCGACGGCAACCCACCTATTTCCGTCATTTGATATAGGGAATGGTCCGAGAAGATCAACGCCGACGTGAAAAAAAGGGTCGGCCGGTATATCCAAAGGCTGCAGCAGTCCGGCAGGAGGCACAGCTGGTCTTTTCCGGCGTTGACACGACTCACACGTGGCAACATAGCGCCGGACGGAGCGGTTGAGACGGGGCCAGGAAAGCCGTCGCCGATTTCGGTCATAGGTCCACGTGACGCCAAGGTGTCCAGCGGTGGGAACGTCGTGCAGTTGCTGCAGTTGCAGTACAATCTGTCGCAGATGAGACGGAATGACGGTTAGGAATGACGGAATGATTGTTCATGCTGACGGACAGCATGAACTTTAGCGGGGTCGGGGCGAATGACTGACGAATCGACGAGGTGTCCGAGCATGGTTATTTGGCGGTGACCGAAGTGGCACTTGGATGAGTTGAGCTGCAAGCCAGCGGTGCGAAAAACAGAAAGAACAGATGAAAGTCTTTCAAGATTAGTCGCACAAGTTGAAGAGAATACAATGACGTCATCCAAGTAGCACAAACAGATGGACCGTTTCAAACCACGCAAGAGCATGTCCATCATCCGTTCAAAGGTCACCGGGGCATTGCACAAGCCAAAAGGCATTACCCGGAACTGATATAGGCCGTCTGGTGTGACGAATGCGGTCTTTTCACAATCCATTTCATCCGCGGCAATTTGCCGATATCCAGAGCGAAGGTCTATAGATTAAATATAAGTGGCACCGTGGAGACAATCCAGAGCGTCGTCAATGCGGGGAAGTGGATATACATCTTTCTTGGTGATCGTGTTTAGATGACGATAGTCAACGCAGAATCGCCAGCTGTTATCCTTCTTTTTGACGAGAACAACAGGGGACGCCCACGGGCTGGAAGAGTGTTCAATAATCCCTTTGGCAGGCATCTTGTCAACCTCACTCTGGATAACTTGTTGCTCAGAAGGCGACACCCGGTATGGGCATCGGCGAACAGGTGCTGCATCGCCGGTATTTATACGATGCTTCACGACCGTAGTTTGACACAAAGGGCGATCGTTCAGGTCGAAAATGTCGGAGTAGGTCTCTAGGAGGCCACGGAGCTCTACGGCTTGTTGTGTTGAGAGGTCCGGTGCAATCATCTTTGTAAAGTCGTCGGTCGGGGCTGATGCAGAAGGCGCAGAATGAGCATTGGTCGAAGACGGCGCAACAGATAGAGCGGAAATGTGGCACTCGTGCGTCGGTGACAATGTGGCAAGAGACATGCCTCGAGGAAGTACTTGTGGGCACTGTCCGAAATTTTGGATGGGAAGACATGTCTGATTGTCCGCAACAGAAACGATGGTGTGCGGGAATGAGACATTGTGAGAAAGCAGGACTGAAGTCGCGGGAGTAAGGACATAGTCTCGGTAAGGTACAGGTGGGCAGGCTAAGACAGGGATGCAGGTTGCTGCAAGAGATGGCAGGCGTATAAAATCCGCGGAACAAAGCTGAGTTGGAGCTTGAGCAGGAAGGTAAACGGGAACAGGTAGGGGTAGGTCAAGTTGTACAACGCCGGTGGAACAGTCAATCAGAGCAAAATGGGCGGCCAAAAAGTCGAGTCCGAGGATCACATTGTGAGGGCAACTTTCGAGCACACTAAACAAAACGGACGTGTGGCGACCGGCGACACTGACACGAGCAGTACACATTCCAAGCACAGCCGGAGTTCCACCGTCGGCGACCTGGAGCAGTCGAGTCGGAGCAAGAGTCAGTACTTTCTTCAAGCACGTTCGAAGTTTCGCACTCATGATGTAAATTTGGGCTCCAGTGTCGATGAGTGCTGTAACGGGCAAACCATCCACGTCCAGAAGGTTCCGATTAGTAGGCAGGGTCAGCAGAGGAATTTCAGGCCGGGGTTCTAGAGCAGTGTCACCTCCAGGAGCTGCCCCAGTTAGTTTCCCGTCGGAAAGCGGCGACGGTAAGCTGGGAATGGAGAGCGACGCAGCTGGGGCGAACGGGAGCGGCGACTATGTGGTGATGGCGAGAGGCTGGTCGCGGTGGCTCGAGCGTTGTCAGGAGCGTCTTCAACCTCGGTGGAGAGTGATGGCGGGTGAGGATTCAGTGGGGAGCGGCGGTAGGCGGGAAAGCTTGGTCGAGAGTGCGCTGGCCAAGCACTTCGACAGTGGCGAGAGATGTGGCCCACACGTCCACAGTAAAAGCAATGGGTCTATTGTCATGTGTGCGCCATTCGGCCGGGTTGCGATAGCTCGGATATAAACCGTGTTGGCTCCGGTGAACAGGGGCGGAGGCAGCAGACGAAGCAAAGTCAGGACGGCTGGCGGAGCAGATGGACGGAAGACCCACATTGGCAAGTTCTTGGCGAATTACCGACTGAATGAGAGACACAAGCGGCCGGGAATCATCAAAGCACTGCGTCACTGGCGTGGCAGGAGACGCTTTTAGATTTCTCGCCGAACGATACGTACGACGTTCTCGCAGGAGGTGGGCTCACGCGGTGGGCAAATGTCTTCGCACGTCGATGAAGCTGCGGTATTAGGTAGAGGCGTAAACTGTTGAACTATGCGGCGGCTCTTCGCGTCTTCAAAGCGGCAACATTCGTTAATGATCTCATTGACCGTTGTTATGTCCTTGTAAACAAGCAGGTTAAACGCGTCGTCCGCGATGCCTTTTAAAACGTGGCTGACCTTGTCTGCCTCTGCCATATTGTTATCCACTTTGCGGCAAAGGGCGAGGACGTCCTGGATATACGCAACGTAAGATTCAGTGGACGTCTGTACACGGGTCCCAAGGTCCTTCTTCGCAGAACGCTGGCGGCCGACGGGCTTGCCGAACAAATCTCTAAGCTTCTGTTTGCACTGGTCCCAACTCGTAATCTCTTCTTCGTGTGTTTCGAACCATACCCATGCTGTTTTCTTGAGGAAGAATATTATATCGGCCAGCATAAGCGTGTTATCCCACCTGTTGTGTGCGCTGACCCGTTTGTAATTCTGCAACCAGTCATCGACGTCAACGTTGTTGATCCCGGAAAACATGCCAGGGTCGCGAGACTGGGTCAGGATGCCCGTCAGTGGCGACAACGGGGCCGTGGTTGAACTCTCTCCTTCGGATGACATGGAGGCCAGGTTACGTCCGCTGTGGAGCTCCGTCTTGCTCAAGTGATTACCCCGCACGTCCACCAATGATGTTACGGGAAGGAAGAAGCGTTCGTCTATTTACAGATGGCTTTTAATGGCTGAGCCAACAAGCGCAGAACAGCGATAATACTACACTCTTCTTCGTCGTCTCCAAGGCCACCATCCCACCATCATCGTCCTCTTCTTCCCACATTAGCGACTGTCACTATATATATATATATAGTAGAGAGAGAGAGAGAGAGCAATGTTTGAACTGTCTAGATTAACTATGTGCTTTGAAAATAGTTAATAAATATAGCGGCTCGCTTCCGCCATTTATGCAGTATGAAGGGCATTTAGTTGATTTTCCTGATTTCTTTGGTAAACTATGCGAGGCACGGTGTTTATATTTCGTTGAAGTAGGAATCGAATTCAGAGTGACGAGCGATACACGTTAATTTGTGTGGGTTCATTGCAACATTTCTAGAAAGTTACTTATTCAAGCGTTCCAAGGTGATATACTGCCGTTATTCGAATTGTTTTTCAGACTCCTACACCAACTGCACGAGGTTCGAACTTCAAATTCCCTGAAGAAAGCGATAATTTTTACCGTGTTGCGCTGCGAAACTTTCACAAACTTGATTGAAATGTAACGTTGTACATAATTACTGAACCCTCGCTTCTTCCCCTATTTTTGTTCGTCATACGAGGCTTGCAGTTTGTTTCCCCGGTGTCTCCGGTGAATTAAACAAGGCACTTAGATCATATTTGTTGAAGGTTAGAGGCACGGTACAATGTATGGGTAATGGGTAGGAGACATTCCAAATAGGTGTGTTAAGTGCATATTTTTGCAATACATTATACATGCAAGTGGTCCAAAGCGGCATTAGTGTGTTTTACGAGCGGGGTAAAATTTACTCCGCTGCATGCTCTGGCATAATTGCAATTACAAACAAGGTCAAGTTTTGCGAGCGTAGGGGGAACGCTACGCCAAGTTTGTGTGCGATGTTAAATGCGTGTTAATGAAATATACCTTTCGGGGAAAAAATCATAAGCAAGTTTTCGAAAGTGTAAAGCTACCGTTATCAGCTACGTTTCCCAAATTTTCAAGAGAAATCTGATTTTCACGAACTTTATACTCAAACGGTATGGACGCAGCCTAAGTGGAATGTGCCATGAAGTTTTGACGTTTCTGGCTTCACTTAGAAGCATTACTAATAATTATTGAAGCCCCGTTTTCTGGGCTTTCTTTTTCATGCATGCGTAATACGTATATTGGGTTCGCCTTGTGTCGATCGAAACTGAACTAAACTAGGTAACTTCCTCATCTTTGGTGACAGTAAGAACGAGGTACTGGGTGATGTGTAGGCAAAGTTTATTGTGGGTGGGTAATTGAGACTTGGTAATAAATTACACACGTAAGTGCTTTGAAACGTTACGAGTGTGTCTGACGAAAGGGGCAGAATATCACCCGTTACCATGGCATAACTACAAATACCAGCGAGATCAAATTTCGCGAAAATGCGTGGAATGCTGGGAAAATCCCTGTGAGAAGGAAAAATGAGTTTTATCAAACACAGCGTTTGTAAAAAAATATCTTAGACAATTAATAGAACGTGTGATATGGCCGCTATCAGCTGTGCTTCCCATTTTCTCCACATATAGCTGTAGACTACAACATGTTTATATTTCGTATATAGAAATTGGAGCTTTGACGCCTTCAATAAGTAGCATGCGAGGGTGTACTGACCGCTTGCCTTCATCCAAAAAGTTCACGCACTACCTGACGCCTGCGGAGAAAGGATGTTATGTATCCACTGCCAT
The DNA here is from genome assembly GCF_023375885.2 of Dermacentor andersoni. Classification (NCBI taxonomy): domain Eukaryota; kingdom Metazoa; phylum Arthropoda; class Arachnida; order Ixodida; family Ixodidae; genus Dermacentor; species Dermacentor andersoni. The sequence goes on from NC_092815.1 coordinate 27,309,387, forward strand.
GGCCGTAGGTGGTGGTGCTGGTTAACACTCCGAGGGTTAGTGCTAGTAGACAGACATAAATACCCCAAAAGGTGGATGGGAAAACGGCGCTGAGGTAGCTCAATTGGGAAGAGCATCGCACGCGTAATGCGAAGACGTGGGTTTCGTGTCCCACCTGCGGCCAGTTGTTTTTTTTTTTTTTTTTCATCTACAAGAAGTGAAACTTGGGCGAGTTCATCAGAATTCGTACTTGACTTAAAGCGCACATAAACGAGGGCGCAAGAAGGAAAGCCAAAAAGGACGAGCACTGCTCGAACAACAGCTTATTATTGGAAAAACACGCCTATTTATCAGTCGAAACAAAGATCAAAAGCAAGTTCTAGAAAGCAAGCAAGTTCAAAAGTTGCTTCTTCATCCACTTTCATTTCCATTTTGTTTATAATTACTTAAATCCAATTAAGAGCTACAAATAATTTCCTTAATCTGTCCTTCGGGTCATTGTTGATTGACCTTATACATATAACAGATTGTTGGATAGTATACGATTTTCGTTAGTATGTGGCCTGCCCAGCCTCACTGCCCTCGCCCTGCCCGTACCCGGTCAAGTGCGTATAAGCCGCTGACTTGAAGCACAAAGTAATGCCGGTGCATGCGGTTGAGGGGCGCGCGCCGTTTTTCAGATGGTAGACTAATATGAAACAGTTTCGAATCTATGAGATGACAACAAGTGCTTTCTATTGTTGAAATTGCGCTGATTGTCCCTGTTGTGAACACATAGATCGTGCACAAGATGTGAAGAAAAGCTGCAGTCTAGCCGCAGTGTCGCCTCGTGTGGGAAGCGGTGAGAGCGATTGCTCTTGAGCTATCAATCGCGTTAGTACAGGCTTTTTCGCGTTATTGCCGTTTCTCTTCACCTGTCTTGATCAATTAAACAGTGTGTCTGCAACGATCAAAGCGAATGTATCGGATCATTAACAGCTATATGGTTGCAGCTGCTCATGGTAACATGCCAATGTCGGGGCGCGGTGCCCCAGGGACCCGACCCCATAGCTGGGCTGCATGGGTTGGCGTGACCACGTGACCAAAGCGCTGCGGAACTCGGCGAAGCGCGCGACCAGCGCAGTCAGCCGGCGTTCGTCGAAAACTGTCTGCTGCTGGCCACGCGTCCCGCTGGCTCGCAGAGACTCGCGCGTATCCGACACACGCCAAGCTGCGCGCCCGACTCCTGCGGGGGCAGCGAGTGTGGGGACTATCCGCCGGGTGTTCAGTGAGGGCGGAGCGAAGAAGGAGAAGGGGGCGTCTGCCGTGCGCATGATCGCGGTCTGCTAACAAGAATTCTCAGACGACAGCAGGGAGACCCGCCAAAGCGAACTGGGCCTTCTCACCGGAAAAGAAATGGTTCGTGTCGCTCTTTCGAGCGCGCACGCCTGGCTCTCGGCGGGGAAGCGATGATGTTGCGCCACGCGGTGATGACTGCGTTCGGGCGCGGGACACGGCGGTTTTCGACGTTCGCCGACGTTCGCGCGCCCTGGGCGGGTGGCCGCCCCGCCTTCCCCAGACGACCTTGTGCCCCTCTCACGGCCCGACCGAGCGAGCGTCTGGCGCGACTCTGCCAAAGGCCCACGTGATGCCGTCGTGACAGCGAAGACGGGCAACCGGAAGAACTCTCCTTTGGGGACGTCCGTCAAGACTTCCCAGCCTCCGCTTCCCGGAATCCTCTGCTTACGTAAGACCTGGGAGGACGTGGCGGAGAAGTATTGCCAGAGGCAAGGTTCCAGCACGCGTGCGCGCAGGGGCCCATGCCAAAATTCGAGAAAAAGAAAGAAAAACACACAAAATGTGGGCTGTGGGGCGTGTTGCGTCGATGAGCTGGTCGTTTACAAAAGTGTGGCGAGTACTGCGTCTTCTGAAGCGTATAGCACACACACAACGCGAAATGCACAGGACGGGCACAAGACGGTCCTGGTTATGTGCATTTCATGTTTGCGTTTCGCCTTAGTGTTGTAACGTTTCATAATACCAGCAATCAATTCACCCGCCTTTCAGTAACAGTGACGGGTACTACTTCTTACTTTGCGACGAGCTTCGTGTGTTACCTGGTTATAGCTGGTATACCGCACGTATCTCCCAGTGGAGCTGTTGGTCGGCACAGTTCACGTTAACCCCTTATCATTGCCACGAGTACTGACCACCCGTCGTGACACATATATGGGCATACCACCTGAGGCCAATACTTATACGCATCACCTCGCGATTCGAAAGGGTATCGCTAGCAATCACAATCGATGACACAGCGGAATAAAATGCTGAGTTCAGTTGGTTAGGAGAAAAATCAGCTGTCTGTCGCGCATTCGCTTTCGGAAGTCTTTCTGCGCCGCCATGGATCATGCATGAACAGGACGGATGGTTAAGCGGCGAGGACGGACGGGATTAAGGACGAAGAGCAGGACACTTCACGTATGTATGCACAAACAACAGGCAGGACATCTTTCTGCTGAAGGAACAAACAGGCAACCGTATAAGACAGTTAGATGGAGATATTAAGCGGCAACTATGAAATGTCCGAAAAAAGACAAGTCGACCGCCTGGCGAGTATTATTTCGTAGATGAGATTTGTTTTGTACCTTCATTTATTGCCATTTTATGCGCTGTAAGTAAAGTTACCACCAGCAAAACCTATCAGCTTAATACTGCCTTTTCGCACTGTCGACATCTGTCGCTTAACGACAAGGTCCTTCAGTTCCATCACATCAAACATAGTGAAACGGAACAGTGGGAGCCACTTCACGCAAGCGTCAACTGCGCCAAGGACTATGGAGCAATTCTGTTGAAAGCTTTGTTTCTTACTGGGAGAGCCCCGTCCAAGAACAGTTCTTAGGCTGTGCGCCAAATGACTCAGGGCAGTGTCTGTGTGACATCCTGGTAGGAAACGCGACAGGAAAGCACTTCTGCAAGTCAGCTTGCTGTTGTGTGTTTGGTCAACGAAGAGGAGCCATGCTATATTTTTAAAGCAGGGGCGTTTTGGAGCTAGACCTACCACCGACGTGCTTTGAATATACGCAACAGAAATTATGTCATCGCTTTAAAGAAAGAAAAATAAAATATGCGGGACGGCTGTTTCTTAGCCATGTATGCATGCATGTATACCAATTTCTCTGCCAATACCAATCGAGCGAAATTTCGCTAACAGCCACTTTCGTTGGTATTGGCTAAGAAATTCTGCACGAACCCAAGAGGGGAGCTGTTCAGGTTTCGCGATGGAAACAGCGCGTAATTAATTTACGGCATTTATTTCAGTACTAATGGCCTGGGCATCAGGCCTGAGGAAGGAATGGATTACAAATTAATGTATGGTATTGAAAACATACAAATGGACGTCCATTAAATCTTTAATACATACAAGAACAGGAATCGTCGAAACAACCAGCTTAGAAGAAAAACTTCATACAATAAATAATACACGATTGTGCTGCGCTGAGGGTTAGCACTGAAAGATTGAAAGAACGCGATACAGATGGATGCTCGTCTCCTTTCATTTCTTTTTGGTGCTAGAAACCAGTGCAGCACAATCATGAACGTGCACCAACTAACTCCACTCACCGCTTTAATAAATAAATGATACTCTGAGAAATATGCAGGAGAGATGCGACATAAACCAAAAGCATGGCGAATGCGGACACACATCAGATCAACGTGACATACCTCCGAAGGCATGCAACAAAGACGATGCCGTCGGGCATTCAGCAACAGCGACGGGCGGCGCATTGCAGTTATGGTTCCTCGAAAAAAAAAAATGTTGGTGTTACATGGGAGCTCAGTCACTTTTTTAGATTGATACGGCCATGTGGGTCGTTGGCTATCGTCACTTAGGACCTTCCTAATTCGTAACTGTTCACGGTAAAGTAGATAAAACAGTCTAATTTTCTCCCTTTATCATGTGGTTTCGAACTTTCCGAGATTTGCATATTCTAAGAGATCGGTGAATGGTGCTTGCCAGCTTCTCTGTATCGAGTGGATTGACTTGCCTCAACAATTTCACTTGAAATTGTTATTGTGGCTAAAAGTTTATTCCGTCTTTGTTGGCGCGGACGTGCACGGATTTTAATTCATACTTTGCTTTAGTTCCGCAAATCCTGACAATAGGAGAACAAGCGCATTAGAAGTACCAGCGGCGGCTGCTTCATCCGTATTTTCTCACTTCAACATTGTTTTATATTTCCACTGTGAACACCATGCATATATACAATATTTTTAAATATGTACACGGGACAAAGTGTATTATATATTTAAAAAGAAGGAGGCAGCCAATTAACATTTATTTGTAAAGTTATGGATAGTTTATGCCAAGAGAATGAATATGTTGCTGTATGTTCACCTCGCTTCAAAATGCTTTGCATGGTTTTATGACACTGAAAAACCCTGTAGACTTCAGTAGCCCTTCGGCAGTCTTTTATCAGCGGCGTGTGAAATGCACGTGAATAACATGTGTCTCAGTATCGCTTCTCTCTCCAGTATGCAAAGCTAATGACTCATTAAAAGAACATTTCTTACATTTTACAACATTGATTAGGGAATGAAACATTGTCACTTGCATGCAGAGGTCATAAATATATACAGCATGCCCCAATTAACTATCATGCAACAATATTTAAAAGAAAGCAATTTGTTAGTCGAAGAAAACCTAGTGCATATTGTTTATAGTACAGTGGGTATACGTGACAGTAATTTTGTCGTATCTGAGATTTAATCTGGTAATTGTAATTAATTATATAGTTCTAGACGTACTATCATAATTATCAAAGTGTCAATGAGCCATTGTAGGCACAGCCAAGACACATCTACCTGCGGCATTTTCAGCCACGTACTAATTGCGTACAAATTTTTTCCAACTCATAAAACAACTACGAAATATGGTGAATACCACGTGAATGCGCTCCCACCAGCATCATAAAGCAGCGCCCTCGAACAGGCTCCTTCTGAGTTAGCCAGTATGAAATGAAGGAAATAACGAAAAAAAAAAAAATCGCCGCCCAAGCAAAAAAGAGGTGAGGCGTGCAGACAGGACACAATAGTAGAGAAGTGGACAACACGAATGCCGTGTTGTCCACTTCTTTACTCTTGTGTCCTGTCTGCACGCCTCACCTCTTTTTGCATTATGAATCCTTACCAACTAGCTCAGCTTTCTGTCGTTCTAACTGCCCAAGCACTCCGTACAGATGGTTAACCAGCGAAGCTGGAACGTGCGGCCCCGGTGTTTATCCCTGAGTTAATGCCGACTGTTCATTAAACGATGGCTTGGTAGCCTGCCGGATCCTCGGTACACAGGTGCTGCTCGCGCTCGGCTGCACGAGCATGTTTTTATGCCCGGGCTGCAGCATCGGGACGGCGTAGACGAGCTTGTTCCCGGTTATGCTCGCGGTGTTTCTGATCGAAAGCTGCCTCCTCCTCAGGAGTAGGTATGACGCATGACCTGCCCATTTCGGAGCCGGAGAAAAACTGCTGCGCGCCCGTTCGACTGTGACGGAGAGCAACGACGTAACAACTGACCCAGCCAATCGCGCGCCTCTCTCACTTTTTTTTTTTCGTGCATTCGCATGGGGTTGCGCCGGAGGAGTTTTTGGCGCACAGGTGACAGACGGACGGACAAATCGGCTAGCCATATACAGCTTCGCTGTAAAACATCGTGATCGAGCTAGTGCCTCATCTGCCGCGCCTCGGCCGAAGTAACACGTCGGGTCACGTGGTATTTTTCCATATTTTGCGGGCTTTCTTTGGAACGCGGAAAAAAGGACCACGTGAGATATATCGTGTTGGAAACAATTTATTGAGCGGTTTCTCAAGGTGCTCTACAATTTTACGCATCACACTTGGGGTCTGCAGCCAATACTTAAGAGGTTCATTAATTAAACATAAATTGTACGTTAGTTAAAAAAATAAAAAAAAGTAGCATGAGTAATTCTAGGCCAGTGCCAACATTATGCATTCGGTTCAACTCGTGTCCGGAGTGCCTCTCATTTTTAAAACTCTGGCTCAAGTTATGTGGGACAACCTGTATATCAGTCATGGAAGTGTGGCGGTTGACCAAACGCGTCGACTATCATCAGAAATGATTAAAACCTGAGACAAACCGGCAACTTCAAGAAACAGCGGCGTAGGACTACATCTTTGAGTCCTAGCCAACGCACGGATGTTCTGGCATTTATGGCCTCAAACCCTCATGATAGCGTGCGGGACGTGGCCACCCAGGTACCAATTTCGAAGTCATCAGTTTGGAGTATTCTAAACGACGGCCTTTCACCCCCACCAGCGCCAATGCTTGGAAGGTAGGGATATGTAGAAACGTCTAGATTTCTCGGATTGGGTTCTCACAAAAGCCGATGAGTCACCGAACTTTTTGAGCAACATCATGTGCACAGATGAAGCCAATTGTCACTGAAACGCCCAGGTAAATTTGCATAATGCACGCTATTGGAGTCGCAACAATGCACACTGTGTAAAGCGCAATAAGCACCAGTACCAGTGGTCGTTCAATGTAGGGTGCAGAATTTACGCCGGTGCTGTAATCAGTCCCATCTTCGAACACACACTGGCTGTACAGCGTTACGTGGACGAAATCTTTGAAGGATTGCTGGATGAGTTTCTCAGCGAAGTCCCGCTGTCATGTCTTCCACTTCTGTGGTATCGGCAAGATGGAGCACCAGCACACAGCAGCAGCTGAGCACGAAACTGACTGGATGCGACCTTCCATGTGCAATAGATTGGAAGGCACGGACCTGTATATTGGCCGGTTAGGTCACCTGACCTCTGTACACTCGATTTCTTTCTTTGGGGTTATGTGAAAGATCGTATAGCATGATCGAGACGGACGTCAGGTTAGCTCAAGACAAGAAAAACGGATGTCTGACGTAGAATTCGGGCGACAGTTATCAAGAAAGCCGCTGAAGATGTGATAAAGTGGACTCAGTACTACGTAGCTGCAGAAGGAGACCTATTCGACCACGTCCTCTAGGCCGCAGCTGGTGTTCAACTGAGCTTACGAATTCATAGATAACAATGGCACGCGGAAATTTTGTTCTTTTTCCCTGTTTTTTTTTTTGTGCGGACATTTTGATTGCCATCCGGCTCGTTTAGAAGTGATACATTTACTTTCTTGAACACACCGGCTTTGCCTTTTCTCTACACGTTGGCCGCTTCCTGGTCTGTTTATATCGCTTTTATTTTTTGGCACGAACCTGTTTTTGCAGCACGTATACGCTTTCATGAAAACTAAAGCCGTCACTTTAATTTTGCCTCGGTCCGGAGCAAATTTCTGGCGCGGAATATAGCTGCGCGCGCACTCTGTCGATGCGGTGCGAGCAAAGCTGGGACATTGAAACATGCTATGCCTATTGCATTGCTTTTCGCGTTTCGTGCGTGATAAGGGCGGCGCTTCGGCCGCATTATCAAGGGGCTTTTGTTATCAGTGTGATCCGTCGGCCTTGAGAGACGGATAATAAGTGTGACGTAGAGAGGAAGGAATAGTTGCAAAGCCACGAAACTTGCTGTTGGTGCTCCCCCCGCATTATCATGCGCTCTTTCTTCGGGTTTGCGACAGGCAATGCAGTTGCTTTCAATCAACTTATTTGAGGGCGCTGCTTTATAATGCGAGTGTGAGTGCAGTCACGTGGTATTTTTCATATTTCGTGAGGTTTTTTGCCCATCGGACATCTAACTGCTGAAAACACACACACGCACGCGCACGTACACACGTACACACACACACGCGCGCACATCATTTCTTACACTCGAAGAATTGTTCATTGAAGTGACGGCCTTATTGAGAATTTACAAAACCTCATAGCATATATATATATATATACATATATATATGGGGTACGGAAAGCTGGTCGGGACCCCCTTCCTCCCCCCCCCCCCCCCGGAAAGATCAAAACTTTCCGCATAGGACTCCCAGGCAGTTCTTTTACCGAAATAGTATAGATATTAGTTCATTATCGGCGCAATACGGGAAGATTATCAGGTTGCAACAATACCTTGGTTTGGGGGAGTTGGAGCGTCAGTCCTGTCGCATGTGTTCCTTTCGTTTTCCTCTTTAGCGCGCTTTTATGAAAGTTATCAGGTTCTTTCTGCGGGCAATGATCATTGCGACAATTTCTTTTTCGACTTAATGGTTAATGGACTTAATAGTAGATAATGACTTCATCTTGCCGCTGACTTGATTGGAAATAATACCCATGTGTAACAAACTGAAAGGAATCGAAAAGTGGTGGAGCCGCTAGAGTAAAATGCAAGGAAAGTGTACGTTAGTATCTAGGAGAAGATATTTAACATGTGAGCCTTCATGTAGGAATGATGAACTCATGCACAAACTCGCATACTTTCTTCCGGGCACGACAGAGGCTGTCCGTTTCCTTCGCATTCCCTTGGGGAAAGAGGAGAAAATAACTAAACAATTCAAGATCCCAGCACGAAGTTCAAAGGTTCCACGAATCGCGACGAGACTGCACTGGGCCTGCGTCATCTTTCACGAAGAACATTACCACCGCCTAATAATACTCTTGCGCGATAAGAAGCCTTAGCATGCCGGAAACTCCAAACGAACGCATGTCCACACTTGAGTGTCTGCCACGCCATTCACCCTGCACTATATTCTTATACATGCCCACACTGCGAGCAATGCGCAACGCTTCGCCACATGGTATAAACTCACGCAAGCAAACCCGTACCCCACCATACGGCATCGGGTGGCAGCGATGTCCAGCTCCGACCCGACGCATCAGCTCAGCCTGATCAACCGAGCGAGAAGGGCAGCTAAGGCCGCTGGACTCCTGGACTGAGGGGACCACCCACTGCATAGCGGAGGAGCTATACTGCGCTCGGGTGTTCTTTTGTATAACGTTTATTAAGGCGAGAGCCTTATACGCTCCATGAAACGAAAAGTCCGGCGTCTGTCCGGCGTTAACATCCGATGGTACCAAAACCCACATGACCAAGTGATGACGTCCCGTTCCCGGCGCTGGACCTGCTGGGGCTCGCGCTGTGAAATCCCGCGGTGTCGGACGGACGCCGTAGCCTTCCCCCCTCCATCTGCCCCCCCCCCCCCCAAAAAAAATAACAAAAACCGACCTGACCCACTCCGAACATTGGATTAAGGTGGATAAAGTGGATTGCGGTGGATCAAAATTGGTACAAATTAGGGCAAGGTGGATTGAGGTAGAGTCTCAATGTAAGGTGATAAATTAGAGAAGTCATGCTTTGGCATTCGAATCACGTAAGGATAGTAAGGACTGTCAATTTTTCTGTCCCTCTCTACGAAATGGGCCCACATCTGTTAATGTAAATGTTTACGTGCGGATCCTATGCCCTGATTCCACTGCAACCACTGCACTCTCACCATCTCGCACTGTGCTGAGGATACAGGTTTACCAAGCTCTGCTTTTGCCAAACTGTCTGCAGTTACACTTTGCGAAATTTCACAGTGGTCAGTGTCTAAAAACGAAAAAAATATAATTTCTTGAAGCGGGGATCCGGCAGAAAACCAAAGCGCCAAAAAATTGCGCACTGCCTGAAGAGCAGGCAGTGCAACGAGGAGCACGTTCGAGCCTTCCAAACCATTTAAATATGGCGCCAAAGTCGCTTATCCTGGCATTTAAAAAGACGCGGTTCGGGTTCACATGCTGCGTTAGCTGTTTTAGTCGGCGTATTTGTTTGTTTTATTGAATAACCTGACTCTGTATGCAATATATATATTTATCACGTGCTTATTAGACCTCACATTCAGCGAGCTGCTGCAGTACATTGCGTCAGCGGCAGCGTGGCCCCAACATGCCATGTAAAAGCGCAAGCGATATGGGCACTAATCAAAACAGAACATGAAGTTCTCTTTTGGGTTCACTTGCCGGCAAACGAAATCTTCACAGCACACCTGCTTCTAGTCGCAAGTTTGCTTACCCGACTTTCTTGGGCTCACAATTGGAATAAGCATCCGCCATTTGGTCTCGTTTTCAGGATTAATTTGTAAAATCTCTCGATGCTGCCCAGAATCGCGCTGCACGCTTTATGGCCCACGAAGACAGATAACGTTCTAGGCAAACAAAGAAAATTGCTATTTTCGCTTCCAGGCTTAAAGTCTCGTAGAGATATCGAACTTATTTGCTACTGCCCAAAATCATTTACAGTTATTCCAACCACAATGCCACTTGCCCTACTATATCGCACTTCAAGTCGCTTAAATATTAGCACATGTTTTGAACTTCCTTTTCGACGAACGCAAGCGTTCAACAATTCAACATTTCCTTGAGCGATTAAAATCTGGAGTGGGTTCACAGGCAGTATTTTAAGTATACTTGACCCAACACTTTTCAGAAATTGGCTTATTGTATTCTTCTCAAAATCTAATTGCCTCCTTACATTGAGTGCTGTATTAGGTCAACTACCCCTTGCCTTTTTGCTGTCGCTAGTTAAATGTATAAAGGTTGTTTGTTCTCCGTGTTTCTTAAAATTCTATACAGCTGTGTCATCAGGTACTAAATTATGGTACAATGGTACTTCATGGCACTAAATTTGCGTACCGCTGCCCAAATCAAGCATTTTCCTGTGCTACCAGCTACCTGCTTATGATTTTTTTCTGTAACCCCGCCCTCCTCACGCGATGTTCCAAACTCTGGGGACCTGCGAAATAAATAAATAAATAAATAAATAAATAAATAAATAAATAAATAAATAAATAAACATTCACTCAGTAACTTCTTTGGGATATTCTAAGTATGCGTAATCGTTGTGCCACTTTCTCATCTCCACGTATCCCGGTGTCTTTACCAACTTTATGAAACCTGATCCGACCAGTACAAACGACAGTTCTGCGGCGACACGGACTGATGCGTACGGCAGTGCAGCGTACGTTGATGACGCAAACAAACTACTGCAGGTGGCGGTGCCAGGTGCGCTGTTGACGTTCCGACCATTATAAGCCGTTATCGCTGTTTAGCCCCTTGTCCACCCGCGCCGAGCCATTATCAACCGTGATCAGCCGTACTCCGGCGGCGGCTGCGTATGGCGCAGAAGCGCGGGCCCTATCTCGAAAGCGATCTGCGATGGGGACAGAGCGCGCCGAGCGCTGATAGCTTCGTGTGCGCTGTGTTCTCGCCGCTTAGTTCGCGTTGAAGCGAAAGGCAGCACGAAAGTCATTTCGCTCGCTGCTGCGGGCCCAATCTTCGCGGAGACCGTCTTACGTGACGCGCGGACGGACGGACGGGTTTCCTCGTTGGGTAGGCATATATTTGCTCAAGCGTTTAATAAATAGATAAACGCGTATTCTCTGAAATCGATGCCGGCTGCCTTGATAAGGAACGGGTTGACGAAGCCCGTTGCGCGAGTCCTGAGAGTGCAAAGAATGGCAAAGAAGCGAAAGAACCCTCAAGAAAGGCTTTGGGCATGATGAAAAAAAAAAACAACTACGAAATGGAGTGCATTCTGTCGGAGCCTTTGTAACCCTTGACGATAACGTGGGGACATAAAGGTTCGTTTTTCATAAAGCGTAATTTTTGCATTTCTTTTTATCTTTGTAGTACGTTTTTTAAGGGACATTCGCTCGAACATAGCGAAACTTTTGAAGCGTATAGTAAATTGTATTGCCAACAATCGCAAACTAAAATATCATAACGTTCTTACTATGTTATTTGAAAAGAAACTTATCCTGAAGTTATTCCACAGGTAAAGACAAGTGTGAGCATTATTTTTTCCCTAAATGTTGCTCTTAAAAGCGGTATTTTTAAAAAGATTCAGTTTCAAGACGATAGTATATACGGGGGAATAATTTTTAAGTTTTGCGGAAGTTTTGAAAATTGCCTGCGGCAGATAGCACGATCTGGTATTTGAGCTGGATTATTCGGAGACGGACATTACTAGCACGATAAATTGAAACAAATTATCAACTAATTAACGGAAGTCACTAATTAACTTCTGAATTATTTAGTTTACGGCACACATTGCGATTTACGAATTGTAGCTGGTGAGTTAACGAAATCGTGATTTTTGTACGTAGAGGCCCATAATTCTATTTTTTTTTCTTTTTTATTTTGTAGGAAGTATCCACTTGAAATGAATTTCTAGGATGACACCAGTTTCGAGATATTATTTCCCAATGTATGGGACGAAATTCATGGACGTCCCAGTCACTTTTGTGCTTCAATGCATAAAACAGCAATTTGATACGAAAGTAAGTGTCACACGTGTTTTTATCGCGTTTTGCTGGACCAAATAAAAGTTAATTCACTCACTCAACAGTGCATTTTTACGGCAAGTTTGATGGCGCATGTCTCCAAACCAGTGTCATTCTGAGAATTCATTCCAAGTAAAAACGCCTTGCAAACTCACCGAGTACAACTCGTAATCTGCAATATGTGGCGTAAGGTAACTAACGAAGAAGTTAATTTATGAATAATCTTGTTAATTGGTTAAATATGTGTTTCGATGTATCGCGCAAATAATGTCTGCCTCTCCGAATAACCCAGATCAAAGACTAGAATTACGTTACCTGCAACAGGCGATTTTTAAAAATTCCGGAAAACTTAGAAATGACAATCCCCTAGAGTAAGCCTGGCAACTTAAACGGTCATCTTGTCACTATTTTCTGAGGAAAGCTTTGTTCTTCCCAGAGTGCTCCTCGTTTTATAGGCGGTGTCCAAATCCACGCCGCATAGAGTTCCGCCTTCTGGAGTTAAAATGCGGATCTTAATGGGCTATGTTTCTGCTGGTTGAATGCGGCGGAAGTGATTTCGGGAGCCGGAGACACGTAAAAGACGTCGGGTTTTAGACACCACCTATTGCACGTCGGAGCATAGGAGTAGCCGGAACCTCTACTGAGCGCCAATAGTTCTTTACGTACATTTAACAAAGGTGCGTACGACAATGTAGACCATCATGCAATTCTGGCCGCCTTAGAAGCTGTAGGGATTGGTGGACACACCTTTCGCTGGATAAGCAACTATTTGAATGGCAGATCTTTCTTTATTTTGACTGAAGACTGACCAACGCCGCCTAGCTATACCACTCGTGGTGTACCGCAAGGCGGAGTACTCAGCCCTACCCTTTTGAACCTGGTACTCGTTGGTCTCGCTGATTCGTTACCGCAAACCGTTCAGCTCCCCGTAGAAGTCGTGTACAAGTCAACAAGTCGTGTACAAGTACAACACGTGTACAAGTCCGCGCACGACTTCAGAAAGCCTCAACGGCTGTGTCAACATATCTAAGAAGACAAGGCCTGGAGCTTTCCACTGAGAAATGTGCACTCGTTGCTTTTACTCGCAAAGCGATGGCCCCGTATGCTTTGTGGATTAATGATCAAATTATACGATATAGACGAACGCGCCGATTTCTTGGCGTCATCATTGATAGAGACTTGTCTTGGAGCCCTCACATCTCGTACATGACAAAGCGTTTGGCCGCCATTGTGGACCTTCTTGCGTTTCTCGGCGGGAAGTCCTGGGGCGCAACAGTACCGTCAATGTTGCAACTATATCAAGCACTGTTTTTGGGCTTCCTGCGGTACAGCTTACCTGTAATAGGTAATACTTGTACTACGAATATCCGCAAACTCTAGAGCGTGCAATCCCAAGCACTCAGGACTTGTCTCGGTCTCCCCAAAACTACGTCATCGATTACGACAGTGGCCATAGCCAGAGACGCTCCCTTGACAGTCTGCTTTGATACAGATGTCCTGAGAGCCCACATCCGACACCTGACTCGGATTCTGTCCCACCATCTTGCTTGCTTGCCAGCAAAAAGGACACTTTCAACTTTGCCAAAACTATTGTAAGACATCAGTCCTACTTGACATCCGAATTTACGCCCGCTACACGATTATCAGATCCATTGTGGTGTCTGCACCGGCTGCAAGTTCAACTGACAATTGCAAGAAACGGAAAGAAAGCTGGAGCACCATTCCAAGCTTTGAAACAAGCAACTTTGGAGCACATTCACAACGTGCACAGATTCCGGCAACATGTATACACAGATGGTTCAGTAAAATTCAACACCTCTGCTGCTGCAGTCATCATCCCGGCAAAATCTGAGGAAATAAAATTAGGAATTTCATGTGTGACCACACCGACGGGTGCAGAACTCGCGGCGCTCCGTGTTGCACTTGATTTCATTAAGCAGAAGCCACCGCAACAATGGACAGTCTTTAGTGACTCCAAGGCAGCCCTTCAGTGCATACGAAGCCCAATGCGCCACGGACCCAATGAACAACTGGCCTCAGAAATTCGGCACATATATCATCAAACCATGACAAGGGACACAACATAATCTTTCAGTGGCTTCCAGGACATTGTAACATCAGCGGGAATGATCACGCCGACGAAGCCGCCCGATCTGCACATGAAAGTGGTCAACGAGTCTTCATTCCGCTTTTGCGAACAGACGCTGCGGTTGGGCTGCGATTTCCCGTGATTGTACTTTGCCCCTGTGGGACTCAAATGTTTTGACCATGTGTCGGCTGCGTTCGTTGTCTCCGGACATACGGATGCACCTCCCGCCTGGGTTACCACGACGTGAACAGACCATGCTCTACCGTCTGTGGCTAGGCGTTGCCTTTACGAACTCATAAGCTTTCCTCATTGGAATGGCCAACAGCCCCACGTGCGACACATGCAACATCGACGAGACGCTCGCACATATTATCTGTGTCTGCCCGTGATACAGTGCTCAGAGACAAGTAATGTGTAGAGTACTGAACCAGTTGGACAATCGTCCACTATCAGAACTAAAAGCTTTAGGCCAATGCTCCGAAAGAACATCCGCGTTGAAGGCCTTACTCGCGTTATTAAGGTTCCTGCGGTCTACGGGGTTTCACGAATGCCGCCCCCTACCGCTCTGTAGTGTACGCGCTTTGTTCATGCTTGTCTCTCTTTCTTTCTATCTCCCCCTTCCACTCTGTTTCTCTTCTTATCCCCCTTAACCCTTCCCCCTGCGCAGGGTAGCCAACCGGAACTTCCTCTGGTTAACCTCCCTGCCTTTCTCTGCATTATTTTCTCCCTCTTTAACAAAGAAAAGGTACATTGAGTCTAGAAACTCTTTCTTAAATTACGAACATAATCACAGCAAGTTAGAAGTGTCTAGGCAGAAATACCTCAGAAACTGAGGCTAAAGGCCATCCCTATATAGCGCCCAAAATTTCGCATTGAAATCTTTGGTAGTTGTTAGACACAACGCTTAAACCGAGGAGACCCACTTACCCTACCATCCTCCTTAAGACGAAAAGTAATGAAAAAATGCAGTGACCGATTCAAAAGGAAGTTCTTTGAGCTCTCCAGTAAAATGAAGTCCGAGGGACAGTCGGCGAGCGCAATTACATGCGTCACGCTGTCCGAAAGTTGTTGTTTTTTTAAGGAGAAGAGACGCCTCGTCGCTGTGGAACGCTGTGGTCGCATCATGCATCGGATCCGTCTTTTTTCGTGCGTGCGTGCGTGTGCGCGCGTGCGTGCGTGCTTGCGTGTGTGTTTGTGTATGTGTGTGTATGTGTATGTGTGTGTTTCCAAATTTCTGCCTCGACTCTTGTCGCTTTTGGACCACTGGTGCTTTAAGTGGCCCGCTGTCGAAGGACACTTCTTCAGAGGAACTCGGATCTGCCGTCTCAAATTCATCGTCGATTCCTCAAAACATGTGTACCCTCGCGCCCCTTCCGCGCAACGCCGGCGGTGTGCGTCGCCGGTATCGTGGCTACAGCAGCCATTAACCAGGTCGGCGTCGTCGGCAACTTCGACATGACTCCGGAAGAGATCCTCGATTGGCGCAAGAAATTTGCTTACTCCGACACCAAGAATTCCTTCGCCCACCTCGCCCTCAAAACTCGCCCGAAAGTAAGCCACATCCTGCCTCGTCCTCCTCCACTCCCAGCCGCTGAATACAAAATCATTCTTCGTGTACACGGTGGCGTCAACTGCACCAACATACATTCAGTCTCTCTCCGCGACATCGTCATCAAGTCCACTGTACTCTGTGCGGCTGCAACGTTGCTAGATCGACTCCGGGCCAACGAGATTAACAACACAATCATCATAAGAGCCCCCTGCATGGACAGGGCTGATCGCTATTTGAGAATCGCCACCCTCACCATCATGGGTAAAAGCGACGAGGTCTCCACGCACGTGGCAGACCCCAAAAATTTGTCTAGGGGTACCATCAAGCTGCAGGCCTCCCTGGTAGAAGGGAACGTGTTGTCAAACCTTCGAGAGTCCAATCCAGCAATCAACGTCCTAGCTCGTCGAAGAATGAGCTCTACGGACTCCATCCTGGTCACTTCCGAAGCCTCAAAGGTCTGCTACATTGATTACCTCCGCAGCGAACCATATAAGTGGAGGCGTGTACTAAGTGCCGGCAGCTTGGCCATCGCCAAGACGTCTGCCCCAACGTGACCATATGTCTCTGCCCAAAATGCTACACGCCAGATCCTCCTGAGGACCACAGCTGCAGCCCCACTTGCATCATCTGCAACAGAATGGATGAGACTGGTTCCTCAGAGTGCAAACTTCGTTACAAACCATGGACACCGCCCCGGCGCCTCCAGAGACTAAAGTGACACTTCAGGCCAGGAACAATATGCACGCCCCCATTCAACGCCCCGGACAAGGACAAGAGAAGCCGCAGAGCAGCTCTGGCCGCAAGAATCCTGCTACAGCGGCCCAGCTTCCATCATGGAAGCAAGCTTGGTCTCCGCTTACTCCACGCAACGAGGAGAGCACCCATCAACCATACAAAAGTCAGCTGGGCAGGAGTACTCTCCCACAATAGTAGTTCCTCACAAGATGCTGAGAGCTCTCTCATCAAATACTTGCTTAATCAGAACGAAATGCTTAAAAAGAACTCAAACAGCTGAAAGCAATGCTCCATCCTCCCATCAAAATCAATGACACTCCTGCCATTACTTCCAACCCACTGCCAAAAACGCTCAGCCCACACTCACACGCCCTCCGACGTAACAAAAGGACACTGTTGTACCCACTGCTACGACTGAAGCAGCAACTCCAAGGCTACCTTCACCACATGTACGGCCCCCACCGGCAAAAGGGAAGAATACCGAAATAAGAGACACCGACAACACAGTTGAAAACGCCATATTTGTCCTCAGGGACCGCATGAACACCCTGGAAAACAAATTTGTTGTCCTTGAAAATCGGCTACAAATTAAGCGTGATGCATTTATCTGCGAAAATTTTCCGCAATTTTACAGGTTCCAAGTGCTAATCGACAGCTGGGGAAGACACTCCGCGATGTCACAAGCTCCTACCCTTCATAACAAGGACAATAATGATGAAGCCAACCCGTAGTCTGGTTATCTGGCAGTGCAACTGCAGGGGGTTCCGCAACAAGCGTGCACATCTAACACTATTTCTACAGAGTTTTAACGAGCTCCCTGACATTATAGCCACGCAGGACAGATAGGAAAGTCACTATACTTGGATACGACACATTTCAAGAACCTCACATAGACAAGCCCAACGCTGCCGTACTTGAAAGACCTCTTTCTGTTAAATGGGACACATTCAGCAGTACTGACATCCCCCACGATTTCATCAAAATTCTACCTCAAAGCCACAAACAACCCTCCCTATGCGTGTTGAATGTTTATAGCCCTCCCAATGCTCGACAACACCGCTTTGAGCACATGCTTGCTCAGGCCAAAGCTAATGCCAATAAACAGCCGCTAGTCGTAATGGGCGACTTCAGTGACCCCCGTCAAATGTGGGGCTACTCCGCACCCTAAGGGCTCTGTGTCAGCGCATACAAAATCAAGGTTTCACAGTCTACAATGACTGTACTCTTCCTATTCCTACTCGGCTAGGAAATAGCATCAGTAGGTATACATCCCCCGACCTCACCCTAATTCACCGCATCACCCAAGAGACGTGGCAAAACCTCCAAACCAACTTAGGAAGCGACTATTACATCCTCGAACCCGCGTAGATTTTAAGCACAGACCGCTAGCCACGAAACCACTAAGGCTTACCAAATGGATGAAATTCAGAAAATCTCGCTGCAACACTAACGAAGAAACCATTACCGATATAGAGCGATGGGCGAACGCCTTACAGGCAGATGTAGAGAACCATACCGCCACTCTCCCGCTAGACACACCCTTGGCCACAATTGATTCCAAGCTCCTGCAGATGTGGGAAGCGAAGCAAGTTTTACTCCGGAAATGGCTAACAGCACGTTACAATCACGAACTCCGAATCAGGGCCCGAATTCACAAAACGTTCTTACGCTGAAAGCGTTCGTGCCAGCCAATAGTGATTTAGGACACATTATTAGCGAAGACAATCAGCCAATGGAAAAATGCACTTACGAACGAAAAGCTTTGTGAATTCTGCCCCGGAATCGCTAAATTAGACTCTCAGATCTAACAATACGCTATCAAAGTGGCAGCACAGCTATGGACTCAGGCTTGCGAAAGAGCGCATGATCATCTTAGCACTAAGAAAACCCGGGAATTGCTCCGGCACGTGCTCGACCCCACCACGTCTAGGACGCACAATAACCACCAGGGCTCGTATTCACAAAACTTTCTTACGTTAAATGCGTCCGTGCCAGCCAATAGTGATGTAGGACATATTATTAGCGAAGGCGATCAGCCAATGGAAAACAGCACTTACGAAAGAAAAGCTTTGTGAATTCGGCCCCTGATCAATAAACTGCTACATGAACATGCAGCGGACCTGCCGACCATGTTCAGCAACTTGGCATTCAAACATATGCCCCCTCCTGCGCAAATCCCCATACCCAGCTTTGCTAGTGAACACAATGAGGAGGTTTGCAGCCCCATCACAGACGCGGAGGTTCGACATGCCCTCAACCAAGTGCGAACCACCACGGTACCAGGCCCAGACTCTGACCAATAAGACGCTTCGCAACCTCGATGAGCAATCCACAAGCAAACTCACCGAGTATTACAACCAGTTTTGAAGAGGGCCAGATACCCCAACAATGGAAAGCAGTCAAGGTGATCTTCATTCACAAGCCGAATAAGCCAATTCACATTGATCTCACCTCATGCATAGGGAAGATCTTGGAGCACTTAATCCACCTACACCTCTCCAAATACATCGAACATAATCACTTGTTCCCTTCGAAAATGACTGGCTTTCGCAGCTCTCTTTCTTGTCAGATTGTCATGCTAAGGTTCAAACAAGACATTATCGAACCGAGCGACGCACACGACACACAAGCGTTGCTCGACCTGAACCTCAAGGGCGCCTTTAATAATGGGTCCCACTTGGTCATTCTACGCGAACTTACCGGTATAAACTGCGGAGAGCGAATCCACCGCTATATACGCAGCTCCCTCACGAAGCGCACTGCGACGTCCCACCTAGGTAGCGAACAATTTGGTCAGATAAGTTTAGGAAGCACTGGCACGCCCCAAGGGACAGTACTCTCCCCCCTCCTCTTCAATTTGGCTATGCGACCTTTAGCTTTCACTCTCAAGAAGATTCCTGACCTCCTATTCACACTGTACGCGGACGATATTACGCTGTGGATGACTGGAGGTTCTGACGGGCACATCCAAGAGGTCCTCCAAGCAGCAATTGAACAAGTCGAACAAGTAGGTGACGACTTGAATCTCAGGTGCTCCCCCACCAAATCACTTCTGTCCCCCACGAGACTCTTTAGGACGTCGCCCCCGAATATCCAACTCACGGTTGAAGGGCATCCTGTACCCCAGGTAGACAGGATAAGGATCCTAGAACTACACCTCTAACGCAACCGAGCAAATCAGCATACTTTGCAAGCACTACAAACAACGGTAGATAATACGCTCCGCCTGATAGGGAGGATTTCCAATAAACACGGAGGGCTTCGAGAGAAGGAGCTAATTCAGCTCATCAAGGCTTTTGTTTTAAGCAAAATCGCCATCGCACTACCATATCTCTCACTCTCTAGGAAGGAAGAGGATACTTAGCAGAGTGTGGGTGTCGGCCAGTTGGTGATTCATGATTTTGTGAAGTTACCGCAAGCAAAACACGAGACTTGAAGAAAGGGACCGCTTCGTTCAAGACATTACTGTCACGTGGAGTGACGTATGAAGAACACAGTAGCAATACTGTGAAAGACGAAACTAACTTTTATTTGGCGAACCTGTGCCCACAAAAACAGGCTACACTTAAAGAACGGCGACAACGGCGAACACAGTCGGCGATCGTCAAAATCTGATCAGCGGGTCAAGCGCGTTGGCTTTTATACAGTAGTCGTCGAATGTTCCAGACTAATCGTTGGGACCCGCGTGTCTTCCACAAAATTGCATGCGTCTTGATCCGCAAGATACACAAAATCGCTCTTGGTGTTCCAATTAAAGCACCCGCACAAAGGGTGATCGCTACAGCCACAATCAATACCCTTCAAGAATTAACCGAAGCACATCTATCATAGCAATACCACGGACTTACCACCACTGAAGCTGGGCGTAAGATCCTGAGAGATCATTACGCTCCACCACTCAACGAGAGCAAGCGACATCAACTTTCTCCGAACATACACGGCCAATACCACATCCAACCTCTACCCAGAAACATGCGCCCCGAATTTCACATCAAACGCCGCAAACTTCGAGCCAACGCACCACAACGCAACTATGGACAGGCTGAAGGAGTCTACCATGTGGACGCCGCAGCCTACGCCACTAGACATCGTTATGCTCTAGCGGTTGTAGACAGCCAGGGCAACACTGTCCAGCATCAATCAAGACCACCTCGGGGGGCGACGCGGAAGAGGCCGTCATTGCACTCGCATCGGGGCTACCTGATTATTGCGATGTCATCATTAGTGACTCTAATACTGCTACCCGAAGCTTCAGCAGCGGCTACATTATCAACCTCCGCACTCTCTATTTATCGCTCAACCACCAGAAAACGACATCGCTCTCATCTGGACTCCAACACATCAAAGACTCCAAGGCAACGAAATGGCTCATGCCGCAGCTCTCACGGAACGAGTGGCCGCAAATATGGGCCTAACTGTAGAACCCAATGACTGCCAACAAACCACCAATAAAGAGACATTCATCACATTCCATGAAATTCGCACTGATTACAGACACGTACGCCTAATTTATTCACCTCTCTCTGTGCCTAGCACGTGCCAGAAAGAAATACTGTGGCGCCAACTACAAACTCGCACTTTTCTTACCCCGCGCACTTTGCACTTATTCTTTCCCGTCACATACCCGACACCCAAGTGCAGCTTCTGCCCTGTCCAGATAGCAGATCTCTCCCATATCACGTGGCAATGCCCAACCAAACTCCCCCCCCCCCCCCCCGCACCCTCAAACAATTAATTAGTAGCGAGGAGCTGGGAGTCTGCCCTGCGCAGCTCCGATCCCACCCTACAGGACCTAGTCCTGAGGTGGGCTGAGGAAGTAGCGGATGCCTACAACGACTGCTAGACGGGCGCCTAGCCACATAATGTGGTGAC
This sequence comes from Dermacentor andersoni, assembly GCF_023375885.2. Classification (NCBI taxonomy): domain Eukaryota; kingdom Metazoa; phylum Arthropoda; class Arachnida; order Ixodida; family Ixodidae; genus Dermacentor; species Dermacentor andersoni. The sequence goes on from NC_092815.1 coordinate 27,330,831, forward strand.
GGACGCCTGCTGGGACTGGAGCACGTAGACCTCCCTCTCCTCTCCCCCCCCCCGGCCCCTACCCTTTATTAAAAAGGGAAACAAAATCCATTCATTCATTCATTCATTCATTCATTCATTCATTCATTCATTCATGACACATGTGGTGCCCAAATCCACGCCCCAGCTCTTTCTGCAATGGGTCACACAAGGCTCTTTCTAGGCAGCAAAAGTAGATCTAGAAGGCTATGCTTTGCTGATTGCTGGAGCCGGCAGCAATTGCAGAGTCGGAAACGTGTTGCAGCCACACTGTTTTGGACATCACCTACTGTCTCGTCGGGGTGCAGTGGCTGGAAACATAGAGTTTATTACAATAAGCACTATATAAAACTCCATGACAGGAACACTTGGCTCATGACTGAAACTTCGAGAGTTCGAGTCCGGTGTGGAGACAATATTTTTTCCCCTGCTCTGCGACATTTTTTCATGTCAGACCGACCGACGAAAGGCACTATAAGCAAAGACCCGTCTGTGATTCGTATACTGGGCTTCGCCATTAAAGAATACTTTGAGCGCACATCGTGTGTGTGCGTGCGTGCGTGCGTGCGTGCGTGCGTGCGTGCGTGCGTCGGTCGGTCGGTTGGTTGGTTCAAGATGGGAATTTTCAGGTACAGAGGCGGACGAAAAGACTTCCGAAAAACAGTCCTACCTTTAACCAATGTAAGAGGCACTGCCAGCGAGAGCCAGCGTGCGGATAGTGGTAGGAACATTTGGTTAAGCCCGAGCTGAAGAAGTGTGCTATGCGGAGAGCAGAACGCAACAAGATGTCACGCCACACTCTTTATAGCGTATTTCTCCCGCTACAATCTGTCATCTACGGTTGGACGGCTATTCAATCATTCATTTTTCTCACGTAGGAAGACCACATCCTCTGCCTTTCCCGAACTCAACCCCCCCCGCTCTTTTGTATCTTCTGGTTCTCTTCGTGCCGCCGACATTGCTCAACTTCTTTCACCTGATGATGACTAGAACGTATGAGGATGTCTACTATACGGGCAAGACGGCGATTCTGATGCAGCTGCACGATGAAGAGATATCGCTGCACAGCTACCAGTATATATATCACCAGCACTGCTAGCACCAACAGTTCTCGTTGTAAACGCGATCGCTGGACGGCCATGAGACACCACTGTCAACCATCCACTGAATGGTATAACTTGTCAATCCTTTGTGCTGGAGGCACGACTGTCAAAGTTCTCAAACCCTATCAGGTATATATTTGTGCCAAGACGCTCATTCATCTTTTTCCCGTGTTACACCATAATTTTTCACAGGTAGTCTTCACAGCTGCGACATTTTCATCGTGAATAAGTTTTATGCTGCTAATTATTCAGAGATGCTTGCGGAGGATAGCATAGAAGCACGGTTTACACAATAATCACGAACTTAAGAAACTATGCAGGTTTTATTTAAACGATTCACAATAGATGGAAAGCCTAATGAACGAGTACATGTCTATCTCCGTGCGTTCCCGCCATCGAACTCACCAAATAAATCATTTTATTTTTTGTCTTCATATATCCTTCTGTAGTGTATACCTGTTAAAAATTTAAAGACAAGTAATAACGAAAGGCGCTTTAACAACCGTGCCGATGAGTTAATTTCTAAGATACAAAGCGATATAGTAAGAAATGGTAGTGAGAATAAAGTGATAAATATTTGCTTGGTCGATAGATGGCTTGGGATCAAATGTAGTGACAGTTGCACAAGAAAGTCTAGTAAATTATTGAAAACATGACTTCCGGGAAACAAAGTGACGGAGATAACGCCATCAGAAAAAAATGCCGGCGGAGACGTCTATAAACCCCCATATACACGAACGTATACAAGGCCGATCCCCGACACTTGAATGAAAGAAGCCACGCCGTCTGCGACTGACAGCCTTGAGATGCCTCTTGAGCGTCGGCAGCTATACCGTCCTCATTATGTCACCCTCTCCTGTCCCTGTCTAAGTGTGTGCTCTCCGGAGCACACAAGGCGACGTATAAAAGGGAGCCATTATCGTTGCAACAGACGAATCATTTGAGGAGTTGGAGAACTCGCAAATACCGGCAATACTGCGTTTGTAAGCAAGGAACATGGTATATATATATATATATATATATTCTTGGTGCTCACTTTCGTAACATCTGTTGACTTGCGCACACTTCATGCACGCGGTCATTTCGTTACGGCGGTTCGACGCGATGGTGTCAGCGAGTTCGCGGAACTGGCTGATCAACAACGGCAGCCTTTCTTGAGCCCAAATGTTCTCTGAAGTTGCATAGCGCATTGTGCCCAAGGAATTACTCGAGCATGCCTCTTTCTTGCGCGCTGCAGGTCGGCTCTTGCAGGCTTTTCGAAGAGATGCGCGTTAGTCACAAAGTCGTCACCGAACCCATCGCGGCAAGGAAAAATAGAAACCGATGTTCATTTTGATGTTAATCTTACTCAGAGCGAATGCTGCATCGGCGATGGCTGTTGGCCTGTGCTAGTAAATGCGCCGTGTCCGCTCGTCTTGAGCATTCGAATTGCAACACGACGCGATACGATTTGCAGATGCGATGAGTAAGGCGGGACAGACCCAGGCATACCACACGAAAACACCAAGCGGTTCTTACAGTTACAGTCGATGCGCGTTAAATCCACCTCTGTGGGAGCACAACATCTGGTCGAATAATCCGAAAGGTCGCTTTAAATGGTGGCGAAATGAGAGAAATAATTTTTTTATTGCTTGAAGTAGTCTGTAATGTATTTGCTTCTAGCTCTTTGAAGCGCGACTGAACCAGCCTGTGTCGATGAGCGCCGACATGTTTAAATGCTGGCTTAGTGCAACGCGACATGCATCAAACAGGAACGAATGGCTTCACGGGCGGAAGGAGCGTCGGCAACTAGAAGATCAAATTAACAGAGCTTCACGCCTAGGAAAATGGTAGCTTCGTCTGCTAAATTTCTTGTGTTTTCTAGCTTTTGGTAGCTAGTGCGGGAATGACGGGCTGCCGGTGGCGACCTAATTAACCGATGAGGCCTGATTTCGCATTCTAACTATGTGTTCGTTTCACAGCAATGTGTGGTTTCTCGCCGAGAATTTCCAGTGCGTTCCAATTAAGCGGAATGTCGAATTGACTAAGGCTGATTTAACGGGAGTCGGCTGTATGTGCAATCACGCAGTGCGCTTTATTTTTATGTTTATTTTAGGCATTGCACTGGTGAATGTGTGTTATCCACTGCGCGAGGAATTCAAGCAGAGCTAGCGTTCCTCTTGGCTGACGCAGCTGATGGCATCCTATAGCGCATCAGAAGGAAATTTACATAAGCCCGAAGTACAGGGAAGGGACGGTAACGGCAATTGAGGAGTGCTTTAGCAATGGCAGGGCGCACTTATGTTGCATCAGCTTGAGCGGAATTGGGTCTTGCACCTCTGAATGTGCGTCTTGGTCTTCATGCTTATCGCAGCAGTGGCTGTTTTCATTAACTCTTTCAACCAAGAAACATGCCCTGTGAAATGCCAAACGCAAGAACAGCAAACAGGCCACGCTGCGGCCCGAAGGACAGCAGACGGCGGAGTGGCCAGACGCTATCAAAAACTCCTCGGTCATCATCGCGCAGACACCGCCAACACACGAGACTTCGTTTTTGCAAGTTGCGCGTCGTCTAGAATTTTCTTCTTTTATTTTCTATAGGCGGGAGGGCGCTTTATTTATTTGAACCATATCTGCCATGTCTGCTGCCCTGCGACTCTCGCCAATAAGGAAGCAGACAACGCGGAAGTGGGAATAACATCCATTATTCTTGCTGAAAACGGCAGACGGAAGCAGGCGATATCGAATTTTCTGTTCGTCTGCAACGGCGCCCCGTGCATTGCGTGCGGATAGGGTACGCTTCGCTTTGGTCTCGAGTATATACAGATAGTCGCCGTGAAAAAAAGTTATCCGCCGGAAGGCTTCGCTTAAGGACAAAGCTATATAGACTATACTTCTTTCTCCTGCGCATGCATGAGTAGAACTTTGAGGAAGCAAGCCAGACAGAATAAGAAAAAGTAACTCTCTCGGGTGTCTCGAGTTTACTGCTTCCAGACAGACAAGCCGCAGACAGCCCGGCGTTTTCCCGAATAATAGTTGTTTTTTTGCTTTTCAGGGGGAGGCCGCTTTTTTGCACGATTTTTGTGGGCAGACGGCTTGTGGGTGAATAGACTAAACAGAAAACGTCCCAGCCATCGGGCCCAACCTTAGTTCTTCGTCTTCTTCTTGTATCCCAAGCTTCTGTAAGTACGATATCTGTTCGTCTGTCTCAGACGCTTGACAAATGGCCCCAGACGACGTCTGAGGGCCGGTGTCGGGGAGTATGGCCGAAATAAATCGCGCAGAAAATAACTGAGTTTTACTTTCCTCTGACTCTTCCCTTTGCCTTTGTTGAGGGAGGGAGTGGCCCCGCGGCAGGAGAGGGGAACCCGCCGCCCTGGGTTCAAGAAGGGATCACAAACAATCGAGGCAGGCGCAAGAGGACGCCGACAGAGTTACGCGCGCCACCCAGAAGGTGACAACGCGCCTTACGCCCACAGGAAAGCGCGAAAGCCGGGCATGGAGGGTTCCGGCCAAAATAAGCGCGACAGAGGCAATCCGCGTCCTTCGAACACGCAGGTGTTGAGAGGTGACGGCGGCCGCGTCTGTCTGGCAAACCCGACGAGGCCTTTCCAAAGTAGGAGGAGGATGAAAATGAAGGAAGGAAAGGCAGGGAGGTCAACCATACGCACGTCCGGTTTGCTACCCTACACAGGGGAAGGGGTGTAAAGGAAGAAAAGAAAGGAGAGGGAGGGAAGAAGGCACTATCGGTGTGAGTACATGCGAATGTCCATAACTTCACGCCTATAATCAGTCACTAAGGCCAGTCGCTTTCATGAAATGCAGCAGTGGCGAAAAAAAATACGTAAATTGATGAGACATGTAGAATAAATAAATAAAATAAATTACAAAAAAATGGAACGGAAAAAGATAACATTTGGTTATTCTACTTAAAACAAAGGAAGTTGAAGAAGTAAATATGATGCAAAAATGTTCTGGAGGTTAATTTCACCATAGCTGCTTTAATAATTCTTTCAGCGTGCTTTTCGATGTCGCGTTAAAAATTTTATTTGGTTATATGTTAAAGATGTCCGGCACATATGCACAGCGTCTGGCCACACCATACCTTGTGGCTGAACGAGGAACTACATAACGGACGTGCTTTCTAAGTTCTCTAGTGGCGGAACTTTTTTGTTTGTATGTGGAATTCCAAAAGTGTTTAACGACAACTGTTTCTATAAGCAGTGAATGAAAATTCGCTAGACCAAGTTCACAGAAGATATTTGCAGCTATTACTGTTTGGGAATTGTGGGCAACATTTTTAAGAATATCTTTTATTATCCTGTCTACCCTGCATCTCCAATGGTCCGAAGAAAAGCCGAAGACTGTAATGCCGTATCTCAACACACTTTAACCAAGGGAACGTACAATAATCTATTTTACAGACAAGGGTGAAAAACTTTTTATATTAAATAACAGCCAAGCTACTGACCTCAGCTTAGAACGAATAAGTGATAAGTGATGTTGCCACGATAAGTTACTATCCAAATATATTTTGTGATATTTCCCACAATCCACGTATGGAATAGGCGTACATTTACACGAAACACAGTTTGACTGATGTACGTAGCGATGCATGTTAAATACAGTAGTCGAGTGGAGAGCGAAAACAAACAAGTTGTATTTTTTGGGCATTAACCACAACTTCATTATTAGTGAACAAAAGCATTGCTTTGTGCACGTCATTTTGCAACATTTCAGTGGACATTTTCTAAGAAAAATGTTTTGCCAGTAACACTGTGTCGTCAGCATACTGGAACACAACATTTGGAAATTGCCAAAGGAAAGTCATTAACGAAGATGTTAAACAACAATGGCGATAAAATGGACCCCTGAGGAACGCCAGCTTTCAGAGACAGCTTAGAACTAAGAACGCCCTTATCACCGGGAGCGACCACTTGAAATCGGTTGCTCAAATAATTTTCGATAATGTTGTAAAAAGGCCCACGAAATCCCCCAAAGTACAGTTTGCTTAACAAGCTTTGATGATTAATGGTGTCAAATGCTTTCGCTACATCCAAGAACAGCCTACACGTGAAAAGATTTTGATCGAATGCCGAAAGCAGTTCATCTGAAAATTCCTCAGGCAGTGCCACAGTACCACGCCCTGAAACAAAGCAAAACTGTCGATCAGTCAGGATGGAAAATTTGTTAGCAAAAGAAGATATAGTGTGGAAAAAGAACATTTCTAAGACCTGAGCAATAACCGGCAATATAAAACTTGGCCGATAGTTTTCAGTATTATCTTTCTTCCCTGACTTCTGCAGTGGTAAAACAACAGCAGTTTTTAGGCATTCTAGAATTTCGTCACCTTCCAGAAAACCATTCAGTATATGCAGGATAATATCTGACAGCGGGTTAAAATTCCTTCTGATGGTGTGTAAAGATATTCCATCATATCTAGTGGACTTGTTAGTACGGAAAGCGAAAATTACTTCTTCCAGATCACCCCTCGAAATTCTCGGAAGAAAAGCTGACTGGGATACGGATTGCCCTAACGACCGAGTGTTTGTGGATGGAGAGACAGCTCTTTGGGACACTCTAACAAAGCGCCTGTTGAAAGCATCAGTGCTGAAAAGCACCGAAAACAGACCTCTTACTGTAACTCACTCCTTTGAGATGATTTACCAAAGACCAAGTTTTGCTTACATTATTTGAAGATTGTCGGAATTTATTAAAAAGTAACAGCGCTTGGCGCCACGCAGAAGAGCAACAACTCTATTTCTTGCCGACTTGTATTCTAATCGCAGTGCTTGGTTTCTGGGATTTCTTTAATAATAATAATAATAATAATAATAATAATAATAATAATAATAATAATAATAATAATAATAATAATAATAATAATAATAATAATAATAATAATAATAATAATAATATTATTATTATTATTATTATTATTATTATTATTATTATTATCCTATTCTAATTTTTTTGACATTTGGTTTGTCTGTAATAAGGTACATAATGCATTGCCCTGACTGCCAGGTTTCTGCCATACAAGCCCACAGAAGGCTTCGGCAGACCTAGCAAAATTATATGTACAATTTGATTATTTGTAATAAAGATTATTATTATTATTATTATTATTATTATTATTATTATTATTATTATTATTATTATTATTATTATTCAGTAAGGGTGCCGGACCAGCTCTGTGCAAGTAAATAAATTTGAAATGGTATTTGACAATGTAAAATAGTGATCGTGACTTTTAAGTATTCGCGTTCGACAGAGTTCGCCGTTCCAAGGACGCGAGAAGCGCTAAATATCTGGAGAGCTTGTTAGAAATGGGGCGCAAAATCCACGTAGCATCATTTCACTCAAAATCTAGCCCCCGTGATGAAAGACTGATGACGGCAGGATATGAATAGCCTGACCATTCAGGGGCGCCTTCGCCAACGAATCTGCCATTTCGTTAAGAATTAGTCCCTTATGGGTCCAACAGGCGCGTAATTATGAAAGAAGTGGCGCACTTACAAAGGGACGCATATTTGCTTGCTACCGTTTCGGCCATGGCAAGCCTTCGTCGGAGCAAATTGAGATACAAACGCACAGCAACTTGTGCCGGCCACGTGGCACGAGGCTTATAAGATACTTGGCGCGATGCTTACATATGGCATCGCAGCAGTAATATAGCAAGAGCAGTGTAATAAGGTTTGCACTGGCGAGAATAACTGGAAAAGCAAGCTGCCATAACGCTATGTCAGAAGCAGAAAGCATTCTTTAAAGACATAACTTTTTAGAATCGCCAACGGCAGATAACTTAATTATAATCACTGAGCTAGATTACTCGAACACACTGACGTTACTTTCTCGAGAAATCAACATGTATATTTGTCCAATTATCAATAATTTACTAATTAACTTTCTAGTCAATTAAGACGTGTCACTTGGAACAAATTCTCAAGGTGACACCAGTTTTGAGATATTCATTCCCGAAATGTGCCAAGAAATGCATGGGCGTTCCCGTTACTTTAGCGCTTCAGTGCATAAAATGGCGGTATGGTAAAGAAGCAAGTGGTACAACAGGGCATTTCTGCCGCAAGTTTTATGACCCATATCTTGAAACCCGTGCCATCCTTAGAATTCGTTCTAAGTTGACGTACCTACAAACCTCGCCGGCTACAATGCGTAAATTGCAATATGTGCTGCAAAATAATTAATTAGGAAGTTATATATATATATATATATATATTAGAGAGCGTTTGTTAATTAGTCGATTATGCATTTCGATTTTTCGTGCGTGTAGTGTAATGTCCGCCGTTTCGAATAATTCAGCTCAAGGACTACAATTACGCTGTCTACCACAGATGATTAAAAATAATTCTGTAGGGTCTAAAAAGAAAAATAATGTCGAGGACATGTATATTTTCCTTCTTGCGATGACTGCTTCCCATGAAAAAATATGGCGTAATACCTGCATCACACGCTCCAAGAAGTAGCAGACTGCCGTGAATTCCTCAAATACTTGAACGTCATTTACTGCGATAGCAAATAGACGTAAAGTTCTCCCACGTTGTGCATGTGAAAATCCCGTTCAATGTCTCCAATATTTCACTGTTTCTTCCAAGGTTGCCCAAGTCTTGTTCAACGTTGCCCAGGTCTTTTGCACATCTTCGAATTTTCCGAAAGTCTTGTTAGGTGTAAACCTCTCCAGCGGCTCTTTAGGGCATGCTATATCGCATAGAACCTCCGCACGATCTGTCTAATTCCTAATTCTCCTTGCAAAAGAGAGAGATAAGCAAGGAAAGTCAGGGAGGTTAACAAAACAAGTGTACGGTTTGATACCCTCCACTGGGGAAAGAAGATGATGTAGTGACAGCACAGAAATAACTCACATGAGCAGTGAGTTGAGGGGACGACGACGACTACGGCATATTACATACACTCTAAAAACAGTTGCACCCTTTGGGATGCATATTTGCCACACAACAATAATCGTCATCTGTCTTGCCCGCATTTCCTTTCTTTAACGCTGCAAGTCCGGTACTTCCAAGTCCCGAACGGCATGCGCGTTATGAGCATGACAGAGCATTCCTGACAGGAAAGTAGCGGGCGCGGCGTTTTCAAAAAAGGAAACGCAAACAAGGCAGATGAGGATTATCGTTGTGTGGCAGATATACACCCCAAAGGGTGTATACCTGCCACACAACGACCACATATACACCCCAAAGGGTGTATATCTGCCACACAACGATCTCATATACACCCCAAAGGGTGTATATCTGCCAATTAGACCTTTGTCTAATTGTGTACACTCTTAAACAGATGTACACCCTTTGGGTCGTATCTCGCCACACAACGATAATCGTCATCCGTCTTGCTTGTGTTTCCTTTCTTGAAAACGCCGCGCTCGCTACTTTCTTGTGGAGAATGCTCTGTCGCGCTGATAACGCGCATGCCGTTCGTGATTGGGAAGTACCGGGCTCACAGCGTTAAAGAAAGAAAACGTGGGCAAGACAGATGACGATTATCGTTGTGTGGCAAATACGACCCAAAGGGTGTAATTTTGCTTAAGGGTGTAGACTAAAAAGGCGTGCAATTATACTAGATTTTTCAACGTCGCTATAACTAATTTCGCTGGGTACAACGCTTTCTATCTCACTGGCACTGAAATTTCTTCCCCACTCAAAATATTTTAATGTCATATTCACTCGATTACCATCGTCGGAGATGATCACTAATTTTTTCTTATTCTATAGCCGTTTTTCATCTTTAAGGAAAAACATTTTAGAAGAATGGTTTAGACAACTAATTTTTCTATTATTCGCTTGGCTGGCCACGCGGCATTACGTCAGAATTAAATCGTAAGCATGTAGGCCCGTTTCATGCGGGAACAGCAAAAGCGACCTATGAAATGTATTGTCGATGAGCCATCTTTCATAGCCTTCAGGTTGGCCGGTTCTTCACCTCTAGGTACACTTTCGCGGTCTGTCTTTGTTCGAGAGTGGATGGCGGGCATCTGCTGCAAACGCAGCAGCGGAGCACATGGAGCGCCGTACAACTGGGTATATATTTTTTTTCTATTCCATTCTTTCTCTCACTGCCTCCCCTCGTGTACACTGTCATTGCAGGGGTGCTCGCTCAGGCAGTGGAGGAAGTTTTACTTGTTTCAGTGCTATTTCTTTGCAAAACTCTTTATATATCATGTCATCTTTCAGTCCGCTGATTCTTCCCCAAATTTTCGTTTTCTTTAACAACGAAAATTACGCGTTTTTTTCTATTGTCCTCTGGCTCTAGACCAATCTCCCACGTGGGAGATTGGTCTAGAGATTGGTCTAGAGATTGGTCTAGATTGGTCTTTCCCTTCAGTAAAAGGAAAAGAAACGAGGTTAACCGAGTCCGCGCCCGGTTGGCTACCCTGCACTTGGGAAAGGGAAGAGCAGGACACGAAGAGCAAGTGAGCACGCAACCGCAGAGGAACGCTCACTGACGTAGTGCCAGGTGGTCGTGCTCCTGCAAAAAATGTGACGACCATGAGTAGCATTAGCCGGACCATAAGAAAGTCGCTCCCCGCAGATTCCAATGAACCTATGCTTACATGTTAGGCAACCGGGTGGTCGGATTGGCGTGCTACTGCACTGACGGAACTACAGCGCGGTGACACAATGAACGCGAACGTGTACGTAAAGGAGCTATTGCATAAACGCTGTTCCTGGTTGAAATGGCATACAACGGCAACCACGGCTGGGGGCGATAGAAAGGAAATCGTGCAGATAGAACGCGCATTTCGGAATCTACATATCTGAAGAGAAGCTTTCGTAAAGTAGTTAATTGAATGTTATATACTCGATCACTTCAACGCGTTTCGCCGCACAGCGATTACGTGCCATACCCTGCAAATCATTAGCACGCGGAAACCTCCGCCTTGCGACCAACGTGATCCACGCGATACCGGACCACGGCTCCGTACTACACAGTCACCGGAATCGGCCCACTTTTATCAGCCCAGTTTACTGCTGCACCATCCCCAGCTACGGTCCACCTTACTCGGCAAGAAGCCGACCGAGCAGACGCGCCATAACCCGGTAAGGAAGGCGCAGAAAGTTTCGCATTAATGAAGAGATTATGCGCCTTAAGTCGTATATTTATTGCACTGAGGATACTTGGATACCCGGTTTCACGGCGAATTTCCGCAGAGAACAGAGCCGGCCACCGGCACGCAGTAGTATTACGGTATAGTGTAATAAGGATGTGGCTTCTTATAATTCGATTCGTCAGGTGATTGCTGACCTGAGTGTGAGCTATAGGCGGCAGCTGCAGCAGCCACGGTCAGCAAAGTCCGGGAGGGTTCATGTAGAAAGCTTCGCTTTGAAAGAAAGAAAGGCATGTGTTGTGCATGGAGTCTTCTCCTTTCCCTTCTACAGACCGTGCTGACAGACTCTTTATAATTCTGTCTTCGTGCAGACATAAGCTCAAGCGAAGAAGAACAATGCTGAATCAAGGCGGAGCGGGGCAAGGCTGTCTCCGGAGAATCGTGCCACGCGGCTTCTCAGCACGACGCCGCTCTCGAGCGTTGGAACTACCTTTCGGTCCGGTTCACACCGTCGCATCTCAGAATCGGGACGACCGACTGAAACAACTTCGTTTCTTCTATTTCCTTTTATCTCTTTCTCTATCCCTGCGACGGGATCTTTCACCAATCAGAGCGTGGGATAATTGGAGCTGCCGGTTAGGCCTCGCAGCATGCATGGAGGGAAGCAGGAATTCATCACGTCATCTCCTGGCCCGACATAACGAGAACTCGGTAACGAGTGCCGACTATTCTATTCTCGTTTCGCTCAGCGAAGCCTTGGGCTCCAGGCCAGTCCGAGTTTTCAGGTTGCGCCTTCAGTTTTATTTTTGCACAGGCACGAAGACTTGCCAAATAAGCCATGGTTACAACCACGAAGTTGGTAATGATATCAACGTGAATACTGAGACAGTGAGACTGTAGCCTGTTTGGATACATAGCGACATCAAACTACGCATCTGAGGGTCAATGAGAAAAAGTTACGTTTCTATCTTGATCGTTAGGACATGCTTTACTGCGGCACTACAGAAAAAGATACAAAAACCTACACCGCAGCATCGAAGAAGTCAGCAGCGATTATATCGACAAGGATGTGACTATACTATTACCGTAGTGTTGCATCGAAATTGTGAGTTTAATGTGAAGTCATTCTTGTTCGTGTTGTTATAAAGGGAAAGACAACGCGCCGCTGTGGGAGTCGAACGCACAAACTCTGCATATGCGATGTTTAATCAGCCAAGATGCGGAAACTACTACCATCCCCTTCCTTCAAAACACACACACACACACACACACACACACACACACACACACACACACACACACACACACACACACACACACACACACACACACACACACACACACACACACGCGCGCGCGCGCGCGCGCGCACGCACACACGCACGCAAGCACGCTCGCTCGCTCGCCAATTACTAGTGGCTGCCTGTGTCTTGCATTTGCACTTCATTAAGTTTTTTAAACGCGTCATTATCACCATCCCCCATAACTTCGTTGCTTCCCTGATGTCGCCTCACTGCGTACCTTCAGAGCAGCAATAACTATGCTTCGCTATCCTGAGTCATTAAATCATTCACCGCGCCCTCGCTCCCTCCTCCTCGTTACGCTGCCCCCTTTCGCGGGCATCTCTGAATCCGTTCGAGGGTAGTCCAGCCGAGCATTAACGGACCTCTCGCACTAGATTCCGCGACCGTCGCCGCCGAGAAAAACCGGCGGGGACCCACCTAACGACGAGCGAGCGCGCGCCGCGGTGACGCACCGTGATGCAACAACCTTCCCGATTGCGCGAAAGGGTGCATCGGTGCGTCTGGTGCGCAGCCAGTCAGGACTGCAGAGGGCATTGGGGATGACCGCAGCACGTGCTGGCGATCACGTAGTACCCGTCTCGCGCGCCACTAGAGGGCGTAATTAGCGCCCGCCGACATCCAACTCCTCCTCCCACATTTCCAGCCGCAACAACCACCGGCATGATGGGGCGTTTCGGCGCGCCGTCGTGGAATTTCCGGACCGAGCAGCAGCCGGGCCCTCGGCTAGCGGTACCTGGAAGGTCGTGACGCAACAGCTGGCGGCGGCGGCGCTTTCTTTCCTCCTCCTAGCGAGTGGAGAGAGGGCAAGAAGTGCGACAAGCAAAACATCGAAAACAGAGCGACTCTGCGCTCCATCGGTGAAGTGGTGATTACGACGTTATGCGTCGCCGCATCTTAATGTCCACCCGCCGATGTCGCTTGAACGCTATACGACGTCCTGATGCGTGGCGCGGTAGCTGCAGGTTCTACTCCCAACCGCGGCGGAAGAATTACGAAGGGGTCGGGGTGAAGTAACGTCAGAATACTGAGGATTCAGTGCACATTAAGCAAAGAAATTCGAACATCATCAAACCTTCGCTGGCTTGCCGAACCGGCTGCGTCACCAAGGATCACGGCCTATGTATATAACATCTTGTGGTTGATGCCGCTGAGGATTGTTACTCTTTAGTAACTATTCTGCGCAAAGTTTGTAAGGATGTACGGACCATCGGCAGACCATATGGCTACCTCCGTGCAATGCCAGAGCATCAAGCTTTTCACGTCGGTGCTTCGTGACGCGATTTTCAAGCAAAGTCGCGAGTCTAACTTCGCGCGAGAAACGCTCACAAGCATTGTGTCTTCCGTTGGATAGCTTAAGACTTTAGGAACTCTCCCTTCTCCTTTCATACGTTCCGTATTAGTGAGCAGGGGAAGCTATGGAAGCCAAGGAGGTATTTTCGATAGTTAGAGATGAAAAGTCTTAAAGACGGTTTGCTGGCCAATCAGCCTTGAAGGCTGGCATATAATATCGTAATTGTGTTCATTGGGGAAATCACCGAGTAATGGCACGTAGATGCACAGTGCCCATCTCTCCTGCAACGACTTTCTCTTTCTCTATGTGATCTGTGGCCTCTCGTCGTTTCTTCACTGCCAATTCAAATGCCCACGCATAATTTATTCCACGTTCTTTTCCTCGCAATGTGTCTGAGCGCTCTTCAGTAAATTCTTTCACCGCCATCCTTCATCCAATCCGTCCCGCTGCGACAAAGTCCACTCTCACCACTTAATGATCATCTTCTTCCTGCTACATTCGTACACTGCGGAAAAGCTTGTAGGGGCATCAGATCGGTGTATTTGATAGCAAAGGTATGACTTAATATGTAACGTGCTTATTGGTGGAAGAAACTGCGTCATCTTCCTTAGGAATTAAAAGCATATGACATAATTATTCAGTGGAGCTTTCGCACTTTTTTTCATTGCGGACGCTCTGCTTGGAGGCTACAGACCATGTCCATCTCCGTAGTAAAAGAATTCGGCAAACGTCGAAAAAGAAATGTAAAAAGGAGAGGTCTTACTGTGCAATGTGGCGAGACCCCGCGTTGATTATCAAGAATTAAGACTTTTGTTTGTGCCGAGGAGCAGCTCAAGTCTCCGCGATGTGCTTCCTCGGTTTTCTCGTTGAGCACTGACGCGCTTTGCGACTTAGAATATGTGAAGTGTTCGGTGGACGGGCCACGCGTCCCATGTCCACAACGCGTGAAAAAGCTGTGTAGTAAATGCCAGATCGCACTGACCAAATGTTTCTATGTCTTTACGCAAAGGAATTAAGAGCCACTCAGAAGAGAGATTTCTTGACCGGTATTATGCGACTACTTCTTTCATTCGCCAGAGCTTATTCTAAGACGATATAATCTAATTACTCCGATCAGTGTACTTTGTCGGGACAACTTACAGAGACAGCGCGAATGGGACATTGGCGGAGAGAAAGAGAACTTGCGCGCAGCAATGTTTTTAGGACGCTGCACATGCATCCGTTCTCCTCGGCGTTTATTTTCGTAATGTTTCCGGCACTAATTATAAGACCCATGAAAAAAAAAAGGATATCGCCCATCTTTTCACTCTCATGCCATATTAGCTAATTAGAGGCCCCAGCAATAGGCGCGCCATTTTCATAACTGCCCCTCATCCTCTCCCTGCCCTCTTCCTCCCTTTCAATATTGTGTCGCGGTTATACTCCCAGTGGTCCTCAAAGCCAAGGTTCATCAAGAAGAGTCTAGAAGAAGACGCGCGCTCTCCCTCTTCGTGTCCAATGCAGACTGCGCATGCTGTCTGGAAAACAGCCCCGTCTGGTGCGGCACGAGCATCCCCCCCCTTCCGTGGTGTCTAGCCGAGGCGTGTCTGGACGCCCAAGGCCGCAGACAAGGACGAGACGGGCCCGGCGGCGGCGGCGGCGACGGCTGCTCGAGTTCCAGCACGGCCACCAAGCGCGTCGCCAGCAGCCGCTCACCGGAGAGATGTCTTCGCGAACGGGACGGAGCCCTCCTCCGTTGGCGCGCTCCCGGAGGGCAAGCGAGGGGATCCGAATCCGCACACGCACTCCCCCACCTGGTGTACACTCGCTCCTTCCCGCCCTCAACGCTTCCCCCGTGGGTCATTACGAGACGCACGCTCAAAAACTGAAAAGGCTGAGGACGTGTCCTTCCGCTTTCTACGCTAGCCTTCTTTTCTTTCTATCTTTCTTGCTTAAGCCTCCGACTTTCTTTCTTTTTCAATCAGTCGTCTTTTCTATCTGATGCCCTTTTCCCGCCGTCCAATGCAGGCTACTCAGACGACGTCTTGCACTCGGACGATAGCTATTATCGCGTTCATTTATCTTACTCGTCATTAGCCTGCGTAAACGAGTAACAGCGCGCCCTAATCTGTAGAGCAGTAATACGTTAAGGGTGCTGCTTCTGCTGCAAACTATGTCGCGGCGTTTTTGTTCAGCAATTCGGAGCCGGTAGCAAGAAATTATGCTTATCGCTTCCCGCGATTTCGAGGGAATTCCCGAGACGCAGGAAGTTTCTGGCGAGGTAACAATACTCATAGATAAGACGCATCTGAGCTCAGCTATGCCGGTACGAAGAAAAACCTTGCACAGCACGTTTCGCGAATCTTCGCGAGCTCGTTCAGGTTCAGCTTTGACACGGCTTCAGATTTTTGCTGAGAAATAGCGCTGTAACCAGCCAACACAATGGAAGAGCGACAAACACGCTCACAGCACTTTATACCAAGTCGCTCAATCTGCTGCATCAACAGCGGCTTCGAAGCCCTGCAAGGACGGTCACCATTAGCGAGTAAGCTAAGATGTTGAAATATGGTATAGCGCCAGTTTGGAGTCATTGCCAGCTCAATCATCCTGTGCGTTAAGGCAAATTCTTCCACCTTTATCTCGAAATTTACGAAAGACGCAGTAAAGGAGGCACCGCTGCTCATCGGCGTCCACAACGCTAGTGATACAAATTGCCTAACTTTGTCAAGACATTCGTAGGTGAAGCATCGTTTGCTTGGTGCTCGTTTTGTTCGAGACCCTGCAAGCACGCTTATCCGCGGAGCTTTTTTGCTTAGCGGTGGCGCTGCTTTCGCGTTCACAAAGTCCGAGTTGCTTGACAAACAGATGCTCGTACGCTGAACGTAGCTCAGGTGCTAAATGTAATGCGAGACACTGGAGCGATGTAGCTTCAATCTTCATCTGCAGTGACGCAATTGCATCTAGGTCCAGCACAGTGGTGCCCTCAGACACAACATAAAGAAAGCAAGCACTTCAGTATTGGAAAGTAGTTGACGCGACGGAGCAACCTTGAACACTTATTCTTGACTTGGAGTAGTCGAAGAGCTGTACCGAGGTAGACTTCAGAGGGCAAATGCTTGCTAAGAACTGACGGTAGAATTCATTTGCCAGCATAGTAACAGACGATCCCGTATCAACAGGGAGCGAAATAACCTGACATTCACGAAGGCAGATGGGTAACTGCTGTTCTTGCTTCCCTTGACAAGACAAATTGCAGATGTAGATGGAGACCCTCGGAGTTAGTGGCGTATACCCGCTCGTACGTGCAGATGCTTAGGGCCAGCTGATTGTCTTTGTATACACTTGGCGAAAACGAATGACGTGAGAGTGCAAGGTACACGCAGGACAGGTGGCACAATCGCACCACTTCGTGGGGAATCAGAAACAGTATATCCACTAGGGCGGTGAGACAGACGCAATCAGAGCAAAACGTTTAGAGAATCTCTGTGCAAGACTATATTGCATGCGGGGAATGCGTCTTAGGGAATGCTTCACTCATGGGAGAGCGGTGCGACGCTGCGGCTATCGATGCTTGAGAAGAAGAAAAAAATCACAACACCTGTCACGTAACGGGTTACTGTCTTGCCCTTCGACCTTGAAGCAGAAAAATAGATTAGACACGAAATGATCATCCTCATAATACGTGGACGACGTCAACATAATTTGAAACGTTAAATTTAGGCGCATACAAGAGCAGCACAATGCAGGTTGAAAGTCTTGGCATTTTTCTACCGTTTTCAGTTGGCACAATCAATTTGGAAAAGAGGGGGAAAACATATTTAAAGAAGTTTCGTCGAAGATGCTCTAATGTCATTAGATGTTATGGCAAGAATGGGGTTCCAAGGACGTTGGTGGCATGCTGGGATGTTTTAAGGCTTGCAGGTCTTGGTTAACTGAGAAAATATGGCGAATAAGGGTGTCGAATATTGCAGACGTGTGCCCGTGGTTCCTAGAAGGCGGTACCTCCTTCAAAAGATGGACTAACTTCAGTTCAGACAAATGTACTTTCAATTCCTGATTGTGCGTGGAGACAGTGACAGTATGTGTGGGCGTTGTTGTGGTATAACCAGGGCGGGAAGTGTTTTATGACGCAGTAAACAAAAGATGCACAATATCTCCCAATCGTTGCTCCGTATGCCCCGCTCCGCTCTAGCAGCGAGGGGAGCATCTCGTGTTTTGAGATTGGGTGGCTTCTCTGTCAAGTCTACGACGGCGACAAATGCAGACACGTATCCCAAGAAAGATAGCCTCATAAATGCTTATCATATGAAAGTGAACTACAAACCGTTGATACATTCTACAAATGCGCTGCCGTAATCCCACGCTGGCCTGTAATGTAGAGTGCGTTAGCGCCAAATTTAACTGCAGTAGCGAACCTGTCGGATGGCAACCTTGTCGCGGTTTTACTCCCACCTCGCGTCTTTCGAGATTTGCAAGTTGCAATGAAGCGAAACAGTGCGCGAATAATGTCTGCATGCGGACAGACTGGTCACGGACCGCGACATACTGACACACTATACTAAACAAAGAGAAGCATAACCAAAACCGCACAAACAATTCGACAGGTCTCAAGAAATAGATTGCAGAAGGTTGCAAACCAGAACCTTCCGAAACTCAGCACACTTAAACAGAGTAAGTTCCAGACAATACCCAGAAGCAAGCTGCGAACTCTCCAAGCACGAACACGCAGACACGGCACACATCTTATGGAAATGCACAGAGATCAGAGCAATATAGGTAGAGGACAACGTAGAACCAGACTTTCTCGAGGAGTGACGACTAAGCGCTCTGACTAGCTCGGATCTACACGACCAACTATGGGCATTACAGCGGGCCCGGGCAGCGCTGGAAAGGTTACGCCTCAGCGCACATAATGCCCGAGTGGCCTGAGCCCGGGTTGACAACCTCGCAGGTGTTTTTCTCAATAAAGCTTTTTTTTTCCGTCCGTCCGTCCGTCCGTCCGTCCGTCTGCAGGCGCACTATAACTACCTCCTTCGTGCCTGGGTCATGAGTTAGCTGCGCAGCCTCTATACATCCCAGCTGGGCAGGAAAGGTAACTTGCAGGATCTTGAAAATGCGGTTGTCAGTTACTTACGGGCCGCAAACGTCGACAAACATTTAACTAGCGGCAAAGCTTGCTTCACGCCGGCGATTCGCATGGCGGATGTTAAACTACGACTTTCGCGTTCTACACCTACGGGATCAGTTTCCTCAGCGTCCACTTAGGTATCTGAGGAGGCATCGCTTTGACGACACATCGTTGCACACTTAGCGTGAGAATGCCGCCAGCTGGTGGCATTTCTGCTGTTGCGTGCATCGACTGCAGTTCTTTGCTTGCGTCGATGCTTGCTTTCACTCTAGAGACAGCCAAGGCTGAAATCCTTTGAATATTTATTTATTTATTTATTTATTTATTTATTTATTTATTTATTTATTTATAGCCTGTCTGCTTGTTTGTACGCGCCTAAGTACATTTAATACACGTATTCTATCACTTGTCACCTTGTCACCTGTTCTCTGTCTTAGTGTTAATGACACAATAAAAGTATGATTTGAGTCGTTCATAAGTTGCATATATTCTAATCGAAGTGTGTGTGTCTGTGTGCGTGTGTTGTTTGCGTGTGTGCGTGCGCGCGTGTGCGTGTGCGTGTTCGTGTGCGCGCGCGTTTGTGTGCGTGTTTGTGTGTGTGTGTGTGGGTCATATTGTCCATGCAAAGCGTATGCATAGGGTCCACGACAAGACCAAGCCGCTCTCCCGATCTGTTCGCTCGCGTGTGTACGAACAACTCTACAGTGACAGCCAAAGTGGTCCCATTGTTTGCCACATCACGTTGACAGTGAGCGCTGTACGCACACAAAACGGATATCACCCTCGCCGTCACGTCACTGAAATGAGTGAACGTAATTGGCTCCTATGCACTTCTACACAAGTACTCCGTGAGTCGCACGGATAAACAGTGCTGTACAAAGTATTGCATTCGTGGTCTACGTTGTGTCCCCGTGTTTTCTCCTTTGCGGGAAGCAGGTACAAAAATCCGGTACAGACTTGGTCACCCTGAATATGCTGTCCTGCGGGGACAGCATATATATATATATATATATATATATATATATATATATATATATATATATATATATATATATATATATATATATATATATGGTTTGGAGGGCTTGTTATTGTACTCCGACTACCGAAAATGGAGTAGAACGCAATAATAATAAGCGAAAACGTAGTGGAATGCCGAGGAGAAAGTTCGTACAACTAAATATTGATCGGTTGGCTGAACTTACACACATCTGTACGAATTTCAGTAAAACTTAAGCGCTGGATTGTAGAAAAGTTAATTGATCCGAGCGTATCGCTCAAGTTGAGTTCGCCTCAGTTGTGTTTCATTGTATAAAGACAAAACGTTTCCCTCCAGGGGAGAAATTTCCATTCGCTCTGTTTATGCGCGTACCCGGCGAGTCTAATCGACCGTCATCGAGTGCGAATCGAAGAGGTACGCGCTCGAGTTGAACGCCCGCGACGCGAGTCAGCGTTCGGGTCTCGGGGTCAACCGACACCGCGGCCGCGTCGGGCAACGACAGCAGGACAACAGACCGCGGCGTCTGCGCCCGCCCGAACCTCGCGGTGTTACGAATGTTGCCGGCGTTCGAGGAGCTCCCGCTTTATCCGACAGCAATGCGCAACGATGTAGCACGCGCACAGCGCGCCGGGCAGATTTCACAAACAAGCTCGGCTATAAACCTGACGCGACAAACAAACAGCAACGCCGGTTTCGATATCGGAGCGGAGAAGCCTTGGGCCGTGAGACCCAAAAGGCTCGTTGTAGAGGAGTCTGTGAGCGAAATCGAAAATAATATGCGTCCAACGTCACAACTGGTCGACACCTGCTCTTACGAATAGTACTCATGCTCTGACGTACTTCCCGTCAAAAGTGAAGCACGAATGAAATTGTATGTATGTATGTATGTATGTATGTATGTATGTATGTATGTATGTATGTATGTATGTATGTATGTATGTATGTATGTATGTATGTATGTATGTATGTATGTATGTATGTATCGTAAGTCACCAAAAGGACATTACAGCAAAGGGGGGTTAGGACATCCTTACAAAAAGGCTACAAGAGATATAAAGAACAACGACAAGAAGAAATACATATGTAAAGAGCAAAACACGCTTGATTACAGAAACAGAACGGCAAGCACTAAACGACGAATTCCGCTCTATTCGGGACGTGCGAAGGTCACGTGTAAAGCGAGCTCAAGTAGACGGCGGCTTCATTAATTACGCGTTCAATCATTGCATAAAGCGAAATACAAACCGAGATCAATGCGCATGCAAACTGTAAATGAAGTATATCAAACCAAGACACACGCAACAACAGGGCTGCTGGCTCACATGAAACTCAAACGTAATCCCGAAGGACTATGCGAGAAATTATTCATGGTTTGCGACTTCATTGCTTTCGTCTTCGCCCATCGTCACACTTCGACCGAATGAATTTGTGGTAGTCAATTTCCAGTATCTCGCGGATGCGGCGAAATAGACACGAATAGTGATTCAGGGTTGCTTAAAGCGCAGCGTCACCATCCTACCGTTGGCGGCACCGCCTGCCGCCGACTGGATGCGTGTTTACCGCGCATGCGCAGTTAACAGGGAAGGTTCCCGGGGTGCGATAACGGTGACGGTATGAGGGTAAAGCTATGCTAAAATATATAGTCTGCTATCTTCCGCGTGTTTCGATTGCTCTTTCAGACTCAAATATCACGTTATCGTCTCTTTTACACACTTTCTGAATGAATGCGACTGCCACTGTTACATAATCAGTATGCGGAGAGAAAAAAATATCAGATATTGTCAGCGGCTGAACATTATTATGCGCGATACTGACGACCGTCGGGGCATGGAGCGCAGCCAGCTTGCGTCACATCGTTGCGTTTCACCGGTGGGTCCCAACTCGGGTTTCCTTCTTTCTTTTTCCGGCTAACGAGGAGAAAAAATTTGTTTCCGCACAGAAGGGGCATTCGCGTACAAAATAAACCGTGATGCACGTGCGCTATCAGCACGTACAGTGCGACGTAGGCGGGCGTGAGGAACAGCGGTTAATATAACGCACGGGGCATTGTGAAAGATCCGGCGATTGTGCAACCGCGACTCCTTGCGTAGCGACGCCGTGAAGAAATGTATGCCAATATTTTCGCTGCTTGTTCCTAAATGATATATTTATTTGCTTTACAATGAAAGGCCGTGTGGTATTAGAGGGGAACGGGAATGCGGATGGAATACAGAATAAAACAGCAATGCGCATTGCTAAGCAACATCCAAATGCCTGTCAGTATACATATTATACGATGATGGAGGACGGCAGGTAAAGTTAACAGAGGTGTCAGTGGGAGAGGTTGGACGCAGGGGGCTTCCGAACAGTTCATTTAATTTATCTCGAATATATATATTTGCCTTAAAACATAACAATATCAATACAAAATGAACACTTTATTTTTAAGTATTCACGAACATTAGTACATGCTTGGAAGAGAAGGGTACTTATTCGTGACGGACTCATTTATCAGCCGGAACGTGGTTCCTCTGAAATGACATTCAAGGTAGCAAAGATAGGCAGTGATCTACAGAATTACTTTTTCGACATCGTATCCTCTTTTATACACAAAAGTAACGACATGCTGCACTTCCAATCTTTCTATCTCGGCCCTAATTAAACATACCCCACAGTTTTTGAGGTGAGCGTTCCGGCTATGATGCATAAGTTGCGGCGCAATTTGTGGCTGAAACTAAAGTGCGCAGAGGAGGATTGAGCGCACAACATATATATATATATATATATATATATAGGCTACGTGAAAAATAATCTTTTTTTGCAAGGCGTAAGAGAGTGTATAGTGTACTTTTCGAATGTGTTATTATTACGTGTAATTCAAGATTAGAGAAAATTATAGCTCAAGGGCTGCTTCTAGCACATACACATCGTTGCACATTTGCTACCTCTGATTATATATACTCTGAAGCGCAATACTACTGCAAGCCTCGATAGGTGACGCTAGTGCAATGAAGCAGCCAGAGTTCAATGTTGCTGCAGCGACATGGATTATTTGAGCTCGGTCGCGCTTTGGTGGCCGCTATAACTTACTCAGGAGAGCTCCCGAAAAACTGTACTCTCTGCAGCGATTCGAAGTGGTACATTCTACAACGAAGCTTCAAAGTGGCCGCTTTATAGTGTACTGTCAAAGCAAAATTAGTCTGAGGGGACGTGGGGCACGTGAATGGTGGTGTGAGGAAAAAAAAAATTGCTCAACATGACTTCTATAACCACCCGAAATCAACACATGCGTCGCCAAAAGAACGCCACATCGGAAGGTCCTGGCGTGTAAGTCATAGTGTCGCCGTCTCAAGCGTCTCAATCATTTAACTGCCATTTAAGTTATCTGATGCACTTACCGCAAAATGCTTTTCGCATACCTAAACCTAATCAAGGGGTGTACGGTAGTGCGATGAAAAGACGGGACAAAAAAGGACGCACGGGGACACAGCGCTGTGTGTGTCCCTGTATGTCTTCTTTCGTCCCGTCTTTTAATCGCGCTACCGTACACTCCTTGAAGATGCATTACCAACAAGCCCAAATTGCAACCCTCCTAAACATAACACATACTAAACTTGATGCATCGCGCATTAACCATAAATCGCATATTGCGCACTCTATCTGCTTACTGTGTTTATCCTTATTATGTTTACTTACTGTGTAATTATACTTGTACTCAACTTACACTTAATATCTTCTGTAATCCTTACTGAATATTATTCCATGTTTTCCTGATCATCTTTCTTGTTAATTTCTTTTCTTGTGTGTGCATTTTACTGAACCAGTTGATGTTAACCCCTGAACAAGCCTCCTCCCCCTTTTTCTCCCGTATGCAATGTCTTCGGGCCCTTCAGATGTAAATAAATGCAATGACATGAAAAGTGTGCGGTGTAATTAGGCGAGTCAGACTACGCGCAAGCACATTCCAAATAAACGTTCAATTCCGAAACTTTTCCCAGATGTTTGCTAAGGTTTGCTCACAATACGAGAGAGAGAGAGAGAGAGAGAGAGAGAGAGAGAGGGGAAATGAGCGAGGAGAAAATAAAGGCGTGGAGGTCAATCAGGCGCGTTGGTCCAGTTTGCAACCCTACACGGGTGGAAGACGGTTAAGGGATGAAAGGAAAGAAAGGAGAGGGAACACTGAGAGGCGGTCGCTTCATCCGGAGGTGCACGTCGACACGTTGAAGTTACACGCAAACTATCCCACTAATTCCCCAATGGTTCGCGCAAAGTTTCCCAGACGAACCACGATGAAAAGCCCACAAAATGTTATCGCCGAGTGGACACACAACGACGGTGTGAGCAGGTCTGCCGACTTCCTTTTTCTTTTTTTCTTCTTCTTCCCCGGAAGCGAGCCCGGCGCAGAACTTTTCTCCCAACTCGGATCCCACCGCGCTGGGAGGCGAGAGTGCGTCGGGCTCGCATGTAGGGCGACCGCCCTCGCGAGGCCACCGATCGAAGCACCGCGACCCAGACACGCCGCCGGCCTCTGAGACGAACAGGAGCAAGACGAGAACGCTGGCATCGGCCTTCTCTTGTCGCTCCGGCGGCTGTCTGGAACGGTGCATCGTCGCGTGCTGGTCTCGAAGCCGCCGCTAATCGGCGAGAAAAGTCTTCGCGGCGAGAGAAAACCGGAGAAGAAGCGTAAGTCTGAATGGCGAGACAGTATGAGAGAGAGAGAGTGTGTGCATCTGCGTGCGTGTACGTGCGTGTGGGAGGACGCTGGCGCGCTTGCGGAGGAGAGAAATATTTGCTTTCCTATGGAGAATAAAATGTTCGGAAAACCAGGCGAGAATGCGCGCGCCGGCGGAGACAGTCTGACTCGCTAGGCCGCACAAAGTAAAAAAAAAAAAAAGCGTAAGGCTTCTTACTTTCTCTCCGTAACGCTGCTGGAGCCCCGTCCAGTGACACGATCGCACATTTGCACTGTATACTGCCGCCAGCTTATTTTTACGTTTTGAGCGCACGAAAAGGGACGAGAGGCAGAAGTACGACGCGGACACAAGGCTGTGTGCGCGTCGTACTTCTGTCTTTCATCCCTTTTCGTGCGCTCAAAACGTAAAAGTTATGGGATACCAACATGCCCAAACCTACGCTCTTTCAAGCTCTTTTTTTTTTTTTTTCTACGTGACAGTATTCAATGGGATCGATTTGCCTCGAGTCGACACTTCGCCTGGAACTTTAATTCTCGCGCATAGGACGCACGATCGGCACCCTCTGCATCGAACGAAGATGCAAAAGTACACCGAGGCGACCTCGTACACTTCTGTCTCTCGTCATTCCCCGTAATAACGCGCAGCGCTGCCCGACGTAGGCCGAAGCGAGCTCCGCGTCTCCCCTCCTCCTCCTCCACCCCCCAACTTTCCTCGAGACTGCCTCGCGGAAGCAAAACTTCTGCGCCGGCTTCACTCCGTGGCGCGCACCCAGGTCCCCAGCACCGCGGCTGGGCGAGGGCGAAGCGAGGCGCGCGTGCAAACGCCTCCCAGTGGAGGAGACACGTGCGGTCCGAAAGTGAGACGCGCCGCAGCAGCAGCCGCCGCCACCGTCTCGTACACAAACATGTCTCCTCCGCGCCCCGGCTGCTTCTGCTGCTGCGCTGGGTCCGGGGAGAGAAACAGGCGGGGGAGGGGGCGACAAAGAAGGCGGGCGAGGGGGGGGCCCGCGCCCCTATAAGAAGCGGCGCCCGGCCCCTTGCAGAGACTGATCGTGGCACGCTGTCTACCTGCCCGGATAGCCTGGTCAGGTCTAATAGTTCAGCAGAGTCTCAGCCCGTTGTGTCGAGCACGTTCGTCGTCCCCGGCTCTCGCCACAGGTCAGAGGTTAGGGTCTTGTCGCTCCAGCAGGCAGGGTCAACCTTCTCCAGCGCCGGTCCAGCTGCTCGAGCCCCCGGCTTAAGACGCGCGGCTTCCAGAGAAGGAGACCTGCCCCTTCCTGCGAGGTCCACGAGGAGAGGGCGAAAGAGAAGATGAGGACGTCGCGAAGGTCGCCTCCCGCTGGCGGTCGTCTGTCGGCGGCGTTGCTCCTGGTGGTGGCGTGGGCGGGTTCGGCCAACGGCGACGCCGCCACCACGGGCTGCGGCAACGAGTCCACGTCAGCGCCGGCGCTGCAGCTGCTCTCGCCCACTCCACTGCTGAGACCCAACGCGTCGGCTGCTGAGGTGCTGCAACGCAGGGCGGACGAGCTGTCCAACGCCGTCTCCAACACCAGCTTCGCCGAGTCCCGGAGCAACGTCACTGTCTACGAGATACGGCACAGGTGAGTGGACCAGACTCTCCCCTCCAGCCGCCGCTCGCGACAAACACGGATATGATGTGTGCAGGGAAACGCATGCATGAGCTAGCTTTTGAGGAACCTGCACGTAAGTCACCGGTCTGTTCAATTTGGCTGAGCTTGAGCTAACCTCTACATTGACTTGTAGCTTCTACAATTTTGACTCCTTTAAACGCAGTCAGTAGGATAATATAGAAAGATAATGCACATTTAATCAATTAGGCACTGACCTTCGATATCGTTCTTCAAGGGGCACTAAAGCGAACCGCTTAGTCAGACAGGACTGGTTTAGTTATCCTTTAGACCTCTCGCGGTTGTCCCCGGCAGAATAATAATAATAAAACAAAAACTCATATGGGAAAATTTTAAGTTGGACTTCTTTACTTTCATTTCCTTTCTATGCCACAGTACAGAGGAGGTAAACGTGTGACGCCAGAAATTTAATAAATTTATTTATTTCGACCCTCTTGAGCAGAAAAAGTCTGCGAAAGTTGACAGGTATAGTTCTCGTTGTCTTTCAAATTAGTAGAACGGTTCAATATTGAGGTTTCCAAAATTTGTGACATGTCGGTGAACTTTTTCGAAAATTTTAAAAGTGGCGTACCCCCATATCTTCCGAATCTCACGTCGTTTTTCCGTGTGTATTTGAAAGCCTCCGTTCTCTGCAAAAGTATACAACTGTTTAATCCGTTAAGCTACATTTCTTTCCGTCCTTTTCCTAGGATGCCACATCCATCATTATGACCATATAAAGCCAACAGACAATGAAGCAAGGAACGCATGGGGGAAATTAGCTGTGGTTGAAAGAGAAATGTAGAAAATAATAAAGAAAGGGAAGTGAAAGTGGACGAAAAGATAACGTGACGCCTGGTGGGAGCCGAATCCACAAACTCTGCATTGCGCCTGCGTTGCACTACCACTTGTGCTACGGCGACGGCTATCAAACCATTCACTAAGTTGGGTATTTATGTTTTACTAGATCTACCCCTGCAGCGTTAGCCAACGCCACTCAGAGCCATAGTTGGCTTCATAGGGTCGTGATAAAAAAAAAGCGAGCCCCTCTGTTCCCCTTCTTCTCTCATACATCCATCATTAATCATTGTAAGTCCTCGAACGCCGGACGCGCTTAACACAGTAAGAGCTAGACAACCTCCTTCCCGCTCACGTCTTCCGAGTTTAAATTACAGCTTGTCGACATACTACTTCGCCGCTTGTCGCACTGACCCTGTGGAAGTTCGGATGGATGTATTTAGGGCCACGCGGCAGTGTTTTCTTTTACGTTGCACAAGCTCAGTGCTTGTAGCCCACCTTTTATCCCAGTGTGTTTGGCCCGGTTTCCAACAACGAGATTTCTTAAGACGGTCATATGCTCCGATATCTGTTGTGTTAATATCACGCAAGACATTCGTATCTTGGGTCTAAACAGGGTGCTTTTCGGGTTATTGCCGAACGTCAGAGAACGACAACAAGATGCAAAGACGTTCGGCCAAGCTACGTTCAACCGGAGTCTTTTAATACTTTGGTGCTGCGTTGGGTATCAGTAGGGCGGGCGGATCATGGTGCCAAAACGTGGGTACCGCTCGGTTTTTATTTTTTTAATATATATATTGCTTCCTCAAAACCAATGAGAACTATCCACGAGAGGAGATCACCGAGTATTTAGTGTCAAACTCAGACGAGCCCTTATTGTGAGCCCAGTAAAGTAAAGAAAGAAAATAATAAGTTGTTGATGTGCTTTTGAAGGCAAAGTAAGTGTCGGCTACCACCGGTCGCATCTGTTGTCGCTGCGCTGTGAAGGGCTGTGGCGACAGTGGCGATACAGCTGAAGATACGTCGATATAAACAACGGAGAAGAAATTGTACTCTGAAGATTAGCAGAAAATATAAGAGAAGAAGGGGAACGACTCATTCTGGTTCCAGAGTTTTGAATAGGACCTTATTTCATCTCGGCTGTCGTTCCGCTGTGCCATCATACATAGACATACTGCCCTGGCATACTTATGCAACAGCTGATCTCGATGCCTAGAAACACACCATCACGTTCTCTAAAGACATTCATATGTCGCCAAGGAGGCCTCCCGCATTTACTAAAAGCTCTTACACTATAGTTGTTCGTAAGGGCATTTTCCAGCCAAACCTGATGCTGTAGATATTATTAGCAAAGGCAGCCGGCCAATGAAAATTAAAAAAAAAGCACTTTTCCCTGTCCCGTCGTGGGCGGAGCCACCAACTTGATCGGGGAGCCTTCGGTTCCCCCCAATCAAGTTCTTCAGGACACTCTAATAAAGTTCTTGTCACTGTCACTGTCACTTACGAACGATAAGCTTTGTGAACTCGGCCCCAGGCATCGTATCTACAAAAAGCTCTCACGTTAGACTTATCCGTAAGAGCGAATTCCAGCCAATCATGATGATGAACGTATGGTTAGCGAAGGCGGCCAGTTAATTACAGAGAGCACTTATAAGAACGAACACATTTTTGCGGCCCCGAACTCTTTATTTAGGCCATGAACTTTTTAAGAGAGATCGTTGAAAATCTTAAAAGTAAAGAAAACTGAAGCGTGAAGTAACTTGGCACTGATCATAAAAAATATACCTCACAACTCTGCAGACAGCACCTCTTGAGACATGGAAAGCGGACAAAATTGATGTATTATGTACTGCTCAGAAATATACTGCTAACTTGAGAACAGTACTTATGCAAAACTCTCGTAAATATTGTAACTATTTCGCGTAAGTTGTTACGGAAACCTCCGGAGAACTGTGGCTCTGCTTTGCTGTCCCACAATGCGTACATCACAGTTGTCCCCACTTCAGAGGCCGAATTCACAAACCTTCTCGTTCGTAAGTACCCTTTGCCATCGGCCGTCCGGATTCGCTAATAGTACGTCTAGCAACAGGAGTGGTTGAAATTTTCCCTTACGAACAATTTTATTGTAAGAACCTCATGTGAATACTGGCCCAGATGCTCTAACGGATGCTGTCGGCAGAACTGCGATATCTAGTTTTAGTGCATAGTTACGGATTCCTAAACTTAGTGCTTCAGTTTTCTTCTTTTTTTTTTCTTTAGCCATACCAATTTTCTGCAATCTTGTTCAAAAAGATTCAGGCCCAAAATCAAAATTCTGCTTCCTACAGTTAGCGGCGTTCACCCTTCTCTCTTAAATGCGACAAATTTCATTCAAATCGGTTCACCGGTTACGTAGTGATGGCATTTATACGTTTCACGTGTATTTTAATAGGGAAGTCGCAGTTGGTTCCGAGCTGACCGGCATTCGAGTGCTCGACGACTACTAATCCCGCACAGCCCTTACGTCTGGCAAACTTTTCTGACTACTGACTCAAATTATAAAAGTACTTTATTCTTTATTTTTGCCCAATAACTGCTTACATTTATCAGGGGCCGCATTCATAAAGCGCTTATTTCGTTAGCCTTGTTTGCCCATCGGCGACCTCCTTCTATGACCGCCTGCTATGTCCTATTAGTATATACATTCCCAGATCCCTTGTAATGTGTTGGAAGTTTCTCTTTTGCGAATTATTACTTATTACAATCGTGATGCTAGATATTACATAACTATCCAGCACCCCGATTTGATCTGGCATCTGCTCTTACGAACATTTATATCGCAGGAATTCTCTTTATAAATTCGGGTCCAGAGCCCGCATTCACAAAACGTTTGTAAGAGATATCGGTTCGTAACATCTAAGAACGTACTACGCCGGTCGATCAAGATAGCTGGCACATCATTAGCGAACACGGTGGGCCATTGACGAACAGTTCTTACAAACGGAAAGCCTCGTGAAGTCGCCTTCGGGTTCTTCACTTGCTCTTGATCGCTGGAAAGCCGGCGCAGCATTCCCTTGGCCGGGTGCGTATGCCGAAGGGAACACGTGCGGGCGTGCGATCGATCTGCAAGCACGGCCGCTCGAGACGGCAGGAAACGCGGTGCCGGAAGCGGCCCATTGTGGGCGCGCGCTTTCTTCGGTGTCTGCCCTCTTCACGTGCGGCATGGGAAAGCACGCGCGAGGCGACGGCGAGGTGTGCGCGCGCCATACGTGGCGCGATATGCCGCCGGCGCGTGTTGGCGCTGTCGAACGACGATGGGGTGAAAGAATTGGCGGAAGTGGGAGAAAAGGGGGGTGGGGGGGGGGGGCGCCGACATAACGATGTGTAATTCATGCGCTCGCCGTCTGAGTGATTGTGGTTCATTTATGTGTTTGTTTTGTAAGCTAACAAAGCGCTGAGAAAGCTCGGATGGTCCTGGACAAAGATGAGGTCCGATCTCGCGGTCAGTATCCGCAAGAACGTTCTTACACAACTGTTAGCAGGAACGGATGTTAGCCAATCGCAATACCGGATAGAGTATTGGCGAAGGCGGTCGGCCAATGGTAAACAGCACTTACAAGAAGAAGAAAAAAAAGCCTTGTGATATACGGCCGCAGAGGCACATCTTCATTACAATGGCTCCGGGTGAGACGTTGATCCAACCTGACGACTCGCTGCGTAGGCGGAATGGGGAGTCATAACACCGTTTATGTCGACTCACATGCACAGTATCGCGATCGGCGATGCCTCTGGTTGTGCGGCAGGGTCAAAAGTTCGACTACGTATCTGACAGAGTTGGTGCGGTATGTGATTCGGTAGGGATCATGATAACGCGCTAGGAGTTTGGATGAAAAGTTAGGGTTTGAGATGGGATACATAGCCACTCTACTGATTTGTCCATTCACTTCCCAAGGCCTCCCCTCGTTTGGCGCTCCCCTTGTCCCCTTCCGTCCTTCCTTGATAGCGCTAAGCGACCATAATTTCTTATGGTCTGCTAACCAATGCATTACAGGGCAAAGTATTCGTAGCGAGAACTTTTCTTCCCGTTCTTCTTTTTTTCCTTTCTTCCTTTTTTTTTGCCAATGTGAGCTTTTCTTTTCTTCCGTCTATATTTATTTCTGGTTTAGAGCTTTGTATTTAGTTAGAATTTTGACATAGCAGGATTTTTAGTACAGCCAAACCTACTATATCGTCACAGACACGAGGGTCATAAGAATACACTAACACAGAAGCACTGTTTTCGAGTACAACAACGAAACAATCAAAACGTCATCGTTATACAAAATTATCAGCGACAGCGTTCTTGGAGGCACTGGCACTGGTTACGGAGGCTGGGAGGTGGTTCCAATTGGCGCTTGATTTTGGGTCGAAGTAACTCAAGTACATGTTAGTAGGACTCCTCGACACATCAACCTTGACAGAGTAATCGCCGTATAGGGCAAATCGTACGATGAAGGCAAAAAAGAAATAATTTTTATTAAATCAGTCGTGTAGGCCTGGGTTCAAATGACGAATATTAGTGGGAAAAAAAAAATAAGACAATGGCGTCCGAACACAGAACAGAAAACGATGAGGGAAGTAGATGGTTCCGGGTTTCTGATCACGTGCAGCTCTCTAATGTGCACTTTATGCGAAGTGAACGGGCATCTGAACATTCCGCAGCAATCAAAGCGCGGCCACTTCAGACGAAATAAGACTCGCGACCTGGTGTGTCAGTACTCTGTTGTCTTTCTTATTCAATCTCGCACCATCACCGCTGCAGCAGCGATGTCACTGTACGACGACCAATATTCCACATCTCTCAGTGCAGTTTATTTATTTTTTTATATATTACACATACTTTCAAGGCCTAGTTGGCACAACAGAAAGGAGCGGCGAAACATACAATATTTGCAGCACAGGACAAAAATAGAAAATCACACTCTAAGGCACTTTGAACGGCGATGTTGCAGTTAGTGGTGTCACAAATTGAGACTGTGGAGGCGGGAAGGCGGTTTCATTCATTGGCGGTTCTTGGCAAAGAGGAATAATGGTACAAATTAGTTCGACAAGATGGCACTTGAATTTTATGCTGATGGTCAATGCGAGACGATATGTAGCTTGGTGCAGTGAAAGGATTTTGTTTAAGAAAAGGGTTAAAGTAATACATTCTATGAAAAAGACAGAGACGAGACTACTTGCGACGTAACGAGAGGTCAGGTAGATGTAGTGTTCTTTACGTGGACGTGACGCTAGAATGGCGTGAATAACTTGAGAGGATAAAAGGGGCTGCGCGGTTAACGGGCGGCGCGCTTCTGAATGCTTTCAAGGGAAATGGCAAGATTGGCATGAGCAGGGTCCCATGTGGCACAAGCATATTCTAATTTTGGATGGACGAGTGTTTTGTATAGAGTACGCTTTAGTGAGGCGGGTGCTGATGCAAAGTTTCGTCTCAAATAGCCTAACTTTCAGTTAGCATTGTTAGTGACATATTCAACAAGCATATTCCATGAAAGGTTGCTAGTAATATACAGGCCAAGATACTTACAGGAGTTAACAACCGACAGGGCAGTACCATTAATAGAATATGGAAATATATCCCAAGAGGTAGAGCCAGAGGAGACGCGCATACTTTTGCGTTTAGTTGTGTTAAGCTGCATTAGCCATTTGTTTGGGTTCCTTTTTAGCAGAGAAAGCTTCGTATGCAATGTAATCTATTTTTTGAAACTATATGTATTCAACATCTGACTCCTCGTAACGTCGCTGACGTAGTCACATTGAGTTTAGAATGTTGCGGTTGCGACACAAATCTTTTTTCAGGTTGAAGTCGGCTTTACCACATACCTACCCTGTGCTCACGTTGAGCTTCATTTCGACTCCAGCGAATAATAGTCACGCTGTCGTCTCACGGCAACCAACCACGTGCTTTCCAAGCAGGCACAAAAGAGGTCATACTCATAAAGCGCGTTGAGAAAAATAAGAAACGCTATTTGCATATTGTCAGTCTCAACTGTTTGTTCGTACACCTTGCCGTGTGTGCTGCAGTCACTCCCGTCTCAGGACTGGCATTAGCCGTGACGCGATGCCCAAAGCCATGATTCCCGTCAACACACTAATATAAATTTTTGCGGTTGGTCATGCATCCATCTAAGGTGGGCAAGAAAATGGCGACTGTAGCGACGTCGTCTGTAAGTTTTAAATGATTTCAGCCCTGAGGGCACGTAAAACCACCCTTTCACTGCAAACACTTCCTCACACTACTGTCCAAACGATGACGCCGCTGATTTCTTTAAAGAATATGTTGTAGATGTAACCTTAACGGTATACAAGTCCGTCGCTCCTTAAATGCGCGTAACTATCTCTCTAATTAAATCCAACATAGAGTAAACCTATTTCGCAAAAATCCAGAAAGGTCAACATGAGTTACACGTGTTTAGCTTTCCATATTGGATCGGGAGAGGGAGGGTGACGATTAGAAAATACAGGGAAGCGTCAACGTGTAGGAGTCTGTGTCTAAATGCAAATCAATTCCTGTGTTACTCAAAAGCCCACGCAAGACACGGACGGCTCAGCTAATTCATGTAGAATCCAGCTAAGGTCCTGGAAAGTCGCTAAACGGCGTATTGCATCATGAGGTATCCAACAGATACTGCGCACGCACATATTAAAGAACAAGTACGTCATCCGCTGTTATAGGCAATTCGCAGTTTCGCACAAATCATAGTTTGGCGAGCCCACACGTCGCATGCGGCGCACATGTCATCGTTGCAAAGGCGAAAGGTAATCTTACCCTGCGCTGGGATCCATGTGCTAGCCTAAACTACGAAACGAACAGGCGTCGTGAGTGAGCTTCGCCACATGCCTCCCACTCTATGCAGCAAAAGCGCCCTTTGGCTTTTCATCTTTTAGTGGAAAGATTTCTTCTTAGCTGCATGACGCAACCGAAGCCAATTCTTCGCCTGCACCATATTTAATGCAGAAAAGCGTTTATTGGATTTACAACCTTGGTGTCGCTTTCGGGCTGTCCCTAAGTACTAAAGTAACTTAACACACTGCGTCCCCGAGACCTCGCATGAAGCTCAGGGACAAAGATGCTTGAAAATGGCAAAATTGACAATTTCGCGCGTATAGCAGCAACTTCCTCTGAGCCACTTATTTATGGCAGAACAAATACTATTCTAAAATTTCATTACTTTGCAGAATAGTCAAACGGGCGTTTTAGCTTCATCTGCTCTTTTTTCTCTCTTTCTTTTCCTAGCAGTGTTTAGCGTTTAGATGTGACGCAAATACATGCAGGCTTCTCCCTCCCCCCTTTCCCCTTAGTTGCTACAACGGTGCCTTTGGATATGGTAGAAAAACTCGAGTGCCTCACAAAAGCATGGTCTCGGGCACAAGCTATCGGTACCAATATGTGAAATGTGCACTGGCTGTAGATGCGGGACGTTTTGCGCCTTCAGGAGCGCGGACAGAAGATCGAGAGAGCAGCACTGTGCAGTCGCGCACACAAACCGGTGAAAGAAAGGAGGGGGGGGGGGGGGGATAGAGATTCCAGACGGCGGCAGCGGCCTCTTGTTGATGAAGTGGGCCAGCCAAGGGCGTGCGACCTCCCGATCCAAAACAGAGCAATAGCACGAAGGCAACACACCTGGCTGCGCGCTTTTTTTTTTTTCTTTTTCGCTTTTCGCCAGAAAGAGAAACAAACAGGCCCGAAAGGCGTGGTGCGGCGGCGGCGGCACTGCTATGCCAAGGGCGACGAGTCGCTCTCGGGTCGGAAGCGGCAGCTCGCGTTTCGGCGCGCCGAGGGGGGCAGACAGGTGCGAGTAGACGGTAGACGAGACGTGACGTGACGTAACCAGACGGTGGTGGCGCGCTCGCTGGCGAGAAGCAGCAAAAATAAGGGGGTATGTACGTTTGTGGACAGGGTGGGAGGTAATGGGGGGCTGAAGGGAGAGGCGATCGCTTTTCGCCGCCGCCGCCGCCGCCGCTGCTGCTGCTGTTGTCGGCGGTGGGGGTCGTGGGAGACCCGTCGTCGGCACGCCAGACATGTCGTCTGCTAGCGCGCGCGCCGCCGCCTAAACCCCGGCCCGCCACGCAAAACTGCAATCTCGGCGCGTGAGCTGCGGCGGATCGTTGGCCGAACGACGGTGGTGGGGTCGAAAGGCGACTCCAGCAGCCTTCAGACGGCACCGGCGAAGTCCCTGATCCGCGGGGTGCGCGAGACGAGGCGCTCGGTCGGTGGCTCTCGTGGGTGGCGGCTGGAACGGATTGAGTCGTTTCCATCCGGTTTCAGTTTCGTCTCGGTCGCTGAAGTAAACTAGCAGTGCTTCAGATTCCTTCCCCGAGAGCCTGTTACGCCGAAGACCGACCGCGTCCTCTCTTTATGGTTTTACAAGTGGGCGCGCTAGGTCTGGAGGCGAGCCGTCGGCTTATCTGCGCTGTTGCTTTCTTGCACGACGCGATGATGCGTTACGCTAGCACGCAGTCAGACGGCCCTAGTATGTATATGACTTAACATGCGTTGACAGCACAGGAAATACAACGTAGCGGC
This sequence comes from Dermacentor andersoni, assembly GCF_023375885.2. Classification (NCBI taxonomy): domain Eukaryota; kingdom Metazoa; phylum Arthropoda; class Arachnida; order Ixodida; family Ixodidae; genus Dermacentor; species Dermacentor andersoni. The sequence goes on from NC_092815.1 coordinate 27,366,354, forward strand.
CGTTGCTCGCACGTCACGTCTTCGAATCGTGAAAGCGCCGTTCTCACACAACGACCCTGCCGACACACGTTTCCCTTGTGACAGTGATCTCAGCCAACATGCGCAACGCTGGCACTGACTGAGGGATGTTTCGGCATTTCTGCGCAACAGGTGATGTGACCCGTCGCTATAAGTAGTCCTGCAGGATTATTCATCCAGCTTTATGCATCCATCAAACATGTTCTCACCAATCCTCAACCCCTCGTTTCTCGCGACAGCGGAAGGTGTAAATGTGCAAATTCCCAAGTTCGACATAGTTCAAATCCTAAAGGCGCTACAATGCCTCTTTTTAGTGTGACAGCAATTAAACGCTCCAAACTGAATTTGCTGCGCTGAGTCTTTTCGTTTCGCAATAACTGTCGCGTGTTGTCGTCGTCAGACCACCTCATCGTCTCCGGTTTATTAGTGGCCACCTCGTCGTCTCCAGCTTATTTAGCTTCAACTGTGCGAGGTACCCAAATCCACTTATTTTATATGCTGCATAGGTGCCATATTATTTTGGGACATATATATACCGTACTTCGGGGAACTCTTCAAAAATACTCTGATCGCAGTTCGCATTCTGCGCGAAAGCTGGTGCCAACTAGCTGCGATATTCTGTGATCAACCGCGTAACACTCGAACTTGGCACTTCATGAGGAGTTTAGAGCGTCACGCAGACTCTGAGACTGGTGGCCTCTGTGCATGTAATTCGGGGGCCACAGCAGGCCATACTGTAGGTTACAAATATGACGTGCGCTTCGAAAAGTTGTTCTTCAGAAGGTGGCCGTGTCCGCTGTGAGAAACCGCTGCTCTCACAGAACAGGAGTTCCAGGGACGCCGGAGTAACCGACATCCCTGGAACTTTTTTTTTTTTTTAAACGTTCTTAAGTCTGTGTCGCGCGTCCCGTGGTCATCAGGAGAATATCATCCACAAGTTTCGAAGAGTTAGAATGTCATCGTGTTTAAATGGGTGCCTGAAAAACGAATTAACCACCAAATATGTCCAACATCTGGACCGTTCTTTTGTGGTTTCATTTTCCCCCGCTCGGCTTTATGATATTCTAGATAGGAGGCCAATGACTTATTGCCGCCAGGTTTCATTTTACACCGGAAATCACGTGACAGCACTAGAAATGTGAGTAAGACGTTGAGACGGGTCGAAATCGGATATTTTTCGTCTCCCACTCTTTTCCGGCGCTGTGACACTCGCAACACGGGATTTAGTATATTTGCGCCCGCAGTTGCTGCGTAATCACTTTGTTCGAGAAAGCTCTGACATAAAGGTAACTTTGCAAGTAATCAATCTACGAAGAAAAAGAAAATCACGCATTTCGCTCATCCACCATTTCCATTTGAGCACTACGAGAGGCTTACATCTTGCCTTAGAACAAAATTCTGCCAGTGGTAGAATGTCGGTGAGATGGTAGTTCGTACCCTCGCCTCTCCTATGCTCAAAGTGCGACAGCTTTTCATTTCTAGAACAGTATTCCCTTCCGTGTCGTTTTCTTCCACGCTCGCAGCCACTCCGATTTCATTAAACACACGCACTCAGCGCTGCTCCAGTCCAGGGCTGCGGAGCGGCGCCTTCAAGCACTGCTCGAAGGCGTGGCAAGAGCTCTTCCCTGGGCGTCTGCAGTGCGCGCTAACAGGCGCGCTCCCTGATCTGGCGACACGACCCGCCGCCTACCCCGTTAAAGAGAGAGGGGTGGGAAACGCACGCGTGCCACAAAGGGGCGCAAAACAAACCGCCCACTAACGAGGCGTTGAGCAACGGCGTCTGATGCGCGCATGCGGCAGCTCGACAAGGGACAGCCTTCGGACCCAGACGCCGCCGACTAGAGGAACAGGACACGTCACACGGGCGCGTTACGTCACGCGTCGGGCCAATGAAGAGCCGCGAAAACTTCCGCAGACAGATGGGAGCGTGACAGCTCTGAAAATAAAAGGCGCAACCCCCCCCCCCCCCCCCCCTTGCCGAAAGCGGCCGACAACTGCTGCACGCGGTCGCCGGGAGGGCGTCGTGCTGTCTAGACGGCGACTGGGAAAGCGACAAACGAGATGCCCCGGAGAGGCTCGTTCCGTTACAACACGACCGGCTCCGGCTGGCTCGGGGCCAAGAACTGCTAGGAGGGCGCCTCTGGACGGGCGCGCGTGGCTCACCTGCTGCTGTTGCAGTCGTTTGCCCCTGCGGTTGCATCCATCAGCGGCGCCTCGCCGAAGCTGCCGCGCCAGACTGGACTTGCCCCGTAGACCTGTTTACTGTTTACAACACCGGCCTCGGTCATGCGCTGTGGAGTTGGGACAGAACGGGCAGACGCGGAGGGAGACGGAAGTGCTGTCGTGTGCGCCCTCTTCTTCTCCTGCTTGTTGCGTATACGCGACCGCTGCGGTGTCAACACACGCGAGGCCAGGAGCTGTATGGATGACGCCACCTACTGGTGCTGACAACCCCTTGGAAACAGATAAAGGTCATGCTCTACGGTCGTACAAGCAACCTCCCTGCTGTGGTCTGTGAGCCGCTGGAATAAGGACCCTTACCGGAAGGTCAGGCAAAGCGAGACCTTCCCGGAGAGCGTAGAGTAATGATACATGCTTGGGTAGTATAACTACGGTGCCTAATTCTGTCCTCCAACCCCAAAAGCGAGTTCACGAATATACGACAGCCGACTGGGCACGCGAGAATTTCAACGTACAGTACAAACGTTCTGTATCATAGCGCGGACGATGAAGTGACTCGGACCAGGTGGTCCCATAATGTACTGCTCGGAAACATCACTGTTCCCGCGTGATATCCTGCTGAGAGGCCGTGTGCCATTCAACATTTGCGAGTGGCTCTGTGCTCTGGGATGCCCATGAATGACGCTTATCAGGCTTTCAAATGATCATCTGCGGCAACATCAACAATCCTAAATTACTCTCTGTTCCTCAGGTTCTTCTCGAAGCAACCCCAATCGTTCACAGAGAAAGCGTTGAGCGGAATAAGGGCAGTACGCCGCCTTGTATTATTCGCCATCGTCCATGGAAAGAGCATAGATAAAAGCAAAGGAGAGAGCGTGGTACCCTTTCGTCGGTACCCACACGTCTTAGTTTTGAGGGAACAAAAACAAAAGTGACAGCTGGTTCGCGTCATGCTAAAGAAGGACGGAGTTGCTAACGGGACGATATCCACGTACATATCTCACCTTGCTTTTATTCTTTTCGTTCTTTCTTTATTTTGTCAGCGTCTACTTCGGTCACACGACGGATCCCATATGTATTCCCGTTTCTTGGCTAATCATCCAAGGGCTGACATGCGCCACAATATTCCAAGGCTAAAACAACACGCAGGGTTGGCAAATGTGACATCTTCTTTATTTACTTCACTGACACCGCGCTCGAGACTCGAAGGTCACTTATTGCGACTCCAAGCAATCCGAAAGCAGTCCCCTCTGGGGGACCCACGCTCACCGAGCAGAACCTACAGCATACGACACGACCATCGTGGCTCACGCGTGCATAGTGCGCATACTCTTAGCACCCCAGTCGCCCCCACCACGGCCCCCGCTGAGCACGTCACCCGCGAACCGCCGAGTGAACCGGGTTTTTACTGCCGCGTGTCCGCGGCGGCGGTTGTCGCCGAGGACACGCGCGTCGCTAAAATGGGCTTTTTCGAGAGAAGTCTCAACTCCAGCCGCGGCGCACACAGACACAGTGGAAGAAAAGCGCACTCGCAAAATGAGACGGAAGCAGGCGCACCCCCCCCCCCCCCCCCATATGCACTATACTCGCACGGCTGCCAAGTCTTCGAAGGAACGAGCACAACGCCACGCCTGACCGGGGAGGTCTATATTTGTCGCCTCACCTACAGGAGCAGTACTGAAGCCAGGGCCAAGTGCGTACTGCGAGCGCTTCTTGCGAAAACGATTCTGCCGCCATCGGTTTCCCGCTGCGCGGTGCAAACAAGAGGAGGTGCGCGCGCGCACGTCACGCTACCGAAACGGTGCAGCGTGTTCGAAAGACCTATCCTGTGTGCTAATGGGCGATTGCATCGTCTATGGACGAACGAGAACAGTCCTGCTGCAATTCGATCGTTCACTCTGTTTGTTTGGCTGGTTGCTTATCCACAAACATACATATGAAAAGGAGATCAAGAAAAAATGTTGCGTGAGCAACTTGACAAAGCCCTGATCCCTGGTGATTCATCAAACGCATGGCGCTCTTCTATGGGCGGCTGAGGGAGCTGTCGGTGGTGCATCGTCTGAGACTGCAGTGGCGTGCATGTACGAGGTACCGTATTACACTTAGTCCAGTTTCCCGTGGAATGCCAAAGCACGTCATACAAAGTCATAAAATAGTATCACATCAGGTTGCCATGGCGAACACGAGTCTATTCGCTGAAGCGCTGGCATACTGGGGCCAATCGCGGCTGCTCCTTAAGCTGCGCTTGAGTGAGGTCTTTCAGAAGCCACCCGCTTCACCTACCATAGAAATTGAAGTTTATTTTAAAGGCTTTCTTCATTCCGGGGTTAGAGCATTGTCAAGCGGCATTGGAAGATACGGTATAGGGGCACACCACAAAATGTCCTTCGAAAAGGATTTTCGCTTCCGCTCATTGCATGTCCTTTATGTATGAAATGCAGAAGTGAAATAGGTTGGGATTCCGACATGAAACATGGTTGACCGTATCCATAAGCACACATGCTTAACTCCGCTTCAACATAAGGGGCCAACTTTCTGAAATCAAGAGACATACGATCTTAAGTGCACGATAACGTAAGGTTATCGGCACACATCGCTAACCGTGAAGTCACAAATCCGCCAACTGCTCCATCTCCATCACTCGGGAAAATAGAACCATGTGCAGTAAAGCAACAAATGTTTTAGTTAGCATAGACACTTTAAATTTCTCTGAATAGGTGGCATAAAATCTAGGCGAATACCAGAAAGCACATGTAGGAGGAGGTGAAACCTCATCTCTCATACGGGAAACGGCAAGAGAGGAAGGCCACTTGCGAGCGCTGGTCGAGCAACAGTCTCTGTGCACGAAGGGCCGTTCGCCTGTTCGCACGACGCTTTCTTTGATCCTACTTCGGCGACTGCTGAACCATCTTAAAGAGTACTTGTGGAAGAACGCCGCGCGACGCTTCACAACTTCTATCGTACAGTCACAGTTTCGGACAGGGCCCTGGTAAAGGACCCTTTAAAATTGTTGAAAGGCCCATCGATGAAACATTTTTCATGGGGCCCCCTGGCAGTCGAAGGCCTGGGGCTGCAGCCAGTGTTGCAAGATGGCGCAGAGTGACATAACCAAAACAGACGGATACTATGGCCCCAAAAGTAGCCACCCATGCAGTCGGGCCTCACTAGCTTGTAGCCAAAATGTAGCCGTCATTTCTACTATAGCGCAATATGCAAAAAAGAACGAGTCATGGAAACAAACTAGTAACGCTTTTTTTTTATTTGCAAGTAAAAGTGCTAACTGAAAGTATCAGATACGCGGTTAAACCACGTGTTTGACTAGACTAGCGCACAGCAGAGAATGAGTGAATAAAGTTGATTTATTATGGGCCTGTTCACCAGCCGTAGCTGGTCCTCAGGTCTCGGGCTTGTGAGCTGGGCCTCCCACTGGTCTCCTGTTGGTGCTTGGATAGGTGTTTTCGCGGGTTCCTTTTGCATTCCCAGACCATGTGGTAAAGGGTGTTTGGTGTATTGCGGAATTGGCGGTCTCTTGCAAATGTTGAGGGGTACGTCGCATGTAGCAGAGTGCCGTGGAGGTAATTGCCCATCTGAAGTCGGCGTAGTATGACGGCTACTTCTTTGTTAAGCTTGATGTGTGGTGGCGGATATTCTCTCCTGTTTTTCTTGTAATGTTCTAGAATGTTGTAATATCTTCTTTTTTATCATTTCGTTTTGGTCTGACGGTAGACGATGTCCTGGTAGGGTAGACCACCGTTATGTAAAATAAAAATATGAGGGAAAGTAAAAAAATATCACATATGCAAGCATCAATCACACACCCAAGTAAAGGGGTTGACTACAAAAGGTAAAACGCACGAATAAAAAATATCAAATACAGTTTTAAAGTTATAAAATTATCTGAAGCTGTACAATACGGTGTCCCTCATATCAGACTTTGAAGGTTTGGTGCTCTTCCCTTTGCGACAGGTGGACGCAGAAATCGAACCCTGTACGTCGTGTCATGCGATGGACGCAGATGTGAAACAAACAGAAAAAGGATGCACCTACAGCTGGTCGAACGTACCGCGAACCTTGAAACATGCTTTTTTACGATGCTTGGTCCCCACAAAAATGTAGCCCTAATAGTCACATGGCCAACTCGTCTAAACACAGCCAAAGAAGAATCTAAGTTGCCCAGTCTGGCAACACTGGCTACAGCCCCCTTAGTCCGTAGCTTAAATTCGGCCCTCAGCCCACGTCTCGAAAATCCGCGTAAGCCCGTCTGCAACATGGTCTCGGCTGCGGAGCAGATGAGGTCCCGCAAACGCCGGGCCCGCTATGGCGACCACGCGAAATGACTCCCAGATGCCGTCAAAGCCGGGAGAAAAATATGCCGCCGGCGAACTAGCAAGTCGGCTGCTCCAACTTGGGAAAGCGACAGGAGGAGGACCATCAATCCGCGAAGGAAGTGCGCAGAATATCCCGTGTCAAAGGCGTTGCGAAGACGGCGGCAGCGTGCGCGTCGCAAAGGAAAAGCGTCGGTGCGGCGAGCGTCGGGACGTCGGCGTCTTTCTTTCCTCGTGGTCTGGCGGTGACGTCTCATTGACGTCATCAGACCGACCGGTCGCAGAGGAGAAGACAACGCGTGTTTCAGATTTCGCGCCGCCGGCCGCCCGCGCGAGCCTGGCGCGGAACTGGAGAGCGGCGCGGTGGTTTCGGCACTTCGGTTTCCGCTCAGTTCGTGAATCGGCGCTCATTCATTCGACGACGACCGCGGAGGGACTGCTTGGGGAAGAGAAATGAAGACGGCACGGAAAGACGCGGGGCGCAGTGACGGCACCGTAAATTAATTGAAAGACCACCCGTGGACCTGATCCGGGGGGTCCCCGGAACCTCCGGATAAACAATCCTTTTGCCTATTTATCCATTCTTGCGTTTACATAGTACATACCACCGCGATGAGTGTGCGTCGTAGCGTCAGGGATGCTACGAGGGCAAGGCGCAGTTGGAGAGAACGGGCCGTCATAGAAGCGCGCCGTCGCATCTCGGCTCTTAAAGCTAGCGCGTATGCTGGGGCGTGACCAGTCCGCCTTGAACATAAACCGAGAGTTCTAAATCTGGACGCTAGCGCAATGCGTTTGAATGCTTGACTCATCAGCAAAAAAAAAAAAAAAAAAAATGAAATGTGGCTAAACGAACTTGAGATACACAACGAACGTTGCGCAATGTAACATGCATGAAACAGGCCGTAGTGCAACTAATTTATCTGGAAGAGTTTTACGCTCCGCATTTCACGGATGTTGCACCGTCGTTACGCAGAACGTCCAGCGCCTTTTGCTCACCATGACGCACTCACGCGGGCAATTACGCGTATGAATATCAGTGCTAATAACTGTAGGGACATTGGCAGAGAACTCGTCGACACATGTGCGCGAACACTAAAAGAAACAAACACGAGCGTGTTGTCTCTCGGTGTTCACCCGTGTGTCTACAAGACCACAACAACAATGACCGAACAGCTAACCCATCAACATCTCCTCAGCATGTGCGAACATGTCCCTAAATGTAACGCTTTTCTACTAGGTACGCCCCGGTATATTTGATGAAAGGCGTATACGGACATTTACTACTCGCAGCGCGCTCTATAAAGATGAGTATATTCTCGACATGTTGCCTTTAATGAAAGAGCGCTGTCTGCGTTTCATTTACATGTAGGTGCTCGTGTGAACCTAGTGGTTACGGTGCTTGCTGTTTATTATCTGTGTGCGTGCGTATGTATGAGCGAGAGACGGGGATGTTGATGTTGATGATGTCGAGGGGAGAAGGAGTAGCGAACCAAAACAAGAAGTTTTTTAAAGGAATAGAGCATCCAAAATTAGGGAACGCTATCGGCCAGGCGTATACTAAAGAGTGCATGCAAAGAGAGTACAAAAGAAAGCAAAAGGCGTACAAAGGAATTTAGATTCTTTTTTCGGTTACGCAAAGCCGCTTGGGGACGCAATTTCAAAGGCTCCCTAAAACAGTCGCTTTGCCATACTATACGCTGACGGAAATAGTGAAAAAAGATGCGAGCGAAAAAAGGGGTCTTGTCGGAAATTGAGCGCGCAGAGAGAACCACACTGCGCTGTCAAAAGACGCGCACACGGACTACGTGCATGCCCATAGGACGCCACGGACGCCACGTGTGCCTTGTAGCGCACTTTGCGCTTGCGGATTGTTAATATCGTTGAGCACCACGCGGACGGCAACAATTATGTAACGAATTGTAGTAATGACCTAGCGATACGCAGTCGGTTCTGCGTCTGCGGCCTCCGAAGTCATCGAAAGTGGCGCCACCCGCGGCGGTTGCAGGGCACCTTCGGTGGTGCTCAGAAGCACGGGCCGCTCACCGGGACAGGCTGGTCTTTCAACTGTGACGTGTCCAGCGTTTCGATGACCATCTTCTCTAATAGATACATCCCCCTCGAGGAAGAAAAGTGATCGCGTACTGCAGCCGCAGCTTTCCTCAACAATCTTCATCGACGTCGATGAACAGTGCTCCTTTGAAAGTAGAACTCACGGGTTCTTCTTTTTTTCCGCAGCCATTCTTGGAGGCACCATAGCCTTGAGGGCAGTCCTTCAAGGGGGCATCATGTGAGAAGTGGCTATTCACGCACCCCGATACATTCAAGTAACTCGAAGATGGGACTCGGAGCACCCTAGTCACATCACTATACACACGTTCGTGCAATTAACTTTCACATGGTTGACCTCCCGGCTTAAAACGCTGCATTGGCTTCGTAATGTACGGCTGAAACAAGTTGCAGGAATTGCAAACTCTTCCATGAGTTGGGAGCCAACTTCCAGCAAGCACGAGTTCTGCGTAACACGTGTTGCCAAGCGCGTGCGATAGGGCTGCCTTCCCCTGATTATTTCAAGGGAACAGGAAAGTCTGTGTTAGTTATGGCAAAGTCAACTTTCTAGATGAGGCCAACTTTGCAGTCACTTTCTCTTAAAAAGCGTACGTAGATGTTGTTCTGTTCGAGATCTCTCGTTGGCAATATATTCCACTGAATACTCGGTGTTCGATAGCTAACCTTTCAAACGCTTTCGCAGGTATTGATAATTGTTTCCTTCCATATCCAGGGTGTCTACCAAGTTGACATTTCCAAATTCCCTGAGTTTTCCAGGTTTTCCCTGAATGCCTTTGCAAAATTCCTTGAGGGACACAGAACTTCGTTTTATGTCATGACGGTTTGACACTATGTTGCCCGCTGCTGTCACTCCGGGGTAAGCATGTTAAAAAATAAAGAACGACTTAATACAGTTTGAATAGTAAGTTGAAGTGTTCATTTTATTCAAAAAGAAAACAGAAGGGTGGGGTTAGTAAAATGCACAGCAAATCTCTTCGAAAAAAAATGGTAAAACCCTTGCAAATCGAGTCGAACATTCTCTATATACGAATAAAAAGGAGATGCATACGGAAGCAAGTATTTTCGAATATGAGCTATTTCTATCAACTGATAGCAAACTCATTGTTGTGAGGCCCGGACGTTGTCAGAAGCGAGATGCTCTCTCAGCAACCGGAAGGTCAACCTCAACTGTCCTGACATACTCTCAGCCCACGCACAACGCATCAGTGTTGCGTTTCACTGCTTTAAAGAGTTTATTTTGGTTTGAATGAGGGACACCTGCACCTCAGTGTCAGTCAACACTTTGTTTTTTGAGCTCAAGCTCCTTCAAAGAAGCAGCGGCATGCTTCCTTTCCTGTTCATTCCTCAATGCGTAGGTCCTTTGTGTTCTCGTCCTCCATCCGCCACACGTTCGCCCCACGGACCATTTCAAGCATCCTCTTGGTCAGTTGTACAGTCAGCGCCCGATTTCCGGACTCCCTAAGGGCTGCGAAAATGTCCGAAAAATCAGGCAGTTCGAAAAAATTTATGCATGTCTTTTACAGCCTTTAAGGGCTCAAATCACCACAGGCACATCCGAAAAAGCTCTGGAGGCCTGCCAGTACAATTATTTAGCATATCGTTGCTCGTACTATGACAGGAGATGGCAGGTGCATGCGTAAATAATTAAGGAATACATACCGGGTCCCGTGATAATTGCCCTTCCCCACGCTTGTAATGCTTCACCGCAATACCTTTGCGTATGCTTTACCACGTAACACAACTGTACTGAGGCAAAGCTGACCTTCAGGATCTCCGTGCGAAAGCGTTTGTTCGAGGCGGCAAGGTAATCAAATGCGCGGCGGTGGTGGTGGTGGCTTTAATGCCGTTTCAAACCTGCAGTCACGGCAAAAAGTCTGGAAAATCAGACGGCGAAGGGTTCGCGCGTCCGAAATTTCAGACGTTCTTATACATTGATTCTATGGTGTACGTGGCGGCGGTGCCGCGAAGCCGTCCTTATTATCGGGCGTCCGGATAGTCGTCGTTGACTGTACACTGGCAACTCCTCCAGCGGACTACACGGCGACAAAGAAGATTCGTTACGATTCCTCTCTGTTACTCGAGCCATGATTACCGCGATTTTCGTTCCCTTTCAACAATATTACTGCTCATTTTCCCTGATAGAAGCACAAATCCCCGAGTTCTCCCCCATTATTTCCAGACTATTCAAAATCCCTGAAAATTCCCGGTTGGTAGACAACCGGAATATCCCCAACAGCTTACTGTGACGTCATAGATTTTGACAGCTACTACTGGGGTTCGCTTATTGTTCATCGAGTGGTGAAGGCGAACTACTGTACATTCTAAAGGAACCAGACTTAACCTGTAGTAAGTTTCGAGAGCTTTCCCTGTGCTAAAACGGCTCAAATATGAGAGCTGAAATCCGTGACGTCACACTGACGTACCGGCACCGAGGTGTCTATCTAAATGAAAAAAGAAAGAAGAAAAAGAATTCATAAACTTTGGCCCCCCGTTTTCTTCAGCGTTAATCAAACTCCTCCGGTCTAATGAAGGGATGTAGAAATTTGAAAGCATTCAAATTTGACACTTTGCCAGTCGTCAGAGTGAGTCACCGTTGCCCTTTAGTTGTGTGCAGCGCTTTTCTCGCCTCTGCTCCTCGGCAACCCCGGAGGCAATGTTAACGCGAGCCACTGTGGGTGGCCGTTCCGCCCTCCCCAAGCAGGAAGAAGCAGCAGCAGCTGATGCTGATCCGGGCCCAGATCCTGCACCGGCTGGGCATCCGCAACCCGCCGGCCAACGGGTCGCTCGGCGCCGCGCCGCTCAACAACAGCACACTGCGCCTGGTCGAGGAGATCGTGCGCAGTCCACCGCCCAGCGTGCAGGACATCACCACGGCGCGCACCATCTACTCGGAGCGCATACAGAGCTTCTACCCGTCCTGTGAGAGCATTCTCTGTCGAGCGCTTGTTGTTCTATGTACACAAAGAGAGATGGGCAAGAGGTCGGCTAGAAATGCTGTGCTCTTTGGCGTGCTATGCTCAGGTTTAGGGGGCAAAGGGAAGAAAATGATAAGTAGAGAAATCCTGGATGAAGAACCCAACAGTCACGTCTTCACTTTATTATCTCTTAGACCTCTCTAGGGGGTACTACGTAAGGGGTTGAACAGGGTGTTTCACGTAACTTGAATCAAGGATTTAAAAAAAAAAAGTGGTTAGCCGCAACTGAATGAAACCAACGACATATGGTTTGCAGTCATGTGGCGCTCCTTAGGGTATTTCTTTATATTGCGTTAATTAGTTACTTAACTAAGATCGATTCTGTAATAGTTTTTAATATTCACTTTAGGGACAAGTGTGTTTCGTTAAGTTGTAGAGGGCATTCGAAAACGACCGATCCATTTTTTTTTTCTTTTTGTGGCAACGTACATGCTGTGTGACGATTTTTTCCCGTGTTTAAAGAAACCCCGCGAGCGAAATATGAAATAAAACCACGTGACTGCGCTCGTGCGCTACCGTATTGCAGCGCTTTCAACCGCGCTTCGTGAAAAGGAACTGTGCGAAGTGAACGGCCGCGGCTTTAGGCATAGGCTTCACAGTACGTCAGCATCTTTGACGGTGGCACACGGTAAACCGAAAGCTTAATGCAGCTTAGGTACTTTGCACGCTCCTGACCAAAAAAAAAATAAAGAAAGACTGAGCGAAGGTGTTAAAGTGGAGGTGATAGCAAGGCCCCAGGCTCCAAAAACGGGGTAACGTACCCGCCCCCGATAGTTTCCTCCAGACAGCCAATAAATAATTTTCACTCTACTTTTATGCCCATTTGTTATGGCCTATACGAAAACGAAGTTAAAAAACTCGCGTTATGCTGTCCTTTCCAATAGTTTCTCTAATGTTATTCGGTAATATCTGTTATTGGTTATGTTTTTCTGTTATTCTGTAATTCAGTAATTTCTCTCTTGCTATTCCTGTCTTGCCACCCTAATTAACTCAACATCAAGTTGCGCAGTTCCCTTTATTCTTGCTCCGTCTTCCGAAGAGCACGCGATTTTAGATAAGCGTCAACGGCGCACTTCGATCCAATCAAGAAGCCGTAAACAAATATCTCTTCAAGAGCTCCCCAACGAATATGCAAGAAGCAGGCGCTCACGTACATAACCTCATGTGCCACGCAAGCAATTGTAATTAAAGAGGCGTAAAGCCAACCATTTTCTCATTACGATTCACTCATTCGCCGGGAACATTCATTCTTTGCTGAGGTTTCTTCATTTTTGCTCGACGGTGTAACCATATTAAAGCTCATAAAGTCGCTCAATAAAATGGGTAAACGCTACTAGCTGAACACCTTGTGGTCGCACATAGTCGCACAACCAAGATGTCGAGACTCATGGAAGGTGTGTCCTTACGAGATATCTTTCAAATGACACTCAATAACGGCCGTTCCACTGCGGAAACGCAGATGTCATTTTCGGCGCGTATACAGGCGAAAAATGTTGCCGTCGCGATTGAGCGACTTGGGCGGGTGAACCATGACATGCTTCACTGCGACGAATTTTGTCGAAGAGGGCTACGCACTATTTTTTCAGAAAGCTGTCAGTGCTGTACGCATACGAATAAGTTGCTGAACTGAGTACTTACAGGCACGTATACACACAAAAATAAAAAAAGCCATTGGGCTAGAACTGATCGTGAGAGCAAGTGCCAGCCAATCGACATGTCGGACACATTACCGAAGACGGCCAGTCAATACGGCAAGCAGCTCTTACGAACTATAAGAGTCACGCGAATTCCGCCCGTGCACTTGTGTCGGACCTGCACGTCACGTATTGCCATCATCGTGATTGGCGTACGTGGTTCGCACGGCGCAGGTTTGACTCCCAATCAGACGGACCCGTCGGCCTGGAATAGGCCGGGCCACCTGCGGCTGCACTACGACGTGAGCTTCCCCCGCTCCTCTCCGGGCACCGAGATCTCGCTGGTGTCGGCCAAGCTGCGCCTCTACCGCACGGGTGCCGGGACCGCGGCCGGAGCGAGCGGCACGGCCGCCGCGCACAACCTGCTCGACGCCCCGGCGGCCCCCGTCACGGTGTCCGTGTTCCAGTTCCTCAGGCCCCTCAAGACGGGGAGGGCCGGTGAGAAGAGCGGCCCACAACTTGCGCTGCTTTGGCACGAAAAATGTTCCGCCAGCATTAACCCCTTGCATGCATGCAAACATATATAGCATCATCGGCCTATTTTTTTACGTTCACTGCAGGACGAAGACGTCTGTCAGCGATCTCCAGTTACCCTTGTCTCGCGCTAGAGCTGATTCCAACCTGAACCTGAAAACTTCCCAATTTCATCACCTCACCTAATCTTACGCCGTCCTCAACTACGCTTCCCTTCCATTGGCACTCATTCTGTAACTCTGCACCGGCTATCTGCCCTGCGCATTTTTTTTTTTCTCTTAATGTCAGCTAGAATGTCGGCTATCCTCATTTGGTCTCCGATACATACCGCTCTCTTCCTGCCTCTTAACGTTACGCCTAAAATTTGTTCACGGTGCTAGTATGCCCACACGTAGTGGATGTATTTATTTCATTGTTTTTTGGACAATGCCTTACGTCATCCTCATTTTTTAAGCGGCTAATTTTGTGTTTCCAGGTGTGCTAGGCAGTAAACAGTCTATGTTCTTGTCGGGAACCGAGGGGTCGCAGCGTAGCGGCGGAACAAGAGAACCACGTAGCAGGCGTCTAGAACCGTTATTTTAGGCCCTTGGCCAGACGTTAAATCAAGTTTGAAGGCCATCCATGCTTTACTTGATTTCTTTTTTTTAAAGCACGGGCCTGGACTGTAGGTTTCAAGTAGTCCAAATTGCTTACTATATGATTTACGTCTTTCCTCATCATCGTCACCCATCGTGCGCCTTTTTCTTCCCTTTCTTCCCTTCTTCCCTTTCCCACAACGCAGAGTAGCATGGCTAGAAGAATGTACCTCAGGCCGACCTCTCTGCATTTCGTCTCATTAAGCCTTGCCCTTTCTCTCTCTCTTTCTCTCTAGAACCGAACTGCTCGTGCCGTGCTTGCGCATTTCCGCAAGCACGGCTACCCTTCCCTCGTCTTTCGCAGCCGGCACCGAGGCGCCGGCTGCTAGCGCCGACCTTACAGGCTTCCCGCGTAGCGGCGTCGGTGGCCGCTACACATTCTCATATTTGACGGTGCTGTAGATAGTTCGTGCATGAAGTTCGCATTCTAACTTGACAATGCTAAATCAAGAAGTGAGAATTCTAGATTCGTTCTGCAGCTGTACGCTTTTTTATGATTCTGAGGATGCAAGAAGCGTGGCGAAACTAAATTTGCAATCAAGATAATTAACTCTCGCCTGGCGGGGTTAATTTTGCACAACCAGATTTACCCAGCATTGTAATTTTCTCCCCGCTGGCCCAGAATGCCTGTGGCAAAACTTGAACACTGACTGGGGCACCGCGCTTCTCGCTGTTCGCGAACCACGAGGGAACAGTGCACACTTGACGCGGTGCGCAAGTGCAGTGCGAAGGCGTCAGTTACGCAGCACAGATTGTCTTTTGTCGCTCAGCGAGGGACATTCCATCAAGTAGTGTGCTGCTATGCATCTAGGCGACCGTCACACGCAAGACACACTGGCGACGAAGCCCGTCGAATCTCGAAAAAAAAAAAAAAAACCAGACGGTGCGCTGACGCACACCCTGTAATCAGTCCTTGAATTTTCCATTTGCCGTGAACCTAACGTTGGCCAGCCAATAAAACAGTCATTATGCGTCCATTACCTTCAGTGAAACTCACAGACAGGACCCGACGAAGCAGTAGGAGAAAGAATGCACTGCTCAATCACTCGATTCGTCGTGCCGCTTCATCGTTATTGCTTTTCAAATACTGGCATTAAGAACTGGTTCAGGACTGTTTGTACTAAGCACAGTCTCGCATCAGAAAGAGTCTATTCAAGTAGGACAGCTAAGCGATAGCCAACGTGAAAATATAAAAAAAAAGACTTTCTGCCCTACAGATTGAAGTTTCCCCATGTTCCTTATGTCTGGTCAACACCTCTCCGGTCCGCAGATTTTCATACGAGTCAGAAAAAAAAGAGCTTTTTCTTTCAGCGTGGATGTGCGCATTTGTGTATGAACGAAATAATTGAGCGCGGCGGCTCGTGTGACAGTCTGCCAGCTAAACGTAAAGAACGCGTCTCCTATGAAACCGCTTCCCGCATCACGCGCGCGTTGTGCGGCAGAGATAATTGGACGCGGCGGCCGAACATGCGACGCGGGGCATAGAATAGAATGAAGCAAGTGAAAACAGCTAAGACAACCTGGCAGACGTTCCAGTGATTGGGCCTGTCTCTTAAGGACAGCGCTGCTATCGTTCGAATATTGGTTTAGTGTGATCGGTGGAACGTTCGACGCTCCGTTGCACACTGCTGCCACTACATGGCATCCCCTCAGTAACAACTTTAAGCAACACGCCTAGCATGACTAAGGCCGCCTTTAATTTGAAATAGTAGGCCCTATAGAAATCGCGGCGAGCGTGACTGAAGCACTTTAAGGCGAAAGCCTTAAGTGGCTCATACCCCCGATGGCCCTGAAAAAAAAAAGCTCGTCATCCTGTCCAATGGTACAAAAACTATCGTCATCAGCAATGTCTCATACTCCCTAAGCAGGCAAAAAATGCAATAGCTCATCCCTCTCGTAATGCAGAGGCTACAAGCACTCAGCAAAGTGAAGCGTACAGTACATACATTCATTAGGGTCATGTATACAACGTACAGAAACGCGACGTCTAGTCGAGTGGTATAAAAATAAGACGTAACCTTCTCGATGGCTCATACCCCCATAAGCAAGCAAAAATATGCTATGGCTAAGGCTATAAGCACTCAGCAAAGTGAAGCGAACAGTGCATACATTCATTGAAATCACCCATACAACACACAGAACAGAATACGTTTCAATCCCCTGCTGAAAGGATGCAACCTAAATTTGAAGAGAAACGTCGGTGGGGAGAGTCTGACCCCAGTATACGAGCGCGCGAAGCCGCAGCTAAGCGTCGAAAACCAGCTGAAAAAGTCGAACTGCGAAAGCAGCAACGCGACGATGCGAGACGGCGCATGAACGAGTGTGCAGCAGGCTTTCGGCTTCGCGTATTACAGGAGTGCAACATGCTACCGAACTTTATATTTTTTATTCTAAGTGCATTTGCATCCCTCGACCTTTATGTAACGAAGTAGTCAGGGTTCTGCGCTGGTATTTGTGTGAATGAGTAAAGGCAAGGCGCGAAAGACCAGGACCGAAGAGGGACACAAACGACAGGACCGGCGCTTTGTGTCTTTTTTTTGTTGTCTTCGTTCAGTGTATGCAAAACTTTCCCTCAATGTAGTCAGGGTCAGTGGAAAATACCCTTACCGGCTGTGTTTCTTTTTTTTTTTTTATGCGACAACTGGTAGAAAATTCAAGGACATCGTGGATTAAAGATGCAACCCGAAAGGGAATCGTTCGTTTTTCACTTGAATGCGGCGCGGCGTACTTGGAGCAGGAAGCATTTCAGCATTTCCGCATTTATCCATTAGAAAAATTCCTTGCGATAGCTATCAGTTCCTATATGTGGTCTCCAAATGTAGCACTTCTCTGAAACGTAAACACACAGACGTCACCGCGTAGGCAAGGAGGCATTCCTCGCCTGCTGAACGTTTTTGTTAATTTATTGTTTTCTTTGTGGCGTCCCTTCTGCGTAGATGTTCAGTTCTGGAGATCACCAATTAGCCCAGCGGCACATTGTTTAGAAAATACTGTTTTGTTAAACCTATGCGATTATCTTTTGGGGGCCCCGCAGAGAAGAAAGAGCTGATCGCCAGCCGGACGCTCTCTTCTGGCCGGCGCGGCTGGGAGGAGTTCAACGTGGAGTCTGCAGTGAGCCGATGGCACCGGCTTCGGAACAAGAACTACGGCCTCGACATCGAGGTGGTCGACGCTCGCGGAAAGAAGCTGTTGCCCGGGCGCTACTTCCGCAACATGAGCTGCGTTCAGACGGAAGGTACGCCTGCACCTAAGCTGTCAATGCAACCGCTTAGAGGGACATTAAGGGGAACAGCAAGTCCAGCTGCATTAGCAAAGTACGCCTCTGCAACAGCAAAACGGCCACACTTAACGTTAACCGAAGTTTGATAAGCCGAAAGACCGGTGGCGACGCCGCCATGAATTTCCGATACTAGCTCGCCATGACGTCATGATGGGCTTCGAAAGCGTCTGCTATGGCCAGGACTATTGCTTATCGATAACGAAGAAGTGCATTGCGCACTAAAAGAACAAACCCCTCAGGTTTCCAGAACCTTTCCTACGCCAAAACGGCTCATATTCGTGAATGACACTTTGAAAACAGTGACGCCACACTAACGTACCAGCGCCGAGCTTTCAATGAGAAATTCAAGGAGGGGTCTTCTTTCTCTCCGCTAGTAACCAAGCTTTTCCTACTGCACAATTTTTTAAAGAGTACATGTCTAAGCGGACTTAGCGTCGCTGTTCAGCACCCCTTTGGAGAAGTACTGTCGCGCGACCATTTGAAGGTTGTAATTATGTCCTTTCCGTCGATCTCATGCAATCGACAAGACAAGCACGATGGCGTTTCTTTTTCTGACGTTTTGAGCTGCAGTGCCGATTCCACACATTTGGCTTGCTGTCGTTCGCAGCGGGCCAGCAGGAGTCCCCGTTCCCGAACATCATGCGCCTGCATCCGGGACTGCGGGACAACGAGTCATCACTGCTGGACAACGAGACGTATCCCACGCTCGACCTGCAAGTGGTAGAGGTGCTCCGCCACGACCCCGGAGCCGCTGGACCTGGAAGCGACTCGCCACAGTTCGTAGGGGCCGACCATGCCGCCAGGTCGGTTGCAGTGAACAATGCATTTGAATTGTTAGCCTAGTGCAAGGTTTTCCTAAAACACGGCACGTATTTTCAAAATTTTCCTCCTAAACACCCTAAGAACAAAGGGATCGTTATAGAAACTCCTCTGACGAGACTAAGAGGCTGCCCCATATACATCAGTTAGGAGAGTTGTCGTATTAGCCTGCAAAATACGTTTACCTTGCTTGGGCGCAAGCAGACGCGTGAGTGCCCCTACAACTGCGCGTCCGGCTCTGCTCGTATACATACGACAAACATCCGTACGCAAAACAACAACAGTGTGACGCTGACAGCAATCGTGCAGAACTCTAAACCCATTTCCTTTCATTTAACATTTATAATATGTGTTTTAACCCACCCCTCAAACATAACATGAACGCCTAATCTCTGAACGTGTAGTGCGTCTAATACACGAATTATCCCGGCATTTCCCTGGCTGTGCGCAGGCCCCACCGACGACGCCGGCGCAAGGTTCGGGATGCGGCGATAGCTGACGACGACGACCACAGGTCGCACAGCGCATGCGCACCTCGTCGTATCGACGTTACCTTCGCAGGTGAGGCATAAGCTGCGACAACACAACCCTGTTAATGCGGCCGCCAGACTGTTAAAGCACAGTTCAGAGGGAGAGTATGTAATCAAATTAAACCTTCTCAGAATCTAATATGGAAATTTATTAGCGGCCGATAGGAGTGTAATTATGGTCGCCGTAATACACAATAAATTAAAGCCATGCTCTAAAGCAGCAGTTGGTGGAAGTTGGTGTCGAATCATGGTCGCAGTGCCAAGATGAAGCCCACAGGCTAATTGAGCTGTCAAGGACATGTTCAGTGTCCTTGACACTGCTCAATGTGTGGATTGAGGCTTGCTTGCTCGACGCATCCTCTGAGTCTCAGACAACGTAGGTCTCGGAGGCGAAAGCAAATGGCTGCAAGAGGAAAATGCGACTTTGCAGTAAATCGCAAGACCGCTTCTAGCGATAACCACGCTGGAGGACGCGCAAAGCACCCACATCGAC
Source organism: Dermacentor andersoni (assembly GCF_023375885.2). Lineage (NCBI taxonomy): Eukaryota > Metazoa > Arthropoda > Arachnida > Ixodida > Ixodidae > Dermacentor > Dermacentor andersoni. The sequence continues at coordinate 27,385,845 of NC_092815.1, forward strand.
ACTTTCTTGGCGACGCGCATCTAGGCGCATAGAGGTGTGCGAAGCGGCACCATGGAAACATATGAGAGGGGTGGAGGGAGTTAAAAAAAAAAACGCATACGCTGTCGCCAAATTGGAGCATTCAGCTTCACATATACTTCCGAATACGAGATAGGCCGACGGTTTTCATATTTAGCTCTTTTATTTTTTATTTTACCATTTGTGCCAATAAGAATGAGCGCATGCACAGTTGTGAGCGAGTGCCTTTAACTCCTCTGGTCTTGTACTTGTCATTTCTTCGCGCTCAATAATAGTTTTTCTTTTTTTCTCGCACAGCGAGGTTGCCGATACCTTGGCCAACAATGTCTGATGTCGTCACTGATTGCGCGCGATGCGCGCAGCTGATGAGAAAAATTGGCGCAACGAAAACACGACGCACGCAGGAAGAGACGACAAAGATTGTGTGCGTCGTCCCTTCGTTGCACCAATTTTCCCTATCAGCAATGCGAGACCAACTAGCCCAACAATTAATTATTCTCGATGCGTACAGATCTGGGCCTGGACAACGTGCTGTACCCGGAGGGGTTCACGTACTCGTACTGCCACGGCGCGTGCCATTGTCACGGCGCCAGCAAGCGCCGCGGAAAAGGAAGCAGGCGCCCCTGCGTGAGAGCGGTAAGCGATCGCCGGCGATGCGCCACGTGACGGCAGCGCATCGGCAGCGCAGCTGCGACGCGTAAACGAGGCCGATGCACCGCACTGTTGCGACGCTTCGGCGCCCTCCCCTCGCGTAAGGCCAGAATACATGGAGCGAATATGCGACGAATAGTCGGCGTTCAACGCCCGGCGGCGTACGCGCGACGCGCGGCCATAGAATAAAGAACAAACTTAGAGAAGGGAACTGTACCTTCCGCCGTGGTTCGAAAATAAGCAGCGGCAGCGCATGGAACTTACTTTGGGGGACGCCAGATGACGTTGCTCAAACCGGAAGCGGAAGTGCACATTTTTTTTTTAGAGCAAAATCCAATATGGCCGTTTTTTGCCGGTCGCGTACGCTGGTACGCGCCGTGCTTGCCCTGCAGGCTATGCGGCATGCCTCAATGCCTTCGCTGCCGCGTAGGTGGTGCGTTCTAATTGCCAAGAGCCTCTACTGACGCCCATACAAACAAGCCACAAGTGAGTGAACAGAACGCGCGACTTTATTGGCAGAAGACAAGCAGTGTACATTCTCGTGCAATAGCAGAAATAAAGTTTGCATGTCGAGATACGCTGGAATCATTGACGCGAGCTCGTAAACGGCTCACCGTCATCGTCGCACGTGGTGGTCAGGTTAACGAGCAACAACCAGCAGCGGAAACATATTGGACAGAGTGTGCCACTTGTTTGCAGCGACAGTCGCCGTTAAAAATGCCCAAATTGCATTGCGAAGCAATCGGGAGACGCAGGCATCTGCTACCGCAGCCTACACAGCGACATGGGCTACCCCAGATTTTAGCCATTCACTCCTTTCCAACCTGCACGTTTCTTTTCTTTCGGGGGCCGCTAATGTGTGGCTCACACTTGCTGTCTCACATTGTCTCACTATGGACAAGTCGCTTTCGTGGGCATCACCTTCATCAGCCACTTTTACGGGCCTTTCCACCCAACTTCATACACGTCCGACCATGTAAGCACTTATGCTGGTCTCCGTTCATGCCTAATCGCGGCCGAGAAAGGCCAGAGGCACAATTTGCCCATGGCTGCAGCAGGAAAGGGTGAACGGGGAGCACGAATCACGGTGTGCGTAAATTGGGAGTCTATGTCGCTGTGCAGACTGCAGGATCAAATGCTTACTACGAGAGGCTGCTTCCCAGTGCAACCGACCAGGCCGCAATATTCGAAAAACATAAAACTGCGACCGTAACCAAGTGGCATAACAGCAAGATTAAACAGCAATCAGTCACCGCATGAGGTTCAGACAATACATTATACATTGGCTACAAACCATCTTACGGCATAATGCTTGCCTTTGTCACATGTGGTGGTCTGGTAACGAGCGACAACCTGCGGTACAAACAGATTGGACAGAGTCTCGCACCTGTTTGAACCAACAGTTGCCGTTGAAGATGAGCAACTTCCATTGCGAAGCAATCAGGTGACGCAGGCATCTGCTGCCGCAACCAACACAGCGACATGGACTACCCGGCATTTTAGCGTTAACTCCTTTCCAACGTGCACATTTATTTTTTTTCGGGGGCTGCTATGTGTGGCTCACACTTTGTCGCAATGTGGACAAGTCGCTTTTGTGGGCATCACCTTCGGCAGCCATTCTTGCGGGCCTTTCCACCCATACGGCTATCAACTTCATACACTTCGAACCATGTGAGCACATATGCTGGTCTCCGTTTTGAGCAAATCATGGCCGAGGTAAGCCACAAGCACAATTTGCCCATTACTGCAGCAGGCCAGAACGAACAGGGCGCACCAGTTACGGTGTGTGTGTACTGGGAGTCTATGTCGCTTTGCGGACTGCAGGAGCAAATGCTTACCTCGAGGGACTGCTTACCAATGCAACTGACCAGGCCCCCACATCTGAGAAACGTAACACAGTTACCACAGCCAAGTGTGGCAGCAAAACCAGATTCTGCAATCAATCACTTCACTGTAGCTTGCACAAAGACCCAGGCTATCAAGGAAGAGGAGCAATCATCAACGAGACTAGGAATATGGAAAATGAGAAAGCTTGCATTCAAGAGAGAAGCCACTCTGCTCTGCAAGCATTGAAGGCTAAAAACATCAAGAAAAGTAAAATGGTGCATAGCACATGTGCATAGGTTAATGCAAGACGCATGCCGATGCTGCATCAGCTATTTCAGGAGAGGAATTGCGCATGACAACATACACTAGAAGATACTGCTACAGATATGTTAGGCTGCTAGACAGTGACTGGTATTAAGTATCAGCGAAGAATCGGTTGACCTTTATATTTGGATGAGGATGAATGACCTCTAACAAAAATGGGCAATGAGAAAGCTTGCATTTATAGAAGAAAAATTACACTTGGCACAAACGGAATTAACATGGCTAGGAAGCTGATTAAGGGCAAACTGATGGAACTCAATCTTTTGGCCAGCGTCGTCCGTGCTTGGTCAGATGTTGCAGGTGCACCTGAAGACGAAGAATTTCTAGAAAGTCCTTTTTGAGTTACCTGGATGACTCAACCAAATGTCCGTGCTGGTGGAATGGTGGCTGAAGCTCTTTTCAGTCTTGACACAGTCCTCTGCAGACTTGATATCTCATTCATATTCTTCTGCATGTGCTTCTTTGTTCTTGGTGTAAAAGCCTTGCAAATTCGGCTCCAGCCCCTTCCTGTTGGCGCAGATAGGAGCTCCTGTGATGACCAAGATGTGCTTGGCATAGACTCTGTTGAGGCAAAACGGTGACACATGAGATACAGCACAGATTAGCCAAATTTATGTGTGTTTTATATGTTCGAACCAATTATACTGAACCATAAATATGAACAAACATTCATATCTGCTGCAAACAGCAAGCCAATACAGCATATATCAAACATATTTATTTCTGAACCATGTGTTGTTTACCTTGTAGTAGTAGCCAATGTCCACACAATGACCTTGTTGTAGCAGGCAGCAGCTTCTGTTTAGTGCGTGGAGTGTGTTGCTTTATACTGGTGCCGTCTTCATTACTGCATGTCTGGAACAGAAATTTTGACTGAATCAGAAATTGAAAAAGCAAAGTTTTAAAATGCAAAAAGGTGTGACATATATGTTGTAATGATTTGCGACTACAGAACACATGCAAATGTACACTGTCTGTTCTAGGGTGCTTAAGCAGCATGTTAAATAAATATTGCTATTGTCCATAAAATTGATGTCTGCCTAACTACAATGCATGTCAACAGCGCAAGTACTATTAAGGTCACAAATGAGAACATTTGTGGGTTCATTTATACACTAGAAGTGATCACACTGCTAGTTCCACAAGCAAATGCATGAAAGTCGTGAAGCTATTAGAACTGATGCATTATTTTTCTGCACGAACGTGATGCACCGCTTCACTACTGCAAAAATGAATGCCCTACGGTAAACCAATCTGAACAGCAAGAACATTTGGAACCAACAAGTACGAAATATGGGTGAATTATCATGCTTGCAACTGTTTAATACATTAAATTCTGTACTTTCACTTTATTTTACCAAAGGATTATTCGGTTTTGTGGACGAAAGACGTTGCCGGCCGACTCGAAAAAAATGTTTAATATGTATATTGATAAGGCTACTCAGTCACCTACAACCACGGCTACAATAACATGAAAAATGAGACGCGCGTTCCGATATCGCTCTTTCTTTCCTGGTTGTGTGTGTAAACCAAACGACAGCCTCGCAAGTAAAGGTTTATTTAAGAAACAGCAACTGAGATCCTCACTGCCCATATGTAATGCAGGATCTAGTTCGTTAACTTGTGCCCGCCTGGAAGGTAATGACACGGATATTATATAACGATTCAAGCAGCGGTGTTAAACGACTCACCGGTATTGCCGTTGTCAGCCGCAGCAAAATCCAGCTCCCGTTTCGATGCAGACCTGTTCCGAATGGCTCACGACCGAAACCCAACTGCCGGGCTTACATGTCCGCTTGCAAACACGTAACTTCACCCCAAGTTAAATAACGCGAGACATCGAAGCGCAAGAAACTAGTTTTAGAAACAAAGCAGTCTTGAGTGTACGAACGAATGAATCCGTGCCGCCATGCACTCGGAAATACCGGTAAAAATTTTAAATCCAGGCCAGAGGTCACGTGAAAGATCGATGATGCTGAACGCTATTTGCGTTTATAATGGCGAAGAAACAATAAACTTACTAACAAAGAGCACAATATCTAATTAGCAATGATAATTTTGCCCTGTTTTTATGTAAAATAAAATGCTTCGGTAATTGTAAGAGAAAGTTTGTAAGATAAAATTGCGCTTATTACGATGCCTCCACCGGAAAATGTTGGAACTAACGAACGAATCCCGAAAGTGATGCTACTACGTCGGCTTTGTTAGCAGCGGTGCGCGGTCGATTTTTTCGCCCTCTGTGGCCATTTGTTGAACTTGAGAGTGTGCTACCCCTGGCGCGGCGGCGGAGAAAACATCGTTCGCCGCCCTTCCTCCGTGTTCGCCGCCGATCCAGCTGGCGCAGAAAAGTTCGTCGGGCGGCGACGATACCGGAAGCGGCAAACGAGCGGCGCCCCAAAGCGAGCCAATCAGGTCTCACTATCCGCCCCGACTTCCGGCTAGGCTTCCCCGCTTGTCCGTGTATCCTGATCCCGCTCTATCGCTCACGCCGGTCTCCCGCTTTTCGTATTCATGGCATCCAAAGCGGCGCGGCTGGAATTTAACAAGTTAATAACAGCCATGGTTAGACAAGCTCACGTGCGCTACTTTCGGGTCTGCTTGCTTCGGCCGCGCGCGCGTTGAGCCACAGAACAGAGCCGCGGAGTCGGAGGAGCTATAGTGCCTAGAATATACTGGCTAGTGTGCCGTCCGCGGCCTCCCGGGTGGCACCGGATGCAATGAATGCCGGCGGCTGCCGCTAGGAGCGCTGCAATGCAGGTGGGTGCCGCGGCACCATCCGGTCATCGTGGACCGCCGTGTTCCCACCGCATCGGCAAGCGGGCTGTTGCGCTTTTTGTTTTTATTAAGCTGTAGCAGCAGCACAGTTCAAATGAGGGCAGCTGATTTATAAAGCGTGGTTTGTTTTAAGAACAACAGGCTTCTCTAGCGCTTGTCGCTTGTGTGAAAAGCGTGTGCTATCTCAGCTCAGCTTCGAGCGGGGAACCTGATGTGTTTCTATGCTGGCGAAGAGAAAACGTAATTTCTAAGGCAAATGCCTTAGATCTCCATGTTCCAAGGCCGTTTTGCGAGGTACAGAACACATCACACGATCTAAGGAAGGTCAGAAACGAACCAAAGCATGTCCAGCCGTGTATAAGAGATGCTAAATTATTAGCAAATTTAATTATTGATTATAGTGATTGGATTAAGGGGTATTAGCTAGGTTGAATTAGGGGGATTAAGGTGTAATAATTAAGGAGGATTAAGGTGGATGAAGGAGGACTAGGGTGCATTAAGGTGAATTATAGTAGGCTTTACAAGGCGTTCGCCTTCGTACGTGTCTCTTCGGCGGTAGCTAAGGATACTTGTTTTTTATTCTAGCCATGATGGCAGCGTAATTCTTTTAAGGGTAAGTTGTAGGTTACATTTTTCATTCTAATAAAGTAAACGAATTCTAAGGTTACGTTACTGTTCTATTGATGTTATATTAATGCATAACCATTGAAAACCGCTGTAACCGATCATCCATTGAAATGACTTGAATTTCGATCGCTGTCCTCTCTTTTTATTTGCTGCTATTTCTGCCTATTATCGTATTGTCGTCCTCATAGGTGTGAATGTTTTTTATTGTTTGTAAACCATGTACCCATCTCCTCATAATGCCCATTGGGCCACAAGGATAGGATAATAAGTAAAAAATTTTGCCTGTAAAATGGACTGCATGCGGTGTTCTGTGTACTATACATTTTTTTATACCTGGTAAACACGTGCAGATTTCCTTTTATGTCTGATATAAGTGAACGAAAATGGGAAACAGATCTTTCATTTAAGCGTAACAAATATTTTATTCTCGCCTAACAACAGTCAAACGCGGGCATATAAGACAGCCCTAGATGAGATAATGCACACATACCTGAAGAAGATAGATCTAGTGGCAGTGACGCAGTTTAAAGAGCTTCTGCCGTTGCCTTTGCGCTTCCCTCTCTTTGTTGATGCCTTTTACAAAAAAACCGAAACCTCAAGAAAACGTAGAACTTCTTGTCAAAGCTGGTTTTTCATGCTCTGGGCACCCTAGTTGGGGAAAGGCCAGTGTCTGCAGCTCACCTGAAAAATCAGCTAGACTCGCTACATGTAACTTGTTTTTGCTAAAGAACACAGTAAAAGCATCTTCCACGGCCTTCACAGCGGTTGACAAGGTCTGACTAAGATAGACAAGGCCTCCATTGTCAAAATGCGTAGTGCGATAGCGAAGCAGCGTCGGCACTAGCTTCAGCTTTACTTACGCAAAGGAAGCCTGCACACTGTGGTCAAAAATTTTGGGCAGTGATCTTTTTTGCAACATAACAGTATAGTAGACCAAAGCACTACTGCTCCTTTTTTTCTTGTTTTTTCCCCCTGGTACTCACGAAAAGTAAGGTGCATGCTTAGGACACTCAGGAAACATCGTGGGTATAGCGTAGGGTTTCAGGCGTGGTTTATCGCGGGGAATCTCGTGGACAACGCCGTTCACGGTGATAGAGAACGCGCGCTCGACTAAGCTGTTTTCGAAATGTTTTTTACAAACCACAGCAGTTGGTGCCGGCCTTCTGTCCGCTCTCCTGACCATTCTTGCCCATTCTGCTGCCGCTTCGTATTAGTGGTGGAGTGAACAAGGATACACGCCATTTGTTCGAGTGGTAACCGCTTCGACACAACGGCACAAAGCAGGTCCTCTCCTTGCACTGTCTCTTCGGCATTTTTTCATCGCCGCCGAATAGTTCTCGTAATTACAGGCACACGAACACAGCAGCAACGCACTCACTCTTTGACAACACCAAGAACAAACACGCAACGCTGTAATAACACTGAAAACGCCAACATAGAAACCGACGGAACAGCTGCGAAACTGATATGCGAAGCAGACGACACGCGCAGTCTGCACCCACCCGTGTGGCAGCGACCTCTGTCGGCCACCGTGGGCATTCATTGCAGGCGGCGCCACGCTCCTCCATTGAAAAGAGCGGGTGCACGGCACACTAGCCAGTATATTCTAGGCACTATAGAGGAGCCGAAAGTTGTTTACCCGCCCAGTGTTGCCACAACGCATAGCATCGCCGCTTTCTTTAAACTGCATCGGCACATGAATGTCTCAAACACATAAAAAAGACTAGAAATCATTTCTAAACAAAATTTTACGCGTTTTTAGAGTGTTCCGTAATTCAAAAGCGATAATAATTGTCCTTAAAGTTTTTTTTTTTTTGTCATGTGTTTCACGACAGCGCATTTGCCTCGTCTAGCCACACTGATAACGCAGCGACTCGCCGGCGGCGGCCGGCCTGTCTTCGCTCCATGTAGCGCAGCCCGACGAACATACGGCGTCGCGCCGCGGCAGATTTTCTGCCGCCCGAACTTCGTCGTGAAAGTTCGCTCCATGTATTCTGGCTTTAACGCGCTGCACACTATTGTGTTACACGCGTTGGCCTGCGGGAACCGTGACCAGCCGGAGGAAACACGAACTTCAAAGTGTCCTGCTGGATGCGAGAGGACTCGCGAGTAATCTGCATCGACAGCTGTCACGTGTTGTGTAGCCGTGTGGCTGTACAGCAAAGAGGAGTGCGGAGGCTAACCTTCGCACTTTCTAAAATTGGGCGTTTGGGTTATCTGGACAACCCTGCACACTTCCAACTAGTTTACTGTCAACAGTACTGGGTAGATGCCACAAACGCTGCAGTAGGCGCCACTGTATATATAGCTCAAGGATCCGCTCTACTGAGTCACTAGCAATAAATACTCAAGCCGTACAGCAGCGGCCTGAACAAATGAGAGAAGAACGTTGTGTGCACATCATGATTGCCCATACACAAAACATTTTACACCCTTCGGGGCTTTACCCCGAAGAAAATCGGTATCTACATTGCTTCCGTATCCTTTACCATTTTTTTTTCTTCAGAAACGTTGTGTCATGCTGACAGATGCGTTGTCACGATAGGTGCAGGTCACGCTGATAGGTGACCCGAAATTACTGGGAGCACTGCAAGATAGATGAGCACAGGGTCCAGAATATTTCGCTGCGCGTGTTCGAAAAAAGGTTTTGCGCTCACCGCTGTGCTGTTCTTGCTCAAATTTCGCAGAACGATCGCATTTTGGCATCGACTTCGTTTAGTATAACACTTGGCGCAGTTAAGTGCCTGGTTTTTAAGAAAAAAAGTGCAAATTATTTCAGGGAGGAAAGTCGCCTATTCCAGGACTGGAAAACACGCGGCAAACTCCTTGAAACACTGCTTTCTGCAAGTGACGGCAGGTGGCGTCACAAGTTTACGCTTGCACACAGAGTAGCAAAGAGGGCGCAGTTATCTGAAGAGGAAATAGGCCAAAAATAGGAATCTTATCGACAAAAGAAACAAGTGCAGGTCCTCGTCGAGGCTAAAGTAAAGCAGTCCTCTGATCGCTGGCTGGCTGAAGTTCGCGATGCAACTAAAGGGGGGTCAAGAAAATTCTGGAGCCATATAAGCTGGCTGGGTAAAGCGAATCACAGAAAGCAGGAACAGATTCACGATGCCGAGGGAAATTGTTTAGAGGGAGATGACGCTGTGAACTATATGGGTTCAGTTATAGCAGAGTCATTTAGGAAAGATGATAGGGTAATCGCCCCAAATGAGGGAGCAACACAGGATAGCATAATAGAAAACAGCTTATAACTGACCAATCTTAACTGCAAAAAGGTGGAAGCAAATGTTCTAAAATGCACGTCCGCAGGGATCATGGAGGAAGGCAGGGATAGACGAAATTCCAGTCAAGTTAATTAATGAGCTTGGCCCTAGAAGCAAGGAAACGCTGATAAAAGCATTGGAGGCAGTCATAACAAATAAGCAAATTCCGCACAGCTGGAAACAGAGTAAAATGAATTTGATTTATAAAGGGAAAGGTGATAAGAACATAAAATCCTTCCGACCAATTACGATAACATCAGTTATACATAGGCTGGCGATGCAGGCAGTGAAATTAAGAATGCAGTCATGGGTAGAAAGTAATAGAATACTCGGAAAACTTCAGAACGGGTTCAGAAGTGGTAGGCGCTTAGATGATAGCCTGTTCGTGCTTACCCAGTGCATAGAAATAGCTAAGGCGGAAAATAGACCTCTGTGTTTTGCCTTCCTGGACATAAGCGGAGCATACGACAACGTGAACAGGGAACTCCTGTGGAACATATGAAAAGATGAAGGTATCGGTCATGAGGTAATTGGTTTTCTACAGGAAATATATTGAGAAAATGTTGAAATAACATGGGAACTAAGAGTACGACAACTGTCGAGGTACACAAAGGATTAAGGCAAGGTTCTCCTCTATCACCGCTGCTGTTCATGCTTTATATGATAAGTATGGAAAGAAGGTTACAAGGCAGCAATCTAGGGTATAATCTGTCGTACAGATTAGGCGGAAGGGTTGTTGAGCAGCGACTACCGGGTTTAATGTATGCGGACGATATTGTTAGTAGATAGCCAGGAAGATTTGTAAACTCTGGTTAATTACTGTGGAGACAAAGGAGACAGTTTAGGTTTCAGTTTTAGTGCAGCTAAGTCCAGTGGGATGTTTTTCAACGATACAACTGACCAGTAGCTTACAATACAAGGCCGTGAAATACCCCGAGTGGCCGAATACAAATACATCGGGGTATGGATAAACAAAGGTCAGATGTACATGGAAAAGCACGAACAGACTCTCATGGCAAAAGGGTTAAGAGATTCCGGGATAAATAAACATAGGGCATTGTGGGGGTACAACAGGTATGAGGTACTGAGAGGTATTTGGAAGGGAGTAATGGGCCGGGGCTTACTTTCGGGAATGCGGTCCTGTGTTTAAGAGCAAAGGTTCAGTCGAGACTAGAAGTAAATCAGAGAGCTGTGGAAAGATTAGCACTAGGTGCTCACGGGAAAACCACAAACGAAGCAGTACAGGGGGATATGGGCTAGGCATCTTTCGAAGCACGGGAAGCTCAGAGTAAAATCTTATACGAAAAACGCCTGAGGAAATTGGATGATAAGAGGTGGACAGCTAAGGAATTTAAATACCCATACAGAAAGAGCGTTGACTCACAATGGCGGAAAAGAACTAGGAAGCTAACCAGTAAGTATGTCAGGCACGAGTACGAAGAAAGACAGAGCATTAAACGACAGGTAAAAAACGACGAAGGTAAAAATTGGATAAAATCAATGGAAAAGAAGCATAGTATGGAACTATATCGATACTGGAAACAGCAGATCAGGAAGGAAGCGTTTTATAACTCAAGAGGCAGTGCCCTACTGTTTGAAGCTAGGTCAGGATGTCTTAGAACGCGGAGCTATAAAAAGAAATTTAACGATGAAGAAGACACATGTACTGTGTGTGGTAAATATGTAGAAACAATAGAACACCTCATACTAAAATGTTATGGTATCCATCTCGATGTCTATGCGGGCACAGTCACGCTTCCTGAGGCCCTAGGGTTCAGAGATAACAATAGTCATGTAAATAAATATGCGGTGGAAATTAGCAAAAGGCGATTGGAGGTTTGGTGGCTCAAAAGCAGAGAGGTGACGTAAGGTTAAAAGGGTAGGAAGACATATTTAAAGAAAATGGGGAATTTTAATAACACACAACACAGGTAAACAAAAATAAAAAGCTGAGCATGGTGATAACAGCCATCACCCCTTTCAAAGGGGACGCTCCTACCTTTGCACTTTTTTAACAGCGGAGCGGTTTGAGCTTTAGTTTCGCCATGCAGCTTTACCAGAAAACTCAGCCCAGCTGTGCGCCGCCACGCGACCACCTGCGAGAGCACCGAGCCATAGGTGTTCCGTGACCGAGCCACTTAACCTCCTCGTACCCTACGCGCGTAGAGCGGAGTCGTGACGTCACAGGCGAGTAAAACCTCGGAACAGCTGGCGCCGCGACACGCCTCTCGCCTCCTCTGCTCCGTGCGTACGTGCCATGGGAAGACCGAAGAAAGTCCGGACGCCCGAAGAAGCGGCTTACCAGGAAGAGCGCCGTACTGCCAAGCGAGAAGCGGTGCGTCGCCGCCGAGATGATCCGGAAGACCGCGTCGAAGCTGCGGCTGAGAAGAGGCGACGCCAAGTCGAGGATTCCGAGTTTCAGTCCAGGGAACGCGAGTTGGCGCCTGAGCTTTCGATGTCGCCGAGAAAGCGATCCTGGCCTGCGACTGCTCGAAAACTTCCAGCGTCAAGCCCGCCGAAATAACTTAGCAAAACCTAGCATAACCTCGCAAAACTTAGGAACAACTTAACCAAGCCTATCATAACCTCGCAAAACCTAGAAACGAATTAGCCAAGCCTGCCATCAACTTAGCAGAACCTAGCATAACCTCGCAAAACCTGCAAACAACTTAAGCAAGCCACATAAAAGCTAGGTGATTCCATGCTCTGCTGTTGACTCCAGCCTTGCACCACTAGTGCAAGCTGCGCACATTTCTTTTTCTTAAAAACCAGGCAATTAACTGGGACAAGTGTTATACTAAACGAAGTCGACGCCAAAATGCGATCGTCCTGCAAATTTTGAGCAAGAACAGTGCAAAACCTTCTTTTCTTTTCTTTTTTTTTGAACACCCGCAGCAAAATATTCAGGACCCTGTACTATTTGGGGAAAATATAAGCCCTGTAAGATATATGAGTGTGTGCGTGCTTGTGTGTTTCGTTAGCAGCGCACTATCAGTGCCAATTCCGGAAGACCTAGTCTGTCTCCAGCTGCATGCACAATGTTCGAGAGTTCTATAGATGGAGGCGGTGCATCTGTTTGTTAGCAGCGCACACTATAGGTGTGTGCATGACCTCAGCGCCAATTCTGGAAGATCTAGCCAGTCTCCCATTGCATGCACAATGCTCGAGAGTTCTATAGATGGAGGCAAACTCTCATCCTCACACATGCAGAGCTTTCTAAATAACCGCCATATTGGCACCGCGTGCTCCAAGCACTCAACGCAATGCTAGCAGCGTTCAAAGAACTAATGTTTCGAGTGCTTCCGTCAAATTATATTGACAAAAGATTACACGTGTCATGCACCATCTTTACTACTCGTGTAATCTGAAGACAAAACTATGCCTATTGCTTTTCAAGTTGGATAATTGTCACGATTGTTGCTTCGCAGGTATCCAGCTGCAACTGGGCAACGTACGTTCCTCTGAACTTGACATATCTGGACGAAGACAGTGTCATGACGGCCACCATTGAAAATCTGGTGGCCAGCGACTGCCGGTGCTCCACCCGCCGATGATGGGCACCCAGTGTTGTGACGGCATTCTTTGGGCGGTTCCTGGCTGATCTCTGCGCACGCGTTCTGACGCGTACGTTGCACTATGGTCACTGAAAAAAGGCCTGGTATTAAGGCACCCCCGATCGGCCTCCAAACCACCGAACAAGTCGGCGCGCGGCCTGTGGAGTAAGCCAACGTTTGCTGATGTGCATACGAGCCAAACTAGGCTGCGCGCCCTCGCCAGCTTATCGACATACTCAATACCTTTTCCAGTGACCCTAGTGTGACGCTCTATATATAATCTTGTGTACCAGGCCTAGTGATGCTCGGGAAATATTTTCCGCAGATGCCGACTTTCGCGCTTTTCTTTGGGCAACAATCGAAGCTTGAAGCCGAAAGCCTTGGCGCCCTACCATGACTACGCGTGTAGGCCCCGAGCATGGGTTGCAGCGCAAGAAAACAACCAAGCGGTGGCCCAGTGCTGACTGAAACTGTCCGTTTGAAGCTTAGAATGAAGACACCTTTCGCAGCCAGACGCTGGCTTCGGCCGATTTTGCAATTGCTGTCCAGTGCAATAAGCATATATGACCCCAGAGATCAGTGCTGCCCTTGTCCTTTAGGGAACCGCTCATATCTGGTTGAATAAGATCTGGTTAAAAGAATTATTTTCTCAAAAGATATGCTTAGGAATTACCTCAGCCTTCGAGCCCTAATGCCCACAAACTGCTTTTTGCTAAAATATTGGTTTGGGTGATGCATTACTACTGGTGTGAAGCTTCACCCACTGCAGCTGTCCAAGTGCAATAGAAGTGTCAAGAGACACATACCGCCTTGATGCTTGCAGAATGTTACATGCTTTAGTAAAATCCAGGAACGCGAAAGTAATACTTCAAAGATGCCTGTACTTTGACTCTTCGACTAATTGGTATCAGATTGGAAATTGATTTTATCAATTCCATAAGCATATGCTCTTGCTTTAATAAATAATGTAATTAGCACCTTTAAAATTACCATGTGAAGTGAAGTGAGTTGTCAGTTCAATAATTGCTAGCTCAGACATGACAACGCACCTGGCTGTTTAGAAACATACAGACAACGTGGCATCCTCTCAGTCACACTGAACTCAAGACTGTACAAAACCTTTTTAGGCATTATTATGGTTGTGCTGTCAGATGCTGATGTTGCATTCAATGTCAGAAAAGGAATTCTAGTGAAAATGGAAAATGCAGCCAGACATTTCATTTGGTGTGCCCTGCCCCCTGCATGGTATAACACACAGTTGCAATGCCTGATATAGGCAACTATTGCAGTGGCAGACTGAACACACATAGAATATCATGGCCTGTACACCACTGACGAGGTATGAGAAACATGTGTTCCCTTTCAATCACTACTGTGATAGGAAGGAAGCAGAGACTGAGCAAGTTCTGCGCACCGACTCACTCAGTGCGCTAATGAACACAAGGAGACGGGTAACCTTTTGCTGCTTCGCGAGAAGTTCTCGCTGGCTTGTTAGATGGTCTTTCTTCTTAGTGGCATGATACTCTTGCAGTTCATTTCATATTTCTGACATGATTAAATGCCAGAAACCACCACACAATATAGGAAATTGTGTTTCTGCCATTATTGTCCCTGTAAACACTAGATCCTTTGCATGTTTTGTTGTGTAGTGTGTATACATGCCCATGTAAATAGCCACCTATGTCTTTAAGCTTATCTTCAAGCCATGTGAATTTTCATTTGAACGCAAACTACAGTCATAATATTGCATTGAGTGAACACAATGAGCGAACGCAACTTAGCAACATGTTATAGTTCCACATTATATTTTTTGAGTGGTAAAGAACAAAAATTCAAAGTTGGAAAACATTAATAGGGTTACCGTGCGCAAGATTTCACAAAACTACTTCTTTTATTAACAGAATATTGTACATACTGATAACAAGTAGTAATAACTGACATTAGGCCACTGTCAATATCTGCTCCATTCAATAACATATGCATACTGCATCTGTTCAGTGTCTTCTCTCTTTAATAAATAGGCACCATATGTTAAGCTCTTACATTCTTGAAACCACACATTTAAAATCCATGAAGCCTTACATTTATTTGATAAGCAGTATACATGCACAATCAGCTGTTGCCACTTGGCAATAACCATATGAAAAGTACAAACCATCAAAAACAGTGGTATGCTGTAAACAGACAGTGGTATGTTGTAAAGTGTACCTCAATTCACATTTCGCATTCACAATTTTTCGCACAGTGAAAAACACCAAACTGCTAAAGTGAACAAATAAAGATTGTGATAGTATACAAAATGCCGTTAACCAAACGTGCAGATAGAGTGCTCTTTACAACTTTTATTTGCACACGCTTGGTCCTTCAACTAAACTTACAAGTTTATCAGTTACAGGAGTTTCATGAAATCATAAGAACGAAGTACAAATATTATTGCAGTCACGTATCCAAAAGCTCTTGAACCTCTTTACTGCTTCAATTACTCAACTTGTTCTTCATGAAGTCATTAGCAAAGTGTTGAGAACATGGTCTGATATGTAAATATTTGTTTTTCATTTATTACTGTGAAATGAGTTTTCCCACTACGAAAGCTAATATATGTCGTCAGCTCTGCATGACAGCTTTGACTAGCCACTTTTACTGGCCACCAGCAAAAGTTGGTGTAAAGACTTATTTCCTCTCAAGTTGTTCTGAACACATATCAGGGCTCAAAAACATTGAAACAGCACTTAGTTTCTTTCTAGACTTTCTGAGATGTCAATCTGAAAGTAAAAACACTACGCATACTAAGCTTTGCAAACTGAAAAGTGATAATGCATATTTACAGTGCCCTCTCGTTAAATGTGTTATTCTTTTTTTAGTTGTGAGTTGTTTTTTATAAGTAGCAAAACTTGTTGCCATAGATATGCCTTGTGCCCCCAGTTGTTATAATGCATGGCTTGCTATTGTATATATGCAACTTAGAATCATGACCCCATATTTGTAACCTTTTAAAAATAAAGTGTTTTTCACAGCCTCAGCTCTGCAAGTTGTTTTGATGTGCAACAACAACCACGTAAGGCATAACAGGATGTCTAATGATTTACAAGCTCCCTGGGACTCTGCGTTTTGAGAAATGAACAAAGTCAACAGCAACATCTGCCGAGTCACGTTTGTGAAATGTGTACAATCTATCAATGTTATAGCGAAGCTCTGCCACCACCCTGCAGTTGACACCCCATTCCTCAGATTTCTTCTTAATGTGCTGCAAAATAAACAAAGAAAAGGCACCCAATTAAGAACATGACTAACAGTTGAATTAAATCAATAGACAACACTATATCAATAACAGCATCAAGGGAGGATCTTCAAAACTAAAATCAACAGACGAAATGGATATACGTATATAGAAGACCAGGAATGTACAAGAATACAAGAGAGCATACTAACATTTGGCTCACTAGTGAACCAGGCCTAAAGGTGGCCTTTCTTCAAGGGAAAGAGAAAATTCTATGCATTAGAGACATACTTTTGCACTTCCAGCTACTAAACTTCGTTAAAATTTGACAGCCTCACGAAAAAATTTAGGAAGTGCCAAAACCCATGTGGCCTCGTGAGAAGGCCAGGCAACCCAAGGTGTCATATCAAGAAAGTTCTCAGTCATTCAACTCAAAAAGTGTTCAGCAGTGTGCTGTGGGAAGCTTAACACTCGAGTAAGGAAGGAAAGTATTTTGAAGGCCTGGTGTTAAACTGAAGCATCAATTCGTCATCAGCTTCACCATCGAGCAGCCAAAAAGAAACTCATTTCAGTTCAATGGTTTCATAATTTTCAAAAGCCTCTTCGTAACATGGATATAACAGGATTCCATCCCCTCGTACCTTGCAGAAAAAGCATGTACGGAAACAGCCTATTCTTCTTCCAAAGAGCAAGATAGTGCAAATACCATAGGTGTACAGAACAACACATGGCTTCTACTTGTTTTGCCTTTCTGGTAGGTGCATTTAGCTTGACAGAAATAACACTAATAAGAAGTGGTTCACAATAGTGTATCAGAAGAAGTGCATTTCCTAAGAAGGATGTAAAATCTTTGCAGACAATAACTGTAAACAGAGCATTATTGCAAACCAGACATGTGCATACTTGGTTTTTGCAGGTGCAATCAACAAGGTAATTACCTAAGTGAAGCCTGCACAGCAACACATACAGTATCAGGTAGCAGTTTCATAACAATGTTACAATATGGTTTTTTTAGGGATTTAAGATTTTTAACGTTAATTCAGTACAATTTTGCTCCATAGCTTTTTTTCTTCAAGGCATGACAGTGACAAGATCAGAATTGGAGAACACATATATATGTAGAAATAAGAGCAGGAATACTTCTGCACGGAATTCCTGTCCCCTCTCCACATATCAATTTATATGGTTTTCATAAACAATTTGATCATGCGGAGCACTCCAAACTTTCAGTTTATTATGTGCCTACATGTGCTAACTTTATGAACTGTCACGCATTGCCTGGCTGAGTGGTTAAGTAATACAATTCAAAAGAAACTTTGTCAGATCTATGAGAACTGAAATTACACAGAAGTGTATAAAAGCATTATCAGTGATGGCTAAATATCATAAATCATATGGGCATTTACAGTGCAATTTAAGCCGGAATGTTCCCACCTGAAACACACTGACATAGGAGACATCGTTGTTTACTCCAATGTAACATAGCCATCGACTCACCTCTCTTGTTGAAGTTTTATGCAAACTGTAAACAGATCCTGATGACATGAAGAGCGCTGCCTTCAGAAAAACCATGTCAAGGCCTGCAGAAATGGCTTCTTACATTGAGTATGTAGCAGAGAGCTGTTAGGGCACATAAATCTACCAATGAGAATACTAAAGAAGTCTGCTTGTTAATAATAATAATAATAATAATAATAATAATAATAATAATAATAATAATAATAATAATTATTATTATTATTATTATTATTATTATTATTATTACATTTTTAATGGGCTACCAGAAGAACTTTTTGCTATAAACTCTATGCGGAACCTAAAAACCCACTTGAGAACATTGAGTTGATTCTTTTGTTCTTTTGCAGTTGATGCTTAGACGTATGAGATTATGTATTATAAGCTTTGCTTCCTTGGAGTTAGTACGGATGTCCTTGGTACTGGCTTTGTGATTGCCTTGTTTTTCTTTTCTTCAGCTGAACCTATTGTTCCTTTCAATGTTTTGCTTGTTGTTGCCATTTTGTAACCTCTGCCGCAAACTGCCGGGCCCAGTCCTTCAAGCCTCCTGTTGGCTTTGACGGGCCTGAACCTCTCTGTATCCTCTACAAAGTGGCAATAAATATTATTATTATTATTATTATTATTATTATTATTTCCATCTAACTGATGGAGGAGGCTGCAAGTAAAAGTTGCTCCAGTAGAGGCAGCTTGACGAAGCCCGCAGCCCCCCTTTAGAATATTCGGCAACAACAATTCATACATGCGCACACATATGCATTATACATATATATATACACACATGTACCCACATACACGCAATACACATACACACACATACCCATAAATACATTGTTTAACGCAATACAACTGACACAAAAAAGGCGACAGGACAAGGCGCTTGTCCTGTCGCCTTTCTTGTGTCCATTGTATTGCGTTAAACAAAGTATTTATGGATCCGCACCAACTAGCCCACCAACGCATTGTGCTGAACACACATACCCATATACATACAGAGCTACTGGTGTCCAGATCAAAAATACTTGGGTAGCTTGTGTAGTTCTCATGGTGAAAACAAATGAAATAAGTAGACGCCGCTGAACATATATATGTGTGTATATTATTAGTATATATATATGTGTGTGTGTACAATTATAATTTTACGTTTCCTCCATTAAATGTATTTAAATCTCATGCTATTAGGAATCTCAATTCCTAAGCATTTAGTGCGTGACAGAAGGTATGAAGAACTGCCCCCTTGGAATGTGATGATCTAACAGGCATGACCGGCAACGAACAGCTAGAACTTAGCATGGAGAGCAAGAAAACTATATTTACATGCAGTAAGTGTCTCATGACTCATACGAGGACAAACTATTATTTTTTACTATGCTCAGATTGTTTCATGGGCTATATTGAGGATGAAATATGCATATATACGTGTGTGTGCGTGCGCGTGTGTGTCCCAAAAAATCATGATACAGTGCTCGCTTTATCAGCATATTAATTTTGTCCCGATCCTAAAGCTTCAGACCATGTTAATTAAAAATAGTCAAACTGCGACACCAATGGTTGTTTTTTGATTACATCTACATTCCTCAGACTTGTTTGGACAACTGAAACATGCAAGCCACTTTACAGATGACTGACTGCATATGTTTGCAATGCAACTTTCTAGCCCAAACTGATAAAATGCTAATTTCAGGATCTCTGAACCCAGGTACACTGATAAATTGAAACAGACAAATATACAACTTGAACGAATGTTCCCCATGGTGCAAATTATATTTTCTTTTAAATGCAGCACAGCAGACCAAAAAGGCCAGCAAAGCATGAAAGGAGGAAGTGAACTGGCATGACCCCAATATTCTTACAACCAGCGAAAAGGGGGCCAGAGATTTTTCAAGCAGCAAAGTGCAATTCTTTCTGTCACTCGCTATTTCTTGTGGAGAAATTAAAGCTCCTTCTTCCTTTCAAAATAACATTTTTATATGCCAAGTTTATGACACTGGTGAAAAGCTTGCACTGCCAGAATCTCGCTGTTACATACCCTTCAGAAAAGAAGTGTAAGCAATGACAGTATAAGGCATGGAAACATTGAATAACTGTGAAATGATATGCCCAGTTATTCAATGCCACAAAAGTGCAGTAGTTAGCTAATGTGCCTTAGGAAGTGTTCGATTGGGATAAAAATCAGGGAAAAAGACACATACACAAGATATGAGAACTTCACAGCGCAAAATATGGTTTGCTTTTGTCGAGCATTCATCCTGCCATTTGTACAGCCTTGTATCTTACGTACGCATGTTTTTCTCATGACTCATGACACCTAACACATAAATAATCGCCTCCTCCTGCGCTCATCTTCAATGTGAACAAGGGACCCATAGCATTCTTGAAATGTCATTTTATGTTTTATTCATCTTGAACCTTAGGTGAGTGCCAGTTTATTTGACAATGCATCACCCTTACCTGACGAGTTTTCATCGAACTTTAGACCATGTTTTTCTCCGACTTTTGTGTTAGTTGGCCATGTAGCAACTTGCCCAGTGCTTAGCCATGTTGGGATCCTAAGTAGCTAAGTCTCTCCTAAAATCCTAAGAAGATCCATAACAGTGACAACACATGGTTAATTAAATTATGGGGTTTTACGTGCCAAAACCACTTTCTGATTATGAGGCATGCCGTAGTGGGAACTGTGGAAATTTCGACCAGCTGCGGTTTTTTAACATGCACCGAAATCTAAGTACATGGGTGTTTACGCATTTCACCCTCATCGAAATGCGGCCACCGTGGCCGGGATTTGATCTCGCGACCTCATGCTCAGCAGCCCAACACCAAAGCCACTGAGCAACCATGGCGGCTTACAACACAACACGTGGTGCTCATTCTTATTTCAGTCCTTGTCCTTCTAGTGCTACTTAGGATCCCAGTACAATAGAGAAACTAGCCCGAATCACCACCTTAACCTTGTTGTTCAGGCAGTACTATGAACATTTTCGAAAACGCAGTCGGCATGACATGCAGTTAGAGGACATTTATTCATATTGATCTCAATCCTTTTCAATAAGTTGTTTAAAAAATTTCAAACTGGCATGCTGTGTGAAGTGCACCAAACGTAATTTGTTGTCTAATCTTGTTTCCACAAAAAAAATTTAAAAAGTACAGTTGGCATCAAGAATTCCGATAATCAAGACTAGATACTGCAATTGAGACTAAGAACCATTTTGTTTGCTACTTCTAGAACAAAAACAAAAACTATCACACAGCTGCTGCCTCTACTACCACATCGAAAATTTATTTTCGGCTCAAACCAGGGTATGCAAGTCTTTATTTTTTCACTTACCCTTCGTCCTAGTGCCGAATGGAGGGTTCATAACTACGGTGTCAAATGCATCTTTCCATCGCATGTCTGGCGTCAGTGCAAGGTCCCACTGTATCATGTCCACTGTACTTATATCCATTTCCGTGCAGTTTTGCAAACAAATTTGCAAGGCGGCAGCATCGATGTCGAATCCAACTATATGTCTGGTAGCAAGCACAAAACCAAAATGATTCGCTTACATTCAGCTCAACAAAAGCTTACTCGACTATTTCAATCGTTTTATACCCGTGTCACACGGGCGTTTGGAAGGCCTTCCAACCAATAGTCAGTTGACTCAAAGGTCAAGTTCGAGCTGCTACACGGGCGGTTTCGAAGGCCGCCGAGTCAATAGTCTATCGAGTCAACGGAGCACCCTGCAACTCTATCGAAATCTCGATGGCCTTTGAGCAACGGAAGCGGAAACAGCGCGAACATGCCCTTTCGTTCACAGTGTGCTCGTACTCGCGGTTAGAAAGAACAAATCAAACCAAATGCTCTAAAAATACTATATATGAGTGTCATTCATTATTTAATAAAGTGTTTTTGCCACTTGACATGTGCGAACACACACCAAAATGAGCGCCGCATCGAGTGGCGCAAACGTTGCCGCAGTTTCGCTACTCAACAACTTAAAAACTAAACATATATGTATGGCAATGTATAAACAAACATAAAAGAAATTATAGTATATTTAAATGGTTTCAATGTTGCTTACCTTTTCGTGACATGAAAACGAAAATAAAGATCCACATCGCCACACCATTTTGCGAGAAACGCCTGAACCACTCAACGGCCTTTCAAAAGTGCCGTGTAGCAGCGCGACAACTCCTTTGAGTCGATAGAGTTGTGGCGTTTCAAAGGCCGTTGACTGGAAGGCCTTCCAAATGTGCCCGTGTGACACAGGTATTATTGTTGTACAAGGCTTTTTGGTGAAGATGTTAGAATAGATAGACGAATGCCCTAAAAGCTCTCAGCTGCAAAATCTTGGTCAAGTCGAACTTACATTTATATATAACAGCAGCCAGCACTGAAGCTGTAAGTACTGTCAACTTTTCTTTTTGAAGATATGAAAATATATATGCAATCTTACTTGCTTCATCAGGCGCCAGCGACTTTAGATTACACGTAACTGCAAAGCTAGTGCTGGCATCAAAACTGATGCGACAATCGCAGCATCCCCTTTCGCACGAGAGCAACACAGAAGCACTTCTAGAAAAACAGCGCAGGAACAGGAGCGATAAACGACTGAACACAGGCGCTGTTATAGAATGATAAAAACAAGTAGTGTGAAAGTGCACGGTGTAGAAGATGCACTGCACAAGAGTGTACACTGTAATGTACCGCGCAACAATTGGTGCTGTTTCTTTTTTCTCGAAATGTTGCTCAACCAACTCGACCAATTTAGCTATCTAGTACACTGCAGCAGCCTTCTGCTTATGTTTTTCAGCGACTTATGACAAATACGAAAACTCACCCCGCGTTCAGAACAGCAGCACCTATGCTCAGTATCCCTGCACCGCAACCAAGATCGGCCACCAATTTGCCTTCGATTTCCCCTTGGCTGAACACATGATGCATCACGTGTGCTGCGTAGAAACAAGAGACGCAAGAAAAAAAATGTTGGTAATCGAAAATTTATATAGAAAGGCAGCGTTCTGCTCTGTTGTGCTCAATTTCTTTGAAGCACCAAAAAAGCGTCTTTAAAATGACACGATCGTGAGCAGCGTGAATAAAAATTGCACGCGCAAGAGTTAACAAAGTTTAAACATTTATGTCAAAATAGAAATAGTGAGCGCACCTGCAATGTCCGGTGGCGTCGGGTACTGTTCCAAATGAACGTTCGGAGAATTAAAAGTATCAACATCATCCAGGATGCTCTTCAGATGTTTCAGCTTCATTACAGCAAAGACAGGGTGAAAATTCCAGGCGGTTACCGGGATTTTCGATCGCTACACGCACATGAAGTACTTGTCTGTGCTCATGAATATCACTCTGAGCATAAAAGAGGACGAGCAAGTTAATGACATCGCCGACAGCACGCACCACCACAACAGCTTCCTAAATGGTGAGCACGCACAACGCTTTCACTGGAGGCCGCCATGTTTATTACATAGTTGCCAAGATACCTTGCATCAAGCCAATGATCAAGCGCTAACTAGCCTATATCATATAGCACTTCCGACGGCGCTGTGCAAATGTTCTTTTTTTTCATATAGTATTTAAAACAACATAAAGCAAAAACATTAACAAAATTTACAAGATGTCCAAATTGAAGTCCCAGGTGCGTTCGATCCAAATGGGCCGCGAAGTTTTGGGCGAAAAGTGGTCTATAACAACGTTGTTCTAGAACGTATCGTCACCGACATCAGCAAAAAACGGTTTCGAGCATAGAGTTGTCTACAAGAATTTTTGTAGGAAACTCTATGGTTTCGAGCATTTTTTCGAGCATGATGGTTTCGAGCACGACCTACTGAACTCCAGACCTGCACAGATCTCCATCCTCCAGCACGCCTGGTCTAGTTCGCCCCTTTCGCGCGCTAGGGAAAGAACGTACGAGCAGAGTGGCGCTAGTTATAACCTGTTCGCTGTCGTCTGCTTCTGCGATCTGTTCAGCGCTTGTCTTGCCATTTCGGCAGGTACGAATCGCTTGTATTGGCGGTAAAGGATTAAATTCACAAATAAACAAAAGAAAACATATTTGCGAGCGCTTTGCGTTTGAATAGTGAAACTAGAAGAGGAGGAGCGGTGCAAGAAATGTAAACAACGAGCATAGGTGGCAGCTGCAATGCTAGATCGACGGCATAAATTTCCCTTTTCTAGCCTCCGTAAGAGAATGGAAAAATTGTTTAAAAAGATTCATAGGATAATCTAGCTTTTTTTAGTTGATTACAGATAGCCTAATGCCGTAGATGACGTTAGGATTTACCGCTGTGTGCCGTCGTGAAAGGCAGATGATCTGATAAAAGTATAGTAAAAGTATTCACGACTAAGTCCTCCGCCCGATATGTGCAATAGGCTGATCGATTCTGTTTCAAGGGAAGGTGAGCATATCTTGTTTTTAATGTCGTTAGATGTCTAGCTCAGTAGAAAGCTTGCAAAAAATTAAGCGATCCCAGTGGTTTAAAACGTGCTGCACTGCAGGCCTTAAATCGTGTCAGGGAACTCTTTTCAAACTGTAAAGCTAGCGTTTCTGCGTGGTACGGCGGCAGCATAACGGTGGTGCTTAAGGTACGTACGCAGTGAAGCTGTGTGTGTAATTCACTTTTTGAACTCACGACCCATTCACGGACAACCTTTAAAAATTAAAATGAGTGGTAGTCGTTCTGTCGTCGGGCATTATGGTGGTTTCGAGTTTCTAAAGAGCGCAGAAGCGAATTTTACAACGTGTACAATGAAACTGTTGTGTACGTTGCGAACTCTATACACAATGTGATTTAAAATAATCTGCTTGAAAAAGGCAATAGGAGCAGCTATTTAACGCTATTTTAGAGAGCAGCGGACTACACGCTCCGACATGTTTTAGGTTCGGGCAGTCAACTTTTGGAGCCAAGTGACCGATCAAAGCCTTGTGACATCACTGTCACTGTGTTAGCAAAAATCATCAACTAGACAAGCAGTTCGTCACAACACAACAGCTGCCGTACTAAATACAATGCCGCACAGCCGCCCACCGCGTAGCAGACGAACAGGTTATAAAAGCGCCACCTACGGCCGTCAGTTGAACGAAAGTGGGCGCAAGCTGCTCCCATAGAAGCCGGATATCTGTGCAGGTCTGGTATAGTGTACTAGAACACAGTTCAGTGGGCCAATCGGCTGGGGCGGCGCATAGTTTGCAGTGAGGCGCGCGGCGACGAAAAATACTGTGGCGGCGCTGCCATCGAACTATATTGAGCCGCATCGAGGTCACGCCGTTCGAAACTGCTAGCGATACTTCTAGGAAGGGTCATTCGTACTACTTCACGCGCAGATATACGCGTTCAGACCACTCAAACGGCGTTTACATTAGGATATAACATGTATTTATGCCTTAGCAATAGATTCCTTTCTTTCTCTTCTTTATTTCATTGTATGTATATTTTTTTATTCCGCTCGGTGATTGCGCGTGCATTGCGGCCGCAGTGTCGATTTTCCTTCTACTACGTTATTGCAGGGTTCCCTTTAGAGAACGAATATTTTTCTTGTTCTTCAAGCAGCCTGTATCTCTCACGAGTATTGTTGCGCAATAGTTTTTCATCAGTAGGTCTCGCGAAACGCAGACGGAAAAACATATCTAAGCTTCCTGCTCGCTGCTTCACATAGAAGATGTTTGCCCCATCCGGCACCCTGCACTCAGATCTACGGGCAGTATTCTTATAGAAAAAAAAAAAAGAAAACGGCAGTGCAACATCCCATTCATGTTTCCGTGTTCCTAACGTAATACAATGCGGAGTAATTCGTAGGGTTTATTTTATTGCAGTCGTACCTCAGGCGCCGAAAATAGTTGTGGGTAGCCATTATACATGCATGCTAATCTTTGGCCCGTAAGCCATGTGAAATTTTTTCTCCAGTACATGCTTAACAACAACAATGAAAACAAAAACAAAAGAGGGTCCTGGTAGCCTAATTAGTCGCTACATAGAGGATACGGCGTTGCGCTGCTAAACTCGAGCTCACGGGTTCAAACCATGTCGCGGAATTCGATGGGAACGAAATGGAAAAAAACACTCGTGTACTTCTGTATAGGGGCACGTTAAAGAACCCCAGTGGTGAGAAGGTGAGAACCGAACAGGGTGCCTCATAACCGTATCGCCAGACGTAAAACGCTAGAATTTCTTTAATTGTATACTGTCAGGATTGGGGGCTCAATCCCATCGCTCGTGATCCGTTGTCAAGATTGGAGTCGGGCATGAATTAGAAGGTAGCTGGCCCATGCCGTCGTCCAACTTATCCACGCTGAGGACGTTGATGGAGGGAAGGACTGCTTCTCATCGAGAACGAGGAATATGGGTTTATTTACAGTATTTATATCAGTCTAACATGACTGTTTGAGAAAGTACATCAGACTAACATGACTGCTTGAGAGAGAGTCTCAGTCCAACATGACTGCTTAAAAGAAGTGTGTCGAGCATCCGCAAAACAGCAGTTTTGAAACACTCGGTCCTCCCGCGATACAAGGTGATGCGAACGTTCGTTTAGTCATCGCAACTAGCCGCCTCCCCGCAGGACGGTCTACACACACAAATGCACACACGTGCGAAGGTCCGGAACCGACGTCAGAGGGGCCCCGTAGAACTCGGAGCCGTTCTGGGTAGCGCGTTGTCTTGCGTCTTGGTCGGTGCATGGGAAGCAGCGCCAAACGGCGTTCCCGTGGCAACTCACGCACCCGTAGCAGATCAAGTCCGCGTTGGGGAGTTTGGGAACAATAGTTGGCCCGCCGAACTCATTCCGTCACAACGGCGATGAGGCTAGAGGTTGGCGGCGGTTTCAGCACAAAGCCTGCTTCACCGAACGCATCCTAGCTGAAGCGACGGAGAGTGGGGGATGCGCGTCTTGTACCCCGACACAAAGTCGATTTAGTCACTCAAACAGCTGCTCACATCCAGCCATCCGGATAGCAGGGTAGCTACCAACCGCG
Source organism: Dermacentor andersoni (assembly GCF_023375885.2). NCBI lineage: Eukaryota > Metazoa > Arthropoda > Arachnida > Ixodida > Ixodidae > Dermacentor > Dermacentor andersoni. Next base: position 27,412,576 of record NC_092815.1, read on the forward strand.
CCCCAAAACTCCTCCCTGAGAACGGCCTCTCGCGACGGGACCGTTCCACACTCCTTCGTCTGCGCACGGGCTCCGTGTGGACGGCAGCTAGGCTCCATGCCAAGGGACGCATCGCCTCGCCGGCCTGCAGAAGGTGCGGTGACGCCGAGACCCTCGAGCACCTACTCTGCACCTGTCCAGCACTAGCCCAGGAGCGCGCTCCAGTCACTGCCACCTACCGACGGTATGGACTTCCGGCTACCTCAGAGACACACCTGCTCTTCCCGGCCCGCTACCACCTCCCAGCACTGGCAAGCCTGCTTGAATATGTGTACACAAACGGCCTCCTAGATCGCCAATAGACTCCGGCCTCGCACGGCCTCTGCCCGAGCGCCGGCCATCGCCCCTGGATGATGCTGACGTCTGCTGCCTAAAACCAATCTCTCCCTTTCCCCCTCTATCCTCTCATCTTTCTTTCCCCGCCCCCATTCCCCATTACGCTGCGCCGTGCTCCCATATGGGCTGCAGAACTGAGCGTATTTTCCCCCTCCAAAATCACGAAGAAGAAGATTTAGTCACGCTGTGGCTAGAGGTTGGCGGCGATGCTCCCGAGATGTTGCTTCCCCAGTCGCATCATCATCATCATCATCATCATCATCATCATCATCATCATCATCATCATCATCATCATCATCATCATCATCATCATCATCATCATCATCATCACCATCATCATCATCATCATCATCAGCCTGGTTACGCCCACTGCAGGGCAAAGGCCTCTCCCACACTTCTCCAACTACCCCGGTCATGTACTAATTGTGGCCATGTTGTCCCTGCAAACTTCTTAATCTCATCCGAACACCTAACTTTCTGCCGCCCTCTGCTACGCTTCCCTTCCCTTGTAATTCATTCCGTAACTTTTAATGACCATCGGTTATCTTCCCTCCTCATTACGTGTCCTGCCCATGCCCATTTCTTTTTCTTGATTTCAACTAAGATATCAATAACTCGCGTTTGTTCCCTCACCCAATCAGCTCTTTTCTTATCCCTTAACGTTACACCTATCATTCTTCTTTCCATAGCTCGTTGCGTCGTCCTCAATTTAAGTAGAACCCTTTTCGTAAGCCTCCAGGTTTCTGCCCCGTACGTGAGTACTGGTAAGACACAGCTGTTATACACTTTTCTCTTGGTGGATAATGGCAACCTGCTGGTCATGATCTGAGAATGCCTGCCAAACGCGCCCCAGCCCATTCTAATTCTTCTGATTATTTCAGTCTCATGATTCGTATCCGCAGTCACTACCTGTCCTAAGTAGATGTATTCCCTTACCACTTTCAGTACCTCACTACCTATCGTAAACTGCTGTTCTCTTCCGAGACTATTAAACATTACTTTAGTTTTCTGCAAATTAATGTTTAGACTCACCCTTCGGCTTTGCCTCTCCAGGTCAGTGAGCATGCATTGCAGCTGGTCCCCTGAGTTACTAAGCAAGGCAATATCATCAGCGAATCGCAAGTTACTAAGGTATTCTCCATTAACTCTTATCCCCAATTCTTCCCAATCCAGGTCTCTGAATACCTCCTCTAAACACGCTGTGAATAGCATTGGAGAGATCGTATCTCCATGCCTGACGCCTTTCTTTATTGCGATTTTGTTGCTTTCTTTATGGAGGACTACGGTGGCTGTGGAGCCGCTATAGATATCTTTCAGTATTTTTACATATGGCTCGTCTACAGCCTGATTCCGCAATGCCTCCATGACTGCGGAGGTTTCGACTGAATCAAACGCTTTCTCGTAATCAATGAAAGCTATATATAAAGGTTGGTTATATTCCGCACATTTTTCTATCACCTGATTGATAGTGTGAATATGGTCTATTGTTGAGTACCCTTTACGGAATCCTGCCTGGTCCTTTGGTTGACGGAAGTCTAAGGTGTTCCTGATTCTATTTGCAATTACCTTAGTAAATACTTTGTAGGCAACGGACAGTAAGCTGATCGGTCTATAATTTTTCAAGTCTTTGGCGTCCCCTTTCTTATGGATTAGAATTATGTTAGCGTTTTTCCAAGATTCCGGTACGCTCGAAGTCATGAGGCATTGCGTATACAGGGTGGCCAGTTTCTCTAGAACAATCTGCCCACCATCCTTCAACAAATCTGCTGTTACCTGATCCTCCCCAGCTGCCTTCCCCCTTTGCATAGCTCCCAAGGCTTTCTTTACTTCTTCCGGCGTTACCTGTGGGATTTCGAATTCCTCTAGACTATTCTCTCTTCCATTATCGCCGTGGGTGCCACTGGTACTGTATAAATCTCTATAGAACTCCTCAGCCACTTGAACTATCTCATCCATATTAGTAATGATAGTGCCGGCTTTGTCTCTTAACGCAGACATCTGATTCTTGCCAATTCCTAGTTTTTTCTTCACTGCTTTTAGGCTTCCTCCGTTCCTGAGAGCACGTTCAATTCTATCCATAATATACTTCCTTATGTCAGCTGTCTTACGCTTGTTGATTAACTTCGAAAGTTCTGCCAGTTCTATTCTAGCTGTAGGGTTAGAGGCTTTCCCCAGTCGCAACTGGTTGGCAAACTTGCACTGCAGCTGGCCGTTCTTAACAATACAAATGAAACTATTCTCGAGTCTGATTTCTGAGAAAAACATGTTACGCTTGTCTTATATTTCATTACTAAATTTATAATGTCATTCCCAACTCTACGTCCGCTCAACTAAGCAGCTTCTATATTATAAACGGCTTCTATCAGTTATCCGGTGCACTATCATAAGAACAATAATAAAGCAAGTAAAGGAACCGCATGGCTCGCATACACGTAAATATATTTGTAGGTCTGCTGTGTTCATTGAAAAACGTAAGTGTGGTACCACATTGGGCACGCAGTTTTAATGGCTTGCAGACACGACTGTAAAAAAAAAAAATGTTTTCCTTGCATGAATCAAGTTAGCAGATTTACACACTGTCCCAAAACGGGGCGTTTATATTGAATGACAGCTAGGAACGTGTTCAGCAGAACCGATTAGCACCCGTGCTTTAATTCTCTCAGGAACTGGTGTGCCTCTGTGCAACAGTCACAACTTTCCAGCAGCACAATAATTCGGAACAGGATTCCTCTCTTGTATCAGCCCCTCACCTTCCATACTTCAAAAGTGCTTTTATTCGTTACATTCGAACGCAAACGGCTATTCAATACTTTTTAATAGTGAATTCTGAAGTCGAATACGATCTTATAGCAAATACCATTAGATTAGACTATATGTTTCTACTTCATTTCGCCTGCTGGAACTTTGAAGGAGATCACCAGACAAGCCACGGAGATTACTTTGGTAGACTTCTCGGTCTCCCCGATTCAGTCTGAGTACATATGCAGTATATTTCCCTCACACTGTTGTTAATATTACCGTCCAATAATTGCCTTGATTCCTTTTCTCGGAAAGTCAATTGGTTCACCTGGGGCTGGTGCAGCTTTTAAAACAAACATGCTTATTCCGGACGGGAGTTCTCACTTTTTCAATCAGTGCATTTAGAACATTTTATCATTTTTCTCCTGCATACATGTCGTGGAGATATATGTCTATGTACCCTTAGATTTACCTAGCAGTACATTGGTCATTTGCATCTCTTCGCGTCGCGCAGTTAATGAACCTAGTTTGTTTCACTATAATATTGTTTTCTTTGATCGTTGTCCCTGATCAACATTCCACCAACAAGAAACCCGCGTCAAATGACGATATCAATAACGTTTTCTTACGTAGCTTCATGTGTCAGGCTGCCTCTGTGGCAAAAATTACGTGTTACGTTTAGAAAACAATGTTAAAAACAGCAGTTCACCTGGGTAAAACTACAATTGGTACCGGCCGATAAAAGTTGAGTGCGCACCAATGCAAGTAAAAACATAAACAATTTTACTGCACAGACTTTTTGCAAGAAAAACTGGGCGTCCGCCAGCGTCCGCGCAACGAACGCGCTCGCTAGCAGACGACGGACTAGACAACGACATCAGAATTGAAGATGTCGTGTTGTATAACACATGCCTGAAATATATATACGTGGCAAAAATGTGTTAATCAAAATTTGCAGTGGAAATAAAGCACTATTATAAGAGCGTACGCGCGAAACTGGTCTCAGGGCCCGCAGCGAAATTACGTTGAATACGCCGCGAAACACGTTTCCAGCCCTGTCCACTTCGCTCGCAGTGGCTGCAGTGGCTGCATAGTGGTCAAAATCCGGGCGGATGGATGTTATGAGCGTCCCCTTTAGAACAGGAGGGTGGGTTGCGCCACCAGGGTCTTGCTATATATTGCCTAATGTCCTACTTATAGGTTAATCAACAAAAAAAGAAAGAAGAGCACTATAAACTCTTACAACCAAATTTTTCCGATCCCATATTGCGAACTGTGCTTTTGTACGTCTCCGTTTTTTCAATGCTCATAGGAATCTATATAAATAATACAAACCCATGCTCATAGGAAGGCGCCCTCTAGCGTTTAATTGCGGATCTAAAAGGCTATGCTTTTTCTGGTTGGAAAAGGCAGAAGCGATTTTAGGAGACGAAACACTCATAGACGTCGGGTTTTGGACACTACCTATTGCAAAAGCTGTAAACGTCATAGGCGTCACATTTTGAACAGTTTCTTCGTAGCAGCAAAAAATTATCTCTAATGCTCTTCTTTTGCTGATTGCATGCGCGATAAGATACTGCAGGAGCCGAAACACGTCATGGCTGCCATGCTTTCGACACAGCCGATTTGTCCAAAACCTGACGTCCACTACGTATTTTTGGCTCTCGCAGTCGCTTCCGCAGCATGCAGTATGCAAAAGCATGGCCTTCGAAATCTGTATTTGTATCCGAGGGGTTCGAGGCTAGGGCTTGGATTTGGACACCACCTTTTGCATGCGAAAAGTAGTAAATTCGGCAAATCGCACCAGTGCGCGCCGGGGCTATATTTGCCGAATTCGCCATAAATTATTACTGCAAGTACTACATTACTTGAAAAGGAAAGTTTGTGGCTGTAAAGGAATCAGCAGCATTTTACGTTCAAAGGTAAAGGAAAAAAGAAAGGAAAGAATATGGTTCACTTAAAAAGAAATTAAAGTATTTACATTTACATCCTTGTAGGCTTCCCTCCTCCTGAGCAAATTAAACCGAAGGATAAACGCGGCAAGCTGCATTCCAAACAAAATTAATCATATATATAGCATAAACCAACGTTTATCGAAAATTAGTTCTGTAAACGGTGGCATAAACAAAAAGCCCTCATTTGATCTTTATTATACCTTTTTACGTTCCTTTTCCCGTGCTGCTTCGTTTATCGCGCACACGCGCGTAAAGCGCAATAAAGACGAGGTGGAGCTCTGGGGAGCGTCCGGAGAATGCCGCATCCTTTCGTAAGTGGCAATCTTGTATTCAGGCATCACTATGGTGCGCCGTGGTCCGCATACCGCCATCCTAGTCATTCAATTATGCGTTTATTGCGCTGCTGTAACGATTTACTATAAATTTTCCAATAACTACTAAGGTAAAGCAACATCACCATCTTATCCCCTCAAAGGGCAGAAACCGAGCCAGAATCTGTTCGCTGGTGCTGTGGCACTAGGATTGTGAAAGGGGTAAATGAACGGCGTGGAATTAAAAAAAAATAATTGTGTTATGTACGTTGATTTCATGATGATGTTTTGAAAATGAAAGGTACGGGGTACGGAAGGCAGAAATATTTTAGCATCGAACTGCCTTTCAGCCTGAAGTCCTCCTCTAAACGTCCCGCTTCCAAATAAATTTATGCCACAATGTACTCCAAGATCATTTTTGCCACAATGGATGGTGTCGCGTGGGCTGGCATGGGAGTTCCAAAATGGAATCGAAACTCACTTTTCCTGTTCACTTTTCTTCTTCCTCAATGTGCTTGATGTATTGGTACAAATTGACATGTTTCTGGGCTGTTAGAGAAATCGCCCTCTTTTTAGTATGTTTCCTTTAAAATATGTTTCACTGCAGCATACCACAGGGCAGGTTCTTGTTCTGCTAGGGCGCTCGTGTAGCCTGCTGACTTTTTATTAAACAGTTTTAGTTTAACGTTAGCGTAATAGCAGGGTTAAAGAAAATACCGTTATCATTCCGCAAACGAACTTTTCAGAAAGCGATTTATAGTACAGCGTGATAGCGTAGTTTACGTGCGGGACACTATTGCATCATGCTTTTAATTTCGCGTACATAATGCACCTAAGTGATTCTATCTATTCGCCAAGCTTTGCGTGCGCGTTCGGAAAATTCGAGAGGCAGCGCAATGGAAACAGGGAGCTCCACAAGGTTATCCGTAATGCTCTGTCGTCGAAGCGGCCCGAGACTAAGCGAAAACCGATTCAGGGTGGAGGACGAGAGACGGACTCTTGGAGCAGACGAAGAGGAGACGAAGAGCTTTATACAATATGTCCTGTTACGTCTCAGCACAACAAAGGCGTTAATTAGACGCTTGCCACAAGGCAAACCCCCATCCATCCATCAGCGCCTATCCTGACGTCAACGCAGCGTGGACGCCGACAGTTTACGGGTCCACAAAAGGCCACACCCCCACCACTACCTGACAGCCGGAACTAATGAGGAGGGGAGGGGGGTTAACATCAAATGCTACCGAACATTGACGGCGACCTTGGATTCGCAGTTAATTAGACGTTCGCCGCGAGGCAAACCCCCACGCATCCATCAGCGCCTACTTAGACGTCAACGCAGCGTAGACGCCGACTGTTGACGGGTCCACAAAAGGCGACACCCCCACCACTACCTGACAGCCGGAACTAATGAGGAGGGGGGGGGGTGGTAACATCAAATGCTACCGCACAATGACGGCGACCTTGGCTTCGCAGTTAATTAGACGTTCGCCACGAGGCAAACCTCCACGCATCCATCAGCGCCTACCCAAATGTCAACGCAGCGTGGACACCGACTGTTGACATGCCCACAAGAGGCAACACCCCCACCACTACCTGATAGCTGGAACTAATGAGGAGGGGGGGTAACATCAAATGCTACCGAACAACGACGGCGACCTTGGATTCGCAGTTAATTAGACGTTCGCCACGAGGCAAACCCCCACGCATCCATCAGCGCCTACCCAGGCATCAACGCAGCATGGACACCGACTGTTGACGGGTCCACAAAAGGCCACAAACCCCACCACTACCTGACAGCCTGACAGCGAACGGTAGCGCGTGTAGGAATATAGCGGTCATCCCGTACATACGCGCCATCTCGCACAAACTCAGGAAGATAAGCCAAAGGGCGGGAGTTTCTATCGTTTATTCTGCGCCCCACGAATTATCTCAGTTACACGCTAGAACCAGCCCTGTCAGCAGAAAATCAAAATCATGTAACATTGCGCGCAGAAAGGGTTTCGTTGTCTGCTCAAAAGGAGTAGTGTATTAGTGTATAGCATACATCTTTCCTGCGGGCAGCGTTACATGGGACAGACGGGAAGGTGCCTAAATGTGAGGTTGCAGGAGCATAATCAGAAAGTGAAAAAAGGGAGAGAGGGCTTCCTCGGAATACATTGCTCTCAATGTCAGTGTCGTCCACTCTTTGACAAAAGAGAACTACCAGCAAGAAATGCGCATGAAAACACAAGACTTACCATTGAGGCAGCGGCTATTGCAGGAGGCAACTGCGTTACTAAACCGTCCACAGCGTTTTCACTGATAAAGAATTTGCTTACTATGGTTCTGTACGCGGGGGGCCGCCTTAGGCCTTGGCGCGCTCTTTATTAGGGGTGTTCATGTTAACATGCACAATTATATCTGGTTTTGATCAAGTGCGCGAGCTGATATATTCATGCCTTTTTGTAATGAACGTCAGTTGGAAGTCAGCGCTTGTTCTTGTCGCCTTTCTTGTGTTTTGTGTCCCCCTTTGCGCTGGTTACAAGGAATATCAACTATCCCGGTCTCTCAGCCTGCTTCTTCGCACTTTTTTTTCTTACAATTTCTGCAAATTGGTACGCTGAGACATTCGCGACGCTACTGAAGCAGGGCAAATATAAGACGACGGTGTTCTAACGGCCTCACTCATGAAGCCGTCTGATCGCCACCTGTCTCATCGAAGTACGGCCCTTCCTCTATGCGAGGCCGGATATTTCCCGTTTGAGAGGTCTGGCATAGCGCATGCTTGCGCAGCCAAGTAAATTAAATGCGACACGTCTTATAGTCAGTACAGCCAGCAGGACTGACCGGCAAAAAAAAAAAAAAAAAAAAAATTGTCCTCCTCCTCCTTCTTCTCACCATCATCATCAGCCTATTTTATGTCCACTGCAGGACGAAGGCCTCTCCCTGCCATCTCCAATTACCCCTGTCCTGCGCCAACCGATTCCAGGTAGTGCCTGCGGATATCTTAATTTCATCACCCCGCCTAGTCTTATGCCGTCCTCGACATGCGCTTCCCTTCTTTTGGCGTCAATTCTGTAAACCTAGTGGTCCACCGGTTATCTAACCTACGCATTACATGACCTGCCCAGCTCCATTTCTTTCTCTTAATGTCGATTACAATATCGGCTATCCCTGTTTGCTCTATGATCCACACCGCTCTCTTCCTGTCTCTTAACGTTACGCCTAACATTCTTCGTTCCATCGCTATTTGCGCGGTCTTTAACTTCGAGCTTCTTTGTCAGTCTCCAAGTTTCTACTCCATATGTCAGCACCGGTAGAATGCATTGATTGTACACCTTTCTCTTTAATTATAATGGTAAGCTTACAGTCGGGATCTGATAATGCCTGCCGAATGCGCTCCAACCCATTTTTATTCTTCTGTAAATTTCCTTCTCATGATCAAGGTTCCCTGTCAGTAATTAACCTAGGTAAACGTACTCCTTCACAGACTCCTAGAAGCTGACTGGTGATCCTGAACTCTTGTTTCCTTGCCGGGCTATCGAACATTATCTTTGTCTTTTGCATATTAAGCTTCAACCCCAATCTTACACTCTGTCTGTTAAGGTCCTCAATCATTTGTTGTAACTCGTCCCCAGTGTTGCTGAACAGGACAATGTCATCTGCGAACAGAAGGTTGCTGAGATATTCGCCGTTGATCCTCATTCTTAAGCCTTCCCAGTTTAATAGCCTGAAAACTTCGCCCAGGCGTATAGCGAATAGCATTGGAGAGATTGTCTCTCCCTGCCTGACCCCTTTCTTTATATGCATCTTTCTACTTTTCTTGTGTAGAATTAAGGTATCTGTAGAACCTCCGTAGATATTTTCCAAGGTATTTACGTAGGCGTTCTGTACTCCTTGATTACGTAATGCCTCTATGGCTGCTGGTAGCTCTACTGAATCAAATGCATTTTCGTAATCCATGAAACCCAAACAGAGAGGCTGGTTGTACTCTGCGGATTTCTCGATTACCTGACTGATGACATGGATGTGATTCATTGTAGAGTATCCCTTCCTGAAACCTGTCTGTTCCCTCGGTTGACTAAAGTCCAGTGTCGCCCTTAATCTATTGAAGATTATCTTGGTGAATATTTTATATAATACTGGGAGTAAGCTAATGGGCCTATAATTTTTCAATTCTTTAACGTCTCCCTTTTTGTGGATTAGTATAATGTTAGCATTCTTCCAGTTCTCCGGGACCCTTGAAGTCTATAGACAGTTCGTATAAAAGGCTGCTAGTTTTTCAAGCGTTGTGTCTCCTCCATCTTTGATTAGACCGACCGGTAGTCCATCTTCTCCTGCCGCTTTTCTCCGTTTCATGTCTTGCAAGGCTCCTCTAACTTCATCGCTAGTTATAGAAGGAGCCTCTGTAACCTGTTCATTATACTACTTCAAATGGGGGTATCGTGGCTGCTTTGGGTACTGTACAGGTCACTATAGAATTCTTCCGCTGCTTTTACTATATCTTCGAGTTTGCTGATATTACCCTGCTTATCTTTCAGTACATACATCTTGGTTTGTCCGATGCCAAGTTTCCTTCTCACTGATTTCAGGCTGCGTCCTTTTTTTACTTCTTCCTCAATCATTCTCACGTTATAATTTCGAATATCCCTTATTTTCTCCTTGTTGATTAGTTTTGACAGTTTCGCGAATTCTATCTGATCTCTTCAATCGGACACTTTCATTCTTTGTCGTTTCTTTATTAGGTCCTCTGTTACTTGGGAGAGCTTACCTACTGGTTGCCTTGGTACCTTACCTCCTACTTCAATTGCTGCTTCTGAAGCCAGCCTCCTTATGGTTTCATTCATTACTTCTATGTCATCTTCATCTCTCCGTTCTAAGGCTGCATATTTTTTTGCAAGTGTCAACCTGAATTGGTCTTTTACGCTCACTGCGTCTAGGCTGGCCTGTTTCTTCTTGACCAGTTTTACTCTTTCTCTCTTCAAATTGAGGTGAACGCTAGCCCTGACTAACCTATGATCACTGCACTTTACCCTACTTAACACTTCTACATCCTACACTATGCTGGGATCGGCAGAAAGCATGAAATCAATTTCATTTTTTGTTTCACCATTAGGGCTTTTCCAGGTCCACTTTTTGTTTCAACGCTTTCTGAAGAAGGTGTTCGTTATTCGCAGCTTATTCTTTCCCGCGAATTCTACTAACATCTCTCCACGAGAGTTCCTAGAATCCACGCTGTAGTTGCCAGTCGCTTGTTCAACAGCCTGCTTTCCCCCCACTTTTGCAGTGAAGTCGCCCACGACTACAGTATACTGAGTTTGCCTTATCGCATCGCTAATTCAACATCTTCATAAAACTGTTCTGTGTCTTCATCATCGTGACTGGAGGTTGGAGCGAAGGTTTGTACTGCCTTTATTCTATACCTCCTATTAAGCTTTATTACGACTACTGCTACCCTCTCATTAATGGTGTAGAATTTGTCATTGTTGCCCACCACGTCCTTATGGATTAGGAATCCTACTCCGAACTGCTTCTTATCTGGTAGTCCTCTGTAGCAAAGGACGTGGCCATTTATCAGCACTGTATAAGCCTCACCAGTTCTTCTGACCTCACTAAGGCCAATGATGCCCAAACAATGTCTGACAGTTCCTCAAAGAGTCCTGCTAAGCTAGCCTCACTCGAGAGGGTTCGGGCGTTAAACGTTGCAAGGGTCAGTTTCCCTTGGCGGCCTGTCCGGACCCAGAAATTCTTAGCACCCTCTGCTGCGTTACAAGTCTGACCGCCGCCTTGGTCAGGTGCTCCGCAGCTGCTGGGGACTGAGGGCCATTGGGTAATTTGAGTGAGTCATTTGGGAGGGAGTGGCCGAATACTGCACCAGGAAGGCCAATTCCTGTTCTGGTGAGAGAGTGTCTTGTTGAAGTTTAGCGGGTCTTCCTAATTTTGTTGTATCTGGATTAGTATAGCCCCACTTGCTCTCCGCGTTTTTGCCGGTGTCAGGCGTTACTTCAAGCCTGGAGATGTAGCGTACTGGGGGAGGTGAATTCCAGTTTCCCACCTTCAAAAACAGAAAAACGCAAGGATTCCAACTTCTGACTATGGCAACAGGGCATCCAAGCTAGCTCAGTCAGATAACCCTGCGGGCTGTCAGGCCACCTTATGTCGGAGAATTCCAGCCTAGAGGATCCTACGTGCCTGAAAATATGCTTGAATTTTCCGCGAGACACGGGTACGTCGAGTGTGTGGAGGATGCATTGACAGAGACTTTTGTTCAAGCGGCAAATCCTAAGTGGCGAGACGGGCCGCCAGAACAATATGGTTGTGAGCCGCGCGTAAAATAGGCGACCTTGGAAGCGGCCTTGTTCTATGCTTGGAAAGCGCTTATACGATGCCTCCTTTAAGCTACAGCGAATACGTCTGCGATCAGTCAGACATTGTTTGTGCATTTCGCGCGGGAATGCTACTGACGTCCCTTTTCCCGCCGCACTTGCGATACTTGCAGTTTAGCAGTTGCGAATACACGCTCGTGATCAACGGGAGCACAAACAGAAACACGCGAAAAGGAATATAAGTGCAAATGTATAAAACATAAATGGACGCAAACTACGACCTTTTTTGACGTGATGAAAACCTGTATGTGAACTTAACAACTGCTGTCGCTACGTTATTTTTTTTTCCTTAATGCATGTTTGCGTGATACTCCAAACCTTCTCATCATTTTTCTGTCTTCCTTTAGCGCGACAATCTCTTTTTTCTGTGTGTGTGGGGGGGAGGGTGGGTGGAGGGGGGGGAGTGTTCTCACTAGAAAGTCAACGCAAGGTATGTCAGTAGAGTCAGTCTAAGCCCACTCCGCATATCTCAAATACCTGAAAACATGCTTGAATTATCCGTGATATACGGGTTTTGCTGATCGCGGCAGGTGACACAACCTAGTATTTCTGAATAGTTCTAACATCGTGGTTTCGGAGTCTTCCGTATTCCGCATGCGGCCATGCATTAACGCGGCTAAACACACGATATATTTTCAGAGAGTTTGAACAGCATTTGAAGATAGTGTGGAAAAAATAAAAAAAGTGAGAAAAAGAAAAACTTTCAGCGCTTACCGGGAATTCACGAGTCGCGTATGGACGGAGGTACACCAAACAGCTTACGGTCGCGTCTGCCAACTGTAATATTTCTTCTCAGAAAACTTTGCATGGCTAGAATTTCTCGACGTTTTCTAGTCGTGAAATACGTGTACATTTAGGGCGCACAAAATTAAAAGGTTTCTAGTCTATTTCTTGAAGCGCTGAGGGATTAAGGAGCGAGCGCATCGCGCTTTTTTAGGAGGGGGGTGGGGGTGTAAGAAACTTCTCCTGCACTCCTGACTTGTCACCTGGCTCACTAACTATAATGCAAACATGTGGAGACAGAGACTCTATAGTGGCTCCCGATACGCATGCATCCTGCACAGGTTGTACAGGTGAGCCTGGTAGTATGGAAGGACCTGGTGGTTTACCGCGTGCGCCGGCGGCTGCTGTCCAGTCTGCTGGAGCTGAGCGCGCCGGTGCTTCTCCTGGCGCTGTTCTGGTGCACGTCGGCTGCGCACCCGGACACCGGCCGGGTGCGGCTGGACGCCGGCGCAGCTGGGCCGCGCCGAGACCCGTGCGACGCGCCGTACAAGGGACGCAGGCTCGCCTTCGCGCCGAAGACCAGTCCTTACGCTCGGGAGCTGCTGCTCAGGGCGTTCCCGGAGCTGGCGGCAACCAAGGGTGAGGGCGCGCAAGGTGCTTTTGCGTTCGTAGACAGAACAGCAGGAAAGAAATACTATATGTGTCATTCGAGACTGACAACGTATTCGAACGAAACTCTACTCTCATTTCTGTGGCCGAAAAATGACGTTTGCTGTAAAAAGGAAAAAAGAAAACAGTGCGCAAAAATTTTATTATTGAGTTGCGTGCCCAAACCGGGCCGGTAATGACGTCAATTTCACGTCGCGGATTTTACTGTATTCCGCATTTCGGCCGTTTCTGCGCAATAAAAGCTCTCTTAGCCCTTCTTTGTTGACGAATGCTTATCTTGCCCCGCTGACATGAATGGCCCACGTGCACGTCCCCCCCCCCCCCCCTTCGCACACACACTTCTGATAGTAGAAAAGCAAGTGCCACCTCCTCCTCTTCTTTGTGCCCGCCTATAGGTGGCACTCCCCTGCGAAAAGCAGGGAATAAATTGATACGACCGGATCCGTTACAAGTACAGATAGCGGTACAAGGTTTAGATAGAGAAGTTTTGAAGCGGAGAAAAGAATTCAAGGAGATGTACACAAAAATGCTACAATGAAAAGAATGTATAGCATACCTCATCAGCTCAAGCAGGCTAGGTGTCTGTCAACATCCTGTTTCAAAGGGGATGTCAATAAATCATCATCGGCGAGTGGAGAGATTAATCTTCTTCCTTCTCTTTCCTATCCCTCTTTTCGCTTTTTTTTTTTGCCAGTGCGTTCGTTTAATTTCTTTCAACTCAGTGCTTGTTTATAGATCTGCGGCAAGCATGTCGTCAGTCAGTCCCTGCTCTCAAGGCGCGTTATTATCTTGTGTGGTAGCATTGGCAGAATCACAATATTGTGCGCAGTGAATCTTGCAGTTTTGTGCAGCATCGGTTGAAGTGCCCATTCGCAGGTGCATTCAGAGAACTCTCCCGTATTCATTCTGGAGACGGCGTTTCCTAGTGGTGAACTGGAGAGACACGTCCTGTTTTTTTTTCTTCCTTTTCCTATCACGCCCTTCGCATATTTTGCGCGAGCTTCGTTTTTCACCCCCGTGCTGGTTTATACAGGTGAATTGAAGAGTGCGGCGTCAACCCAGTATAGCAGCTAGCAGAGTGACTGCAGTCTCCAGGTGCAGTATTTTTCACTTGTGTGGCATCGGCGAAAGAAGAGCTGAATTGCGGAGAGGTAAAAACTCCGACTGCTATTTTGTGAGACCAACTAAGTTCACTCGGTGCACGGCACATTTTCTTCTTAATTTCTTTATACGCTTGCGAGGTACTCTGGGTTCCCTAAGTTGCCGCACCGGCACCAGCGGTGGACATCGAAACGACTAGGGGAATGAGCCAATAATAACTATCGCAGAAAAAGTTACCTTCAAGTACAATGTGCACGCGCGAGGAACACACGATGTCGTTCTCACCTTGAGGAAGCATTTAAAAATTGTTGTGCAAAGTTTGACAGTACACGAAGCCATTTCAACATTAAGACAAAATCACTTCTCCCTTTCAAACTTCCTTCGCTCGTATCAAATAATTTGCTTATGCAACGCTATTGTTCCCCATAAATTTTCTTCTTTTCAACATTTATTTCCGCATAGAGCAAAGCCCCGTATTCATAATAAATGTTCTTACGATAGAGCTGTTTGTAAAGGCCGGTATCAGCTAATCTTTGTGTCGGACATATGATTAGTGAAGGTGGTCGGTCAATGGTTTTCATTATATGATACTGTCTGCACCTTGATAGCAACCAAAGGCCACAAGTCCGGACACCAGTGCTCATTTGAGTGAACCACGGAAGTCTTGGCGCTGCAACACATGCCAGGGCAGACGCTCAGTAACGGTCCTCTTCGCAATTCTTCGGGGTGAAAGCACGGGAAGTCGGCCAAGAATGATACGCAATAGAAACTTATCGTTACCAGTCGCACGTCCCACGAAGGTGCATGCAAACCATTACTTCCGCCCCAGAAAGGCGACGCATAGATTACTAAACGCAAAAAGACTAAACGAGACCGTAAACGTGCTATCCCCTCACCCCCACCACTCCCTCCCGAAATTTCTGTGTACCAGGCTACCTCACATAAAATGACGTACACAACACCCACCTGAGCCCTTCCCCCGTCAAATGTGAGCACCCCCTCCCCTCTCTCTCCATCTGCTACGAAAAAATTTCCTGGCTAAGCCACTGGCCACATGTCAGCAAAATTCAAGAGCCCTTAATTTAGACAGCACAAAGTGGTCGTGAAGAACAGCTATAACTTCAAGCTTTCAAACGAAATCTCGAGTGAACTGTATGAAATCTGTGTGAGAAAGATGAGAAGAAACAATGCATTCATCAACACGTACCAGCTTGGAGTTTAAGAACATATAGTTCCAGTATTTACCTTGCACAAAGTCTGTAAAACTTTATGCGCGTGCATACATTACCCTTTCCTTCGCTGCCATTGATGTGTCATTATTGTCGTGATCATAACTTACTGCCTCATTCTGCACGACTAAGGAATTTAATGAATTCCCCTCCTGCCAGCGCAAGTCTGATTGTGCAAGCGTATTTTAACTAGCAGTGAGAGAAGTTCAGATATGTTAAACCTATGTTTCTCGTTTGCTGTGATAGTTGGCATCTTGCATTTTGCCTTTCAGTACTGCGCAATTTTCAGACTAATCTCACATTAAAGCACCTTTTACAGCGAAGCTGGTAGCCTCTCTTTGGTCGGCATGTTTTGTGTCCGTCTTTGAACAAGAATTATCATCATGAGCAATGGCTCATACCCCCCTAAACAAGAAAAATGCAATGACTCATTCTCCTATTAATGCAGAGGCTACAAGTACTCAGCAAAGTGAGGCGAACAGTGAATACATTAATTGGAATCACGCATACAACTTACACATACAACGTACACAAGAGCGTACGTTTTGATAAAGAACAAGCTCAAAGCAAGCATCTATCATCATCAGCAATGGATCATACCCGCGTGAGCAAGCATAAATTCAATGGCTCGTACCCCTGTAAGACAGAGCGCACAGCAAAGTGAAGCGAACAGCGCATACATTAATTGAAATCACCCATACAACACACAGAACAGCATACGTTTCAATAAAGAACAAGCTCTAAACAAGCATCTGAACCATCAATAAAGCATGGCATACCCCCCTCTGCAGTTGTAGTGGTGGTTTTGCAACAGGTTCGCTGAACATCCACTTTCGCAAGGCCTAGATGACGAGCCAATTTTATTTTCTTTAACGTTGTCTAGAGTTGTCTTTTTGTAGCACTGCAGCGTGCATAAATCATAAGCACATGACCTCCCCCCCCCCCCCCCCTTTTGCCGTATCCCGCACTAAACCCATCTACTAGCTTGGTCTTCCAGGGGGCAGTAATGTTAAAGTAATGAATGAATGACCCAAAGCTTGAGAGTAGAACTGCTTGAGCAATGTGAAACCAACAGCAGCACTAACAATCAGCGCGGCATTCTTGCTTTCTTGCTCACAGAGCTGGAGGGCTTCGAGAGTAGGCGTCACGTCTTGGAGAAAGCCGAGTCCGGTACTCTGGGCGCAGACGTGGTGGTGCTTTTTGACGGCATCGAAGAGGCTAACGGCGGGGAGATGAACGCTCCCGGGGACCTCAACTACACGCTGTTGTTCGACGAAGCGCTGCCTCCGCAGAGATTCTCCTTCCGGTGCCCCGGACCGCGAGCCATCGACGAGGATCAAGAGGAAATGCTTGCCAGTACGTTTCAACGAGGTCGTTCTTACTGTGCCCTCAGAGGTCTTTAGCAGATGTCAAAGGTGGTGCCCCAAGCAACACGTTCGCGAAGGAAGGGGACGCTGCGTTGCGGGTTGCCGTAGAGGCGAGTAATTACGTGGCGTCACTTTAATAGCAAGTCATAGCCATAGTCAAGCAATATAAATATCTCGGCGCACACATAAACGAAGGAAAGACTTAGTCGAGCACCCACCGAGATAATCTGAAAATGAAGGAGAAGCGGCATGCAGCAATAATTAAACACAGAGCACTGTGGGGCCACAATAAATATGAGGTGGTGCGTGGAATCTGGACAGGAGTAATGGTTCCAGCGCTAACGCTCGCAAATGCAACCCTATGCTCAACATCGGATATCTTGTCGGGGTTGTAAATTAACCAACCATCGCTGGACGGTTAGCTTTGGGAGCCCACGGTAAAACTACAACTGAGGCAGTGCAGGCAGACATGGGTTGCGCTTTTTTTCTTTCTTGAACTTAGAGAAGCACAGAGGAAAATTAGTTTTGAAGAAAGACTCGGGAACATACATCAAAATAAATGGATGGCTACACTCTTTAACAAATTTACACCCATTGGGGCTTATCTCGTCCCACAACGATAATCACCATCTGTATTTCCTTTCTTTAACGCTGCGAGCCCGGTGCCTCAGAGTCACGAACGGCTTTCTCAGCGAGACACAGCATTCTCGACAGGGAAGTAGCGAGCACTGAGTTTTCAAGTAAGGAAACGCAAGCAAGACAAACGACGATTATTGTTGTGGGACAAATATACACCCGAACGGGTGCAACTGTTTTAAGAGTGATAAAGTGCACAAGTATCTGTACCTGAAATGCGTGGACACAGAAAGGACGAAGAGGTCAAGAAAGTTGGCAACCAAGTACATGATAATTGAAACTGTAGATAGACACGCAGGAGTCATCAGAAAGAAAGCGAGGAACTGAGGCAGTGAATTGGATGCAAAAAATAGAAACAGACGGGACCATGGAGGTTTACAAGAATGAGAAGAAAGAAATTAGAAGGGAGAATCTGTACGATACCACAAAGGCCTTGCTATTTGAGGCTCGAGCTTGTTGCCTAAGGACAAAAACATACCGGATCAAATATTCGGAACTAGATGAGGCATGCGTACGCTGCAGCAAAAAAACCGGAGACCACCCAGCACATGCGAAGGGATTCACCCAGAAAAAACAGCAGGTGACGTACACCTTCCAGAAGCGCTTGGGTTTAAAGTGGACGCAATCATCGACCGGCCAGCAGCCGCGATAAGCAAGACACGTTTAGAGGATTGGCGGAAAAAAAGCAGGGAATAGATTGATACGACCGGATCTCTTACAGGTAGCGGCACAAGGTACCGGCACAAGGTATAATTTGAAGGGGAAAAAAGATTAAGGAGATGTATACGAATGCTAGGGGGAAAAACGTATAGAATAACTGGTTAGATCAGCCAGGCTGGGGTGACTATTTGTCACCGCCCCGTTCCAAAAGGGTTGCCATTAAATCAGCATCATCATCATCATCAGTAGGATGACTAAGTGCATTCCCGCTCCACCACTAGGGGGAGCGCATTGAGGCGCCCGAGGTTGCAGGTGTGCGCTCGGGCGCCTGCAAGAGTATATAAGGTGATAATTTTTAAACTTTACAGAATTTTTGAAAATCACTTGTGGCAGATAGCATAATTCCAGTCCTTGAGCTGGAATATTCAAAGATGAGGACATTGCTTGCAATAAAGAAATCGAAACGCGTGATCAACCAATTGATGTATATTCACTAATTAACTCCTTAATTAATTACTGTATGGCACCCGTGGCAATTTACGAATTGTAGCCTGTTAGTGTGCAAGGCATATCCACTAGGCAGAAATATTGAGGATGGCACGGGTTTCGAGCTGTGTGCCATCAAACTCGCAGTAAAAAGGCACTGTTATTCGACTGAATTTTTTTAACAAAACGCTATTGAGCACAAAAGTAACTTGTGCATTGAAGCACAAAAGTAACTGGAACTGCCATGTAATTCGTCCCACCCACTTTGGGAAATATCTTAGAACTGGTGTCATTCTGCAAATTCATTTCAAGTGGATGCGTCTTGTAATCTCACCGGCTACAATTCGTAATTTGCAATACGTTCCATAAAGTAATTGTAAGTTAATTAGTGAGGCAATGAGGCATCATCCGTCCAGAAGCACATCATGTGGACGTTGTCAGCTTTACCGAAGCCTCGAATTCCGAAGACATTTGGGGAAATATGAGTAGATCTGTGGTACAGTGCAGCGATGGGCGGTGTAAAAGTAAACACAATGAAGGAAGCGTTATTTGGTAAAAGTTGGCAATTTAGCTGGGGACAGAACTATTTAAGGATTTCATGTTTACTTACACGACGAGCAGACCTTAAGGGATGACAAAAGGCACACTACAAAGGTAATATGAACTAGCTTTGTGGTACCAGTCGCTGCTTCTATTCAAAGAGCATATTCATTCATTCATTCATTCATTCATTCATTCATTCATTCATTCATTCATTCATTCATTCATTCATTCATTCATTCATTCAGGCGCCGATTTACGGCACGCAATTTGGACAAAGAAGAAAGCGTTGCATTACCGACCGCGTGAAATAATGCTTAACGCCACGGGTTCCAACGGAATTTTTTTTTTACTATCCCGTTGTTAATGAGACTCAGTCGGCGCGGAATCCGAAACGTTGTTACTAAAGACCGGAACTTTAGGCAAAATACTTATATTTTGCTTACGTCCTTATCGCGCCTAGTTTGCATGTAAATACGAACTATGGCTCTAGAAACATTTTAGTGGCGCCTTTATCGTGCCTATAAATGCTCATTTGGTGTTCGTGACTGCATTACATTTTCAGCGCATGAAAGGCCGTTTCCGTGTTTTGTTCTACCCTCATCTTGTTTGTAATGTTATAACCCGCTGGGGAACTTGTCTGCAGGCAGCCGATTATCACCCCTAACACTTTGCCGGTGTAAATGCCGTTGACAAATTTGCAGCAAACTAGAGCATTGCCTTTGAGAAGCGCCCAAACTGCTCTACGCGACGAACACTACAAGTTGACGTAGCGTATCTGTGCGTTGACGTCACGTTTATAGCGACATCACCTAGAAGCGTGAATTCTCGGCCACAACTCTTGACTCCGAGTAAGGGGCTCATTTTGGACGTGCAGGAGAGGTTCGCCACCATCTCTGATGGGCCTGTTGCTGATAGACTTAGCTCGAAGCTTCAATGTGTCTCGGACAAAAATGACGGGTTTTCGGTATTGAAAAGACTGCCAAAAGTTCTGCCTGGAGAAATTTTGCAATTCCAGGGAGCATTGACTCATTGAGCGTTCCGGAGTACAACTATGTGCCGCTAACTTCGGCGTATGTTGCTGAGCGCTCCTTTTCTCCAAACTGTGCAAAAAAAAGACAACATCGAACCAGAAAATCTCGGGATGGTTATTCTTTACACTACTTTCACAAGTTTTCCCGTGGTGTCTAGTCACGCCAGATTTGAGATAAATCTTGTATAACCTACACAACCTGTCTCATTCCGTTTTATTGAGAAAATAAAATAACTTTCACAAAACAGGGATTTAGCGGGCTGTGTTCCTTAGAAAATTATAACTCCATGGTTTAACGCGAGCCTGCGTCGCCTGCTGAACAAAAAGAAAAGACTATTGCGGCTGACCAAGGCAACACAAACGGCCGAACGCTGGAACGCCTACGCCACCGCCAACACTGAGTATAAACAAATGTCGTCTGAAGTAAAAAAAACTAAATTCTACCAACACACGCTCCCGTACCTTCTTAGCGATAACCCGAGGAAATTTTGGAATGTGGTCAGCGGGAATAAGCCGAATAAGGTAGGTCTCTGCGATCATAACAACGCTCCAATACACCCGAGTGACTTCTCCAAAGTGTTTAATGACTTTTTTTCCCTTGTGTTTCTTTCCTCTACCTTGCCGATTGCATTCCCTCATCCTTGTACATCTCAATTTCTACCCATGCATCCAATAATCATTCATTCTTTTGGTGCGACATGTTTAATTGAAAGGCAGAAGGTTTCATCTAGTTCAGGTGTCAACGGCATAACAACGAAGTTCTTGAAAGGTAAATCTACCTGCTCATCGTTGATTCTTCGTGAAATCTTTGAACAGTCATTACAGAGTTGTTCCATCCCTCATGACTGAAATGCGGGGAAGGTGGTTCCATTACATAAGTCAGGTGGTACTGGCTTAATACTTAACTATCGGCCCATTAACCTAACAAGCGTTCCCTGTAAACTTCTTGAGCACATAAATTACTCTCATCTTGTTACCTTCCTCGAATTCAACAACTTTTTCAATTCATGTCAACATGACTTCAGAATTTTTTTTTTTCGTGTGAAACACAACTCCTATTTTGCGCTAATGGTTTATTTCTCGCTATGAATGCTAATGCTATTGTGGACTGCATTTTAGACATTGCTAAATCGTATGACACTATTTCCTATGATCTAATACTCATTAAACTCGGTGCTCCTAACATTGACGATAAGGTATTCGACTGTATTAAATGTTTTCTTTCCCACCTTAGCCAATATCTCTCAGTTAATAATAATGACTCACCTTTTGTTACCGTGATTTCTGGATTACCTCAAGGGTCGGTTTAAGGTCCTCTCTTGTTTCTAATTTACATTAAAGATCTTCCTAACAACGTTATCTCACATATAAGACTTTTCGTAGGTGACTGTGTGCTATATCGTTTAATTACTAATCCCTGTGATGAAGAATGTTTGCAGTTGGACTTTAACGCAATTTTTTCATGGTGCAGTGGCTGGCTCATGACCCTTAAGAAGGGCAAACAGCTGCTTATTTCTAGTCGCCCTCATGATAACAGCCCTCGCCAGCTTCTTAATAACACTCCGACATCACCTGGCTCATTCTACAACTATCTGGGTATTCACATAACACACAATCTGTCCTGGAAAATGGACGTGAAATACGTATCTAACCAGGCTAGCCGCACGCTTGGATTCTTACGGTGCCATTTCATAGCTGCTAACAGCACCGTTAAGCTTCGTCTGTACAAGATCTAAACTAGAATATGCATGCTACATTTGGGATCCTAATCAGATAACATTAATTAACAATTCAGAGTCTGTCCAAAACCACGCCACCCGTTTTATTGTTTCATATTACTCCCGAACAGCAAGCGTATCTGCTATGAAATCAGCCCTTTGTCTTCCGGTTCTTTCTCTGCGCCGTAGATATTTTAGTTTATGTATTTTGCATAGAATTTATCATACCAACCTTATTCTCAAAGATAAGTTACTTCTTTCTCCATCTTATATATCTTCACGAACTGACCCCGACTTCGAGGCAGTGATGCCGCACTGTCGAACTAGCCTTGGAATAAACTCATTTATTCCTCGCACTGGATATAGCCGGAACCATTTCCCTACCTTCATCGCTGTCATCACCGACGCCAATAAACTTAAGGAAACCGCCACCGATTTTGTATCCCCCTCCCCTCTGTAATGCCTATGGCCTTGAGAGTATAGAAAATAAATAAATAAATAAATAAATAAATAAATAAATAAATAAATAAATAAACTGATCCTCAGATGCACGCCGGTCCTGTCGTTTGTGTTCATCTTCTTGAGTCCTGGTCTTCTGCGCCTTGCCTTTACTACTTCAAGCACATAGGATGTTACCATTTGAGCCTATACGTGCCTAAAGGACAGTCATTGGCGCCTATGTATGCCTTAAATAACAGCTTTAGTGCCTGTTACAGGAACCATTTCCAGTGCCTAAATATCCGGTTAATAACTCGGCCTTGAGGGTTTCAAGGTCGAGACTGTTAGCAGTGGTAATGGTATTTGTTATTAACCATTGCGCCGATGCCCGAATAACACTACTACTTTATGCCTGATGTAGTTTCAGACTGTAGTTCATAAGCGTAGATACCTAGGCTCTCACACGCGCGAGCGGTGCGCGCAGTAGGACCTTTGCCCCCTTTTGTCGCAACATCCAAGCGACATCCAAGCATGAGTCGACCAATGGCGACGGCTGCTTTAGACGACCGCTTTTTTTTTCCCCGCTGAAACTGTGCAGCACACGACTGTCTTGCACCTCTGTTGCAGGTACTCTGTGGCCTGTTCAGTGTCGACTGAACCGAGCCCACTTGGATCTGTATGCAGAAACAAGGAAAGTAGAGCCGAGGCCACCCGTTATGAAGGTATGTATCAGCCTACGACGCTTCCAATAGTGATAACTTGGACTAACAGATGAGGTCTAGTAAAGTGCGGTTTACGCATGACTATTTTAGGCTTGTAGCGCAGCTCAGGAAGAGCAAAAAAGGAAGAAGGTAGGGGTAATCAAAGGGAACGGAAAACAGAGTGAGCGCTATTTTAGAGAGGGGCCCGTTGAACTAGAAATGAAGGTCAAAAGCGTGGCAGTTTGGGCGAGTTGGTATGTCATGACTATTTTAGGCTTGTAGCGCAGCTCAGGAAGAGCAAAAAAGGAAGAAGGTAGGGGTAATCAAAGGGAACGGAAAACAGAGTGAGCTACAAGCCTAAAATAGTCATGACATACCAACTCGCCCAAACTGCCACGCTTTTTACGCATGAGATTTACCCTAAACGGTAGACACAATCTATTGTGCAACAGAGCACCAAAAAGTTGCTATTGGTGTCTTCGCTCTATAAGGTAAACAGTGGTATTGAAGTGCTCTATATCTCTAACCTGTGGCCCTTCTCTGTTCCTGCTTGGCTTGGCAGATCCGCATGAAGCGTTTCCCTCTGCCCTCGATGGTGGTGGACGTGGGTGCGTGCCAACCGCTTTACCCCTGGGTCGCGCTATTCTTGTTCGAGGTCGGATTTCTGCCGCTCTGCCTCAACTACCTGTACCGCTTCATTGAGGAGAAGATCAACGACAAGAGGGTGCGTGCGCAAACGTCCTAACCTAACCGAATCTAACGTAGTCATTGAACACACTAGTTTTACTGCGACAGCACATAAGAATTGGATGGTCTGTTTGCTTTGTCTGTCTGTCCGTTCCGGTCGGTTACGCCGGCTACCAGGCTCAGCTATAAGATAAACGTGCTCGAAGCGATAAGCTGTGACCGCGTATATACTAGTCCGGAGTGTGTCTAACGTGGCTGAACAGCGTTTATGCGAAAAGTTCGTAGTCTGCTCAAAAAGGGATCAAATCGTAAAGTTTGAAAGTACGCGTGCACACGATGACAAGAACACGAAGGTAAGCTGGTTTGTGCTAGCTTGAGGACAGAAAAAAATCGTGCATTCGTCTTCGCCGCTGCACTATAGACCGTTAACATGTCACCTCCATACCAGCGATCTGAAGATTATTATTCAAGGAAAAATGACGCGAACGAACAGGAACGAGATAGAAAACACCTGTTTTCTATCTCGTCCCTGTTCTTTGCGCCATTCTTTCTTGAGTATGGATTACGAACAAGCCCAACAGTCAGTGCTTCTGAAAGATTATTATATTGGAGGGCTACGGACAAACGTTCACTATGGCAGCACAATAATCAATCTCGGCAAGCACCTTCCTCGAAACCCGTATAAATTAGATAAGGTAGACCGTAACGCACCACCCCTGAGCGGAGTACGTGCACCTGTACAAGCTGGTCGACTCTCGCCGCTGCAGGAGTGGATGCTTATTCAGGGTCTGCGCAACGGCGCCTTCCTCTGGGGCAAAGGTGTCGCGTGTTTCGTGTTCTCTTCGCTGCCCTGCCTGGTTGCCGTGTCGGTGCTCACGTGGCCTCATCCTCGCTTCCTGTTCACGGCGCTGTCCTACTCGGAGCCGAGCGTGCTGTTCGCCGCCATCTTCCTGCCCTATGCTGCGAGGCTGGCCGCTTCCTGCGTGCTCTTCGGCACGCTCTTCATGAATCGTACGCGCGTTCTGCGCATTTTGCTTTCCTTGGTTGCACGGAACAATATTTTCGCGGCTGACAACGCGCTTTCGCGTCCCGGAGTCGTTGTTTCCAGGCTAGTGGACCGCGAATTGCGTTTACATATAAGCGCGAGGGACGTTTTCTTGATATCAATCTACGAAGCTAGCACTCATAAAAAGTAATTTCAAAAAGTCTATAACTCAAGCAACTGTTTCTCCTACACATCCTTGCTTTCTCTCGATACTTAATTGTTCTTTATATTTTACATGAAATATGTAGACATTAAAGGCAAAAGTCCTCGGCAGGTCCCTTCGTACCAGTCCACTCGTGATCCATTTTCTTCAAGATAGACTGCTTGCGAAAACGTATGGATAACAATCGATGAAATTGTAAAATCGTAATTAAGAGACAAAAAATGACAGTCTATCGACTTCGTATAGTAGAAACGCTATCATTATTCTGCAGACAATACGCATAAATGTTAGTGGAAGTCTCTCTCTGTAAATCACGCCACCTCATTACGCCTCTCAGGATGGGCTTGCGCCCATGCGTTCACGCTCTGGTGGCTCGTGGGAGCCATCCTTGCCATGGACTTTGAAATGGAGTTCAGGGACTTCTGCATCTTCGCGCTCTGCGTCTTCATGCCCAACTTCTGGCTTACCTTCGCCATGCGTGCAGTGTGGCACACCGAAAGGAAAGGTATGCATTGTATTGTAACAGGACGTAGCGTGACTACAGCTGGTTTACAGTTGGAACACGAAAGTGCTGGACTCGTGCGGCTTTCCGCGTTGTCGCTGAAGAGAGGAACTTCAAGATCAGAAGGAACGCTGACAGCTCCTCTTGCGCTTGCGATTGCGTGTCTCATATCACTAGTTCTCAGTTACTCTTTCTTTTTTACTCTCTCTGCATGTGCTCACCTGCATGCATGCCTTCGGCTCGAAAGAACGATGGCGTCGCGAACCGTGCACAACGTGGCGTACAATAATCTCGGGCATAATCCGCACCTCGGTTCGTACGCTGGAACTGCTCGTAATGACAGGCACTTCTCAATTGCGATGACGAAATTTGCCAAGGCGTTCGAGCGAGTTGCACGTTCACAAACAAAAGTCTTCATTAACTAGGTTCCTGCTTCTTCCACGCGCTGGGCCACGTTCGTGAAGGAACCGCTGTTAGTGTAGATAATGGAATGTGCATCGCACTTGTCTAGAAGACTTCGCCAACGTCGCCTAGTGGTCGCTGTTGGGTGCGA
The DNA here is from genome assembly GCF_023375885.2 of Dermacentor andersoni. NCBI lineage: Eukaryota > Metazoa > Arthropoda > Arachnida > Ixodida > Ixodidae > Dermacentor > Dermacentor andersoni. The sequence continues at coordinate 27,438,572 of NC_092815.1, forward strand.
GGTCTGTTGGCTACGTGTGCATGGACGCGCGCTGTTGCGATCGGCCAGCGGGGTAGTGACCTTCTAACTTCTCCCAGCCCACTGCGACGAATCGCTTCATGAAGGCAACAATGCGCACCCCTCGGACAGACTTGCAGCGACACCAAGGCAAGACACGTTTGGCGGACCAAGTATTGTTGATTGGTTCACGGTCGTCTTCACACACCAATAGGAGCAAGGAAATTCCCGGAGAAAGGTGTTCTAAGGCGTTTTCTCACGGCCCCTGGTAATCGTCACGGTCGCTTGACAAACGCTGCAGCAAACTGCGGGGTCATCTCAGGAAGCAAGATGTGCCAGCTTGAGTCAAGTGTGACAACCCCTGTTTACTAGGCCCCACTCCTTCCGGTGTGTTCAGTGAAACAAAGGTGCGGGAGTGAGTGTGTGAACCTTCGCCCTCGGAGGCGGGTCCTTCGACAACTTTGGACGCTACGAGTGGACAAGGGTTGGACGGCAGTTTCCCTGGCCTAGGGATCTAGGGAGGACAGAGGGGGTTTTAAGGAGCCGTTTTCTGCTCCTCGGTGTTTCATTTTTCAGTCATGCTAGACTGAATAAATGTAACGTTCTCCACTCTTCATGTAAATATGGTAAACAAACCCAGTACTCCTAGTTCTCGATGAGAACAAGTTCCTCCCTTCAACAACATCCTTAGCGTGGATGAGTCGGACGACGGCATGGGCCAGCTACCCCTTTTGGCATGCTCGACCCCAACTCTTACAGTGTATGCGACATTACCACGCGTGCACTTAATGTGGCGTCGGCCTGTACGTCTTTATTTTTCATGAGTGATGAAGGCCACATCTTCCGATTGAGCGCTCTAGACAAGCGTTATTTACACTGCACGAGGTCAGTGTGAGACGTTCCACCATCCGTTCTCGAACAGTGCCGCAAGAAGCTCATACATTTTCGAAGCCTATGCTCAGTTCGTTAGTTGGGAAGCACGCTCGCCAACGGAGGGCGTCTGTCCACAGGTGTGGGCCTCTCGTGGGCGAGTTTGAGCGAGATGGGCGGCTGGCCGGTGACGGTTTCGTCGCCGCTGTCGCTGGTTTTGCTGCTGGCGCTGGTGTGGTACCTCGACTCCGTATGGCCCTGGCCCGACAGGATGCGCCGAAAGAACTTCCAGTTCATACTCCAGGACGAGTTCTGGCAATTGTCGCCAGACGCTGCCAACAAGAGCCAGGTGACGATTCTTCCGTTGAACAGTAGCAAGGGGCGAACGAGATTGGAATGAATTAAGAGTAGGATATGACAGGTGTACATGATCGACTAAAGGTAGGGTCCAGCTTTCATCTAGAGGTTTACCTACATTAGACGAAAGTTGGAAGTCCAGCTGTGTAATTTTGGGACGACGCAGGTTTAGACACGCGGGAAATCTTAATCAGGTAGCCTTGTTTCGTAGTAACGTTGCAGGATTACACTATAGAGTGCTAGTCCCATAGTGCTATTGTGGATCGGTCTTGCGTCTTAAATTACCGTTATGGGGAGCAGCAGTCGGTCAGTCCGCACAAGTTCCGTACGAATACCATATGAGTCACCCTGTCAATAACTTATTTTCGGAAAGGCGAGGCCTTTCCTACAGGTGGACTGACGTCAGCAAAACAAGCCAAAAGTTTCAGTGCATTCATTTACGACCTTAAATCTCGACGCAACAACCATAAAAAAAAGGTTATACTGGAGCAAAAGCAAAATTTTACTGTTTAGCCTGCCGGAAGAGACTTGCAAGGATCTCAGAAGCTTGCCTATTGAAACTATTTACTGGCAAAAAATTAACAGAAGAAGAGAACATGCTATTTGCGGTGGCGTATTCTATCATCAACAGGCGTGTTCTCTTTTCACACTTCCTTTCTATTTTACCCACGTCTGACTAGAAGTGTCCTAAAGTAACGACGGTGATTTTGGTTAGTCCTCTCAATTTTGTGCGCAATCTTGGCGTGTATCTGGCACCCGAAAGGACTACTTGTGACATCGTCAATGAGTCGTGAATTCAATTATGCAGACTTTGCACGGTTTTCGCAGCCGCCCGACAAACACTGCTGCAGCAAGGCAGGTGAACCTGCGGTATGCATGGTGAACGTCGCGAAACGCGTGGGGGACCTCAAGATGGAGCACCTGTCCATCGACTTCATCCGAAATAACATCACGGTCATCTTTGGTCACAGCGGCTCCGGCAAGAGCACACTCATCAAGATGATTTGCGGTACGTCGCCCACCTCGGATGTGTGCTGAACACGCGCATTATAACAAATATAACAAAACTGCCGGCAACCATGGACTACGCTTTACTTTTGATCGTAGTGTCCTCGTGCAGAGTCTGTGCTGCCGGTTGCGACCTCTTGGTCATATCAGTTACCATCTGTGGCTCAATGCTAAATTAAAAGGCGTGGTAAGGTATGGTAGTGTGTGGTATGGTATATTTTGGATATATTCTTATGCTCTCTAAAGCTGCATGAAGCTAGCTTGCTCTTTTGGATGACATTTCCTTTATGTGAACTCAATTTTGCGCATGTTGTATGTTGTGGTATAGTACTTATCGTATGGTGTGGTTTGGTAGGGTGCACTAAGTTATCATAGGGTATAGTGCGGAACGGCATGGTATGGTATATCATAACGCCTTGTATCAAGATTTCGTAGAACAGTTTCGTATTGTAGTCTGGTTTGTTGGGATGTGTGGTGTGGTATTTCTTATTTATTTATTTTAGTTTATTAAACACATACTGCGGACCAATTAGGGTCCAAATAGGACAGGGTATACAAACTCGTCAAAGCATGCACGAATGATTTCAAATATTTCACATTAATAAAACAAAATCCACAATAACACAGTATGGTGTGTTACTGCGGTAAAGCATGGTAAAGCATGACAATTATACTACATTACCTGAAGTATATATTCAGAAAAAAAAACTGACATATCCCACCATCACGTTTCGAGCGTTCGCCGGGGAAATGCCCGGCAATGCATGGTAACAACAAGCACAGTTGACAAGTGCCAGAACAGATCTAGTCAGCACAGATGCATTTGGATGACAACGTTGTGCTCGGCATCCTTAGCCGGGTTCCGTCCTTGTATGGCGCGGTTACCTATGCAACTCATGATTCTGGGGCTGGTTGGTTCCGTCACACAACACATATTGTTGAGAAGAAGCACGCTTTACAGGGGCTACACGAAAAATGCTGTTGTAAGCGAAACTAAATACGTTTACCTTTGCAGGAATTTTGCACCCGGATGAGGGCAGTATCTACGTCCACGACGTGAATGTACAGTACTCGCTGCCCGAGGCGCGGTCCTTTATCAGCTACTGCGCTGAGAACAGCACATTGTTCGACTTCATGACGGTCAAGGAGCATATCCAGCTGTCGAAGTTGGTGAGCTCAGCTGATTACTTGGATCAGTTAACAGCGTATTTTCATTGGAGCACATCGTGTGCAGTATACAGGAGCTCGTCAATTGAAACGTATACGTGAAGCCTACGCATTGGAGTGCACACCCCGAACGCTTAAAAACGAGAGAGCGGATATATTTAGCATAGTGGGTGCAATAGCTTCGCGTGCGTAATAAGATAACGGCATCATATTGCGTGTGCTCAGAACGTAAAATAATGTTTTGGAAGTAGAACTCGCACATTTTATTTCGTGCTTAACTCTGCTGGGGTCTGTGTAGCTTGCGAAGCTGTAATGTCGTGACATGGAAAAATCCATGACACGGATAGGATGGATGGAACTTCGGATCGGATGCGCCGTGGCTTCTTTTATTTTTGTCGCATTCGCGAAAAATAAGTGGTAAAATCGCATATTGCTTATCATCATTCAATGCGGCAGTAATATATTAGGCATGTGCGCCTGGTTTGTAGTAGGCCGCCTGCCTCAATTGACGCTGCAATGCCACCGTTGGCGCGGAAATCATTTGGAACGATTTCCTAAACGCCTCTTCGATGACGTACACGTGCAGCAGGTCAAAGGCGCTTTGCGTTGTGCCTTGACGTTATATCTGTAGATTACCGGATCGTTTGAGCACCTACCGAAGACTGCTAAAGCCGGGACAATGATTAGCATGCAAAACCAGCTGATTAGCTTGTTTGCTAATTCATTCATTCATTCATTCATTCATTCATTCATTCATTCATTCATTCATTCATTCATTCATTCATTCATTCATTCATTCATTCCCAAACTCTCTCTTAACTCAGAAGTCGTGTTGTTCGTTTCTTTGTTTCTTTTTTAGTTTTAGTGTCATCTGCGTAGTGAAGGTTTAATAAGATCGTGAATGCATGCCAGAAGGTCAAATCAAATGAAGCCAGAGAATGTGCGGACGTCTTCACTGCTTAATGCTATCGGCCCTAAGAAATTTTCTCCGAGAGTATATTTTCAGTAACCACGAATAATCAATCGAAAAGAAGAAAAGCACACTGCGCACGAACTTCTCCCAGTTGAATGCGTCGAGCCCGTCTCCGGCCGCGCGGCGCGAAGTGGACACCACGACCCTGCTGCAGAACATGCGGCTGTCCGATTACGCGAACACCTGCATCAGCACGCTTGCCGTGGGAGTGAGGCGCAAGGTGGCACTTGCCGTGGCCCTGTCTCGACCGGCCGAGGTGCTGGTGCTCGACGAGCCGACTTCGGGCATGGACGCCATCAGCCAGGCCGACGTGTGGAAGGCACGCCTGACGCCTGTTGTTCCTACGTCAGCGTACAGTGATACGGAGCCCGCAAGTGATAACAGTACACGAGGTGTAAAGTAATGCCTGGCTTACGAGAGACGACTTGTGGGAGGGATCATGATTAATTTTCACCAACCGGGGTAATTTAGATTGCTTTAAACCTAAATAATCGAGCATTTCTTGCGCGGTATCATGTCCGTTGTGAAAAATGGAGGCCATAAAGTTATATACAAGCAATTTTTTCTTTAAATAAGCGCTCCTATAATATTGCAGCAACGGAACCAATGACTGTAAATTGTAGTAGTTTAAACGGCAGCCGAGATCATGAAATGTCGTTGTACTGCGGCGAGCGGCCTCGCTCAGCCTCGAGGAGCCATGGTTTTGACACAGGCCATGCAGTCGTCACCTCTTGCCGTTCGGCGATCAGCACATGTTGCGCACGAGCTAGAATGCTTCGAAAAAACAAAGGTAGTCGGTTTTCGCTATGCATTTAATTATCAGGGACAGGGATCTTTTGCCAACAGGAAGACAGTGACCTACCGCCATCAGCTTAGCAAGGTCGCGATGCACTCCAGCGGAGCCTTTGCTGACGACATACCCGCCATTTATAAGTTTTCCCAGACCAGAGCGACACATAAACGTTGACATGGGCCTCCGAGATCTCCAGTATGCAGCAACGCGCCGCGCAGGAGCGTTTCGTGGAGATGTAGCCTTTGGTCATTCAAATTTGTGCGACCCTTTACGAATTGAGAGATTGGATTTCCGGTAGGATGCTTGCCTACCACGCGGCGGACCCACACGAAGTCATGGCCATAGTGAGATTCATTCACCGTGTAGTATAACATTGTGTGCCGTGGCCGTTTTCCAACGTTCGAAAAACAAGGCGACTTGGCATAACCAGATATCCGTTGTAAAAACGGTGTTCTTCAATAGCTTTGGTCGTTAAAAAAAAAAAAAACACTACGCCAAGCCGTGCTGATGTTCTCGTATACATGAAAAATGAACGGCACAATTGCTCATTTTGTCTTTTCACAAGGTAGACAACAGCGAAAGCAAGAAGGCTCAGTTGCGCTATCTCTTAAGCTACAATCTTCGAGCATGCCGCTGTTTTCCAATTTATTTACGCAAGTTCATACGCCAAATGCGTCGACGTACGAAGCAGAGAGCAGAAAGACTGCGGCGGGGAACTCTGTACGAGCGCAGATATTTTCGGCCTCTAAGTAGCATCTCAACTGCGGCATCCGTGTATTTCGATCTAAGCAGGCCGAACCATTTCTACGCGACTGAATGTTTAAACCAGTTAAACTATCGATAGCATGTGAAATATGAAAGTCCATTATTCAAGAAAAGCGTTAACACACGTGCAGTTGTTGTGGATTATGCGTCGGTCGTCAACGATCATCGTGACGACAAACAAGTCAGCCGAAGTGGACGTGCTGGCCGACCGCGCTGTGGTGTTGGCGCGAGGTGTCGTCCAGCTCAACGGCGACGTCGACAACCTGCACAGGGACCTCAGTGAGCAGAACGTTTTTTTTTTTTACTTTACAGCGCCAAGACTCTCTAGCAAGAACGGATTGAAGGCCGCACTCTTACAGGCGCGGTAGTAAGGTTTCTCGAATCGGGTCCCGGCGCCGTGCGCATGCAGGGCTGGGCTACCGCCTCTGCCTGCTTCGGCACGAGCGCGCCTCGAGCGAGGCGATCCACGCGCATCTCCGCTCGTGCATGCCCGACATCCGGGTGCTGTCCGAGATCGGGCACGAGATCATGCTGTACCTGCCCGGCGTGACCGTGGCGAGCGCACGGGAGTTGGCCTCGTCGATACGCCACGAGCAGCACCGCCTGGGCCTCACGCACGTCGGAGAGCCCTACCAGACCATCGAGGACGGCGTCATGAGGTACGTCGTAGCGCGAGAACGTTCGTGCGGTGCATTAAAACAAAATAGTAATCGAATCTGAATATCTTCTTTTTGCAATATGTTATATTACGTCGCTCTATATATAGTTATACTCTGAGGCTTCTCGTAAGACACTTGACTGAAATGCACGAAAAGCATCTCACAAAGCGCAGGCACAATGCGAGAACAGACACGTACAATCCGATTTTGAACTGCAACGCTACGCTCTCAGTAGCAAACTCTGTACGAGAGCTCAGAAAATCCTGCCATACACAACTTGTGCTCGCTTTTGAATGAAGCACTCCGAAATTATCGATCGATTCTTCGACACATGACGTCAGGCGAAGCGATGTACCTTTCTGTGCGCCAGTATAGAGAGAAGTGGTGTTGAGGCACTCTACATGTATATTGCTTCGTTCGGCCTCTGTCAGTGCAAGAAAAAGCCTTCTTCTCCGTAGCGGTACCCTCAGCCATTCTTTTGCGGCGGCCTCGACTTTACTTGGCTCGATCGCCCTGTCTCACTTCGGGAACAATTGGGTCGCCGACGCCGCAATTTATGTCACACGCATGCCATGCCGCGCAGCCTCCCGACGAGCGTCGCTGCTCACGACGCCGACTTTTTGCTGCAATGCACCATCCTTCATCACAGCGCATCGAAATAACTCCTTCCGGACAGGGACCCGAGGACAGGGGCCCGAAACTAGCATAATCCTGGAAATTCATTTCAAGTGGATGAGTCTCGCAAACTCACAGGCTACAATTCGTTAATTGCAATATGTGCCGCAAAGTAATTAGTGAAGAAGTTAATTAGTCACTTTTTGCTAAATGGTTGTATATGTGCTTCGATTTTCCGTACTAGTAATGTCCGCCTCTTCGAATAATCCAGCTCAGCGACAAGAAATCTGCTGTCAGCCACAGACGATTTTTAAAAATTCCGTAAAACTTAAAAATTATCACCCTGTACATTACGGAAGTGCAATATAGCAATCCAACTTAACTCTAGATTTATTCGAAGTGTTACCTGAAGGTTTGGTTGTGCCTGCACGCTCCTTCTAATTATTTCATTGCAGGATTTGGGGCCGCATTCACCAGCCGGCCTACACAGCACCTTCCAGCCCTGATTACACGAAGGAAGGTGCGTCAGTGCGATGCGTTTATATTGAACGTACTAAATGTATGACGGCCTAATAACGCACACTGTTCCAAACTTACACGGACTACTAGCCAGGACCCGATAGGCCGTCTAAAACCTCTCGATATACACACCGCGTAGAGATCAACCACAAAACCGAGAAAAAGGTACCAGCGGCGGTCATGTTTTTCTTGTTCTCATCCGCGCTTCGTCCTTTCTCATCTCTCGTTCATTTCAACGGGCAATTCTACGAGTAACAAGCCCCCGTGCGCGTAGCTATACATTTGCTCACTGACACCTATACGTTCACGTACGTTACGCCCAATTCTGAAAACTCGGACACATCCTAACAACGAGTGCGTTGAACCAGCTTCCGCGCATCAAGATGCTATAACGCATATATGTCGCTAATCGGTCGGGATTCCTCGTACACTTTCTGTGTAGTTTCCTGTAAGTCAGTGTCCGCATGCCGTTCGACAAATCTGCGCGATCAACAAACGCTCCGTCGTGGGTTAATGCTTCGCGCAACTGCGGTGCAGCCCTGCGCCTTCATCTCGAGCGCCCCGAGGCTCCGCATCTTTGCTGGTCGGTGAAGCGTCGCTTCGTGGCCATGAGCACCAAGAAATTGCGGCTGCTCTGGGCCCGCTGGCGTACGCTGCTGCTTGCCTCCCTGGCCAGCGGGTTGTTGTTCCGCGTGCTGTACGAGTCGCTCGCCGACCGCGTCGCGTCGCTGGGCGAGACCCACGCCCTGGTGCGGCTCGACGCGGCCAGTGTGGGACTCGGGGCGTTCGTCAGCGACTGGCGGCCGAGCCCCGAGTTCGCGGGCGTCGTGATAAGGTCGCTGCTCGACGACAGCGGCGTCGACCACCGACTTCCGCTGGACGAGGAGCCCGAACAGTACCTGCGCTCGCTGAGCGCGCGAGAGTGGCGCCATCAGGGCTGGGGCATTGAGCTCCACGCCGGTGGACCTGGCCCAGGTGGGCTCGCCGGCACGGGCAAAAAAACGCTGTTCCAAGAAGCGACAATTCGCAGGGAACGTATTTCTGGCATCTTTTTTTTTTTTTCATGTCTGAAAACGTACTTCGCCGAGCACTATAGGTGTACTTTCTCCTTATCTCTATAGTTACATATTATTTATTTATTTCCTGACGGCCATCGCCGCCAGTAACCCTTTCTGACGTCCTCCTGTTGACCAATTAAAACTGTTACGCCAAGGATGACGAGGTCGGTTTTGACAATGATCCAGCTGTCGAGACATTGGACAGACTGTCGAGGCTTCTTGGCCAGTCCCTTTGTATTCACAGAAATTCACAGAGTGTTTACATTTGCCGGCCTATGAAAGTAGAATTGCATTTTATCTAGCTTCCGCTCAACGCAATTCCATAAATTCTTAAAGATGCCTTGTCCCGGTGCGGGAAACCATGCAACCCACCGCCCTTTACGTCAGTTAGCAGCCATTTAATACCGCCCATTCTGCTTAAGTGAAATACTGCACCAACGTTCCTGGCACGGGAATGCCTCTGTTACGAGAGCCCACTAACAATAGTATTTACCTCCATATACTAGTACCTCTTCATTTATCATGGTGAGCAACGTATGTCTTATGCTAATATATAACTCCCCGTACTTATGTGCCTTGTACTGTAATTATGTACTGTAATTCTATATTTACTCTGGCTTTCATCTTGTCTTATCTCAGTGTATAATTGTAAACGTCTGATCACTGTCAATGTTTGTTTCCGACTCCTTACCGGAGGGCAGGCCTCAGCCATACGTGAATAACAAATTTTTCCTGCTCTTCCGCGTTTTCTTGTAGATGAACCGAAACGACTTTCGTAGCTCCGATCAAAAGAGAGATATGCCCAATCGGAGACAATCGATCGCGTCAGTAGGTCTGGAAGGGCATATATGCGCATGGCACAAGGCCCCGTACGCATTCCCGTTTCTGAGCAATAAATAGTCGATAGTTTGCGCTCGGTGTACCGTTGCACGTGCGTACAAGTACACTCGCTCCGGTCCGGTTCGTTCTTGCGTGAGAACTCGACTGCGGAGCAACGAGTGAACCGGCCGCACCGTACGCTTCGGCGCAGCCGGCAGCGGCCACTGGGCGACCCTCTGGTGGTCGGCCGAGCGGTGGGCCTCGAGCGGCGCGGCGCTGACGACGCTCCACGCGGCGCAGCTGGCCAACGCGTCTCGCGTGCGCGGCCCCCGGATCCGCGCCCGGGCCGGCTCGCTGCCCGGCGCCCGCCGGTCGCCCAGCGCCCAGCAGCTGCTGGAGAGCGCCTTCAACGACGTGCCCGTGGTGGCGTGCGTGCTCGCCGTGTCGGCGGTGCTCGCGCCCGCGACCGGCCTGTTCGCCGCCGTGCCGCACACCGAGAACCGCTCCGGCATGCAGCTGCTGCAGCTCATGACCGGCCTGCTCAGCTTCGACTACTGGCTCAGCCACTTCCTCTGGGACTTCGCGGTGCTCCACGTGCTCGGATTCTGCGTGCCCGTGGCGCCGGCCTTCCTCTGGTTCTTCGGCGACAGGGGCGCCCGCTTTCTGCGTGCGTTGCTGGGCGCGCGTGCATGTGACCTATACATGTATATATATAAAGGGACGCTATAAGAGCAAATGTAAAATCGGTTTAACGTCAAGTACTGCTGGTGCCACGAGGTTTCCAAAGCGTCGCTTTTACCGAGAGCGGGCCTTTCGTAAGTGAGATACGAACAGGACAGATGGGTCACAGGAAGGCGCGGATCGAAACAAAGTTGTGGACAACGGTTGAACAAGAGATGTCTCTCGAGCTAACGTTCAAGCGAACTAGTTTTCATCAAAGCTGGAAACAAGTCCTCTTGTCGAAACTTCTGCTCTAGCGCGAAACTTAGCCTGTTTGTCCCACTGTTAATTATTTTGTAAGCGAAGAAGTGACGTAAACATTGGAGAGGATCGGCTCCGCCACGGCGGAAATATATACGAGATGCCAACTCCAATAAAATAAATACACTGTCGACCTAAATGGCTAGTTGTAGATGATCGACCAGCGATAATAAATCTAATAAAGACTTGGTTCAACATGAAGGATGATATTCCCGTAACTTTTGTTAAGAGAGTTTCCCCGATGCTCGACGTTCGGTTGCGCCGTAACTTCGTGATATCAATCGGCGTGGTCGCTAGGCTAAACACACAATTATGGTGAATCGTAGACGACCTGTTAAGTAAAGGATTTTTCGAAAACGGTCCTCATTTATTGATGATGTGTGGCTTTACTTGATTAATATACGGAAATAGATCACATAACTGGCGACTAAACAGTGCATTAGAAGACGCAGAAGTTTGGTCGTGTTATTTTTTCTGCAGAACAGCTCTCCGCTTCTGCCTATGTTTACACTGATTTATCGATCTTGGCCTCGCAGTGTGCGCTTGTAGCTCGAAGCAGCCACCACAGCGCCCGGCAGAACACGATCTCTCTAAGAATGCCAGCGCAGCTTATTATACGCAAACGTTAATTGCGGTCAACTTGAAAATGCAGAATGATTGCATGATCGTTCGAGTCGCGGCTGTCCCAGCAACGTGGGACCTTGTGGCACAAGTTAAACGTAACGAATGTTAATTCTAATGGTAACCTAACGTTCTAGATTCATTCGATCTTTACCTCTAGCGTTCCTTTGCAAAGCTTTAGCTCGAGAAATTCCTATTAAAGTGCACGCGAGAAGCACTCAAGGTGCTCATCACTGCGTGCAGTGTAGCTTGAACAGACCGCGAAAGACGACAGGTGAGGCGGGAGACAGCTATAATATAGTGATGCGTTCTGTAGGCACGACGTAAGAGATCCACTCCCACCACTCGATGAAATTTGTTAACGCAAAAAATTCTCAACCAGTTTTATCAGTCACGTAATATTAATCAACAGCGCGTCCGCTCCAACTCTAAGCGCTACAAAAAAATTGGCGCTGTCGAGCTAATTAGTAAGTCGTTATGCCTCCGTTACGAATCGATTCATACAGGAATGAGAATGTAAGTGAATTTTGAAGCACTCCGCCGGAGTAGTCGCACTTATCTAAAGCGCTGAGAGGTATATTGACTTTCTTAACATGGTTACACGTTAGGACTTTCTTAGACGCATCTGCAGGAGTCCCTGCAATTATTATAATTACCAGGAATAATCACGCTTAAAAATAAAATAAGTAGGAAAGAAACGAACAAAATTATTTGTAAACGCGATGTGCTACCGAGAAAACACTGGCACAAATTATACCAGCGTCACACATATTGGCGAATATGCAGAAATTAAAAACGAGCCTATAGAGCACTTCATTTTCTGGTATCCGCATTTCACTACGGCATAATAGCCTATGTCCGCAATCAATGCGCACGGTTGTCACGTATTCATTTTCAACAATATAGACTGGCAAGCTAGTTGGCAAGCTAGTTGAAATTCCTCTTAGGAACTTCTCTTAAAACGCAACGAAAAGACGAAAGACGGGGAGACGGCGGGACAATGCGCTTGATTTTCGTGTCCTTTCAAATCTATCTATCTATCTATCTATCTATCTATCTATCTATCTATCTATCTATCTATCTATCTATCTATCTATCTATCTATCTATCTATCTATCTATCTATCTATCTATCTATCTATCTACATATCTATCTATCTATCTATCTATCTATCTATCTATCTATCTATCTATCTATCTATCTATCTATCTATCTATATATCTATCTATCTATCTATCTATCTATCTATCTATCTATCTATCTATCTATCTATCTATCTATCTATCTATCTATCTATCTATCTATCGCAGTGGCAGCGCTCACACTGTTCTTGGCATACGGGGTGGCCGCAATTCCTGCCGCACATCTAATCAGCAAGGTGTTCCCGAGTGGCTGCCAAGTCACCATCATTTTCATCAGCCTCACATTCGGTAAACCGCGGACTTGCACATTTCGCGGATTGCATAACCACGTAGTGCACAGTAGGGCACATTATGCGGCCCGATAGCTGTCATGAATGTATACATATACTTGACTCGTTTGGATGCACGAGTATACATATATTCGTCGGTGCCTGTCATAGCACGTTGAACACATGTAGATTCGCACCTGTATGTGCAGGGTGTCCAATGAAGAAACGGCACTAATGGCGAGAAAAGTGTCATTACGCGTAAATAATAACCACCCTTATTTCCGATAACTCGCGGCCACACTGTTGAGGGTGGGGGCGGTAATCGAGGGGGGGCGGTAATCGATGGACCTTAGACTCATCAGTACGATACTAGCACAGAAATCTTCCCTTTCTGCTCAGTGCGTCCAGGGAAGCCTCATCATTTTTACCAGGTGTAATAAAGAAGGATGGTGAAGACGATTGCTAGAAGATAATGGGATGGTCGCTGTGCCATCGCTCACGCGTGTTTTGCTGCCATAGTCGCTTTCGTATTGATCAACAACGAATATGAGTTTCTGCGCCTATCACTGACTTTCAGAGTGAAGACACAATTCACAGAAATGGATGCCAGGAGGTTGCTGCAAAGCGCCATCGTTACGTGAAGTCGTCATGTCGAGCATTCAAATATTCGCTTGCGGAGCCTCCTATACTGCGTTGTTGCCCTACCGCTGTTTCCACGAGCCGAAAGCGCATTTAACAAACGATCAACATACATAATACAAGCATACACAGTACAGGTATTAATTAGTTACTTCTCTCCACCTTGCGGGTTTCCGCAGAACTATTTCGTCAAACGCTTGCCTTTGCTTCGAGTTGAAGACAAATTCGACTTCACTCTGCCATCTGCTAGCCGCCTGGTTAGCTCAGATCGTAGAGCGGCTGCCCCTGAAAGGCGGTGGTCCCGGGTTCGAGTCCCGGACAAGGACGAATTTTTCTTCAAATGCGATACTGTTCTTGCGAGGAGCCCGTATGGGTTTCCTTTGTAGCATTTGCTACGAACGGGTGGATGTCTGATTTTTCCTTTATTAATTAATAGTACAGGTATATATAGATAGCGCGCTAGACCCTCATGCCTCACGGGGCGGTATAGACGCTTTTCGCGGAAATCCCGTGCGCGCTTCCATGTTTGATCACGTGGTGACGCGTCCATTGCTTGCCTCAGCTGCATCCGTAGCCTCCGTGTTTACAATGGATGTGTAAGACGCTCGGTGCGCCTCAGCAAGTCTCTGTTTGATCACGTGGTGACGCGTCCATTGCTTGCCTCAGCTGCATCCGTAGCCTCCGTGTTTACAATGGATGTGCAAGACGCTCGGTGCGCCTCAGCAAGCCTCTGTTTCGGGGGATATCGTCGACGGTGACTGGATGGACGGCACGAAGCTTTGGCCACAGCATCAGAAAACATGCAAAAGTGCTTTCAAAGCTCATTAAGCATTGTCAAAACGGCGCGACCAGCGTATATGGTGCTTGGTAAAAGCGGGGCTAAAATATACGCTAAGCTATCCAAACTTTTCACTTATCAACTGAATCACGATCAGTGTGTTTGGCTCTTCTTTCTTTATTTAGCAAAAACTTTTAAGCAGCGGTTTGTCACGTTTATGACTCAGTAAAATTCCTCGGTGCGGTCACTACCTGATTATTTTCTGCCTAATCGCTCGCGGGTGTGCGCAGTTGTGGCAGATTTGTTCTTGCTGTACACAAGGCTGGTAACGTAGCTCTTCTGTACATTGCAATAGCTTGTAGCAAAGATGTATTATCGCCAGTAACTCGCTTACTCCTGTGGACAAAAATTATTGTGAGGCTGTTAAAAGAATATAAAAGAAAAGCTTCGCCTGTGTCACCGAGGTCTAGACCGTCGCAAGATATTCAGCTTCGACCGTTCGTATGCTCTCGGTGTAATCACCGTCACCCATGCTTCCGCGCATTTATTGAAGTGTGCGCCGATTCACTTATTCTGGATACGTTGGCGATACAGTGGGCGTAAGTATGCGTTCGAGTTGGGGTAGATGTGTGTAGATACGTGCGCGAAACGTACTATGCGACGAAGCGGCGCTACTCCCTTTGTCACTGTGTAACGAGCGGTAGTACGTCACTCTTGCCGATGCTCCGGGGTTGAAGTCCTTTCTTTGTAGACAGGCGCTACAACACTGGCGGGTGAGTGAATATTTTGATGCGAAAGCATTAAGTGGCCCATTGAGCCAAAGAGCCGGCGTCTGTCGTCTGTAGCAGCGAAACGGCACCTAAATTCCCATTCGCTGCGACGCCACGTCACGAGCGCGCCTCAACGGAGCAGAGTGGGCGAAAGAGAACACCTGCTGCAACGCTAGCACGCCAGGCGTAGCGTAGGTGGAAAGGGTATAGCCGTGACGCCACGTCACCCTCTCTCTTGGAAACCGGCATGTGGTCCGTATCTCTGTCCATCTCTCTCTCTCTCTCTCTCTCTCTCTCTCTCTCTCTCTCCCCCCCCCCCCCCCCTTACTGGACTGTGCCGCTGCGCTCGCCTGCCCGCCGTGGCGGCCGCTACTGCTTCCTCGGTGTATCGTGGCGCAGGACGTCGATGGCATGCGGCGCTGGCACCGCAGGCAGCTGCTGCTTGCTGGCTCGGGCAGCAGCACGTACCGCTATATATGGTACATTACTCGCAGCGCAAGATTCGAAGGACCACCCGGCGGCGTTCAAATGGACACTAATGCTTTCTCATTTACAACTCATGAGAAGTGCTTACGTGTCGTTGGAACTTTTATCCTCGAGGAAAGTGGTGCATTGCGAAGGGCCGGCAACACAGGCTGTCCTTATGTAGCAGCGGTCTGTGAACTTGGTCGCGCAGATTCGTTTTAATTCCTTAAAATGCAGTCACTATTTTTGCAGCCAACTACTGCATAAGGCTTTAATCCGCCGCTCCACATGTACTTTGCAGCATGAATGGAGTACAGCACGTTAGTGAAAACCCAGTTACATTTCCGACAGGTGATCGCACAGAAGCAGGGTATAAAAAGTAATGGTTTCTTATTCGTGCGGCATATCGCTGTGGAAGCGTGCTGCGCGCCGCCGAAAGCGCCATCTGATTCATCTAGAACGAAATGCTTCGCGAAAAGTGTCAATAAAGCCGGAGCTGCAAGCAGTAGCAATACGCTATATTGCGCGCTCTATTGTTTTGTTGTACCGGGTAAAAGAAGCTCCTATTTAGAACCCTTTGTACGAACCCGACGCAAGAGGGTCAAATCAGAAGTCAGGCTGAGATAGCCCAACTCTAGACCGTTTTTACAAATTAATTCCTGAAGCCATTCACCTCAGTGGCGTGCAGCCTGCGTTGGAGGTGACGAAAGAGAGAGCGCGAAAACGGCGTTCGGATATTCTTTGTTATCTGCGCAGTGTTGACTCGACACGACGACGACATTGCCAAGGTTCTGGAGCCGACTTTGTGCAGCACGACTCGCTATTAGCCATTACATGAGCCCTTACATGAGCCCTGCGTACATCCAGATTGCAACACGCACGACAAGCCAGATAGTTAGACATTGTCCGATTCGTGTGAAAGCCCTGCCTGATTGGCCGTGTTACTTCACATAGTGTTGCCAGTCAGCACCCAGTGGTGCTCATGACGCGCCCTGTTCGTGGACTCAGGCGTGGTGCCGACGCTGCTCGAGATCGTGTGGGACGCCGAGGGTCCGGACGCGGCGCCCGTGGGCCGAGTGCTAACATCGGCGTCCCGCGCCGTGCCTTCGGCTGCGCTCAGCGCTGGGCTCACCAGGTTGCTGCGACTGCACGCTGTGAGCCAGCTGTGCGAACTGCCCGACCGGCAGAGGGTCGCCCTGTGCAGAGAGCTGAAGCCGCGGGTGATGGCGCCGCCCGCCGCCGAGGCGCTCGCCCTATGCTGTCCTGAAGCCCATGAGCTTGAGATGAAGGTACAGCCCCCATGGGCAATAATAACCAGTGTACTCTACTCTCAAAAAACAAAAGTAAAAAGAAACGCCGTGATGCGCGTACGTTGTCGATGATGTAGAAAAATGCTGTAGGTGTACAGCCGCAACTTCTAAAAGAAGAACCCATTGACACCAGCTGTATAGGTGTGTTCATTTTTTGTCTGGATGTGCGTGTGTGGAACAACAAGTTAACCTATCAATGCTTGAATTTTTTTTTTCTTTTTGCTTAAAGAACAACTATATGAATTGCCACTTATTTGTACGTAAGTTAGGACACCATATCTTCGGCTGCCCCAGGGTGAAACTTCTATATAAGTTTGTTATAAAAAAAAAGTATGAATAAACAAGTGAAACGGGTGTGTGCGGTTAAAGAAATTTTTTATATCAGCACAGTTTCTCAGTATATATATGCGCCTCTTTTGGCTGTATTCGACGACGACACACACACGCCTCATTTGGCTGTTAGTCGTTAGTCGACGTAGAGATATATATCTACGTCGCAGGGGCGGATCCAGGGCAGCCTCAACGAGGAGGGGGCTCATCAAAATATGTAGGAGAGGAGGGGGGATAAATTGCCGGCATCGCCGGGGGGAGGGGAGGGGTAAGGAGGGAACGAAGGGGTGCGCTCGGGCCTCCAGGGCAAGCCCTCTGGTATATTGTCGTCGTGTTCGCCACCCTTTTGTCTGAAGATGCAAAAGAAACACGCTCAAATTTATATCCTAACGTTTGGCTATGAAGGTGAACTGTCTCGTATCTAATGAAATCCCTTAAAATAATTTATATTGCTGAGATGACCACTGCAACTTGGACAATTTGTGCAGCCAGAATTACCATCTTTAAGATCTTCGTGAGTGCACAGCGTTGTTTTCTACGCCAGATATGGGAAAACGCTGACATGTTCTTGTTGAACAAGTACGCATGACGTCACAATCCGGATTTTTCTCGATTAAGCGTACCACTTCGACTTGGCAGATCGGGAGTCGAAACCGGTATGTCGTGAAATCGCAACAACGTGCTTCGGTAAAGTTTAAGAAGTGTATAATTTATGGTGTGTTGGGGTGTTTGCTAAAGTGTGAGCGAAATAGTTCGTCGGGACGTCGTCAGGAGGTGCCCAGCTGGCCGGATCTAATCGCGAGAGAGGCGATCCTGACATACGACATGGCCGCGCTGCTGGGATGCGGCTTCGTCGCCCTGTTGCTGTTGTCGCTGGGCGACGCCGTGCTGGTGCCGCTGCTGCACCGGCTCAGATACATGGGCTGGCGGAGGGCAGGCACGTCCACCAGTCGCAAGTTGGCCGCCATCGAGGCGAGTGGGCTCATGCAGCCGGTCGCCGCCTCCGTCAGGCTGCCGCAGTCGTCGGTGCCTGGTACTGGCACTGGCGGCATTCGCTCCAGCCCCACCATCATGGACCCTACGTCGCTGGTCTCTTCGTACAAGGTGTGCGCTGGCGCATGCATTTTATTTTCCTTCCCTTCCAAGTCTCCTTCTTCCTAGGTGCTTCCTTCAATGCCACTTAAAAAATTCGGCACGACCCACCTCGCGATGAGTGTCGATGGTAATGCGTTTACCCTGTATATCAATATAGCGACACAACGTATTGCCACCGTCGAAACGAATTATATATGAGGTATGTAATGCACCGGAACTCCTGTTTCGCGCTTCCCTTAGAACACTCGGCGCCATCTAGCGTCGCCACCGAGAAGCCTGCGCTTGGCCTCCGAAATGCATGGCGCTTCGGTGCGTGCGAACGCCTAGAAACAAGCCATGCGACAGCCGGGCTTCCCTCTCGCACTTCTTTCTAGACACGCTGCGCCATCTAGTGGCACTGCCGAGAAGTTAGGGCCCGGCCTCCGAGATGACAAGCGTAGTGCACCGGTGCCTGCGGACGTTGAGGATTATTCCCTCGCTTGCCGCATACCCAGTAGTACATACTTAGTTACTACAGCTGGAAAGAGGTTCGTTGAAGAGCGCCACCTACCCAGCGTATTCGGGGCGCTGCTCACTAAGCGTTGGCGTGAAATACGTTCATTGAAAAGCCACACATATCCAGTGCATTTGTGGCGCAGCCTGCTAAAGCGTCGTGTTGCTGTCTTTGAGGAACTGTTGTGACGTGGGCTCGATTACGCTCAGCATCGGAGAAATTTGAGGAATCTTTTTTTTCGTCATGGTAGAGCGGCACATTCCCAGTGGCACAAACCTAGTTACACAAGCTGGCATCAAAGACCATTGAAGAGCGGCACATGCCTGCTGGCGCGCACCCAGCGCTCCTGGTCGGCGTCAAATTGTTTCATTGAACAGTGGCACCTACCTAGTCCCGAATCTACAGTTACCTATGTCGGCGTTAAAGGGATTCGTTGAAGAGCGGCACATTGCCGCATACTCGGTGATCCAAGTTGGTCGGACGGTTAGCTTCGAGCTCTGTTCCCTCACCACAGCAGCCCCCGATGCGCTACTCATTCGACAATATACTGTAAGTGACCCAGATTAGGCGGGAAAGCGGTTACATACATACATACATACATACATACATACATACATACATAGCCGCTGAAAAGCACGCGACGTGCCCTAGGAATGCTGACGCATTAAAATGCGGATTATCTATTCTATACCTACGCGGCTAAGTACGCAATGTGCACCGCACGTGACTATACATACATTACACGCTCATGTTTTAAGGAGACTTTTTCTTTGTATCCAAGTTAGCGTTGTTCTTATCCGGGTGAGCTGCAGATGCGGATGGATCCGCCGTGCAAGCATGAGAATACATTTCTTCTCTATAGAACACAAACAAGCAAAGTATGGGCACTGGTATGGGCATGGCCTCATGTAAGGGCCTGAAATGGTGCCACTGGGCTCGATATTCGACGCTTGGCAACAACGCGCGACGTTTAGCGTTTAATTCGTGTACCATGGGAGACATAGGAAAGGAGCTGCACAAAAATCGGCACACATAAATAAAGTCCGCACAATATTTTATGTTGTAAATTACATTTAGCACTGTGCCCTTCAAAGTGACCCTACTCTTGTGTATCGTCCACTCTTGATTGCTCAACGGATGAATCAAGTGACATGCTTATTCAGTAATAAACCAGAAGAAAAGGGGCTAACCGAGGGGCCCGATTTTTATTAGTCATATCATGAGAAGCCAACAAACACTGACACCAAGGACAACATAGGGGAAATTACTTGTGCTTAATAAATGAAATAATGAAACCATAACTTAGTGGAAAATGAAAGTGGATGAAAAAACAACTTGCCGCAGGTGGGGAACGATCCCACAACCTTCGCATGCTCTTCGGCTGATTTCGCCACGGTATGTCCTCACCTTCCCAATTAGGAAAGCTTGATTAGCTATGTCACATAAATTCGTTGTTCGACAGTTGGTTGCAAATACTTATTCCTTCGGGGGGAGAAAGGTGACCGAAGCAAACGCTCGGACTAGCAGTTAACAGCGAAAGCTATTTTCCCGTGGCTTCGAGCTACACGCTAAGCTCACCCCAACTTCGTAAGTAATTGTGTACAGCGACAAGCCACAACAACCAGCGATGAAACCACGTCGTTGCAAAAGTCAACTACCACTGCCTATCACTGGTACCAAGCTTCGATGACCCTCTATTTTGAAGAAGAGGTTTCTTGAAAGACTTCAGATCGACTTGAAGTTCGTGGGATCTTGGTATCTGGCCACTTTTGTCTCGTAATAATAGACGATTTAAGGCCTTCTAGTGCATGTAGGACGACGAAGAAGGCATCGAAATGAAGTGAAAAGGGTGCACCAAGTTATCGTGGAGCTATGTACGAAGCGATATATAAATGCGTGATTAGCGCAAGAATAAGCCGAAATGAAAAGGTAGTGCAATCTAAACAATAAGCCGCTTGGTACTATAATGCGAACAAGAAGACCTTTTCTTTCTTCGATGTCGACAGCTGTCGACTCGCCCTTTTCTTTTCCAAACATCTTTTGTCACGTGCAGGAGAAGGGAGACATGGTGCTGGAGGCGGCAAGTTTGGAGCGCCGGTTCGGTAGCCAGTACGCGGTCTGCGCCGTATCGTTGAGTGTACGGGAGGGTGAGTGCGTCGGCCTTCTGGGCCAAAGTGGAGCTGGAAAGTCCACCATGCTGCGAATGCTCTCCGGAGAGCTGCTACCCACGGCCGGCGCATGCGTCGTCTACGGAAACGACCTGCGCTCCCAGAGGGCCGGCTACGTTACGCGCGTCGGGTACCAGGTATGCTAATGAGTCACTTGGTGGACGACCGTCACCAAATCGGTGTCAGTGCGGTGGCCTCAGCTAAAGATTATCTATGTACTGAAGTGTTCGTTTCCCGAGCTTCTGGAAAATTGTGTGCTATCTTGAAATGATCTGGCATGCTTCACTTATAGTAATCAAAAGGTCGTTGCTCACTCAAGGTTGTTTATATTTATTTAGTTTTGCTGCTAATCGCTGTTTACGGCCCGCTACTTGCCCTTTTGGAACTCGGGAACCTAACTAAGCACCCGACATCAGCAACAGGTTGAGATATATCTAGCTTTGTCCAGAACTCCTGCTATTGGATCTACCGCGTTGGAGGCGAGCACTGCACTATTCGGCTATAGTACCATATTGGACGTAAAGCGCAGTAGAAATTTTTATAGCTAGCCTCGGCAAGACGTGGCACCGATGCCACCTCCGAAATATCTGGCGCCGGGCCGGCGTTGGTCCACGTCTTAGTTCTCAGTAGCCCATGCTCAGTAGCCCATGCAGTAGCCCACTCAACACACACATCACGGTCGGACAGGAAGTACCTCAAACCGCAGTAAAATCTTAAAAATTTGGTGGTGCGTACCGCATACTTCCACCCGATGTGAGTTCTCGTTGGGAAATAACTGCATTGTAATGCTATGGTTTCCATATGACTGAACCACGTGTGCGATACCAGCGCTGGAGACAGAGACGACACAACAAGGCAGTGTGTTGCGTTGCCTTCATTGTGTTGCCCCGTCCCCTAGCGCTCGTATCGCGCAAATGAACAACCAACAAGCTCATCGCGCAATGTATTTGAACCCTTTGCCCGTTGCGTTCTCCCCGTCCAGCCTAGCACCGGCGGCTATGTGCCCGAGCTGACGGCCCGGCAGCACCTGGAGCTCCTGGCCGTTCTCAGGCTGCTGCCTAAGCGCAACGTGCGTCCACTGGTGAACCACGTGCTCCGACTCGTTGACCTTGACAGGGAAGCCGACAAGCAGGCTGAGCACTACTGGTGCGCTCTTCTCCTTGTCCTCTGTGCGTGCGCGCCCGTGTGCCCTATCGAGTTTCCTACGGTTGCCGATGGGAAAATGCGGCGGCACGCGGTGCATGCATCGGGGTGTTCAGAAGAGATCGGCACCTAAGAGCCAGGGCATTCTGACTATGCGTCTGGTGACCTACTTTGCTTCTGTCAGAGTACTTTAACCACAAAAAGAGCTCGCAAGGTGTTGTCACAATGCCATAATAAGCCGTTATTATTTACGCAAAGCAACCTTTGGGTCACTGAACTAGGAGGGAAGACTAGAAGATATGCGCTCACATTGTGTCGGTTTCAGTGGTACGTTTTCTTTCACTTTGTTTACTTGTTGCGTTATATACGCGAACAAATACTCGTGGCGAAGGTTTAATTAGCTTTAAGAAAGTTTATTTGAGCCACCACGACTATTCCTTAGCGCGAACCACTTGTAAGGCACTTCGGGAGAGTACCTGTTTCATACGTCTTGCTCTCTCCCATTTGTTGCTCTGTTGTTACCATGTCGAAGCGTCAATATCTAGAAATTCCTGTAGTGGCAAAGTGCGTTTATTGTTTTAGTGTTGTTCTTGTTTATGACGAGTGGCTGTGGAGCATACCCACAGTGGGGGATTGGTCATGAGTCGGGTGGTTAAATTAAACGGATAAAAACAAGAGAACTTACGAGACCCCCACAGACAATGGCGGACACACATTTCAAACACACATTTCGTAACGTACTTGAGCCTGCCAAATTTAGCGGGTGACGAAGAGAGTAGCAAGTTGCAACAGCCGTAAAATATGCAGGACCCTATGCAGCTGGCGCCAATTTTCGCCACACCCTCGAAAGTATAAATAAATTAGGTTTAACTCCAAAATGCGCAAGAAAACTTCACAAAGAAGATAACTGAACGCATCAAGAGAACGTACCTACATATTTGCCTATCGGAGCAACCCTTAGTTTTTCTTGGCAAAATTGGTCCCCAGGAACGCATGACCGGGAGTTTTCTGGAATCACAAGAACACTGCTGCCGCAGAGCAGGTAAATGTGTCTATATTGCTACATGTACATTGCGTAGCGCGTGGCGTAATCTGTCGCCACAGCGACCCACTTGTTGCCAGACGTTTATACAAGGAAAGGGCCAAGTAAGTCCAAGCCAACGTGAAAGATGAGCTCCTACGGGACGTCGAGCGGTTGAAGACACCTGGCAGGGACCGTCGATGGTGTTCAGTGCTGGAATTTTGTCACACGCCTCAACGAAAGACGGGTTTAAATAGCAGCAGGTCACCCTCCGTTGTCTATAGATCGGTTCCTGAAAGCTAGCCCACCTTCCGGTTCGTGTTCTCGTTAACTGCGCAGACGTCACAATACACAGGAGTACGATGTGCCACGTGTATACAGTTGACAGTCAGCACCTTGCTTGCAGTGACTCTTTCGCGCTATACAAACAAGAAAGCGTGCGGACTTTCGAACCGGAAAAAAAAGAAGATGCTTTCTTTTCCCGGCTTAAAGCAAGTTGCGCCGCGATTCATTTCAGCCGCTCGTCCCTGCGAAAACTCGGCCTCGCTATGGCGTTGCTGGGGGCCCCGCGCCTGGTGTTGCTGGACGCTCCAACGAGTGGAATCGATCCCATCTCGGCGCGCAAGATGTGGCAGGCCGTGGACGCCTTCATCACGGCCAACGACCAGGCGGTCGTGCTCGCCACCACGCTGTGAGAACCGCTGTGCAGGTCGCGGCGACTGTGTAGGAAACATCCCGTCTCCTACACACCACTGAAAAATGGAAGGGCACTGTAAGCGAGAACGACCAAGCGCATTGCGCTCTGCCGTTCCTATCACCCTTCATTTTTTCAGTGGTTCGTCGGTATATAACACAGCGCATTGCAAGATGAAGACACACCAACTAGCCCAATTACTCGCTTCACTGACGGGAATATTTTAAAGGCTATTATTATAGTCGTAGGTATACGAATCCAGAAGACAGAAGGGTAGGAGGGAAGGGGAGGGGCGGTCGTTGATGCTATAGGTGGCAATGGCTCCCCTTGAAGCTCTGGGTGCGTCCGTGCGCACACGATAACCTCATAACGTGTTTGGTATTTCATAGAGCACACATGACTGTTATAGACTATTTGAAACAGTGTTATACGCATTGGCACTTGATTTCGTACGCATCTGACAAAGCAATCCAGAGAGGCTGAAGTTTGGGAGGCTTTGTAGCGAACGTACACTAGACCACCGAGCAGGTTCCCATAGGAAAGGGGACGCTGCGGGACCTGTGTTCCCGGTGGTGCAGGATTCCCGAGTGCCTGTCGCTGTGCTCGCGCGTGCTGGTTCTGAGCGGCGGCGAGCGCACGTGGGCGGGCTCGGTGGCCGACCTGCGCAACACCTTCTTCATGGGCATGGTGGTCACCGTGACGCTGTCGGCCGAGCAGAAGCAGGACGGCATGGTCGCCTTCCTGCGGCGAGTGTACGACATCTTCGGGGGCGAGGCGCAGATGGTCAGCAAGCACAAGGTGCTGGCGCCGTCCTCCGGCTACCCATCTGTCGGGCTTAGAGCCACGTGTATAATTTCCTTAACAACACCCGCGCCACCCAAAGCGCGGCGACAGCCCCGCACTTCGGTTATAATCATCCAATTCAACTTGTATCACCACCCGTGCTCTTCGACGCAGCTCATTGCTCTTCCTGATTGTGCTATACGAGCCTCGCGTATATATACAGTGGATAATAAGGCGGAAGCAGCGGGGCTCGTTGGCGACATCTTGTGACGCAGAACTCTTCTCGGAGTGAGCGACATTCGAGAGTTTTAGCCTTGCGTAATGCGTGACGCTTTAACGTGACGCGTTGGGCTCACTGCGCATATGCGTCGTATACCGCTAAATACCACGGCAGACCACACAGACCACTGTGATCTTCTAACAACATGGCAGCGCTCAGACCTCTATTTCCCGGTTCGATCCAAATTCACCCTTCCCACCAGTACTGCGTCGTGGTAATAAGAAATAAATGGTAAAATCGGCCATCGCTTAGTTCCATCTTACGTTGAGAACAAGGTATTAACTATGTTTTATCGTTATTATTGAAATCAGATCTTATTTCTATAAACCAGAGAGACGGCACTGAGCCGAGAAAGTATTTTGATTGCCACATATAGCAGATGCGGCCACAGCATTAGCGTTGATGATGCGTTGGCGATGCGAAGCGCTCTGATAACCTATTTAATCGCTGCACCATTAATTTCATACTACGCTGTATCACGGTATACGCGATCACGGAAAGCTATAGAACGTTGATCACTAGGCATATCTACCACGGTTCCATGGAGAGGCGGTGCATGCGCAGAGCGCCTAACGTGTCACATATCACAATAATGTATCACGCATAGATAGAACTCTAGATTATTCTGCTGACGTAAAGGTTTCGCTGATTTAAACGGGTAAACTTTTCATGGAAGAATTTTCGTTCGCTTTCTTCTTGGATAAAAAAAAAAACCTGAAACACAGGAGCTTTTTCGACGCACTATGGTTTAACAGTGTCACGAGGTCCCGTGTATACTAATATTACAGCTTTAACCTAGAGGTAGCTGTCCACTCTGCTCAGACGGTTTGCCCGCCGCAGCTCAGCGAGAATGCTAGTGCGCGTGCGCAGAACGCTCATGTCGGCAGCGGAAGCTTGGCAGAACGCTGCACGTCCCGGCTCCGCAGTCTAACCGTGGAGCGCGACAATGCATCCGATTGCTTTGGCCGTCTTCCAGACAAACTGACTGGACGTCGCTCACTTGTCTGGGAAACGCACTGCTGCGCTTTTCTTCTTTTCGAAAATGCGAAATCATCGCAGTTCTACGCAGTATCTCACTTCTTGAAACGGGAGTGGAGGGGACCACAATCGACGCTCAGCCAATATTATCTAGCTCACACACCGCCACCCAGGGGAAGCCCTGCTGCGCTTGGGCACAACGCTCGTGCCCACAGTGTAAAACACGACGCTGCTTCCGCTCCGCTGCCGAGCCAACTGGGCGGAATTCGCGGACGTCAGCCCACTGAGCGGTACATCCGCTTGGTCTTTTTGTTGTTTTACAATCAAGCTGGCCACGTGCCACTTAAGCCTTTCCAACGGGATCATTAAAGAATTCAAAGTCAATGCAGTTCGCTGCAGTGCCTCTGCGCGCAGAATGTGAGCGGAGTGGATCGTAATCGACGCCGAGGTAAAACAGACTACAAGTGCAGTAATTAAACTGGATGTCGTTGTTCGAAATGAACACAGCAGCCATATCTATGTAGCCATATTTCCGCGCAAGTGTTGCTGTTACGGTTTCGTTGCTGTGCTTCTTTCAGTTATTTAATCTTGTACTTGATATTTCGTTCTGTATACCTGGTCCTGTTGTCTTGAAAAAAGACGGCAATGTGTGGGAATAAATAAACCTTCGACGTGTATTGGTCACCCTCTGCAGAACGTGGTGCGCTTCAAGATCCGCGACCCGCTGTACTCGATGCGGTCGCTCAAGCACAAGCTGGTCGACCTGCGTAACGTGAACGCCGTGCGCGACGTCGACTTCGGGCACGTGGCGCTGCACAAGCTGTTCGGCGTCCAGGAGCCCGATTAAGGTTCCTGCGGCAAAATTTTGGCGAGCTGCGCGCCAATGCCACACCCGGCTGTAATATAACGCCCGCCATGGAGTCGTCGGGAATCGGGAGACGAGCAACATGCGCTGCGAAAACGCGGTTGCCAAGCATGCTCAAGTCGGCATCGTGTCATTTGTGAACTGCGCGTAATGTGGCGCCTGCATGCGAACGTAAAAGCTATTGCATATACGTGTGACTTGTCCGAGAAGTCCACTCGTTCAAGAAGTCGCACCGCATTCCTAATAGTATACCGAGACGCTCGTTTACTAAAACACATTTCTAAAGATTTAGCAATGCCTCCACTTCATTGTTGCCATTTTCAGCTACATAAGAGAGAGAGAGAGAGAATAAACTTTATTTTAGCTCTAAAAAGTCTTCTCGTTGGGAGCAGCGTGGGTTGCTCCGGAATTCTTCCTTCTAGCCCAAGGCCCCCACGGATACAGCCACCGCGCAGGCTCGGCCTACAATGGCGAGCTGGTCCGTGGCGGGAAACGATGGCTGGTGGTAGAATAGTACGTGTTGCTAAGCCACAGTTGCTGCAGTTCAAACGAAAAGCCCAACGTATAATCTCGGATACATTTTATACCTCGAAATGCAGATTTATGCAAGGAATTAAATCTTTTAAGAATCCCTGGAGCGAAGCTCCAAAAGCAAATAGCTCAGAAAACCTACTACTAATAAATTATGCTTACCTAATGTATAATTTCACTGTCTTTTTGCAAGGATGCATTCTCAATGGACGAAAATAAAGGTTATCAAGTTATAATTTTCCTTAATGTGGAATGGTTCTTGAGCACTGTGGTTAAGAAAGAGGCGATTTGTTTATTTGCTTTTGGCACGGTGTTTTCTTGCAAAAAAAGGTTTCTTTTATTCCAGAATTGTATTCTTACTCGCATTGTGTGATCACGACTCGTTGTGTTTAGAGGTTGATCACTCCTTGCAGCTGAGAAAGACGAAGATGACTAATCGAGGAAGAGTAATTGCGATTCCACCTGTTTTTCTGTATCGACGTATTTAACGTTGGGGAGCATATAAAGCGTCTTTTGGCACATGCCTTTCTTTTTTCACGTTGTAGTAACGGTAAAGAACAGAACTGCCAAAACTGCTAGTTAAAAATTGAACTATTAAAATTGGACCCAGCAAAAACAAGCAACGCCAGAAGCACAACGATTGCGGCGAGCACATTCGTCGGTCTTCGAAATCCGACCTACGCGACGAGTCATGTGCGCCCGCTGTATATACATGATTCATCGTGTACATTACAGGGCACTGTAATGGTGCACTGATGCGTCCGCATGTCGAAGAATGTACTACGCCACCATTCGGGCCGTGCGCGCCATCTTTTAATGCGAAAGCATACGTGTCATGAGGCAGAAAAGTCTCCGTTTTGCGCAACGAGTGCTAACGAAAAGCATGTCTGACGTCATCGGCGTCTTGTATGACGTCAGTAGCAATACAGAATTAAAGTTAGAAAAAGTTAGAGTAAGGTGACAATGTGGAGTAAAGTGGATTAAGGTGGATTAAGGTTGGCACAAATTATAGCGAGGTGAATTAAGGTTGGTTAAAGGGGATGAAGGTGGTACATATTAGAGCAACGTGTATTAAAGTGGATTACGGTGTACTAAGATGGATTAAGGTTGGTACAAATTGGAGCTAGGTGGATTAAGGTGGATTAAGGTTGGTACAAATTAGAGCAGGGTGGATTAAGGTACAGTTGTGAAGGACACGTGACAATGTATGACGTCACGTATCATGGACGTAACCAATTAATTAGAGAAGTCATTAGGCTTTCGCATTAAAATAACAAAAGGATACTTAAGTGGCTGTCAATTTTAGATAAGGCTCTTTCGTTACACAAAAGGCATCAACGTTACGGAAATTTCTGGTACACGTGTCTTGCGCCGAGCGGTAACTTTACAACAGGGGTTAGACTGAAAAACGGTCCCATTTAAAGCTATAAACAATCTACGTGTGTCAATATGCGGAAGTGCTTAGGTTTCAGGACTCATCACTGAACCTCAATGCGTTGGATTAGGAGGCCTACGCCAACACCTGTCCTATAGCTATCAACGGAAAGCCTGCTTGCTCCGACGGTAACGTCACCATCGTAGCCTGACGCTTCTCGCAGTTGGCAATTTTCCGCGACGGCTTGCCGCGAGCCGCGAGTGACCATGCTCATTTCACCTGCTATTTCTTTTTCTTTTCTACGTGCTCAGTCGCGACGTTCCTTCGGCGATGAAACCTGTTGGACGGACTGGATTGATACTCGGTATAAATTGAACGGGTCTCGCTGTAAATCTAACTGATCGTGGCGGCGCGTAATTTTGAGTGCAATATTGCGCTAAGAAGTGCAATAACGATAACCGCTTTAGTTTCCGTTGTCAGCCGACGACAATGAAAGGCATGATTTTTATTTATTAATTAGGAAGTCAGTGCAGTGCAGGAACAACTGACTTGGGGCCGCATCAAAATGGCTGGTCGGTGGGATCTTGCGCCTGACGCAGTTATTTATATGTCAAGCACCGATATACTTGCACATACCTTAGAAAACACGCCGTTATTACTCGGACGTTTTACTACCATCTATGCTACAGCCGAGACAATTTTTCTCAAAGAAACATGGCTCGCAGTACATAGCACGACATGAGTTTTGTTTATCAATTACGTTGCAGTAAAATAGCAAAAATTGTGTCTTTAACGTAGTTTGCTCAAGAATGACTAAAGTGGCGCCTACAGCATTTTTGAACATTTTTGTTTGTTCGTCCTCATGAAAGCCTAGCGCGGTTGTTCTACGAGATAAAAAAGTAAATGCATTCAGAAGAACTCAAACAAACAAGTATACGTATGCCTGCAGTAATACCGCTTTCGACGCTTGACGAAACAATGCACAGTTCTCGGTAGCGTCTTCTGGACCACGGCTCTCAGGCAGAGGCCAGAACGATCAAGCAAAGACAACTGTCGCTCCTAATATTTTTCCTAATGACAAATTGCCGAGAGAAATACCGTCGAAAAAAGCTGACCAAGGTGCTGCTCGTGAACAGCTGCTTGATTTTTCTAGTAATCGGCGCTTTAGGTGCCCATCGAAAACCTCTTAGCAATAACTTCACCTACATCTGCATAGCTCACCACTTCGTATTCCTCCCACGGTATCATCCGTGACAACTTGTGACGGCGGCCTTCTTCGATCGGGAAGCTGGCACGGGCGAAGCTGCGGTTCGTTGGGGTAGTTTGCATGGCTACTTTGCATGCAACACTTAGATGGCGTGACCAGTGCTCACGCTTCACAAAGCAATAGCGCAACCACACTGTGGCCTCAAGACCGCACACATCACGCTCCGAGGTAGCGCAAGCGCGACATGCCGCGATCACAAAAAAAGGCGGGTTCCCCATTCGGCGGCTCGTCGCCTACTACGGATGGGCTATACGAAAAGTGACGAGCGTGACGTCAGGCGGAAAGCAAGCAAGCTTTCAGCTATATCTAGGCGGTGTTGCGTAAGCGCACTAAGAAGCTTCGAGCTGGGCCCTTCCTTATTTCCGTTGTATCTGTTGTTAATTGTTATTCATATTCCTTCACCATATAGTGTTGGTGCGACGTCAAAAACCAACTCTTCGCAATGCGTTTTGGCTCCACACGGGTGAAAACTCTGTGATAGGTTCCTACGAAGCACCAGGCTGGATGAAGAACGCAAACAAAAGCAATATTTAAAAATTAAATTCAGAGGTTGCACGTGCCGAAACATCGATATAGTTGTGAGGCACTCCCGATTAGCATTGGCTACCTGAGGTTCTTTATTGTGCACCTAATGCACAATACAGGGGCGTTTTTGCCTTTCGCCCCCATCGAAATGCGGCCGCCGCGGCGGTGATTCTATCCCGCGGCTTCAGAGCATTAAGAGCATTAAGAGCGGCTAAGAGCATTAAGTTCACATTTGCTATAGATACGTGTCATATATACATGTACCTTATGCATCCCTCCATCATCTGATTGAGTTCATTTTGCCTATTAACGCAGGTTACCAAACAACAATGTGCGATCTGATTCGATTGGTAACGTCAGACTGGGTTAATTAACAAGCTGGTGCTGGTCAGCACCTGTCCTTCGCCTGCTCTTTGGTTTATGTCCCCGTACAAAGTCGCGCGCGCCCTTACACTTTGAATCTGCTTCGCTCGAGTACGCCATACTGTTGTGAAGGCGTCGCTGTGACCTGAACCCGAGCACCATCGCCAGAGACGGAGATGGGATTCGAGTGAGCCATCGCCGTGCCTTCAACAATGTATCATTTCGTCTAGCCGAACAGGCTTATTGGTCTTATTATGATAGGGGCCATCGCGGTGTTCAACGTAAGGTGTGCGTTGTGAACCCTGGTCTCTTGGCCCGCGAAGCCGACAGCCCCATATATAATCAAGCTGCAGTTGCATGCAGAGACACGATGTCTCTGCATGCAACTTGTTTCGAGGGTATCAACATCAAGGTACGCTATGCGTGGACATTTTCTGAGACATGTTGAAGTAAGAACACAAGCAGCACGCTGTCCTTGAAAGGCGCCAAGGTTTATTGTCAGGTCAAAGGTTTTGCAAAAGATGGAATCAAGGAACAGGGATGAGACGCAAACGGACAAAAGGTGCGAAGGCGCAAACGCGGACATCACGCAATCACGCTGGAATGTGTGAAAACGAACTTGACGGGCACTCCGCCTGTACATGCGACAAAAGATGCTTGGCCTTTGACACTTGAGCAATTCGTTGCACAATGAGGCAGGAGAAAAATACGTGGTGGAGTCAATGTCAAAAGGAACACATCTGTGGCGCAGATTTCTAACCTTACGCAGCGTAGACGTGGACGTTATGATCACCTGAAAACCACGTCGTTGCTGAGCTATATAGGACTCAAGTAGTGTGCGTAAGCTCGAAGTGGATCACAGGGAAGCTCTACATGAGTTGACAGCGTGCTCAGCTGTCTAAGGAAAGGTTTCAAGGAACTATACACAAGGCAATGCATGTCTCTTGCAGAGCTACATGGGATTTATCACTTTCATATCATTTCAACTGCATTACGAACTTCTTACACCGCTTCGCGGTAAATCTCGGTAACGAATTGATTGCGCTCGAGAACCAATGCTTTGATCAAGAAATGCGGCAGAAGTCACACGCCAACCCAGATTACGCTACTGTGTTTTTCAGGCACATTTAAGCGCTACTATGCTGACCAGCTCACACCGATACGCGACGGAACTTGTTTTTGCCAGCAGTAGCTGCAGACTAACAAATGGTTCTTTTCTTCATCAAATAGCGCGATCTACGTAAAAGGAAGTTGCTCGGCCCTACTGGGTTTTTGGTCAAACATGCGGCAATTACACTCGAGAAAATCATCTCGTATTAGCTACCGTCGTAGGTCTTTAACACTACTGAACCATTTGGCAGTTAACATGCCAAGCCGTTGCTTTAGGTAAAGCTCCCGTTACAGAATTAAGTTCGTGCCTGCGCAAAAGCCTCATTTGCGGTTTCGTATATGCATATAGGTTTTACACCCGCGCAAGTTTGAAGAGGCAATCCGGAGCGAAGAACTCGCTCCCCAACTCTGGGCCGTCCAGCAGGTCCACGACGCCGCCAGGAAACTCAACCTCCCGGTTCCGTCGTGGGAGACGCCCACTCCATGAGAGCCCAAAGCTCTCGTGGCCTGCAGGACCTGAATAAAGTTGATTTCCTTCCTTCCTTACACCCGGTATATGCTGCCTACATCAACTGTTCGATCAAGCTTTGAGGCAGCATTCGCATGGAAAAGCTGTGACATTGAACCTCTGGTACTGTAAGGTCAGTAGCGCGTTACGTGCCGTTTGTTTACTTCCATTTAGCGATTAGTAGGTTCTCACGTACGAGAAAATAGCTACATGCAGGGCTCGCCTGTGAACTGCCAGTACGGTATCGATAGTTTAGAGTCTACCGTAATTGCTCCTTTTTTCAGGTGTGCAAAGATCTGCTACAGGCGAAGAGGTTGGTGTTGCTAGCCATCTTCTTGACAGACGTCCGTCGAGGCATTCATGAAATATTGAAGTACGTTGCAGGTGAATAGGAAACTTGGTGAAGTAACCATTGACGGACTGGCGACATCACAATAGTAGACAGGGTAGTGAAGAAGCAAAATCAACAAAATCTCACGAAACAAAACCCGGAACGGCACATCTATAATATCTTCAACACACAATAAAACTTATGCAATAACGACTAGCCACCCGCTAAAGGCGCAAAAGCACGACAAACAAAACGAAAAGTACATTGGACTTAGCCGTCCCCTCCAGCGCCGGAACCCCTGAGGCAAAATTGGTGGACCCAAGGTCAGTACTCCGTGGACGTGATCATATCACACAGGTTTTATCTAAGCAGCACAGTATCTCTATCGAAACTCCTCATTTATCACACGAATTACAGCTCGCGTGTACACGACTGAATATGGAATAAAACAAAGCCAAATCAAAAAAATGAATTCCTTAAGCTTCTCGGTTTCAGAAAATTACCTGTCATGTCTGTAATTGGTCG
Organism: Dermacentor andersoni; assembly: GCF_023375885.2. NCBI lineage: Eukaryota > Metazoa > Arthropoda > Arachnida > Ixodida > Ixodidae > Dermacentor > Dermacentor andersoni. The sequence continues at coordinate 27,471,532 of NC_092815.1, forward strand.
CCGCACTTGCTAAGAATGCTTTTACGATTGGCCAGAGCCTGTTCTTACAACCACTCCAGCATATAAACTACGTTGAAAATATGGGGGCGCTATTCTGGACAATACTGGACACAGTCGAATTCCGTCATATTGTCGATTTCGCCATTTTGCCAGCTCTGATTGGTTCACAAGGTGGCCACGCCCTTTCTGATGGGCTCAAAGTGCAAACATGGCGGAATTTGGCAGGGCACAATTGAAAGTGCCGATACATGCACCCCTGTTTTACGTTGACGCAAAATGCAATTGCAGCAGTCAGCGTGCAAATAGGAGAATTTGTCGCGCATTGAACGCACACAAATTTCACTTGATTTGACGGAGTCATGATTACGCCAAGCATCTGTTCCAAAAAGAGTCACCGCGCAATGGAACACAGTCCACAGTTAAGCATTCAATATTTTTCTTTTTTTTTTTGTGTGTGTGTGTGTGTGTGTGCCGTTATATCAATGGTGGAGCCAATGCTTACGCGAGTTAGCGCTGTCATTTAGGTCTCAAAAGCGCGACGGACAATTTTCCAGACGACACGAAACATGCATGGCTCACTGAGACTTTAGAGTGTATGTATGTCTCTTTAAGGATGCATGCAGTACGCATGCCGTTGACAGAGCGTTATCAGCGCACATAACTCCCCACTTTGCAGTTTCGCAATTCGAAGCCACGGCAGTTGAGCAACAACAAAAAAGTTGCAACAGCGAAAAAAAAAAGAAAGAAAAAAAAAATGGGACGGCGGCAGCAGGGTTCTCCAAATGGAAAGCATTGTCACTCACACTCGATAGCCCTACACTACCGAACACAAAAGTGTAAAACCCTAAAAAAATTTACAACCTTATTTCACCTTCGGCACTCTCCTGCTCCTGCTTCACTTCAGCTGCTAAGTAATCGTCGCGACATAGCTCTTTTGTCATTATTTCATAAATACGCCCACCACACTAACAAACGTTCCTTACACCTAGAAACGTCATCGCACACGTCGCACAGATTATACAACCATCATAGCTTCACGCGCATCTATGGTAAAACAGAAGCATTTAACTCGTCTGCAATTCCACGTGCCATTCGGCTCTGGAACAACCTCCCCAACAACATAGTTGCGGAAACTGACCGTGAAAAATTCAAGCACTCACCGAACTCGCTTAACCCATGTTAACCATTAATATCACACTCACTGTTCTGTGTTATTTTTTTTTCTATCTTTTTCTTGCACTGTAATACGTTTGTTACAAACTTACATTGTTCCTTTTTATTGTAATCATATGCAGCTTTATGTAGCTAATATGTTTCTCTGACTTTTAGGCTGTGCACTTGGCCGCTGATTTCATTTGTTATTGTTGTTACTAGATTGTATGTTACTGATTGTATGCCCCCCCTTACTCAATCCCCATGTAGGGGCCTTGTAAGGTATTTTACAAATAAATAAATAAATAAATGTGTCAGGTTGTTTCAACATTTCGCGTTCATTGATTTGCATAGTATAGTGTTGATCATGGATCGTAGCAACCAACTCGCATCCCCCCTCCCCCTATTCTGCCATCCTATAGAGCTCTGTCATTCTACAGTAACACATCTTGCACCCTTAGTGACATGTTTCATTACGTAGTTTCTCTTCCGCGGCACGTTTTCAGCTCTTTCAGCCATATTTTGCGCATTGCCGTTCTAAGTTCCTGACCGTTAAATTCAATGAGCTTGGAAGCAATCGTTTCTTGCTAACGCAGCGTCATGTTAAGGCGACATTGTACATATTTCCCCCGTTAGATGTTAGAAAAAGTGCTAGAGACACTACTGTGGCTAACCTGAAATAACTTAAACACACTCAGCCTTTTAACACACTCAGCTATTGCAAGAGCTTCGAGGCCAAAATCACGGGGCTTCATACACGGGGCATTATAACGCTTTGCTGATGGCATGAAACTTCACAGCAGTCATTTAAGACTGCGGGGAAACGGCAATTAAGATTAAGACTCCGTCGTCGCAAGCAGGATCGGAAGGAGGATAAATGAAGTAGAGGTGCACTAACCACTTGCTACTGAAAACACTATTACAAATAAAAGTAGACTGCGATAAGAAAAAAGAGAAAGGATTTGTGAATAAACGTAGGACTAACAGCGGCAGTATGTTGAAATCACAACAGAATACTTATGTCACTTTACATGAAGGCTCGTATAGTTTATAATTCCATCACCGTGAGCTGGGCTGTGGAAAATGGAGAAATTAACTGGTCGTTTATTTAACAAAGACACTAGTACTAAATAACTAAATAAAGAAGGAAATAAAATTTAGAGCTAACCTCACTGCAACTGTCTAGCCCAGACGGCTGGCACCTGAGTGGCGGCCAACAATCTGCATCTTTCATGTTCCTGTGCTGCCCTCTGACGCACGCCGCTGGAAACGTTTTGGAAGGGTGTCGGGGATTTCGCCGGTTGATTTGTGTACCTGAGCCCATGTTGAGTGTGCGTCGGTTGTACGGTTCGTGGATCGCGATTAATTATTAATAGTTTCTCCGGGGCAGCATGTCCACCCACCGAGTATAGTGGGTGAACAGGCCCGAGTGCGCTGTTGTGGTAACAGCGCGGCCGATAAAGGCACGCCGAGTTCCGTCTGCCGACGCGGCTGCCTTGAGCTCGTTGTCGTTGATGTCTGCGATTGCACATCGTTTTTTTGTATTTCTTTTACACATTCACTAAATATTTTGCATATTCAAGAAGCCTTCGAGCGCAGCCTTCCACGTGGGATTTGCCAAAGCGGTGCATTTGTTTACCTCTACACCTTCAGATCGCTGTTAGCTTCGGTTATCGTAGAAACGGTGCATCGCTGATGCGAAATAATCTCAAGACGTAGCAAAACATACAGACTAGTCAGTATGAGCGGCTGAGTCCCTTAAACAACTGCAACTGTGATCCAGACAAATATATATAACGGGCTGTTACTACTGATTCTCACTTTTGTTTAACTATATCATACTTACAGTTTGCGCGTGCTCTAAAGTATTATTAGAGACAACTGTGCTCGGCACTTTCCCCCGATATCTGGCCGCGCGTCTGCGCGCACGTCCCTTCCAAAACGTTTCGCGACTAATTCGCTAGGGCAGGGCGCGTGCGCCGTCGCGATGTTAAAAAGGCGGATTGGGGTGGGAATAAAGGACAGGGACAGAGGATAGCAGAGAGGCGAGAGTAAAGAAGGGAACTATCTACATGTCATACTTGCTTGCTGACGCCGCAGTCTCTGAGCAAAGGTTAACATGTCCGTGTCGCGGGAAGGTCTAAAACCAATTGCCTACTGTCACACCTAAAGCTACACCGTGTTCACTTTCTAACGGGTGGTGCAGCGGGATTTCCTTTATCTTCCTGCGTGAGGAACAAGCAAGTTTAATGTGTACAGGGTAAAACATTCGCGCACTGTTAGCTTTTTTTTGTTTGCTTATTAACGAGGCCAGTGACGCGGCTATACACGGTGCCCATGTTCAATGGGCAGGAAAGAGAGCGCGAAATAGTGCTTTCCAATACCATTCCTTGCAACATGCTTTGTAAAACAACTTAGATGTGGTTCGACTCGAAACGTTGGACAACAACAGCCTAAGAACTTTGACGACTAGAAGCGTTTATCCGTGTTTAAAACAGGAGCATAGCATTAACGTTTTCAATACGATACTTCAGTTGCTTTGGCATACGCGGTTCATTTTAAATTTAGCTTTTGTCACATCCAGAAGAACCGCGAAAACTCACTGTTGCGTCTAATATGTACAAACTGATTCGCTCGTTGCTCAGATTTCTATCCCGGCGGCATTTGTACTGCACAAAATTCACTATAATTCTTTATCTAAATATCGCAAGAAAAAAATATTAAAAGAAATTCGATTTTTTAAACAAGCTAGGTGACAACAAAAGCTGGGTCTGGTGAACGCTACAGGAGCAATGAAAGCAGCCACAAAGACTTGTGCAAGTTATAACTTCAGTTTGGGCACACCGCAATGCAGCAAAGTCGCACGCGGTCAGAGATGGCCCCTGTCTGCGCGACTATAGCGCGGTTATGGTGGTGGCAACTCGCCACCAGCTCTTTACCTTTGATGCAGCGTTTTCTCACTACGAATGCATGCTACGTCGTCATTAAACACCATGTAGTCCTGCGGCTTAAAAAGCATAAATTGAAACTGAAACTCTCTGAAGTTTCCCAGCCCGCGAAGTGATCAGTGTCAGCCAATAGTCAAGGGTGCGTTTAGGCATACAGTCTTATGCGCATAGGAGTCGAGAAAGATACATGGAGGCATTCTGACTCGTTTGTGAGTTTATGGACATCTATGAGCGTTTCAACTGTCTCAAGGCGCGATTTCCCAAACCAAAGGAGAGCTGAAAGGGTTATATTGGTTAATGCGTCCTGTGCCTGTCTTTATACATTTTGCATTAGTGCTGATGCTTAGGCTAGTTGGTAAATAAAAAAAAAAGAAAGGTAATTGACGCGAAGTAAACGAAGACCAAAATTCACATAGAACATACAGCATAAACGCCAGTAGTGCTTGTGTACATTCCATCCGTTTTCAAGAAAGCGGGTAGAATGAGAGACGGGTTCCTACGTACTCATTTATTTCGCGCAATACCATATAATAAAATTAAGCGTTTTTACGAGTTCGTGCGTCTGTTCACGTGAACGAGTATGTCAATCGTTTAAAAGTGCCAGCTGCCATTAGCAAGATATTGTATGTTGCCTGAATCCGTTCTAGTCAAAGGTGAACCACCTGTGTGGCACTAACTTCATTCCCCAATATCGGAAACGAACTTCGAGAAAACCGCCGAGACAACACCCGAACTTTGTCACCGAGGTGACACCGAGGGAAGCGAGTCTACACAACGCCACAATAGGTGACGTCGGTCTAAAACACCCTCCACTCCCAGTGAAGGGTGCAGATGGGGCAGAAATGGCTACCCGTCTTGCCTGAAGCGTGCAGGCTGCGACCCGCCATGTTGGTTCATGACGCATTTCAGTTCTATTCTGATACCGGAAGTCCGTGAGCGGCCTAGCTATGAACCGCTTCTGCGGTAAAAAAAAATTAAAATTAAAATATGGGGTTTTACGTGCCAAAACCACGATATGATTATGAGGCACGCCGTAGTGGGGGACTCCGGAAATTTGGACCACCTGGTGTTCTTTAACGTGCACCTAAATCAAAGTACACGGGTGTTTTCGCATTTCGCCCCTATCGAAACGCGGCCGTCGTGGTCGGGATTCGATACCGTGCTTAGCAGCCCAACACCATATAGCCACTAAGCAACCACGGCGGGCCCCTTCTGCGGTAAAAAGGAGTGTCATGACGCAGTGGACGAACGTGGCGCCTCAGAGACAGAGAGTCAATGCGTGAGCAAACAAGATTTCAACGGCTCTATTCACATGTCGGAATTTTTTTTTTATCGTTAACTTTCGAATATCTATATACAAGTGATTCTGAACGACTTTAAAAATATGCCACGGAGGACTTTCCACAACTCTGAGACTTTCAAGGATCGACACGGTCAAATGAATCAAAGAATTGGTCAGGTGTTCCTGGGGAGTCGGCGCCATCAAAGTCCTGATCAGTGGCAACAAGCCTATTGCGGCTACCAGGAGCCTTCAACGTCGGCTCCCTATTTCCAAGGCACCACCGCTCATCCCGCGCACCCTACTGCGGACGCCAGTGAAAGAGTCCTCGCTACACAGACTAGTCCTGAACTACGTGTCAGCTATCGCGCTTCTCGCTTTCAATAAAGGCCTCCGCCCTGGACGCCGCGCTTGAGTGGCTGGTCGTGGATGTGCGCACGGTGACGCTGGAAGTAGTCGTGCTGCTCGACCGATGCGAAAACACTCGCGACAGCTGCCTCACGTGGCCGCGAGGCGGCGGCGACACGGCGCCCGGCAGTTCGAGCAGTGGCGGCGGCGGGGGCCGATCCAGTTCCTCGGTGCTGTCGCTGGGCGCCACGTTCTGCCAACGCATGAGCACCTCGCTGGGCACGCGTCTATGCACAGGGGCCGCCGCCGCTGCGCTCAACGATTCGTGGCTGCCGTTGGCAGCGAGAGGGCTGCCTTCGCGGCTCGTCGGGGACAAGCTTTCCCGCTGCAGAGTGCTGCGCCGCCGGCGGCGCTGCCGCCGTGAGTCGGTCCGCCAAGTGGGGGGCGCACGTGCTGCAGCCACCACTGGAGTGTCAGTCGGCTCGGCCGCGGGTTGAGGAGCCTGCAGAGATTGTTAATATTGTTGAGGCGCGTATACACTGCCCAGTAATGCGCGTGCTTCCTTCGCAGTTATGGCACGTCAGTGTCGGTACAAATCAAGCAGACGGCGCGTTTGTATTATTTACATCAGCTCTGTCTGAAGCGTTATACTCTTTTCCCTGTAAATAAACCTTGCATCGTAAGTAAATCTCCCCCGAGTGTAACCGCTCAGTTAGCTTGTTACACTGTTACACGTGCGATAAATTTATTACCAAAAGTATCGCAACTTAAGTGTAACAGTATTTCACGTTTTCGTCAGGGTGACATGCAGCAGCAACAAAAGCGGAGGGCATTGCTTCGAACGCAATCACTGCACGCACCTGTGTCACGGGCTGCCCGCGCTGTGGCGTCAATAAGGTTGAGCGCACGTCTAGAGAAGTGCGGGGGCTGTCCAGGGAACTGCGCCTCTTAGGACCCTTTGGCCGAGTGTCGCCCAAGAGGCTGTCCACCGATCCAGCGCGATCGGGCGGGCCCGGCAGGATGATGAGCTGCTTGGGACGGTCGCGGCTTTTCTCCTTAATCACGACTACGAACTCAGTCTTGTCATCGGCGACGGCTTCACCAGGGATTTGCTCCGATGCTTGGTCTTCCATTTGACGCACAGACCCACGCTGGTCCGGAGGCTCGGGCTCTAAGCTGGGAGGTGGCTCTGGGAGAGGCTCGGGAGCTGCTCCAGGGGGCAGCATTTCCCTGTCTGCGCTCACCTGTTGTGATCCGGCCTCTTCTGTCGGTTCGAGTGGAATGATTTCTGGTTCAGGCGCCACACGCACGCGCAGTCGCGGTTTCGTATGGGCAGTAATGGACGCTGAAGATTTCCCTGAGCATTCTGAAGATGTAGCCGCGGGCTCGCTTTTGCCCTGACCGCCCGAGCCTTCGTCCTCCTTTGCCAGATCACTGAGCCGTAGACCGCGCCGAGGTCCCGGGACGACAAGCCGTGGTAAATGAACTCGAGGCCTTCTCAACGTAAACTCTACAGGCGAAGCCGTTTCCTCCTGAGTCTCGGGACGGGACGGTGCTTTTTCAGGCACCGCAGTAGAAGTCGCAGCAGGACGTTCCGAGGGCGCTGGTTCTCGTGTCTGAGCTGTTGCTGTTAGCGTTGGGGCCGCCTCGACATCCTCCGAAACAACGGCTGGTGTTGGAGGAGGCGTCGGTTCGGGTGGCGGAGAAAGCAGCACTGTCGGAGTCGGCGCTGCTGGGACTGCTTTGTCGGTTGGTGGAGCCGGTTTTGGTGTCTCGGGTAGCTTCTGCGGTGTAGTCAGCTTTCTTAAAGTTAGCGCTGGAGGCCTGGGTGCCAGCTTGAGCGGCAAGATCTGTGAGACCTTAGGTGCCAACGAAGACTGCGGCGTTAACGACGTTCTTGTTCGAACCGGCTTCTTCGGCGCAGGTGGTGTTGCAGGTGTCAGCAGTGGTTCGTAGGCCGCGTCGGAGATGTTCAGCTCGGGAAGGCTCTTGTTTCGTCTCAGCACGTCCGTCAGTTTTGGATCGGCCTGGCTACTTTCCAACGACTTTCGCCTTGGCATGGCAGCTTTCATAGACGCGAGGCTCGACAGCAGTGCTTCTTTACGCGCTGTCTCCAAGATGGCCACCAGGTCCGACGTAGACCGACTGCGATGGTACTTTTCGAAGCGTGGCCTGCTAGACGTGTCAGCCGAAAAGGATACCTTGGTTCGATGCTTGCGGGGTCGCTTCAGCGGACTTCCGTAGTAGTCACCGCCCGCGCCGGTCCAAGCCTGCACACGCATTGCGGGCTTAGCGTGGAAGAAATCGCGCAGGAACGACTTCTGGCTTGACGCTGTACTCGGCTCACTGCCCAAGCGTCCTACACGCCGGCGCTCCTCAGGCGGATGCAACAGGTGTTTCCTGCAAGAATCAACAGCACAACCTCATTTCCTCTTTTTTTTTTTTTTCTTGTGCTGACTGCGCGTTGAAATTCAGTAGTTTTATCAAGATGTTCCCTAAACGTTACTTTTCGCGTGATTATCGCAATCCGCTATGGAGCAATCTATGACAGCCATAATTCGTGCTAATACTGTGGTCGCCACCATGCATATTTCTGTGATGTCATATATCACTCCCTACCCACTCACGTTACTAGGGCGTTGCTGCAGAGCACGAGGTCGCGTGTTCAATTCCTGGCCGCCGCGGCTGCGTTTTAATGGGGGCGAAATGCAAGAACGCTCGTGTACCTAACTTTAAATATACGTTCTTAGAATTAGATTCACCTAAGCCAGTGAAAGTTAATCCGGAGCCATCCCGTTCAACGTCTTCCATAACCCATAGTGCCGCTTCAGGACGATAAACCCCGCATTTTAACATTAATGTCACTCAGACCGCAGAAAGTTTACCGTGGTGCATTTTTGGTGCCAAAGCTGTTGCAAGTGGTTCGCAAATCTTGTAGCATCCCGCGCTGTCTTTCCCCGCCCTCAAGCAACTATACTCGCGGGCAACTTTCTGTGGCAATGAAGGGAAAGCTACGGGCGCGTGGCTGCTGCACATGTGTTACTGCGCCAAGCAGTCCGCCAGAGTTTGACAGTGCTTTTGGTTGCTGGGAACAGACGAGCTCAATTGACACAGCTTCCCCATGCGACGGTTTCGCGTTTCCCCAGACGCGGAAGGGAAAAGCCGCAAAATAAGTATACTTTTGCACTCAGTGGTATGTTCTGTCTTACTTAACTGTTGCTAATAAGGTGTCTATGTTTTCTATTCCCCAGCCTAAACTAACGAGGATTAAGACGCGGGACTCTTTTCAGAAACGCTCTCACTTGTGTGCGCTTTGCCTCCGTAGCTTTCCCTTCGTAGCCAAGGAAAGTTGACCGCGAGTATAGGTAGCGAGCCTGTCTTGCAGTTCGCGACAAAGCTCGTGACAGGTCAAAGGCGCACCTGCATTTTCTCCTCAAAGGGAACTAGTACCGATTCGCCAGACGACGGTCGTCGCTTATAGTAGCCCTCTTGTAGCGTGTGTGTGTTTGTATTCATTTGCAATAAGTTATTGCAGTGGCGGGAGACGATTCGGCGGAATTCTTGACTTGTCACTGAGAGTAAGAATGCGCGAGTTTTGTCTTAATTTGTGCGCTGAGACACACGAGCAGACACACATACAGAAACAAGGACAGACAAGACCGTGTGTGTATCTGCTGCGTATGTGCCTGCGTGCCTGCTCTTGCATGTGTATCTGTTTCGAATGGGTATCTGTTTGTTTGGTATGTATGTCCGCTCGCGCCTGTCGTCCGTGTAAGAAATGCTTCACCGACCAGCCCAACATAACATTGCTCCTACGATACGCACTGTTTCACGTCCTGCTGCCCGGATTCCGTGGAGTCTCCGTCGGAGCCCTTGAAGTACACGTGCAGCGTGGATTCCGGCGGCGGGTGCTGCAGCACGCCGGCCTCGGCGTCGCGCTGCTGCTGGTGCAGCGAGCCGCTGCTGCTCGAGCGGCGGTTCAGCAGCGTCCACAGCGACGACGAGCTGCGCTTGCTGAGCGGGCCGCCCGGGTCCTCCTCGTCAGCGCCCTCGTTGCTGGGCGAGTCCTCGTCGTCTTCCTCGGATACCTCCGGCACCACCATCTCGCGCTGCTCGTGGGGAACGCTGCACGGCGAGCAGCGTTACGTGAGAAAGGCACTAAAGGAGGCGCAAACGAGGACCGTTCTACAGTGACCGTTCGTGGAACCGGAAACTCTCTCAATACCCTTTGCTGCTTCCCCAGTGCAGGGTAACCTACCGGGCTCAGCCTGGTTAACCTCCCTGCTTTCCCTTATGACTCATCTCTCTCTCTCTCTCTCTCTCTCTCTCTCTCTCTCTCTCTCTCTCTCTCTCTCTCTCTCTCTCTCTCTCTCTCTCTCTCTCTCTCTCTCTCTCTCTCTCTCTCTCTTTCTGAAGCTGGTGGCCGCAAGTCATTCGTAGTGGAAAAAATATAATTACCGAAGGCCCTCTAATAAACACACGCAGCTCTGTGTGATTCAGCTGTACGACAACAGTGACATTGCAAATTCGTTGTCGGTTAGCCAACGAGTACAGTCGTTTGGGACATTAAGCTTCGGTTTGGCCTCCCTCAGCAGCTTGTTCCTGATAAACTGGGCCCCACTGCACGGCCTCAACTGACGATGAATGTCAACCGCAGGCGCTGGAGCGGGGAAGTGACTGTACGTTCCAAGGCTTTCGGTCGTTAATCTTGAGACCCACCCCGTCCCTAAGCCTCCGAAGACAATCTTTTTTCAGTTTATAGTTCTCCGCTTGTATAATGCGCTAACCTACGCACCTCTGCACTAATCCCTTAAACCTCTCTTGGTAACTAATTATAACCGACAAGGGTAGAGGCTTGGGTGTGTTGGTAATTCATTGTATCGTTTAACGCAAGCACAGCGCAAAAGACAGGAACAAGTCGTGTGCGTCTTTCTGTTTTGCCCCCGTCTTTTCCGGTGGGCTTGTTACATATAATTATAATTTCTCTGTACATACGTAAACGTCTCTCATTCATCAATATTCAATGGCAACCTCATTTCGTGAGTCTAGCGCCACCTTACTTGCTAAGCACAAGGTGAGAAACTGCTCCTTCAACTGAACGCGACAGATTAGAAGTGAAGCTTTGTGGGCAAGATGGGCGACGAGTACCGAATTCAACAGGTGTTCTGTATTATCTAACGATCCCGCCAATTCTACTCTAACCCTCGGTTTCAGGTCGTCAGCTCTCGCCCTGCATTTCCCTGGAACAACCATACGTTTGTGCAAGCGAAGAGATTTCTGCATCGCTGCTGCTTATTGCTTCGCTGATTTTGTTATTATTCTTTCTTTTAATATTTACATTTCATTCACACAAACGATTTTCCGATGCTAGTCTAACTTAGCCTATAGTTGTATGTACGTTTCACTTTATTGTCAATTAATTCAGGCTCTTACGACTTTCTTATACGCATTCCGAGTACTCCGCCCTTTTATACCTATCTCTCTCGCCCACCGATGCATATTTGAGGATTACAGCACCATGGCGTGTGCGCTTACTGCATGTAGGCGACGGATCCGCGGTAGGTCTTCTTCTTGTAGCTGACCGAGGCGGCAGTGTAGGGCAGCTGGTAGTCGGTCATGTGGAAGTACGAGTCCTTGACTAGTGGAAGTGCCGGCCCGTCTAGTGTGTCCACGCCTAGGTACGACACCTGCAAGTGGTAAATACGATAGACTAACACGTTAGCAAGAGCATCTATACGTAAGCTAGAGGCGTGTGTGAATAATCGAAGTATCAACTACGATTACAATAATATTGTGTCCATCTTAATCAATCGATTAGAAAAGTTGACATTCGACTTAATTGAATATTAGATTACTGCTGTTATTCAAGCCTACTTGCGCATGGGAAAGGTCGACGCACGTAGTCCATTGTGCCTCAAGTGCCCGTCGTAAGCCAACCAGGAACTTGAATAGCCTCTCCTTCCTGCTCATTCGAACGACCTTTCAAATACTGTTGCCGTGTATAGTGGGGAGCAAGCAGTATTTTTTACAGCGAAAGCTGTAGATTACTAACATTCCGTAGCTTTGTGGGCGTCCGGCAACAGAAACGGACTCAGCGTTTTCTAACAAACCTATATACAAAGAGTTTTATTGTTTGCTTTGTGTGTGATCAGGTACAGGTGCAGTGCGGCGGCGCAGGTGTCAAAATACGAAACAGATTAGAACGCTCGCCGTAAAAAATAGAGTGACGTGAAGGTTATCGCAGTATATAATCAGGAGAGGTATCGGCGCTAAAGACAGCTCCGTTATCGATAGGGCGGACATGTATAGTTCGTACAACCGAACAACAACATGCGTACGAGGAGCACCGGAGGGAATAGCAACGAGAATGTAAACGGCGCCGGCGCGAAACGACCACCGACGAAGAACATTTCCGCGATGCTGAATTCCACTCTGTGAAAATGGAATGGCAGCGAAAGCACTTTACTTTTCGTTTGAGAGCTTTGACTATCGTCAGCTTTCGCTGCCATTCCATCTTTACGGAGTGGAATGGTAGTCATTTTTTTTACTAACTTTCCTCTCCGCATTTCTGTTTCGACTTTCAGACGTAAAAGAAAATTGTGTATTCGATTAACTATTTGAGACGCGTATTTTTCTAATATTCGAATATTTTAATAGCGATTTTGCGTTCGAAATTTGTACACAGCTGAAGTCACTACTGTGACATAGTGTGCAAGCTTACCTTGAAATGTCTGTCGATTATCCAGTTAAGCTCGAAGTCTTCGTCATCGTCTCCAAATGGATTGATGAGCTGCTCGGCAACCTGCACGCATATTGAAAATAAAATCTAACATGTATTTTTCATTTTCACTAAAAAAATGTTTTTCGAAAACTAGAAATGTTTTGACAAAAACACGAGCAATGTCTCTAGAATTATGACCTCATGCTTGTCTGCACTTGTCCATAGACTATCAGCAATCAAATAAACATAGTTTATCTCGTACTCTGAAGGTACAGAACAAAGGGGCGGTGAGAAAAAAAAAAGAAGCTGCTGATTAGGCAGTTTGACAATACTCTAAGACCCTGCATCCTCCTGATAGCGAAAGCATAAGTAAATTCGGCACTTGTATTGACAGAAGAAAAGTACAACATTTTCTAAACCCACACACACAGCATTATGCAGAAGTTCGTGTTAGGTATATGTTCGATGTGATAAAAACTACAATTTTCTTATCCATTTTCCTGTGAGACACACGACATCGGCTTTCCTTCTCTCTTTCTTTTTTTGTTTATAATAGGAATTTAGTAATTTTGGAATCGTGTTCAGCATTTATTCTCCGTAACCAGATCTTACTACTGTGCGTTTCCAATATTCTGGATGGCTCGTGTCGTAGGTACGTCTATTTGATGTTTGCGAAGCAAGCTTTCTTTTAAAAAAGAAAGCAGACATTACGATCTCTCTCGCTGCTCAGGATTGGAGAAAGGCGGTATTCATTAAAAAGAAATTAATACACACTACAAGGAATTTTTTTTTCGTTCTACGCTAAAGCTGAGGCGCGGGAAGGCAAGTGAAATATAGCTCGAATTATTTGGTTTTGAATGCGAGTTACTCTCTCAATGTGCGTTTTGGTCATTGGCCCCCCGACACAAAAGCAACAGCGGACGCATGATAAAAACAAGGAACTGTAGGTAGCAATCTTGCGGTAATTGGCACCCGGTATCTGTGACAATGCAATAAGCCTACAGTACTCGCCAACTTAGTTACAGCGTAGTCCGTGCGTGCTTCTTTGCCGAGCACGTCGTTCCTTGCGCTGAAAAAGCTGTTTTAAGGTGACTTACAACTGGTCTGTGTGTAAATCCCAGCGCATACAATAAGAAAAGGTAACTCCCAACGTCTCAAACTCTGACTATGTCAATACGGCAATTATTTGACATAAGTGAGTGGCACTCTTCAATGTATCTTCCTTTTGATCTAAAAATTATAGGTTTTGTATTATACGATTTACAACTAATTCGTTACTACAGGACTCCCCCGTGCACCTAGCTTACCCAAAACTTCATTTCCTCACAAACTATTTACTGCCGTCATCATCAACAAGGAACAGAGTAGTAACGTGTGCACAAATTACGTGTTTACAAGCGGATCAATATAGATGTGGCCCGAGAACGACATCCTGTGGAAGGCTGAAAGTTATTTATTGAACTTATGAGTGATAACTGTTAATTGATACATACTGTTTGCGACCACTAAGGTAGGCTTCTATAAAACCATAGGCTTTACGCCGTTTTCCATAATTCGCAGGTTTCTTTCTTTTTTTTTTCAGACGGTCGACGTTGCAGTTTGGCGAATCAAAGGTCTTGAAATGTATGCAGCTATTCCGAGTATTAATTTATTATTACAACTCGTCTGAAAGTTTACGGACAATGACAGACGAAACCACATGCACTTTCTGGCGACATTTTTTCTAGAGGCCTGCATACTTCATATAGTGAAATATACGGGTCTATATATATGAAAGCAAAACAGTTTAGGAGTTTATGGGAATTCTATGGAGTGTATAAATTTGTTTTTAAAGGTGTTCGCCGACATCAAAGGAAATTTTTGACGGTACAAGGTGGTCACAGCGTAAATGTCAATTCGGCTATTTTCAACAAAACGAGAACTCAAGGACATGATGATTCACCAACAACGAGCTAGTATGGAACGTGCAAAATATCCCCAAACAGCTTTGCATTTGTGCTTTCATTGGCGCAACCAGTTTTCGTAAAGACTTAAGCAAACATGCGTTTAAAATCACGAACCTCCCCAACAACACATTCGAAACAGGCTCTAGATATTCTTGATTTTTAAGTTGCTCTCGCGAGCAGTGTTTTCCTGTCTTGTTTACCTTCACCTCTTCCAACCCACACAATATCCCGCATACTCTCCCTACTGCAGTGTTTGCTCCACAGTATATCACTGCACCTGGGAATGCCCACACCCTCCTGGCTACTCTGCTATTCCACCTTCACCTTCTTCCTGGAAGACTGCGCTGCTTAGACCCGCTAGAGCAGCGACAGCTGATCCAACGTACACGTCGGGTGGCGCGAGCCAATGGGGCCCTGAACTTAAACATGAACTAACGGCTCCACCCTACGAGTAAGTCACTCCACCTAATTAGAAACAAATGCTCTCACTCTCTTTCTCTCTCTCTCTCTCTCTCTTCGACTGGTCGAAAGAGGGCGGGCCCCCCTTGCGTTCGACTGGTTCTTTTCGATCGTTCTCAAACCGCGTCGAGCGCTCTCAGGCGCTCCTAGTCCTATCGCAGGAGCAATCGTCGAGCTTAGCGTCACGGTGGATAGATGGGTAGGTATGCCGTCTGCCGGCCGTGAAGCCAGCACTTCTCCGCTTAATGACGACAAGCGTGGCGCTGCGGTCAGAGGCCTGTCACAAGTGGCGCGTGTCACGTGCTGCTGCGTAACAGGCGCGCCGGCGCGCAATAATTAACAGACTCAGTAGCAGATAACGCGGGCTTCGCGACAGGCCTCTGGCCGCATCGCCACTCCTGCTGTCGTGGTGAACTAGAAGCGGTGAACTACGCCGGTCGGCACTTCTAACCACCGTATTAGCGTTTCCCGCCACGTCATCACAGCACAGCATCGCCGCTGTTGTCGACGGTCCACCGTAACCTAGACAACCTAGGCCACTGCGTGGTGGTGCCTGAGCCAACGCTCGTCCCGTCGGCGCGTCTGCCGTTTTTTCCCGGCAGCGCCGGGAGCTTTGACTGAGCAATATCGGACGCTCGCTGTAGTCACGTGGTCTCGTGTCTGCCATTTCCTCCTCCGAAAGCGAGTCGCACGTTCGGCTTGCGTGGTAGTAGTTTCATGAAACAAATTGCTAAATGTAAAATATTACCGTTAAGCTTTCTTGCGCTTAGAATTTGCTGCCATCAGTATTGTATACGTAATCCGACTACATGTGCAATCCGTGCTTATGAAATGGTCCGAATGAGGCATGAAAAGCGAATGCACGAGAAAAAAAAGAAAGAGCGGCAGTAGTGACAAATAAACAAATGTCCCAACTTGTGCAGCTTTGCAGCTGGACCTGAGCCAGATCCTTCCGGCAGATGACAGGGGTACAAACAATGTGACCGTGTAAGTGGAAGTTTCTATTTCATGACTTAGTGGGAAAAGACAGAAGATACTTGATTCAGGGCCTAAAGACTAAATGTATTCATAAAGAACATTGTTTCTTATGACGGCAAGGACGCTGAAAATCCCAAGACCGACTGGCACGACGCACCTTGAGCAGCCCCATGTAGAGGAAGTACTGGATGACGGTGAAGACGGGCACGTAGAAGTCGAAATGGTGGCGATTGTCGATGATCGGGTCCGGGCTGTGGATGTACTGCCGGCCGAACAGCGCCGCACCGAAGAACGAGTACGTCGCCAGCGTCACCACCTGCATCGCCAAGCTGCATCACGGCACACGCGCGCGTGCATGACGGCACGCTCTTTCGGCGAAGAAAAGCGCGAAGGCTGACGCGTGTAAAAGTGGCCCGCATGACTCTGGAAGAAAAGGGAATGCTGGTGATCCCTCTCGCGAGAGTAACGACTTGTGGGATATATGCACTCTAAAACTGGTTTACACCCTTTGGAGCTTATCTTGTTCCCAAACATCAGTTCCCATGTAGAACTCTTGCTTGGGCTAGTTGGTTCATGCTTGAAGTAGGTAAAGGCAAGGCGCAGAAGACCAGGACTTAGGAAGAAGAACACAAACGACAAGACGGGCGCCACTCACAACTAAGTTTATTTTCGCAACAAGCCTGCCTTATGTAGGTCATTCGCGCCGAGTCACGCACAAAACTTTAGAAGGAAAAAAAAAACACAGCAATCTATCGACCATTCAGGAATATCTTCCTATCTGTTGTAGGAACTGATATCAGTAATAATCTTTGTGATCCTCATGTAGTGCCCATTTACAGATATGTTGATGATTTCTTGGTCATTTTGAAGGACGTCCCTGAGCACGAATTAGTTTCTACCGTTGAGAGAACCATGACTATCTTCTCGAACCACAGTCAGGGTCTCAGGTTTACCAAGGAAGTTCCGAGCTGCGGTCAACTCCAGTTCTTGGATATCAGGCTAGTGTTTCCAAAGGAAGGCCTTTGTTGGATGTACAATCCGCGTTCTTTGAAAGGCCTGCTTCCGTTTGAGAGCGCCCATTCCAAGATTGTAAAGCGTGCAATTGCTACAAATTCTCTGCAAGCGGCTTTAACTAAGTCTTGCATCCATTTGGTGTCAAGTAGCTTTAGCGCTCAAGTGCGACGACTACAACAGGCAGGCTTCCCGCCATGTCTGATTTCAGCTGTCTGCGAAACGATGCTCCAAAAACTAAAGCACCCGCCTCTTATCAGGGAGCCAGTTTCACGCAGTTCTGTTGCGGTAATTCCGTACATTCATAAGGTATCGCACAACATTAAGAAAGTGGCAAGTAGGCATAACGTTCAGGTTGTTTTCTCGGCGCCTTGCAAGCTGTCTAAGCTTTGTGCCATGAACGGAGAGAAACGCCCGGCTTGTTTAATCCAGCATCAGAAGAAGTTCACTGAATGCAGGACACGTGTAGTCTACCGAATACCCCTAAGCTGTGGGCGCAGCTATATCGGACAAACAGGTCGATGTTTCAATGAGCGGGCAATGGAACATTGTCGTAATCTGCGCAACAAGGAAGGGAGTTTCCTTGCAGAGCATTGCAGAGACTGCTCTAATTGCCGGCCTCAGTTTGACAAAACCAAATTTTTGAAGTATGGAAAAGACAGGTATGAGCGGGAAATTGTGGAAGCCTTTTTCATCAAAAAAGAGGGGAACGCATGCGTCAGCAGGCCGTCCATTATGCTTAGTGACAAGGAGACGACTTTTTTAGAAGGTTTCATTTAGGCCTCTTGTTAGAGTGATTTCATTTGTTTTACCGTCTGTCATCCTTTTATTTAACTAGTTTTTATTTTGCTGACGATTTTCTAATGGCTCTTAGGCTTTTGTTGTTTTTTTGACGCAGACGCTGTTCTTAGACCTTTATCGTTCATCATCACTTCTGTCCATTTCATTGTTTGTCGCGTGGTTCTTTTTTCGCGCGGTTACATGTTCTATCAATTTTTAGGTGAGTGACTATTAGAGATTTTAGTTTTGACGCAGACACTGTTCTTAGACGCATTTTTCATGTTATTTCCGTGTTATTCGTTGGTCATTATTCCCATCGTCGTGCGGGTTTTATCACTGACTGGGTCTTAGGCGTTTGAAGTGTGTTATGTTGTGGTTAGATTGGTTGGTAGTGAAGTGTAGACGGTACTTCTTATGTCTGGTTTTTTGTCCCCGTTGGCGTTGAAAAAGGCTGTACTAGATCAGTTGGCTCCTGTGCTGATCCACGTGTGGTTCTTGTTTGCTCTGTCGATAGCTGCGCAGATAACATTCCTGAATGGTCGATAGATTGCTGTGTGTTTTTTTTTTTTCCTTCTAAAGTTTTGTGCGTGACTCGGCGTGAATGACCTACATAAGGCAGGCTTGTTGCGAAAATAAACTTAGTTGTGAGTGGCGCCCGTCTTGTCGTTTGTGTTCTTCTTCCTAAGTCCTGGTCTTCTGCGCCTTGCCTTTACCTACTTCAATCAGTTCCCATCTACCTTGCGTACACTTCTTTTCTCTAACACTACGCACTAGCTGCTCTTCTGTAAGTTATGTTGTGTCACGCTCACGGGTGTCTGCCGTTTATGACCTGAAAGTACCGGGAGCGCAGCGTTAAATAAAGGAAATTCACGCAACGCAGATGACCATCATTGTTCGTGGGGTCATTCCACGCCAACTGTCCCAACCGTGGCGCCCGAGCGACATTCATTTCTTTAAAAAAGAAAGAAAAAAAGAATCTACAAAGGAATTCCACGTATATAAGCATTACTTGCACATATTTTCACAATGCATCTTGAGCTGAAAAAAAAATTGTTTATCCCATGAGGACCATTTGAATTTCACGAAACGGTGGAAAACCAGGTGCGAAACCAGAATTTGTCAAGAAACGAGCGTTATGCGCGTTGTTTCAAATTTTGCGTTTTTGAGTTGTCTAAACATTGTTATTTCATTATAAAGCAGTTTCACAAAATGCTTTTATATTTTTCAATCCTTAGCACCGAGGTAAATATGCGCAAATTACAGCATTTTTGAGAAACTTTTCACAAAAGACGGTCACGGAAGGAGACCTAGAATTATTTTTATAGGACTGTCCCTAAAACTCGATGGGACATCTTCTAAATCTATCTTCTAAAATCCAAAATCAAAAAGGAGGCTGACAGATGGAGTAGCACACGTGGTATAAAGGTTATAAACAGGAATAAGGTGTCTCAGAAAGGCTGGCCAACGTTTCCATAGGAGGACCTATCTTCGTCAAGGCGGCCTCCTCATCCTCGGCATGCTAGCTTCAACGGGTTAGTAGAGTGACGCACAACTCGCGAAAGCAACTTCTTGAGTAGCTAACCTGCTACTCAAGAAGTTGCTTTCGCGAGTTGTGCCAGCTTTTTCTTTAATTTAACGATGTCATGCAAAGTGTGACAAATCACTTGCGTCACAACTCCTATCAGCTGTGCGGTATCAGCTGTTCGATAATGAAACCTACACATGGTGGTGGCCAGACGATTTAAGGTAGTTCTTGCGAGCGAAACCTCTTTTTGATCTAGCTGCGTTATTCACTCACCTGGTCTGCTATTTTTTTTTTTATCTTGCACCTCGTATATCTGTACTGGAAACCTAATGCAATATGAAATGCGCTGGCACACGTCGTCTTCTTTAAATTTTATTAGTCATTATTCCCTATAAATGTACAAATCAGTTGAATTCCGTGTCATGCCGCTAGTTCTAGTATTAGGCTGTAAAGCGCAATGGAAAAGCAGCAGCCGAACCTGGGTGTAGACGAGGGGAATGCTTATCCAGTCGTAACTCCACAGAAGGCCGCACTTTGACCGGAAGTCGTTGAATTCCTGCGAGCAGAAGTCATGGAGGCCAGATTTCCTGGTGACACGCTAACGCAAGTGCGTTCACAATAATGCGTATCACCCATAAAAAGACAGAAATCATGCTTCACCACATAAAGTATCTTACTGTGGAGAGGCCAGCTTCAAGTGCAACTTCCTAATGCGTGCATACACTGTGATAACCTAACCGAGGCTCGCATACACATATGCCTCTAAAACGATGCTGTTTTGCGATAATCGCAAGTGAGGGATTAGAAATAGCGTGTCTTCAGTTACTTCATCCGTGCCCTTCGGGGACTGTGCTCTAATTTACTGCGAAGTGATCCAGGAATTAAGGCAATATGCGGGTCTTAGTACTACGTATGACGCATTGACACCAGTTTGCAGAGTTTCAAAATCGAAAACCTAAATTATGAATGGCTTGCTAATCCTATTTCCAGTAGCAGAGTTGTTGCCACTATAGTTTTTAAACCCTGTAAAATCTGGTTCGCGTCCTCGAAGTGTTGCTAGATATTTTTTTCAACGTCGCGCTCTGCTTATAACGTGCCTTCCAGTTACCTTCAGTTTCTGTTGGTTTTAACTATTTGCCAGTCTTTCTAGTCACAAAATAGCCGTTCCTCATGTTTTGAAGATCACTGCGCTCTGCGCTTTGTTTCTTGCTCTATCGGCTCATAGCACACGTTCGCAATGCTTTCCAACGCGTTAAACTGCCAAATGTACTGTGAAGTGAAATACCTCCATTATGAGCTTGACTCCCTGGGCATCCGTGATGCGACATTCGTTTCGTGCCTCCCTGAGCAGGTTGATGAACCATGTGCAAGGCACCCAGAAGGTGTTGAACTCGGTCGACGGAATCGACTGCCAGAGCTCCATCTCCAGTTTGGTCATGAATCCTACGCAGTCACGTGGCTGCTGTACAAGTGCATTCGTACGCACATTATCCGACAGCCTGCTCCCAAAGCATTGTTTCGGAGGAGACTGCCGGATGACCGCAAACAGAGGAAACAAAAGCAGAGCGGCGCTAAAACGGAAAGTCACCTACCATCACAGGTCCATGGTTAGCTCAGTAGCGGGCAGCGCGAACAGTAGCAGTCGACACATGCAAAGTGATTCTCTGTGAGGCCAATTATTATCATGCCTCATCTAAGTAAAATTATTAAAAAGCCCGCTGATCTCAATACGTTACTGTTTAATACAGCACAAACGAAACACGGGCCTTAAAAGCGCTGTACTCAGTGTTCGTGTTATCTGTTCCTTCCCAAGCCTGTGTGCTCCGTGCACTGCGCAAAAACAGCACGGAATATCAACATCTTCTTCGTGATGTCATCTCAGTACTGTTAATGAGCTTGTTAATCAGGAAGCTGGATAACTTAAAGCGCAGCACATTTCGGCAGTCGCGGCTTTTTGCTCCCGTTTGTCGCTTGAGCCGCCCATTTTTAGTCGCTACTTAAAGGGACACTAAAGAGAAAAATGATTTCTTCTGCATCAGTAAATTATCTTTCTACGACGCCGAAAACACCACTCTTATCACGATAAGATGCTTGGTAAGCCAGAAAAAGCGCAAGAATGAAAGACGGCTGGCGACGCCTCCTTGAAGTTTCCGTACCTGCTCGCTGTGACGTCATGGAATTTTATGGCATCTTCTAGGGCCTACTTAAGTATATAGCGGTACAGATTGACTACATTGTGTTCTAAAGGAACCAAATATTAAACATGGCAAGTTTCGGGAACCTTTACTCAGCCAACGCGGCCCAAATGCGAAAACATACTTTGGAATCTCTGACGTCACACTAACGTACCGGCGTCGTGGTTTCGGCGCGAAATTCAAATACTGATACTTCGACCGTCATTCTCTCATCTAATAATCAAACTATTATTTTGAAACGACTGCCTGCACAGTTCTCAAACAATGCTTTATTAGTCAAAACTAATTTATTGTTTCGCTTTATTGTCCCTTTAAGGCGCAAGCTATGCAGGTCACGCCTTCATATCTGCATGCACCTATTTGTTGACTCAATAAAACATCGAATACTTGCATACGGACGTTGAGGATTCGCGCAGAAATACACAGAGTACACCAGTTTTCATACTTCGTCAGAGTGCACCAGGCGCAGGGATGTGAATTTCTGCACCCAGTACGCTTTCGAAGAGACTTAATAAGTTTGTTCGTTAATCTTAGCTTAATAACTATACTAACAGAGAATATAATACAAAAATTCCCCGAATTGCATAAGGTGTCCGAGAACAACACAGCATCAGTTTTATACTGCTATGTGACGTCGAAATATTTGAAATTATTGGCTAAAATAAATTATGGGGTTTTACGTGCCAAAACCACTTTCTGATTATGAGGCACGCCGTAGTGGGGGACTCCGGAAATTTGGACCACCTGGGGTTCTTTAACGTGCACCTAAATCTAAGTACACAGGTGTTTTCGCATTTCGCCCCCATCGAAATGCGGCCGCCGTGGCCGGGATTCGATCCCGCGACCTCGTGCTCAATAGCCCAACACCACAGCCACTGAGCAACCACGGCGGGTAATTATTGGCTAACATTTGCCGGAACATCCTGTATAAGCCAACGGTCGCTTATGCGGAGGAAAATGGGGGGGGGGGGGGGGGGGGGTTCACATGGTAAATGTGCTACAAACCAGCTCGAAAACGTATGCCCCCCGCATCAATGCAGCCGGCAAAAATATATATGTAGAACAGGTGGCAACGTATCGTGCGCTAAAATACAGAGTGCACGTGACCTATGCGTCAGGGCCAAGGCACCACTCGGGCCGCGACAGTGGAGCTGGCTGCGCGAAGTCGCCGAACTGACCGGCTTCGATGAGGTGATCCTTTGTGGGGAAGCGGCGTTTGACGGCCTTGCTGATAGACCGCAGCACCAGGATGAGGCTCAGGTTGAGGTAGCGCATCAGCGTGCGCCTCAGCATGCGGCTGCTCTCGTCCTGGCCCGGCACGTACATCATCACCACGTTCATCACCCTGCGCAGCACGCCGGCCACTGAATTAGCAGGAATCCCCGTATCAGCTGGTTGGCTTGCGTTCATGCGTGCAGTCGACTACTTTGTTACTAGGCAGACTGGAAGGAAGTACCCTGATAAGCCTTACCTTCTTGAGACAGTGAGGAAAACTAACTACTAGTTTAGCCAACTGATCACGTTGTCCGTTGTGGACTGTATCTTTTGTAAAAATTCACCTGTTACTGAACAGCAGCTATTATGAACCCACTGAAATGCAGCTAATCACCGGCTACTATGCATCAGTTCAACGGAGGAAACGCGAGCACGGAACGTATCGCCGGTAAAGGAAATGTAAACGGGAGAATTAAGATTGGCGATCGTCGCAAGTATATGTGATGGTGAAAGGTTAGGTTAGCTCTAGCTAACCTAGCTCTAACTTGCTGCGTAGACAAACCGTTTTTCTCAAATGAAAGCCAGTCACGCTGCATCGTGACAGAGACATTCCGTTCGCGTTTCATTTGTCCCAGCACAACGCAGGAGAGAACCTTCTGAGCGAAGTCCAGCTTCCAGGCAGTTGTCGCAAAAATAGCTCTAAAGAAAAACTTATTCAGCTTCATAGTGTGGTCATTTCCTGCTCCACACACCGGCGCCCGTCATGGCAGAGGAGTTGCATTTCATTACCTTTTATATAGATACGCGTACCAATCTCTAAATATCCACAACTTCCATTCTCGTGTTGTGCAGGTGTCCCTTCTTGATGTTCTTTATCACTGCATACAACCAGCAGTTGAGCCTCGCACATCTTACACTACGCCGGGGTAACGGAACAAAATTAGAGAACAATAATTGCACGCAATGCCAGCGTACCTACACCTGTCCTTTTTATGTTACCTGTAAGAACTGCAATAGAGAGAATCTAAAGGAACCTTACTCAGCGCCGCAACAACATAAATACTATGCATGGCAATATTGACAGTCATATTGATTTAAATGGAAAAGTCATGTGAGGCAAGTTGTGACCTTCGACTGTGCATTTACGATACACTCATGTTGTCAACGAGGCTTTACATTATCGTCAAGGCCCCTAAGCACATTAGTTCAACCAAAGACTTGGAAATCAAAATAAAGGGTGAGATCACGTCAGTGTTATTCGTCAAGCGCGCAGAATTAGGGTGGATACCATGGTGACGGAGAAAGCGAAGATAATGGCCTGGCTACAAAGGCAAAGGCTGCTCATTTCTCCAGCGACACCACACCGAGAGAGCGAACAAGTGCCCATTTTACCATTGTGCGCCCTCATTGTGCTCCGCCTCGGTTCAATAAGGGAGGCTCGCAGTTGAACAAGGGAATGGAAATGTCCGTTACTCGTGCCGCGTTATTGTTGGCATAATCAGCAGCGAGGGTGGTCATCTGCAAAGCGCGAAACTTTGTACGAACCTGTCGGGCCAAGGGATCGCCATGTACTGGTTCCACCATCGCGTCGCCGTGAAGGTGACGTAGAATCCCAGCATGAACGACAGCGGGATCATCTCCATGAAGGTCGAACAGTAGTACACCACCAGCTCGAAAACCCTGCGTAACAGGTGCGCTCTGAGCGATGCTCAGTGCATCGCAAGCGCATATCCACATGCAGCGACGCATTTTGTGCCGCAGACCCAGTCATTACTACCCACTTCTGTTCCCAGAATATAAAACACAAGATTCTAATATATAGTCCATTTGAGAGGGAAGAACATTGCAATTTCGGCCTGCAAGGTAACATGAAGGAGCCAGGAAAGAGAAGCGGCTAGAAAGTGAACAGATTAATTTTATTGAGAACATGGATTCCAACCCATATTCTTTGGGGTTGAAAGTGAGAGTACTCAGAGCCATCGCCACTCGGTCGCGGCAGTGACTTCTCTCGCTGGGAAAACAGTAGACGCTTCTGTTGGTGGCTTAATGCTAGTTAGAATTAAGAACCTGTTCGAAACAAAACTATTAGCGGATGCTGTTATACTGAATAGCCGAAAATTCGTCTCTTTAGCAGACAGCAGCAGCAAATATACGTATGCCGAGAAATAACAGGCAAGTGCTTAATACTGTCTGTGCGCGACTGCCAATAATATTTACAATGATTGACCTGAATTCGTATCACTAGAGACAAGTTACAAGGAACTGGTAATTATAAAACAGAAGGCGAAACACCGTTGTTTTTCACTCTCGATGGTATGTATGCCTAAATTTATCATGATTCAACAAGATTAATTTCGAGTGCTACATGTTTGTTCTTGCGGAACACAGCGCAGATGACTGCTGAGCGTGTTCATCGAGGATACGTCAGCAGAATCACATGAGAACGGCGACAAAATTTGCCCTTAAGAACAGTTGCCAACAGTAGCTAACATCGTGCACAGGTCATCGCCGTGCGACAGCTGTCGTAAAATCCGTGTTGGATTCATCGAACGGACGCGCCTGTTCCACTGTTATATTAAACGAGGGAAGCGAGCATCGCAGAAGACGGTGAGCACAGACGCCCCGAGGAACCAGTTTGCGCCCTGTCTCTTCCAATCTGCAAATGAGCTCTACAGCACTCTCCTTCCAATGAGGAGACAATCAGAGAGCACAGTGTATATAGAGACGGCGCTCTACAAAGGCCCTCGCCCGCGCCTGATTCATCAGGGGAGCCTGTTTTGTCGCTCCTCGAGGGAGGCCGGATCACCGGGACTCGCGAACTTGTCTCCGTCGCCGCCGCAACACGGCTCCCCTACGCGTATTACCGTGCAGTGCGCGCTAAGCCGCGCTAGCACTCCTCTCGCGATTGTTGCGCCGACGCCTTCCGTCTCGCTCCCTGTACAGGTCCTCGCACCTGCCCCATCGGCTCCGCTGCGCAAAGCTCGGCGAAGCTGCAGGAACGCACCTCGAGTGAGGCACCCCCCCAAGGATGGGAGCGCGCGCAAACCGTGGCGGGTCCCCTCCGGCCTTCTTCGCGCGCTGCACGGCGCGGCCGAGACGAAACCTCAGTTCCGCCTGGATCGGCTCCAAGGCTGCGCCCCGCAGTGGCGCCGGGCCAGCGCGTCTGGCGGTGCGGCGCTCTCTAGCCGGCGGGCGACTGAGCCACGAGGAACGCGCCGCGGGCACAGCAGCAAGACGGGGAGCCGCAAGACGGCTTGTCGTCGCGTGGACGGCACAGCCACGGAAGTCGCTTTAGCGAGTCAGTTCTGCGGAAATCCGCGAGGTGGGGGAAGTTTCACGATAACACAAAGGGCAGTGCCTTGCTGTTCGAGGTCCGGGCGGGCCTTTCCGAAGAAAAAAGAAATGAAACACGCGGGAGCGAATATTCGCGAGAGAAAGAGGCGTGTGTCTGCTGCAACAAGGTTGTTCAGGTGCCTAAGCACGTCGCAGTAGAATGCCAAGAAATTCACCCAGCTATAACAGAAGGGAACGTATATTTTCCGGGAGCGCTGGAATTCAAAGTTGATAGAATCGTTAAATGGTCGACGGTCGAGATAAACAAGGGACGTTTAGAGTATTGGTGGACGAAAAGATGGGAAGAGATTGGTTAGAGCCAGAGTCGTTACAGTCTCAGGTAACCGTACAATTTGCGGAGTGACCACTTTTAAGTGTTGCGGAATTTTTAAAAATCGCCTATGGCAGATAGCATAATTCTTGTCCTTGAGCTGGATTATTCAAAGAGGCGGACATCACTAGCACGAGAAATCTAAATAGATATTCAACTAATTAAGTTCCTAACTAATTACATTATGGCACATATTTCAATTTATGAATTGTAGCCAGTGAGGTTGCATGACGAGTCCACTTGAAATGAATTTCCAGGGCGACACCAGCTTCGAGATATTATTTCCCAAAGTGTGGGACGAAATACATGGGCGTTCCAGTTACTATTATGCTTCAATGCATAAAAGAGCGTTTTGTTAGAACAGTAAGTTGTACAACAGCGCAATATTACGGCGAGTTTTATGGCACATATCTCCTAACTCATATCATTCCGGAAATTCGTCGCAAATGGGTACGCCTTGCAACATCACCGGCTGCAATTCGTAAATTGGAATATGTGCCGTAAAGTAATCAATTGAGATGATAACTGGATAATCTTTGTTACTTAGTTGAATATGCATTATCATTTTGTCGTGCAGGTAATGTCTGCCTCTCTGAATAATCCAACTCAAGGACTACAGAATTATGTCCTCTGCAACAGGCAATTTTTAAAAAATCCAGTAGAAATAAAAATGATCGCCGCGCAGATAGAGGTTTAAACGACGAGAAATAATACAAAGTATAACAAGGCAAAATTCGAGACTGCAAACTAGCAAGTTAGGTCACTACATCTCGTTGCCCCGATTCAAACGGGAGGCCATTAGAGATCATCATCATCATAATAATAAAAAAAGCTGGTCCATCCGAGAGGGCCTGAAATGATCGCACGAAGCTGCGAGGGAAACGCTTTTCTAGCCTCCATTTGTAGCTTTCTCGGATGGAAAACAATTTTTATTTTCGGGAAGTCAGTTTATTGCTGATTTATTAACTTGGACCTCTAGGGCCGAATTCGCAAAGCTTTTCAATCGTGATACATTCTAACGCCCCTACAGTGAACGCCAGTACAACGACATTATCCGTATAACGAATGATTTTGCATGTCCCGGCTGAATCTCTGTCTTTCATATGTATTGCGAATCTCTCTGCAACGAAAACAACTACTACAACGAATTTTTATATACAACGAAGAAATTTAGGCGTGCCCAATGTCTAATTTGTTGCTTTACAACGAACACTCCTAGGGGCGGGTGCCACTACTGTACTCTGCATTATTTATGGCAGTCCCCATTTCTAGAGTGCAAAAAAATAATAATAAATTAAATTAAAGATAAAAGAAGGAGAGAGAGAACGAGAAATGAAAGCCGCACGTGCCGAACGGCCGAAAACTTGGCCGAGGGGTTCGATGTGCTTGTAATGACGTCATGATAAGAGTGTAATGGTAGTAGCATTAGCCTGCACAAAAAGAAGAAAGCAACACTATTGTCGAAAAAATCCTAGAGGCCCCACTCGGTGGCGCCGCTGAGTATACCGAACTTTAAGAACTGCCAATGTAGACGAACACCGACAAACTTTGACAGCAAAGCACATTGACGGAAAAATGTTCCTGCAGACGGGTGTTCGGACCTATCCGACTGGGTGACGACGAAATGATGTAGGCTTCATTGAGCCATTGAGCCTGCGAAACTTTCCTTCTCGGTCGATCGCAGTCGCACATGTTGTCGACCGAAGTGTGCAACAGATTATTAGCGACTCATTTTACTAAGTATCTCTTGAATTAATGTTAAATAATGATTTTATATTGGATTTTATATTGCAGCGGTGGCGTAGAGGTAGAGCATCCGCCTAGCGTGCACGAGGACCGTGGCTCGAATCCCGGTGCCGCGCGATTTGCCACCGGATAAAAAAAAAGACAAAAAGTATACGCGTGTTGATAAAATTGCATAAACAGGCTTGGAGTGCGGCCTGATCCCGGTGACAAGAACCGGTAACGCACTCCCTCACCAGAGCAGGATTGGAAACCCTAGTGCAGTACTTGGTCACAACCTCCTATATGAATACAACAATCAAACCCCGGTCCTCAGTCCCCAGCAGCTGCGAAGCAACTGAGCACGGCGGCGGTGAGACCTGCGACGCAGCAGAGGGTGCTAAGAATCCCTGGTTCCGGACAGGCCGCCATTGGAATCTGAACCTGGCAACGCTTAACGCTAGAACGTTACCTAGTGAAGCGAGTCTACCAGTGCTACTGGAGGAATTACAGGGCAGTAAATGGGATATAATAGGGCTCAGTGAAGTTAGGAGGACAAAAGAAGCATATACAGTGCTAAAAAGCGGACACGTCCTGTGCTACCGGGGCTTAGCGGAGAGACGAGAACTAGGAGTCGGACTGCTGATTAATAAAGATATGGCTGGTAACATACAGGAACTCTATAGCATTAACCAGAGGGTGGCAGGTCTTGTTGTGAAAATTAATAAGAGGTACAAATTGAAGGTCGTACAGGTCTACGCCCCTACATCCAGTCATGATGACCAGGAAGTCGAAAGCTTCTATGAAGACGTGGAATCTGCGTTGGGTAAAGTCAAAACAAAATACACTATAATGATGGGCGACCTCAATGCCAGGGTAGGCAAGAAGCAGGCTGGAGACAATTCAGTGGGGGAATATGGCATAGGCTCTAGGAATAGCAGGGGAGAGCTATTGGTAGAGTTTGCGGAACAGAATATTATGCGGATAATGAATACCTTCTTCCGCAAGCGGGATAGCCGAAAGTGGACGTGGAGGAGCCAGAATGGCGAGACTCCGTTAGACAGGATACCAGTAAGCTATCACAGGAGACGAAAGATCTGATCAAGAAACGCCAATGTATGAAAGTATCTAAACCTACAGCTAGAATAGAACTGGCAGAACTTTCCAAGTTACTCAACAAGCGTAAGACAGCTGACATAAGGAAGTATAATATGGATAGAATTGAACATGCTCTCAGGAATAGGAATAGGCAAGAATCAGATGTATGCGCTAAGAGACAAAGCCGGCAATATCATTACTAGTATGGATGAGATAGTTCAAATGGCTGAGGAGTTCTATAGAGATTTATACAGTACCAGTAGCACCCACGACGATAATGTGAGAGAGAATAGTCTAAAGGAATTTGAAATCACACAAGTAACGCTGGAAGAAGTAAAGAAAGTCTTGGGAGCTATGCAAAGGGAGAGGGCAGCTGGGGAGGATCAGGTAACAGCACATTTGTTGAAGGATGGTGGGCAGATTGTTCTAGAAAAAACTGGCCACCCTGTATACGCAATGCCTCATGACTTCGAGCGTACCGGAATCTTGGAAGAACGCTAACATAACCCTAATTCATAAGAAAGGGGACGCCAAAGACTTGAAAAAATTATAGGCCGATCAGCCTACTGTCCGTTGCCTACAAAGTATTTACTAAGGTAATTGCAAATAGAATCAGGAACACCTTAGACTTCCGTCAACCAAAGGACCAGGCAGGATTCCGTAAAGGCTACTCAACAATAGATCATATTCACACTATCAATCAGGTGATAGAGAAATGTGCGGAATATAACCAACCATTTCATATAGCTTTCATTGATTACGAGAAAGCGTTTGATTCAGTCGAAACCTCAGCAGTCATGCATGGAGGCATTACGGAATCAGGGTGTAGACGAGCAGTATGTAAAAAATACTGAAAGATATCTATAGCGGCTCCACATCCACCGTAGTCCTCCATAAAGAAAGCAACAAAATCCCAATAAAGAAAGGCGTCAGGCAGGAAGATACGATCTCTCCCATGCTATTCACAGCGTGTTTACAGGAGGTATTCAGAGACCTGGATTGGGGAGAATTGGGGATAAGAGTTAATGGAGAATACCTTAGTAACTTGCGATTCGCTGATATTGCCTTGCTTAGTAACTCCGGGGACCAATTGCAATGCATGCTCACTGACCTGGAGAGGCAAAGCAGAAGGGTGGGTCTAAAAAATTAATCTGCAGAGAACTAAACTAATGTTTAACAGTCTCGGAAGAGAACAGCGGTTTACGATAGGTAGCGAGGCACTGGAAGTGGTAAGGGAATACATCTACTTAGGGCAGGTAGTGACCGCGGATCCGGATCATGAGACTGAAATAATCAGAAGAATAAGAACGGGCTGGGGTGCGTTTGGCAGGCATTCTCAGATCATGACCAGCAGGTTGCCATTATCCCCCAAGAGAAAAGGTGTATAACAGCTGTGTCTTACCAGTACTCACCTACGGGGCAGAAACCTGGAGGCTTACGAAAAGGGTTCTACTTAAATTGAGGACGATGCAACGAGCTATGGAAAGAAGAATGATGGGTGTAACGTTAAGGGATAAGAGAAGAGCAGATTGGGTGAGGGAACAAACGCGAGTTAATGACATCTTAGTTAAAATCAAGAAAAAAGAAATGGGCATAGGCAGGACATGTAATGAGGAGGGAAGATAACCGATGGTCATTACCCGCCGCGGTTGCTCAGTGGCTATGGTGTTAGGCTGCTGAGCACGAGGTCGCGGGATCGAATCCCGGTCACGGCGGCCGCATTTCGATGGGGGGCGAAATGCGAAAAACACCCGTGTAGGTGCACGTTAAAGAACCCCAGGTGGTCGAAATTTCCGGAGTCCTCCACTACGGCGTGCCTCATAATCAGAAAGTGGTTATGGCACGTAAAAAGCCCATAATTTTTAACCGATGGTCATTAAGGGTTACGGACTGGATTCCAAGAGAAGGGAAGCGTAGCAGGGGCGGCAGAAAGTTAGGTGGGCGGATGAGATTAAGAAGTTTGCAGGGACAACATGACCACAAGTAGTACATGACCGGGGTAGTTGGAGAAGTATGGGAGAGGCCTTTGCCCTACAGTAGGCGTAACCAGGCGGATGATGATGATGATGAATGATTTTATTTTGCTGAACGTGCTTCGCCGGCGCTGTTGCGCGTGATGCACTGCTGTTACTCGGGGGTGATGGGACTGCTGACAAGATTCTCTCAAAAAACATTTTGCTTCATCTATAGAGTGAGAAATAGCAAATCTTTAAAGCTTTAAAACATTATTTGACACTTCGTACATATATATATATATATATGTATATATATGTATATATATATATGTGTGTGTGTGTGTGTGTGTGTGTGTGTGTGTGTGTGTGTGTGTGTGTGTGTGTGTGTGTGTGTGTGTGTGTGTGTGTGTGTGTGTGTGTGTGTGTGTGTGTGTGTGTGTGTGTGTGTGTGTGTGTGTGTGTGTGTGTGTGTGTGTGTGTGTGTGTGTGTGTGTGTGTGTGTGTGTGTGTGTGTGTGTGTGTGTGTGTGTGTGTGTGTGTGTGTGTGTGTGTGTGTGTGTGTGTGTGTGTGTGTGTGTGTGTGTGTGTGTGTGTGTGTGTGTGTGTGTGTGTGTGTGTGTGTGTGTGTGTGTGTGTGTGTGTGTGTGTGTGTGTGTGTGTGTGTGTGTGTGTGTGTGTGTGTGTGTGTGTGTGTGTGTGTGTGTGTGTGTGTGTGTGTGTGTGTGTGTGTGTGTGTGTGTGTGTGTGTGTGTGTGTGTGTGTGTGTGTGTGTGTGTGTGTGTGTGTGTGTGTGTGTGTGTGTGTGTGTGTGTGTGTGTGTGTGTGTGTGTGTGTGTGTGTGTGTGTGTGTGTGTGTGTGTGTGTGTGTGTGTGTGTGTGTGTGTGTGTGTGTGTGTGTGTGTGTGTGTGTGTGTGTGTGTGTGTGTGTGTGTGTGTGTGTGTGTGTGTGTGTGTGTGTGTGTGTGTGTGTGTGTGTGTGTGTGTGTGTGTGTGTGTGTGTGTGTGTGTGTGTGTGTGTGTGTGTGTGTGTGTGTGTGCGCATATTCTGTGTACGTAATTCATAGAAGAGAATGAAAGGGACGAACACAAGCTTCGAAGCCTGAAGCAGCGGCTTCATGGAAACCGAATGAAACTATGGGGTTTAATGGCCCAAAGCAACACATGCCCTAGTGAAAAATCGTATAGAAAAAATAGCCTATAGCCGTTAATCTAAGAAGTTATTATAGGGAGAAACAGTAGTATATTCGCTTTCGCCCAGCAATAGCCCAGTAAAAATAATAGTGATGCGATTTCCCATTGGCTCAGATTAGCCTAACATTATAAAAATTACTCATGCTTGCAATAATCCATGTGTTTGGCACTGGCGTCTGATACTCAATTCAAGCAGGCTACTCAGGCCCAGACAAAGATTGGCAATTGACTCCAATGATGCAGCCACCATTTCACTATGCGCGACCTCTGTCAATATTGCAAGAAAATTTGTGGTCACCATGCGAAGGCAGTAATTCAAGACCGATAATAAAGTTTCATGGCGCACTTTTAACTTGAGAAATATCTAAATGCCTCTCTCTATGTGATCATGCCAAACTACAGGATCTCTTAACATAGGACTCGTATTAAACTTGTGTCACTATTACTATAAACTATTTTGCTGTTTCACAGCATTACTCACTCAGTGTCATAATTCAAGGAATAAAAGTAGAAGGAAGAGAAGAAAGAATACAGCGTAAGGTAAATTAAGAGGGGCTCAAGGCACGTGGCATCAAGCGGCGGATCTCCGGTGCAAGGACACACAGAACTCAGCATGCCAATCAGTGAAAAACGCGCAGAAGAAGTTATTAAAGAAACGGCGCCATAGTTTCACAGCGAAGCTGTTGGCCTCTCGGTGGTCGGCATTTTTAGTGTCTGTCCGTTAGCTGAAATTATCATCAGCAATGGATCATACCACCCTCAGCAAGCAAACATGCAATGACCCATCCCCCTCGTAACGCAGAGGCTACAAGCACTCAGCAAAGTGAAGCGAACAGTGCATAGATTGATCGAAATCACTCCTACAACACACAGAGCAGCATACGTTTCAATTAATAACAAGCTATAAATAACCATCCAAACCGTAAAAAAGAACTGAGTCACTTTAGCATACGCCAAAGAGGGTGAAGGCGAAAGCCTGCGCGCTCAAGAGACAGTCACTATATTAGTTGACATATTCATTCGAATGCGTTGTTATTTCTTATTACTTGTTTTCTCCCGCCAAAGCTCGCGGGTTCGAGTGCCTTAATTCACGCTACCTTAATTAACTTGCCTTAATTAAATTCAGCTTAACACCAAAGGTAGTGGGTTCGACTTCCACATAAGCTCGAGGGTTCGACTCCCATCGAAGGTCGTGCGTGCCTGAATTCATCATCATTATCTTCGTCAGCCCATTTTATGTCCACTGCAGGACGAAGGCCTCTCCCTGCGATCTCCAATTACCCCTGTCCTGCGCCAACCAATTCCAATTAGCGCCCGCGAATTCGCTAATTTCATCGCCCCACCTAGTCTTCTGCCGTCCTCGACTGCGCTTCCTTTCTCTTGGTACCCATTCTGTAACCCTAATGGTACAATGGTTATCTAACCTGCGCATTACATGACCTTCCCAGCTCCATTTTTTTTCTCTTGATGTCAATTAGAATATCGGCTATACCCGTTTGCTCTCTTATCCAAGCCGCTCTCTTTCTGTCTCTTAACGTTATGTCTAGCGTTCTTCGCTCCATCACTCTATGCGCGGTCCTTAACTTGTTCTCAAGCTTATTTGTCAGTCTCCAAGTCTCTGCCACGTATCTCAGCACCGGTAAAATACACTGACTGTACACCTTCCTTCTCAATGATAATGATAAGCTTCCAGTCAAGAGCTGACAATGTCTGCCGTATGCGATCCAACCCATTTTTATTCTTCTATGAATTTCCTTCTCATGATCAGGGCTCCTTGTGATTAGTTGACCTAGGTAAACGTACTCCTTCACGGACTCTAGAGGCTGAATGACTATCCTAAAATCTTGTTCCCTTGCCTAGCTATTCATCATTATCTTTCTCTTCTGCGTATCAATCTTCAACCCAACTCTTACATTCTCTCTGTTAAGGTCCCCAATCATTTGTTGCAACTCGTCTCCAGTGTTGATGAACACGACAATGTCATCTGCAAACCGAAGGTTGCTGAGACATCCACGGTCGATCCTTATAAAAGCCTCCCCAGTTTAATAGCTTGAATACTTCTTCCAGGCTGCAGTGAATAGCATTGAAGAGATTGTGTCTCCTTGTCTCACCCCTTTATTTGTAGGTATCTTCCTACTTTTCTTGTGCAGAATTAAAGCAGCTGTGGAATTTCTGTCTTAATTAACCTTTCCTTCTTTTCTGGCATGATGAGCGGCATCGGAACCAGCTGTAGCAGAAGACAACGAGAGCGCGAGCAGTGGCACGAGCGCATGTCTGCGCGAAACGAGCTCACGTGACTTTCTGTACCGCACGCCGCATCTTCCAGACCATCGGGAGTGTGGGCCACTTAAGGCTTCTGCCTTAATAAAGCATTGCATACCCTCCTCAGCAGTCCTAGCGGTGGTTTCGCAAGAGCTTCACTGGACATCCACTTTCGCATGGCCGGGATAGCGAGTAAATCTTTTTTCCCTCGAGTTTTCTCCTCCCGCTCCACCCGTTGAACTGCCGGCTTCTTGGTCAATCCCCCGTCGTGGATACGCGCCATAATACAGGAAGCAAGCAAGGACACGCAGGGAGAAGCAGAAGGAACGAGCCCCAGCTACGAGCTGGGACCTTGAGGAGGAAGGCAGCCTGGAGTCCGGACCAGCCTGGTTGTTCACGGAGACAGTCGGCAGCAGTCCGGTGGAGGTTGTGCCCCAGCTCCTGCGGTTACAGTCCGTTCACTGAGCGGGAGCAACTGAGAACCGCAGCAACGACCTGACGGCGCCTTCACCACGAGAACTTGCCCGAGTTGCTGCGGCTACGCTCCGCAGGCCTAACGGAGAAGTCCTGAGCGGTGCAACTGCATCGACCTGACGTCGTCGCCACCTTCGGATCAGGCCAGCCGTCCTGACGTTGGAAGCAGCGACGCCAGATCCCTCGCCACCGAGTCGAGCTGTGCTACGTCACTTCGGAGTCGGCATACCCGAGCCAACGCTATATACGGCTTCGACAACCTCTTCCTTAGTCGTGTTCTTTCTATCGCCTTAAACATGCAATTGATAGTTTGTGCATGTGTAGTGCGTAGCTTGTATCCTGTCTGGGTTTTCTTAGGTGGATTTAGATGGCTATCCTAGTCTGTTAACTTATGTCTGTTCTGAGCCTCGATATATACAGACTTTTTATTATCCAAAATATTCCTCCGTCGTGCATTCCATCCATGACAAAATATTGGCGAGCCTGCCAGGACGTATTTTGACTTTCAGTTGGTACCGCGAGCCCCATAAAAACTAACTTGCATTTCGCTCCGATTCCAATACGAACTCGAACGCAATATTGCATGACTACAACGTACTAGGACAGAAAACTTAGTCTTCGATAGTTCCTCCCTAATGCATCGTCAGTAAACCTAAAATGTATTTCTATAATGCTATGAGCAAGCACTATAACCCCATATATGAACAAACAGAAATAACTTAAAAACCGTTGCGCAGCTAATCTGGAGTACCTACGTACACTAACACCAGCATATGTAGTCAATGCAAATTCCTAGAGGACTAAGAAAGAAGCAATAAAAATTCACTGGACTAATATAAAGTCATATCAGATGAATAACTATTTTACACATTAAATAGAAATATTATTTAGAATAATACAAATGTGTATTGAAAATTTCGTCACGGCTGGTCATTTTTCTACTACCCAGAAGAAGACGTGCGTTGCCGTTGTCGTGCCATTTGTGTGAGAGAAAATGCAGCGTGACGACAACCAAGAGCGCAAGGGGAATCAACCGTCTTCATGCTCAATCTGCACACGGTTCTACTCGCGACAATGTTTATCTGCTGTACGTGTTTCGTGTCTCCGCGAGCCATTTAGTATTGTCCCATACAGCGTAGCACATAGCGTTGTGCGTGCGTGCGTGTGTGTGTTGAACTTCAAAGAAACCCCCTCATATATATATATATATATATATATATATATATATATATATATATATATATATATATATATATATATATATATATACTCAGTTTCAGTACTTTATTTACAAAGATTTGTTGAGGGTCGTGAATGAAGACACTTCATGAAAGCACAACAGTCAGCGTATAGGAAAACGAATATATTAGTGCACATTCTATAAGATTATTCCAACGTATTAGAATTAACTAGTGTTAACAAAAAGTGCTGATTGCACAGATCTGATGTGACCTGAAATAAGTGCACATTACCACAAAGAAAGTACCATAAACACATTAAGTATATCTAACAGAGAATGTAACTGTATCGTAGTAACGTCTATATAACATTAGTGAAAATCCATCCCCGACTTCTCCCCACAGGGGTTATCAGATGGGCTTCTGTCGGCCCCTCCT
The DNA here is from genome assembly GCF_023375885.2 of Dermacentor andersoni. NCBI lineage: Eukaryota > Metazoa > Arthropoda > Arachnida > Ixodida > Ixodidae > Dermacentor > Dermacentor andersoni. Next base: position 27,508,071 of record NC_092815.1, read on the forward strand.
TGGCAAACGTTGTCCAAAAAGGCGCTGAAAAGCGACCACAAGTGACCAAAAGGTAATATTGTCCTTGACTCGACTGCATCACGAAGTTACAAAGGAAACCCACACGAATTTCTCAGAGAGGCGTTCATCCCGGGTTCGATACCCGGACCTGTTCTTTTTTTTTTTTTCATGTGATGCTTTATTTCAGAAAAGTATGTTTGTATTTCCTTCGTAGCTCCCTGCTACATTCGGGTTGATGACAATTTTTCGCCTTCCATAAACCTTTACCAGCCTTGCGGACTTCCGCAGAACTGATTTGCCAAACCCATTCATCACCCCTCGGGCCTTGAGGCTTCCCGCAAGCTTCTGAAGCTACTTGTGCGTCTTGTAGAGACGCAAGGTAACTACACTATGGAGCAGTGCCCTCGAGCAAGCACTGTTCTTTTTTTCAATTTTCTGAGGCTTTCGGCACTATCCGCGCCATCGACTAACCATCAACAGCAACCAAGGCGTTATTCCCAGCAAGGTGCTCTTCGTACACTTGAAGCTCATAAGAATACAATCAATCATGTCGAAGCGAGAGAACACCCTCGCGGAATCGAGCTCCTAGATGATATGGTACACGTAGTGTACCCATGGCTACCTTCAAGTATTCGTAATGATCTTGGTGAACAGTCACTGTCGGGCCCGTTCGTTGGGTCGTATCACAGTGTATCACGGACTCGCCGGTTCTACCGCATGCTATCTAGTGCGACTGCTAAAACTGTAATTCTATCTGTCTGTCGTCGTTTTCGCGTCTTTAACCCATAAATAAAAAAAAAATGAAGTTAGAAATTCCATCTATACTGCTGCTCATGGGGTAATCCATCTTCACTACAGCGCCTGCAGCATAAGTTTCACTCCGAAACCACGAGCAGGTCTCTTCACTTTACAACAGGCCAATACGCCAAAGAATTTACTGTAACATTTCAGCCAATACCTTAATTACCGTATTGGTGTGTAAAACCATGTTTCCGACAACTTATATTCCTTCGTGCATCAATCATCACGCGTCACAATATATAAACTACGCAAAAAAAGCTCTTGCAAATGCACTTCTCGAGCGTCCAGGTCTAAACGAATCAACCTTGCCCGACAAAACGTCTTTCTAAAGCAAGGGTTATAAGTTACTGCCTGCACACTTTATCGGCCCGTGCACAAGCATGGCTCTGCCAAATATAGGCTATACATCGCTTGAGCTCAATGCGTATTACAGCGCGAGAGGAAATGTTGAAAAGCTTGTCAGAACGACAAACATGATGAACACATTGAAGTGACGAGGTTGCTGCTGTGCGTCTGATCTGGCCTGTCATCGGGGCACCAAAGCTAATTCAGGTTTGGTTAGAGCTGAGAAGTATGTGTTTAACTTTGCACCACGTGGGCTTCTTACGCCAGTGGTAGCGCGCATGTGCGCTACGGTTCGGTTCGGAAGGGACAAGTCTCGGAGACCGTCTGCCCAGCCCGTATACTCTTCACCACAGCTACCCTACATACGTAGCATCACCAATTATCCTCAGCAATTGGAAAAAGCACCGGTCATACGCACCGACTTTACATGCTCTATCAGTGTCTGGGGAAGGACACATGCGACATAAAGCGCATAGCGAAATCCTGTTTATATCCTTTCGCAGAGAGACGCGCAGGCATAACCGATACTCGTACGGCCCGCACATGTCCCACAGGGTTCCGGAGGAAAGCTGCACAAAGAAGACGGAGAAAGCACAAGAAAGGGAAAGGAACTGACCTAGAATCAATCCACGGCCCTGAGGAGAGTTGCAGAACGAATAGAAGGTCCGCGCTGATCGAAGGTCCCCAGCCTTGTTCTTTCTCACTTTCCCCAGACCATGCCTGGCCCGCCGTGGCCAAATGCCTTAAGCGTCAAGCTTTCCTCTTCCGTTCATAACAATTATTAACAAAAAAAAAAACCTATGACGGGTAACCGCAATAAATCATTGCCTGCTTTGTTATTGCTTTGTGCGTGTCCTGCTAGGCCCCTGCGCTTCTCAATGCGGCTGAAGTCAGTAGCACCGAGGATGCGGCTTGACCATTCTTTGTCTTACTGCGCCATCGGCCAGTACTTTCTTTCGCGATAGATATGGCGACCAAATCGGCCGAATGACCACTCTGGAGAAGTATGATTCACATTGTACTTCAGTATGTGCTACTAGAGGCAATAGCGAAATCTACTATACGAGACAAAATTTCACAAACCACGGATCGGAGGGTGGGGTATAAGGCCGTGGGAGGGGGGGGGGGGGGGGAGTGTGTGCGCTGGTAAGTTATAGCGCCCGGGTGCTATCGCACAGACGCAGGTCGATGCAGACCCGTTTGTAGTACGTCTCAAGACAGGTTCTCATTCGCGTAGAGCTTACCGTAACCACTACATTCATTGGCCATCTCTTGGCTACAACGGCAAAATGGAACGGCAAACGTCATGTGCACGAGTCAAACCGAGTCCCGGCGGAACAGCGTTCCCGTCTGCTCGAGACGTTCCACGAAAAACGTAGGCTACTACAAGAGATCCTAGCAGGTCGAAGGATACTGAATAATATAGGCAGTGGCACTCGAAAATCCTAGGGCTACGAATCCAAAGAAATGTCCCTAAAGCTATTACAAATGCAAATTTAAAACTGGAAAGAGAAAAGTGCTTGCCAAATGTCAGTAGCTTCATTTGGCAGTGTGCATGATGCTGGACCGAATTATGCCATAAATACTAAAGATACCAACACAAAGAAACTACACCACCAACAATGTCTCACACACAGCATAGGCGGAGTTCGGTGTAACAAGCCTTCCTGAACCTCTGCACTATACGGTATACAGTTGTATCAAAACTGTGTCACTTGGCTCAAGTTTTTCGTAGTCTACGTTTTTCAAGCCAGAGTGCAGCCGGGGTTTCTGGCTTTATTAACAAACGCCAATTTTAGAGCTTCTCTAACTGTCGTCCACGGGTGTCCTGGAGAGGACTCAAGGTACTCCGCGGCGACCGCTGCACAAACGCGCCACTGACACAGATTTATTTAGCTTCTCATGTTGAATTTTGTTGATGCAGATTAAACACAAAACAAAGAGCAAGCTTTGTGCCCAATCGTAGTTGCGACGTCAAGTGTATTAAAACTTGATACATGAGTCCTAACTTCCTGCATGCAAAACATTTTCGTTATATCTATCGTGACCATGGGTGCCACATATATATGTTAAAATGCAATCCTGACAACATGAAATACAGCAGGATATAAATAGCTGCCATTTTCGATTGGCGCCCTTTCTCCGCTCAGTTCTTCGGGACAAATATCAGAGTTTAGTAGTGTTGTTTGCCGTTCTTTTTAGTTGTGCTCACGTCTGTACTTGCTGGAACCCCCTATACTGTTAACTTAATGATTCTGCGGAAGGAATCCCCTGAACGTCTTGTGAAGATTCTGTCTAGGCCGCGACAGCTATAGAATTTTGAAAGCCATACAGTATCCCCCCATTCATTCTGCCATACACAAATGGCTTCACATTCACCGGTAATCAATGCCTTTCGACGTCAATTTTATCGCACAGCTATGAGCACATAACCAGTTATTTGCAACATTGGTGCCATAAACCCGTCTTGTATAAGAAATTTGAGAAACAATGGAACGTTGTATCTGGAAGTAAAACGACATATTCTTTCTGTCCTCAGTGTGGTTGCACTGTGGGGCAGCATGTCCCCGGCTTTGGCATTCCCCCTCAAAAGTTCGGAAAGACTCTACATCATTGATTAGGGCGAGGCAGTGCGCCTTCATCCTATTCGCCTTTTGCTCGAAGTCAGCATAGAATGAAGACTTGGAAACGCAAGAGATCAGACATGTTAGCCTATACTGAAGGGGAAAGAGAGGGGAATATCCAGTTCCCTAACCCCAAGTGATCGATGCCACTTGTCCCTTCTGCGGCGGCGCATAGCAAAGCTCTAACTGGAGATAGAGGATCACACCTCTACATTGGAACGTCAGCAGTGGGGCCAGATCTGCGACAGCCTCCACGGCCAGCTGGGCTGCAAAAAGACATGGCACCTGCTGCGATACCTACTGGATCCCGGCAACACCAAGTCGGTGGCACGCAAGGAGCTGACGCAGCTATTACACCAATACCCTGGCACTGACGAGGAGCTGCTGAAGGAGCTCGCCAGCCGGTACATTAACATCTCAAGACAGAGCGACACGCACATGCCACACTACGTCGGAGCTCCCAATGAACAGCTGGATGCCGATATTTCGGAGGCAGAGGTCTGCGCTGCGCTGCACAAGCTGGGCACGACGTCAGCTCCGGGCCCCGACGGGGTTACGAACAAGGCGCTGCGTAACCTCGACCCGAAGTCGGTGGGAGCAGTAACCGAATACATGAACGAGTGCTGGCGCTCCAGTCATTTACCTCCTGAGTGGAAACACGCGCGGGTGGTGTTCATACCAAAACCGGGCAGGAAGCTGAACCTATAGAGAATATTCGCCCCATTTCACTCACCTCCTGTCTAGGCAAGCTCATGGAGCATGCGATACTCTGCCGCTTGCAGATCTTTGCAGAGGAACACGATCTCCTACCAACCGCGATGCTTGGTTTTCGAGCACACTTGTCTAGCCAGGGCGTCTTCCTTCAATTACACAACGACCTCTTGCATCCAGACAGTGGTTCGAGCACGAAAGGTCTACTAACTCTGGACGTCCATAAGACTTTTGACAACGTCCTCCAAGACACATATTCACTGAGAAACTTCTTCAATTGGGAGTTCACAACACCATCGATGTACTCATTGAAGCACACCGCCCATCACAGGTTCACCGTCTCCAAGGTACCAAGACCGGCAGCTGGATCCTCGCTCAAATGGGCCTCAGAGCGTCCTCAGCGGGCAGTGACCCCGCCACCATCCCACCACACATAAGGGGCACGTTCGTGATCAAACCACTGCCCAAAAACACACTCGCTAGGCATAACGACGGCAGAAGATGCGAGGGCCCAGACCTTACACAAGACGTACGGGACCAACTCCGCCGTGGCGTACGTCGACGCAGCCCAGCACTCTGATCGACCCCACATCTACGCCATTTGCGCCGTTCCAGGATCAGGACTCAAGGGACAGACAGCTCCGAGCTTTCTACGCGCTGCCACCCCCACCGAAGCAGAAGAAGCCGCTATTGCGTTGGCCATGGCCTCAACAGACGCCTGTATAGTTATGAGCGACTCCAAAACCGCCATAACAAACTTTGCGCGAGGACTAGCGGCACAGACCACACTAAAGCGCCTATAGTCACTACACATCAAAGAAGAACCAGACTCAATAGAGTTGATATGGGTGCCGGCTCACGCGGGGAATCCAGGGAACGAAGCGGCCCACCAACATGCTCGAGGATTCGTCAGCCGACCGGAGGGCCTGCCGGAACCGGAGACCTCAAACGAAGTCTTGAACTCGTATCACGACATAACCCAGTATTACCGTCTTACACAACACACTAGGCCCGCACCACACAGCGAACTAAACAAGCGTCAGGGAATCACCTTGCGCAGGTTACAGACACACTCATACCCGAACTCCTACGTATACTCGCACATTTACCTGGGCAGAGTAAGTCCGTACTGTCACCTATGCGGCGAGCTAACTTCGCTAAGTCACATCCTCTGGGACTGTGAGGAGGACCGACCTCCCTCCGATCTTCTGGCCTCTCCTTCATCTTCATCGTGGGAAGAAGTGCCCGGACGTGCAACTGCGAGCCGTGAAGCGAGCCGAAGAGGTCGCCGTCGCGCATCGCAGGCCTGGCGGCCATCTGGCCTTCCTGACGAGCCCATGAATTAGCTCCCCACTCTGACGAATAAAGTTGTATCTCTCTCTCACTTCTAAAGCTTGCGTTGCAGCCCTTCAGCAAAGGCGCGTGCCGCTTTCAAAGTTGCTCGCCATTACGAAGGTTTTGGCTGCTTGTCAGCGATCCCTCCGCCGCGGTCTTTGATCTTCGTGGCATCGTGCCGACGGCCCCAAGCGCGTGACAAGTCGCATGGCATTGCACGTGCCAATGCAGTTACGTCGATTCAACGTATTTACCGTATTTGCGCGCGCTCAGTGACGACCTTTGGGCAAAAGGCATCTGTACACCTGCCGCACCTTTTCGATCGGCAAGGACCAACTCGGCTGGCACTGCGCACAGGCCACAAAACAACCTAAAGCGTCACTAACACGCACTCACGTATACACGCATTCAATTTGCGTTGATGTGCACTGAACACGCGTTCGTGACGTTTGTGCGTAAGCTTCCTTAGGTTTTTTTACGGGCACCATCCACCACCAGCACTCCCTGTCGCTATCGATCCACCAGGAGCCGACTCTATCAACACCCTTCTGTTATAGATAAAGTCGTGCCCCTTCTGATAAACGTGTGGTTATTATAGCTCTTACAGCAATTTTTTGCAGGGATAAGTTAGTTCTTTGTATATCTTTCATGGCACCTGGGATAGATATCGTCATCATATGCTCATTATATATAACCGTGCTTCATTCGCCAGAAGGATTCTTTAGAAGCGATAACTTCATTTGACCCGACCCAGGATTCGATGCCCGGTTCGCCACGCGAGAGCTACCCGTGCGTCGCGCCGCCATTGTGCCGTCGTTGGACTCTGCCACCATCATCATTATCATACCGTCTTCGCCATTGTCGTGCATCATCATCGTGCCTAAATTATCGTCACACACGTGAGGCACTTTGCATCCCTCGCAACGGACCTCTCAGTAAAGACTGCACATTTGTTACAAGAGGTTTCAACCGCCTGGAGAGTGTCACATTGTTACAACTGCGCACCAACAGTGCTCGCGCACCCGCCTGGCCCCGCAAAATAGGGCCCCTTCCGTCCCCCCAAATTGTACTCAATGCCACGTTAAAGCCGACCAATCACACATGCTGCGGTAGTGCTCCAAATACGCCAACAAGAGGATACAGGATACACATGAGTCATTCATACTCCCGGATAGCATACTCCCGGATTTTCTGCAATCGGCCTGGCTTCTCGGAATGCTATGATTTTCGGTGAATATCATGTGAGTGTGCGCTACTATAATGCTTGATTAATCAATAAATAAATCAACTGCATTGTTGTCGTTGGATTACCGACCGCATTCCTTTGAGTAGGGTACTGCTATATGTAGTTTTTCTAGCTCCGATCAAGAGGTTAGTGCGGGAAAAAAAATGAGTTTTTTCGAAGCGACATGCGCGCCGTGTGTGTGTGTGGGGGGGGGGGGGGGGGGGCGTCCCTTAATCTACATAATTGACCTGAACTAATTAGCCAAGTGCACAGAACAAATGCTGGGAGTTGCTTGGGACGAATGCGAACAATGTGCTATCAATCTGATCCGTTCATATCACATTTTAAATGTTTGGCTCTACATGTGAAATTAATTCCGTAGGTTGCGCCTCGCGCCGCAGCATCGCACGGTAAGAACACTGCGTGCGCGACACAACTGCTCCCGTAGATGTGTGTGTTGAATACTAGGCCCATTTGGTGAGGTCAACGTTGCCTAATGTAAGGCTGGGGTTCGGCCTACATCATTGACGCTTCTCTTGCTGCTAGCACCTCCTACTGTACTATTAACGTCAACGCGAGTGTCACCACGAGTCACTCCTGGGACCTCTTCCAGCAAACGTCAGGCGCCAACCACAGATGCTCGCCATCTGTGTTGTGCACGCGGTGCGGCCTCGAAAAAAGGATGCTAGGAGATTCCTTTGTTTCTACCCACACCACTTCCTCTTTGCTGCCAGAGGGCTTCGCCAGGACTGAAACGGTGACGACGTGCAGTCGCGTGCAATATGAGCGGCAACGCCGTGCCTGTGGTCGAAGCGGCTCCAAGACTGGCGCAGCGGCGCTGAGAAATGACGTTACGTTATGGCGTTACGTTACGACGTTACGTTAGGACGTTATGTAACGTTACTACTGGGCTATTGAGCTCGCACCATTGCCTTTAAGCCCTCTTCGTCAAACCAAACCTTCGTCAAATTATTTTTGCGCACTGTCCGTAGAGATAATATCATGGTGAAGACGAAGCCACCTATAGTGTACCAAACTGTTTTGGAGCCCGGGTGGACGATGCCGCTGGTGCCGCCAGGCGCGCTTCGTATAGGAACTATATTGCGCCTCGAGCAGCAAGAAGAAAGCAACCGCTTTGTCATGGTACGTATCACTGATTTCGAAACAGTATTGCAGAAGGGATACATTATTGTTCACAAGTACTAGCTTTACACACGTGCACGCTCCCACCAGACGCAGGCATGCACGAATGGATTTAACAGCAGACAAAACACAGCAAGACCGAGGGTGGCAGTTGAACATGCTCTACCGTTCCAGAGCTCCTCTTGAACAAATCTGTCTTCTCGCCGTGCACACCTCGCTGCGCCTTGTAACGCCGCCGACATAGGCGTGAATGAACGAGCCTTGGCGCACAGCGCGCTGACCTACATCGAGAGCGCGCGGGTAGTGTCGGTGCAGGCCCGAGAGCCGACCTAACCGTGCGAGCTCCGCGCAAGAAAGTGCTGTGAGGGGAGCGGGTCATACCTCTTCTGCGGCTCGTTGAGCGCCTGTCGGTACAACAGCGACAGGAATCCGTAGGCAAGCGTAAGCAGCAAGAGCTCGGTGTAGACGAGCTTCCAGACGCTGCCTTTCCATTTGAACAGGAGCCGGATGAAGCCCCCATGCGAAGTGGAGGCCACATCATACTGGTAGCTCACGGTCATGGCTCAGCCACCGCCGCCGCCGTCGCCCGCGTCAACACACTGATCAGCGAAGGATGGCCGCCGAAACATGGGCTCCGCACGCACTCACACACGCGCGCGGCCACGTTTCTTCCCTACCGTGCGGAGTCCTCTCTCTGCTGCAGCACTGCACACGCACACAGGCCAATTCACTGCACCGTAGGCACCGAGATGCTGCTGCCGCTGCTGCTGCGGCGACGGCGGCGGCGACCGCAGCGCGCACACGTCTTCGCCGTGGAGCCGTCTCACTCCGGTCCTGCCGGCGGCTTCGAGAAGCGATGCGCCCTATGCGGCCGCTGCGCGCGAGTCATCCGGCCGCCGCGGGACATCACGTTGACCGCCTCATGTGCTCGTGCGCGGGGTCTCTAAAACGAGACTTGGCACACCGCGGGGACGCGAGCCTTAGCGCCCTCCCCGCTTTTCTCCGTGCATGCTCCAAATAAGACGCGGGGCCACTCGACTGCTGCTGGCGGTGCTCGGGAAAGCCCGGCACATCGCTGCACGGTTCCCGCGTCTGCGGCGGGAACGGCGCCAGCGGCACACTGGTGCGACACCTGGAGCTTTCCTGATGTGTGTGTTCGCACACGTGGACAGAACTGTACCGCGTGCCATCATCTCGAGTCAGTCCCTGCGAGAGCCTGAATGGGTCGCAATCGAGTCTGCACAACGCCGCGTCGACTCAGTCCAGGTACGCTGATCTGGCGGTGTTAATACGTACGCGTCCGTTTGAGAGAGAGTAGTGCCCGCCACCCGCCCGTCGTTTTCAGGTTTGATGAAATTGCACCGCTGTCGCGTGTGCGTTATCAATGATCACCGAAGGCCATCGCAGTTGGAACTTATATAATTACTGTCGTGCGCAGTCAGAAAAGATGAAAACCACAACAACTTCTAAACGGAGCGGGTCAGTGACATTGGGAGCAACTCTATGACGTTTGTTGCACGTGTGGATGTGATGGCAACTCTTCAACGAGAATGGGTCTCGGTAAATTCAACAATAGCACGCAGTGCAAATAGAAACTACACGAACGTCTATTTGCGTCCAGGTATACTGGTTAAATGAAAATAAATATAACGACCGTTGCGTCCACGATGCAAAGGACTAATTTGATCTTTATACCACCATATATATATATATATATATATATATATATATATGTCATATATAGGGACTAAAATGATATCCAGGAGAAATTTACAAGAATAGATATTACTGGGATGTGCCGAGTACGTCCTGTGGACGTCCCTCTAAAGCATTCTAGTACACTCTACGTCCCTCGCACGATCGTCTGGCTGTGTTGTCAGTGCAACATAGAAACGTGTCAAATAGGCCTTTCGCACTGTGCTTCCTTGAAACAGGGATGGTTTGTGAGACTTGCATCGGACATTGCGTACAGTGGCGTAGGCAAAGATATATTCGGGTGGCGGGGGAGGGAATGGGGAGCGGGGGGGGGGGGGGGGGGGAGTGCCGGTGTGCCATTCCCTGGCTACGCCACTGATTGCGTATATGATATATCACCGAATAAAGCTTGCAACAGCTGCCACGAAACGATGACGTCACCATGTATCGCGTATATAACGCTACATATGTTCCCCGCATACCCTTCGTGGCGTATACTGTTTCATGTCCGTAGCCTCAGTAGCGCGGTCAAAAGACCCTCAGGTATAATGCAGCTTGGCAAAATATAAGCTGATTGCAATGCATATACTTGACCCTGAAAGGTTACTTAAGATGCAATACTTCAAATTACGAGATATTGTGGCACAAAACACCGAAGTAAGCAACAATTTTTTTCTTTCTTTCGAGGAACCCGTATGGGTTTTCTTTGTAGCAATTGTTACGATTGGGTGGATGTCTCATTTTCCCTTAAATAACAATATGAACCTCCAATTCCAAACATGAAATTAGCTCCGTAGTCCACTGTCGAAGCAACCTTGCCTCACCCACGTATCCTTAGTGCCTCCTTTTAATTATTTGAAACCCCCCACCCACTTTGTGGATGCTGGCATACTGGCTGTTGTCTCGCACGATGGGCCTGTCCCGGGGATAGTGCAAACCAGTACCCGGGATAGTTCAAACAGAGTAGGCCCGTGGTGGCGGGTGATGTACATAAGTCCAGATGTGATCTCCAACACAAGCACGCCGTCGTCGTCATACCGTTGTCGTCATTCATCATTGTAATTTCGTCGCCTTCACTCCGTCGTCTTTGTTTCTACGTTGTCATTCCGCACTAGTCAACTCCCCGTCCTAATTCCATTGCTGTCATGCCTTCGTTTTTATATATGCCGTCGTCATCATGCAGTCGTGGTCGTTTCACCGTCGCAATCCCATTGTCATACCCTTGTCGTAAGCCTGGCACGGGACGTTAACAGATGTTCGATGGATGTCCTGCTAAGGGCCGAAAATCCAAGTCCAACGTGAAAAGTTCTGTGGACAAACAAGGGACACCACATTTTGGATCGTTAAGAACAGCTGATAAATTTTATTCCGTGGAAATCCTACGAACGTCATTACTAGGATCTCCGACAGCGGACATTGCGAGGAGGTATATTATTTCCAGTCTTAATGAAATAGCTCAATGTTGCTATATGATAATATATGTGGTGTTACTTGTCCCTTCAAAACGGCTCTGCGACAGTTCCATATATAGCTTGCAAGTCCCCAGACGACACGAAAAGTCCTCATGGACGTCCTAAAAGATCGACAGGTCCCACATCCAAATACGTCCGGTAGATCTCGCGGCGACGTCCTAGTCGGCAACGTCCGAAAAACGCGTCATCACATACATGACTGGAACGCGTACCAGGAGACAGCCTGTCAGGCGGCTGTGTCAGCTTACCAGACGGCGCTCTCTAATTATACGTAAAATTTTGTTATGTGCTACTAGGAACGTCCAAGGCATCGCACACGGACCTTTTTCGGCCGACACAAATGAACAGTCGGCCTCCCACAGGTTCGGCCTTTTCGTTTTCTCGAAAGAGAAGCAAGTTGACTGATATGTTCAAATTAAAACACAGAGCTATAATGTCTCCAGCTCATAAGTACAGCACACACCGTGTATTTTCCGGTAGCATACAGTGACCTTGAAAACTTTAATTAGCTAACCATATCTGGCCTATGCCAGGCGGAAGATCTTGAATAATGGAACTGCCCAGTGCACTTATGTGCGTGCACCTTCGTTCGCACACAATGTATCTGATCATGCATGCGGCAGACACTGTACGTTATGCATTGCATATATTGTTATGCGTTGCATCTATATAGATGTAATGCGTAGCGGGGTCATTCCATGCCAAACGTCCCGACCCCAAAAGTGACCATCGCTGATATTCCTGAAAAAATTTGGGCTAGATGACTTTTGTGTGAATAAGGTTTCGCCAAAGTATTTTCGTCGAAAAAAAATTTGTGATCACGTGATCGCTCGTTCAAATTTCCGGGAAGAAGCAAAAGTTGGTTGGAGCAAATTTTTTTTTATTCAAGCCTGAAAGTAGGTACAATAATAAACTTTAATTTAGAACATTGTACTGGCATCCTTCTTTCATATTACGTTATAATTGAATCAATTTTAGAATTTTCCGAATTTATTTGGCTCAGTAAAAAAGCAAAAAAAGTTGCGTTTTCAGACATTTCTTGCATAAACTGCGTTGACTTTTCAGCTGCAATAATTTTTCTGACTTTTTGACTTTTGCTATATTGTATGTTAAAAATAATTCCCAATTATTAAGAAATATATTTTTTGAGAAAAATACCTCCGAAGTTGGAAAAAAATGACTTTTTGGCGAGATTCAGGCCGCATTTAGGCATAAAGGCCCTCAAGATAAAAATATGTCAGATAGGTCAATATACGCACCGGCCTCTTAACTTGTGATATGGAAAGTTTCATTCGAGTAAATTTTGTTTGAAGCGAGAAATTATTTTTTGATCTCAGCAACCCATGTCATTAGTAGGCACTGCATACGTGCCGCCGCTCTCCTTGTCGTCTCCGTATCGTCGTCTGCTTTCTCCTTGTCTGCCGCCCAGCAGACGGCGGCTAGCATATACAACTACTGCAGATTAAAATTTTTGACGTTCTTTTGGTTTTTGCTCTTTCGGTGCTTAAGAAAACGCAAGGAAAACGGCTTTACATCCTTCTGGGGATGTTTGTTTACCCTTACCTCTGTATTCATGTGTTTCTGCGATGAAAATAGTGTGATCAGCTAACAGACGCACAAGGCGGCAGACGAGGCTTCCTGTGAGCGAATTTGAAGGGAATGCGTACAAACGTTGTCGCAACGAAGGAACATCGGAAAGAATATGGCACATAACTCGGTCCAACACCTTCAGAATGGATGCGAAATCCAAGCTTCAGTATCATGCCTTCCAGCATCAATTTCTTGCACTGGGTTAACACCCAAGCTACAATACATCCCGTAGTTGTCTATTTTCGGAAGGCGCAAAGCGACCCTGGAGAGGTTTCTGCGTGGTGTTTCGCTGTTGTTTCTGACTGCCTGGAGCATGATACAGTCGCAGTACACACATTTTAGAGTGCAGTGCTCGAGGTAGTAAAACAATATCTGCCTGAAGTAAAAAAAATTCATTATTTCTCTGATGGAGCTTCATCACAATATAAGAACAAAAAGAACTTTTTGAATCTTTGCTACCATGAACAGGACTTTAATCTATCGGCAGAATGGAATTTCTTCGCCACTTCACACGGCAAAAGTGCATGCGATGGTGTCGGCGGCACACTCAAACGTCTGGTAGCAAGAGCAAGCATGCAGCGGTCATATCACAGCCAGATTCAATCTCCAGAGGATCTGTTTGACTCGGCCAGAAGTAATATCAAGGGAATTACAGTAATGTGGGTACCTAATTTCAAAATACAAGGAAAAAGAACAGAGCTTGGTTTGAGATTCAGCACAGCGACCGGTGTTAAAGGAACGCGATTATTCCACCACTTCAAACCAGTGACGGTTTCAACTCTTCGGGTTGGTATCACCTCATACTCAAATACCGAAGAAGTTGAAGTAAAGAAGCGGGCATGAATACTATGGAGTCTTTCATTTGCCTGTAAAGGTTCATGTGTGAAGAGTTGAACATGAGTGAACGAAAAAACGGAAGGCAACCGACAAGTTGAATCAGGCTCTAATCTCCAGCTGTGAGCGTCTGTGGCCCGGTCAACAGCCGTCTTCATTCTGGTGCGGAACAGCAGAAAAGAAGCGGCCGTGTTGCCTCCCGCTCTGCAGGAGGCAAACTTAGCCATTAACTGTTATTGCAAGACACCCACATCGATGCCATGTTCGCCAACCTGACAGCCCCGAGCCACAAAAATGACAAGAGGTGAACTGACAAAAGCAGGCCATTTACGATGTGTTTAGACTGACGTCAAGCGACATAGCCGACACAGTCAACGTTTTTTCGGTGAAGAGCCGGAGTGCATATGTAAGCCCAAAAACTCTCTGGTGGCTCATGCGCATCGTGCAGTGAGACTGAGCCCAGCAGTGCCTACTAATGACATGGATTGCCGACTTAAAAAATTTTTTTTTCGCTTCAAACAAAATTTACTCGAATGAAACTTTCTATATCACAAGTTAAGAGGCCGGTGCGTATATTGACCTATCTGACATATTTTTATCTTGAGGGCCTTCATGCCTAAATGTGGCCTGAATCTCGCCAAAAAGTCATTTTTTTCCAACTTCGGAGGTATTTTTCTCAAAAAATATATTTCTTAATAATTGGGAATTATTTTTAACATACAATACAGCAAAAGTCAAAAAGTCAGAAAAATTATTGCAGCTGAAAAGTCAACGCAGTTTATGCAAGAAATGTCTGAAAACGCAACTTTTCTTGCTTTTTTACTGAGCCAAATAAATTCGGAAAATTCTAAAATTGATTCCATTATAACGTAATATGAAAGAAGGATGCCAGTACAATGTTCTAAAATAAAGTTTATTTTTGTACCTACTTTCAAGCTTGAATAAAGAAAAATTACCTCCAACCAGCTTTTGCTTCTTCCCGGAATTTGAAAAAGCAATCACGTGATCACAAATTTTTTTTCAACGAAAATGCTTTGGCGCAACCTTATTCACACAAAAGTCATCTAGCCCAAATTTTTTCAGGAATATCAGCGATGGTCACTTTTGGGGTCGGGACGTTTGGCATGGAATGACCCAGCGTTCAGTGTATAAATGTATACCGCGTGCGCTACGAATGTCCGAATGTCCGCTGCGTTATGGTGGCACAGTCGTATGCCGATGCGAATGTCCGTGCACAGCAACATACACAGTAAAGAACAGATTCAAAAGCCATCGTCTAAAACCATCATAGGCCATATATCAGCCAAAGAATGTCCCATGAATATCCCATAAACGTCAAATAAACGTGCTGCACCTGGTGGACGTCCCATGGATGTTTCAAAGAAACAAAGTGCAGATATTAACAGCCGATGAACATCGGACTGTGCGCTAGCGACGACTGCAGAAAGTTCATTCAGGTGCTTTTTTTCTTTTTTTTTCCTTGGAGGGGAAAGTCCAGTATAGCCATTCGTAGTATGTCATCTGTATTTGTAGGGATGGCCATTGGACGTCGTAATGCCCATCTTGGATCCTATGTTCCTATGATATCTGTGGTCCACTGCGAATTTACATAATAGTACATATCAGCAGCTTTACACCAAGTAACTAACGCAGCCATCGCTTGACTTAGACAACTATCGTGGGATGAAATCTAACAGTTTTAAAGTGAAAGCTTTCTTTGACCCCCCCCTGACCTTGCGATTGCTGGCAAACCGTGGCGGCCCGAGGCGGCAGGTGATGTAAGCGCATTAAAGAGTTGAGTGCTTTAATGATGAATGATTTACAGATGAATGCTTTAATGCTGTGAGCGCACTAGAGAGCTTTAATATTTCACGATGGTTCTGATGTAAGCGCAGACGCGAGCCCGAACACAAACAATATAAGGAACAACTAGAGGCTCGAAAAGAGCATCGAGAGGAGCCTGAACGTCTTTTATACGCAACGAAGAGTGGTTTAGAACGCGATAGCGCTTGCAGACTCGTCTAAGACGGGCCTTAAGAGGAAGCTTTAGCTCGGGCCCAACTCCGACGCGGCCTATTCAAATACATGTAAAAACGCAAAAACGTTTTTCTGAGATAACCCCTGGACCGATTTTAATGAAATTTGTTGCATTTGAGGGAGAAAGTTAAATTCTAGTGACTGTTGGAAGCGGAATTTTGATTTACAGCTTGAATTTTGTTAAAAAGGATTTTCAAAAATTCAGACGTTTGAAAAAAATAGTAGCACGAAGTTTACAACCTAATAGCTATGCATCAAGAAGAGATATCGCAATTTTGTAAGTGGCATCCATTAGACCATTCAAAGCGGACAAATTTTATAGGTCAGTTTACATTTTACGTGAATTTGTTACGTTGTTTACGAAGGTTCTGCAAAAGTTCTAATTACACATTATTCCATTTTTTGAGGTTCATGTGTAACATATTAATTTTGTCCGCTTTAGATGTGCTATCAGGTGCAATTCACAGAATTGCGATATCATTTTTTCTTGCCGAGTTACGGAGTTGTAAACTTCATAGTTTCGTTATCTGAAAATTTGCGATTTTTGCCAAATTTTTATAAAAATTTGATCACCTAAATCGAAAATTCGAAACCAACAGTCACTAGATTTTAAGCTTTTCTTTTAAATGCAGCAAACCCCGTCAAATTTGGTGCAGTGGTTGCAGAGAAAAACGAATTCTCCTTTTACATGTATTTAGATAGGAGCACCCGAGCTAAAGCTTCCTCTTAAGCAGACTTTATTATCAGTGTGTGCGTGTGTCTATAGGTGTATATGTGCCGTTTGTGCATTTTTCTTATCACAGTGCACCATATCTTTCACCCAACACCTGGAGTATATAGCATATGCCAAGACATTAGCCAGGAAAGCATCATCTCTCTTGATGAGTCGTAAACGCGAAGTGGAGCAACTTCGCGGTTGCGATGAGCACCGAGAAGCGCGTGAACGCCTCTGGTTTCTTTTTTGCTTAATAAACGTTTGAAATAACATTTTGACCAGAAATGCGAAGCGCTCGAGCCGCGTCGATACAGAGCGAGTGGAATTGGAACGCGAATGCATGCTTGCTCGTAAACGCGAAGCTAGGCGCCGTCGATAAGCACACACAGATGAGGCAGCAGATGGACCGCGCTGTGTTGCTTTACGTGTGCAAACCAGCTAAAGTTTTGTTATAACGAAACAGATCGTAACGAACTAATTCATATAACGAAGCAATCATAATTTCCCTCGAAGTTCCCGAAGAAACGAGTGCATATCAATTCTCGTTGTAAAGAAGGAAACTTTTTCTGCAGATGGATATAACGAACCTTTTTAAGTTTGTGTTAAAATTTCAAATCTGGCCGCACGCGACACTGCTGGTAACTTGTCTGAGATGCAGCAGTTCAAAACTCCCGCGAGCTGTCTGCTACATGGCAACGCGCCTTTTAAAACGGCACTGCTGCTGCCGACCCGTGAGCTCTCTTGTGCTCTGCGAGTTCTGTACACGCAATACGTTGCGCATTTGTCGAATGAAACGCTAAAAGCGGGGGGCACGTGCACACCGGCCACGTGCCTTCCCGAAATTTGTGTGCCAGGGATCACCAGCATATCAAGAGAACTTTTACGTTTGCGGCCGGACGAAGACCTCCCCCAGTGATCTCCAATTACTCCTGTATTGCGCTAGCCGATTCCAAGCTGCTTCTACAAATTTCTGTTTATTTACAGCACCTTGTTCTCTGCTGTCCTCGATTGCACTTCCCTTCCCTTGGTACCCATTCTATAACTCTATAATAGACCACCGGTTATCTGCCCTACCCATTAAATGGCCTGCCCAACTCTATTTTATTGCGATAGCAAGCGTGCGAGCATGAGCCGACAAGGATGTCGAAGCGAGAGGCAGTTCGAAGCGATCACTCCCCGAGGCCAGCATCCTCCATCACGCCAACGTTGTAACTGTTCGCTCACGCCCGCGACGCTGTGCATGTTAGTAATACCGATGAAACTATGGACCTTACTTCGTGTAGTTGTTTAACACATATTTATATGGCTATCAACACCCAGCCTTTCAAGTGAAGCTGTGAGTATTATGTAACTCCATATAGACAACTCGTTACCTGCCCTATGCATTACATGGCCTGCCCCAACTCCACACCCGTTTACTCTATAAACCATATCGCCGCCTTCCTGTCTCTTAACGTTGCACCTAACATTGTTATTTCCATCGCTAGTTGTGCAGTCCTAAACTTCTCAAGCTTCTTTGTTAACCTCCAAGTTAACTCCCCCCCCCCCCTCATGTATGTTAGTACCAGTAGAATGCAATGACAGTACAATTCTATTTTCAAGGATAGCGGTAAGCTAACAGTCATGATTACGAAGGTTACGTTCATGGTTCCAAAGATACGTGGCATAAAACGTCGAGCGACAACATTCAAATGGCCTGATATTCGTCTGGCACAGGCACACCTCTACACCTGCAGCATCGCTTCAGAGTACTACCTACCTTCAAAAAGAAAATGTCATTTACTTTGGCTCGTCTGGTCTGCAACAATATTAGTCATCCATCTTGCAAATAAGGCAACAGCAAGCAAGTGCTGTGCACCCTAGGGCACCCCGAAAGGGTGCATTGCGAACTTTTCTTAAAGTATTATGCTTATATTAATGGGCACTATGGATACTGCATATCCTTACGTTCACAAGCCAGAACAGCCACCTAGATGTGCTGCCGCTTGAAGCCAGTAATTCGCAATGAGCTAATGTCAATGGAGAGGCCACAATATAAGGCTATATAATAGTAATATCCAAGTAAATACGTGCCTGATGCAACTGCATTAAACCTTCTGTTCTGTCATAGCATTTTACCCAATAAATTGTACACAAGAGCTCAACTTATTTCGATCATCTGACCAACAAGGTACCACAAGCTAGATTTAAGTGCACATGCACAGAATGACACACATGCGTGACATGTCTACACAATCCGACACTGGTCTTTAACTGATCGCAACATATCATGTGAGGCTTCATGCCAGCCATGCCAGTGAGACTTGAGTATCAGGCATGACTGATCACACGACAATCACACACACAGTCAACATTACAAGGGCACTGTCCAGTGTCCAAAATGCTCTACTCCTGTATATGCAGCAGATGCCCACCATCTGCTTTGCACGTGCCCTGGGACAAAGGCACTTTGCAAAAGTGTTCTAAAAGGTGCGAAATTTAACAGTGATCAAGTTGAAGCCTATGAAAGATGGATTATGGACAACACATTTTATAAGTCACTGTTGCAGTATCTCTATGAAACAGGCCTGCTATATTTAGTTCCATTATGATGATATGCCACGTGGCAACCCACGCTAAAAAAAAAGTGCGAATTAGTTTCTATTAAACAGTTTTAGTTTAGCGTACGCTATACCATTGTGTATGCTATAAAATAGCGGGTCGTCAATGCGCATGCGCAGAACCCTAAACGACCCATAGCGTATAGCATACGCACGCTATTTCTCAGATTTAGCGTTAGCGTCTTTGCGTGGTTTGCAGAGTTTACGTGAAACATGGCAGCGATCCTGGCTGCTCGCTTCGAATTGAATTTGGCGTTGCTTTTGTAAAATGCACTTCATTCGTAGCAAATGACTATGTAAACAGCTGTCACTTAGTCTCAGGCCGCTTCGACGAGAGAGTATTATGGGTAACATTGTGATGTTTTCGAGATTGATTCTCGTTTCAAACGAGTCAAAGCCTAACGAGAGAAACATTCAAGATGTCAGCGCCACCTATCGCTACAGTCAGGAGATAGCCACAACGACAGCATAAGGCCTCTAAGATCCGAAGATCTCGCAGGCCAACTAAAACTGTAAAAAATGTGCGCTGTTTAGCGTATGCTACACTATAGCGCATAGCGTACACTGTAAGTTACGATCGCTAAACTAAAACTGTCTATTCTCATGTACACTGCTCTCCTCAAGCGCATGAATAAGATGAAAAAGCTCTTTTTTTTTCATGTTTAATTTCCAGAAATAAGAATAAAAACACTCACAGGAAACATTTCTTGTACAAAAATCTTGAGCATGATAAATTTACAAAGTCACAGTTTAATGTACAACACCATGAGTAAGCCAGCAGAACAACTCCAACAACGTGTAATGCAACTGCCTGCCTTGCACCCACTTGGCCTCAAAAAGCCTTGCTGCACATTATGCCAATTGCACAAAGTCGCAGTGCCACACACATGCACACACACAAGAAAAAAAATATAAAGAGAAGGGCAGCAATGCCATTCCTTCTCTGAATGAAGAAAAAGTGGGGAAAAAAAACCGGGTGAGGCAACACAATAAGATCAAGGCACTTCAATCTGTACAAGCCACGGCACTCGCACACCCAACATTAAACAGACAACACTGGCATAAATAGAGTAGTCATTTCTTCTTTCTTTTTTTGTTTTTTGACACTTCTGGTACATTTGTGCTGTGGCACACTGGGCAGTTCCCAGATTCCATCAGCGCCATACTCATCAAATAAGAGAGACCGCAGTCCAGTTCGGTAAATAGCAAGCACCAACTTTGGTGTGCACCAGCTGTGCTTACACTCATTTGACACTTGCAAGTACATCAATATAGTTAAACAAAAAAAGTTTAATTTAATAAGAGTGGTCATATGAATGCCTCTTTAAGGGCATAGAACAAAAAAAAAAGAAAGAAAAATGTCTGGAAATATGTGTGTGCCACCCTGCTTTAGTTAATATGTGCATTTGTAACTTGAAAACTTTGTTGCAGTTCCAACGCTGGCATTCAATGTCACATTTGGCATCTTTCACAAGGTCTAAACACATTGTGATCCACAATCGTAAAATGTGTGCGAAGTAGTGGTCAGAAGAATAACAAAAACATAAAGTGGCCATGGCAGATGGACCACATCTGGACGAGCGTTTTGGAATGGAGTATAGCAGACGGCATTATAGTAGAAGGGCTTCACAATGTAGATGGCTCAACTTTTTTAGATAAGAATCGATAAGATAATAAAAGAACTGCATGGTAAATGAGTTAAGTGTGCAGAGCAGATTAAGGCCCCTTAAGGCTCCTTAAAAACGATTTCTGACACAGTCACATTTAGAAACTCAAATGCTAAAATGCAATATAACCACGGGGCAGTGGAGAAAAGGAATTGCTACAGCCTTCGCCACAGTCCACAGTCATAAAAATAAAAGCCCGTCCACCAGCATAGGGAGGGGGGAAGCACATATGAAGTTGAGAAGCTTGCAAAATTGCAGATGAAAACAATACATGGACCTTTACAAAACACAGTGTATATGTCGATAAAAAAAATGTCGCTGACCAAATACAAAACACCAATTCCCGGCAGTTTAAGCATTATACTGAAACTGGTTTGTCACGGAGTGTTTCACGCGGATGTCACTGACTAGATGAAACATTGCATATAAAGCCGGTTTTGTTCCGTGCATGTGTTCAGCACAGTAGCACAACAGAAGATGTCGGTGGCAGTTACAGAACATAATACCTCGTGACACTGGAGGAAAAAAAAAGTGTCGAGCGTATCACAAGCTTGAGACACACACAAATGGGGGGAGGGGGGGGGGGGGGAGAGAGAGACTGGCATTCTGCCAGCCAGAGTTGACAGTGAACCATGCCTCCATAAGTGCAGTTTTCAGGGGAAGACATTCATGTTGGGCAGCCACAGTACAAGTTGCCCAAACTAGTACACACGAAGCTACTCTCTCCGGCGCCTACCTACCTACCCACTACACTATTAGGCAGGTTGACATCATTAAGAATATTCTTTAAGATCAAATGCCTCCCTTTAGGACGAAGTTACATTTGGCCACCATAATAAAGATCAAAAACGTCCTCTAAAAACTCAACAGGAAATTGTTATTCAACGAAAGTTAATGCCAAGCGTAATATAAGAATGATGACGGGACGGGACACCTTTGCCACAGAAGACTTTGAGATTTCTCCACAGTGTGTCACTTATGCAAGACGGATGCACACTTTCTTTTTTTGCAGCAATAAACAATGTGGTAAAAGCAGCTGCTTGCAGCATGAGAACTGAGACAAACAAGTGGCAGAGCAAAATGAGGAAACCTGCCCCTCGGAAAAGAAGGGCTCAAAAATACAATGTGTTCAATCCACCATTCACAACATCAAAGTTGACAACATCAAAGGCAAATGAAAATAGCGCTGCACAAACAACTAAATCTGATAGACGGTAAGAAGGACATAATCACAATGTCCAGAAAGAGACAGGAGGGGAAATATTAAAATGGAAGTGTTCTCTTGGGCTATATAAGCCTGAACAAATGCACATCTGATGAAACATGCTAGCAGGGACAATTTACAGATGAAGACGATCTTCAGGGCATAAAAGGTGTTCACTTTGACAAAATAAGCAGTTACAGCAAACCACTGCCATATAGATCTCTTTAAAAAATTAAGTTGCACACAGCCTCTCAAGCGCTCACCTCTGCTAACCACTCTTAGCATACTGCCTCTCACGTGGCGAAGAGTAGTAAAACAAGCACTTGTTCGTATCGGCTGAAATATCAGGCCAACAGGGCCTTGACGCTACACACACGTCAGCCCCACCACACCAATTTGTGCTTGCGGAACACTGCTGCCACGACGGGCAGAAAGCCAACAGCCACTTCTGTGATCCGCATGTCACAAGAGATGCAAAAATGTGACACACGTGCACACTAGCTTGTTTGTCCATTCCCATATGCAAATCACTTTTGTTTGGTTCTTTTTTTTTAGTTCCTGCACAGACAGCTCATTGTAAGTTGCAGAGCAATAGAGGTGAAACAAGTTCCGCTTGCTGCTCCACCAAGAAGGCAGGGGATGCCCCATTGTCTCGCAGTCTTTAAATATTGCCCGTGGGAAAAGAAAAATCTATTGTAACCCGGCCCAGTCCCCAATCGGCTCGTCACAATAAAGCAAATGGAAGAACACAAGCTTCGAGAGCTACTACCTAATCGCTATTCATTTGTCCGCGTCCTTAAAACTGATTTTACTGCCAGCGCATCCTTAAACATGTGGGACCTTATTCTGCAAACTGCAGACATCACGACCAGATACAGGAATGCTAGTCACAACACTACACTGATGGGGAGCCCCTCAACGGGAACAGTGAAGCACTGCAGCACAGTCCATGGCACATTGATTATAACTACACCATGATGGCCTCGTCATCCACTTCAGTAGGCTTATACAGTGAGACAACACTGGTGTCCGAGGCTGAAGCTGACAAGCCTGACACCGAGCCGCCCGAGCCAGTGCCAGGCGGGAAGCGAGCCGGCTGCAAACGGCGCAATGGCGTTGAGACTCGTGTCTTCGGGTGATGCCTCTGGTCGCCTTGAGCCATGGCACCTGGAAGAAAGTGCTCATCGTCATCTGGAACAGCATAACAACACACCTAACACGCATAACAACCCAAAATCCTGTCGGGCACAGAGGCACCGACAGAATGACAGGCTCACACTTGTCTTTTTTCACGCTGCAGTTGCTCGCTACCTTCATCCCTGGTTTCCGGTGCACTGTTCCACTGGATTCATGTGGTGAGCCTATCGTCCATGCTTCCGTTGCCGGCAAATTCAGTGAACATGTACTGCCACACTTTGCCCGGATCAAAGCCGTTACCAAATCTACATCTCGAACGACACCCCATTCCTATCTTCGGCTCACCAAAGCGCAACCACAACAGCATAGACATCGCCAGCAGCAGGACATTTAAAGCCAAGCAATACGCTCTGTACAGTCAGAGGGCATGGAGGCATGGAGGCACCGACAGGATGACAGGCTCACACTTGTCTTTTTTCACACTGCAGGTCAGTTACATTTCCAAACTGCCACTTCTTTGTTTTAAATCTAGTAATCGATTCATTGTCTACTTCCGTGCCCAGAAGCCTTGAGTGACCCGTTCTGTTCCTTGTTTCTTTCACTGTGTGGTGACGTGGAAAGCAATCCCGGCCCATCCAAGGACGAAGTACTTGCTGAAGTAGTCAAAACCGTGAGGGACTTAAATGAAAGATCTATTAGAATGGAATCTGTACAAAATTCTACGTTGGAGACAATTCATGAGCTGAAACAACAGCAAAAAACAACAGCAGTTTCAGATGCTATATCCGACATCAATCAGACTGCAACACGTAGAAAGCCACACGGCCATCCTTGATGAATGGAAACAGGATGTCAGCTTATTGCGCGAGAAGATTGAAGGTGTAGTAACTGATACGAACATGCTTCGTGCACAACTTGATGACACGGAAGGTCGCTCACGTCGCAAAAATCTGATTTTTTTTTTTTTTTGTGTACCTGATACTCCAACAGAAAATTCAATGTAGTCAGAGGAGAAGGCCCTAGAGTTGATAAAGAACACTTTAAAACTCAGTTTAACATGCGACCACATATCGCGCGAACATAGGATTGGTCGCTTCACTGAACAAAAATCGCGGCCGATAACAGTTAAGTTTTCATCTTATAAAACCAACAAGTTCTGTCTAAGTGTTATCTTCTTAAAGGGAGCAGCCCGACTGTGGGCGAAGACTTCTGTGAGGCAACATGAAATATAATAAATAAATTAACGGAATATGGCAAAGGATTAAATGCACGTTACAGGCTTCATTACAAAAGACTATTTGTGGGAGAAAGTGTTATGGCTACGACCTAGGTAACGATGTTGTCTACGAAATTACGCCACGAAACAGAAATTCCGACTCTCGAATTCTTTGCTCTGGTTGTGTCTTACAGAACTCGCGATACCGACAAGAGAGGGGAGATGCTTCCACTTCTTCGAAACATGTTAGCTCAGTTGTATTCACTAATATTCGCAGTATATTTAATAAAAGGGACAATTTGTCCCATTTACTGATGACACTGATGCTGACAAATAGCGATAACAGAAACTTGGTTGACTAACAAAATAACAAATGAGGAATTGTTTAATTGTCGTAAAAATATGCTGTGTGTCGGAATGACCATACTGACAGAATTGTGGGCGGTGTATTACTTGCTGTTTGTAAATACCTTGAGTGCTTTAACATATCGATAATCACTGAAATTGAATCCGTCTGGTGTTGTTTAACCATTAATTTCAAAAAAATTATCTTAGGCGTCTGCTACCAGCCACCCTGGAATGGTTCATTTTGTGATCCCATGCATGACTGCCTAAATCAATTAACACTAAGATTCCCCAGAGCAAAGACAATTCTTATGGGCGACTAACTTTCCTAACATAAACAGGTCGAGCACATGCCCCTTCTCTAACCCATCATCCAGTGAGGCTAATCAGTTTATCACTATTTGTTCCAACTTTACCCGAGTACAAACGGTTGTTCTTCCAACACATGTAGCAGGCACTAAGTCATCATTATTTGATCTTGTGCTGACCTCGTCAGCTGACGTTATATCCCCAATAACGCACTTACCTGGCCTTAGCGAACATGATGCATTACATTTTACAATCACAATATCACTACCACTGAAACGTAAACAATTTAAACAAATAGATTATAAAAAGGCTAACTTCTCTACAATAAACAACAAACTTGCTTCTTTTCTTGACATGCTTCTACTTGGCCATCTTGATCGTTCTGTCGAGACAACTTGGTGCCTCTTTAAACAAAAAGTATCTGATCTAAGAAATC
Source organism: Dermacentor andersoni (assembly GCF_023375885.2). Classification (NCBI taxonomy): domain Eukaryota; kingdom Metazoa; phylum Arthropoda; class Arachnida; order Ixodida; family Ixodidae; genus Dermacentor; species Dermacentor andersoni. Next base: position 27,533,512 of record NC_092815.1, read on the forward strand.
GTTATATTCCAGTCCGACATATATATTCAAATAGTAACGCGCCATGGTATAACAGGCACCTTAACAGACTAAGTAACAAAACGAAATGCCTATTTCGTATCGCTAAACAGTCACTAAATCCTGAACACTGGTTCTCATAAAAATCCGCTGCCGCCACGTGCTTTTCTAACTTACGGTCTGCGAAGTTTTCCTGCTACAACGTTACCCTTCCCAAGCTACTGAAAACTAACAGTAAAGCATTCTGGAGTTCTATGAAAGGAAACAGCACTAGAAATATCACTCTAACTTTGCCAACTGGGAGCGCAATCACCAACCACGCATGCGCTGATGTGCTAAATGACATGTTCATACAGGCCTTTTCGCAGTGTCTGCGTGTTGCACCTCCTGAAATACGACCTAAAGAATACCCCCAGATGGATCCCAAAGCATTTAATAGTAACGGTATTAAATCAATCATAAATTAGAATTAAAATCGTCATGTGGTGTTGATAGAATTAACATTAAATTTTTACACAGCACTAGTGAGTATTACTTGATAATTTTGGAATACATTTTTGTCTCAGTCGCTTCACAATGTGCCGCACATTGCCTTTAGATTAGAAAATGGCTAAGATCATTCCAATTCATAAATCTGGTGATATGCATAACCCTTATAATTATAGGCCCATTAGTTTGACTTCAGTGCTCTGTAAGATAATGGAGCATGTAATTTATTCTCAGGTAATCAATCATCTTGAATGTAACAATTTCTTTACATCTAGCCAACACGGTGTTTGTAAAACTGCTTTTTTTTTCTCCTGTGATACCCAGCTTCCTTGCTTTACCAATGACGTGCATTCCAACTTGGATGCAGGATTTCTTACGGACTGTATTTTTCTTGATTTCCCTAAAGCATTTGACAAAGCACACCACACATTATTGCTACCTATGCTCACTGCACTAAACAGTGATACTAATGTAATTAATTGGATAAAAGCATTTCTAACACACCACATGAAATTAGTAAACGCTAATTAAGTTAATTCACTCTAACACCAGTCAAATCTGACGTTCCACAAGGGTTTATATTTGGGCCGCTGTTATTTCTTATCTACGTTAACGATATGCCTGATAACATTTAGTCTAAAATTTGTGTTTTTGCAGATGACTGCATAATATATCGCAAAATTAGTACTGACGCTAATATTTCCACTCTTCAGGACGATTTAAACACACTGCATAACTGGACTACAAAATGGCACATGCCACTTAACATCAAGAAATGTAAATTGATGCGAATATCCCGTACTAATGAAGCTTGTCCTGCCGATTTACTTGATAACATTCCTTTAGAGAGCGTAAGAAACTACAAATATTTCGGCATCCATATAACCTATAACTTATCCTGGAAGTACCATATCGACTTTATAACGAGCAAAGCTTATCGCACACTTGGATATCTTTGCAGAAACTTCTCGCTCGCACCTTATCACTTAAGTAATTGTTATACACGACATATGTTCATTGACAGTTGGAATAAACATCATCAGTATGGGACCCACATCATGCTATCTCAATTAACTGCCTTGAAAGCATCCAGAATCGCTCCGCTCAGTTTATAATAACTAATTACCATCGTACGGCAAGCATAACACAAATGAAGACTATGCTGGACCTACCTTCGCTGTTAACCCGCAGGAAACAATCACGCCTATGCTTAGTTCATAAGATTTACTACCAGAACGCAGCGCTTCGGTCGGAATGGATTAATCCAGAACCATTCATCTCCTCCCGCAGAGATCATATGCATAAGGTAAATGTGCCTCGCTCTAACACACTAACACACTCGCAATCATTTTTACCAAAAACATGCAACGAATGGAATGGTCTGCCAGCATCTATTGTTAGTATAAGTAATCCTGTTCAATTTAGAGATGCTTTAGTTAACTACACTTAAATCATGGAACTTGGGGGGTTAATACACCATGTGACTTTTTCATTGTATAAATACGACATTTGCAACTTAACTATGCATGTATTGATGTATCATTCCTAACTTCTGTATTGAAAAGTATATCATCAGATTTCTATGGTGAACTACCCCTATGTTTTTTTTTTTTATTATTATGATGTACAAATTAGTGAGCTAGCATAATTTTTTGTTGTTACTTATACTGTGCCTTTTCTGTATAATCTCATTTTTAAGCTCCTTTATGTAGCCTCTCCCCTCTATAATGTATACTTACTCTGACGATACTGTAAATAACTAACTAAATAAATAAATGAACAAATAAATAAATAGATAAGTAAATAAATAAGTAAATAAATAAATAAATATTATTCCATTGCAGGAGCGGGGCTTCCTCCAGTGCTGTCACCTTTGTTCTTTTGTTTAGAAGCATAGGAAATCTTTGTTCCTGGCAAATCTTGGCAAATCAGTTTTGTGGAAGCCCACAAGGTGTAGGAAAGTGGACCTTCCTCCACCTTGTGGGCTTCCGCAGAACTGATTTGTTATATTGAGTGCCCCTGTGCTTCGACTTGTCGATTAATTCAGCCTCACTCTGCAAAATGCTAGCCTCCTGGTTAGCTCAGATGGTAGAGCGACTGCTCTGGTTAGGTGTTGGTCTCAGGTTTGGATCCCAAACAAGGACGAATTTTTCCCGACTGTAAAACTATCTTCCCAAGAAACCTGTATGGGTTTCTGCTGTAGCTTCGTGCTACAGTTGGGTGGATGACAATTTTTCCTTTCATTGACTTCTGTTCTAGTAACCATAAATTTTCCTACAAATCACCAGAGGAAACTCTGGCACTAGTGTCTACGGGAGCTGCAAGTATGGCGGTTCAGCCACCAAGGGAATGATGGTCAGTACATAGATTTGTTTAAACTTAGTCCTTTTGGCTTCAAACAGATTGATGATATTGCAAATCATTTTCAACTAACTGTAGTACAGAATTATAAGTGCAAGAACTGACAATGAGTATGCATGTGTCCAGAGACTTATTGCCTCGCTGTATTTAGAAGACTATGGTTAAGTGGAAACATAGAAAGATACATGAATCTGATAGACTGCCTGTGAGTGATATTACACGATTTGTTCGCTCAGCACTGGGCTTTCTTTCTTTCTTTTCAACATATTGATGATACAGCTTTCTATTTTCTTTCTCTCTCACTCTTTCAACATGTTGAGATAGCATGTTGTCCCATGCTCAGGCTTATGTGCAAATATGGATGCTGCATATATGTATATATATACAAACGAGAAGAAAGGGGGGTCCACTGAAAGGCCCAATTATTATTAGTCATATCATAAGAAGCCAACAAACACTGACACCAAGGAAAACATAGGGAAAATTACTTGTGCTTAATAAATGAAATAAAGAAATGATAAATTAATGGAAATAAAAGTGGATGAATAAGCAACTTGTTGCAGGTGGGAACCGAACCCACAACCTTCGCATTTCGATTACATAACGAGGGTCTCGAATCCGGCAACATTGATGCCTTCAGGTAGCGTGTGTGGATTTATTGACCAGTTGCCTTCACCCAAAAAGATCACATTCTTGTGACGCCTGCAGCAAAAAGAATGTTCCACGTCCGCCGCCAAGGTCTGTGAGTGGTGGTGCTGGCTAACACTTCCAGGATTCTACTAGGACACATGAATACCCAAGAAAGTAGATGGGGAAACGGCACCACGGTAGCTCAATTGGTAGAGCATCGCACGCGAAATGCGAAGCTTGTGGGTTCGGTTCCTACCTGTGGCAAGTTGTTTATTCATCCACTTTTATTTCCATTAATTTATCATTTCTGTATTTCATTAAGCAAGAGTAATTTCCCCTATGTATTCCTTGGTGTTAGTGTTTGTTGGCTTCTTATGATATGACCCCCCCCCCTCCCCCCCCCCCCCCACACACACACACAGGGTGTCCCAGAAAACTTTAGAAAAGGTTTAGAAATATGCTGAAGCACTCTAGAAGTATGTGACTATATGCATGTTGTTGGCTATTCTATAGGTCAAATCACACAATTTTTTGTATTCTTCTTAATTATATATAATTAGTCAAGATTAATCAGCCACATTGCAAGTATTAACATTAAGGCAAAAGTTCAGATGAGGACGTTGTACAGCGCTCTACGACACATCTAATTTGGCAGTTTCCGACTTCCTACTTGTTACATAATGATTTTTCCTGCGTCCTAAAGAAAGCTTGCAATATATGAAAAAAGGCACCTGACATGCCTGCTTGCGTGGCGCGAGAGCTGTTCACTTGTTTCATGTATTGAACATGTTTAATGAGCACTGTTTTACTGAGTAATTTCAGCTGTGGTATCAATGACTAATGTGTGCTCCTGAATACCCATGTCACACAGTTACTTTTCTGTAGCTATCAAGTTGAGGCCCTTTAAGGTTCTCATATTCCATCAAACTTGAAAATGTTGTGTCACCGTTGTGCAGCAAGCTCAATGGTCTTCAAAGCTTTTAAATAACCTGACACCAAGAGCTTGTGGTGCGACCACTGCAAGCAACAGTTGTGCATCCTCAGAGGTAGCTAGCCTAGCACTGAAATCTAACTAAAATAAATGCAAAACAACATTTTTATTGTAGAAATTTTGTTGTGTGTGTCTACAGCGAAGCTTTAGTGTTGCACTCAAGCTTTGCACAAGGTGTTCCAACAATATGCAGAGGCAACATGGTGAGATGGAGCATGCGACACAACTGCTGCAGCGCAGCAGGAACAGCACCCTCACAGATACCAGGCGTGTCATAACGCTGCCATTATGAGGAAAACCAGCAGCAGCACTAGCGGCATCAAACCTTGAAGCTGAAACCAACAGCTTTGGTGTTTGTCAGCACCCAGCGAAAAGTTTTAGCTTGACATTTACTATCTATTCTACTCAGATTAGTGTGCACCATGGCGTGGTAAGCAGCACAGCTCATCAGCAGAAATGCTAATGTGTGTGCACACAACGACCATGCCAGCAGCGGAAGTCAGAAGGCTGCCCTTGCCTCCACAGAGCTAACTGAGCAGAGCATGATGGCGAGTCCACTTGGATTCGTTGCTTTTATAGCCAGAGGCATTGAGCATTTTTGGAGGCCTCCTAACTCTCCACACATGGGTTGTGCACGTGCCGTCAGCACTAGAATAGCATGCTGCACCAGCGCAAAGGTCCATGTAATTGCTATTGCAATCAAATTCGTTTGTCACTAATGCTCATGCACTGAATTCTGTAATGCTTTCTATTGTGTCTGTGTGAAAGAAACAATGAAATGTGTAAACACATTGGCTTGCTTAGATTTCCTTACTCATCTTTTATGTCAGCCAGATTCCATAGCGCCTGTTGGAGTTATCACGTTGATGCCTGCTATTACCATGCTACCTTGGACAAACATCAATTGAGTGAATGATGAGCTTTAGTATGCCAAAGACACAGGAGCTGTGAAGTACACCATAGTTTGGATCAATTCTAACCATTGGTCTTCTCCAACATGCACCCAAAGCATGACACAGGCCCCACATAGCCTGGCATCAAACCCACAACCTTATGTTCGGCAGCAGAACACTGCAGTGACTGAGCCACCACAGTTGGGTTTGGCTGAACAAATCAGCAGAAAAAGAGAAAACAAAAAAAAAAACTCTTTTTGTCCTTGTTAATGTTTGTGACGTCTAAGCCACCACACTGACTTTCCGACCACAACAGCAATGAGATAGAGCAATAAAATTTTCTGCAGCTATATTCTAAAAGCTTACACTCACCAGCATCATCAAAAGGCCGAACATCATCCAGGCTTCCCGCAGCACTGTCCATGTCTGTGCTCAATAGATCATCATCAGATCCACTTAGGGCCAATGTTGGAAGCACTGTAGTCAGCAGCGCCCTGGAGAGAGATGAGGAAGACTGAATCAGAAGTGACATTCAGGGTGTCTACCAAGTTGACATTTCCAAATTCCCTAAGTTTTCCAGGTTTTTCCTGACCGCCTTTGCAAAATTTTGTGAGTGACGCAGAGCTTTGCTTTATGTCAAGACGGGCTGACACTATGTCACTCAATGCTGTCACTCTCTAGTAAGCATGTGAAAAAATTTAAAAAAAGAGCTACTTAATCCAGTTTGGATAGTAAGGAGTAGTGTATATTCAAAAAGAGAACAGAAGGGAGGGGTTAGTAAAATGCAGAGCAAATAAAATGCCTTCAAAAATATGGTAAAACCCATTGCAAATCGAGTCGAACATTCTCGAATACGGATAAAAAGGAGGTGCATACAGAAGCAAATATTTTCGAATGTGAGCTATTTCTATCAACTGACAGCAAGCTCCTTGGTATGAGGCCCGAACTTTGACACAAGTGAGATTCTCTCTCAACAGCTGGTAAGTCAGCCTCAACTGTCCTGACATACTCTAAGACCGCACACAATGCCTCAGTGTTATGTTTCACTGCTTTAAAGAGTTTATTTTGGTTTGGATGAGGGACACCCACATCTCGGCATCAGCCAACGCTTTTGTTTTTTGAGCTCAAGCTCCTCCAAAGTGGTGGCTGCATGCTTCCTTTCCCATTCATTCCTCAATGCGTAGGTCCTTTCTGTTGTTGTGTTCCTTCTGCCGTGCGTACGTCCCACGGACCATTCGAAGCCCCCTCTTGGTCAGTTGTACAGTCAACGTCCGATTTTTCGGACTCCCTAGGGGCCGCGAAAACGTCTGAAAAATCAGCCACTTCAAAAAAAATGAATGCATGTCTTTACTGCCCTTAAGGGCTCCAATTGACACAGACGCATCCAAAAAGCTCTGTAGGCCTGCCAGTACACTTATTAGGGATATCAGTGCTCGTACTGTGACAGGAGATTGCGGGTACATGTGTGTATAATTAAGGAATACATACTGTGTCCCGTGGCAATTGCTCCTTTCCATGCTTGTTATGCTTGAACACAATACTTTTGCGAATGCTTCACCACATAACGTTGCTGTATGGAGGCGAAGCTGACTTTAGGGAACCGGCATTGTGCAACGTGTCGTGTTTTCCAAACTTCGAAGCCAATCGCGAGGACCACAAAGGCGGAGTCGGTGCCATTGCTCACAGCGGTGAATTCTTTCAATGAAAAACACGGCGCCGAACAGCAAGAAACTCAATAGCGAAAGTCGAAGCAGCTAGGCCTAGCATTGCTGTAGTGGTTGCGGTCGTCAGCGGATCTCCATGTGAGCGCCATTTGAGGCGGCGAGGTAATCAAAATGATGGCAGTGGTGGCTTTGATTAATGCCGTTTCGGATCCGCGGTTATGGCAAAAAGTCCAGAAAATCAGATGGTGAAGGTTTCTTGCATCTGAAATTCCAGACGTTCTTATACATTGACTCTATGGGGTACTTGGTGGCGCCGCGAAGCCACCCGAATTATCGGGCTTCCAGTAAATCGGTCGTTGACTGTACACTGGCAACTACTCCCGTGCACATGGCATCAAAGACGATTCGTTAAAATTGCTCTCTGTTGCTCTAGCTAGCATTACGACTTTCGTTCCCTTTCAATAAAATGACAGCTCGTTTTCCCTGATAGAAGCACAAATTCCTTGAGTTTTCCCCGAGTATTTCCACACTATTCAAGATCCCTGAGAATTCCCAGTTCTCCCAGTTTTCCCAATTTGCTTTCAAATAGTTTCTTTGGGGGGCCTACAAATCAAGACGTAATAGTTTTTAGATGCCTTTAATGCAGCAGTAAAGCCTAACTTTATAGAAACTGGCTAAATTGAATTATTTCTTATATGCAAACAAACTCTGTGCAGTGTCAAAAAGATCCATAAGTTGGCTTTTCTATGAAGACACTTCGCTAGCATGCTTATGAACGAAGAAAAAATATTTTTTTTATTCTGCCATGGCATGTGGTTCATCCCAAATTTACAATGTTGTGGCGATGCCTTCAATATGCCATGCCAACAGTCTTTCGGTAAAAAAAAAAAATTACCTATATCCATCACTGACACAACATGTACACTTGTAAAACCAATTGCTAGCCATCATTGGCTAGTTTTTTTCTTAGTAGTTCAAGCTTACAAACCCAGCATACAGCACAAACATAACAAGAAATTGCTAAAAGCCCCCAACTAGCTCACATGTGCCACCCTGCTACATTAAAACCCAATTGACAACCCAATGAAACAAAGCTTTGGGCAACTAAGCATATTGCAAAAATGCAGAGAAGGTAGTACACACTTTTCCTTCTCCAGGCTCTCTATCTGCTGTGTAAGTAGAGCCTCTTCCTCTTCATCATCCCGGCTGCTGATTGGTGGAGGAAGCTGGCTGCCATTCGTCTCCACCGCTAGTGACAACTGCAACGCACATTACTCTTGTAATAACATGCGCATTAAACCTGTGAAACGTTTGCGCGTCACTTTAAGCAGCGAATGCAAGGGAAGTAAGCTGCAATTCTGACTTTTATATTTAAGGCCTGGTGCCAGAGAACAATGAGCGACTACTTGCACTAATTAAACATATGAAACAAGGAAATGAGCAACAAAGCAGAATGGTTCAGTACTCATGTTTAGTACAAAGGTAAATTTTTAATATTTTCCCTATCCTTGGGAATTTCTGTCCCATGCGTCGGAGCTTATTGCACAAATGCACGAATGAAAGAAAGAACACCTCAGTGCACTGTGGGTGCATGCGCATGCAGTCAGAACACAGTGGTAGGTACCATTTACCGAAAGCAGCATGTTCACACTGCACAAACAGAAAGGAAAAGAACCATTTCATTGAAAGGACAAGCCACAGGGCAGTGGGATATGAATCTTGTGATGATACCAATGCTTACGTTAATGAAATTCCTGCCAGTAGGCTATACAAATTCAGAAATAACAGAAGAGCAAACCATGCGATACACGACTTAGCCATGTGATACACAACTAAGCACTGTATCAATGCCGGACAAAGATGGCAAACCATTTTTTGTGTCACCAGGCTTGACAATGCGCAAGCTTAGGAAAGGCAGGTGCAGACTATGCACAGATAATTTCCAAAAGTGCGCGGCCCACCCTTAAACAAGAATACACACTATATTTTCACCAAGAATCAAGAGCTGAAACAAATACCAGAACATCGACAAAGCCCTTGAGCATTGTGTCTAGTAACTGACGACAATGCTTACTCTTGAAGAACGCAGTGAACTCAGCCTTGTAACAACAGTGCTGACTGCAGTGTCCAGTGTGTCAATGTCAGCTAAAGTGTTCTGTACTTTTTTCAGCTGTTCCTGGATGATGCACCGGACACAGCTGCAATGTAACGAGAAAACAAAACATTCTGTCTCACTACATGCAAAAAATTACTTAAACAGACAGTAGAGACACACATCCAAAACCAGCTATACATTGCTGCTCATGTGCTACAAACCACATTTTCATGCATAAAATGAGCTAATGTGTATTGAAGGTGACTAGCATTAATGATTTCACTCTACACAGGACTTATGCCACAAAAATAACGAATACATAACAGCATTTCAGCAAGCTTGTTATCTAGAAAGATTTCTTAATCAGTACATCTGGGAAAGAGAACATTCTCATGACATAACTAGTACAATACTGCTACAAACTCGCGGCACTGTGCTCAGAAACAGAAGACTCAGCAGACTGACATACAAAGATGCGACTTTCATATTGGTGTGATCAGGCACAAGTGCCACATAAATGTTTCAAACAATATTGAAATGATGCAGCCTTAGTGTATGTCTCCAAGTACTGCATGTCCGAAAAGTGTTGCAATAGTGCAAGCACTACAGTGAAGCACTATGGATTACCATAATTCAGGTTGCTTCGAATTCCCTGATATGCAAGTGTAAAATGAACATTCCTGCTTTTGAGACCTTGGCATCAGTGCGTGAGCACTGCTCACTAGGGCTGCCTAAGTGGTACTCAGTCAAAGTTTGCATTACAAGCAAGTGCTCACATGGTCTGCTTGTTGACACAGTCAAGCGTGTCCTGCGCTTGCAGTCGCTTGTTGGTGCGTAAAATGCACGGTGCAAAGACAATGGCCAGTGATTCGGGTGACATGCGGTTGAACTCCTGGTGTTGAGCCACCCTGCATTGCACAAAATCAATGCGTTTGGCATGAAGTTGATGCACACACCTTGACCAATCGTGCATCAACAAAAGAGCCCAGGCTAACATTATTTTACAAGAGGTGGCCCATGCATGACTCCTTTGGCAAGCCAAGTGTCAGGTAGCTCGGAAAAATACAGCACTATATCAATTCATGCAAGCATGCATAAGTAGCTCAATGTGGATTTCTTTGCCAAAAAGCGCAACCAAAGATATTTTTAAAAAGTCACAGCTTTGCCCGAAAGGCGGAGCATCGATTGCCATAGCAAATTCATAGACAGTAATACGAAGCAAGGATAGTAGTTTGATCAGCCATATGAACTTGGAAACATTCGCTAACTAACTGAATTAACAAACCTGGTGTCAGCGCGAACCCATCACACTTGATTACCGAGGACACTCGCTATCAAAACGCTGGTGTGGGCAAGCAGGGTAGCAGCAGCAGCGAGTGAGGTGATCTTGGTGCTGCCTATCGCTTCAACGCAAGCAGCGGCGAGAAAACAGCACGCACAAAGGTATGAGCCATCTGCAGCTGGCTTTCAAGATACGGTGAGTGCAACCGTGCACTGCCGAGCAAACAACACAGTTTCTGGCGGAAAAGCTGCACCCCTCCTCCCTCCCATGCTGCCTTCCCATTTCCCTCCGTTTCTCATGCGAGAGCTGCGCTCGTCAGTTCCCCTTGCCCGGTTGGGAAATACGCAGTTGCTACCGGCGGCCAACGCCGCCTCCCCTCCCTCTCATCCCCTAAGGCCTTTCGAGCGATGGACAACGGTGCGTTTGCTCTCCATCTTTCTGCCTCATGCGCGCCAGATTGAGCCACAATCGTTGGCTCCTCTTGCGTGCTTTCACTTGCTCATACAGCCTACAGTGAGCAGTGACGGAGTTATCACCCTTGAACTTTATATGGACCATCACATTGATGGCGACAACAAAAATGTGCCTGGAGAGTCCATATAATTTATATCACAATGATACCTGGGGAGAATGTGCAGATATGTAGCAGTAAGGTATATCTAATATAGTGTCCTGTCACAAAACAGTAGCATAGGGTTAGTGTCCTGTGCTTCCTTTAACCATATTTGTTTTCTTCTTGTGCAACTCTTGTACACCAGTTCCCTATAATAGAATGTGCAAAAACTAGCTCAACAAGACTACATGGTAGCTGGGGAGTCGTTAGCTGAATGCAGACAAAGGCAGCTAAATGTAAACTCCAAAAAGGCCTTCAGTTACTGATCTGAATGCGCAACACTGAACTGGCTTGAGAAACATGCCACATGAGTAAATGGCAGGGCATTTAAAAAGTGACAGGTCATCATGGACATCACAAGACTTTGTTATGCACAAACACAAAAATGCTTTGTCTGTAAAATTAAGCACAATTTTGTTTTTAGTGGTGTGCATTTGATGCTGATAACCATTCAAAAATTCGACCAGAGCAGATTATTTTCTTCAGCAGAAATTTTGCCCTCCTGCAATTTCTTAGTCTTATATTGTTGAAGCAAACAGCAGTTGATTGCTCCGTATTCAAATACATAGCAGAACATCTAATACCCAAATTGATATGCAATTTCTCACAACTGTAGGTAAACTAGCGAAAATCTGTATTACGTACAGCATGTATAACAAAAATAAAAAATAATACAGTAGACTTCTATACATTCGACCTTGACAAGACTGACAAGACTGATAGAACAGACAATATGCAAAACACGCAAGTGCAGTTCTCCACACACCTTCTTTGGCACAAGCAAGATGGTGGATGTCGGGCTAGAATTGTAATTGAAGTATCAACATGTGGGTCAGTGATATTGTTAGTGTAGCTGATGTACAAGTCTATTTACAATATATTTACACGTAGACCAACGGTGGCAAAGATGGCGACGCTATCTCAAGCGGGGCCACATCGTCGTCTTTCTCCTCAGTGCAGCCACACTGTAACGGCTGTTCCGTAGCATCACCCCCGGCAGTAGAAGCACCGTCCCGGTGCTTGATCTACACATCCGCGGTGAAAGGTGTGTGGTATGGCTTTAGTCTCGCCACGTGAACGATGTCACTTGCAGCCGACGATGACGCTAAGAGGTTGGCGGGGATGACTTCATACGTGACATCGGTCACTTGTCGCACCACACGGTATGGGCCAGTGTAGCGCGACAGCAGCTTTTCGGAAAGGAATATCATTCTTGCCACCATCCGTTCCCCACACCAGGTTTTAACACGAATTTCTCAGCTTTACCAGCGCTACTAGCAGGAATGTGGTCATCTTGCTTAGGGAGCGTTAGCTCTGTGGGAAAGCCCACTACAGACTTTTGCATATTGTCTATTCTTTAGCACGTCTAATTAAACACGAGGCAAAAAAAAAAAAAAAACACATAACACACCGCTGCTTCATTTAGCAGTGTTTGCCTGACGTTAAAAAGCCCCCAAATCTAACACTCACCCAGTTTTTATGCATTAAATGTAGACAGTAAACACCGAAATTACATTAGAGCTCCTAAACAAAGCAGAATTATAAGGCACACCAAACTTTTTAACAAGAAGAATGCAGCAAGCATTCTATTCTAGCAATCGGAAAAACATGGAACCAATGAAGTTTACCTTCACAGAATAGAAATGTATTTATATTTAATGTCCACTGTCATCACTTTTAGACAGCACATTGTGGACCACATCTTCTGTACAGCCCACTGCATGTTTGATATTCCCCATTTATTGAACGTCACTGAAAAAATTGCAAATGGCATGGTGCCCCATGCATACAGACTAACCACATCACTAGTTGGTCCAGCAATGCATGCAATTCTCAGGAACACTGTAAACATGTGATGAGACTTTGTTGATGCTAGGCTTAGCACATAAAAATACTTATATTTCGAATTAACTTTTGTAAGCAAAGACTGAAAGCAATTCATCGTCACTGCCACAGGGACTCATGTCCCCTTCTTGTGGCGTTAATGACGATAGGCCTGGCTTTGAATTGTGGAATGCGGTCTCATAATACAATTGCATTGTGCAAGCAAATCCCAAGCAGATTTTCTTGGTTAAAAACATGGCCATGTTAGAAACAGGTAAATAAGGTAATCATTATGATTTCCCATTTTCGCGTGAAGATCTTTTCCGGGAAGGCCGAAAATAGGCATTTTCGGCAGGAGATAACATGTGTTCGACGTGTTCACTGTTTCCTAGCGTTCCCAATGTAGAAACCATTGGGGTGATGGCTGGGGTCACAATTGGGTCAGGCACATTTGTGCTGATCAGTCAAGTTCAAATTGTGAAGGCCAATTTCAGGATGGAAATAAAATAAGCTTTGTCAAATAGAAATGTACGGCTGCGGGCCAGGACTTCGGCTGGCATCAAATTAAACAAAAATTTTAACTGTACTCTAACAATACTCTACGTGATGCCAAAATTAAAGCTTCCTGTTTTAATGTTGGCAAAAGTGTGTTAATGATGGTGATGGTCTGCGGAGATGGTGCGCATAAACCATGCATCAATACCTTGCAAGATGAAATGCCAGCCTCTCAAAGAGGTCATAATGTGCTGGCGGAAGCTTCTTGGTCTCCATGAAAATAGCCTGTGCTCTTTCCTCAGGGTCTTGGAAATCTAGGCAAGGGTAAGTGAAGACACAGCGTGAAAAGCAGAAGCTTGGTGGCAGAGATGCTACTATGTTTAGGTCAACAAAACACTCACTTGTGGCCAGAAGAAAGCTCTCATAAAGCTCGAAAGTCATGAGGGGCTCGGGCATGTCACGAAAGAAGGCCTTTAGTGTTGCTGTCAACACATGGATGGGATAACTATCTAGGTCTACACCTTCAGGATCTGTGAACAAAGGAAGACGAAGAACAAAACTTTATTTGCATAAAAAACTTCGTTGCCCTTAAAACAGGGCAACGCTGTGCGGTCAGGCCCCTATTCCAAGGCACTGCTGGCCCTCGCCATCCTTTCTGCCCTCCGGACCAGCCTGAGCTGGTGCCTGAGGGCAGAGCTGGATACCAATGCCTCCCACCAAAGAAGAGGAATGAAGCAAGAGCATAGATTGTACACTTCTGCAAGCAACCCCTCGGCATGTTATGCAGTGCATGCATCACACCTGTCACCTTTTGCTTTCTACTAGAGACAGGCAATGTTAATCTTTCTCGGCAGAGGACAAGTTCGCAGCATCAGATTGCATTTCAGATTGTTTGTTCCCCTCAATCATTTTAATATTTCTGTGAATGCAAGAATAATTTGTTATAGATATTTCGTAATGACTCAGCTACAGCACACACTCATACTTCTAAGCAGTGCCGACAAATAAACTACTGCATTTTATTTGAAGGCACCAGACGACATTAAGCATTTTCACTACCACGAAACTCATCCTTTGTTTCACAGACAGAAGAAATAGAAAATCTCTTTTACCCACCTTGCAAATAGACAAACAATAACAGCTATGCAGCAATACAGAGCAATCATCAGGTACTATTTGCGCCGCTGTAAGAACTCATTGCCACATCACTGCAACTCACCATCATCCATGTCCTGTTTGAGTTGTGTCACCCTGGAAGTAATGCCAGATTTTCGGTAGATGCCCTCAACGTAAAGACCCTTCAGTTCAATTGTGGTAATAAGCCGCTCCACCACGACGGGAATGCGCACATCATCGCCCACGAGCCGATCCAGTGGCACACCAAACACCTTGCGGCCCTGCAATATGTCCCATCTTAATTGGATGTTTCACAAGCTTCACAATCGTGACCTTGCCTTGATGTAAGGACAAAGCCCACTTGAGACAACATCTAAAATCAACTTTCTCCTAAATACAACAGTTACCACATTCAAAGGTGTTCAACGTAAGCACACTTCCCAGGGACTCAAAATGGTTGGTGTTTTCTTTAACCTGACACGAGAAAAAGCTGGAGAAATTTGACAAGCAAGAAAATAAGAGGAGAGGCAATGAAAGGATCACTGAGATGCAAGAGTACAGTGCAGTCCACTGTTAAAAGGAACACTCTAACGTCCAGCTCTCACTTTGTTGGTGCGCTAGCTGCAAGTGCCAGCTAAAGCTACATCAATGCATCACACAGCTTTATAGAAAGGTGCCACTGCCACCAACCACAAGTTTACTCTCGTGCAAAAACTAGACAGCTTCAAATGGGCAGAGAAGTAAGAACGAAATTCTCAGTGCCACTGACCAGGTGACAGGTAAAAAAGAAAGTAATCATCTTGCCCTAACTACACGGGGTTAGTTACTATCTGAAAAAGATCGGGAAATGTGCCGGTGTAGATATCGCACTCTCCACCCCTTTGAAGTTGTCTAGTTTGTGAGCGAGGGTAAACGAGGATATACGCAAGCCTCGTGGATGCTATAAGACCCACTGAAAACTGTCTGTTTCTTGTGTTGAAGAGGTGGTTTACTGCACCCCGTTGGACTATGGAAAAGGGCATGTGGGACAGACAGGCAGATGCATCAACGAGCGATTACGTGAGCACAGGTATAACACTGAAAAACTAGCCTTATCAGGCCACCTTGCCGCGCATTGCACATGCTGCGGATGCAAGCCTCTATTTTATCACACTCATTCACTGGCCAGGCACCCTGACCAGCTCACCAGAGAAATAGTAGAAGCTGCAGATATTAGGAAGAGGGATTGTGCTAGTTGCCCCTCTGTCACCTTATCGATGAAAAAAATGTTGTTTTTGTCGCATTAGCCGCCTGTGTCAGTTGATCTTGCTGGGTTGATTTGTTTGTGTCTTCCTTCTCTATTCCTTTTGTGTGGTGGTAAATATATCTGCTCCAGTGCAATAAACACTCAGCTGTTAGTGCTGTTTCTCGTCTTTTTCTTTCCGTCATCCATGTGCTTCTGTGCTACTGTGTAAATAATGCCATACCAATTAGCCCACCACTCAGTCTTTTTAAAATTTATGCCTATAATTTCGTCGGTATTTTTATTGATGTCTGCTGTTCATAAGTGTTTTTGTTTTGCGTTCCAGCCTCACTTACCCAATGCCTCAAATAGAGAGCTGTAAAGTACTTTGAATAAAGAAATAAATAATTCACGAGCAGATAGCCTCACATTCAGGTGACTCATTAAACAGTATGCTGTGGCAAGAATCTTGGTTGAACAAGGGTGGTGACCGTCATGTGCAGTGCCTCAGGGAAATGCATGCAGCAGTATGACAATACCTACTTTCCTGTTTTTATTCATGCCACATCAATTGATTAATCATGATTAAATCATTAATAGAAAAATTGGAGAGTTAGAATTGCCCCACACAAGGTACCACTGGTAAAGAGAAATCGCTTCCAGCGCTTGTCAAATGGGTGCCATAGTGCTACGGTTGACCTGCTGCTGGGGGGGAGGGGGCAGACTCCCCCAGGCCCCTTGACTAACTCTTTCGTTACCATGCCTATTCAAGTCGATCATCTGTGATGGATGCTTTAGATAGCTGTTTTCGACATGTTGGAGCGGTTTCTTATCCACTTACGGCGATCCAGTAGTTAGTCCAGGCACTGAACTTTGAGAATCAGTTTAAATTTTCATGCTCCGGCAATGTAATTTTTGATGGACCTTTTTGCAAACTAATGCTCGCAGCAAATAGAGGTGTGGCTGTCACCTACTGCTGCGCTCGAGAAAGAGGCATGCCACTCACAATTACGCTGCAATAACATCAAAATTCTGTAATCAAATGACTGCCAGAAAGTCAAGAATTAAATTATATCGCTAGTTTTGCTGTCCCGAGAATGCCGAGCAGTGATAATTAACTGAAAATGCAAGAGTTTCAGATTCGCTTCTCTTGTAAAATCCAGGCAAGGGGCGCTGCAGGTGTAACTGCTGTTATCGAAAGTCGCTCCCATGGCGGCATCCTGCAGGGCTGCGTCGCGAGAAAAGCGTTGTGCTCGAAACTATGCTGCATGCGCACTTCAATTTAATGATGAGGACTCAAGTTATGATTCCGAAGGTGACAGCAAAGCAGATTCAAGCTCTGACGGCAACAATGTTTTGAGTCGGCATGGAACATTCGCAGCTGTCCACCAGCGAGTTTTCTTTACAGCCTTGAGCAGTCTCCTTCCTTGTGCATGCTTATCTGCCTATCTTTTTGCACGACCTGAGAGCTCTACTGGCTATTTTCAGGGTGCGTACTTCGCTTGGCTATGATGTGCTGCCACCGGTAGCAAATAAACTTCTGTTAGCACATAGGAGGCCACCCATAGCACATCTCGGCCCAGCACTATGGATAAACACAAGACAGTTTACAACGGTGTCAGATTTCTTTCTACTCTTCTTACTCTGCAGAGGTTGATGAAGACAATCTGCAAAAATGCAAACAGATATGCTTGGATACATAATCATGTAGTTGCCCAGCTACGCTGCCAGCGATCGGTCCTGGAAAAGGTGCATGACTCTAGACGAACTGGCGAAGTACATTCCTTAGACTTCTCATCGGACCATCCTCAGAAGATGCCGAAAAGGCGGAACTACAAAATGTGTTACGAGGATCACAAAGTTGAACAAAAAGCCAGACGTTTTGTGGGAAAAGTGCGGAGTGCACCTATGCTTCATAAAATCCAGGAACTGCTTCAACGCATGGCATGAGCGATGAACTGGTCTTAGTTTCTTTTTTGTATCCGAAGACCGGCGGTGTACTAAGCATTTATTTTTTCAGACACTATTCCTGGGTCACCATTCCAGACACTATCTTTGAAAGGTATGTTCTGGATTTCCTTTGATATTAATGTTTTTATAGATATCATGTTTTTTTATTGTTTTTATCAAGTGGCAGCAAAAATAGCGCTTTATAGAATTTTAATGTTTTACCTAATATTTTTTTTTCTTTGGTAACATATGTTTTTACAAAGAGCATTTCATTATGCACAATATGCTATGCTGCAATGTGTGCTGGAATATTACTTGCAGTGGTAAATAATTTTTTTTTGAGACCTACAAAAAACAACCATTTTCTCGCAGTAACAAAAAGAGTTAAGCACAGCAGGGGTTCGAGGGGAAGAGCCAAGAGACGTACCACCCGCAATGTGCATCGGAGCGCTGAGCAGCACACAAGAGACACAGGGATTTTTCAGGGTGGTCGCAGAGAAACAACAACCAATTCCAACAGAAAGTCGGTTCTGAAATCCGGCATAAAGTCCACCTGGCTCAAATTGCCCACATTGACAATCGGCTGTTTAGATGGCTTATATGGTTTGTATTGAAACAGACACACAGCTGGGCACATTCGGTTACAATTACTAGTATGCACACTGGCGACTGCATGGTACGCGTCCATACAGGCTAGTTTGCTTCTGCAGTGCATCCATTTCAATATTTTCTTGAATAACCACGCGCAACATTGCTAGGACTTCCAATATACGCAAGGCACACCGCAGTATTGCATCTGGGCGATGTGGGCTTTTAGGGTTAGCATTGCGATCAGTATATCAGAGACCATACCGCGGTGCGAGCGACCTGCAACATTCATGAGCAAAAAATAACCTTTATGCGTTCGACAAAGCCTTGGTGAAGCAAATTGGTAAGTTGCCGCTTTTCACAATTTCTGGAAACTGTCCAAGACCTGCAGAAATCTCAGATAAGCTTCAGGCAGGCATATCTTATATTTTGAATTATCAATATATCCAACTATTTCATGATCCCCTTCGAGTTCGATATATCCAGGATCGACTGTATTAGATATAATGAAAGTGTTTTCATGTCAGATGCGAGTTCATTATAATCAAGTTTGATTGTACAAAATACTGAACTACAAATTAAATTTCAGACATACATATTTGAAGTGGCAAATATGTATGTCTGGCAGTGGCAAAGACTTCCATCAGTGGAAGCATCTCAATGAGGCATTTATGTGAATGAATAAAAAATTAAAAGTGCTACAACATGCCGAAGTTGATTAGAAAAAATGCTAAACTTTACTAATTCAGCTGCAAGTACAAATTAATTAGACCAAGGTTTGACTGCACAAGCTGTCATCTCAATTGAACCTTACCTGAAGAATATTGACATCTCTACATGAGGAACTGACTTTCTGATAGCACTTCTTGTGACAGGTGAGCTTGCAACCTAGAAAACAGATCAACAGTGTGCAAAGTGAGTTCAAGCATACAATCAAAAAAGTCAAACAAGGCTGCTCCAAAACAGGTATGCATGTGAAGAAGTCAGGCTTTTCTATGAGCCACACTCAGTGTATCTCAGTTTCAGTATACCTCAGTATATCTAGAGACACACCCTTACACAGTGCATGAAGTTGTCATGAAGTGATTTAACAGTCATTAGAGGGACACTAAAGGCAAATAGTAAGCCAAGTTAAAGTGATAGATTAGTCCTCGAGAATCTCTAAGGCGTCAATATCATCGCGAACAGAGCCTTAATTATCGACAAATTGAGGTGAATGCAGGACATCATTAGAGACTCCCCCGGGGCATTCAAGTACTTGTCCGATGATGAAAGCAGTCCTCAGTTAAATTCTGTCTCTAGTACTCAACCACTCGTTGCACAAAACATCCTTGTATTGTATTATAAGACAAAATAAAATGCTACTTATCCAGTTCTATTTCACTTTTAGAAAAAAGACCTCATTGAAATAACCCTGACAACGACGCAGGCGGTTGAAAGGTTTCGTTTTCACTCGACTCTGCGCCGCGCACGCTTTCGCGTTTCTATAGTTATCGCATAATGCTGCGCTGGTTTTGCTGGCTTGCGAAACTCGCATAAACTACAAGTAGTGGAGAATTCAACTTCCATTTGATGCAGCAGGATGCCCGAATGGTCTAAGCCACTTGACCAAAGAGCAGCTGTAGCAGCGAATCCGCCACTTACTTGACTGGGTACCACCATCTGTCAGGCGCCGCTTTACTCACCGACAGCAGCAAAGGGTGGTGATGGCGTATGCAATGTCACCACTCCCCCGGTTGGGTGGCGGGAGATGTGAATTGCGATAAAGGTATGTGGACCCTTCAGATGCAATTTCCTCGTAAACTAAGTATTTTATTGGCACGAAACAAGTGTTGCGAGGTTTCTGGAATGGTATTTAAACAGTCCACGTCGATTTAGTATTTGCCTTTAGTGTCCCTTTAACAAATTCTATTGGCCATTCAAAAAGTAACAACAAAGCTTTTCGCGTGACCGACAGGCATGACTGGTGGCGATCATTAGCCACAATGTGACTGACCTCAATTTTATGCTTTTTATGGCGAGCACAATCATCACAAAATTTTTCAACTGTTGTGTAGTCCATATAGAGAGACAAGTGAAATGTGCTTCCTTTCAACTTTAAATAATAAATATTACAGCTGCACCTTCTTTTTACAGGACCCACAATCTTTGTGGGTATGGCCGGCACCAAAGGTTTATGGACAGTGGGCTAAGAAAACACTGAATGTATGGGCACTGAATAATCATAGCCAGTAAAACCGTACAACATGATGTAGTTCACATATGCTTACATGGTTGACGTTCTATTTTTCGGACTCCCTAAGACCGCGAAAATGTCCGAAAAATCAGGCAGTCAGAAAAAACAAATGC
The DNA here is from genome assembly GCF_023375885.2 of Dermacentor andersoni. Lineage (NCBI taxonomy): Eukaryota > Metazoa > Arthropoda > Arachnida > Ixodida > Ixodidae > Dermacentor > Dermacentor andersoni. Next base: position 27,554,071 of record NC_092815.1, read on the forward strand.
ATGCATTTTACTGCCCCCAAGGGCTCGAATCGCTACAGGCACATCCTAAATACGTGGTGAAGTGTATGCTTCACCGCGTAACACTGCTGTATTGCGGCGATGCTGATGGAACTTGTTATCCAAGCTTCGAAGCCACTGGTGAGGTTTACGCAGGCGGAGTCGGCGCCATTGCTAACAGTGGCGAATTGTTTTAATGAAAAACACTGCACCATTGAGCAAGAAGCTTGGTAGTGAACGTTGAAGTAGCTAGGCCTAGCATTGCCACGGTAGTGGCAACCACTGCCAGTGAATCTGCGTGCGAGAGCACCTGTTCGAGGCGATGAGATAATCAAAATGGCGGTGATGGTGGCTTCGATCAATGCTGTTTCGAAACTGCGGTCACGCCAAATTGTCTAGCGAATCGGACGGTGAACAGTTCTTGCATACAAAATTTCAGACTGTCCTTATACACTGACCCTGTAGGGTACTGTGGCAATGCTGTGAAGGCGTCTGAATTATCTGGCATGTCCGAAAAATCTGGCATCTGGAATATTGGTCGTAGACTGTATGTACAGGGTTGAAATTATAATATCTGACTGTGTGCCCAGGCCGCAGAAATACTGAGACTTTCTCAGATCCTGAGATCTCCAAATTTTTGGTCAAAACTAACGAGCACTCGCCTAAAACTGAAAGAAAAACAATCATATATTAACATTTCGGTGCCGCTACAGGTCCCTTGTTCACAATGAAGAGGAGTACAAGAGGTTTCAATTATTAAGGGAATAGATAACAAATTAGATAATATTGTTATGGGGAGAATCTATGTACGAAGGATATATTTACAAAACAAGGTACACAACACAATGGTAGGGCTAGCGCGTACACATCAGATAGCCGCACCGTCGTCATCTTCATCGTCCAAGCACCAAACACAGGACCGCCGCCCATGGCAATACAATAGATAAATAATCGGTCCCTCTCACTCTCCTCTTAATTGTGAACAAGGGTCCTGTAGCAGTATCAAAATGTCAATTAGTATATGTTCATTTTTCTTTAGACCTTACGCGAGTGCTTTTTATATTTTGACCATGTACCAACCTCACCTGAAGAGTTTTCATCAAATATTCAACTACTCTGTCTAATTTTTTTTATTGTGTACATACTATGATGAGGATGAAAGACAATTGGTGCAACAAACCTTGGCACACTAGGCCTCGCTCAGTGAGCCAGAGGGAGTTGCTGCAGACTTCGCAGGCAGTTGGAATGTTGATCACGACAAGTGCAAATATGTGACCACAGTGCTCCTGCACGCACAAGCCCATCATAACATCATGTTAGGACAGTTTTCATTCAAAACCAGAATTTATACTGCATCACAGTTGCTCAAATACACTAGTGCCGACAGCTACCAGCAAGCTTGTTCACACAAACTCCTTTAAAAAGATGGGGCAAATCCAAGCTGCATGAATTTAAGGAACCCTGTCTTTCACTACACAACAAAGTTTATTAAAAATAATTAAATCCTACTTAAAGAATTCACTTTTGATATTGGTTAAATTTTTTTTGCATATTCAATAACGTTTAATAATTCTAAATTTCTTCCATAAACTTTTTTGATGAATAAACAGCTAGTCTATTTTACAACATTGGTCTGATGTTTGCAATTTGCCTGTTTTAAAGTGTTACACATGCTATCACTTGCAGACACTTGTCAACATAGTGTTTGCTAATGTGAACAATATAATGTAAGCAACAAGGATTTACATAAAGAGACAGCATCATTAGCACAACACAATTATTATTCACGAATTCAGTGCCATTTATGCAGCACCATGACCAGAAAGAATGCAGCCTCCCATCCTCTTAATCATCATGTACTCACAATTAACTGAGATGCCTTCTTTTTCCGCTTTCTTTTCTTTCCCTGAAAGGAACAAAATCCAATGTGAATCTTCATTTTGCCTCACATGACAACACACAAACATAGGTGAGAAAAAAAGCTCTGACCAATGAAATCATTGCATAGAGCACTCCTTCACACCTTGCTTTTGGGCTTGTTCTCAGAACGGTAGAGGTTGCGGAATTCATCCAGGAACACACGGAAAGCATTGACAGCCATGGTGAGTGGAAAGGTCTCGCTTGAGCACTCCTGGTCAATGACAGACCGTGCCACTTGCTCAAAGTGGTCTGTTAGATCCTTGTATCGTAGACATAACCGGCCATCCTGAAACACGACAGAGTGTTCTCCAATTTTATACCTAAACAAATTACTCACCACAAATACAGAAAAAAGCTACCCAGCAACCAGCTGTTTTCGACCTCTCTTAAACATTACAAATATATCTAAGCCCCAGCGATCTGGCAACCTAACTTTTAAAATAAATACAAAGTCCTTGAAAGGGTTAGGTTTAGCACTGTCATAGTAAACTAGTGTGTCACCAAGTTTTGAAAAATGCAATAAGCACTCATCAGGTATGGAAATAATTCAGTGTTTCGAGTACACAGCATCTGTACATGCTTGGTCTGTATACAACCACAGAACTTCCCTCACTTTCTCTCTCAACAGCCTTGTCTATGTAGAACAACTAATGCATCAAATGAAACCTGAAACCACATCTTTATAAATGCCCCTATCTCTCTTTCTTTTTTTTTCTTGGTGCTTGGTTATCAGAATATTTCTCAGCTCTTAGGTACAGTTTGACATCAGGCAGCTCATGAAACTACTCAATTATGCCATTGCAGTGCTTTAGAGCCCTTCATTTGCACCAACTACACATACCTTATCACTAAAGTGACAAATGCCAACACTTCATTAAAGTAGCCCTAAGATAGTGTTTGTCACACAGCTAACTTCTATGTTTCTAAAGCTCTGCACATGACATGTCTATCATACTGTCGTGGCACAATTGCTAATGAAGAGAAAGTGTAAACTGTTAGGAGAAAAAGAGAAGGACAAGTAACTTTTCAGCACCCGTGTCCAGTCTTGTGCTCGCTATCGTCTCTCAAGAAATAAACAGCACAAATAAAAAGCCCATGATTTATGGCCAGTTATCACCATGATGTAGTTTATATCACCTCTGACAAGGAACGTGGTCAGAAGTGGTATTTCGTCATCAGAAGTGCAAGACAGGCAAAACTGATGTGATGAAAGCCACGAAAAATGTAAAGAACATGACAGGACCTCGCAAAAGGCCAAACAAGTGGCCAGGAGTGCAACTTCAGCTACTATGTGCTACATTTCACTTACAATATGAGAAAAGTAGTGGCCCACCGCACAACTTCGAACCACAATGGGTCAAATAAGAAGGTTAAATAGTTCTGCAACAACAGCATCACAAATGGCAACTGAAATATCTCATACATCTAAAACACATCTTGTGATTTGTACAGCGCTCACAAAACCCAAGAGAGAGAGAGAGAAACGAAGAGAGAAAAGTAGGGAGATTAACTAAGAATGTACCCGGCTAGCTACCCTACACTCGGGGAGGGGTAAAAGGGAAGAACAAACAAGGAGAGAAAAGAAAAATAATAGTCAGTAATTCGCAGTAGTGTCCTTCAAGGAACGCAGAAAGGCTTTTGCGGCCTTTTGCATGCAAGGACGCATAGGCCATGGCCCAACAATCTTTTCTTCTGAGAGCACTCTGTTGTCTAGCAGGTTGAGTTTAGCTTCTAAAGTACATCGTTAAGCGTCAAAGGATGGGCAGTGACACAGAAAACCAAAATGACAGAAAAGGAAGTGCACAGGACACACGCTTGTTCCTTTATTGTCGTTTCGTGACACTGCACAAATCACAAGATGAATGCGTACCAACTTGCTCAGTTTTCGATCCTAATCTAAAAGACACCTTGAAACAGTGCAAACCCAATTCCAAATGCTTGCCTGAGCAGCCACGGAGTATGTGCTTATAAGATTTGACTTGAAGCTTTTCAGAGCCTTTTTGAAGACCATGTCCACTGCTGAATCCCTCTTTTTGCTCGCACTTGAAAGGTAGCCCACCTGCACGGGAGGCAACCACAAATGTCGAGTGGGAACGTCCATGGCAAACTTATTGCAATTTATGTCACACTGGGGTTCATGTACAGCACTCAGTGAATGAAATGCGATACCTAGAGCACGTGGTTGCTGGCACTTTTTGCGTCACCACAGAGGGCTGGGAACATGAATCTGATTATATGTGGTATACAATGAAGGCAATCACCCTTATGACGCATTTTGACTGCATTTGGTCCACCAGCTTTCACCCAGCACTCTCCGGTGGCACAAACAAACTGGCCACCCTGCGGTTCGAGTATCATGTTTTAATCGTTGAGTACTGTACATGTATTAAAAAGAAATCATGGGAACCATAATTTACCTCTAACAACTATGGTCCACCAACATATCGCATTATAACAAATGTGGTAACATTCCACAAACATAGATGCTGGCAGCAATGACTACTGTGTCCATATGAATTCAATACGAACTCAAATGTGATGAAAGAATTACTTTCAGAATTCATAATATTAAAAAGAATAATATTGTGTTATGACTATAATGTGAATCAATGACACGTAATGCAACTGTAGCCATCAGCTTAGCGTAGAAATTTCTAGCAACATGTGATGTGTGATTCACTGCAACAATACACACTGGCATGGCACCACATGTACTGGAAACCAAGCCCGCACTGGCACATATTGTTTGTTTGCTGCTGAATCATGTTCCTCCTACTCTGGGGAGCCGTGCACACTACTCTTTTGAGCGGCGCTCATCTTCATGTCTAAAGTTTGCTTGTTTGTTTAATCATTTAGTACACCTCAAATGCAACAGAAATGAGGTGCTAGATGAGTAATGGGCTCTGCACTGAGTGGAAAATTGACTCAAGGGCAGCAATGAAATGGTGCAGATGAAATGCTGTGGATCACGTATTGGGTTGCGCCAGAGTGTTCTAGGTGGTTCAAATGTGCCAGGTGCTGGGCTGGTTGAAACGACAACATAATGACTAGGATTAGAACAAGCTACTGAGTGCCCATGTTTCTTTCATTCCCTGTATCTTTCTTATTTTGCTCTGAAGTTTGTCTCAGCTGCCACTATGTCTTCACTATGTTTTAACGGAACTGAAATGCACTTCCTTGACAGGCTGAGATGCACACATGGCAAAGCAGCTGCACATGAACCAGTGAGGCCATGTAGATGTGCACTGCGGTGGCAGAAAGCCCCATAGAGTGTTTGACTATAATGTGAGATACGTTCTTAAGTGGTAATTCAAGAAACATTAAACAAAACTCTTTTTATAATCATGCAAATACGGTCTTACAACTGTAACTGCCGAGCAACAGAAAGTGCTGGAATGAGAGGTATGCACATAGCACACTTTCTTTAGGATCATCTGGGTTTTCTCACTGCTGCATAATGGCTCAAATCTTATCCTTATACTTACATGCAGCCGATGACACCACAAGACAATGGTACTGCATGCAGTAAAACAGCTTTGCTCGAAGTAAAATGGCAGAATGTTTGCACATTAAACAGAGTGAAGCTTTGATAATAACAAGTTGGTTTCTTTACAGACTTACAAATTCCCTTTACAGCCTAAAAGTAGCCATACAGCCCTCACCTTTTTGACAAGAAAGGAGTCCAGGTTCGTGAGTTCTGAAACATCTGTGATGAGGATGTCCCCTGGGTCCTTGAACTCCGCTGTCCGTGTAACATTCCACGACCCACCTTGCTGGTGCTGCTGAAGAGCAGGCGGGCCCTGCTGCGACTGGAGTGCGGTGTGGGGCTGGTACATGCCCGTCTCCACAGACAGACTCGGTGTCCGGTTGAGCTTGTGGGAACGAGCCGGGGGAGTTGGTTCCCCAACTCCCACACAGGTGCCTCCCCGGCAAGGCACCTTTTCGGCATAGTACTTGCACTCGAGGTGGAACAGCAGTTTGCAGCCTGGTCCAGAGAGAAACAGGACAAATGACAACTCTTGACTGAGAAAGCTGTAACAAACATTTCCAGGTCACCATGCTATTGGCCTTAGTGGGTATAAGGCAATGCAGTGGCTTTACACGTGCAGGTGCTGGTTTGCTTCAAGATCTAGAAGGCTGTGCTTGTCAACCAGGACAGCACTAGTGTCTGCAGCACTGCAACACGGCTTTATGCTGACTCTGCTCATGTGTTTAGTGGCTTAGGAGCTTCCAAGCCAGATCAGGCAGTTCGACACACTATGAAAGGAAACACCAAACTAGAATTAAATAAATTAGCATTCACTCCCTAAACCAAATCAAGCCTCCTATGCAAATATGTATCAACTGTCTTTCCTGTTGAACAGCCATTCTGGTGGTACAAACTGTGTTCAGTGTAGATGAAAACACACCGTTGAATGCAAACCACATGTTCTTAGTCATATTGTGTGAAACTGCACTACCCCTCAACAGCTAACACAACAAACAGTATGCCAGACTCCTCTGACAAGTGAGCACACACTATGAGATAGGTACCCACACACTGTCGACATCACTACTGGTGGCAAGAACTTGCGCAGAAAAGAGAACAAAAGAAATCTATAATGCGAGATGATAAAAGTCAGAAAAACTGCTCCTGGAAAGGCATCACTCAAAAAAATTATGGGGTTTTACGTGCCAAAACCACTTTCTGATTATGAGGCACGCCGTAGTGGAGGACTCTGGAAATTTCGACCACCTGGGGTTCTTTAACGTGCAACTAAATGGCATCACTCACGGGTGCACTTGGTTCCCTGGTTGATGAAGAGGGTCATGCTGCGTCTGCACACTGAACACAGCTCACTTTTTGACCGAGTGCTGAAAGGCTTGAGTGAGTGTGGCATCGACTGCTTCCTCTCTCCAGGCATGGGTTCTGTACAAAGACCTGGAGGAAGCAGATTGAAACCGCATAATACATGGTATTGAAGAAGTTCCATAGGATCCTTTGCATACTAAGCTTTGTTTACACAGCTTACTTAAGTAATTTTCCACTTCATTTTGCCACAATCATAGACCCTGTTTTCATCATGAGAGAAGGGTTTTGGCTTTGTAATGCCCTGAAGACTAGACATCTGTGAAAGAAATTCATGTGTTCAGGCTGAATATGGTCACAGATCTATGCCAAATCAAAGACCCAGCAATCAGGAACAAGTCTGCCACACGGTCTTGTCCTTGCTTAGTCAAGTTGCCCAAAACTATGATAGAACTGTACTGAATGCTAGGAACAAAATACTTCACAGAGTTTCTTATGCACAATTACTTCTTATTTCATTGTTACTCAGTTTGCTAGGAAACAGCACTGAAGTAAACCAATTTTAGAAAAACTAGGAATCAGTCCCTCAAAACTAACAAAATGTGCAGCCACCAACTCTGGTGCTGCTGCTGCCATTGCTGCAACATGCATTTAGGTAGCACTTGTTCAAGGTTCAGACACATCCTTCACGACATGGATTAAATTAAACTGTAGGGTGCGTCCCAAAACTGCACAGCAGGTCATGAGTGTTGCCATAGTGGAGTGTTCCATACTAATATTGACTGTCTGGACTTCCTTCAATGTACACTCAAAGCGTGTGATCAGAAACTGCCGTCAACTTCAGCCCCTGCATCTAACTCGACTATTCTTCGTACACAGTGGACTCTGGTGTTCTATGCATGGTTTCTGCTGTTTAGTGGTTCAGAGCACGAATTTTGGTGACAGACGGTCCTGGGACCTGGTACCGACTGCTTTTTCGGTTTTTACGCACCTGTGGTGACACCGGGTTCCACATCAAGACGCTTGGATCATCAAGTCTTGGCTATGTAAAATTTCCCCACCAAACTTCAGTGACGACTTCAAAATGTGCAATCAGACACTGCAGTCAACTTCAGCCCCTGCATCTAACTCGATTATTCTTTGAACACAGGTGAAGAAATTGCCTTTTTTTTTTTCTTTGTGTTTCTATTTTGACTGCAGATCTCTGATCACTTTTGTTGTTATGGCTCGCACTATTGCTGCATTAAGTAAGGATCTTGATGATTTTAAAGCTGTTTTCAATTCGAACCTTAGTGGCATGTCTGAAACATTGGGAACCTTCAAGGTTGCAGTATCTAGACATGAACTAGATAATGTGAAACAGCTTCAAAAAGAAGTAAATGAAATTAAGAATTCTTTAGATTACAAGAGTAAACAATTTGTATCTGCGAAGGAGGAAAATGTATCACTGGCTGCCACAAACAACAAATTAGTCGAACATAACCAAATGCTCCAGCGCAAGGTTTTTCAGCTTGAGAATTACTCTTGCTCCAACAACATTGAAATCAAAGGCATCCCTGCCACGCAAGGAGAAGACTGCGTCAAGATTGTTGAAGCCCTTGGTGAGAAAATTGGCTGTAAACTACAGGTTATGGCCCACAGGGTTCCAACGCACAATACTGACCAAAGCAAATTAACAGTGGATTTTTGGTCTCGTGGCAAATGCACCACATTTCTTATTAAAGGTCATAAGGCTCGCCCTTCGACAAGTTGTCTTGTTCTTTCCCGCACATCATCCTCGTCTGCGCACGTGTCGAATGAGGCAAGTGAAAGGCAAAGTGCTGACTCCCATAGAACGCCAATCTATCTTAACCATCGTGTGAACCCTGAAAATAAGGTTCTGTTTGGTAAAGCACTTTCCTTAAATAGACAACATAAATGGTCGTTCCTCTGGACTGACAATGGCACTATCAAAGCACGGAAAATGCAGGAAATGCGGCTTTATCTCATTTTGTGCGATATTAAGGTGTTCAGGGATGCCTAGATCATGTCGTTTGCACAAGCATCTTCAACAAATTCATGATGGCGTACATATCATGGCATGATGCTAACATGATCACATCCAATGCTACAGGTTTTTCTGCAATTCATGCGAATGCCTGCAGTTTGCATAAAAATTGTACTGAGATTTTGGCCTTCCTTGGCTTTTTTTTTACTGTCCATTCTCGATTATTGGTCTATCTGAATTGTGGCTTTCGGTTGAAGATAAATACCTTTACGGTCTATCAGGTTGTTCATGAGAAGATTGCCATCACAATGGTGATACCAGGGTGCCTACCAAGTTGACATTTCCGAATTCCCCGAGTTTTCCAGGTTTTCCCTGAGTGCCTTTGCAATATTCACGAGTGACACAGAACTTTGTTTTATGTCAAGAAGGGCTGACACGCATGTTAAAAAAAATGACTTAATTCAGTTTGAATACCAAGGAGCAGGGTTTATTTTATTCAAAAATAAAACAGAAGGGATGGGTTAGTAAAATGCACAACAAATAAACTATTGACATGTGTACTTGTTTATCTTTATCGGGCAACCATGTTTCACCGCCTAACAAATGTTATCGCACAGCGCCGGACGCGCCTGGATGTATCGAAGTTTCTGGAATGTTATCGATGGTTCCATCCGCTGTCTGTCACTGAACATTGTGTAATCTGATTGCTTGTGTGCATGACGCGAATCGTGTAGAACTTTGTGGAAGACACGCGAGTCCCAGCGATTACTCTGGAACGTTCGATGACTGATGTATAAAAGCCGACACGCTTGATCCGTTGATCAAATTTTGACGATCGCTGACTTTGTTCACTGCTGTCGCCATTCTTTAGGTGTAGCCTGTTTTTGTGGAGACAGGTTCGCCCAATAAAAGTTAGTTTCGTCTTTCACAGTATTGCTACTGTGTTCTTTATATGTCACTACCACGTGACACTATCTTTGAAAAAAATGGTAAAGCCCATTGCAAATCGAGTTGAACATTTTCATATACGAATAAAAGGAGATGCATTACACAAGCAAATATTTTCAAGTACGAGCTATTTCTATCAACTGATAGCAAGCTCATTGGTTTGAGGTCCAAACTTTGTCACATGTGAGATTCTCTCTCAGCAGCTGGAAAGTCAACCTCAACTGTCCTGACATACTCTCACACACGCACAACACCTCAGTGTTTAATTTCACTGCTTTAAAGAGCTTATTTTGGTTTGGATGAGGGACACCTGCATCTCGGCGTCAGCCAACACTTTGTTTCTTGAGCTCAAGCTCCTTCAAATAAGCGGTGGCACACCTCCTTTACCGTTCATTCCTCATTGCGTCGGTCCTTTGTGTTATCCTCCTTCTGCCCAGCATTCGCCCCGCCGACCATTTGAAGCATCCTCTTAGTCTGTTATACAGTAAACGTCCAATTTTTCGGTCTTCCTAGGGGCCGCGAAAACGTCAGAAAAAGTGGGCAGTCCAAAAAAATGAATGCATGTCTTTTACTGCCCTGAAGGGCTCAAATCGCCACAGGCACGTCCGAAAACGCTCTGAAGGCCTGCCAGTACACTTATTAGGCATATTGGTACTCGTACTGTGACACGAGACGGCGTGTGCACGCGTGTATAATTAAGGAATACGTACTTTATTCCGTGACAATTGCCCCTTCACACACTTGTTAAGCTTCACCGCAATACTTCGCGTATGCTTCACCGCGTAACATTGCTGTATCGAGGCGAAGTTGACTTTCGGAAACCAGCACTACAGAACGCGCCATGCTTTCCGAGCCTCAAGGATTACAAAGGCAGAGTCGGTGCCATTGCTGACAGCGGCGAATTGGTTCAATGAAAGACACCGCACCGAAAAGCAAGAAGCTTAATAGCAAACGTCAAAGCTGCTAGGCCTAGCATTGCCGCGGTGGTGGCTATAGGCACCCTGCAAACAAGTTTGGCTGTACATGTTGCGCCATCTAGCAGCGGCGATGAGTACCCGTGAGAAGGCTGTCACCGTCATTTCACCATTCACCGTACTGCACTCAGGCTCGCCTGAAAGCCTCCTTTTCCAATTTTTCAATGGATTCAGTGCGGCCTCTCGGCAGCTCCTTCGTGAGAAGTTTGAACAAAAAGAACAAGCGTAGATACTGCTGCATTAAGGATTATCACAACCGCAAAGGGGATGTCGGCATCAAATTGTACCGCTTCCCTTCAAAACCGTGGGAAGCAACATGGAGGCTAAAGTAGATCGTTGTGCTTTGTGTCGCTCTTGCGAATTTCTGTAAAATGAACTAAGATGTAAATGCAAAAAAGAAAGAGATGAACTAGCAGGTGGCATCAATAAAAACGCACAATAAAGTGACAACTGCATAAAAACGCATGAACCGATTCTTGCTGTTGCAAAATGGTTTAGATGTTTAGCTCGTATCGCCCCAAAACAAACATGCAGTGATTATTACGTGTTAATCTAGCTTCATAAGCATTCCGTACTGGAGCCTAACTGCACAGGGCTCTTTGTTGCGAATTATTAAGCCAACGAACAGCTTCTTTCTGCGCCAAGATCAAGATGTGACTGCTGGAACTGGGCTCATTCGTGCCATGTTTTCTCATGCTTAGAACCAAACCAAGGTAGGAGTGCACCGCAGTACATGTCAAGTATTCGCAAATTAGCATTTCTCCCACGCAGGCTAGCGCACATTTGTTCGGTCTTCGCGTACTGTAGTCGGAGCCGATTGCTCTTCATTATGTTAAAGCGGTGATGACCTTTCACATTGGAACCCTAACGACAATACCAGAATATGCTCGAGGCACTTTGTCAACACAGAAAAAAGCACTAACCAGCCAATTCGCCAAAACCTCTACAACTGTCAGGGACAAGGCACGCTCCAAGTAATGAAGCTACAAATGACAGTTGAAAAATGCCTACAGCTGTATTTGCTAACTTAAGTGGCATAAAATAACGATTTGTTAGCTTCCTTTGAGTTCGACGTCATAAGCATGCTTGCTTTGTTGTGACAAACACTTCGTGACCTTCAGTGGTTGCTTAGTAGCTATCGTGTTGAGTTGCTAAGCACGAGGTTGTGGGATCAAATCCCGGCCACGGCGGCTGCATTTCGATGGGGCCGAAATGCGAAAATACCCATGTACTTAGATTTAGGTGCAAGTTAAAGAGCCCCAGGTGGTCCAAATTATTCCGGAGTCCCACACTACAGCGTGCCTCATAATCAGATCGTGGTTCTGGCAAATAAATTTCATTTAATTTAAGCCCTTCGCTACGACATCCATGCTGTTTGCTTCTTCATGGTTGTACTCAGACATGGTTGTAGTCGTAAATCATCTGACGCCCTTTCTCAAGTGTCAGTGGTCCAAAATGGACCTCAATGACTTCAATTCCCTTAAAACTACAATTTAGAATGACCGACACGCTTCAGAGGAGCGCCACAAAAGCATGCCTCTGTAGCAGTGGCCGCCTCGGTGTTTCGCGGAGCTGACACAGTGACGGCTGAGCCGATCACTGCACCGCTTGACCATTGAAGGTACCCTATGGCTGCCAGCAGTTCTGAGTGTGCGAGTGCCGGTTTGAGGCGGCGAGATAATCGAAATAGCGGCGGTGATGGCTTTGATTAATGCCGTTTCGAACCTGCAGTCACAGCAAAAAGTTAGGAAAATCGGACAGCAAAGGGTTCTTGCGTCCGAAATTTCACATGTTCCTATACATTGACCCTCTGGGGTATGTGGTGGTGCTGCGAAGCCACCCGAACTATCGGGCATGTCCAAAAAATATGCCATCGACTGTACACTGCAAACTCCTCCAGCCGACAACACAGCATCCAAGTCAATTCGTTACGATTCCTCTCTTACTCGGGCAAGCATTAGCACCACCTTTGTTCCCTTTCAATAAAATTACAGCTTATTTTCCCTGATAGAAGCAGAAATTCCCCGAGTTTTCCCTGAGTATTTCCAGACTACTCAAAATCCCTGAGAATTCCCGGTTTCACCTGTTGGTAGACACCCTGGATACATATGGAGGCTCTGCCATCCACGTGTTTAAATAGTTAATCATTCATGAGATGTCACAACCTAACTCTAATCATTCCTAAGTGTGAGTCAGTTTGGGCAGAATTTGATACACTTGCCATAACTAACAACCATTGCAAAGTGGTCTGTGGTTCTATCTATCGTTCTCCTTCTTCTGATTCTTCCAGCTTTCTCACTGAACTGTCAGTCATACTACATCAACTGTCTAGAGAAAATTAGAATATTTTAATTCTAGGTGATATTAACATGAACATATTAGAAGATTCTCACACTTTGACAAAAGAATACCTCCCCTGCATCTATAGCTATGGCTACCACTGTCTTATAACTGACCCTACACACTATACATACAGTGGTTCACAGTTCACGATGACCACATTTATCTCTAATTTCACAATACCTGTTCAAGTTGGTGTTACTGAAACAGATATTACGGACCATTACCCTATATTTCTGTGAACTGTCAAATCTATTTCCCAAGTAAATAAATTGCACTTCAGAACCTATTTTGATAACAGTAAGTACATAAAAATTATCGAAGAGGCCAACTGGTTGCAAGTTCTTGAAGCTATAGATCCTGAAGTTGCATTAACCAAAGTTACCCCCATTATTAACACTGCTGTGAGATCATGCACTACCGTCCCATCTTCAAAGCACTATTATCATGCTCCCCTTTGCCCCTGGCTATCAAATTCTCTGTTACGTCATTTAAGAAAAAAGGACAACCTAGACAAAAAAAAAGCAAGTGCCAGCCTTTCAACATGTGCCTTAAAGCACAATATAAGCATTATTCAAACACATTATCCACACTTCTTAAAAATGCAAAGCACAGCTATTATGAAGACCAAATTCGATAATGCAGTAATAATACTAGAAGAAAATGGCAGTTGGTAAATGATTTCTTAAATAATTATGATTCACATGACCCGATTACATCACTATCCATAAATGGCGCAATCATAACATCACCGAATGAGATAGCTAATGCCTTCAGTGATTACTCCGGCAGATACTACCCTCCCTGACAGCCCTGATTTTTCTCCTTCCTTCGCCTGTTGACCACAATCTTTTTTTCTTCAACCCACTAACCCTGAAGAAATTGAATCCGTCATTTTAGGTCTAAATTAACTATCCCTGGTCTCGACAACATCTCTGCAAAACACATCAAATTACTTCGTTCTACAACCTCACCCCTTTTAAGCCACATATTTAACTTTACTTTCAGTTCTGGTGTATTTCCTGACCAACTCAAGGTTGCGAAGGCCATACTTGAATATAAGAAAGGTGTCCAATCGTTATCTGAAAATTACCGTTCGATTTCTGTTCTTCCCTTCCTTGACAAAGTTCTAGAGAAATTGATAAAACAAGATTACACAAGTACTTACAAGTAATTATCTGGATACATGAAATTTAACATACTAGCTTCTTCTCAGTTTAGATTCCGTTCAGGGTCGTCTACTGACGCTGCCATTGTATGTTTCACGGATAATATTAAATCTTACATTGATGATGACGACATTTCAGCTTCTTTGTTTATAGATTTTTCTGGGGCTTTTGATTCTATCGACCATAACATTCTTTTTTTGAAACTTCAGTGTTGGGCCAGCGCTAACACTGCTGAAAAGCTTTTATCTAATAGACGGTAGCTTGTTGTTGTTGTTGATTGTTTTTCTAATCCCTCATATTTTATTAAAGGTGTTATCCAAGGATTTATTTTTGGACACCTTTTCTTCTCAACCTATTTAATGACTTGCCTTTTTTGCCTTTCTCGCTCTAAGTGTATTTTATATGCAGGCGACACCACCACCTTTGCTGACAGCCTTGATCTTGATGTTTTATATTCCGATTTATAAGCAGATTTAAATTCCCTTGTGCAGTGGTGTGCAGCAAAGCGGCTATCAATTAACCCTTCTAAATCATCTTTTATGCTTTTTCATTCACTAAACAGGAAAACCATTTCTCCTTGTTTTTTCATCAACAACCAGGCTCTTACTTCATCTTATCATGTTACTTTTCTTGGAGTCATTGTTGACACCCATCTCCAGTTACCTAAACACATTTGATCAGTCCGCATTATAATATATTTTGGCATATGTACCCTACTTAAAACCAGGTTCTACTTCCGCCTCTATGTACTCACAACACTATATTATGCGTTTATACACGGTCATATAAACTATTGCATCTCATCATGGGGTCATACATATTCCGTTCACCTCTCTCCATTGATTAAACTCCAGAAACAAGCAGTTCGCACTATCAAATTCACTCTATGGTTTTCACCTTCCTTTTCCGTTTTGTTGATCTTAATATCTTCCCTTTGTCCAGCCTTTATTTTTATAATATAGGAATTACATCCTTTAAAATTTATAACCATGACCTCACTTTATACATTTTCCCACAACATGTGCTCTCTAATCCTAATTCTACTCGCTTCACTACCCATCGTAACTTGCTCATGCCTAGTATCCATACTAATAATGGTAGATCCACTCTGCTTTTTTCTTCAGTAACGTTTTGGAATAGTTTACACACATGAAATCTGTACCTTCCTTACAAATGTTTAAGAAAAGCCTGAGACAACTTCTGTTTTTGAACTATACATAATCCATCTACCAGTGAACATTATTGATGCACTTATGCATGTATTTTTCTCTTGTAATATATATGCTCTCTTTCCTTTGCTTTGCTTTTTTACTTTGTAGTTTTACTCATTTTACTTGCATAAGAGGTCCCACCAATGGTGATTAAACCTTGGGACCTCCTTCTGTATATGCAGAACTATGTATAATTCCTAACGTACGTAAAAAACTTGAATTGAAAAGAAAAATGAAAAAGAATAAAAAAGGCGCAGTATCTTTCTGTAACCTGCTCCCAGCAGAATGCAGTCACTGCAGCTGGTAACCGGACCCATGACCTACTGCTCAGCAGCGCAACGCCGTAGCCAATGAGCCACAGTGATGGGTACGATATGTATTACCATAATTATCTGGATATACTCACCCTCAGAACGAAGTGACAGGGCATCTTCTCCCCCTGATTCGTCCGTGTCGTCCCTATTCTCCTTCTTGTCCTTCTTGCTGCCGATGAAGGTCTTCAGGTGCTTGCGTGCTTTGTGCAGAGGACCCTTCATCTCTTCCTTCACCAAGCCGAGATTGCTGTCCTCTTGAACATTATTTTGCTGGCTAGACCCGGATGGGCTCTGAGAAAGAATGGCGACACCAAAATTAGAGGTATGGTTTCTCTGATGCAAGCTTCTGTGATAACTGCTACACAAAGTGCAGCACTTTTCCTAATGCAGGGAGAGAATTCTTCATTGTAAAGAAAAAATGCTGTAAAAGCAAAGTGACCAGGCCTAAGATGGACATGTCTCCCTAGGAAAAGCATAGCCCTACTGTATTGATTACATTGTAGTACTCTGTTCAAGTTTCACAGACCCAAGCTGTGCCAAGCACATCAGAATCTTGAAAGATTTTCGATAATGTCATTCGAACTTCATCCTAAGAGCGCACACAACATAAAGTGTATTAAGACAAAATATTAAGAACACCTCTTAAAATAAATAACTCTCAAAGGCTTATATTTCTCTCATCATCAAAATTATTTTTTTTTAATATCAGTTTAACCCAGTCATCCTCTCAGAA
Source organism: Dermacentor andersoni (assembly GCF_023375885.2). Classification (NCBI taxonomy): domain Eukaryota; kingdom Metazoa; phylum Arthropoda; class Arachnida; order Ixodida; family Ixodidae; genus Dermacentor; species Dermacentor andersoni. The sequence goes on from NC_092815.1 coordinate 27,570,453, forward strand.
ATGATTGAATTTTGACGGTTTTTGGGGCTGTAGTCAGGCCAAGCATGCAGGTACCAGCAAGGACTATGGTGCAGTGTAAATTAGAGCATTGCAGTGGTATCTCAAGACAACATTCAAAGTATAAAAAGCAGGCACTGTAGATTCCCACAATCTCATGCACAGGATGCATTATGGGGTTTAATGTGCCAAAACCGCAATTTGATTATGAGGCACGCCATAGTGGGGGAATTCCGAATTAATTTTGACCACCAGGGGATCTTTAACATGCCCCCAATGCATGGGACATGGGCATTTTTGCATTTTGTCCCCATCGAAATGCGGCTACCGTGGCCGGGATTTGATTCCAGAACCTTGTCCTTAGCAGGGCAACACCATAGCGGCTAAGCCACCGCACCGGGTAGCCGCTACATTACCCAAGAAAGTTTCCGAAGATGCTCTATTAACAAAAAAAAAGCACGTTCTTAAAGGAATAGTGGAACTGTGGGATAACAGCCTACATTACTGAGTGTACAGCAACAAAATGGTGCTTGGCAGCTTTCTGTGAATTACATGGGGTAAATTATCTGTGACTGGCCCTATGCTCAACTTTTTCTAGAACTTTCTCAAGAAAGTTGCCAAGAAGTGATAAGAAATTTGGCATTGGTGGCCCCTTTACCCTTTTCTTCTGTTGTTCAGGAACTTCCTTGTTGAACGAGTTGTCCGGAGTTATTTCTGAAAGGCATTTTCTCACGGGTACCTGAAATAGAAGAGCAGCCCATCACGATACCGAACTACCACTTTTTCTGCAGAAGAATGTCACGATAATAGCACAGCCACAAATATTTGTTGTGTGTACCACATGAGCACAACCGATTGTTCACTACGCTATTTCGGCAGTCACGTGCATCCTTCAGAGCCCAACGCATTGACAAGTCACTGCACTCAACCTTCTGCATATGTCACCAGTAGCACAACATGAGTTATGGAAATGTTGTGGACTATTCACACAGCGAGAGACCTGCATTGCTGAGCCATCACAACAGACAACTGGCTGAGCCAAGAGGGGCACTGTCCACTGAAAGGCCACCTGACAAGGTCACCTAAAACAGCTTAGGTAACTACAATATTGAAAATCAAGACACATTATGCAGCCCTCATACGATATCCCTCATACGATATCCCTCATACGATAGCCCTCATATGATATACCAAATGACTTTCCTTTTCTTTTGTATTTAACAAACCTTCTTGTCTGCTTCAGTATTGAGTATGTGAGGAAGATTCTCCACATTATTTGCATGGAGCTGATAAAATACCTTGAGTAAGCTGGTAAGCACTTAATTCGTTCTGCATACCCAATGCGAGAGTGTGTCAAGTGGAAATGCCCACCTTTTCCTTGCCCTTCAGTGGGAGGTTGCTGGCCTCACTTGTGCTCAGCTTGTGGATCAGGTTCTTCTTCTCCCTGAAGGTGCCTTCCCCACGCATCATCACAGAGCCTTCAGCTCCGGGAGATAGCGGTGGCGAGGCCAAGCCGTTGCCACCACCTTCTGATGCCACACTCTCGTTTTCAGAATCTTCGTGTGTACTCCTGGGCATCACGGAGCATGTCCAAAGCACACGGTTATAACGAATGTCTACTAAATGTTCACACCCCCACACTATGTTCATGACTCATGACCACATGCAGACAAAGGACATTTAGAGAAACGGAAGACATAGATCTATGCATCATAAATTCAATGAAAAGAAAACATTCACCAAGTTTGATTTCCACACCTTGATTTGTCATGTAATAACCATAGTTTACAGTTAAAAGTGAAAATCCCATTTTTGTTCTCTAAACTTATTGTTCAGTAAAACTGGCATTTTGAAGCTAACTGCTTTGGAGATGTCAATTCCAGGCCACTTATTTCATGCACCAGTAAATGTCATGCAGTTCAATCAACCTTGCAAACAATATTCTCAGCCAGGCGCTCAATCACTCTAAGATAACTCAGACTAAGAGCCACAATCATCTATACCCATTAAAACTTGCAAGCGCGCATGGCGACAGGGTCATGTTCTTGTTAAATTTTTTTTATCTTCTCCCTCTTTCTTTTTGTGGAGGGATAGGTCACATCCAAAGTGTCATGCACATCAAAAGAAAAGCGGGACGCACTCTTCTGAGTCGATGGAACGACGCAGCAGTTGTTCGACACCTGCAATGCCATTGGGAAGCAGGGCCTCCTTCTGTCCTCGGAAGGCTGAGACACGGCGCTGCTGCTGACTGTTCGCCAGCCTGAATTCCAAGAAGAGGGCATTCAATCTCACACCTTCTATACATTCGAGTTAGAACACTGACAGAAGATACATGGATTGCATAGACTACTATAGTTATTTGATTATAATGCCATCAAGATTATAACGCGAGGGTGCAGTCGAGGAATCCAAAAAAGAAAAAGCACACATATTAATATAATACGATACGCAGTAGCCAATATATTAGTCAGACTCAGCATTATAATAAAATGAATTTACCAGGAAAAAGAAAATATCTTTACTCTGCAAATAACCAAGCAAGCTTGTGAATACAGTGCTATATTCACATGTTTGCGTGCGACCACGTCCATCTGTATTTTAGCCATTGTAGTGCTGTCACTGTGGACAGGAAAAAGTATGGTCAGTAACTACACCAAATTTGCATTTCCTGGGAACTTAACAGAAGTCAACCGCTTTCTGCCAGCCAGATGACCAGTGGTTTCTTCGTAAATTTCATTGTCTGGTACTTCCCTCACTTCGTTGTGGCCCTCATCGGCACAGATAACAAGGCTGGAGCTAGATGATTCTGAGCAACAAAAATTCATAACAGAAGACAACAAAGTTGCCCAAGACCAGGTCGCTATTAATCAGATTACGCAAGGAAATTCAGATACATAGGAAACATGTGGCGTAGTATATGCAAATGCGCATGCTTGCCAGCCTCAGCTTAGCTTGTCGTTATGGCTTGGCCAAAAAATACTTTGTTTCAAGGATAAGGATAAGAAATTTTTGGGGAAAGAAACGTCACTTCATATTAGGATAGACATGGCTAATGTCCACACAGCTTAAGAAACAACAAATGGTTCTAGATAAAGAGAAAAATATGTGGCTACCAGTCATCTATCCTAGTACAGTCGAACCCAAATACATCGAACCCACATATAACGAATTAATGTGCATATCGAACAGTTGCAAGATACCCCCCAAAATTTATGTATAAAATCTTTATTTTACGAAAGGGAAAAATTGTCATCCACCCGAATGTAGCCCAAAGCTACGAAGGAAGCCCACACGGGTTTCTCAGAAAGAAAGCCTCGCAGTTGAATAAAAATTCATCCTCGTCCGGGATTCAAACCCGGGACCAACGGTTTTCCAGGGCAGTCACTCTACCATCCAAGCTAACCAGAACATTAGCAGACCGCAGCACAAGGGCAAATTAATTGACAACTCTAAGCACAGGGACACAGAGTATGGCAAATCAGTTCTGCGTAATCCCGCAAGGTGGAGTAAGTATCATGAAAGGGAAAAATTGTCGTCCACCTGAATTTAGCACAAAGCTACAAAGGAAGCCCATATGGGCTTCTCAGAAAGAAAGCCTTGCAGTTGAAGAAAAATTTGTCCTAGTCTGGGATTCGAAACTGGGACCAACGCCGGGACGGGTGGATGACAATACCAGGACGGACCAATACCGGAACGGGTGAATGACAATTTTTTTCCTGTCATGATACTTACTCCACCTTGTGGGATTCCACAGAACTGATTTGTTATCTTATTTTATATACTGAATATACTGAATTACCTAAATATTGAACTTTTTTTTTTCCTCTCAGATTCAATATATCCGGGTTCGACTGCAGTTCTTTATCCTGTATGGCAGTACTACTAATCCATCCTTTCTGATTATTCCTCTTGAAATTGAGAAACAGAACTGAGCACAGGCAAGAAAAAAAAGAAAGGACGTACAGACACGTGTGCTCAAATATGAGTGTTTGTCAGACAGCCCTCGCATTCTGTCTCATCTTATCCTGTACTCCATGCTGTTCCTAGTTTTCAAGAAGCTGCCCCAAAGTGCACAGTGTCTCCATCACCTTCTCCTGAACAGGTATCCCCTGCAGGAAGCCTGGAATGCCACAATGGAGTGATGCAACTGGTAAACTCTTCGAGTGTTCCTGTATCGGCGCCAGCTTCGTTGCACCACAATGGCCGCCTCATGCTGTGCCCTCTCCAGTGCCAAGCGCCTTCTCAGCAGGTAGCCCCTCGCGTGGCACTGAGGAAAGGGGCAGGAAAAAGGCAGGAGAGTTGCCGCATTCAACTTATCCCACTTTTCTGAAAATCTTTTCAGGTAGTCCAGCTGTTTCTAAAGAGTGCCACAATAAGCAATGCTCCAAGAAAGAGGTCATCAATGATGAATGCACCAGGGATCCCTTGAACACCCATAGGCATATTTACTGGGGGGGGGACACTGTCAGAAGTGGAGGGGCAAATTATGCTATTTGGTCCCTCCCCCGCTTTTGAAAGCAGGTGCTTAGGGCTGCACGATGGCAAATTCAACAAAACAGCTGAGGCTACATTTTCTTTATGAATGCACTAGCCATGTAAGTAATGCTTTTCTTTATTACATATCCACAGTATGGGCAGCTAGGATCGTCTTTCATGCCTCACCGTGAAGAGCTGTGGCCGACAAGAAACAGGGCAGCGTGCATGAGGTGTGCCATAAATGTTGGCATTGCAGAAAAGGCTAACACTGGGCAGTTCCTGTCATAACAAACTTCATGTTGCACTTCTCGCATAATGTACAGTTTGTTGAGACTGCCTAATCATGTTTGAAAACACAAAATTAGCTTGCTGTATTCAACCTCATGACGAGGGGGAAGGGGAGGTTCAGATAAAGTGTTATAATTAGTCACGACCAAAGATGGCGTGCTTTACGGCATGAAATTTCAGAATGATCAAATACTGGTACTATTGAATATATGTACATAAATATTCAATAGTTTCAGTATTTCATCATCCTACCATTTCATGCCATATATATTTATTAGTTCCAGTATTTGATCATCCAACAATTTCATGCCATAAGAATACCATCAAAGTACAATTTTTTGGACTCCCTAGGGGCCGTGAAAATGTCCGAAAAGTCGGACAGCCCCCCAAAAATACGTATGCATGCCTTTTACTGCCCCCAAGGGCTCAAATCGTCACGGGCACATCCGAAATAGCTCTGAAGGCCTGCCAGTACAATTATTAGGCGTATTGGTGCTCCTACTAGGACAGGAGACAGCGGGTGCACACGTGTATAATTAAGGAATACAGACCAAGCCCAGTAACAATTGCCCCTTCCCACTCTTGGTATGCTTACCCCGCAATACTTCGCATATGCTTCATGGCGTAATACTGCTGTATTGAGGCGAAGCTGACTTTTGGAAACCGGTATTATGCAACTCATCGTGCTTTCCGATCTTCAAAGGCATTAGCGAGGATCACAAAGGCAGAGTCGCCCTAGCTAACAGCGGCTAATTTTTTCAAAGAGAAACACAGCACCGGACAGCAAGACGCTTTGTTGGCGAACGTCGCAGCAGGTAGACCTAGCCTTGCCACGGTGGTGGCTATGGCTGCCGGCGCATATGCGTGTGAGAAAGCACCTGTTTAAGGCGGCGAGATAATTAAAATGGCAGCAGTGGTGGCTTCTAAACACCGTTTCGGATCTGCAGTCGTGTAAAAAATTAAGGAAATTCAGATGGCGAAGGATTTTTGCATCCAAATCCACAAGGCATCCAAATTACTGGGAATGACCAAAAGACCGGTTGCTGACTTGTGTGCGTGTTTGCACGCACGCACAATAGTTTCAGTATTTCATCATCCAACAATTTCTATGCTGTAAGGCATGCCATCGTTGGCTGCGGCTGATTATAATAATTTATCCGGCGCACCGCCCCCCCCTCCCATCATCAAACTACATATATATGTTGAGAGGCTGTTGAATTTCATTGTAATCACCACTTATCCCAGATAGGTTGGCGAAAATGACCTTCGGGAATGGCAACAGTTGGGCAAGTTGGCGACCAATCATTTTGGCCGTGGTCCTGTGCTGTCTTTCTGCTTTCTTGTGTCATGTATTTGCTTTTTTTGCATCAAACATTAAAGGCACTGACAACTGCCCAGAATGCTTTGTGAGATGTTGATGGAAATGAAATGATCATGATTTATAGTGACAGAATACAGCATGCTGTTCGCGATTTAAGAATGAATTATAATTGTAAATTGGCAAAGATAGTCTCAAAAACCAGTAAGTGGCGAGACCTGGCAGTGAGATCTTGGTACTTCTGATGTATTCTAGGAGATTACTGTACATAAATCAACTGTTATTAAGCACATCATAATTATTGCTTAAAATTGCAGTTACTATATTATCAGACACTCGCACATTTTTCTATGCTTCGGAAATCAAAAACACAGGCGCGGCTACAGAAACACGCTGAACTCCGTTTGACGTGTAAAGGGGTCATTTCGTTTTCAATGCAATTGGTTCCGTTTTGACTGGTTAAATACCGAAGCAGTTGGACAAGTAACCATGAAAACATGTAGCTATTATCGCTGAAATCATTTAACAATTTGGAAAACATGAATAATAGGGACATATATTTGATAAACAAAATCATACTTTGTTACAGCACGGCCACACTTGTCTGCCTCCCACTAATGCCAGCGTATACAGTCGCCGACTGATTTTCCGGACTCCAAAAATTCGGACATGCTTGATTATTCGGTCAGCTTTGCGGCACCGCCATTTTCCCCATAGACCATAATGTATAACAACTGCCGAAAGTTCGGGCACCTTGCAACCTCTCGTCTGATTTTTCAGACACTCTGAGCCAACTCGATCGAGAGCACCATGCACCGACTCTGACCGGTGCATGGTTCGACTTGCTGAACGCCATTTTTGTTTTGAACGGAGCCTCCTTGCTGCCCCACGAAGTGGCGCAACTGGAAATTCCCGCTCATCATCATCGTTTCTGCCTGGTTCGATAGAGTGACTCTGCAGCGGTTCCTGTTTCAGCTTAGTAAGCCATGTCAAGACAATCCAGCAGCTGATTTGTTTGCCAGCTGATTTGTTGCCACGTTTTTTGTTTGTGCGACTGGTGTCGCCACTGTGGTGTTTGCTTTGAGTGCCATGTTAAGGTTTCGGTGATCCAACGCGGCATACGGAAACATCGCGTCAAGTGTCTAATAGCGCCGACAGTGCCCGCGCAGACTGCGCTGGGGAATGCGGGCAAGTGGGTGTCGGGAGGCCTAAGATTTGTCGCCTTCCGATGTGCTCCCTACTGACGTGGAAAATGTTCTGCTGAGACCTGCACAGTGGTTGCATTGAGACTCCGGACACCGTCTCATTTGACAGTTTCACAGGTGCTGACACTGCTGTACTGACATGCGCAGAACTCGATGACACCGAGATCATTCGTCAGGTTTCTGCTGCACCGCCGGACGATGACTGCGAGTCGGAAGATGACGCACCATGTGCTACGCTGCTGTCGCATGCGGAACATCTACAAGCAGTTACTGTGCTTTCAGCCGCCTATAGTGACCGTACGACCCTCTCCGAGATTCAGGCTTACCTGATCGCGCCTAAACAGAACAGCGTGCAACGGCGCATTCACGATTTCTTCAAGCGTACTGCCGAGCCTGAATAAGTGCGTGGAAATAAAGGATTTCATTTTTTTTTTTCTTAATCTGCTTTTTCGGACACCTGTTTATTCGGACATTTCTGCAGTCCCCGTGAGGTCCGAATAAACGGTTGGCGACTGTAATCGCTATCGTGCTGACCTATCACCGTTTCCAGCATGCTTCCAGTGAACGACTATATTCTCACAGCAGATCGAAAAATTCCAATAAAAAAATTTTCCACAACATTTTCCACATTAGTACTTCATCATTTGACACTCTGACCAGTAAGCTTTTCATTGCACTAAAAAATATCGGTACCATGAAAATTGGGTGTCAGTCCCTTTAACAAAAAAAAAAATTTTAAAAATGTTGAATGTGCAAAGCCATCACAACACAGCCTTGAATTTTTTTCTATCGACATGTGACACTTCTGACGTCTGTCCATTTTACTTTGGGACTGTTTAAACATAAGAGTTACACTAGCACATGTTCCCTGGCAGAAGCAAAAGTGGAGATTTCCTATTATGAGGAAATGGGGGCCACTTTATTGGTGGGATATACCGAAAGGTTGAACAGTGTAGGTTACTTATGTGCTTCGAAAATATTTACTAAACACCTGCTTTTTCCCCAACTTTTATACGCCACACAAGACATTTAGTTGTTTTTCCTGATTTCCTAGCATAACATAACAGCATAACATAAAAAAGCAAGCAAAAATCTTCGTGCCCTTTTGCTTAACATTACTCGTTTTTACATTCTTCTCTTTTAATACGGTGCCTCTCAAAAGAAAAATCTGCCAGTTTATACAACATAATGTTGACCCTAATTGCTGGCGTGACCAAAGCCATTGAAAAATACCTGTAGCCTGACGACCGCAGAACGCAGCATACGGAAATGCCTGCGCTGCAGCCAGGCTCTGATGTAGCGCTGCACTGTGATAATGCGCTGAAGAATCTGGAGATGCAGCAGCTCATCAAGCTTCAATTTCTCGCTCTCACGCAGGAACACCTGCATCAACATCCAGAGTGCATGCAGCAACATCAGAAAGAGACAACACAGGGAAAGTTCCAAGCACAGTGTCACAAAGCTTAACCTCAGGAGCACTTATCTTTCATTACTGATTTATTTATTTAAGACAATATTGAAATTGCCTTAGGGGACATGGCTAAAGGCAAAATACATGGGAACTGAGGAACTGTTTGGCTCAGCATCCACTGCATCAAATTTTTTTAGGTTAGTTGGATTTGCAAGAAAACTGAGTTACTAACAGTAGGGAGTACGTTATTGCTTTAGACTATCAATATTTCTACAGAAATTGTTAAAAATTATAATATTTAAGAAAACAAGCATTACACTTACAACTCTAACTAAAAAACAGAAAACTATACCACAGTTCTGTTCTGCAACTACTGACACATTTAAAGCGGACAAAACTGATTTATTATACAGCCCTCTGAAATATACCACTAATTTGCGAGGAGCACTTTCACAAAACTCTCACAAACATAGTAACATTTTTACACATGTTACAAGCCTCATCCATCAAATTTGTCCACATTATATGCTTTAAGAGATGCAGTTTACAGAACTGCAATATCTCTTGAACCAAACACATTTCATTCAAATCAATTCAGCAGCTGTGATCTGTGTAGTACAGTTAAACCTCGATATAACGAAGCACTTAACCTTTCATAACCTCTTGTCCATAGAACACAATGTGATTAGAACCTAAATATAACAAAGTGTGTTTGTATGCGATTTCAATATAACGAAATTTCGCTTCCGCAGCAAAGGAATGCCGAGACAATAAACGAAAATTTTCGCAGCCGCAGGTGGTGAAATGATTGAATTACAAGCGGCTGCTTGCAAATGTACCTCTCAAACTGCACAAAGTGCGAAAAGAGCGACCACCTAAGTAAAACTGCATCATGTTCCGTATCAAGTCAAAGTGCGATAAGATCCTATCGCGTCCCGCGCACTTTGTGGTGCTTTAGATGCGAGTGAAAGTGTGAAGGGTGAGAAAGAAAGATGGTGGCTTCACGCAGAAGTCCCACCACCCCGCGCAAGCATATGGAAACAGGGGGATGAGAGCGAGCTTACGGTAATGCGATCAAGCACCCGCAAGGGGCAGGGGCGGAGGTGAGTAAGTTGACGCACGTTGTGATTTCTGGCACATGTCTTGACCATGGCTGCGCATGGCTGTAAGCACGGCTGAGCATATATGTAACCATGCAGCCTGTTTTAGTGGTAATCTGCAGCATGTGCAAAGAGTGGGCTTGCCGAGATGGCGTGGCATCATGTAAGCTGTCTTCCCACGCCTTTACTATTGAAGGTGGCGCAATCTCGAGTTTCGGTGACTCGTTGGAGCAAAAGGCATTCGCTACCCATTGCCGGCACTTTTCATGATAGCATCGTCTCAGTGCGGGTGATGCTATCAGCCACTGGGGCGGAGTGCATTCAAAGGCGTGGCTGGCTTTGCTTAATTTGTACCGCTATGTAAAGATATCGTTGACATGGCATGAAACCATATTATTTATAGCTGACTCTTGAACTCATCAAAATAAATTGTTTTATCATTCAAATTTGTTTTTGTTTTTTTTGTTACAGAATAATTAGGAAATTTCTGTGGCCCCTTTTCGCGTAAGAAAATTTGATTGGCGACTTTACTTATTTGCATAAAAGATCAAATTTCATTACAATGAAATTTCGATATAACAAAGCAACTTTCTGATTTTACCTACTTCATTATGTCGAGGTTTAACAATTTCTGTGTTTCACATGTACTACTACACAGTGAAATCTCATTGCTATGAACCCCGCATTAACGAATTTATCAAATTTACGAATATGTTAAGATCCCCGCCAGACTGCCTATATTTTCAATGTAAAAATATTTCAGAACTACAAATTTCAATACAGCGCATATTTCAGAATAACGCACATAGTTTATTTTCCCCTTTATAACTGAGGAACATCAGTGTTACGAATTTGGCTAAAAGTAACAGCGCCACAACTCTCACGTGAAACAGAAACCGCAAGTGCAGTAGCTGTCATCATCATGTCGCAGTAGCTGTCACAGTAGCTATCATCATCACCATGTCATTTGCCAACTGCTTCACCACAAACTTTATCGAGAACTTCACTACAAAGGTTTGGCGTTGTTCAACTTTGGGACTGTTTAAACATAAGAGTTACACTAGCACATGTTCCCTGGCAGAAGCAGGTGTCCGCACGTTGTTCGCGCGCGATAAAAACGATGAATGCAGTTAGCAACAGCGCCAAGAAGAAGCAAAAGCAGGTTTCATTACAGGACAAATGGACTTATTGCAAGAAATCGATACAAGGAAAAAGCAAATCTATGTGCACGGACAGTGTGGCATTGCCCCATCGACCGTCACGACCATTTTGAAAGACCGAGACAAGATTGTCAAGCTTCATCGGGAATCGCTTGCTCCTACGAGAAAACGGCTGCGACTGGGAAACTTTCAAAATGTGGACCAAGCTGTTCTCATGTGGTTCAAAGATGCCAGACTGCAAAACGTTCCCGTGTCTGGCCCAATGATACAAGAAAAAGCCTGCTAATTCGCCAATGCACTTGAAATAACTGGGTTTGACGCCAGTGCGGGCTAGCTTTTTAGTTTCCGCCAAAGGAACAGAATAACTTGCAGGTAGTCTCGGGCGAGGAAAAGGCTGCTGACAGAGAAGGCGTGGATTCCTGGTGCAATGATTGTTTTCTAGAGGTGGCTGAATCGTACTCTGAAGACAATATTTTCAATGTGGATGAGACCACATGATTTATCAGCCCCTGCCACACTGGACAATGCAGGGCAGCAGTGCAAAAGAGGGAAGAAGTCGCATCTTCGCGTGACAATCCTGCTCTGCTGCAATGCAACAGGCACGAAGAAAATTAAACTGCTCGACATCGGCAAGCACGCGAAGCCTCGCTGCATGAAAAACGTCATGTTGTTACTGTACGACTACCGCGCCAACAAACGAGCCTGGATAACCAGAGAACTCTTTTCTGAGTGGCTCATCAAACTCGACGACCAAATGAGGAGGCATCACCAAAAAATTCTACTGGTTGTCGACAACTGCTCTGCTCACATTGTGAATGTTCGCTTTACGCACGTTCACTTGGAGTTTCTGCCGCCAAACAACATGTTCTTGCTGCAACCCCTAGACCAGAGCGTTATAAAGAGTGTGAAAGCAGAATTTCATAAGCGCCTTGTGCAGCGGTTGATTATCAACCTCCGCCTAAAGCAGCCAACTGCAATCAATATTCGTCAGGCAGTGGAAATGCTCACAGGAGCTCGGTGGCGTTCACCATTAGCAACTGCTGGTGAAAAGCAGAGCTTGTCAAAGTGCCTGTGCAGCTTGAAGATGACCTGGAGGTGACCGACAACAATCCAGGAGACCTGTGGACCGAGGTTGCGGAACTGCTGCCCATCGTCTCTTCCTTCGACGACTACGTGGAGAGCGCAGCACTAACGGCAGCGGACCTGACAACCTTAGAGATTGTTCACTGGGTTCACGACGTCTCCAGCGACAATGATTACTCGAAGGAAGACGACCGTGGGTCACCGAACACAGAAGATGAGATCGTGTCGAACACTGATGTTTTAGTGCACATGAACAAAGTCTGCATTTTTATCGCTCGGTGCAATGATGTACCCGATGAGGTATTGCACAAAGTGGAAGATGTAGACGCATTCCTAATCGGCGTGCGTGCTGCATGCGCCAGATCACTGATTTCTTCAAATAAAGCAGCTTTGAAGTGAGTGAAACATTTTTATTCAAGAGTATGCTTGTCTGCGTCTACTGCCAAGGTACGTCATTTTCATTCCTAGAATTGTCCACTGGCTTATAACTGCAAGTTTTTCATTACAACAATATTTCAAAATGACGAAGATTTTCGGCAGTCCTGCGTGATTCGTTATATTGAGATTTGACTGTATACAGCCTACCCTCATTAACTTGAACTCTGATATCTTGAAATATTGGTTAAGCCCAAATTTTTTCCCCCATTATTTTAACCCTCAAGTTTTTCAGTTTGGTGCCAGACTCCCTACATCTCCAAATGTCAACTTTGAAAATAACAGGAGCAAGGCAATGGGGTAGCGTCGGCACTGTCATCTGCGCTCTCTCTTTATGCAGCGGCAGCTCATTAGCCAAGCCAGACACCACACTGAGCCGTGCTCCCCACCTATATTTCTCTCTTCTATTTATCAATTCTCGCATGCACTTGCTCGGTTGCTCACTGCCACCTTGTTGTGGCGTCACATGGCAGCTATGAACAGGGACTCAGCATTTTTATTGTGATAGCAATTGATATGGACACTTGAAGCGAATTTTTGCTGTTACCGTCGCCGTGTGGGGTCCGCACATACTCTTTGGGTATATGCATGCTATATGCCTATCAATGACATATATACGGGTTATATTGCTACACTATTCAATCACTACAGTCGCTCATAACAGGTCTTGCATTCTTGACTATATTATTCCTCAAAATTTTGAGAATAGCGGCCCATAAACAAATGTAACGAAACATTCACAGTGCACACCTTTTCTCTTAAACCTTCTCAGACTATTAAATAATAAAAGTGCAAAACAATATCAGTGTTCAAACCTGAAAGTGGTGTAATTTTACTGGCACAGCTCTTTTAGTGGGCAGCATAGTGCCACCTGTGCCATGTCACTACGGGCCTTACACGACGTGTTAAAGATTTTAAGGGTGCCAGAAATTTTGGTGCACCCGCATGTCATATCCGCGTCAGTCAGACCTGCGTATAGCTAAAATGCTGTCAGAGGCGTTCAAGCACAATGCAAAACCTTGCTATCGCAGTCAGTGCTTTGCCCATCGGGTGAAACTCCCTATTTTATTTTTTTTTCCTGCCATTGACACATCAAAACAGTCACAGTGTATTAATCGTGACCTTTGGCAAGATAATTGGCACTGTTTCAGCAGGCTCAATCAGCCCACGGGCTGGGGTAAAAAGAAGCCAGCATGCTAGCCCACAACATTTTAGTGAAATTGCAACTTGATAAGGACGCTCGCTTCATGTCTGCACGACCAACGAGGCGCAAATGCCGCGTCATTTTTTTTTTGCTTTTCCAAAATTTCAGTTTTCTAAGTTAAACTGTCCAGAATTCATTACGATGCATTGACTCTGTGCCAGACATGCTGTGTCATACATGCCAGTAATGCCATTGCCCACAGACATTGCTGTCTCTGGTGCCAATGCATGTAAAAATGACTGAAAATATTACTATCAGCATTTTTGAAAAGCTCCATGTGGTCTAAGTGCAGCCAGAGGGCTTCTATTTTCATGATTTTGCTTATCTCAAAATTTTTCCCGGTTTTCACAGCTTCGAGTTAACAGGGATTTACTTTATACATGTGTCTATGCAGGATACGACACCACTGCTTCGAGTGTGGGTGAAGTGTCCCCAGAGTTTCTGTCGCATTAAAAATGTTGACAAAAGACCCTTGCCTTGGTCTTCCCCATCTGATAGTTGTTGCGATCAAGGTTGATACGAAGCAGGAAGTCTCGGATGTCACTTCTGGAACTGATGAGCCCACGTGGCAGCAGCACCCTGTAGCGCTGGATGAACTCCTGCTCAAGAAGTGAAACAGGCACACAGCCACCAATAAGCCTGCCCACCACAGAAAGGAAAGGTTAAAGTATATTACACTCTTTACAGGAAATGCTTCTACCTCGAACGGCAGGCGAACACTGTAGCCAGACTGCCGTATCCTAACTGTCTCCAACATTCCTGTGTACCTCAGCTGCTGAAGGATGACACCCTCGTTAAAGGAGCATGGCACCTGAAGAGAATGCAAGAAACATCAGTCTGCAATGAGTACCTTGTACTTTTAGTTGACATTAGATCCTACAAGAACATGTGAGAGAAAAACATCTGACAAAAAAAAGAAAGTAAGCACTTCAATGTTTCCAAGTTCAAGCACCAGCAATATGAACCTAGTATTTCTTGAATGAGTGGCTTATTTTACCAAGTATGGAAGATTCTGAGTGATGGCTGCATTGACAATTGAATTAATAAATGGGTAGCAAAGAAAGACGGCTTTGCTCACAAAAGCCTTCACAAGCTCTCACTCTTGGAGACACCTGGCTAAAAGATAATGCCACTAAAAAATAGAACAGTGAAACTCTTCCTCCTTAAGTGTGACTGGGTGTCAGCCTGAAATTACCACATTTATTCAATTAAAAGGCAGTCACAATTATAAGGCAAATGCATAGTTGGGGGACCCCCCAAGTTAAGTAACTTAAGTACGTACACCAATATAAGGCAATATAAAGTAGCTGACAGAGTATTCAAATTTGGCGAGGATTGCCCAAAACACCAATCAGAACTAACCCTCCTCCCCTTCATTCTTAGGAGATAACAAAACTGGATTGGTGAAAACATTCCCTTGAGGTGTGACCTTACGGCAGCACATGCCGCATTGCTATGAAGACACACCATAATGTGAAATTCATGACACCTCGAGGTGAAATTCACATATAACCTGCACCTCCCACTTTCACCATAAATTTCCTTAAAATTTTCGGTGCAGGTTATATGTGCAGAAATGAGGGACTACGTCCCCTGCCAAGGTTTAGGAGCTGCTATGATTTGTACTGCCATCTAAAACCTGCATCACCGGATATGTGGCACTGCTGGCACCATACTGAAACACTAACTGAATTTATCAACCTCGTATATAAAGCCGGGGGCTACTTCGATGCTATGGATTCTGGAAAAAAACCTAGCCTTATATTCGAATGAATATGGCAATGCTTAAAGCAGAAAGAAAGATCGTCTTCCACAGCATATTTCAAATGATATGAAATTTTGACGTTCAACAGAGATCAGCCACACAGACAATCACACAGACAATCAGCCGTGGCTAGTACGTGGATCACGGTAGAGATTAGCAAAGATTCATTGAGAAAGCACATGGCAGCTTCATTTTTAATGCTATATATATATTAGGAGTGTCAAACTGGAAAAAGTGTGTTTGTGTGTGCGCGCACCTGTGTGTGTGTAGGGGGGGAGCCAATCACATGGTAGAGGTAGAGAGGGGATGGGAGAGCTTAGAAAAGTATGTGTGTGTGCCTGCGTCACTATATATATATATATATATATATATACTGGCTAACACTCCCGGGGTTCTACTAGGACACATCAGTGGATGGGGAAACAGCGCCGCGGTAGCTCAATTGGTAGAGCATCGCACGCGAAATGCGAAGGTTGTGGGTTCGGTTCCCACCTGCGGCAAGTTGTTTTTTCATCCACTTTAATTTCCATTAAACAGGTGGAGACATCAAAATTTTCGTTCATGCGTTTGTTGATTCAAAACGTTGCGTCATGCTTCAGGGAGCACGATACACACAGCGAGATTCATACATATCCGATAAATAATTTAATAATAGCATTATTATACCGAGCGATTTCGGTTTCGGTTTCTGGGCTCCGGGGGATGCTATGACATCACAGAGGAGGAAACACAACATGGCTTGGTCACGTGGGCCACAAAAAATAGTGACGTAAAACTATGCTGCGTCGTCTGCTCGCGCGTACGCGTGCTCTCCCAGCAGAGGTAAACATTGGCGATTCGAAGTGCATGTCGCGATTATTATAATTATTGCGAAGAGCGACAACAACGGTAAGAAAATATTGTGGCTTGTGAGAGTCGGTGATTCATTCCGAAGCGCCGTAAGCTTTAGCTTTGAAGTGAACCGGAAAAGGCCTAGCGACGATATCGGCGGCGCCGAACGATCAGAGGTGGTGAGTCTGCCGTTGGTGCCAGAGTGACCATTCCTCGGTCGCTGATTGGCCGCTTCGCTGTACGGCTGCCACACAAATAGGTCCCGGGCCCGTCCTCTCTACGGCAAGGAAATCTCGATGTTCGCGAGCAAACCGCCGTCGCACGGGGGCCCGCGAATGGCAAACGGCGTGCGGCGAGTCTCCGTGCCGGTAACGGGGACAGGCCCTCACATTGAGAAAGGCCAAGCGAACGAGAGACCGCTCCAAGCTGCCGAACTATGCGACTATGCGAGGAGAGAAGCGGACAACACGAACGCCGCATATCCTGGTCCCTTTCGGAGTCGGCCGGCTTGTGTTACACGCAGTTTGCCGTTCGCGGGCCGCTGTGCGGCGTTTGTATTGTCCACTTCTCTCCTCTTGTGTCCGTGTCTGCACGCCTTAACTCTTCTTTGCATTAAGAAAGGATTTCTATATGCCTGTAGCTCGGTCATAGTGGAGGCTATGCTCAGTCGCTCGGCTCAGCAGGCTTCGTAATCGGCATTTCATCGCTACTCATTATACGTCACGTTTTTGTGCTAGTGTGCTATGACGTCAATATTTTCGTTCCTCCTCTGTGACGTCATAACTGCCATGCTAGCGATGGGTCTCGACCTCGAGAAGGAGTTTTTAATGACTTTTTGGAGCTGAAATAAAATTATTTTAAAATGTTTGCAGCGTCCAATACCTCGTTCTGGGTGTCCTTGCATACGGAAGCAGCCTACAACATGCATTTTATAGCCTCAAAATTTGGTGTCCCAACCCCTTTAATTTATCGTTTCATTATTTCATTTATTAAGCACAAGTAATTTCCCCTATGTTGTCCTTGGTGCCAGTGTTCCAGTGTTTGTTGGCCTCTTATGATATGACTATATATATATATATATATATATATATATATATATATATATATACATATGGCGTAGCTGACAGTGGTCTGCTCCGGACCACCATCAGTTGCACTTCGCTCCTCGAAGGGGCAGGACGTGTGTCGAGTGAGCTACGTACTGAACAACACTTTGCAATGTAGTGAACGCTGTTGAAATCATGGATTCAGGACCTAAAATATATGCGCCGTAATGCCCCCAATTAATTTATCTCGTATTTACCGCTAATATGCCACTTAACTATTGTTCTTTGGGTTATAATTCTGTACCATGCTTACTTTATCTTGCTTTAGAGTATTGAAGTATATTATATTCACAATTAATTTTCCAGTGCATCAATAAAACAAGACATCTAATAGCATGCCTGTAATAAAACTAGACTGATTCGTAAATAACACCTGTCATATGTGCCTATTTCTTAATTTTACTAACAATAATCTGAAAACAATTGAATGGCAGCAATTAAAAACTAAATGAGACCAACTGTTACCACACAACAAATTTTCAACAACAAGCAATCACTTTAATAACATACTTATAAAACTCCACGTTCTTTTGAACCAGGGTGTTGAATTGAAATATTTTCAGGTTCAGTTTGGGCTCAGGTTCATTTTCAGTTAGGTTCCGGTTCAACTCCAGAGTGAAAATAATATTGGTATGAACCAGTGCGGAGGTTCCTGAACTGGTTCACTTGGATTCAAATCAGTTCGAAAAAAAAAAATGCATTTGCATGCCTCCAGTGGAAAAACATGTGATGTTTTTGGAAAAACATAGAAGTTCCCTTGGCTACTAGCTGTGTAAAACTACTGTAGGCTGCTTCTTTTGCACGGCCATTAACCTTAAAAAAATTATGACACCAATGATTTGCCATAACAGTTGTATCTCGGGTCAGAATTTGTACTTTCAGTGAGCTTCATGGTGCCCTGTGCACCTATGCCACTGCTTTATCGCGTTACCCCTTCCATAATTTTTTTTCGTTCATTGGATTCTTGAAGTTGCCCAGGCTTGTTGTTCATGATGTACAGCAGCTAGTTCTAAGAGAACTTGTAAAGTGGTAAAACTGACTGTTTGGCTATAGCTAAAACACTTTCATAGCTAAAAACAGAGCATGAAAACAAGACAGGACGAGAGAGACAACTGGGGTGATGCTTTCAACTCACAACTACACATTTCGCACGAGTTGTGCAGAATGCAGCTGTGATGGTGTGTAGAAGTGCACATTGTATGGAGGTCAGTTTTGGAGTGAACAGAGAGGTTGGAACCACTTTTCTAAATTTTTTTAAAATGTGAGCAAATGGAATCAAAGAATTTCTGATTATCTTCACAGGTAGTTTAGATGTTCAGTAAAGGTTCGTATAAACATTAATGATGAGGGTTTTTATTTTTTGTTGGCATTTCAGGGCAATGCCGAATTTCCCTCTAGTATTTTTAATATTATGGTTCCAAGTACAGGGCACTACATAACAGAGCATGCAACCTAGCACTAATTAAATAATATTAAAGTGAGCTGCTTACCTTGCCAGCATTTGACTTTAAGCAGCGGACAAAAAATGGATTTGCCTGATTAAGGGCTTCCATGAGGTGACTCAGAGACACCTGAAAAAGGGTGCACAGGAAGCATATGTGGCAATAAAGTAACGCTAATCAAAACAGAACAGGTCGCCTGAAGTGGCAGAGATTCTCAAAGCAACACATGCGCGAGTACATAATAATAGACACCTTAGTAATCACCACTCTAGATTTACAAGCTCAAAAAAAAAAATGTCACCTTAATTGTTTAGCCAATGTCATGTGCTAAGCCAATGTCATGTGCTAAGCCAATGTCATGTGCTATTGTCAACAGTATTTCTGGAATTTTGCAACTAAGCACTTTTCACTGAATTTTCACTGAATTTTACTCAAATAGCTGTCAATTGTGCTTTGCAGTTCTAAAGAGAAGTGCTGAACAAAGTTATTTTGACAGATAAAGTAATGCTAATCAAACAAAGCAGAATTAAACTGTGTAATAATCATTCACATATCATGAAAAGTCTCCATTGGGAAACAATTTCTTTAATACATGCATATGAGCACTGTGTGCCTTGAATTGAATGCAACAATCTCTTGGTAAAATTAGTATATCCTAGATGCACAGAAACTATTTTGAGAATTACAGCTCAAAGCAGTTGGTTATCCTTATGCAGCTGAATCAGTGAAGGCTGCTAAGCCACCAACCTGAAACTGAGCAGTGACTGTTGGGGGCTTTCTGCCTGTGCGTTGAGGGTGAGGATGTGTCTTTCCAACAACTGTTTTCACACTCTGCAAGTTCTTGAGCCCCTGTAAGCATCAACGCTCAAATATTACAAATAAATAAACAGCGCATCTGACATGCACCAAAGAATAACATTGAGGACTCTGTTCTGAACAAAAGAAAAGCAGTTCAGTGCCTTCACCTTGTCCACTCTGTTTCGCGACCTGGTATTCTTGTTTTTCCTGCATCAAAATGAATCAACAACAATAGTTTGTATAAGTGACATAAGTAAAACTTCGCCACAGCTGGCATGGAGAATGTCAGACAACCATGCACTCAGAGTAACAAAGACAGCTAGTTCATAATGCTGCAATTTTTTATGAGGGCATGAACACTGTTGCACGTGTGTGTCACACAGTACATCTACAGTCATCGACCGATTTTCTGGACGCCCAATTTTTCAGACATGCCCGATAATGAAGATGCCTCCGCAGCGCCACCATGATACCTCATAGAGTCAATGTATAAGAACGTCTGAAATCTTGTGTGCAAGAACCATTCAGTGTCTGATTTTCCGGACTTTTTGTCATGACCGCAGGTCCGAAACGGGATTATATGAAGCCATCACAACCGCCATTTCGATTATCTCGCCGCCTCTACAGGTGCTATTGCACGCAGATCCGATCACTCATTGAAATAATTCGTCGCTGTTAGCAATGGCACCGACTCCGCCTTTATAATCCTCGCCAATGGCTTCGAAGCTCGGATAGCACGACGCATTGCATAATGCCGGTTTCCAAAAGTCAGCTTCGCCCCAATACAGCAGTGTTTTTCGGTGAAGCATACATGAAGTGCAAATGGGGCAATGGTCAGGGAACACGGTATGTATTCCTTAATTATACACACGTGAACCTGCCGTCTCCTATCACAGTATGAGCACCGATACTCCTAAAAAGTGTACTGACAGGCCTTTAGAGCTATTTCAGACGTGGCTGTGACATTTTGAGCCCTTCTAGGCAGCAAAAGGCATGCAGTCAATTTTTCAGACTGCCCGATTTTTTGGACGTTTTCGCAGCCGCTAGGGAGTCGGAAAAATCGGACATTGACTGCATATTAAAGCATGCCAAGGTGAAAGAGAGAGAAAAAAGCCAACTTACATCATAATCTGGTTCGCTCGTTCGAGAACACTGGCTTCACTGGCACAGAGGTGTGTGTTTCCGCGGTGCACAGGGCAGGAGGTGGCTGCAAAACTGCCAGGGCAAGCGCCCGTGCCGAGAGATGTCCGCCTTGAAGAGACTTGGTTGCTGCTGCAAAGATAAATTCTATGTCCATGAACACCGTTTGCAGAACTGTAAGTGTTCTCCATCAAAAAGCAAATTGCCCTCGAACAATTGAACAAAAAACTGATAGAACTGGAATGGAAAGGAAAACCCACTTGGAATATCCATCTCCGGAGTGCCTTCCTCTGTAAGCCAAAGATGGCCTCTTGGAACTTGAGTTTGTACGTCCTGGAAGAAGATACACAAGCACAAAAAGCCTTGAACAATGATTAGCTGACTGGCAAAATGTATCTTCTATTGAGTTTACACTGATGCTGACTCAACTGCCCTCCGCTGCCAAGGACCATTAAGCGTTCATTTATCCATGAAGGAAGAAAAGAACTAGGCTGGAGCATTGTGCAACACAAATGAAGGTGAAAGAGTTGGCCTAACACATGATCATGTCACAGTAAGCTTTAGCGTCTTCTACCGAAGCACTCAGCGCATGCTCTCCCAAAAGGACGAGTGCAGCAGCAACAAGCAGCTGCCATGCTCACATGTTGCAACGAAGACGATTAATGTGCAGGTTGAAATAAATGACCGAAGTTACATAAGCACACTGGGAGAAAACATGCACTGGGCAGGTGGCAAAGAACCCAAGTAAGTGTGTGTCAGCTAACCCGGCAGGGAATCAAGCCCTCTGGGCCAAGTATGCCGAGCAGGGTCCTGTGTAGTGCCAACTTTTTGAGAGAGAAGAAGCAAAGGGGCTGCTTCACGAAGAGTTGGCTCAGGAAGGCTGGCTGCTTGACGTAATGCTCCCGCCTAGTTTATTTCCTTCCTCTATGCATCTATCTAGACAAACAGAACCGGCTGCTACAGGCCACATTCCTACACGCATAGAGGCACCGTCAGAGCAGTGAAAACAGTGTGTCCACGCTACAGGCAGTACAATCGAACCCACCTATAACAATATTCAATTGCCACAAAAATTCCATTGTTATAACCGATAATTGTTATGACCAGGTTGCACAAAAAGAATTCGAAACGGGTGATGGCGTAGCTGTTCCAAGAAAACTATAATGGCCGGGAGGCCAGTTCTCCTCCCCACTGCTTTCCTCCATCCGTCTTCTGATTGTGTTGACTTGTTTAACTGTTTAACTATGCTCCCTGCACGCTTCGATCGCGTGTTGTTGACAAGCCGTGGCTGTCAGATGTTCAAGAATGGCACTGCTATAACAACTGCGAAGAGAGGTCACGGACAGCAAGTGGCATACGAGCTCCACCAAGGCATCGCTTTGGTGGCCCCAAAACGCGCCTTTTAAAAAATGCGGGAAGGTTGCCACTGCAGCATCTCAGCTTGACAAATCCAGAAGAAACGCTGAGACGTGATCGCCACTAGCATCTCACCACATACTTCCCACTGGCTTGCACGAGAAAACCGCATGTCCATCAGTCTTGCTTGCTTTATGCAAAGCTTGCTGACATCCATCTCCAAGGCATCCAGGTGCTCCACGTAGTGAAGCAGAAGGTCCCTCACGAAAACAAGCCCGTGAGGGACTAATTCAACTACAGGACCTCCCGCAGGGACAACGGTGAGGCAGCCTGCCTTACCACGTCAGCGCTGCCGTCGTGGCCATCACTGTGGCTATCCAATGCAAGTACGTTCGCGATGATCGCCTCATCGGTAGGAAGCACTTTGTTTCCAAATATATAGCAGTGCGCTTTATTTTCACCGGCAATGTCGTGCATTGTCGATGGTCAGCGGGTGGATCAGCCATCTTCAGTTTCGGCGGCGAGTCAAACGAGGCTGAGAAGCAACGTGGCCAGGAACGACTTCGACGCAACAAACAAAGACAAGCACGAGCAACTTAATTCGTTAGCAGAATTGTGCAGAATGGGGGCCATAGAATAAAGAACCAACTGTGAGGGCCCAGCGAGCAATCTGGGAGGTGCGCTAGCAGTACAGTTGGCATGGTCCATTCGTGTTTCGGAGGGTGGCGTGGCGCAGAGCCACGGATGGAGCCCATTCGTGTTCAGAGGAGTGGAAGGGCAACAGGAAAGATGCGTGCAAGGCGGGCATGCATCTCTCGTGGAGAGAAGCGCGCGGTGGCAATTGGGGTGGCAGGCGATTGTCCAGCGACTTGCATTTTACTTTTTCTTCTTTTTTTCTTTTCGAGGATTTCACATTCCCTCACCTTTCGGCAAGGACGCCCAGGAGCCAGACTTCATTGTTATAATCGATAATGCAGCATGAGGACATTGTAGTAAGTGGGTTATTTCCCCATAAAAAACATACAAAAGTTGACGGTGCAGCGGCTTTTCATTATTATAACTGATATATTGTTAAAACCGGTATCGTTATAAGTGGGTTCGACTGTATCATATTTATGTTTTCATTTAAAGTGACAGACTACAGCTCAGAACATGAATTGAGATAACCCTGCTGATGGAATGTTTCGCTATCGTAGTGGCAAAAACGAACCAGGTTTTTCTCATTAAACATGTATTTATATTTTTAATCCATCACTAAATGTCACGAAAAATTACCTGTGGTGCCCCACACGGCAAAAACATGAAGCTGCACAAGAAGTCCACCACAGGACCTTCTACAAGTGTACGCGGTTCCTGGTCTTTTTATTGTCGAACCCGACTATATCGAACCCGTTTACATCGAATTATTCTATATATCGAACAATTTCTGGTCACGGTATAGTTACAACGAGTATATATAGCAAAAATTACGCTTACATCGAACAAATATTGCAGTGACTCCCGATATATTGAACGTCAAGCGGCGGAAAAGTGCCCCCAGAAGTTGGCTTTCCCTCGCGGTAGCGGGGAAACCCGGCGGCGCGGCTCCATCCAACCGCTCTCCCTACCGTGACCGCGCTGCCTCGGGCTGTTCGGGCGAGCCGTCGACACTCCCCCTGTCGCGCATAGTGGAGATCCTCCCTCTTTCTCTATCATCTTTCACCTGTCACCCCCTCTCCCCTGACGACGCTTCGCCGTGCTCCCTCACGGGTTGCAGAATCAAGCGTCCTTCCTTTCTTTAGATCACTATCTAGCGACACTCCCCAGCAAAAAATGATCCTGGCCCGCCTACAGCGCTTGCTCAGACAGCCAATCAGAAGCTCTTGTGCTCTCTTCGTGCAAGATGGCGAAAGTGCGAGTTCTCTGGCTGCTTCTCTGGTTTATCGTGTTTGCGCCTTGTGGGCCCTCTCCCGCAGTGTTGCCGTGATGAAGCGGCAGAATTCGCCTTTCGTCGTGAAGCTCGAAATCATAAATCGCGTCGAACGCGATGAGAAGTTGGATGTCCCCGCAGCGTGCAAGATTCCGAGGAGCACTATCGGCACGATTAGGGCTAAAGTGGCCAGACTCGCAACCCGGTGCCCATGGCGCCCGACGCGTACGCACGGCCGTGTACGAGGGGTTCTTCATACGTGCCGGTTTCCGCGTGCTCGGTGAGGACTGTAAATTCTGATGAATGCGACGAAGCCGTTGCCGGTGTTGCCGAAGTTTGGAGCGAGCTGTCAAAATTTTCGGGACATTCGAATCAACGGTGGACGAGTTTGTGAGTGCAGATGATGGTGTCGCGACCACGGTAGAGCCCGGAAACGAAGACTACAATGCCGACATCGTACCGAGCACAAATGAAAGTAGGCACATTGAGGAAAGCAACTACGGTCCTTTGCCCACATCCTCCGAAGTGATTGGTGCACTCGCATTAGTCCGGCGTTTCTGCGCGAATGCGGAAGGTTGCGGCCTCAGCTGCTCCGACTCCTTAGACAACGTGGGGAAGTGCGTAGGTCGCAGGCAGCGAAATTGCCCAAGCAGAAGAAAATGCAGGACTAATTTATGTCAAACTAAGCTAGTTTCGTTAATAAAGTGATTTTATAAATGACATGTGCTTTTATGACATCCAATTATTTAGCAGGCTTATATCGAATTATGCTCTATATCGAACTGATAGGCGCTTTTTTGCGAGTTCGATATAGCCGGGTTTGACTGTAGTATTGAAATGCAGTATACTTTTTATTATAAGTTTTTCCTGATTTACAAATGTGCAGATATGCCTTCATTTGAAGTGAGCAGAAAAGTGGTGCTGCTTTCACTTTCATTTTTGGTGAGTTGGCTTGGCTCGTCTATCGAAAGAACGACGACGATGGGGGCCAGCCAGCGATGACATATGCGTGTACTTGGGAAAATACGTGGTACAAATATAAGAATGTCTGTACAACAATGCGAACTTATTGCACCAGCCTTTTATTTTCAAAAGTGGTTGTAAAGGTCGAAATGTAGGTGGTTAACCACAGTTATACTCACTGCTATGAAAGCAGAATGATGGGCGGCTTTTAACAATTTGCGAGGCGGGCTATCGATATTGCTCTCACCTCTCAGTGTTGCTGGAGGAGGGACTCTTACTTCTTTAGAGGCTGCTAGGATTGAAAAATTCTGCTTACTAAATATCCACACGCTTTTGGAAGTAACCGCTGCACTGTTTACACTGCCGAGGATGAGCTTTGCGTTGTGCCATAAAAAAAATAGGTCTTTAAAAATCGGTTGTCAGTCCCTTTAAGCAATATAGTCCAACGAAACATCCCAGTGGTCCTCTGATGTCTAAAAAAAAATTGCCTTCAATCTTTCATACTTGTCTTCTGAATATTTAAAAGCCTCCCCTAATAGTGAAGCTCCTAAGGCCACATATTTCCAAAGGCCGTTACGTTGATACTGTCATACAAATGTTCTTCATAAGCTCTATCACACATCAAAGCCCACAAGTAGGGAGCACTGAAATTACAGCACAATGCTCTTGGAGCCATCGAATCGAACTGAAGACCAAACTACGAAGCAGTCAACTTTATCAATGCACAAAGTAAGCACAAACCTTGACTGTGAGAGGTGGTGCGCCTCAATGCATGATAAGAGCGGAAGAAGGCTCGCAAGATGGCCCAACGAAACAAGGCCACAGGGTCGGCGCCCACCAATTCTCGGACCAGCGCGACACTAGAGCTTTTCAGCACCATCACCACATCAGGCCGCATCAAGTCCAAGTTCTTCTCCTTGAAGTCCTGGTTAGTGAAGAGCAGAAGGCACCAGTGAGACCAGCAAGAAATATGGAAAAGCAATAGAGAATGGCAACAAAAAATACATGGGCTCAACCTCACGACATGCACTTTAAATACCATACAACCACCTCATTGTACATGGCCAGCTTGTACAGGCTTTTAACCTTCAAACACTGGGCATCTTATATATACATACTTGAACCTTACAAGCTCTTCATATCTAGCAGGCCTTTCTTGTCATGACATGTCCATCATTGCTGCGTTTTAAGAGTGCAAAGTGGTAAATGACTAATGTGGGCTCTATGTCAAAACAGCTGAAATTTCAGGATTTGTCGCAATAGTGAAGTAAACTGCAAGTAGGCATAATTGCACCCCTTCATCCTGGTATCCCTTTAGCTAGACTTTATTTCAAATTTCAGGCGTTACTACAATTTTACAATTTTTTACGGTATTAAACATCATGTGCAAGGCACCTGGAATAAATGCAGGGGAAATACAAGCTGAGGTTTTGGGTACACAGCACTATTTATTGATATAATAATTAGTCAAAATGATAATTCTGTGACTATGTATAGACTGTAAATACATATTAAGGAACTATGTGTTTAATGAGGTTCCATTCCATCTTGGCATTCCTGAACATTTGATGGTTCTCAAAATTAAGTGAATGTCAAAAACAATTATTTTCATATGAAAACTTAAATGCAAAATTCACATAAGGCTGGTTTGTGTTTCAACATACTTGCACATTTGAGATTTTCTTTAATTAATGAAAATGTCTGCAACAAATTACACTTGTAGAACATTTGAACTAGTCACACTGGCTTGGCCTTGACCCTTAGGTCTCCCTTACTTTTACAACTTGAACAGTAGGGCAGGCACAGGCCTTGAATGCGTACTAACACAGTTCTTGTCTGTTTCACACCTTAAAGCAAAATGATTTTCTATGGTCTTCATACCAACCTTGATCTGATACTTGACCCGTCCGGCATAGTGGTGCACCAGGAAAGCATTCTCCCGCTT
This sequence comes from Dermacentor andersoni, assembly GCF_023375885.2. NCBI lineage: Eukaryota > Metazoa > Arthropoda > Arachnida > Ixodida > Ixodidae > Dermacentor > Dermacentor andersoni. The sequence goes on from NC_092815.1 coordinate 27,597,385, forward strand.
TTGAGGCATGTCATAGAAAGGATTCTTCTTATGGTGATTCACAAACTTCTGCAGCAGCATGGCATTTGTGGCCCCAGAGAAGCTGTGTACAACCATAGAGCAAGTGTAAGCAAGCCCACCCACCAATGAATCTCCAAATCCAGGACAGAGTAAGTTAAGCAGGATGGAGTCAGAAGCCCACATTGCATCCGAACACATACTTGCACTGGTCATTCAGCAGGCAAAGCAGGCCATGGGGCTTTCCCTCAATCAGATTTAGGCAGCCTGTGTTGTCTGTAAACTCAATGTTCTTCCACTGGATGCCTTCTTTCTGGTACTCCTCCTGCAACGAAGATCAAGAGAGAAATATTTGTGCTGCCAGAAACAACACCCAGCCAGGCGATCACAACAGAGTGCTCAACTTAGGATACTGTCCTGATGAAGCCTTCCTTTCATAATAATGTTGTTTTAAAACCACTTTGCACAAAATTAGCACTCTGCAGTGAAAAGATTCACAGGCTTTATCTGGAACAACACTGCCATGCAAAAAAATCTTAGGTGCATATCTTATTATAGGTAACTGTAGCCCTTCGAAGGGTTGAAAAAACAAAGCAGGTGGACATCAAAACAATTGAGACTGTTGAGCATGCATGCAAATGCTCAAGTGTGAAACAAGTTAAAGTACCATCCTCCTTAGCGCAACTGATGTCATATGCAGTGCACAATTTTCACCCCACTTGCATAGCACCATCACATGAGCTTGAAAAAATTCCAGAGAAGACAAAAGAACTGGAAGGAAGAGCACTTCCGTAACCTTATATATTTAAAAACAAAAACTGCTGCTGCTTCTTTCACCTAGCATGACAGACGCTGTCTGCAGAATGACCGCATGTGCACTTTCCATTAAAATGTTACACCAAGCGTACAGCCTACACACACACACACAATAAGAATAATGAGCATAACAAAAGTTTCCATAAATGCAAGAAATGACTGTTGCTGTGTAGTCTCACCTGTTCATACTTGAATACGTGCTGATTGAAGTAGTACTGCAGGTGCTCATTGGCAAAGTTGATGCAAAATTGCTCAAAGTTGTTGTGATCACCAAAGTCCTCAAAACCAAATATGTCCAGCACACTTATGCTGTTGCCCTGTAGAAGAAATTCAGCATAACCAATGTGAAGACACTCAACTCTCTTGCTCCCCCTTATGTTGTTTTTCCCACATTACTCTTGCATCTCCTGTAATCCGGATTCCACATGTAGCTAAGCGCAACCGCCAGTTGGTGTAGTCACACATTAGTACGAGAAATGGCACAAGTGTTGCTCTCTTAACACCACCCAACAGCGGGGTTACTTGGGCGCAAGAGAGTCAAGAGCCTCTTCCTCTTTTGGCTTAGGGTCAGTGGAGCGCACAGACTTGTCATGCGCCTGTCGCCATGATCTGCGGGACCGGGACCCGCAAGAGACTTCAGAGAGGGGCACTGGCATAGATGAACACAATCGTTCAAACACACCACCGTTCCTGTGACTGTACATGTGAACGATTAGGCAGTGGTGTCTGGCATGGGTTGAACATATTTGCCTGATATCCTGTCACAGTGAGTTGGACTTTCTCAATTCATTAGCGCCCATAAGCATGTTTTATTGATATCGATCCGCCTGGCTTGATTGATGTATAAAAGGCGCAATAAATGCCCTTTTGATTGTTTGCACTGCCGCTTTCCTTATTTTGTCCCAATAGGACATTTGAGATCCCACAACATGCACAGGTATTTAGATAAAGAAAAAAAAATTTGCACTGTGTCAGGACCATTAAAAAAAACAAGAAAAAAACACACATGCAAATGTAGAAAAAAGAAAAGGGAAAAAAAAAGAGGTACGGTGTAGCTTGGCAGAAAGTTCGAAACTAAGCTAAACTTAACAGAACAATTAGCCAAAGGTAGAAAAAAGAAAAGGAAAAAAAAAAAAGAGGTATGGTGTAGCTTGGCAGAAAAAAAGTTCAAAACTAAGGTAAACTTTTAGCCAAAGGTTGATTTCTGACATTGCTTTCTTCTACCAGCAAACATGCAAGATACATGCAAGATACCTGCAACCACATAGTAGAAAGAGAAGACATCAATGGCATAGGCAGCTGATTTGACAGCTTTGACAACAGCCAGCTGAGAACGCAAACAGTTAATTCACTGACTGTCTAGGAACCACACAGGAAATGTAGTAGCTATTTGCCAACGATACCGATCACACATTGCTTCAATTGTAACTGTAGCTTTCTGAAAAATTCTTAAAAGGACAGCGCAATACAGGCTCCCAGCTTCCCTTTACGGCCACTCCCCTTTCATTGTTTATGTGCAGGTCACACTACTTATAAAGTACAACCACGCTGCTATACGAGCTAACCCAGATGCTAACCCTATATGCCTGCTTAAACACACTTACTAACCATATAAATCAGTACTAACTTTATGTTCCCGAAGGTCCTTAGCAGACAACAGCGCATGGTTCACTTGCATAACAATCCAGTCAAAGAGAGCTCCATAGAGACACTTGGCCATAGCATCTCGCGTAGCCACAGCCTGAAAGACATAGTTGACAGCCAGTCAGTACAGAAATGCTGCACAAATCAATGCTATCGCACAGAGCCCACAGAACCAGCCCCTTCATACAGCAACAAAATTTAAGCATAAATCTCAGAGTTAGTAACTTCTTTTTTAACAAAGTCACAAAGTCGCAGCCCAAGATACTCCATATATATTTAGTGAAAGGTCCCAAACTGATGAAGACAATGGCTATCTTAAAATTTTTATTTCTTGTTTTAATTGATCCTAAATGTTTTCAGTGTTATTTTTGAATACCCCTGTCAAGCGGGCAAGTTAATTCTGCTACTGCACTTCCCCAGTGCAGCATTTTGATTAAAAATTTCCGCGGTGATTGCGCAAGATGTGTTCATGCTTGCTAGTGTGCTTAAGTGCACTTACGGAGAGTGTCACTCGGTTTAAGAGAACTTTGCCAAATTTAAACGTCGCAAGTGGAGTGTCACTTGCAGAAGAGTGCACTCCAGTCGAAGTGCATTCACGAAACACACTTTGCTGGCTGAGTGCATAGCCTCACCGCCAGCGGTTTAAATATTACAAAAGCTAATGCATAAAAAAAAGGACACATAAAATCATTTTAGTTGTTGAACAGCTTTTAACAAAATAATCAGAACAGAAGTCGCTCATATTCTGTTCTAGCAGGATCAAATGCCGCCTCGTCACACGCCACCATATTGTTTTGGATTGGCTAGGCATTCGTATTGGCCGGCATTGACTTGCAACACTCCTATAATATAAATCTTTGAAATTTTTTTGTTGAGAAAATATAGATTAAAGTTGTTTTTATGTATAATATAATGTAAAACAATCCCATTTTAGAAGGTTTTTTTTTTTTTTAATCTACTTCTTCAAAAACTTCAAGTTGCTTTTTACTGCGAGTGCACTCTGTTTTCCCATCAGCACCGCATAGCCTAAAATGTCACACAAGGCCCCGAAGTGCACTCCCCATAAGTGCACTTAACTTGCCCGCTTGACAGGGGTATAAGCTTTGGCTTTAGATTCCCTCCTGTCAACGGTCAGAATGTAAAAAGGCAAAACAACCCCTAATTTCCTATAAGATTTCTGATTTTAAGGTATAACATTTCCACATTTGGTTTGCCTAGAAAAGCAGCGTGGATGAAATCAGGTGGCTCACTATATAAGCTCTTTAGTGTGCCTTTAGAAATAAAGGCATTGAAAGTATGTATCAACCATGGGATAAAATGGAGGCAAGGCACTAAACCTATCCAAATTCCTCTGAGGACTAGAACAATTTTCTGGTTATTTATGTCACTCAAAAACATTTTTTGTTGTTAAGGCGACAAAAATCTCACAACATTTAGCAACTTTCCCACCAGGTTACTAACATTGATAAATGCAGGAGAAAAATTCCTTGTTTCTTTTTCTCTCTTTCTCTGTATTTCTGCATGCGAAGATTTGATAACCTTTAGAGTAGAAGATGGTGAAAACTGCATTGACTGCAAAATTGAGAATCCAGGAGCACACCTGGTCTTACCTCTGGCATTTTGTAGCTAATGACTAACGTCTCCCCAGGGGCTTTGGCACGTTTTGTGGTCAGGGCAGAATTGAGTGTTTCTTCCTTGACCTAAGTGGAGTAGGCAGTGCTCGATTAGTAACGGCTGGCCACTGCACTCATAGATTCGCATAAAGGAATTTCCCCCCATTGCTGTCCTATAAACCCAAACAGCAACACACTATTTAAAGAAATAGGTAGAGTATGCCAATTGAGTTCTGTAACTGCAACAAATAGAACATGTGCAGCTCAAAAAAATAGCACCAGGAACACCAGCACGCTTCACAATACATTTTGAGCACATATCTCTCTAAACCACTGCTAGTCACACGGTTTTTACCAGAACCATATGCTTTGCATAGCGGTTGACATTGATTTCATAAGAACACACTATCTAAACTTGCTGGTTAAAAAGTTATTTAACGCACTTCACTTGACCGATTCACCTACTGATACCGATATCCACAGCCACAAATGTTGGCAAAAGAATATTCTCTCATAACTCTTTCCTTACCATCAGAAATGTGTCTATTTTCAGTGCTTTAGGTTTTTGCCTTTTATTTTAAGATGTAGTACATTTGCAACGTATGTTGTTGCACATAGAATTATAGCCTGATTATTGGTGTATTGGTGGGGATATATGTAAACAGCAGTAATTGCTCAGACAGTTCTCGAGAATTCTTATGTGAAATTTCAAAGAAGCACCTCAAGCAACATGATGAAAGTGAAAATATTGCTATTCTTAGATTAAATACTTAAAGGAAAAAATCTGAAGCATATGAAATATGTGCCTGGCTCCCAGCTCCCAACTTTTGTAAGTCAGCCCACACAAAAAAATTACTACGCATATTTGTTGCCATCAAAAGTGATGCTCATGCTATGTAGAAAAGCAGTAACTTCGCAAATGTGAAAACAGGTAAGTTCTTACTGCGTAGGGAGCACTTGTTTTTACTCACTGCAGCAACCACCTAGTTCATATTTTTTACTGCTTTCTTTAGGCTCAAGAAGCAATGGCTGTCAGGCCAGGAAGCATGCAGTAGCCTCCTCAAACTTGATTATTGCGTTCTGTCAGCTTCTCTGTGCAATCAAACTGCTCTAGCGTGCATTCAACTGGTGCTGGAGCATCCACATGCTTTGCTCAGTGTCTATACGGTATTGTACAGTAAAGTGAAGCGTTGCACAATATTGTGCTGTAATTAATAAGGGCACTTCCGTAGGCGGTGTTCAAAATGTAAGAGATTAGAGTGTTAGTCTAGCTTCAGTCACAGGTTGGTCTGAAATCGGCTGCATGCTATTGCGTGAGTGAACACTCCGCACCACGGGAAGGACTGTTCATAATAATATGCACATATGCTGTCGAAATGCTGATAGCTAAAAGCCACCCACGGTGGGAAAAATAAAGTTGCACTTGATATCAGCCGAACACAATTATGAAAATAACAAGCACTCATGAGCATCTACCACTGTTTGAGATATTATTAAAACAGACTAGACGTCGGACTGGAAAATTAAACAACCAGACAGACAACCATACCTTCACTAATGCTGTAATTTAAAAACTATCTTGCAAATAGAACAAAGCACAAATTTTTCGTCGTTTCATTGAGGAAGTACTAGGATCACTGGAGGCTAGCATCAACAATACCTTCAGTCAAACTTTTATTTTTCCAAACTCACCCATCTGCCAAAAATTTTTAAACCTGACTAATAGTTAAAGTTTAGTCATCCTTTAAGACAGCACCTGATGCTGCTAGTAGAATTAAAACAGAAGTGTTTAACAATGTGTAGAAAAACTGTTGATCAAATTGATAGATTTTTATAGGCCCAGTAAGGAAAGAGTAAATCTGATCTGCACTGCATTCATTAATCACTTAGTCTTAATGATAGTCGTAGTCACTTAAACACCTGAATATTGTGCAAACATCAGGGTGCGTACCTAGCCCATGAGTTCTGTCTGCATGGGACTATATTTTATAATGTTTCCCATTATGCATCAAAGCACAAGACTAAGATTGGTGCAATTTATTCTTAACATAGCCTTTACCTTAATGAGGAAGTTCTCTTTACCATTCTGCTAGCTCACATTTTTTACACAGCAGTAATAAATGTTTCCTATGTAAGCACCATGTGTTCTTTGATTCATTCGCACCGGCATGAACTGCCATGATAGGCTCACATCTGTGTGCATGCAATCACAGCATGGGAGCCTAGGGTTAGCAATGCAAGGATTACACTTCAAACCTAGCACTGTTCACAACAGTGTCTCCTGCATGTCCACCCAATGCATCATTCAGCTGGCAGAAAAAAATGCAATGTTAATAAATCTGCAATGCCACTCCTTTAAACAATGGCATTAAGGATGCCATCATGAAACACCGTGTTCAAGACATGTTTGCGAGCAAGCAAAGCCTGGAGAGGTTTGGTTTTTTTGTGCTTTCTTAACTGTTTGACTCAGCAAAAAAAATAAAAATGTTTGACAATTCAACACATTCTCATGAAACCTTACCCCAAGAAGGGAGGAGATTAGGGAAAGTACTTCAGGATTCTTTACTTGCACTGCTTCATCACTGTGGTAGGTAGACTTCTGCGGGATAAAAATGAACCAAAAGGGCCACCAGTCAGAGTGATCTTAGAAAACATTAGGAATGCATATAAGCTCCACATTCTACTGTACCTTCTGCCATTTTTTCTTAACCATACAAAGAAGCATCAGGTTTTCAAGAATTTCAGCTCACAAGACTGAACAAATCAGACACATCAGAAAAAAGCTAATCAAACACAGTGTGGACCGGGTCACACAGATTGCAGAAAAACATGGTTTAAATAAGAAAATATATATACCTTGCTAAACTCAATGTTTCCAAGGTGTAACACTGCTGACAACACTCGAATCAACCTGCAACACATTTAAGAAAAGTTCAAATAAAAAACTCCCACTAGTATGCAATGGCTACAGCACTTGAAATATGTGATAGCCAGTAAAGAGTAGTATCACAACCTCCAAATGCAGCGCCATGCAAAATGCAAAGAAAACATAAGGAAACCATTTATATCAGCACACACCTTTTCCGTTTGTCAAGGTTGAATCCAACCATGCGCATAGATTCCATCAACTTGGTGTACTCTTGTGCTTCATCTGTGCCTTCCAAGGTGTAGCACTGACTCTGTACAATGCAACAGTTCCAATTCTTTGTATATAATAGGCAATACCAACTCTTTCAAGGCATACTCCATACAGTGGAATCTGTTCCCATAGTATGCCTCATAAATTGACACAGCTTATCATAATGGTTCATTTTTACTGCCTTAATTGGAAGCACCACTGCAGCAGCAAATGCCAAACTTGGTGACGTGACCCATTAAACATTGCCCTATTCTGCAGAAACACACCCAGCTCAATCCAAAAAGATGCAACATCATCAGCATTTACAGTGCAGACACATGACACTTAGAATGGTGCCAGCAGAATGAAGGCCAGCTTGGTTTCCTGTCTCATGGCAAAAAACTTTCACACAGCCGATATCATCCTTCATCCACTCCACGCCAGTATGTTGGCCTATGACTGGAGTGCAGGGCATCACACACCACAACTAATGATAATGTAACCTGCAATGCGACTTATGTTTAATAACCTTGACCCAAATGTTTGTTGGGCCCTACAAGAGGACAGTGTCTCTGTAAACAGCTGTTCCTTTACACTAGGGGTGTGTGAATACCAAATAGTAGATTTCGAAGAAAATATAGAATCAAATCAAGGAAAAGAAAGCCGGATATCGAATAAAGTGTTTCGCAAAATTTAATGCTTACAAATTTTAGGCACGAAAACATGGTGCAACACATGTTCAGCAGTCTCCTAGCATTGCACCAAACGAATGTAGCAAGCTATCAATAACTTAGGTACATAGAAATCAAGAAATACAGTAAGGTCCACTCTTATTAATGGGAACACCAAATTAGTAGGTCAGCACTGATTACAACTCAGTTCTAGTATATGAAGGTCTGGAAAATATTATTTTTATCTATAGAATTTCTGATGAACAGAATCACATGCTTTCTTTTCTCTGAAACTAATGAATTAGTGACATCAATTTGTACTGAATACCACTGAGGTTCTCAGTTTAATAGTAGACCTCTGTTTTGCAGCAATCTTTTATTAATTGCATAAGTACAGTTTTCCAGTTTTTCTCAAAAATACAAAAAGGCTTGTCTAACTTTCTGGCAGGTGGGTTATCGTAAGGTCAATCTGCTCAACAGACGAAATGACCGCGCATCACATGACTCGATTACCGTTCCACGCATAGCAGTGCCGACAGTAAAGAGCAGTCATCTTCCACTCTGTTTCATTGTCAAGTTCAGCGCGTGATTTGCCACCTGTCAAAGATTCCAAAATCTAGAGGGTCACAGCAAGTTCGCCCAACTTCCGAACACTCACTTTGGTTTGTGAAGCAGTTTGCCAGCTTTCCGAATGTTGTGCTGCTGATGCAAATATATCTGAGTTGATTCGGCACCAAACCGTAACTTTAGTTACGGATGCCCAATAAAACAGTGACCATTAAGCCTAACTGCCTAGGCTGCATTCACCGCATATTTGCAGCTGGCCGATGTGGTAACAGGCCACAAGCCGTCGCAGAATGCTTGATGCTGATATGCTTCTAAGATGGGTCACTGTGTTCGGTCGTGTGATTACGTGTGAGGAATGACAGCTGCTGAAGCAGCTTGAAGTTCATTGCTGCATATTCAACACCGCACGAGTATTGGCGGCTAATCAACCCAATCTTTGCACATGCTTTCGCATTTTACGAAATACGCGCTGTTATCATTGCTGTTCCCTCTGTCTGCATTGTGTTATCATTCTGATCGGTCCTGTCAACCTGGACGAACCTCGTAGCGACTGAGGTGGCCCAAGCCGACACGGCACCATTGTGCGAATTGTAGAATTCAGGCACTGTTTGTGCTATCCCACATCGGGCCGATGTCGGGGAGCGCATGCAATGACGTCTGCTACATCAGCTGGGGCAGCCCGTCCGCAGCGCACTCGGCAATTTTTTTTCGCCGAAAACAGAGTGAAACGCTCGCTTGGGCAGCACCGAGCACAAGGGGCTCCACAGCGCATGTGACATGTAGCAGTGCACGTGTTTCCATATCGAATATATTGAACATTCGAAAAATCCAATGGTAGATATTCGATTCAATTCAGTGATATTTAGGATTTGCACACCAATACATCACAACCATTATCTGTTTCGAAGAAAATTCATGACCAGTTGAATGTCAACATGACAAAATGGCAGATATAACGATGTAAATCTAAAATATTTATTGATATCAGCATGTAATGAATATATGCTTATAATGAGTATATGCTTATCATAAATATTGGGTAAAAGAGAGATATTTCCGTGTCGTATATGACTTCATTATAATGAATGTCAGACTAATAGTGTGCAAACATTATGGCAGCACACACCTCCTGAAAAACATTGGTTGCTCTTCAGGATGGATGGATGGATACAATTTTACTGAACGTCCAGCAAGGTTTAACGTGAGCAGGGCTTAGGTCTTTCATGGGGGATCGTCAAGGCCCCGCCTCAACACCACCTAACGGGCTAGCTCGCCTGCCCACGTTTGGATGTCAAGGTCTGAGCTGCGCAGAGCGGCGGCCCACCTCAACAACAGTGTCTCCGGAGTAACTGCCATCCTTCCTATAATTACATTGCACTCCCACATGTGTTTGAGTATTGCTGGCCTTTCCTGGCACAATTTGCATGTGTCATCCTGATGCTTATCAGATGGGTCACAAAAAAACAGATCACAAAATTTCTTATCAAATGAAAGCCTTGCCCCCACTAGTGTCATCTGGTGACTTAAAAGTGATTTCACTTTGGGTCCTCTTACTGCATACTCAGTCAACAACCAATTTTATGGGCACGTCCGATAATTTGTACGCCTTCACAGCACCTATAGAGTCAATGTATAAGAAAGTATGGAATTTTGGATGCAAGAACCCTTCGGCATCTGATTTTCCTAACTTTTGGCGTGACCGGAGGTCCAAAACGTCATTAATCGGAGCCACCAACGCCACCATTTTTATTGTCTCACCGCCTCCAACCAGTGCCCTGACACACAGATCCGCTGACAGCCCATGCACCACTGCAGCAACACTAGGCCTAGCTGCTTTAATGTTCGCTACGAAGCTTCTTGCTGTTCCAAGCCGTGTTTTTCATTAAAACAATTCGCCACTGTCAGCAATGGCGCCGACTCCACCTTTGTAATCCTCGCCGATGGCTTCGAAGCGTGGAAAGCACAACACATTCCATATTACTGGTCCCCAAAAGTCAGCTTCGCCGCAATACAGCTGGGTTACTTGGCGAAGCATATGCGAGGTATCGCGGTGAAGCATATTAAGAGTGGGAAGGGGCAACTGTCATGAGAAAAGGTATGTATTCCTTAATTATAATGCGTGCACTCGTCATCTCCTGTCACAGTACAAGCACCAATGTGCCTAATAAGTGATAATAATCAGACCTTCAGAGCTATTTCAGATGTTTCTGTGGCGATTTGTGCCCTGGGGGCAGTAAAACGTATGCATTCATTTTTTCGGACATTGTTGCAGCCCCTAGGGAATCGGCAAAATTGGAAGTTGACTGTAGCTTGTAGGTATTGTTTCACCAGATTATTGAATAAACTTCACTTCAAACTTCAAAAGCACCCATCCTGTTGCTGCTGTGCTGTGAAAGCTACCACGACAACAACACATGCATTCGGCACCAAGGATAACACCACTTCAACAGAAAAAAATTTATCATTATCCATGCATTATACCTGGTTGAGGTAGTAATAGTCTTCAGGACGAGTCAGGTGCAACTCCTCGCGCTCTTCCTTGGAGGCCCCCGCCAGCAGGTAGTAGAAGACATGATAGTTACGCTCCTTCTTGGCCTGAGACACGATGCGTGACTTCTCCAACAGGTACTTCTGCACTACAGCTCTGAAGGACCCCCAAGGAGAATGAGAAGTTACTTTCAGAATTGCACCTATGCAGTGAGTACGGTCCATGATAGTTATGAAATCAAATGTAATGAAGGCCACACACAATAATGCTCAGCAAAATTTAAATTAAGCAATAATGCTGCTTTATCAAGTGCTTTCACATTTATACAGTCAATAGCATTAAGTTAGTTTAGCCTGGAAGTATTTCTTCAAGCCTCATTCTAATTTATTGGACGGGAAAATGTTGATAAGCAGAGAAAATAAAACACTATGCCAATTTTGTGCCCTAACTACAGCACTGGCACTTTCGTATGATGTTATGGATTTTCAAGTACTTTTGATATTTGGCCCAATTTTGCTTAGGAAAAGTTCAAGCTCACTATGCCAAGTATTTTGTTCCTTAGAATGCAATGTAATCCTTCTTCATCAATACAGTGCTAACTAGACTTGAGCAGATGCTTTCAAAACATCACAAAATCAGAAGGAGCTACATATCGTTTCTGCGTTTTTTCTGACTTGTTAATACTCTGCTCATAGTGAGACTGATGTTTCCTGTACTCCATAAGCATAGCTTACCAAACCAGCTTAACATAACATTTCTCTTTAGTGTTCCTTAAAAAGGAAGCTACACATGGAAAGTGAGCAGCAGGTGCCGCTGACAAATGATGTATGTTTCAATATTCATTGCTGGTTGTCTTACCCATGAACCATGCCATTCTCTCTGTAGTTGACTTGGATAAACTTGCCAAATCGACTTGAATTGTTGTTGTGTTTGGTCTTGGCATTCCCAAAAGCCTAGAATAAAGAGAAAATCACTTAATATATCATCATTCTCAGATGCTAGCTCGAAGATTGTTGAGAAATTGGCAACAGTGAGAAAGCATGCGATGAACCAGAGAATAAATACAACGCTACTTTGTCTAAATGCATCATCACAAAACAGCACAGCCAGATACAGCTCCATAAAGAATCTTTTTATGTTTCCTTTACATCAATCTTTGCATCCTCATATTTTTCACAGAGCTGTGCAACATGCAGCAACATGTTAGCAGTTATCCTTACTGCTTTTTTTAAAAAAAGAGAGAGAGAGAACAAGTTGAAGTAGCAGCTGTCTAGAGACAGGTCTCAACATTGCGGAGCCATATAGTGACTTTCTGCTTAAAAGTGGGCAAGTCAGCCATTCACATAAACGAGTTATCATTTTGATAGCCTTGCAACAATCTATTTGAAACTGTGTGCATACATGACCAAATGACCATGAAGGGTTATTTAAAGGCTGCATATCTGCACTCTCTGTCGCACTACAAGTCAGGGCCCACAGATAAAAAGTGTTCTTGGCCCTTTCTGAAACCTATAAGGCTCCCAGAAGTTGAACAGCATGATAACCCCAACTCCAATATATTTTTAACACAATACAGAAGCGTTTACCTCCAGCACAGGGCCAGCACTGAGTATGGTCTGCTCAACACCACGGCCATATGAGCCCTTTTGGCTGAGAGCTGTCAGGTGGTGTAGCAGCAAGTTGGCGCTCTCAGTCTTGCCTGAGCCACTTTCTCCTGAGATGACCACACACTGGCTGGAGTGGGAGCGCAGCATGGCATGGTAGGCCGCATCCGCCACGGCAAAGATATGAGGGGGCAAGTCACCAAGCCGTCGATTTTGGTACAGCCGAACATACTGCAGAAGTCAAACCAAAGAATTAAATTCACACATACATGGATTCCACATGAGCAGCGAATCAGACAAATTTTTAATGAGGCTTATACGAGTCTGTGAAAATAAGACAGGCCATCAATTTAAACTTTTGAGGATTCAGCAAGCACAGGTACACGAAACATCGGTACACAACAGGTACACAAACATTGGTGTTCATCAGCAGGTGCCACACTAAAACAAAACTTTTTTAAAAAATCTGGTCCAAAATGACAACCAGATGAGCCCATTAAAACAACCTGTAATAATAGGACCATAGCAGGTGGTAAATACCCAATCGCCAGTTGTGATAATTGTGACTTTCCCTAAACATGCAAATTGAAATTCTGCAGTATGTGCACATAAAGATTCCTTCTTTTCATTGTCTCACTATTTCATTGCTGCCAACAAAACTGACTAGAATGAAAATCAATTAGCTCAGCTTAGAATTCTGCCAAGAAACAATTCTGTAAGGATCAGGAACCAGCATTCTTGTCAAATTCTGTGTTTTTATAACAGAGCAAATGTGTGCAAGTCGCCTCCACTGTTATGTTCCTCCCCCACATCCAAACTGTGTAGTAACAGAAAGCATCAGCAGCCACACTTACTTTGGGGTTGTAGATGGGGTAAAACTTGAAAGGGTTTACAGCGATGAGGATGGACCCAACATAGGTGTAAATGTGACCCCGTTCGAAGCGTGCCTTGAGGTTCTCGAGAAGTGTCTGCTCCGTCAGATCAGGCAGCTGGCACAGGTCGGAGTAGTCCCGATCACGCGGCTGGTGGTAGAGAAAGCGCAGGAAGTAGTCCTGCAGCAAGTGTGCGTCAGCCGAGTTGGTGCCAGGCAGCGCCAGTGCCGACTGCGCCGACAGGCGCTCACGTAGGCAGAACCGGTGCGTGTCCTGCTGAGGCCACAGCAGCTGCAGCTGCACCGGGAACTCGTCTGGGCCCAAGTGTCTCTCCTTGCACTCCTGCAGAGGGCATGCCCACCATCAAGGGTAACTCATGTTATCAAGGATTACTGATTATGAAGTACCACACATAGTGTAGCAAAAGGTTTGGTTTTTAAGAGCTGCAGCTACACCTGGTAATAAAAGCTTTAAGTTTGTGAATTGCTTGTGTAGAAAGCATGTTGAAAAATTTGCACAGAGCTTCCTTCTTGAATGTCAAGTGACGCTAGCTTGTCCAAATATGTGTGCTTGACATCTAAGCTTACGCAAGGATAAAGGCAAGAATAGCTTGCAATGTATACAAGACAACTGTTAGTGAACACAGAAGGAAGTTAGTTAAACAAAGCGAATTCACCAAAATGTTTTAGCAGGAGAAATGGGACAAATTAGTGTATGCTGATCATGCACTAACAGGGTGGTGAAGATGAAACAAAAAAAGAAAGAGACACTGATCGAACGTGTGTTGTTCTTTTCCCTGAAGTTTTGCTCTGTCATGCTGTCCATTCATAGCAAACCACCAAAACACTCTCAATATGCACGTACCACCTAAGTAGAAGCAGCTTAAGAACACAGAATCTTCCTCACCTCTCCATTAGCATTGTGGACCACTTCAGCCAGCTCAAGGTCCCGTGGCAGTGACAGGCCCAGCTTCTCAGCAATGCAGGCGACAATGTCAGCGGCTGTTGTCTGCTTGCTGGCCTCGATGGAAAGTGCTTCATATAGGTTGCTGAACGCCCCCACATGCACTTGGAGCACATAGCGGCTCTTAGACATGGCTGCTTAAGGCCCCAGGTTACAGGGCGCAGCCCCCCATCACGCACCGCCAGGCACTGCAGAAGCACACAAAAGGGAACCAACAATGAAGTTCTCTAGACTACTACACTCGCAGACAACTTTCTGTGGAAATGAAGGGAAAGTTACAGGGTCGGAGCATCTGCACATGTATTACTGCACCAAGTAGTCTGGCAGCGTCCGACAGTACTTTCGGTCTCTTGAAACAGATACTGAACAAGCGTAGCTTCCACAAGCGAGGCTTCGCATTTGCCCAAACATGGAAAAAATAAAAATAAACCAAATTTAGAATTCAGTGGCATGTTTTGTCTTTTTGTGCTGTTGTAAATAACATGTTTATGTTTTCTCTTTCCAAGCTTAAACCAAAGCAAATAAGGATGCGGCACTATTTCTGGGAGTGTTCTTACTTATGTGTGCTTTACCTCTGTAGTTTTCCTATAATTGACACGGAAAGTTGTCCATGAGTATATTCAAGATTGTGACAAGGAATGACGAAAGAACTCTAAAGAAGAATGTGAACAGTGATGAATGATGAATGTGGTGTTTTGTGGCGCAAGGGCCAAATATGGCCAAAGAGCGCCAGGCTGGTGTTATAAGTCCACTGTGGAGCTATGAATAACGAGAGGTAGATGTCGAGTGGCTGTAAAGGGGCCTAAAAAACAGTTGTTGTAACGTGCGTAATATGTATATGAGATACAATTATGCCAATGGTTAATTAACTGTGCAATGGACACGAAAGATATGTTGCAAAATAATGATGATATAGTAAAATATGTCAGAGATAAACATTTGCAAGAAGCACTGCTGCCTTAACAGAGCCCTTGAGATGCAGGGGCCTGGAGGCATGTGCTATACAAAACTACTATGACAGCGGCATCCTCTAGAATGAGGACATGCTATAAATTTATGGGGCTAAAAACATGCTAGTTGATATCATTCAAGAATCCTAGATATGCTTCGGTGTCAAAGAATGGTTCTGTACCTAGAAACATTACAGGATGAAGAGGGGTGTACTGGCAGCATACAAGAGGAAAATGTTTCTTTCTCTCAGCTTCAGCTTCCTGACACTTCAGGAGGACGTGGAGGACGGTCAGCCTCTCACCACATCTATTACAGGTTGGAGGCTCATTTCCAGTCAGTAAAAAATTATGGGTGCCATAGGTGTGTCCTATCTGGAGTCGACAGAATGGGACATGAGTTCGTTGTGTTTTCATTTTGGGGGGCCAGAAACCTAACTGTGGCTTACTCAAGTGAAGCTTATTCTTTGTTTCCACGTCCCACAAGCATTGCCAGTGGCTTCGCAGTTTCTTTCTTAAGAAATGCTTCAGATCTGTGACTGGGACAGCAGCGGTAGGAATAACAGCTTGCAATGTGATGTGGCCATCTGGTCTGCTAGTACATTACCCTCGATGCCTCTATAGCCAGGTACCCAGCATATAATGGCATGCTGGGTAGATATATGTACTCTAAAGAGAATGGCATAGAGCTCAGTAAGTACCGGGTTTTTGTGTTTACTGAGTAACTTCAAGGCTTTTATGATGCTTAGGGAGTCTGTAAATAGAATTTTTTTTTTTAATTTCCTTTTATGCTTCACAGTCAACAGTAGTGCATAGGCCTTAGTCGTAAAAATACTTGTTTCTGCGTGCAGTACACCGCATTCTTAGAAGGATGGACCAACGGCTGCATAAGACACCCCGGCATGCGACTTAGAAGTGTCTGTGTAAAACTCTGTGCACCAGTACTTGTACTGGAGTTCTAGGAAATGCATTTTAATATGTGCCTCTGGTGCATGTTTAGTGACCTCGGCAAAGGATGTGTCACACTCTATCAGCTGCCACTGCCAGGGCAGTACCAGTTTCACTGGGGCCTTAGGACAATGCTCAAGCACTGGAACGCCCATTTCCTCACTAAGGTCCTTCACACGCAAAGAGAACATACTTCTCGCCGCAGGTCGGTTATAGAAGACTGTGGCAGCGGTCATACCATTTATGGATGAATGAGACAGATGTTCACGATTTGAATTTATTTTCAGGAAATATGTAAAACTGCTATATGATCTCTGAAGATGAAGCAACCACGCATTTGCTTCTGCATAAAGGCTTTGTACAGGGCTTGCCCTGAAGTATATGTTCACAAGGCAGATTTCTAAATGATGGACAGGATCCAACATCTTTAAGGCACTTGGTGTAGCGGACTGATATCTATCGCGCCACAGTCAAGACGTGAGCCGACAAGACACCTACGCAAGTTCAAAAAACATTTCCTGTCACTGCCCCATGTTGTACTTGATAGAAGCTTCAATAAGTTCATTGCTTTGAGGCACTTAGCCTTCAAGTATTTAATATGCGGGATAATTGTGAGTTTCGAGTCCAATATGATGGCGAGAAACTTGTGTTCGGCACTTACAGGTAATCTGCTACCAGAGAGCTCAATAGCAGGGTATGGTACTATTCCTCTCTTATTCGTGAAAAGAACGCATGTACTTTTCTGTGGGCTCAACCTAAAACCGTTTTCTTCCGCCCATTCCGCCACTTTATATAAAGCATGCTGGACATGTCGTTCGCAGATAGCAAGGTTGCATGATTTAAATCCAATCTGCACATCATCTACATACGGAGGGTAGAACATTGGTCGTGGGATAGCCATGTGCAAAGAATTCATTTTCACTTTAAACACTGTGCAGCTTAGCACACCACCTTGCAGAGCACTAGTTTCTTGGGTGAAAGACCTCAACAAAACATGGCCCATCCTTACACGAAAGTTGCGGTTAGAAAGGTAACTTTTGATAATAATCAAACTACTGCCGCGGACAACCATACCAGAAAGGCCTCAGATAATACTAAAGCGCCATGTGGTGTCACACGCTTTCTCCAAATCAAGAAATACGGACAGAAAAAACCGTTTGTGTATGAAGGCATCCCTTATATTTGCCTCAATGGGGACAAAGGGGTCTGCAGTTGGCCCACCTTCTCTGAAACCACACTGGTAAGGATCTAGTATTCGGTTGCTCTCTAAGAGATAGACTAGGTGCCGGTTTATCATTTTTTCAAAGAGCTTGCACAGACAGCTTGAGTATGAGAATTATTATAGCGTCTTTCCAAGAAAATGGAATATCCCAGCAGCCCACATGACATTAAAAGTGAGAGGAGTGCTTTCAGTGTTTCAGGGTGTAGCTACTTGATTATTTCATATACGATACAGTCGCCACCTGGAGCTGATATGCTGCAACAATCAAGAGAAGTTTTAAGCTCTGCTAAACTGAACGGGCAGTTGTAATCTTCATTTCGGGTGCATTTCCGATCAAGGGCCTGTCGCCATCAACATCAGGAATGATTGTGTGTAATGAGATGCACTATAGATATATTCAAAGTGTTCAATTAGACAGTCTGCCTGGTCTTCCAGGCCATCTCCTTTGGTACTTACTAAAGGCAGAGGGTTCATTTCCCGGCCTTTTAATTTATTCCCCCTATTCCATACTTCTGCCTCGTCTGTGTAAAAACTTATCCCAGATATGTACCGCTTCCAGCTCTCTTTTTTTGCACGTTGACGTGTTCTCCTGCCTTGTGATTTGACCTGTGAAATTAATAAGGTGTTCAACTGTTGGAGAATTGCGAAACAATCCTCAAGCTTTGTTTTGTTTTTTGCTTGCTTTTTGACAGTCGTCATTCCACCATAAGATGCAATGGTTCTTTGCCAGTCCATTAGTTTGTTTAATACATTTTGTTGCAGCGTCAATAATAAAACACGTTAGGTGTGCCACAACATCATCAACATTAAAATCATAAATGTCGTCTCCACCTAAATATGTGAGTTCTCGAAACAGTTCCCAATTCGCTGATTCAATGTTCCATTGAGGGAAATGAGGCAAGCATGCGTCTTGTTTTGTTAGGTTTAACATAACTGGCAAATGGTACCTCCCATGGGGGTTCTTGAGAACAGACCACTCCTGGTACAGAAATAGTGAGCTCGAAACTATGCTGAACTCAATGGATGAGTATGTGTTATATGTAACGCTGCAGTACAATGGTTCTTTTTTGTTCAATAAACATGCACCTGAAGAAAACAGAAAATTTTCTCAGGCACCCACGCATATCACAACGCGAGTTACCCCACAGAGGGCGATGACTGTCTGGATGACCAACAATGTATCACCAAAATATCAACAATATTTAGATTACCAGCAATGAATGGCGGAGGAAGTTCATCGATGAAGCTTTGAAACTGTTTTAGAAAGTTGACAACAAGGGGGAGGGGGAAGTACATTGAACTAATTGTGATGAGCTTACCAAACGGCACAACTCGAAGTGCAACTGCCTCGAGGGAAGTTCGGAGTTTTATTTGCTGACATGCAACGCCCTTATCGACTATTACCGCTACACCCCCCGAAGAGGTAAGTGCATCATCGCGGTCTTTGCGGAAAGTGGCATATTGCCTTAGAAAGTTGGTCTGTGTTAATTTTAGGTGTGTTTCTTGGACACTAGCACCTTTGGAGTCAATTTGTGGAGGACTTCTTTAACATCATCAAGATTGTGGAGAAGTCCTCTCACATTCCATTGTAATATTTTGGTATCCATAATGATAACTGCCTCCTGTGAAGCGCTGGACAACCACTCATGTGAGCAATTTGTTTGTCCAGAAAGCCTCTTCTCAAGAGATGAGGCCCTTCAGGCTACCAGCCCAGAGGTCGATGACCCCTTCTTTTTGGACGACGGAGCAGCGTCAGCCGCAGCCACTGAGGGGGGGGGGGGGGGTGATGTCACTGCTGGCTCACTGTGTGTGGGCCGGACAGCCACCAGAGGCCATTGTGGTGCTGCCCCCTGACGCGCCACATCAACAAAGCTTCTCTTAGGCAAGTATGATACCTGCCTACGTGCCTCCTTGAAATATATATTTTCTTTGACTTTGATCGTGACAATTTCCTTTTCTTCTTTCTAAGACGGGCAGTACCGCGAGTATGCGGCATGCTCGCCCTCACAGTTAACACAATGTGGAGTGTTCTGGCCCGTTTCAGATGAATGTTCATTGTGACTACACTTGGCACATTTCAGGTAGCCTCGACAGCTCTGACTGTGGCCAAACCCTTGGCACTTAAAGCATCTGAGAGGATTGGGCACTTATGACCTGACACGTAGTTTCATATACTCGGCCTCGATGGACTTGGGAAGGACGCTTGAGCTGAAGGTGAGTATCAGGTGCTTGGTCTGGAATTCTTCACCATTCCGCCTCATCTTAATTCGTTATGACATTCTGATCGCTGAAGCCCTCGAAGAGTTCAGCCTCAGTCAGCTCCAGCAAATCGTCGTCCAAGACAACGCCGCGGGTGGTGTTCGTAGTACAGTGCGGGGTTACTGTTACTTGGGTCTCCCCAAATAACACGAGTTTCGGCAGTTTCTCATATTGCTTCTGATTGTGGAGCTCCAAGAGGAGATCACCACTTGCCAGCCTCGACGTCTTGTAACCTGGACCAAACTTCAGTCAAAGACTTTGAAACAAGGAACGGTGAAATGGTTCGCTCTGGTCTGTCCGACTTTTCAGAGTTAATAATTTGGAATCGAGGGAAGTTCTGGATTTCACATACCAAAAACTGGAAGACAATTTCGGTGCGCCCTCGTTTCTGAGGGCAATGAGGGAGTTTAGGAAAAGCATTCTCCGTAAGTATAGATGGGGTTTTCGGCAGTGATGCCAACCACCCATCATGGAGCCCAACAGAGGAACGTGACAGAAGTTCCTGCAAGGGAAGCCCTGCCAACACCAGCCATACATCGCTGCTATAACCAAATACGGCATAACCAAGACTGGCTAGCCACACCAGGTTAACCCTTGCTGCAAGAAGTGAGGAGAGGACAGGAAAGATTAAAAGTGAGAGAGAAAGATGAAAATTCAGGAGGACAGGAAAGGTGACTGCTGATTTCCTCCAGGTGGGTCAATCTGGAGGTGCCGTCTATGTAAAGCAGAGGCTGAAGAGGTGTGTTGCCTCAATTGGGGGGGCCTTAAAGGTCCAAACACCCAGCATCAGCTCAACCTCCAGAATCCCCCTTTCCACAGACAGACACGGCTAAGCCGCGCATGGCTACACGGGGGAGGGTCCAACCCTCATGTGCTCGGGCATGTGGTGTCACAACACACCCAACGCCTACTGATGCAGACGCCCCTGCAGGGCAAGAACAGTTGAACCTCATGATAACGAAATTGCATGTGATATGAAAATGCCTTTGTTATACCCAATATTTGTTGTAAGCATATGCTTGTTGCATACTGATTTCGGTGAGAAACCATTTCAGGTATACTTTGTTATATTCATAACTTGTTATATCCGTGTTCGTTATATCAAGGTTAGACTACTAGATTGCTATAGTAGTACATCTGTGATATAGTATATGCATTAACTTTACTATGAGCAGAGGCTTGATGTACCAGAAAACAACAAAAAAAGTGAAAGACGTGTGGCAATGTCTGTTTCAAATATCCCACACAAACTCCAACTGTGATTTCACAGATATATGCCAAAAAATGGCCAAGGTAAACTATATTTTCAGTTATTAAAAATTGTATCGCAGTTCACTGAAAACAATTTTAACATGAACAATTCGGCCTGGCCATACCTGCAGAAATATTACTTGGGGTGTTAAATGTCCTAAAGCTGCACAACGGGCTATGAGGGACACTGCAGTGGAAGTCTCCAGGTTAACTTTCAACATGTGGGGTTCTTTAACATACACCTAAAGCATGGTACGCAAGTGTTGTTGCATTACACCTCCACCATAATGCAGCTGTCATAGCTATAGAAAAAAGGGCCTAAGTCTAACATACCATACTTCTCCATAATGAGGGGATTTTTCGACAAGAATAAATCACAACCAATTGCATAAAAAAATTCAACCTACACCTGTGTATTATAGTATATAATGCGTTCACAAAACCCTAACAACCAACATAGTGATAGCGAATATTCGTTCGCTATCACTAAAATATTTTGTAGCTGCCACTGGTAAGGACTCCACTAACATGTAAAGCAATTCTTTTTGATAATTCATCTTTTTGTGTCTATGTGTGTTTTTAATGTGCAATGTGTAGTAATGTATAATATTCCCACTCCTGCTATAGCTCTACATTTGGCCGCAGTATATGTAAATAAATAAATAAATAAATAAATAAATAAATAAATCTCGTGTTTTTAGGCACGATCTTGCTCGCACTTATTGCTCATCCAAAAACAATACTAACACTAAAACTTCCATGAAAGCTACTGCCCCTAATTTCCACAGCCTTAAAGAACTCTGATGGAACAGAATGATGTTAAAGGGATTTGAGTATTCCAAAACACATTGTAGTTTTGTGCAACTGGGAAATCTGTAGAGAGGTACTTGAAACATTACAGAGAACAGGGGGTCCTTGAACTACCCATTGAAAAACTAGTTTAAGGACATTACTCTTCTAAGAAATGGTGACCCACGAATGCAACCATGCAGGTATGCAAAAGCGTACTATCCACATAGCAACTTCTTTGCTAACTGCTTCAACACATATCCTGCCAAATCATTTGTACAGTCTGCCAGCTCATAAAAACTGCTAACCTGCATTAAACCTTCCAATTCCAAACACGTCTACTGTTAAAATAAGGTCTACTTATAATAATTATAAAATTGAGTACCGCAACACAGCGATTTGCATGCTTTACAAAGTTGACATGGAACCACTTCAAAGACTTATCAGGAAACATGGAAAGTCTGTATAGGCAACAAAAGTATTGTACACAGCATTCACAAAAGGTGAGACTCCACAGGCACTATGATAAGAAATGTTGTGGTGACGTCATCTGACAGAGCAATAATGTAAAGCACAGATGATTCTACATATTGTTCTGGGGTTTATCATACAACCGCGTAATCTAGAGCAGCAACTGTTCACTTCCTATGTGAACAGACAAGGGCTGATAACATCCAATTTGAGCCCGACAATAAGATAACTGAAACACTGGGCCACTTTTAGAGGGCAGCCATGTATGGAACTGTCGACAGCAGATAAAGTAATTGTCTGCATATCAGAAGTGTTATGTGCACACTTCAATATACTTTTCATCATCAATTCTGCATCTATTGCAGGATTTGAAAAAGAATACACGCACCTTGCAGCATCATCTGGTCATTATCCTACCCCAAAATACCTTTTTACACATTTTGGGAGCAAGTTATTTCCACCAGCTTTAAATTAAAATACAAAGAAAACACATAGCAAAATTGCATTGCAAATTGCAAATGCAAATTGCAAATGCAAATTGCATAGCAATTGCAAGGAAACTCACATAGTCCAAAATGAGTTTGTTGGATAAAAAAAAAGTTGAAATCATGTACAACTGCTCATATGGCACCCAATGAGCCTGCCTTGATACACTGATAATTTTCAACATTCAGTTAATGTGCTGGTGTCATATCTAAAAATTTATTCTTTAATCTTCAATGTGTCCATCTCAAACACTTAACAGCGAAATTAATTTCAGTGTTCAAAACATAGCAAGAATCTTGCTTTTTATACATAAATTAAATTAGAGGTCACTAACACACCCTTCTGCCAGGGTCTGGAGCTATACTTTAAAATGAGAAAAACGAGATGACTGGCGACTTCACTGGTGTCAGCATGAAGTGCTAGAAGGCATGAGTCGTATGCCTGTGGTCAGTTGAGGCCTTCGTACATTAGTTCACCTTGCCGAAATTCAATGCAGTTGTATTTGATTACATGTTCACAGAAAGCATAATTATGCCATATTTATGACTTCCTCAGCCTGGGCTCCTTACAGTGTTGGCATCTTCTTTGGCATGCAGAAGCAGCAATTCATCCCTAGACCTAGATGACAGTGTACAAAATGGCATGCCTGGACTTTCATGCTCAGTCAAGAAAGACTTTACCCAAGCAAAGAGCCATATGCCAAGCACTTCACATGCATGCATTTCCATTCCACATTCATTTGTGCAACATTATCTTGCTATGCCAATGTAACAAAGCTGACGAGAGCCAAAGGCATCATGTAATTCGTGTAGCGGCTACTGTAGTTATGATGACAACAGTCACACCTTACTCACTATTGGCATACTTTATTAAGTCATTGGGAGTGTGGGAAGTGCAAGCACACATTCTTTCCGACTCATGTTTTTTGTGGAGCAAGCCATAATATGAGCAGAGAAAATTTGAAACGTGACTTCAGGAATCTGGGTTCAACCTTTCAAAGTCAAATAAACAGAAGTATATATTTGTCTACACTCCTTTTAAGGATAAGAAATAGGAAAGCACATCCAATATCAGCAATGGTACATGGTGATAAGTGCATAGAGACTCCTTAAACAATGGTAAAAAATAAGCCACTTCACCTCCTACAACATTTCTACAACATTCCTACGACAACAAACCTATCGCTCAACATAGTGAACAGCACAGGTGATACTTGTCTCACTTGTCCCTTCGTCTGCACTAATCGCATTGTTCAATGTAACCCACCATAGTAGCTTAGTGGCTATGGCATTGAGCTGCTGAGCTCAAGTTTGCGGGTTCAATCCCGGCTGCTGTGGCCACATCTGGATGTGGACAAATTGCAAAAACCCTCATGTACTTAGATTTAGGTTCACTTAAACAGCCCCAGGTGGACCAAATTATTCCGGAGACCCCCTACTACAGCATGCTTCATAATCAGGTCGGGGTTCTGGCACCTGAAACAAAGCCAGCTTAGAAGTCTCATAAACCTATCCCAGTGGCCTTGGCCATTATATTGTAGTGATGCGTTTTCCCAATGCTAATGCCTTTCAGCACTTTTTCTGTTTGCGAGTGGCCACGCTCAATGCTCTGCCTGGGGCAGAGTGTCTCCTGACCACTCACGAACGCGAAAAGCGCCAAAAGGCATCGCTACAAAATTGCGGCCTTGAGGCTATGGTGTCCTGCTGCTGAGAACATGGCTGTGGATAGGACTAGCCACATTGGCCATACTTGAGTGGGCACAGAATTCAGACTCACTATTGGGCTAAGGGTTCACTGTGTACCACAGAGCTGCTGGCACTGTATTTTCTTTTATAATCCACTTTATTTCTCACTTATTTTGCTCTTTGTCACTGGCTTGCAAAGTGCCACAACCCCAGTACTGATGAGATCAGCCACTCGGAGCAGCACACAATACAGCTGTAATCTGTGTTTCTTCCTTTTGTGTGTGTCTTAATTGGTAGCAAAAAAAAAAACCATGTCCTACACAATACAGGGGGGGAGGGGGGGCACTACACTACACCTAACAAAATGGGACTGTGTGCATTCTTCAGTTTCATTCCGAAAGAACCAGTGGAAAAGTGTGCATAAAATGCATATCACACTCAAATGCATGGCCATTTGTGAAATGTGGCATTGCATGATAAGAAAAATGATAACTGAAGTGGAATGTTACAAAAACAGGCCCAGGTGATGAAAACTAACCTGGAATGCTCCACTATGGCATCTCTTACGTCGCCATGCACTACTTTAGCACATTCAACACTATCAATAACTAATTACAGCTGACTACAATGAACCTTGCATGTGAGCAAACTCACTAAAAGATTTTTCTAGTATTCCCTTGCCTACACACAACAGGACAAAGCCGCCTTGTAGTGAGCAATAAAACAAAGTCAGTCATAACTGAGCTAAGTCATCACCAACTGTTCTCACATTAACTTTATTATCAGGCAAATCATTTCAACAGCAAAATGAAATTGAATTGTTATGAACCAGTTCTCATGCTATAGTCAAACGTAGAACAGATGCCGAACAAAAACATAAAAAGAAAGAAAAGACGTTTCGGTTCCCCACACGGGGACCTTGTTCACAATCGTTTCCTTTCCTTTCTTTTTATGTTTTTAATTGGCATCCGTTTCACCTTTGACTATGAGCAATCTTAACCATACGAGTGTTCATCGAAGTCTTCATTTCTCATGCTATAGAACACGGTAGTCAGTCATGCAACAGTAGTAGGCTGCAAGAATGAATTGCAACAGCTAGAACATAAACACCACAAGAAAAGAACTTTTGGATGTTAAAATAATTCCAGCAAACTGCAGTACTTGCATTAATATTGAAAATCCAAGTAATTTATTTGTTGAGTTTTTTGGTGTAGAGCCATATAAGACCATTTTGCACTTTGTCCAACCTATTTAAGCACCAGGACTGCTTTATATGTCAATACATGCTTTAATAGTCAGACATCAATGTATGCATAAGCATGCAACTTGACCAAAAAAAAAAAAAAAGCTTTATTTCACAACTTCAAATTTTAAGAAGGTCATCTATTATACCTTGTATAGATATAGAAATATGTGCAAATGAAGATATGTCCAAGCACTTCAAAAGGCAAACCTGAGAAGCTATATTTGTTTGCAAAAATAGGACCTCCTCCTCCCCCACGAAATTCAAGTAATGAAACTAACAACTCAAACCCCCCTTTTTTTTCCCTCTCTTCTTCCTTCTTTTTCGCATACAGCTGCACAGTGCTTCAAATAGTTTAAGAAAAGGCAACTGTGGAATCACAAACATGCCAGGAAAGTAACAAAAACTAATCGCATCCACCGGCCCGCTTTGCAAGTTTGCTCTTGTGAATAATATGTTTCATTATTTAACAGTGGCCCATAATCAATTTCCCTAGAGAGACATTCAGAAGCCGTAAAAAATAAACATTCAGCTTTGAAGAAACACTTGAAGACCCACTGCATTTGAATATGGCTAGATGGCAACACTATGAGAACAGAGAAAGAGGAATGAAAAGTATGTGAAAGATCCAAGCAGTTCAAATCACACAGCACAACCATGCTTTGACACTCCTCCAGTGTGACAGGGCAGAAATGGACAATAAAAGCTGCGCTTTCAGCAACACATGCAATCAAACAGACACTGAAGAGCCAGGCATTTGACCTACACAGCAATTGTTAACCTGGGTAAAAGACGCTGGCAAGCCTCCACAGCAGGCATCATCAAAGCCTCCCTCCCACTGAAGCGCTGCAGCAAAAGTTAAATGAACACAAGAAGCAGCACCCCTCCCACTTTGCTGGCCTCGCCTACCGGCAATATAGCAGACCAGACTGAACAAATTGCAGCTTGGCGTCTGCAGAAGCACGAACAAAGCTGATGCGGTGCTGCCAAAATATCTGTCACCACCGAAATTATACGAGTCATTAAGCAATGCATCTAATGAGGCCCAACGTATACTCATCTGTCAGAGCGACAAGACTGCCTGAAATGATAGTTGTCTGCACTGCGTCAGTCATGGCACAATGCACAGTATAACTGAGAAGTTCCACATTGAAACATGTTTCACACTCATCAGTTTCAGTTTATCCAATTCATAAGAAATGAGCATTCATACATGAATATAGAGAAAACTGCGAACTACCAGAGTCAGTGTTTTCTTTTTTTTTATCCTTCTATGACATCTGCTTATGTGCAGATAACTTTAGCAAACCAATTTCTAATGTACCCTCACAAATGGCAAAGAGCATGGTTGCATTGCAAGGCTAGAAATGCAGAAGCTAAGGAGTTTAACAATGGCATATGCCCTCGTCTTCTTTCAGGCATAAAAATGAATTCCAAATTTCGTATGTACATGCTTACAGCAGCCTTAAGAGAAACACAGATGGGAACTGTTGTTTACATCCTTTCTTTCCAAAAGAAATGCATCATCAACACTAAACATGCCATGCTCAAGGCAAAAGCTTCTGTAATTAATTGTAGAAACTGGTGTGGTTCTTCCTTCTTTTTCTCCCAACTAAAGATCCCAGCCACATTTGCCTGCCCATGATCATGGTGACACTTGCAAAATAGCACAAAGTTCCACACAAAATGGTTGCCCTGAAGCAAACCTCAGCTCAATCTGTAACTCGTACCATGAAGCACTAAAGCTCTGAAAAAAAAGAAGAAGTGTACCATGACACCAAACAAAAGCTAAATTAACTAGATATGCGTGGGTGGGTGAGGATAAAGTTAGCCACAGATTGTGGTCAAGTTCATACATAAGTGGCAAATTTGTATATTACACATTTTATTAGAGGTGTCTAAATACCGGTGGGATGTGAGCACTTCCGATCGCAACAGAACAAGACTGGTATCAAATTTCTCGTATGATTGGCTACTTTGCACAGGCTGCTGAAGGGATTCAATCGAGTTCGATTTCACTTGGACTTTACTGTGAGTGAGCATGCCCCATGTGACTGGAATTATTGGTGACTGCCATTATTTACTGCCATAATGGTCACATTTATAAATGGAATAGTTACATTATCATTTCACTGTCCCAGAGTAATAGGTATAACAACACACAATAAAATTGTGGGCTTTTTTTTTGTTAGGTGAATGAACCTGAAGTATGAGAGACAAGTTGCCAGTGTAAGCATGTTCTTGCTTATTTTGAATACAGTCGTTTCAGGCGAGCTATGTGTTTTCATTGTCAGATTGTGTTCTGCTACAGCTCATTGTGTTCCTAACCCTCCCTCACCTCTGTCTTTCTTTTTTTTTTTAGACTCAAGCTGAACTCCAATCCGGCACAAAAATTAAACAGCGAATGACTAAACTTTTGAGGTGTGCAGCTGACAAGAGAACACCATACTTAAATACCGATGAATCAGTGCCTCAACCGCCACGCACGCCTGTCATCTCTCGCACGTTTTCGAAGAAGCGTGACGCGCTCTTTACGGCTAATTAATCCGCGCTCGAATGCGTGTGAGCGAGCCAAGTTATCTGGCTACATTCCTCGGACAGGCATCACTACCACACAGGCGGAGCATTTTGCAGGCGCCCTTGGATCAACGCCAAAAACTTTGCGCTGACCAAATCGCCTCCTCCTCGCCACTTCCCGTTCCCCTGCAGCGCTCCCTACGATTACGTTCAATCCGGCTAACCCCTACTTCTGGCGCCTGCTGGCAAAAAAAAAAAAAAGGGGGGGGGGGGCAAGCCACCTTCTGCTTGGTGGTCAGGCCTTTTACAAAGTAGCCGCTACCACCAGACGCTTCGCAGCAGTCGACGTTGGTTTCACGTGCCCCGAGAGCATGGTAATAATAAACATGCACGTCGGCAAACAGTGCAAAGTCCGAGCATGTAAACCTGCAGAGGCGTATTGATAGCGACCCAAACAAACAAGAGCACGCAGCGTCGAAACGGGAAGGTGTTGTTGGCTCGATTTCCGAGCAGCCTCATTTAGCAACGTTCGCGAACCAATTAGTTAGCTCCGCTCAACTCAGAACGCGAGCTTTCCTATTTTTCAAAACGGTATGTAGTACAAGCAAGATATTTTAACGATCGCCGATTCTCTAAAGTGACATCACGCGGGGCTGGCGCGGAAATAGTTGGCTTTACGATGCATCAGGGGCTGACGAATACGGCCTCGAAAATCCCCAGAGTCGGATCGATGCTTCGTCCGGGAGACATTGCGGTACAAATGTAGGGTGTGACATTTTACGAGTGGCCCCCTTTTGTTTAACGGCTCACGCACTGTTTGAACTTGTACAGACGCGCATTACGCGTTGTTCGTCTCATCGGACACCTAATGGGACGTGAAACTCCTGGCGCCAAACCAGACCGGGCCACAAGTGGCCAAGGGAGAAAACGAAAAAAAATCCATTCGAGGGCGCCTTTTTGATGTCCTGTCGAGAGTCCGTGAACTTGAGAAGAAAGACAAATGTAAGAGTTAAACGCTCTACGGGAACATAAAAGATCGCGATGACACGCGTGAGCATACGCTAAAAGGAGGCAAATTGACAGCTTGTGCGACTGAAGGACTCGTACAGACCGCCATCGCGAACGTGCGATGCTCTTGGCCGGCTCTCTGCTGTTCAGGCGCTGGGCGGGCAAGGCTAAACTATCACCGTGCCCATCCAAAACGGCGTCCAGGAATTTCATTTCACGTTTCATCAAAACCGGCGAAGATCTCAGAATGCAATTTAATAAGATGCTTACAATACGATTAGGCATCTCGAAGGAAGCACCAGGGAAGCACGAGGCGTTAGCGGCGCTCGGCGGAACTGTATGGTCTCCGACAGCGGATGCCAGTGCTTCACGCCTTGAGAAGGCAGCGCCAAGGAAAGGCCGCACAGCTTTTATTAGCAGCCGCGAACTAATCTGAACGAGTGTAATCGACTGACTTGATTTTGGCAACAGATGCGTACAATAAAATGACATCTTCTGGTCACAAGACACGCCACTCAGCTGCTGCCGCGCCTGCCGGCTGCCGTCGCCGAGCTGCGAACTTGTTCGGGCCACACAGTCAACAAGCTCCCGTCGGCTCCCAAGAACGACGAGCCAATACTTGCCTGTCGGTTATCAGAGCTCATCGGGAGCAACGCCTAAGCCGGTATAGAGCGACCGTCTTCCGCTGTCTTTTAGTGGCACATGGACGAGGAAATTTCGGGTCTGTCCACGCCGCACTGCCGAATTGGACGTGTATGTGCGTGTTTGTTAGTAGCGACCGCGGAACTCAACTTTGCCATCAGACTGTCCGTACGGAAGAAACGGACAGTGCTGCTATCGCGTCAAGAACTCGTTATGGCCTGTCGTACAAAGCTGAATCCTGGCTTTAGGGATGGACTTCGGGATATCGACAAATAACTAAGATAACGCGAACGTGCGTGAAAAACAGCACTTACCAGTCGGATCTTGAATCGAGGCTAGTGGGTCTTCTTTCGCGTAGCGAATATCCATTCTTCGGGCGGTGCGAAGCATAGGACATTGATCGTTTCGTGGGCGACGTTCCAATCACTCGTAATATCCAAAAGCCGCACACCAATATTCGACACACATTCCTTGTAAAAAAACAAGGGTCGGCCCCAAACCTTCAGTTGTCAACGCCTGAGTCAATGGCACGCACGCATCGACCTGCGCATGCGCTTGTTTCTAGACATACGTCATATCCGACGACGATAGCGCGGAAGCCACTGGGTTCGCGAGTGCCGTTTCGTCTGCTACATCGTCTGCCCGACCGCTGTGGCCCAACTTCGGTATGCCCGTGCACTGCGCAACTCGGCTTCTAACTTCTGCTGTTTCTCACAGCTTTTGACAGCTAGTAAGAGGAAGCGTTAGCAAAACAGTGAAACTGTTTATTCAAAAACTGCAACGGCTCCTTGTTTCCTCCTTTTGTATGCACAGTAATTGCACCAAAAGCACCGTTACGTAGCGCTCTGGCGAAACCTGGTAGAAGGCAGGATGTCACGACCCGTAAATATTTTGAAGCTGTAGTACGCAGAAAAAGGTGAAGATATCAGCGCTATATGAGCCCATGATAAATTTCTGACGTTATAAATATAACATGCCTACCCTGCTTTAGCGAATAGCAAATACGCCGACGCTTTCGAGTTAAAGCGATTAATGGTAAAGCACTCCGGCAATCTAGGAATTTTGTTCACATAATCAGGCTAACCTTGCGCCTCATGTGGCCCCCAAACTATACGCATTAGCGGCGGAGTCGAGCTGCTAAGAAATACAACGTCGGGTTGTGAAGTGTACGAAAATAAAATAAACGCCGGCACAACCTCCGGTGTTGGTGTCGCGCTCCCCTCACCCACCCGTCTCCTGTGCGTCACATAGGCGTGCATCGTTTCATTTTCCTGTAGTTTCCTTCCTTCGCCAGCCTCGGTGAGAGAGGAGCCGAGGAGCCTCGTCCGGAAACAGCGCCATATAGCGCTGTCAACGCGCGGATAAGACGACGTGCGCGCACGAAAAAAAAAAAGAAAAAAAAAAGCGCACAGAGCATCACACGCAGTGCCACAGGGGTGGCGCGACGGTCTCTCCGCAGTATCACGCAGTTTTTGGGATCCCTGCTTCGGGTTCACAACCCAAGCAACGCGGAGATGCAGGATGTGCGCCGGGCTTTCCGGGCTGGGCTGTTTTCTTTCCCGGGTGACAGCTGGACGCCTGGACGGTGTTTTCGACTCTCACCAGACAACTACCCCCCACCCACCCCTCGTGTCAGCTCCTTCTCAACCTCGTGTTTTGTTTTGGATCAGGATTTTTTTTTTATCTCTAGGCTTTTTATTTTTCTTTTTTCAATGCAAGCAGCGTTCAAAAACAGGCAATAAGTATGACTGCGAATTATCTGAACTGTCCTCAAGATTATCGTGTGCCCTTGAAATACCATATACGATTTCAGATTTCAGGGGCTCCGCGGCGACAAGAACTGAATAGAAGTATGTTATTTCTTATGGGCTACATGTAGCCTGCAACTTCTCAGCGCGAAGCGCCTTTGGACATACGCCCATTAACATTACTATAGCTTGTCATTGTGACGCGTTTTGTTCCACGTGTCTGCAATTATGTAATTGGAGCGATTAATACATTATCGTGACTTAATTAACAACTGCACGACAGCTGCCGAACATGTCGACACCTGAGGCAATGTGCGATAGCAATTATATAGTTCCGAACAATTCGTCACTTCGATATCCAGGCACTGCTCATATGAAATTGAGTAACCATCTCAAAGAGGAGCTACACAAAAGTACTCCTATCTGTCTAGTTTATGTCGGCAACATGCATACTAATCGCGCGTAATAACCATCCTTACATGGTGTTGCGACAGGAGACTCCTGCAAAAGAAACACTGCTGCCGTAAATGCAGTTTCATTTTGCTGCCCATGAACGCCCAATAACTACTTAAGATGGTCATATCTGTACCGTCGCTGTCCTTTCTAAACATGCACAGGGCGCCCTATAGCTAACTTTAATTAGCAAAGGTTTAAATATATGTGAATGCCACGTAGCTGGACAGTACCAAGGTAATATGTTGTTTGCCGTCGCTTGGCGATACTCAACTAAAATTTATTTCATTCCGCCTAATTAGATAATTAGTCTTAATCAACCAACTTCATAAATATTATAATTAGATTAAAAGTGTCAACGACAATATTGTAGAGCACCATGAAGAACTCCCAATACGCCATGTGTCAGTACGTCACGCCATGTGGAAAAGTGTCGTGACGACGTAGGGTTACTTATTGGTTAGTTGGTCCGAAGTGAAAAGCAGGGTAGCCCGGCCGTATAGTATATGTAGACCAAGAATCAGGAGGTTGAGCACCGCAAAAAAGAAGGAAAAAATTATATTGAACTAATTAATCAAAATAAGCTAGTTATTTTTTAATCAATTACTTTACGGCAGATATTGCATTTTACAAATTGTAGTCAGAGAGTTTGCATGGTGTATAGACTTGGAATGAATTTACAGAATGGCTCATTGTAAGGTTCGTTGCAGCGCAACACAAGACGCGTACAAAAGGAACTGGTATAAAACGACGACACCTACGGCGCGCTTCCTTTTGTCCGTGTAATTGTGTTGCGCTGCAACGAACCTTTACAATGAATCCTAACCAACTGGCCCAACTTGCCGTCTTGATGCATCACAGAATGACGCCAGTTTCGCGATATGCTCCATCAAAGTTGCCACAAAAATGCACTGTTGTTCCACTTACTTTTTTACCAGAACGCTCTTTAATGCATTGAAGAACAAAAGTAAATGGAACGCCCCATGTATTATTTCGTTCCACAATTTGGGAAATATTATTTCGAAACCGGTGTCATCCTGGAAATTAATTTCATTAATTGCAAGCCCACTGGCTGCAATTCATAAATTGCAATATGTGACTTAATGCATTAATTGATACGTTAATTAGCGCAAATATGTGTTTCGATTTAATTACCGTGCTTGTATGTCCGCCTCTTCGTATAATCCAGCTCGAGGACAAGGATTACGCTATCTGCCACAGGCGATTTTTTAAAATTCCATAAAGCATAAAAATGATCACCCTGCATATATGCGACAGTACCGCCACGGCCGCTCGATGCAAAAGCACAGGGTACCGCAATGGTGCGTTCGCTCCCCTGCGAACGCCCGAAGCGTCCTGAAGCATTGTTCGTTTTCTGTTTTACGTTCGTGGAGGTAGGTATACTAGTGATCAACGATGTGCGAAGTGAAAACAGGGAACCGAGGTTGCTCACTCAATGGCCCGATCATTTTTTTTTTTTTTTCGTGCACATCCTTGCGCCCTTTATTTCCTTTATACTTGTTCCCCTGCAAAGCCTGTCTCTCATCTTCAACCTACGGTCGTCGTCTTGCCACCCCTATTGTCTAGACCAATAGTACGAAAAAAGAAGAGACCACGAAACGGAGCCCGTGGAGAAACAACGCGCGCGGTCGGAGGAGAGAGAGAGAGAAGGCGCTGCGGGTAGAAAAAAAGGAGGCCGCGCACACATATGCACGCCCGCGCGCGCGGCGCGTCCTTGACGTGACAAAAGAAAACGTGCCGCGGAAGCCAAGGTTTCCGCGTGCAGTGCCGTAACCGGCACCATTTCCGATTAGGGAGGCCCGCTGCCGCGGCTTTTAAGACAGTCGCGTAATCAGGCGCGGCGTGCGAGCGGCGACAACCGGGCGCGTTGTTGCTCAAACGGCAGCGGTGCTCTTGAATGACGCCGGCTGCAGGGCAGGAATCGTCGTACGCGAGCACAGGCGTACACTTGGCTCTGCGGCACTTCGTTTCAACAGGAGCTAGGTAGCACTTAGCGCGAACGCTAGACGACACAAAAACGGTAAAGCGATAGTTATATGCCAAGCACTTTTACTTTGTTTAGTCGTATGGTGCACAAAGCTCCGAAATTCCACCATGCTTTGTGTTTTGGGCCAATCATAGATATGGCGGAATTTGACAGCGTTTGAAATAGCATTCCTTCTCCGCTGCTTTAACTCTCTAAACTCAAGCTCTCGATCAAAAACAACTGAGTCCATGGGATGGGGCCACAGAACACCTATAGAAGATGGGGCGTCCAAGAGGAGCATACTTTGCTGACGGAACGCCACTGGAACTGCTGCCCTGCTACTGTACTCTGGCACCTCTTCAGCATGCATGCACTCTAAAGACAGTTTACACGCTCTGGGGCGTATCTTTGTTCCATAACTATAATCGTCATCTATTGCGTGCCTTCCTCCTCCCCCCCCCCCCCCCTTTTTTTTTTTTTTTTTTTTTTTTTTTTTTTTTTTTTTTTAGCGTTGCGCGCATCGTACTTTCAGGTTAGTGGCAGTTTAGCGACGATTCAGTGGTAAGTATACGATATAGATGCGTTCGCATTACGTCGCACCTCGTTGAGGTCCCGGATTCATGACCCAAACCGAGTTCACAACATTGTAAAGTGTTGTTCAGAACACGACCGTTCCTGAACTCCTGAGCTCCGTGTGTCGAGTGAGCTCCTGAACCACGTTCGTGGTTCAGGAGCTCACTCGACACACGCCCTGCCTCTTCGAGGAGCGAAGTGCAACTGACGGTCGCCCGGAGCAGACCACCGCCAATTTCACACTTTCCTCCGCTTTGATCCTGGCCACGGCGGCTGCATTCCTATGGGGAAAGGACACAAAAACGCCCGTGTGCGCTGGGGTTAAAGAACTCCATGTATAGCCAGAATAAATCCGGATAGCCTCTCACTACGGTGTGCCTCAAATCGTCGTTTTGGCACGGCAGCTGGGCATCGGCACCCTATACAGTCCCTTTATACTGATGTACGCGGTCGACATGCAAAGTCACATATAATGCTACTAGCGGAAAATGCAAGGGATTTACATAGAAACTTGCAAATATATGTGACCATGCAGGCTACAAATCTAGGCCTTAACACAGAAAAATTGGGAATTTTGACCTTCAACGAAGAGACCATGTAATGACGTACGTGGTATCAATTGAACAAGTCACACCCATGGTCAACCAACAGAAGTACCTGGGTGTATATATAAACTAAGGAAAGACTCACTCAAACATTCACCAAGATAATCTATAAAGGGATGCAGCAGAATGAAACCTAGAGCGCTTTGTAATAAAAATGAGGTGGTGCGAGGAATTTGGAAAGGAGGCACCAGCGTTAACGTTCGCAAACAGAATTCTGCGCCTAAAATCAGACACGTTGTAGGGGTTAAAAGTTAACGACAGATTGGTAGGCCGGTTGACTTGGCGTCCCACCGCCAGCGGTAAAATGACAAATAAGGAAGTGCAGGATGACATGAGTCGGGCTTCTTTCAGAGAAGTTGTAGAAGTGCAGAATTAGCTCTAAAGAAAGACTCAGAAACGTGAAAGTGAGATAAACGGACAGTAAATTGGATGCAAAGGATGGAAACGAAAATGATCATGGAAATTTAGAAGTATGGCAAGAAAGAAATCGGAAATGAAAATATGTCAATATATTCGCAATAGACTGATGCGTGTCTGCTGCAGCAAAACCTGGAGACAATTCAGTGCATCCTAATAGAATGCGAAACTATATGCCGTGTGCTTCAGTGAACACTTTCAATAATAATAATAATAATAATAATAATAATAATAATAATAATAATAAAATGCCTGTGGCAGATAGCATACTTCTTGTCCATGAGCTGGTCTACTCGAAGAGGCGGATCAACCACGCACGTTGAGGTGCTATAACGCGTCGAGCCTTGACTTCAATGGCGTTGCGGTGTGCTTCCCCCCTATCCTTTTCCTTCCTCCATGGTTTAGGCCTCAACCCCGCGCGGTCCCTGTGCCTTGGTTGCCAAATGCTGTTTTTTTTTTAAGTTCTATCATATAAATATAGCACAGAACAGTTGGTCGAGTTGGACCAAAGAGGCAGGGACAAAGCCGTGGCACGCCATATGGGAAGAGTGGATCGAGAGCCGCCGGCGTGCGACTGTATCCCCTGAGCCAATTGCGCTATGAACAAGCCGTAAACACTCGATGCTAATCGATGCCTCTATGCCTCAAGGTAGCGTGAAACAGCAGTAAAAGAAAACTGAGGCACGTGGCGCATTCCAGAGAGTGTCCCCTGTCACACGGGCACCTGCACACTCCTTTTATCTCTTTATCTCGAGGGGGATGCACTGTGTCGACACTAAACAAGACAAGGTCGACGTAATTGCGCGTTAAATAATATACGAATAAGATACGAAATGAGTGAATATTGAACATGAATGAGAGAGAAAGAAACAGAATAAAGCAGAATACAGATATATAATCAACATTCTATCATCGAATCATGTGAACCACCACGTATGTCGACCTTGTCTTCGTTACACTTGGTTGACCTTCTTTTCTTTTTTTTTCTTAGCTATGATAGAAACGAAGCTGCCTTGCAAGTTTTTCAACTCGTCGTCCGTGCATCCGTGCGTCGTCGCGAGCGCGGCATGCATGGTTTACTTGGGTGCCACATCGACATCGGCATATCTCTGTGAAGAAATAAATGGCGGCGTCCGTAGAAGACGACAGCATGGAGTCCGCAGCACTGGATCCCGACCAAGTGCATGTGGCCAAGTGCCTCGGAGAATTCGAATCATGCACGAAGAAACCAGAAACATTTCTCGAGTAAGTTTCGGAATGAAATTTGCGTTTACATAGGAGTAGACACTCGAGAGTGAGTGTTCCACATGTTCTGCTTGCGTTTCTCTGTTGATGCGTTCGTCTAGAAGCTCCCTGCTCTAACAAACTCCTATGCTTTCTTTTTGTCCTTCCACGCGGTAGAGTCCAGCCGGATATAGCAGAAACAATGAAGAGGTTGACAAAAGAGTTATACGACGTTGTGGACATGTGGGAAAACAAAACAATTTCGCCGCCGAAAGCTGAACTGCCGTCACTGGTTGTTGACAACTTCGACGACGAACAGATCTGGCAGCAGCTGGAACTGCGAAACACTCGCCTGGTAAAAGAGTTGATTTCGTCGGTGTCCCGAGTGGCAACGAAGGCTAGCATTAACTTTGGCGTACACTTGGGAACGCAAGAAAGCTCACAGAGACACAAAGCGCATGACCCAAATGGAAGTGATAAGTCAAATCTCTCGGACGCCGCTGCAGAAGAAGAAGGTGGCGAAGACGATGATTTCGACTTGTCGGATGAGTCTGAAGGTGAAAAGTCTGAGGAGGAAGTTGATCATGATGGAGGTGACGGTGCACCCAGTCAAGCCCGAGATACACAACCGTCGTCTATTGTCGATGACGTGTTCTTCCGTCTCGCCGACATGGAAGCATTCGCAGATAGAGAAGAAAATGCCGATGCCCGCAGAGGTGATTCAGATGAGGACGATGACATTGACTATTTTGGCGAAGTGTCGTCAGACCAAGATGACCCGGATAAAAAGGTTAGTGCCTGGCTTTTGCAAAAGTACTAGCGACACAACTCGGTGATACCTTTCTTAAGCAAATAGGCATTTGCCACTGGCCACATCAATGTCCAGTGTTCAGACTGACTAACTTTTGGAACGCTGTCCTAAGATCAATAACGATTGTGGCGTGAATACCGCATGCAAATGAATTTTACTAGCTCTACCGTGTATATATATATATATATAATTCAATGAGAAGTTCTGTAGGTCCGGTGCATAGGTAGTTTTAGAAACGAAGGTGCACACTTACGAAAATTGCATATTTAATGTTTTTAACGTTTCGGCCGTGGCACGGCCTTCGTCAGAATAAAAATTCATTCATATATATATATATATATATATATATATATATATATATATATATATATGAATGAACATACTTCATGCTTAAATCTGTGCAGAAACACATCATTGACTCATGTTATCATAGAAAAGCGTGGAAAAATTGCAGCTGTCATGTTTCTGCCCAGGGTGGCCGCAGTGCTACGTACAATGACTTTTTCGATCCCCCGGCCTCCGTGCCTGACAGCAAGAATGCTGTGAAGAATTACAAGACTACCACTCGGTAAGTTAATTTAGTGCTATGCATGCATAGCAAACAGTAATTAAATTGTTTGTATGTTCCTATTCATTTCATTGACCCCTTCTCTAAGAGCGAGCTGCTGTGCAGTGCCTCAGCCTCACTTATCTAGTTTGGGCACCGGGCTGTATGCAGAGAAGCTGCTGCATCCTAAAAGTGGTTTTCCTGTGTAGCATATGGAGACAGCATATGATATCACTGCTTTCGCTAACTGCAGTGGCAGCACAGCATTCGGATCTGCTTTCACTGGTGTCATGTGCCAGCTCGCAGTGCTCTTGAAATTTTAATGGCCTTTGCTATGTGATGCTGGTATATGCACAAGCCACGTGCTTGCACATTCAGGTTGCTTTTGACTGCACAAACACTGCAAAAATGCAACATAGAGAATTATTTTGGTAAAGATTTTTTGATGTTCATTTTCTCCCATGTATGAAAACAAAAAGTGTGTTCATTAAGTAACATTCCTAGCTTCTTAATGTCTTTGACGCCAGCGATGTGCTTCCCTAGAGGTGGCTCATAATAGCGATAAGCGGACACAGCCGAAGCAAAGCCGGCTAAATGCTATGTTCGTTTGTGCGCGGAACACTTGGGAGCACTGCTATCATGACGTGCAAGCGGGCATGTCATGTGGTGTTTTTTTGTGTTTTGTGGGCATTCGCAATAAGCTGAAGAACACTAATACCTAATAGATAGAAAGACAGAAACTGTTTATTCGGACGTTTTGCAAACCGCTCTGCAACTTTCTAATAAGAATTTTTTCCCTAGCTTCGTTGCTTCAGAAGTTGGTTAATTAATCTTGACTAATTATCTAATTTCGCTAAATACAAGAAATAGCTTGACACACTACATAAAAAAGTGAGCAAAATACTTTTGGTCGCGTCATCTTGGAGTGCATCGGCATATTTTTAAGCTCTGGCTAAATTTAGCTGAAACACCCTGTATATATATAACAAGAAGGGAAACTGATGGGCTCTGTTTTTTATAATTATCACTATATAAAGCCAACAGACAATGAAGCCAAGGCAAGAAGCATATATATATATATATATATATATATTGGTAATAGCAAATGTGTTTCTGTTAATTGTTATGTGACATTGACAGTCCGACTATGTGAATATGAAAATGTTGTGTAGGACAAATGGACATAGAGACATTCACCGAAGCAGCACAGCAGAAGAAGATGTTCAGAAGTCATCTTTTGAGCAAAGCCAAGAATTTGTGAGTTGTGTTTCTTCATGCATGCCATTTGTTTGAGTTTGAGTCACTGCCTGTACATTTGATAGCACATTAACTATTAGAGGAGGGGTGCGAATTGACACATACACAGATGAAGGAGACAAGGCGGTGGTTCTGTCTCCTTCGTTTGTGTATGTGTCAATTTGCACTCCTCTCCTAACAGCTATGCATCACCAACTAGCCCAACAAGAAGTACTCCTATGATAGCACAATGTATCATCTCTAGTTGAAGAACAGCAGGGAACTTTTGTTCTTTGCAACTGCAGAATCAAAGTGCGTGTAATATGACCAAACAAAACTTTAAGAGTTAATGTTGTGAAAGCAGCTTTTAGCGATAGAGTCACTTGTGGTGTATGTCAGAAAATGGCATAAACGAGAAAAAGGGGGAACCAAGGGGCCTGATATTTTGTTAATCACAACCATATGAAGCCAAGGAAAGCATAGGGGATATTATTTGTAGTTTTAATTGAAGTGTAGAAATGATAAGCTAAAGGGAAATGAGAGTGGACAAAAAAACTACTCGCCGCTGGTGAGAGCCGAACCTACACTTCTGCATTATGCGTGCATTGCACTACCAGTTGGGCTACAGTGGTGGCTGCTTCCATGTCCACATTCTTGGGTATTTATGTTTGTGTACAGTATCTAATTTGGGGAGTGTTAGCCAGTGCCACTCATGGCCATGGCGGCAGGTATGGAACATCCTTTTTGACCAACATCATCATGTGCCAGTAAGCGATTTTTACGAGCAGGCAGCTGGCCAATAAACCCTCGTATAATACCTGAAGACATCAAACATGCCAGAGTCGAGATCCTCACTATGCATTGAATGAGAAGAAGAAGAACCGAGAGGCCGAATTTTTTTTTTTCACACCCAGATGAAGGCAA
The DNA here is from genome assembly GCF_023375885.2 of Dermacentor andersoni. Lineage (NCBI taxonomy): Eukaryota > Metazoa > Arthropoda > Arachnida > Ixodida > Ixodidae > Dermacentor > Dermacentor andersoni. The sequence goes on from NC_092815.1 coordinate 27,637,731, forward strand.
AAGCAGCGAAGGAAAGTACAAGGGAAATTATTTGTAGTTTCAGTTGAGGTGTAGAAATGATAAGCGAAAGGGAAATGAAAGTTTGGTCACAGGTTTTGCTTAGACAGACAGTAGGCATTCGTTCCTAGTTACTTGTTCTTTTTAGCCCACTGTGACATTCACCTACCTTGCCTGCCTTTGATTTATATAGATATCTGCACTCCCCTGATGTTCGTTTAGGAATGTTTCGCCAACTAGCCCAGCAAGAAATTTTAGGACTTCTGCTTACTGAATACTGGCCTGAAAGCAGTTCAACACTAGAATTTTCCATGACTGTTGCTGTTGTTGACCTGTCCACTTGAATGCTTCTCTATCCTTACAGATAAAGAAAAAGATCAAGCAGTTTGAGGAACGAAACCTGGAGCCACGACCATGGAGACTCCAGGGAGAGGTGGAAGCTACTAATAGACCTGAGAACAGCCTGCTGCAGGAGCATATCCAGTTTGACCACGCCACTAGGCAGCGTGAGTATGCAGAGGCTTTGTTAATTTGTCATGCTTCTGTTAATTAATCAAGGGAGTTTGATTTTATTGGAGACAGTGCAAAAGTGCACCTGTCAAGACTATTACATAAAAAAGTACCAACATGACATCTTTATTTGTCATTATTTTTGTGCTAAATCAAAGCCCAGACACACTAAACCTTAGATTAAATGCTGCCAAGCATCCCAACCCACCAAATAATTTACTGTAACATTTGTTTCTATATAGAAGTTTGGCTTTGGTGTCCAGGTGATACAGTGGCTTGTCCTGTTCAGTTGCAGTTTATTATTCTTTAAATACAATGAATGGGTAAGAGACAATATACAGCCAAGGGTCCCAAAGTAAAAGACTGCAATGGGACCCTCGATTAATAATAACAATTGAGGGATGTATTAAAGATAAGCAAGCTAAGTAAAAGAAACGAACACAATCGCGAAAAATACAGCATAGAAAAATTTAATTAACGAAAACAAATTGTCTGTATACAAGCCTATAGTGCATAAAAAAAGAACTGTCAATACATACAAATGGCAAATGTAGTGTAATGAATGACGTAAACTTAGTTATACATATCAAAAAGCTTAAGGGCATGACTAAATGCATGTAAGGATAAAGATTTAATGGTGTTGAGTGAACGATTCTACAGTTTTATAGCAGCGAATGATGTCATTTTTCCATAGTTAGAATGAACCATAGGCAGTAGAAAATTGGAGTTGCGTGCGAACCTGGTATTATTATTATTGATGAGGTACCTGGAATCAATGAATTCATATGAAAGCTGTTTAGTAAGTAATATATAAAACATAATTATTAGATGATAGTTGAACAAGTTCGTTACAACAAGGATGTTATTTTCACGAAGTAATAGAGTAGCACTCGTGAAAAACCTGCATTAGTGATAATGCGTATTGCTTGGTTTTGTAAGTGCTGAATAGACAAGATATGACATTGATAGGTGTTTCCCCAGGAAACAATGCCGTTATTAGTGTGACTGTGAATGAAAGCAAAGTATAATGCTAATAATGCGTCTTTGGAGAAATATGCTCTTGATTTGATTAATGCTCTAATACCGAAGGTACACTTTTGCTTAATGAAGGCAATGTATTGAGAATCTAATGTGATGCCCAAAAATGATACACAGTCTGAGACAGGAATGTGATGACCATCTAGAGTTATCTTGGGAAAGCCAGGCAGTACTCTTTGGCTAGATCGGAAAATCATGAATTGAGTTTTTGAAGGATTGATAATTAAATGATTGGAAGGACACCATGCAACAATATGGTCAAGCTCATTGTTTAGTTTAAGGATTAAGGTTGTTAAAGAATCGTCATGCAACAAGATATTAGTATCGTTTGCGTATAGTACACAATGTGCCGATTTAAGACACGTGGGTAAATCATTAATATAAATGGAGAACAGTAAAGGACCTTGTATGGAGCCTTGTAGTACACCTTGGTTAATAACTTTTGTATCAGAAAACTCTTTGTTCTCTATCATGCAGTCAACTTTTTGGGAATTTTACTACTGGACCGGTAATTCCCAGCGCTTCTAGCTTAGTAAAAAGTATGTTATAATTAACCATATCAAAAGCTTTAGAGTGAAGTTCAAAAGTACTGAACAAACGAAGTTACCCGTATTAATTGAGGGACAAATGTAGTCAGTTAGGGATATTAAAGCTAAGTTAGTCGAACTGCCAGCGCGAAGACCAAATTGCGAAGATTGCAACAAATTAAATTTTTTAAAGTAAATATTTAGGCACTTACAATATAACTTCTCAACAACTATACTGATCGATGAGAGAATAGAAATAGGACGATAGTTAAGCACCTCCGTTTTATCACCTTTATTATGTACAGGAATAATCTTAGCCCTTTTAAGCAAAGTGGGAAAAATACCACATTTAAAAATATTATTAATTATAATACAAAGTGTATCAGAAATAAGTGGTGCAACAAGTTTTAGATGAAATACAGAAATGTTATCGAAGCCAAGGCTAGTATTCTTTAGAGCTAATACCACGGAACATACCTCATCTGCAGTTATGGGAAAGGGAAAAAAAAGAATGATTGCAGTGATAAATGGGATAAGTAGTAGTCATATGACGAATGCTGTATATGTTATAGAAGTAGTCACTGAAACTATTTGCTATGCTAGAAGAATCAGTATGAGTTTTATTGTTGTAATCTATTTTATCAGCAGTATTACCGGACTTAGGTAAGTTCATGAATGCATTAAGAAGTTGCCATTGTTTTGGGGGATTGTTCTTGTGTTTTGCAAATTCATTTTCATAATACTGTCATGTAGACTTCTTTAGCAAGTTATTCAGAATGTTACAATAATATTTATAGCGTGCCGTTAAGCATACATTAAAAGGTTTCTTTTTAGTCTTTGTATGGGTTTTCTTTTTTCCTCATGCTAGTCAGTAAACCTTTCGTTACCTAAGGGTGACCTGGAAACAATATGTTTCCTGCATATGACGGTAGTTTGGTTAGCATGAACAGCTTTTAGAAAGATGGAACAAAAATTTTCAAGAGCTTGATTGGGATCATGCAGGGAGTTAATTACAGACCAATCAGTATTTGTTATAATGTTAACAAAACTATCTCGGTCAAAATTGGAGGAAAAGTAGCAAGGCTCGGACTGAGGTATTTTGGCCTGAAAGGAGATGAATATTGAAAAATCTTCTGTGATCTGAGTATGACACCAGAGTTTGGAGTTGGCGCGATGTTAGTTAGAGCATGGTCAAGAAGCGTGTTGGTACCATGAGAACACCTAGTAGGAGAGGTAATGATTCCAGTCCGAAACGAGCAAAACTGTCTGTATAAGCTGTAGCACTTCCGTTGTCGACGTCAAGTAAGTTGATGTTAATATCACCGACAATTAAGACTTGCTTACTTTCAAGATAAATTTTTTTCAGAACCATGGACAGTTCACCCAGAAAAGCAGGGATAGATGAAAAAGGGGAGCGGTATACACAACCAAAAATAAAACTACACAACCAAGAATAAAACTGTATTCCTGCAATCACTTCAGCTGCCACACGTGTGTAGAGCCAGAAGAAACACTTGTGCAAATTTTCTACTCAGCAACATCATTGTACGTAGCCTTACAGTTACACAAAATTAGCAAATTATGTTCTGTGCTATGAAATCATGGCAATTTATATGATGCTGGATCCTTCTAGAAGTGCCTTTTATGAACCTGCATTTAGACTTCAAAGGGTCATTCACTCAGTACTTTGTTGACCGAAAAGGCCGTGACTCCACATCTTATTTCTGGTTCATTTATTAGATGATATCAGTGGACTAAAGGCATTTCCACATCTTTAAGTTCTTGTAATAGTGTGAGAACGTACAATGCTAGTTTTGTCACAAAGAAATTTTTGAATGTTATTTGTACAACTAGCACAATAGAAGTGTGGCATCAGCTGGAATGAGTTATGTTCATCAATTATAATGTCGTTTTACAGATTAGATACACAGCTTCCCACCTAGCTTGCTCTAGATGCGTCATTTGTGTTACAGAGGCTTTTAGCAGCAATCTGGCTACTGCCATTCCTGTCAGTACAGTGACCTGCATTTTTACCTTTAATGATTTTAAAGATTTAGTACTTACATATTCTTTAATCTTCCTCAAATTTTACAGCAAGATTGCACGTTATGGTCTTGGTTGTTCAATAAATGGCACTCTTACCTGCCTGGTTTATTAAAGGGTTGCTAAGGAGAAGTTAAATCAATTTACAGTGATGAAGTATTATATGAAAAATCGCTTTTTGTTAATTTCGTGGTAAGAGCTTGATTATTAGAAGAGAAAATGAAGGTCGAAGTTGTATTTCTGGAATTTCATGCTCGTACCTCAGCACCAGCATGTTGAAGTGACACAGTGGGTTTCAAATTATGTTCTCAGATTTGGGCCATTTTGGCACACTAAAATTCTCCACTAAACTTGTTTAAGTTCAGTCTTATGCTTTCTTGGAATAGAATGCAGTCCACTTTTGCCATTAAACATTTAACTAGACCCGAGCAGGCACTGTCAAAATCCACGCCATCACGGCAAGCTGGTGCAGCAACTCCAAGGTGGAGGTGCCACTCGTCTTTCATTTTTAACTCTTTTCTGGCTTGCTAAGCTGTCTATTGGGGTAAGAGTGGCATTTCTCATACTGTATAACTGCAATTTATTAAAATAGCTCAACTGATTTTTCTCTCTAATGTCCCTTTAAGCAAAATTTGTGACTTTGCCTTCGTCTGCACCTTTTGTCTGCACTCCCATGATTAACAGAAACCAATCATGAAGGCCGCACTTTGTCGTACTGCACATGCCAGAAATGACAAGGTAGCATCATAGCCATCATGTTTAGGACGTTACTCACTGTAACAGGCGCAGTGAAAGGCAAATTCAAGTTGTTGTTTTTCTTTTCTTTCTTTCTTCTTGTCTTTCTTTCTTTAGAAGCAAGGCAAGTAACAGTGCTGAGTGTTATGTTGAATGATCTGGACCATGCAGTGCAAGCTTGCTGCGAAATTTGAGTAACATCATAGCTTAGGCAAGCATGAAATCTTTTTTTTAGAGAGTCTTAGAAGGGGAAAGTACAGGCCACCTTATTCAGTGCAACCAAAATGTCGCGTCTTGTGGGCAGATAATGAATATGAACTGCTGTTGGTGCTTTGTTTGCAGCCATTGCCATCACAGATGAGACCACAAAGTGCCTAGAAGATGTGATAGTTCAGAGGATACGTGACAAAGCCTGGGATGATGTTGAGCGAAAGACAAGACCAACGGAGGAACCGTTTGAGCTACGCCGACGGGTCACACTGGACCAGGAGAAAAGCAAGCTCAGCTTAGCGGAGGTATGCATTTATATTGAGGGAAAAGATTTCATTGAAATGCACGCTTTTTTGCCTGTCTTCTAGGAGATCAATATCTGCTTTAACGCCACACAGCCCAAACACCATTCCACATGAAGGAAAAATTGGAACAACTAGTTTACCTTTATTTTTGGCTGTGGAGAGCAGTACATTCAAACAAGAACAATGAAATTTTTCTGGATAAAAATAATTAGTATAGTAGTTAATTCATTAGTATAGTCTATTTTCATTAATTTGACCCTGATGGCACCGACAAACTTGATTGAAGTGTCTGGTGCGTTGAATTAAACAAGAATCAGAAATATGCTGCACGATGACATTTTTATACTCTGCTTTCATTCTCTCTCAGCTCTCTCTCTTTCCCAGCTCGGCGAAGCTGTGGACGTAAAGAGAAATCCAGCGAGGTTCCAACAGTTCCACTGTAGAAACGTCAGAACGCACTGCTGATTCATTTGACAGTATTTGCCCGGTTCTAACACGCTCCGCAGTAAAACGTGCGCCCGCTCTCCCTGTGTACAATGTAGTAAAAACTATCGCAGAGATGACATTAAAGCTCCTAAACAAAGTAGAAATATAATGCGCACCCGATTTTTTAGCAAAAAAAAAAAAAAAAAAAAATGGACAAGGGTCTTATATGCGTTGTACCGTGGCTGCCAGTTTTCTAAAGTCGGCTTTGCCTCAATACATTTGTGTTATGCGGTAAAGCATGCAAATGTCTCTAAGGCGGTATTGGTTTCGTATCCGATTGCACTGCACAGCGATTTTCGGTTCAATTTTCTTGAAAAACAAAACGCAAAAGTTAGAATCAGGTAAATACCAGACATTGCGAGCTGCAGTTATTGCTTGAAACTCTTCCTAGGGCAGGCAGGAAATGGGCGTTTTCAATGGGAGATGACGTGTGTTCAATGCATTCACTGTCCCCTAAGTTCTGCCGAGACCGACGCTACTGCTAAAGGGGTAACTATTAGGGTCACCATAGCGGTCAGGTGCATGGTTACTGAATAGTCAAGTTTGAATTATCTGGCAAAGGTAAATTTTAGGATCGAAATAACTGAGGTTTGGGCCCATAGAAATGCATGGCGCAGGCTGGGACATGGTTCAAGATCAAATTAAACAAAAGATCAAATAAACCAGAGTCGAAGTAACGGACGTCACTTGTACCGTGAAAGCTCGTTAATGTGTGCCTGGAGGGAGCGTGGCGTAACTACGCACTAAATGGTAGTATGAACTAAATACCAAGTACAAATTTACGTCTCCTGATGAGTGCAGCTGCTACTGGCAAATAAATGTGATGCTGCAGTAAATGTTTGCTATAATATACACTATGAGGTTTTTTTCTTCTTTTCTTTTCTTTCTTTTTTCCAATGCGGCTGAAACAATTGCAGATCTCTCACACAGCCCTGCAATAGTGCATAGGCGATACACCGTGGTGGTGTATGGAGGATTTCGAAACTTTGACAGAGAACACAGTGACAGAAATGGCGACTGTGCAGACGACTTCTTTGGCTTTCCCCAATTATTAGTGAGCATTTGTACAGTTATCTGCTACTGAGCAGAACGAGTGCTGTTTCATTGAAACGCGGTACCTGATGCTGCATGGTGCCGATAGTCCTGTGCTGTTTGTTTGCAGCACGCCACATGCACAGATGCCGGGATGGTTGCTGGGACAGTATTCTTGGGCAGTCGCTTTTGGAGATAGTTTCATTTTCGCAAGATTTTTTCGTCACTGTACTTGTCCATGTTTTCAGCCGATGGCGTCATAGGCACCGTGCCATACTTGCTGTCTACGCACAGTGCCAAGAGTGCTCTCGGCTGTATACTTCGGCACGTGCAGTTCCGAGTCTCCCAAATATTGCAAAAGTTAAACTGTCCGAAAATGATCTCCCAAGTGCCAAGAATACCACTCCTGTATACCACCACCACGTGTGCATGTTTGCAAGCACTCTGTGCCCGCGCTTCATGTGAGTATCTGTGTTGTGAGGTGTCTTCATGCCTGCACCACACCTGGCCATGCATGAGTTCGGTCCATACCTGTTGAGCCTACTTCCCTACTGCGAGCTGCTTTCGTTGCCGCAAGCGACATGCACTTGAAGTGGCCCCGCTTGAAGAGGCAGCAGAGAATAGCAGCGTTCTAGGGTTATAGCCTATTAGAAGTGTGCCATAGGCTTAGAACGGTGTTATGTACTGCGCCACATGCACTGCTGAGCAGATAGTTGAAGATACTTATCGTAATAAGATTGGCGGGGACACGTCATACAGGCATGCCAGTTGTTGGTTATCTTCTTTGCTGAGGCCGCCACCACACTTCCATGCATTTCCAAAGCTTGTCTGTATAGGCATCACTGCACTCGTGCTGCAGTGGGAATCATCGGCTGACCGGTCTCTGTGATTCTCGAAAACACGGGAGCTCCTTTGCAGCACGGCGTGTTGTTGGCTTCCCCGTGAGTTGAGGTGGCGCAGTTAACCTTTATGTGACAAAAGAATCACTGTGGTATGCACTAACCAGTAGTTATATGATAAGCTACGGCGTCTTAAGCTGTCAGCCAATACATTAGGCTCTATGGATACTGGATCGAGCTCTGTATTTTAAACGGGTGCGCATTAACTTCCTCTAACATATAAAAAAACCCTGCTATAAGTTTTAAATCATAGCTAGGAGGTGTCAAATTGAGCATATTAAAAATTATACTTCAGGTTATGTGAAGGTAATCATGGTTGCAAGAAATAAACTGGTAAAATTAGCTTATTTACTTATTTTGTACAATGCAACCATTCTTTAGAACTATCACTGGGGTAGGTTCGCAAATGAGGAAAAGTAAGTTTTGGCAAGAGAAAAAAAAAGTGGGATTCAAAATACAAGGCAAAGACAGCACACTGTAGCATTAAACAATTCTTTTAGTGGTAATGGCCATGTATTGCCTGTGTTGTAGTTGTTTGAGAGTGATACAGGGTCAGTCAAATAAGAAATGTAGAAGTTTTAGGGAACTCATTACATTATGATTGAGAAAGATGAGACTCAAATTTGCTACATTATAATGCGGTGACAAGTTTGGGTCATGTTGGCGTGAAATGAAATGATCAGCAACTTGCATATGTTTCGTGCCCCCGTTTCTATACCTTACTGTCATGCTGCATGTGCAAAAAAATGTGCATGTGAGCTTTGAACTCTTGTAAATTATACTTGCAGTGCCAAACCTGTTGTAATGCACATTTGGTGTCGTGTTTTATACCACTAGGTTTATGAGCAACAGTTCCTTGAGAAACAAAAGACTGTGGATGATGATGCACCTCCCAAGGAGAATCCTGCACATGTTGAGATTCGAACAGCCATGCGGGACTTGTTCACGAAACTGGATGCATTGTCCAACTTCCACATGATGCCAAAGCCTGTAAGTTCGAAGTAGTTAGCCTCACATTGTCATTTTTTTATATATGTAAATTTGGTGTGCACCAAAAAATTAGGCCATTGTGCCTAATCCATTTTTATGCACAGCATCAAAAAGAAAATAATTTCTGAGCAACTGTCTTTGTGCCTTCATTCACACAGGAAATAGTGCGCCTGACCTGAACTAACCACAAACACATTGAAAAATTAGCCTAGCTGATTGTACTTCCCCTTTGTGGAAACTTCACAGAACTGTGAAAGAGAGAGAGAGAGGGAATACTTGCAAACTCTACTGTGTGTTGCTTGTGGAAATGCACCACTCTGTATAGTTAAACAGCATGCCAAAAGCATTACAGTGTGTTTGAACATTCTAATGGTAATTGGCCAGTAATTTAGCTTATTCTTGGAATAAAACATATTGCTATACACACAATGTACAGCACAGTCCCCTCTTAAACGAAACATTCAGTTCAACCTTAGTTGTTCAAAGATTGCAGCCGAGATACAAAATGAAGCTATACAGTAAGTGCTCGTATCCACATGTGCCTCCCTGCTGCTTCATTACAAGGCACCCGCTGTGGTAGCTTAGCGGCTATGGTGTTGTGCTGCTAAGCACGAGGTCATGGGATCAAATCCCGGCCGCAGCAGCCGCATTTCCATAGGGTCGGAAAACAAAAATGCCCATTTCCCGTGCATTGGAGGCACATTAAAAATTAATCTGGATAATTAATCCGGAGCCCCCCCACTACGGCATTCCTTATAATAAAATTGTGGTTTTGGCATGTAAAACCCCAGAATTCAGTTCATTACAAGACTTTCTTTTGCAATAACATTGAACTAATGCTGCTGTTATTTTCACTGAGTTACCATTTAGGTGTTTCTGAGTGTAGCATACCGTGCATATTATTTGACACATCGAATAGTTGTTCACTGTAGTGTAGTTGCCAAACTTTGTTAGCATTATTGTGACACTCCTTTGCCTGTTGAACAAGTCTGATATAAGATGTTAATTTTGCATGTCGTTGTGCTTACATCGTTTTGTAGTACTCAGTTTCAGCACTGATGCAGAAATCACTTTGTACAGCTGTGTCACTAACATTTGCACTTTTATGGTTTTCATCAAGCAAGTGGTGCAGTGTATGAATGTGATGCAAGTGAAACACACTATTTACTGTCACATCTGAAATTGCATTCTTGGGTTAGCCTGTCTTTCACCTTCCAGTTTGTTCGCTGTGAATTGCTGCTTTCTGTGAGTGTTTAGCACACAAACGCATGTAATTAACTGAAAAGGCACAGTATATGGGAGGTCAAGCTGCATTTCGCTAATGTGTCCAGCGTTGGCTCTTTGGCAGTATTTATGTTTGGATTTCTTGTGAGGAAAAGGAAATCGTTATCCACCTGAGTGTAACAGAGCTACAGAGAAAAGCCATATGTGTTTCTCAGAAACCAAGCTTTGCAGAAGAATTTTGTCCTGATCTAAGGCCGATTCCCAGGACCAGCACTTTTCTGGAGTGATCACTCTGACAATTTTTTTTCCTTTCATGAAACTTCCTCTCCCTTGCAGATTTATACTCAGAACTGAATCACCATATTTGAAGTTGAAATTCGACACAGCCCTCACTATGGGCTGCCATTGTTCTTAAGTTATTTTATGTACAAAAAAAAAAAGTCTAAAATTGTCTTCCTTCCCTCATTCACACAGGTTTCGGCTGAGGTGAAGGTGGTGAGCAACCTTCCGTCACTGAGTGTTGAAGAGGTGACCCCAGTAGGTGTGAGTGATGCTTCACTTCTGGCACCTCAGGAGGTCAAGGTGAGAAACTTGGCCAAATTTGCATTCTGGTGCTCCTGCCTATTGGCCAAGTGTTCAAATTTGCAACTGTACCAGGTGCTTCACAGCTCAACCATTTTTCGAGTACAGTACTAGCATTTACGGAGTTTTTAAACTATAATAATTGAACTAATGTGTGCATACTACTGGTCATCTTAATTTTATGCCATATCAATAGTGCTGGTTGTTTAAGGTTGATTAAATGACACTGTTTGTTTGTCCTGTAGTGTCCTTCAGCTTTTGCTCATCTTTCATTCTTTATGTGCCCTTGTTTACTATTTGTTACTTTCTGTACTCCTTTGTTGTTTGTTTATGTAATAAAAATAATGATTGCAGACCAAGCCAAAGGGAGAAATGGTTGCCAAGGGGGAGAGGACCCGCACTCAGAAGCTGAGAGAACGAAGACTAAAGAAGGCTCTCCAGAAACGCCGAGCCTCCAAGGCAGCTAATAAGGCTGGCAAAGTCACTGAAGACAAGAAGAAAGTGATAAAAGCGACAAACACTGAACTTGCCAAGCCTATCAAAGGCACAAAAACAGCAAAGGGTGCTAAAGCTTCCAAGGTATGTCTGCTGTACTTTTGAGTGCATTTGTATTTTCCCCTGGGCATGATATGGCTACTTTCCTGTGGGCTAGGCTACTAAAACAAAATCTGGAAGGGCAGCGATTATGTACTAAGGGTGTGAAATATTGTTGCTATACTAAGCAGTGTCAGGTTTGCATTGTCTTAATTTATGTTGTATCTCATCGTAATTTAAACCATGTGCCTGTGTTTCTTCATGATGTGGTTAGACATTGCAGTGACTGCTTTCATTGATTGTTGTCTTGTTTTTCAGGGAAAAAGTGACAAGTGGGCAGAGAAAAGCCTTTCTTCATCCAAAAAGTTCTTCGCACGGCTTCAGGATCAGGTCACCTCCGCAGTGGCACCAGCGAAGAAAAAAGCAAGAAAGAAAGATGCTGTTGTTGCTGCTAGCTTTAAGTTGTAAATACATGTTTATAATATTTACCATCATGCCTGTATTCAATTTGCTTCAAGCATTTTGCTGTATATAATAAAACTAAATGGTCATAAACATTTTATAATCATGAGATATAGTAAATATGTCTGCTTTATGTCGGTCAGAGCATCTTTTTACAAAATTTCTTTATCTTTTTGACCTGACAAAGGCTACAAGGTGCAAAAATTTATTACAAATACAAGCTTGTGCGACTGCAACATAACATGCACTAGGGTTTGTGAGATCTATTTTCATCCAGTGCTGTAGGTGTGCCATAGTTCTTGCACTTTTGTAAGTTTGTAACAAATACCACTGCCAAAGGGCATCACTAATAGTAGAAGTTGTGCCATATGCAAACGAAATAAATATAGTTTGAGATCTTTTTTAACGTAGTAATGAGAAGAAACTGTGTGCCTATGCAAACTTTGAAGATTAGCTGCATGCTTATGTTTACAAACTAGGTGACCATACTGAACAACAAAATGGATAAAAGCACAATTCTCAATTGCTGTGCAGTTGTAGTGACATACTATGATGCATAAGTGCAATAATAGTGCATTTGTATTGAAATTCAGCTATGCTGTAGTTTGAACATTAAAAGCATGTAGATTAAACTTTGATTTCAGTGCTGATTTCAGTGTGATTTCAGCATGTAGATTGATGATTTCAGTGCTTTTTTCTTTTTCTCGATGTTTCACTCTACTGCAACCGAGGTTGGAAATGTTTTGAATTGATGGCAGGGAACACTTCCTTCTCCCTGTAATCTAGTGGATGAGAGGCCTTGAAGAGAAATTAGCGTCAGTGAGGTTTATTACACTCAAAAGTACCAAAAGTTGGGCAAATTAGTACATATTCATAATTGGAAAGTTGCAAGTAGTGCGTAAAGCGCTGACGGAGGAACAGAGAAACAGACAGTCCAATGCTTGTATTGTCTGTGTTTCTGCCCCTCTCTCTGTTTTTTCATGCTGCTTGCAAGTTGACGACCGAGTTGCACTCACTAATCCATGCCACTTTCCACGTAACTGTGCGTAGCGGAGGACACAGGTAGCTGAACAGTGTGTGTGACTGTATGCCCATCCACCTAATTTATTGCTGCAGCCTGAGGACCAAGTGCTCCCCACCTTCGCGTTCACAGAATGCATCACAGTCATTGTGTGGCTGGCTTTGGATGCAGCTCGTGCTGTTTGCCTTGTAGTCAATAACACTGTGGCAATAGTGAGGGAAAGAAAATTGCAAACATATTAACTGCACGGTACCTGGCAAGATTAGCACCGGTTGTCTTCCTGCATGCCAATGTGGTGGAATGTGCCATGATAAGCAGAACTGCACCTGAGACTGCATGAAGGCAGTTTGGAAGTGTCTTTGATTGACAGGGGCACTCCAATACTGCAAATAGTAAGTCAAGAAATAAATAAATAAATAGTGATGTCATTATGTGGTCTAGGAGGTCGAGAACTAGCCCCAGGAAAGTTGCATGCTGGATTCTTGCTGTGCTGCTTGGTAGAGTAGTTGGGGAATTGGTGTCGCTGGCCTTCATTATCCGAGGTTGGAAAGTGTGGGTACTGCTGCATTGCACTGGCTGAGTCCCAAAAAATCAGGTCAAACATAGGTTACCTATCACTTCCTTGCCTGGGGAGCTTCACCATAGGCTGCGCACCCCTCCGAATTATCTCGGGAGTGCTGCTGTGGGCTTATTTTCAAAAAAGGTGCACACAAACATTTCGGAATGGTAAACTCCATATCAGTGACAGGCAATGTGCTGGTAATTCAATGATTTTACCCTACATAGTGGATCAGCTGCATTTGAGAAGCTGATTTGGTCTGTATATAACACAGAACCACTTAGTTGGGAAAGGATTGCGCACAGTAATTTCATAGAAGATATCGTAATTATGATGTGCATTTAAAAATGGTTATGCAGAGCTTAAATTAATTTTATGACCTCAAAGGGACACTAAAGGCAAATATTAAGTCAAGCTAAAGTGATAGATTAGTCCTCGAGAATCTCTAAGGCGTCTATATCGCAAACAGAGCCTTAATTATCGAGAAATTGAGGTAAATGCAAGACATGATTAGAGACTCCCCCGGGGCATTCAAGTACTTGCCCGATGACGAAACCACTCCTCAGTTAAATTATGTCACTAGTACTCAACCTCTCGTTGCATAAAACAACCTCGTATTGTATTATAAGACGAAATAAAATGCTACTTGTTCAGTTTTATTTCACTTTTAGAAAAAAGAACTTATTGAAATAACCCTGACAATGACGCGGGCGGTCGAAAGGTTTCGTTTTCGCTCGACTCCGCGCTGCCCACGCTTTCGCGTTTCAATAGTTATCACGTAGTGCTGCGCTGGTTTTGCTGGCTTGCGAAACTTGCACAACCTGCAAGTATCAGATAATTCAACTTCCATGTGATGTCGCGGGATGCCCGAACCGTCTACGCCACTTGACCAAAGAGCATCTGCAACGGCGAATCCGCCACTCTGTCTTGGCTCGGTGCCGCCGTCTGTCGAGCGCCGCTTTACTCACCGACGGCAGCAAAGGGGGTGATGGCGTATGCAACATCACCACTCCCCCAGTTGCGTGGCGGGAGATTTGAATTGCGATAAGGGTATTCGGACCCTTCAGACGCAGTTTTCTCGTAAACTATAATTGTGTTCCATTCCTGAATGTGAATGCATACTGTAATCTTCTTGTATTTGTGAATGTAAAATTGTAAAGATGTTGGCGATTGCAAAGGGGAAAAAATAAAATCATTAAATGGAGCACTACAATTACGGTGACCTGCGTTTTTATTCCGACTACTTGGAATACAAATGTAGGCGCTGCTTTTTTTTTTTCGCTGAATATCTTGCAACAATATTGCATTTCTTGGTATGCTGATAGGCAGCAAAGCCAGTCGACCTTTCTGCAGCAGCCGACCCTTCAAATGGCAAGGCTCTCATTTTCTTTTTCTAACAGTGCTAGGAAAGCAAATATGCCAATTGCTTTATTGAATGACATGGGCTTTAAAGGCGGAAGTTTTACCTTATGAGATCCTATTTATGAATACATGAGAACGAAGAAATAATTTTTCTCAGCTTCCACTGCACCGAATTTGGCATGGCTTGTGGCATTTAAAAGAAGAAGTTAAAGCCTACTGACTGTTGGAAGTACATTTTCTATTTAAACCATCACCCTTGAGAAAATTAAGTTCTTGAAGATTGCAAAAAGCTTAAACAGATCTCCAAGTATCGATCAAATTTATAACTGAGCAATAAAAAAATCTACCACAATTCTGTATGCACTGCACATACTGATACATCTAAACAAATAAAACTGATGTATTACACACTACCTTGAAACATACCACCATTAATTTGTGAAATGCTCAAACTTTGTAACCATTATGTAAGCTATAAACTCGTACATCACATTTGCCCGTTTGAGATGCTCCTATAGAGTTAGAGTTTACAAAACTGCGATATCTGTTTTTGGTGCAGAGTGGTGTATCAAAGGAGTTTGTAAGCTTTGTCCTTAAATTTTTTAAATACTTGTTGATTTTCTGCAATTTTTGTAAAAATTTTACAGCATAAATAAAAATTTTGCTTTCTCACTTCTAATAAATCTTATTTTACTGCAAATAACTGATGAGAACCGTTTACGTAACAACGTTTATTTATGTTACATTACGTTAACCTTGCTTCCGATGCGCGTTTGGCGGCTGTCACTCTTTTCGGCGTCAAATAAAAGCGAAACCAATACAGCCTTTTACTTGCCATCATCATCACCACCTACAATATTGATGATGGTGATGAAAACGTCATCATCGACGTCACGTTGGTGTCGTCGGCTTCCAGCATGGCGCCCGTGTCACGGCTAGAGATCAACTTTTGTAGACTGTTGGAGCGGTGCGAAGCTCTTGCTGATGACCGAAATCCCACAAACTGGCGATTCAAAAAGGTAACAGATCGGGCTAATAAACAAGCTGAGCATAGCCTCTCTCATAGGTTACGTTATAGACTGTCCAGTTGCATCGACATGGTCAGATTAGGAAGCAACAGTTAGTTTCAACCGTGTGGCCGCAGGAATTCGACTACTGGGTGCTTTATCATTTCGCACATTTTGCTGTAATGTTCCAGGATGAAAATCCTGGGATGTTAAAACCCTCAGCTAGCTGACGAAGCTTTCTGACCACCCTCCTTTTTTTTTTTTCCGTTGAAAAATCTGTAACCGAACTTGGGTCTCGGGAAAGACATGCATGCAAACATGAAAGCAGCAGCTTTAGCTAATACATGTATGTTCACGCCCCAAGTACCTATGAGCAAATGTACCGGTTTTATTCGATTATTCGAGAGCAAAGCCTCGCACGAGATAGCCAAGTGTCGGAAGGCAGTTTCTGATGTGAAACTCGCATATTATACCGGTGTCGCACGTACACTTCTGATCGCGATCGGCACCGATCCGGATCGAAATTCTCGACTGCGATTGGCTCTCTCGCGCATTTTGTGCAAAGGAGCCAATCGCGACCGAGAAAATTCGATCCGTATCGGGCTTGATCGCGATCGAAAGTGAGCCGTGTGGCACCCGTATTAAATGTACTGGCTGCATTATATTCTTAATTAACAGCAAGTTATTGAAATTCTTATTACAAGTTTTTATTTTTATGCGCGTGGCGTTTAATCAGTGACAGCTGGTACAATGAATGTAATGAAGGAGATTTGCAATGCCGATCGATCGACTACTACAAAATATATTAAGTCGTAAATGACCTGTTGCGTCATTTTGTAGCACTTCACTGATTGTACTGATTTACGGTCAACATATTTGTTTTTCAGTATGTTCAAAGCCTTGAGGACATGTTACTAGATCTGAGGAACATAAACACATGGTAAGTGCCTACACTTTCTTATTTACATTTTTTTTTCTTATCCTAACGCTGAGGGGACATAATTTGCAGTCAACCAAGCAAGGACACATTGGTGCATTACACGAGCAAAGTGGACTTTCTGAAACGCCTTATTGCTGTGGACACGCAGGCAAGTACTATAGGACTTTTGCGTTATTCATTTTTAAGCATTTTGTGTGGCAGTATTGTTTGGGAGGATGCTATGTGGTAGTAAAATTTTCTGATAGGGAGCTTTTAATTCGGAATGCTGCAGCCACACAACAGTCCAGAAAAGGCACTCAGCCATGAGCAGCTCACCTTAAAGCCTGCTCCGGATGACAAGGCCAAGGAGATCCTGCTCAAACGGCAGACCAAGGCAATTTGTGATGTCCGTGAGGAGTTGCTGGAGTCCCGATCTTCTGCCAGAACAACTGGTGAGAATGTGATGGAAGGCATGAGGAGCGACTGTGTGCAGCTCATCTGTGTGCTAGTTTAGATGAGTTCAGGTTGCCACACACTTGGTGGTTATCAGTTATAATGCATCAATTATAAGCAACT
The DNA here is from genome assembly GCF_023375885.2 of Dermacentor andersoni. NCBI lineage: Eukaryota > Metazoa > Arthropoda > Arachnida > Ixodida > Ixodidae > Dermacentor > Dermacentor andersoni. Next base: position 27,654,749 of record NC_092815.1, read on the forward strand.
GCACAATGCATTATGAGGGTTAAAAAAAAAAGCAACTAAACACCACTGCAGCAAATTCCCTGAAATATGATAAGCATCTGGTCATCGACCTGCAAGTTTTTATAGATGCAGGTGTGTCCAAGATGCAATGCATATATTTACAAAGACTGTTGTGGTAGTTTGTGTGCCCACTGTTTACAGATAGTTCTTATGATGTCACGGACAAAGCATCTCACCCTGTTATTAGTACCTAAAGATGGCTGCCATGATAACATCAGTGTACCTTATTATCACACATACATTGTTTTGCTTTCTGACTGTGGCCATTTTTCACTGGATTATCACTGTTATTGGTTGATCACTCTGTGCAAGACGCACCTGTTGTGCTGTCATGTTTCTTGTTTATGCAACTTCTCGAAGTGCTGGTACCCCAAGATGGTGGCCACGATGATGTCAATGTAAATCATCTATTATCTATCTAGCAGGCCTTCATGGCATAACGTGAATCTAGTTTTTATGTGTTCGGATTCTAGGTACAAAAGAACGTTGCAGTTTGCTTCTCACGTGCCAAAATTAAGCTCCGACAGATGCCTGAATATTGCCATAACTCTTTATTTGAAAAAGCCAGGTGTAAAAAATAAAAACAGCCACAAGATTAATAAAGATGACGCAGACCACAACTATTAACTGAAATATTGCGCTACCTGTGCATGAAGGTGGCGAAGGTGCCAGCAACTTTTTCAACCATGGACCATGGGCATGTATTCACTCTCAAAAGATTTTACTTCAGGCATGAAAGTTATTCTTTTTGAAGGATAATTGAAGGCCAGCTTTGCATGTACTACCACAATTATATTGAGACGGCACATCTCGATTATAAGATGCATTTCTTCATCACAGTGCCTGAATAGAATTTTACTATCATTAAGTTTGGGAGAACAGTTGTATTTGCAATAGTGCAACAAAAGATTATATGGTGCTGACCAACGATTGGTGAGTGTAAAGGTCAGTGAACTATTGCTGACAACTGTCTCAAGTGTTTAAGAACATGCTCACAAAGCTTTTTAAGGGCATGAGCACGTCAGTAATTTGTTTTCATATCTACCACAAGATACACTTCTTCATTGCAATTTCTAAATAGAACTTCACTATCTTCAAACTTTGGAGAGCAGTTTCATTCGTAATAGTGCAACAAAAGGTCATTTGGCACTGGTCAATGACAGGTCGTTGCGATAGGTCAGTGAATCATCACTAACAACGTTGTCAAGTGTTCAAGAACATGCTCACAAAACTTGTCAAAGTCATGAGCATGCTAGATATGTGTGTTCATATCTAAGTTTAGGAGACCATACTGACCTTACCATTGCCAACTGCCTTTAGGCATGCGGAGCTTAAAATGAATGTGGTGGCTTCCTGAACTAATTGGCAAAGCAGGAATTAAACATTTTTCTCCAATGATTATATATTCATGCCCTTTATACTTTTTCTACTCTGTCTCTGCAGCCACTACTAGGGGTGTGCAACTACTCATAACATTTGCATAATGAATCAAGTATCATCCTATTCAATTCTGTCTTCAAATCGAATAGTCACTATTAGAACATCCAAATATATTTCAAATAGTTTTTGAATACTTCACATTGCTGACTGTACATGATCAAACATGAAATTTCAGCAGAAATGTGACAGCTTTTATCCCACCTCAGTGGTGGCCCAACCAGTTAAGTATTTGGAGCAACTTTTGGAGCAGGAAAAATGTTGTTCTGGAGCAGTTTAGGAGCAGCGATACCAGCATATTGGAGCAGTTTCGGAGCAGAAAAGTGGTCTTTCTCGAACACTTGCAGTACTATAGCAGTAATCTGTAGCCATTTGGCGAAGCTTGTTATTACTGTGCAATCAGTAAGTGCTGTTCAAGAGTGAAGCAAGACACAATTAAGGCCAACAGCGACCAATTAAGCTTGCCTTCCCACGGACGGTATACCATACACGGTATGTTGCAAACATCTTTATTTGGGCATGCAGGGAACTTAATTTTGTAAACAAGTAAATAAAATTTTTGAGCCTAACGAGAACAAACATATGCGCGGATGCAAGGGAGACGTAAAATTACAAATGAGCTAGAACAATTTGCGCTGTCAGGCACAAGACAAACAGTGATAGCAAATGTCTTATGCGCATTCCAAATGACAGATGTGCTTCAATATGTTTTAACGCACAAAACAAAATGTGTATTACGCCCAATAACAATGCTAGAAGCTCGACAAGAGACTATGCGTCTATGAACGGCGCCAAGAAGAGGTTCCTCTGTACGATGTGTTGCAAGTATGGTGATGGTGGTCGAGAACAAGTTCGTACCTACCCGTACACTCGCTTTCATTGTGAGGCGGTTTGTCGGCTTCCTGTGTATCGTGTGGCCTCTGCGAGTAGATCGATTCGGCATTTGGCGAGTCGATTTGGCATAAAACAGTAACTTCTGTCGCCGATACCCGACCGACTTTTCATAGCACTACCTTTTACTGCCCCCAAGGGCTCAAATTGCCACAGGCAAGTCCGAAATAGCTCTCAAGGCCTGCCAGTACAATTATTAGGCATATCGGTGCTCGTACTGTGACAAGAGATGGCAGGTGTAGGCATGTGTAATTAAGGAATACATTTTAGCAGGGAAGAAGTTTGGGCGTGTTGGTGGGATACGTACAAACTGGGATACATAGCACAAGAATGACACAAGGACGAAGCAGGAACACGGGACGAGCGCTAACTTTCAACAATTGATTTATTGCAGCTGGTGAGCATATATATATTCACTGGGACGCCACTGCAACAGACACACTGAAGGGAAGGAGGAAAAGTAGTCATGTGACTACTATGCCCAAAAATTCAAGCTCTTTCTTTGATAAAAGAATAGATGGCGTGCTAACACAATCGTCACCTGCTCTAGCTATCTCAGCTGCTTCGACAATTTCCCTCATTATCTTATTCCTGTGGCGATAGACAACAACAGTTTGTTGTGGGAAGCACGGTGCCTTCGCGTCACATTTTCTACAATGGACAGCCAGATGCCCATCTATTGCGATGCTCTCCACTTTATTACTATGCTCCGCCAGACGCACGTTTAAACATCTGCCCGTCTGGCCCACATAGTACTTCCCGCACGAAAGTAGAATTCCACTTTACACATCTCTTTTTTCATTTCTTTTCTTTCTGTCTTTTTTTCTCTTGAACTCTTAGCAGGTGACAACAAGGGATTGCGACAGCGAGTTCCGGGCCAGGGTGCTGGTGAAGATTTTGATGCCGTTCTGCGCTACCACAACTCCATGCAGGAAAAAATTGCAGAGGAAATGGTCTCCTTGGCACAGAACCTGAAGCAGAATGCAGTGCTTGCTGGACACATTGTGAAGAAGGACACAGAGGTAATAGATTTTTACCTTCCAGTGGTTGTGGCGGATAAAGTTGCATGCTTAGTGTATGCGAGTGCTAGAGCAGGTACAAAAATTCTGCTAAAAGCATTTGGACACGGTGCCATGTAAGGTGCTAGCAATAGGCACTGGTGGTCCAGCAGCAGTGGTGGCAATGAGACTATGAAAATTGAACTGTGCACAGTTGCCATGTGTACCAGAAGCACTTGACTGCTGCAAGTAGAGTTCTAGAAAACTTTGCAGTTCAGTGGAATGTTTGGAACGTGTCGTTTTTGTCTTGTACACTGGAAATGTGGAGAGCTGTCTGTAGTTGTGGTTTTTCAACATGGTGTCACATGCCTGCAATACTACTACTACTACTACTACTACTACTACTACTAATAATAATAATAATAATGTGCAAAGAATCACATAAGAATTGAAAAGTAATGGCACCAAATGGATTGAGAGCACAAAGAAATAGTTTTGTATAGTTTTTGAATGCTTGGCTGCCTTCTTGACATTCTAGTAGGGGTGTGCAAATACTGGATCATTCTATTTCGAATTGCACAGCGAACGTTTGAATAATTTGATTTGTGAATAGAATATCTAGTATACTGTTTCTCGAATATTCCGGGTTGTGGTCGGTGCCTTGACATGCACAGCATTCCCATGGTGTGTGATCTCATCGTTAGAAGGTTTTACCAGGTTGACCGGACCCATCGAAATGGTTAACGCTACACGGACAGAGCGAGCAATAAAAGTAGCACGCATGGAAAGCACAGAAGCATGCGCAAAGATTACAATACCTTATACCTTATATCAAATAAGGTATAAGGTATAGCATATATGATACATTGGGCATAAATAATGCTGGATTGTGTTTCTGAGGTTCATGTGGCACCAAAAGAAAAAAATGTCAGAATCGGGACACAAAATTACCTCTGGACGTTCAAAAACGAGGGTCTAGGAAAATGTCCTAAAAAAAAAAAATTATGCAGTTTTACGTGCCAAACCACGATCTGATTACGAGGCACGCCGTAGTGGGGGACTCCGGAAATTTTGACCACTTGGGGTTCTTTAATGTGCACCTAAATCTAAGTACACGGGTGTTTTCGCATTTCACCCCTATCGAAATGCGGCCGCTGTTGCCGGGATTCGATCCCGCGACCTTGTGCTTAGCAGCCTAACACCATAACCACTTAGCAACCACAGCGGGTAGAATGGTATCTCTTACATTGTAGACCTTGAAACTCCATTAGTCCTAGCTGGAGTTAATAAATTGGGAATGAAATTAAGGTTTCCAATCTGTTCATCTTGTCAGAATTGTCCTCTGTAGATATAGACATGCCCGTGAGGTCATTTTAAGAGAAGCATTTCCTTAAACTGTACTACAAGCTCCAAAGTTTATGCAACACAAGTTCGGTGGAAAATCATAATTTCTGTGTACTTTTACCGTCAAGCCTTGTACTTACTGGTGCGACCAAGTTAGTGCAACTGTAAAGTCCAGGCTGTATGCCAAGCTTCACAGATGTTCAACTTTTTGCTCATTCATGCTCTATGAGCTCCTCTCATTAACTATTTTAGCCACCTTCTACTGCCCCCTCAGAAGCCAAAATATCTGATATAAACTAAAATCTTTATCTAACCCAAGGGGCCTTCGAAAGCATTGAAAATGCAGCTGCTGGCAAACAAATTCCTCTGAAGTTTGTTCGAATTATTGCAAGTCTACTGCGTGTAGTTATAGTAGTATAAGTAATACCGTATTAACACAATTCTAGCATGCACCTTCTTTAAATAAAAGGTGCGTTCAAATTTGCATGCATATTACAAGCATAACTAATTATACTCAAAATAAAAAACGAAACCTATTCTTACTAAAAAAAAAAAAAAAGAAGCCGAGTGCAAGGTAGCTAGCCACACTGCCATCGAACGGGTCGTTTGAAGAAAGCGACACTCGGAGACATCGCAAAGTGGGTCCATGGTGCGTGGAATGCCCTCCTGCAGACGATTGTTGCATGAGCCTCCAGAAGTGTAGCATTTCTAATGCAGTAAATGGAAATGAATATGAGCTTCTGTTTCCTTTTGAACTTCAGTTTTCCCTCCATGCAGTCGAGCGATCCCTCTTGCAACGCAAATTTCACGATCTAGCAGTAGACGCTGGTCGCCTTCGATGACACCTTCTACGTCAGCGGGTATTTCGGTGCCGACCGAAATAACAATGCTGGAGCGAGGCGGGATGCTCACTTGATCTTCGCGCACACTCAAGGTGTGGTGACTACGAGGGCTCTCCGGCGGTATCGCTTTATCTTCCGACAGCGTTATTGACTTCGACTTCAGGTCGATGATTGCGCCGTGTTGGTTCAGGAAGTCCATACCGAGAATGACGTCTCGTGAACACTGTTGGAGGATAACGAAGGTGGCAGGGTAATTCCGGTCATGAATGGTTATTCTTGCCGTGCAGATTCCAGTCGGCGTAATCAGGTGTCCTCCAGCGGTGCGAACTTGAGGGCCTTCCCATGCAGTCTTAACCTTCTTCAACTGGGCGGCGATGTGTCCGCTCATGACGGAGTAATCAGCCCCTGTGTCCACTAAGGCGGTAACTGCGTGGCCGTCGAGAAGCACGTCGAGGTCGGTGGTTCTTTGTCTGGCGTTGCAGTTAGGTCTTGGTGTCGGATCACGGCTGCGTCGTGTCGAACTGAAGCTGGAACGTCGCGTCGTCAATTCGTCTTTCGTCGGTGTAGTCTTGGCTTCCTGACTTAGTCGGGATGGCGGCGGGTCGTTATTATGTCGTCGAGATGGTCTTTGTTGTCTTCGTCGGCGGCGGAGGATCTTCGTCAGTTCGACGAACAGCAACCGCACCTCCATCGGTTGCTGCTTTTAGTTTTCCGGGTATGGGCTCGTAGAGCGGCCCCGGGCTGGGCCGGTGTATGGTCGGCGCTGCGGCGACAGGTAGCGGCCTGGTGACGGCGAACGGGATGGCCGTCGAGGGCTCCACTGAGTAGCGGCGAGGTAATCGGCGATGTCACGTGGGCGCTCGCCAAGCTGTGGACGCGGCGCGTTGACGGCGAACCCTTTCAGTCCCAAGTCGTGGTATGGGCATCGGCGGTACACATGGCCGGCTTCTCTGCAGTGATAGCAGAGCGGGCGGTGGTCGGGGGCTCGCCAAATGTCCGTCTTCCTCGCGTAGGTGCGCTGGGCGACGGGTGGGCGTGCTGGCGGCGGCGGCGGCGGACGACGGAATTGCGGCGTGACAGGGCCCTGGCGCGGTCGCGGAGGGGGGCCTTGACGGCGTGCGACGGCGGTGTAGGTCATCGCTTCCGGCTGGGGCTGTGGTGATTCTGGTTGCACCTCAGGAACTCCAAGCGATCGGTGCACCTCTTCTTTCACGATCTCGGTGATCGAGGCCACTTGAGGCTGCGACGAATGCAAGACCTTGCGCAGTTCTTCGCGCACAATGGCCCTGATGGTCTCGCGCAGATCGTCCGTGGCCAGTGATTGAATTCCTGCGTAGTGGGTAGAGCTTGTACGGCGGTTGAATTGCCGGTTCCGCATTTCGAGTGTTTTCTCGATGCTGGTGGCCTCGCGAAGGAACTCTTCTACGGTCTTCGGTGGGCTTCATATCATTGCGCCGAAAAGTTCTTCCTTCACACCACATATGAGAAGGCGGACTTTCTTCCCCTCGGGCATATCCGGGTCGGCGTGGTGGAACAGACGGTTCATTTCTTCCGTGAAGATGGCAACGTTCTCGTTAGGTAGCTGCACTTGGGCGTCCAGCATGGCTTCGGCCCTTTCCTTGCGCACGACGCTCGTAAAGGTGCGCAGGAAACCGCTACGGAAGAGGTCCCATGTCGTCAAGGTCGACTCCCGGTTCTCAAACCACGTTCTCGCGGCATCTTCTAAGGCAAAGTATACATGCCGCAGCTTGTCGTCGGAGTCCCAGTTGTTAAAAGTCGCGATTCGTTCGTAGGTCTCCAGCCAGGATTCTGGGTCTTCAGTCGCTGCTCCATGGAAGGTCGGTGGGTCCCGAGGTTGTTGTAGAATAACGGGGGACGCTGGGGCAGCCATTGGGGTTGTTTTGACCACGATCTTCTTTGTCGAGTCAGGTGTAAGTCCCTACTCTGGGGGCAGTCCTTGCAGTCTGCGGCTAGCACACTGGTCTTGGGCGATGTTAGTTTTGTCCTCGGGCTTCGGGCTTGGATCGCGGCTTTGCGGGGGCGTTCGGTACATGAACGCACTAGCACCTCCGATGTCACATGGTCGTGACGTCAAAGAACACAGTAGCAGTACTGTGAAACACAAAACTAACTTTTATTGGGCGAACCTGTGCCCACAAAATAGGCTACACTTATAGCACAACGATAGCGGCGAACACGGTCGGCGATCGTCGAAAATCTGATCAGCGGGTCAAGCGCGTCGGATTTTATACAGCAGTCGTCGAATGTTCCAGACTAATCGTTCGGACCCGCGTGCCTTCCACAAAGTTCTACACCATTCGCGGCAGGCGATGAAATCAGATAATATAAGGTTCGGCGACAACAGACAGTGAATAGAAGCATCGATAACTTTCCAGAAACTTCGGATACATGCAGGCGCGTCCCGCGCAGTGCGATAACACTTGTTAGGCGGTGAAACGTGGTCGCCCGATAAAGATAAGTACACGTGTCAATATTGTTTAAACATGGTATTTGTTTAAACATGGTAAACGTGTTTAAACATCGACTAAGGTTTCGTTACTCGATCTGTGCAGTAGAATTGGCACTAAGTTTTTTTTTCTTTGTGGTTATATTTGGGTGGTAACTGTGCGAATCTTGCAAATACAGCAAGTAGCAAAGTGCAAACATTTTGCTGACATTTTTTTTTGCTGACATGAATACGCCATGTTGAAGTGAACTAAAATACATTTACCTTCCAGGCTGTTCAGAAGAGCGTCCAATCTGCGGACCAAAACTACGAGCGGCTACAAAACGAGCAGCGACGGCTTGAGGAGCACATACGTCGTTCGTGTAACTGTTGGATCTGGCTTATGCTTGCTATTGTGTTTTTTGTCTTCCTCAACATGGTTGTTTTCATGCGCATGTTTCCAAAGCGATGAAAGCTCACACACCATGGTAGTGACATCATGTACAATAATAAAGAATTTATTTTCTGCGCAAAAGAAAGAGGGCATTTTCCTTTCTACAGTGGAACAACTGGTCAACCTGTCAAGATCTGGGGACAGAGCAACGTCTTCTTTGCTGCATGGTGCAGCCTTGAGTCCATTTTGACTGTAACAAACAATGTTTAGATCACAACCTAAAACACTGAAAAGCTTGATGCAAAATGGGACATTGCCATTGGTTTTTTACTTCTTTGCTTGCTATAGAAGACATGGCTTAGACAGAAAGGGACACATTGCAATGAATGCCATAGGCTAGGCTTGGTTGTGACAAATCAGTAAAACACACCTGCCATCCTATCAAGCAAGCACCCAATTCATGTGAACTTAAAAGGTGAAATTATTTGAGCTGTATTTGTAAATTATATCTTCAAAGCCGAAAAAGTCACTCTTGCCGTGAGAAGAGGCTTGGTAAGCGGAAAAGATGCAAAAGTAAGACTGGCGGCCAAGTCGCCTTGAAAAGTTCCTGCACCAGGTTGCCATGATGTCATGGATTTTGATGGAGCCTGCTTGGGCCTAGTTAAATCTTTATTGGTAAATTTTGACTATATTGTGTTCTAAAAGCGTCAAAGACTTTAAACTTAGCAAGCTTCAGGAACTTTTGCTGAGCTGCAACGGTCAAAAATGAGAAAATAATTTAAAAGCCATTTCGTTGCGCTGACATACCGGCACTAGGGTTTCGACGCAAAGTTCAAGAAACGAAACTTCGACCTTCACTTTCTTATGTAATAATCAACTTCTTGCCATGAAATAAACAATAATCGGGTTTTTAACCAATACTTTATCAGTTAAACTGACCTATTTCTTTTAGTGTCCCTTTAGGTGAGTACCGTGGATTGCAAAAGTTGCCTTCAGTTTTTCAGCTTAGAGAGAGAGAGAGAGAGAAAATAATGCAGGGAAAGGCAGGGAGGTTAACCAGAGGTAGTTCCGGTTGGCTACCCTGCGCAGGGGGAAGGGTTAAGGGGGATAAAAAGAGAAACAGAGTGGAAGGGGGAGATAGAAAGAAAGGGAGACAAGCACGAACAAAGCGCGTACACTACAGAGCGGTAGGGGGCGGCATTCTTAGAGTCTGTCGTGAAGCCCCGTGGACCGCAAGAACCTTAATAGCGTGAGTAAGGCCTTCAATGCGGATGTTCTTTCGGAGCATTGGCCTAAAGCTTTCAGTTCTGAAAGTGGACGATTGTCCAACTGGTCCAGTACGCTGTCTAAAAGGTAGGCTTAGGACGAAAGTGATACGAAGCAGTCCTGTGAGGCACATACACTATCAAATGGCTCTTTTAGTTCTAATTTTATCTTGACAATTCGCAGCTGTAGTTGCACATACTCTGCGCATATTTGGCTCATACACTTACAGATTTTGTGCTGCCCCTTCATTGGGAACTGTGCTTTCAGTTCTTGGGGTTCCTCACATATGAAGACGAATGGAGAGAAGCATTCCCCAAATGGATACTGCAATAGGTAAAAATAAATGGCAGGACTGCATAGAAACAGCAACAGAAGAAGTTGTTTTAAAAGTGGCTATACTCTGAACATCAGTATGCAGCATGCATGTATTACCATGTAAAAGCGGTTTATCAAATACTAAGCTGTGTCTGGGCACAGTTATAATAGTTTAACTTACGAGTACTTGTTTTTAACACCAAAGGCTGTTGAAACTTGCACATGGGCAAACGCATTGTTTCTGAATGAAAGCTGCATGGACTATTAAACTCAGTCAGAGAAAACACAGTGGTCTTTGTCGCGACACCAAAGTGACACTTAGCATGGCTGAATCCCTCAAGTTCTACGCAGTTTCAATTTGCCTGCCTGTCAGCATGCTGTGCACGGCACACTCGAGTGAATGCTCTTGTGATGGCATCCCCATTGTGGTGAAAAAAAACTGGGTAGCCATGTGATTAACAGGTTCAACCTCCTGGCAAATGATAGCCAGTGACCAATCAAGGATGCAGCAGCAAGTGCTCTCAAAAGGAACATGTATAACCCTGTCACACAGGCAAACTTAAGTGCAGTTGGAGCGAGTGTATTTTGCTGCTAGTGTAATTTTCATGCTGCCACACGGGAACGCTTAGTCGCACTTACTGCAGAGCGCATTCATCGGTGAGTGTGTTTGGTGAACACATTTTGCGGCGGCGAAGTGTGTATCCTCATTAGCAATGGACAAAGAATAAGTAATGTAATATTGAAATCAGAGTCGTGTAATTTTTAATGAAGTTCTTTTTTAATTGGTAGTGTAAGCGAGCAAAATGTGCCACACTGAACTGCTCTCACTCTCTTACTGTTTACAGCCATGCCGGGTACTGGCTGTACAATTGTTTCTTCCGTCCCCCTAAAGGCACGTTCACACCGAAGGCGGAGCGGACAAGCGGATCCGGCCAAGCGGCCGCGGATTTTCCGCTTTGCAGAAAATACGCGGCCGCTTGGCCGGATCGCGCCCGGACCGATTTTTTCCGTGCGGATAAGTTGGCCGCTTTGGCCGCAGCCAATCAGAACCCGACACTGCAGAAGCGCTGGTGAACGAATGTAAACGAATGTCTTTCTCTGGGCTTTTCGTTTCTGTTATTCAAAAGCGTCAAAACGGTAAGTTGGGCCAGTTGGTTGGGATTCATAGTAAGGTTTGTTACAGCGCAACACAAGACAAGGACAAAAGAAGGTATAAAACGACGACACGGCGCCGTGTCGTCGTTTTATACCTTCTTTTGTCCTTGTCTTGTGTTGCGCTGTAACAAACCCTGAAAATCGACTAGACAAGTGGCAAGTAAAATACCAACGATCTGGTCTTCTTCGTCTGAGCTCATCATTTTGCAGAAGTAGATAGCGGACAGGAGCGCGCTGACCCACGACGAGAAAAACATCGAAGGTGCGCGTAAAAACCCAAAGTGCCGCGAGATGGCGGCACGTCCCTGAAATTGCTGAAGAAATTGCAAGATGCCCCGCCTTCCCGGTGGCGCGGACAGCCAGACAACGCGGCTGGTCTGAACAGGCGCGGGCGCTCGCTGCCTCGCCGCTTTGAAAATCCGCTTGTCCGCTAAGACGCTCCGCTTTCGGTGTGAATGTGCCTTAAGGGTGTAGTTAGGAAGGCAAGAATATTGAAAATTTCCGGGGAGGGGGCTGTGGGGTGATGTTTCAGCACCAGGGCAGCTGCCTTGGACACCCCCTCCCCCCCTTTCACTTTCTTTCCCAGAGATCGCTAATGTAGCAGGTATACAGGCAGTTTTATTTTCTGCACCAAATAACACAGGATCCTGCACTGATAACTTGTGATAAGCGCACTTGCACATCTGCTGTCAGACTGTAAGGCTTGGTAGCCAATAAAGATAAAGTTTTAATTAGCGATTTTAGAGACAATATTGCATTTGCAAAATTGAAGCCTAACAGTCATATGTTACCCAACAACAACTTCACAAAAATCGTCTTAGGTACTAGGCGTGCAGTATTTTGGCTGTGGCCAGCCCTGAACCCAAACAAAAATTAAATAGCATGTCAGTGATGCTAATCTCCCTACCCTATCAGAAAACATCACCTGCTTCCTTGCTGCATGGGCGCCAATTACGAGTTCGCTTCATTATGATCAGTAAAAAAGCCTTTTTTTATTTGCTGCTATTGGCAAACATGATCATCCGAGCTACGATACCACCACAAGATTGGCAACGGAATAGAGCACGCTCTGCGTCAATTCCTGGCATTACCATGGAAAAAACGAGAAGGCAGCGATGAAACCCGTGCCAGTGAAAGCTTGCGCTACTGTTGGTCTACATTTGCAATGGAGGGGGTAGAGATATCAACATCACTGCTGCCCTATTTCATATTCATGTCAGTACTGCCATACTAGGCCACCTGCAGTGCTAAAGTACTGCAGGCTCTAGCACCCAAGACGATTTTGTTTAGAGAAGAAGTTCTTGTTGAGTTAATAATATGATTTGGGTCCTCAATTCTTGAAATGCAATGTTTCCTCTATAATTGCTAATTAAGCAGTTATTTAAAATATCCTTATTAATTATCTGCCATATTTTGCATGATAACGAGTTCCTAGTGGTCACAAAGACACATAACCTGATAGAATACAGGGAAATATGCTCACAGAATTCACCTTTTTGTAAAATTTTGTGCAGCTGAAACAGGACACTGTATATGTGACATTAAGTGACAGAACAACAGGAGGAGGAACAGGAAAAGAAGGAAGGAAAGGTAGGAAAGTCTACCAGACGCACGTCCAGTTTTCTACCCTACACAGGGGAAGGGGTTTAATGGAAGAAAAAAATGGAGAGGGAGGGAGGAAGGTACTATCAGTGTGAATACAGGTGGTTGCCCATAACTTCATGCCTATAATTGGTCAGTGAGGCTAGTCAATTTCATAAAACACAGCAGTGCCCACGTAGCTTTGTAAGCCTGCGACACATAGGGCCGTGGTCCGAGAATGTTAGTCTCTGAAGATGGTGTGCTATCTAATTGGTTTAAAACCCTCTGAAGAACATTGCGTTCGATCTCATAGAGATTACAAAAACACAACATGTGCTCGTTCGTCTTTTCACATTGAAACAAGTCACAAATCAGTGTGTCAGACATTCCAATAAGGAATGAGTAGGCTTTTGTAAAAGCCACTCCTAATCAGAGGCGGCACAGTAAAGTTGAATCATGGAAGGAGAAGTTCGATGGAATCTGCAGCTTCAATGTAGGATCCAGCTGGTGGAGACGTCAGTTGGAGAAAATCTGGGTGTTTCACAAAGTTTCAGTCTTCATTTGAGCAAGTAAATGTAGACCCTTTGCAACGTCTGTCCTTGATAAGGGTATAGGAAATGTCAGGGTTTCTTTGTGGACTGACTGGGCGACATCATCAGCAAGGTCATTTCTGACGATGCCACAGTGCCCCAGAAGCCATGGGAACATGACATCATGCCCGTTTATGTGGCCTTGATGGAAAACCTCTCTAGTCTCAAACACCAGTTGTTCGTGGGTCTTGCGTCGTAAGGCTGACTGCAGACTCTGAAGGGCTGCCTTGGAGTCACGAAAGAGACAACAACCCACTTTCGAGGTTTGGCTTGTACGATGTAATTAACAGTGGCACGTAGAGCAGCAAGTTCTGTTGCCGTAGAGGTCGTTATATGGGACACTTTCAATGTAATTGTGACTTGTAAGACCAGATAACAGCGCCTGTGGAGCTGGTGGCTGAGACAGATCCGTCATTGTAGATGTGCATTCTTTGTTCATATGCCTCATTCAGTAATGACAGTGTCAACTGGCGCTTGGATTGGTGCTTGGATTACCTCGTGAGGCGCAATCTGTTGCAAGTGCATCAGTGACCCTTGAGGCTGCAAGCAGACCAGAGAGCTCTATATCATATTGAGCGTCTGCACCGTGCATCGAATGGCCAATTTGTCCTGTTGCTCTTCCTTTTGTCTTTCCTCCCCTCCTTCCTATCTTCCATTTCTGTGTTGCTGTCACCTCCCTTCTGAAGAGTAGGCAGGTGTAGTGCCCCTGCCGATGGCAGTTGCCAGCCTGCTCCTCGCTTTACCTTTCCTGTTAATTGTATATATGTGTTCAAAACAAATACTACTACTACTACTACTACTACTAATAATAACAGACGTAGAGCCACTGTTGAATGACGGGTCTTCTTCACGATTCCCGGAATTGTGAGGCGTACTTGTGGCTGTCGCAGGCACCAGAGGGGTAACAGTGGTCTTGCTGCTGGTGTACAGCCCGACAGAAGAAAGCCTTGATGTGTCACGACAAGTTTGGAAAATGTGGCTCGAGGCCTTTGTGCTGGCAAAGCAGCAATATAGTGACTGGGTACGCGACACAGATGTTGAATGTGTGCTCTAAGATTGTAAATCGTTATACGCGTTGGAACCAAGTACTCTCTAGCAAGCATGATTGTTGCGTGAGTCGAGGCGCATCATGGTAGTCCAAGACATGATGGTAGAGCCTAGCCTTGCAAACTTTCGAGGGTATGAATGTTTGTTTTACATATGTTTGGTGAAACGGGCAAGCTGTACCGTAAAAAGCCCATAAACAGTGCTTTGTACAGCTGCAGCATGGACCATACCGACGTGCCCCAGGTTTTTGCGCACAGGAACGTAACTATATGTACAATCGAAGCTAGTCTCCGCTTCAGGTAGATTCAGTGGGGGTGCCATGAAAGGTCCCTGTCAATAATCACACCTATGAACCAGTTAGACTTCTGGTACTTGATAGCCTGGCCATTGAGAGAAAAAGGGTGTAGTGCCACGGCTTTGCGCGTAAACGCAATTAATGCGCATTTTTCAATGGACACACTAAGGCCTCGTTTGCAGAGATATGAACAAGTTAGGGTGGCTGCCCGCTGAATTCTTGCACGCGCTTGAAGATGAGTCGCTGCAGAAGACCAAGGATAAATATCATCAGCGTAGATTGATAGGTGAATTGGCTTGGTTAATATTTTAGCAAGGCCAGCCATAGTTAGGTTAAAGAAAATAGGGCTCAATACCCCACCCTGTAGGATGCCACTGTGACAACAACGAAATGACAAAGAGATGGTTAGCTATGACTAGGAGACAGTGTTCTTATTCAACACTGTGAAACTGATACAAAACTAATACAAACGACACAAAACTGATAAGCGGAACACAGTATACACAATGATGACACGCAAACCATGGTGGGACATGAGCGCACCGCATGAGCGCATCGCACATCAAACGTTCCAATAAGGCGAGTAGTTTAGTGACCACTTAGTGAATTGAATTTTTTAGCCCACACATTCGTTCAATTATTATGTAGGATGTTGATAAAGCTGCAGCCGACAATTCTGCGGCACTAAACATCGGGTATTTCTTTTTCTTCTTGACAGAAAACAAAGACTTGCCAAAGGTAGAAAAAAAGAAAAGAAAGAAAAAGAAACAGAGTTTATGACGTTTCCAGTCCCCTACAGGTCTCTTGTTCACATAAAAGCGAGACAAGTTGGGCCGCACCATATATATGTAGTAGATGGCACAGCGACCTGGTGTGTATTTCAAGTAAATTTCCACATGTCTGATTCCAAAAGAAGGCGGGATGATAGTGATTTTTCCGTGTCGATGACAGTCGCAGAATTCCAATCAATGTTATGACCCGTGTTAAGGTGATGTTCAGCTAGCGCGTTGGCAGCGGTCTATCCCTTAGCTACATCATTTTGGTGCTGCTTGATACGTCGTCTGAAGTTGTCCGTTTCTCTGATGCACGATGCGTGGCAGTCTTGACAAGGTATCTTATATGTAACTTCAGGGTGATGTCCACGTTCCAATGGGTCTTTCAGGCGTACCAGTTGGCTTCTTAATTTGTATGATGGCACGTGTGCGACGTGTATGTCATAATTCTTGAAAATTCTTGCCAGTGTTTCGCTTATGCCGGGAGCATAGGGAATGGGTGCAGTTTTCATACGATGAGTTGGTTTGGTTCTGGGAGGCTCTGTGGAGCAGCATTCCTGCTGACGTAGAAGTTGGCGAGGGTAGCCATTACCAGCGAGATAATTTTTTACTTTTTTTAATTCCCGCCGTCGTGCAGACTCGTTTGAGGAAAGACGTCTGAGAAAAGGCTGCCTTGCAGCTTTCAAACACTTAGTTTTCTAGTGTAATTGTTAGGGCTTGACTTCAAGCAGGAGTTGTGAAAAGTGCCAGAGGAGTGATGCAAAAGAACAACATGTAAACTTAGACCTTACTGAACAAGAGCAAATATGTAATTAGCCTTGTTCGCAAATGATATGCATAGGAGGATACCTTAAAGCAGCAGTTAGCAAAACAGAAGTGAAAGATAACCTCATGTGTTGGCTGTTTGCCTAAGCCTTCACTGCATGTTTTTCTGTACTACGCTATGCAGTGCCCCTTATGTTTACAAACATGCAGCTAATCACATATGCTAGCTGTTAGCTGCCGTATCATTGTTCCGTGTACAAATTTATTACCATGCAGTGCTAACAAACACTGCAGGTCATTGGTGCACTAGAAGCTCCTGAAACTTATACAAGATGGAAGAGGCACCTGTTCACGATAGACGTCCTGGGGCAGGCAGTCGACAAGGTTGACACATCCCAAAAGGCAGCTCGTTGGGTACTCATCTGGAAAACTCACAATTTCCCCCGTCTCTGCCATGGAGAGAGAGAAAGAGACAAAAATATTGTAAGTTTATAAAAATCGTAGCATTTAAATTGACATTTCCCAACAATGTCGTTATTCTCTGCTTGAAACATAAGCTAGACACTGATTTCATATCTGCTAAAAAAAAGAAGATCATGGTTTTTAAGCTAAGCTGGCTTCGATGCTTCACTTTACCTTTAATTTACTTAATGATGGGCATCAGCATACTGTCAATCCTATAGGGGATTTAACAGCAGTAGTATGCACCTGTGCTCATGAAATGGGAGAAAGGCCGACATGCTAACTGCTACAAGATATCACACAATGCTAGTATTACTTTCCTCTACAAAGTTTCCCGCTCTTACTGTCATGACATGACCTAGAGCGTTTCCCAGCATTTTGATCAACAGAAGTTGAACAAGGGAAACGTTGGTCAACGACACCAGGACTGATCATTGTCTGGGCGTTGTTCAGTCGGTTGAGCACTTCAAACCTCCACCATACCAGTATGTTGAAAGCTAGTGGCACGTATATATAATGAAAAACAAGTGCCCTACCTTTGACGATCTTGTGATAGATATCAACCACTTCACTGATGTCCTCCTGGCTGGGTTGTTTGCTGGCTGCATGGATCCACAGACGGCCCCTGTACGTAGTGAACCAAGCACGCCCTTCGTGCCTGCAAACAGGCAGAAAACACAGCTGACTTTCACATTAATTCAAAACTTACAAGGAACGCCAACTGTTGAATAAGATATCATCACAATAAAATCATGACAGATTTACACACACAGTGAGTGCATGCCACTGGTAAGGACAGCCTCATGGCCACTTGTTTAACATGGGTCAGTATAACGAAAAACTATTCCAATCTGTTTTTATTCCAAATCCATTATTTTCCTTCCTTGATAGGTCAGAGTGGCTTGGGCACAGCCCATATGGGTGGAACCCATGCCTTTTCAACCTATCACGGATGGCTAATGGGAGATTTCGAATAGCTTTATGTTATACCGGCCGTGGTCTGATATGTGTCGTCGATAAGTATTGCTCAGATTCACAGAAAATAGTAACCTATGTTTCCTTACTTCTGGGATCGCATAATGCAGGACATGGTTACATCTATATAGTTACAAGTACTATATGTATTGTTCCATCAGTTTAACAAACTTCTTTCTATTGTGATAGCAATTATATGGATACTTGAAGCATATTCAAGCCACTGGCGTCAGCACTGCTGTCGTGCTATCCTGCTGATGGAGCATGCGCGGCTGAGGAGAAAAGCAATGTGAACATGAAATTATGGCTCGTGCTATCAATGAATCTGCACTCCTTAATGCAAGTCTGCGAACACTGATTTGGTGCTGCATGTGCATGTAAAGTTTGTGACAAGTTGTGGTTGATCTCAGATGTGCGCTGTTCTTCCACAGCATGTGTCCTCACACCATCCGATTATGAGGCATGCCGTAGTGGGGAACTTCGTATTAATTTTGACCATCTGGGGTTCTTTAATGTGCTTTTAGATAAATACACAAGTGTTTCTACATTTCACCCCTATCGGAATGTGGCTGCGGCTGCCTGGATCAAACCTGCTACTACAAGCTCAGCAGCGCAATGCCATGGCCACTAGGCTACTTACTGCAGCGGTTGACTGGTTCTTGCAGTAATAAAATAAAGTTGACTTGTCATACAAAAAATATGTGAAAGTAGATAATTTCAGTACAGCTGCACGTCTTCTACAAATCAAATAGACTCCTCGTCACATTCAACACAGTGTAAGATAACTGAGATAGAGAACAACATCATACTTCTTTATTCCGGCAACTAGCAGACCAGCATATGGTTGGTGCACAGAGAGGGCAAAGCCATCGTCAGACATTTCCATGAGTGCTCGATCCTGAATGCGGGAGCCAAGGACTTGGCCACTGCTCGAGGTGCACACCAGGCTGTTGTCGCCCATCGGACGGCTGCGTTTTGGCGCACGGAGGGCTCCGGTTGGCATATACTGTGCAACAAAGCAGATGATTGTGAGTTCCAGAATATTGCAGTAAGACACCCGATGATAGAACATACTAGGAGGACAGACAGCCAACCCTTTCACTGTTGCAGAATGCGATTTCGTGAGCAGGACACTGATTAAAACGATCTAACCAGGGAGGAAGGGAAAGCATGCCTTGCAACACAACTGCAGTAATCCCTCGTTATAATGAAATCACTTTACTCGAAATATCGCTTTATTTGAAATTTCTTTCGGTCCCGACCCAAATGCATGCATTTTAAGCCACATTACTCAAAGCGCGTGAAGAGCTTACCCCGCTTAGAGCGAAGTGGCAAGCAGAGGCATCGCTGCCGCTCGGTCGCGGAGACCCTTTTGCACATGTAGTGTCAAATTTGTACCGCCGACAAATTAGTCTCATGCAGGCACAGAACAGGCCACAAAAGTACCAAACCAACGACCGATGAGCGCCCAGTAACCAGTAACGGGTACCAAGCGAGTGCGGAGTGCTCCCATCTGTTTACTGCGGAGCGAACGGAAGCTGTCAAGTCCCATGGTGCAGCACGCCCGAACCGTTAATCTCATTCGCAATCACATAGCTGGCGCCCCCCATGATAGAATCCATATGAAAATAAAGTTTTCCTGATGCTTTGCGAGGCCAGAAAACCGCGGTCTCTTGGATGCCGAAAAGTGGCCAAAGGAAAGTGTGCAGGCTTGCGCTGTAGCATTCCATGGGGTGTGCTCGATGAGCAAAGATTTCCTAGGTATACTTTGTGGCCTAAGTATACCTAGGAAATCTAAGCACTAACTTGGCCAAGAAGAAGTCCTTTTGGAGCAAAGTTTTACCCTAAAGAGCACTTTGAACCCAAAGAGCACTTCTGGTGGTAAAACGTGCCGAAAAGCACAGAAGAAATGTCCTTTTGATTATAAGTGTCATGTTTGACACGAGGAGCTAAGTTAACAAACTGGGAAGACGACTTTGGGGAAGCCGGTCTAGAAATTGCTCCGCACTCTAGGTCCCAAGTGCAGAGCAATGGGAGAGTCGGCTCACCAGCAGCGAGCTCACGGCCCAAAGGGCCCTAGTGCAGCACGCGAGCGATGCAGCACGACTCAGTGGAGCCTTGGAATAGGGGCCCACCCTTGCTGAAGAGGAGTCTCAAGTCGCCAGCGCCAAGAAGATGAAGACGACGGAGACCTCGTAACCGCGAAACTCTTGAAAGACTCAAAAGTTTTCACTCACTCACTCACTCACTTGCTGCTCGCCATAATCGGCCTGCATGACTTGTCGAAAACACGAAAAATCCTAGTGTCGCCAGTAATGAGTCAGGCTATCAACATGGCGGGCCAACGTAAGCTGGTATTTCCCTGGCGATTTCCTCAAGCTGGTTATGCTCGATTTGTGCCATCTGATATTAGACAAACAGTCTAAGTGCGTGGTAGGGTCATTGAATTTTGTTCCTAGATATTTGTCAATGGCACGGGCGCGACGGTGCGCAAACACCGACACTCGTACTGTAGGATTAGCACAGTGTCGTCAACAACGATGCGCTGAAACACTCTCATTAGCAAAATTCACGGCTGCACACCTCGGGAAAAAATTTCCTAGTGATCATGCAAAGCCCCTACTGCAAAACCGTTCAGTTTTCACGATCGCGCTGCGTACCCACAATGAGCGGCTAATCGTTTTCTGAGCGCAACAAACACAACTTCAGACTCGAGCCATGCCATTTGCAGCTCTGTCCAGCATGATACTCTCATAGTCTGCCGTGACCTCTGCAGCCCCGCTATAAAATTGGCCCATTACCTCCGCTCCTCATTTGCTCTCCAGAGTGCAAGCCGTTTGGATGCCAGTCACTCCTCTCACTCACCTTCATGCCTACTTGCTGCCAGTTTCGACATCGCTGCTCCTCCAAAGCTGCCCTCTTCTGGCCTCCCCTCCTGAGCACAATCTTTTGCCAACAGGTGCCCTTCCGCGGTTCCTGCTTCTTGGTCTCCACAACTTCGATCACCTTCCTTCCGCTACATGTGAAGCCGATGTCAAGCCCGCCATTGCAACCATTGCTATCACCAGCGTGCACTGACGAAGACAGTGAGATGCCCTGACGACATTT
This sequence comes from Dermacentor andersoni, assembly GCF_023375885.2. Lineage (NCBI taxonomy): Eukaryota > Metazoa > Arthropoda > Arachnida > Ixodida > Ixodidae > Dermacentor > Dermacentor andersoni. Next base: position 27,675,472 of record NC_092815.1, read on the forward strand.
TGAAGCTTCTGCCTCCTGCATTGCCCGTCCTGTTCAGTCACTTTGGTGCCAACGGCGCGTGCGTATGGATCTGTGCTGCAGGCCATGTGATTGTGTGTTATTCGGATTGCTTTGTTAAGCGTGCCTCATGTGTGCTTTTGTGGTCTACAGTGATAAATAGCTCCATCAGTCTCCAGGCGAAAGCGTCCGACTTTGGAGCAGGAAGTTCTGCTGATAAAAGAAGTGGGAAAAAGCGGCGGGCAGAAAACTGACATTGCAAAGGAATTCGGCATACCCCTGTCTACTTTATCAACTGTGTTCAATAACAAGGAAGCTGTGCTGCATGGCTTTGAAAAGAGCTTCTCGGCCAAGAGAAAGCGGAATCACGATTCGAAACATCCCAAAGTGGAAGATGCACTTCTAGAGTGACTGAAGAACACCAGGAGTGCAAATCTCCCTGTACTATCAGCGGCAAATTAAACATGAAAAGCGGAGAGCGTGGCCCAAGCATAAGTGAAGGTATAGCGGGCGCCGTCCAGTCATCACCATTGACAGGAACGCATTTGCCGATTTCGCCGCACCGCGTGATCCCTTAATAGCAAAATATTTTCGCCTATGATCTGCTTCTTACATTCGAAAGATGGAAAATAAAAATAAAAGACAACAGAAGCCAGAGTTTGCAGTTTACGGCGAGTATTGTCGCACAGTTCGCCGACGCGCACAGCGGTGTGCAGTGGAGCAGTTTGCACCATCATCATTATAAATTCGCTCATGTGGTTTGCTGCTCGAGCGCCACATCATTCTTTCAATCGGCAAACTTGCGCAGCTTGGTATCGCTGGCAGCCGCGACGGTGGCCGGCATTGGTGTGCTGAGCGCATTTGGCCGTTTGTTTGACTCCCAAATGGGCACCATGCGGCCAAATCGGATGTAATCGTCTGTCATTAGTGATGACTGGACGGCGCGCACTATACCTTTACTTACGCTTGGGCCACGCTCTCTGCTGTTCATGTTTCATTTGACGCTGACAGTACATGGATCTGCACTTACTGCAAAAGCCAAAGCTCTCACCCTCCAAATGGGCCATAAGGATTTCAAGTGCAGCAACGGCTGGCTTGAGCGGTTCAAGAAACGACACGGTGTGGCCTCAAAGTCGATCGTTGGCGAAAGCGCAGCCACGAACCGTGCTACTGTAGACATATGGCGCCAACATTGGCTTCAAGTATGACTAAAAAACTGCTTGAAAAGTATGACGACAAAGAGATCTATAACCTAGATGAGGCTGCATTTTTCTACAAGCTGCTATGGAATTGCACGTTCACTACCACTGGCAGATCCTCATCCAGAGGATAATAGAGCAAGGATCGTGTCACGATGACATTTGGTGCCAATGCAACAGGCGAGGACAAGCTTCCCTTTTTGATACTGGAGAAGGCGGAGAAGCCGCGGTGCTTCCAAAATGCAAATGCAAAATGCCTCCAAGGAATGCATCTAACATCTACAGAACTAACATGCAAGCATGGATGACTGCTGCATATTTTAGAAGACTACGTGCGCCTTCTGGATAGACGGTTCGATGCAAAGAATTGGCAAGTACTTTTCATAATTGACAAATGTCCGAGCCACGGGAAAATCGACAACCTCAAGGCGATCGCTGTGGAATTTTTGCCTGCAAACACAAACGCGGTACTGCAACCGATGGATCAGGGCATCATAGAGACCACCCGAAAGCTGTACCGCAAGGCCCTTTTGCAGTGCATGCTCACAGTGCATGATGCCAGCAAGAGGTACAAACGACATTGATTTGCCTGGTGCGATCCATTTGGTGAACTTTTCAAGGAAATAACTTGCACCTTCGAAAGTCGCCAACTGCTCTGCTCACGGCGGCTTTTCCCACACCATTGTCAGCGACCCTGACGATGACCGGACTTGCAGCGATCCATACGAGGCTGTTCATAAAATTGCTAGCCAAGAGGTAGAAGGCGACATCAAGACATTCGCGTTGGCTGATGCTGCTGCTCCCGTGGTTACCCCAGCGATGGATGCAGATATACTAATTGACACTGTTGGTGGCCCCAATGAGGACAAAGAGCAGGCGGATGAAGAGCCACGTGAGGTGCCAACTATGGTGCAGATGTGGGAGTACCTATGCCTGCTGTGAAATAAAGTGGAATGCATGGGTGGCAACTATGGTCGTGTGCAATGTTTAGTCAAATTAAAGCAGGGGTTGCTCGTATCTAGTAAGAACATGAAACAGCCAAAGCTCCTTGCCTTTTTTGCACTTGAATAAAGTTTTGCTTCACTGAATACATTGTCTTTTGACATCCTCACAGTTGTGACTCAATTAAAGCTCGACTGCTTTAGCTTTTCTCGAGTGTTCGCTGATATCGAATTACCGCTTAGAACGAATTTTTTTGTCGTCCCACTGACTTCCGTTATAATGAGGGATTACTGTAGTAAAGATAGTGTAATGGGTCTGACAAGTTATAGCAGAGTGAATTTTCGCTGCCTTTAATCTCTCAAGTGCACTTACCTCAGGAGGCGGCATATCCAAAGCCGGATCCATAAAGTGTGTGGATTCCACTTCTTTACACACACGGTCGTTGACATTTGCTTCGGCCATAGGTGCTACGAGTGATTGCAACAAGCTCTGGATGCTGGGATGCTGTGCTTCCTCCTTTACCACTTGGCGCCCAGCAAAATCTAACGTCACCTGAAACAAATGAAATTCAGCTTTTTAGCAAGGTTATATAAAAGCTGCAAACAGATGGAGCCCCCATTATTAAGATGTCTTTGCATTCTCTTCACGGCATCGTCTGGTGGTTGTATGTCTGGAGTAGTAAAGAAAAAATTATGGTGTTTTTGCCATAAGAAAACATGGGCTAAGAGGATTGCCATAGTGGAGGGCTCCGGATTAATTTCAACCACCTGGAGCTCTTTAACATGCTTCTAACATAAGTACACGAGTGGTTTTGCATTTCACCCCCAACAAAATGTGGCTGACAGAGCAGGGAATCGCTTAAACCACAACCTCATAAGCAGAATACCATAGGCACTAAGCCACTACAGCAGGAATTTAATGACATTATAGCATATTTTACAATGTCAGGTAGACACAACAGAAAGCCAGAGGCCAGTGCAGATCATACTGCCACAACTCTTGAGTGAAAGGTTAATGAACCTTCTGTTGGCGTCTTGAAGCATGCTGCTCTGCGTACAGCTCCCGTTCTTTCTTACGAATCATTTCTCGTTGCTCAAGTGTAAGCCATTTGTTGTCAGAGGAGTAGTAGTCGGCATTGTCATCTATGACTCTAGTGCGACGTTCCCTGCAAGAATAGTTACCACAATTGTGAGAACAAGAAAATGTAACAAAGAGGTTAAGAGCTTGAACATTTTTGCATGCATAATGATTAAAATCATGAGCATTAGTTTTTCAGTAAAACTGACTGATACTGTCACGTTGCCACAATGAAATGATACGTGAACAAAAGAGTGTGTGGCTTTCAGAACATGCTGTGCCATACAACCAAGCCCACAGCTTCAATTCCTGCTCTCATCTTCTCAACCGTCACTCTACTGAACAGCATTTCAACATCATGCCAATGGAGCACTGCAAGCCTCTGCTTTTCTACAATGCCTCTTAGTCGATACGACTGGGCAGAGATATTTTTCAGCCTCTTGCGCAAGATAGCATGTCCACAGACAAGCATTGAAGGAAAGCAGAGGCCTGTATTACTTCAACGGTATGATATCAGAATGCTCATAAGCTGAGCAAGGGTAGATAAGATGAGAATAAGACATGAAGTCGCAAGCCCTTTAGCTTAACTGCACATGTGCAACGGTTTTTTATGAGCACTGTTACACAGTACAGCATTTGCCAAAAACCATGCACTAGGCTGTTCACATTTCATTGTGCCGTAACAATCCAAGGAGTTTTTAGAAAATTGCCCAAAGACATTTTCACTGAAGATCACAAATTATTTTTCTAGGATTCTGCTTGCAACTTCGATTTAAAGAAGCTTTTGCACACCACATTTGCTACCTCCACGAGGAACAAGCCATGTTTCCTTGATTAGCTTTTCAGAAAAAACAATTTCTTTACACACAATGCTACTGAAGGGTGCTGATGCATGCATTATGCTAGCATGCAGCCTTTTCTGGCTCTGTAATTTCTAGCATTAGACAATCCCCATGCATGCTAAGGAATTATAACAAAAGAGAGCAACTACACTTGCATTTCACATGCAGTTGCGGTTTCTCATCTGGCCATATTCTGTACCAACACAATGCAGACTGGCCACTGCCATATCAACAACTTTAGAGGATGTGCTCACAGACGCAAAGGATGCATAGTAAAACACTTGAATGCTCTTCTGTTAAAAGAATGCATGGCTCTGAGCACTCACCATTTTGAAAAATTACTGAGACAGAACCAATAGAGTTTCACTACACCACTATCGCCACTAAGCCTGTGGGTACTGGGCTAAAGGGCAACTATGGCAAGAAATGTGCTAACTGTACCATGACAAACTTGCTTCTTGAGATCAAAAGGCCAGGAGGTTAGAATAAAGAGATCCTGCAATAGGAGTGGTGTTGAGGGGACCACCCCTCAACTTCCCCCTTAAGTTCACTAGAAATATACAGAATTAAATTAAAATTAAATTGAGGGGTTCTATGTGCCAAAACTATGATATGAGTATGAGGCATGTCATAGTGGGGGTATTCGAATTAATTTTGAGCACCTGGGATTCCTAAACATGCATCTAAATTTATGAGAGGTGTGTGAATAGTGATTTTAGAGACCTAATCAAATAGTATGAATCGAATACTGCCAGAAGTGAATCAAATATTGAACAGTTTTCAAATAGGTTTCAAATAATGAACAGCCGTTATCACAATGAAAATAATGTTTACATCCTAGTATTCTTAAAGTTAGCAAGTCTCTGTCATTAAAAAGTATGTTATGAGGCATTGTTTATTGAAATAAAAATAGAGCATTAGGAGCAAACAAGTAGTTTCTTCACATGCACAGAGCTCTTCAGAGAGTGCAAATGATTGTTGTATATATAGCCTGCAGAGTATGGCTACCTAAGAGATGTACCCTACTCCACTAAAGTTCTCATGTTTTATGTCTATACTATGCCCGTGAGGGTTAAAATTTAGCATACCTTTGCTCCAATCTTATGTTTCATTGGGCACATTTGACATATTGAAATATTCAAAAGATATTAGAAAAATATTAAAATTTAAATTAATTTATGGTGTTTTACATGCCAAAACCACTTTCTGATTATGAGGCATGCCGCAGTGGCGGACTCCGGAAATTTGGACTGCTTGGGATTTTTCAACGTGCACCTAAATCTAAGTACACAGGTGTTCTTGCATTTCGCCTCCATAGAAAAATATTCACATTTATGAATAGTGAATATTCTATTCAAAGACCGGGTCGAATAGTGTATGTCCTATTTGATTCGTTTTTCAAAAGTTTCGAATATTCGCACAACCCTAAAATTTAACTACGCAAGCGTCTGTGTATTAACCCCCATTAAAATGCAGCTGCTGTGGCCAGAATTGAACCCACGGCCTTGAGCTCAGTGGTGCAACGCCACAGCTACTAAGCTATAGTGAAGCACAACAAATATACACAATGGCACTGCTTTTGGCATTTCCTTCAATGTGGCCTTGATACCAAGTTAGTGGGAGATGCAAGGACTACTGTCATAACGGTGCCGAATGTGACGAAATCAGTCTATTGAGCGATGCTTGTATCAGCCAGTGCCTCTGTGATAGCCTTGATTATGAAAGTACCGTGTTTTATGCACAAATGATAATAGCTTCTTCACTGATATCCTTGTATATTTATGCCACTGCAAATGATAGTTCACTATGGGTGATCACTGCACCCTGTAGATGAATATGTTTCGTCTGTGTGTCTAGAGGCCTTATTGCTCAGCATACTCTGAGACCAACCTTCAGGTAGAACAGCAATGAAGCGGTACAGTAAAATAAATGCTGCGCTTACAGGCATTACAGTTAGAACACCAGTGTCATGGCACTCCCGAGTCCCATGTCTGAGGGCTTTACTACCTGTTCAAATGTAGTCTACTTTGTACAACCTCATATGAAATGCGGCGCATCGTGAAAATACAATGTAGGTGGATGAAAAAATTACTACAGTTGACGCCCAATAATTTGCTCTCAGTTATACTTTTCACTTATTTCAAGCACAATGAGAATTCCTGACGAAAAACCATACATTGCTATGGAAGGAAAAATAACTCAGTTTGAACGCAATAGCATGTCACTCGCTCATGCGAAAGCACCCGAAATGAATGTCAAAGCACTGGCGCTCTTTCATGCATGCAGCGGCTACTGAAAGCTTGAAAATAAAAGAATTTCAAAGACAGTGCTGCTGGTTCCCTAGGTGATGACAGCAACCTGTCCTGCAGTGCTGATTACTACTTGCTCTGTGCACCGGGAGGTCTCTTTTGAAGATTTTGTCAGTGTGGTTGATAGCGTTGAAGTCTATGCATCATCGACCGTCGAAAACGTGCACAGTTATTGTAATACTGTATTGAAGTATTGTCTGCCATCATCAACAGAATACTTCAAGTAATAAAATTTTTTTTTTAATCCATTCATTAATTTGATTTCTTGGATATTTTAACCAAAACTTACGGTCCCACTGGGGTCGACTATATTCTCTAACAAGCAGTGCTGCTGGGTGGAAATGTTAAAAATCAAAGAACCAGCACCTATTTACCTTAACCATACGAATAGTTCATTCAAAGCAAATTTAATCTGAGAAATCTGGATAGGCACAAGCTTTTCCCTTTCCTTCCTGGTTGTCCCATGTCATATGTTTTTGTTTGCCCATTGCCAGGTGTAAATACACAAATAAGTTTGCTGTGTTTTCCTGACATGAGCACCATGTAACAAGCATTTTGCAAGTTGTGCCTACAATTATTTTGGAGAAGGTGAGTACTGAAACATGACCTTGAGCACGATACTGTACTCAGCGTGCGATATTATGGTAGCACACAAATAGTTGGTATGAAGGGGTTTTGCGTTGACAATGCACGCACAAACGACATGTAGTACACATTGCTACCATAAAAACTCACGAGGTGCGATCGTATTCAAGAAGTCGATTCTTATGCTCAATGGCCTTGGCAAGATTTTCATCAACAGTCTGGTTCATGAGCTTATTTCTAAGTTGGTGGCTCTTCTTAGAATCATGAGACAGGATCTCCTTTTCTTCATTCGTGCACACCTGCCAGAGGAATGCATGGAATTAGAAAATGCAGAGGCCAATTGCAAGTGCCAGATGCAATGCTTCATGCTGCATGGCTGTGAAGTGCTTTGCGAAAGATTACAAATGGCCACACATGGCCTCTTACATAGGTTGTAGATCCTGCTCCTCACAGTGAGTCTCCTTCTACAAAAACAGCTTACACACTTTCCCACATTAAGACAAAGGCTCGTCCGATAAGATGTTTTGTCAATTAATATGACACTTTTAATGTTGAGCAAGGCTCTTTTTCTACAAAGAGTGCCTGGCTGGCTTGTACTGGGAGGAACATCGATTTAAATAAGTAAGCCTTGTAATATATATATATATATATATATATATATATATATATTCGTTAGGGACATCCTGCATCTAAAAAAAGTGTTTTCAGAAGAGGGATGGTCTTTTGATGACTCGCCAAATTGCCGCAGGTGAAGCATGGGCCCGACCCCTCCTGTCGGCAGACGATGCGGCCGCAGCGGAGACAGTTGTTGATGAGCGCGTGGCGGTGGGCCTGACATTCACACGGATGTCGGCCGGGCAGCAACACGACGTCACGCGCCCGTCCTTCCCTGCTGTACAAGTTGACGAAACGCTGCTTTCGACGCGACGCGTTCTGCGTCATAGCGATGTTCGACCGCTCCTCATCAGGAACTGCCTGTTCCGATACCTGGATGCTGTTCAAGCTCGACTCCAGCTGCTCCAGAGTGTCTTGCGCTGGCTGCGATGCGAATACACGAATAAGCTGCGATAAACGCTGAAAGTCATGGTATATGGACATTTACAACGAATTCACAAGCTCGTGTGTTCGTAAATCTACTCTCTTGCCTCTAGTTTTGAACTGGAGCCCTTCTTTTTCGAAGACTTTGACTTTTGTGGCTGCACATAATCTTGCAGTTCTGCTTTCTTGTACACTGTCATGGGAGCAGAGTCACCATCTGCGGAATAAATGAATGCATTAATGGACAAAGTTGCGCTGTAATGAAGTCTTTAAAACTATGATTGAGGTGCTGAAATGGCATAAAAATCGCAACAGTGATTTTCATGCGGGCTAACATCACGCTGCTTACCGCGACTCATGGCAGGGCAGTTCGATTTGTTCGATGGTTTCGGCTTTCAGACGCTGCTACAAGCACCCGTCTGTAGCTCTCGTTTCACTGCCAGAAAAGTAAAGTAACAGAACTTGAAACGCACAGGAATGTTTACAAACGCTGACCTAGCCGTAGAACTAACAAAATCGGGCAAATAACCCTTTACTTTTAGCAGCCCACGCAGCCACAAAGCGTTAACAAATGGTAGCAGACATCTTTCTTAGCTCTGCAGTAAATTAAAATAATTCTTTATAAGCATTAGTAAAGCGTTCGAATAATTAAAACAAACAACAAGAAAATTAACTACTAATACTTACATTTTTTTGTTTACAATACAATTAAAGAAAACAAAAACATGCAGAACGGTTGTACGTCATAACGCGCGCAAAATTTCCCGCCACTTTGGGCCCAGTGCTTAAAGTGAGAGTGATCAGGGTACGTATTACGGATAGTTGTGCTATTCAGCGTTGAGCGCTTTACTGTGCCGACCATTTCGAGGGAGGCCTTGTGCCACTCATAGGCATTACCGTGCGTCAAGGCAACGCAGTAGCCATGGTGCGAACGAAGGCGGACGGTGCCAGCCGAGGTAAGTATGAGCGAGCTGTGGTTGCTCTGTGTTCGCAGAAAAGGCGTTTCTCGAACAACAGCGTGTCATGTCTCTTCCGCAGTTGTTGGTGCGAAGTCTTTCAGAAAAACTGTGAGCAGTCCCGCAGCTGCCTCCAGTTCCAGCTCGCCGACTTCTCGAAAGACCAAAGGAGGTATGTGGCCCGATATGCGGCGGAAAAGCTCGCGGCATTGTATAGCAGCAGTGTATTGCTTCGTTGATATCTGCATAGTGATGGCGCGAGTACGAGAGAAATCGCATGACATTTAAGCGCCGTCATGTTTTGTTCTCGCTTAGAGGTTTTAAGCGTTTACTGTCTGTAGCACGAGCGTTAATGTAATAATGCGAGTCTACGCGCCTTCCATTTTCGTGGCGCGGTTTCTGCCGGTGGTCCGTCACATCCACCGGCCGTGGTATTCGAAACCAGATCAGAGTTATGAAATGATACTTTTCCTTCGATTCTATTAGTTTTTTATCACCCTTGACAGAGTGGCCGATAGCAGAGACCTGGCGTCGTGCCAATTAGCGATGCAGTGCTTAAGGAACGGAAAATGCACACTGTTAAGACAATGCTGCCCCGGCTCACCGGTCGATATTACCGTCATTTCAGCAGGTTACGCGGCACTTTTTGTCCCCCTCTCCAACGCATCCCTGCTTACGAACGTTTTATTTCATTTATTTTAATAGCATTCTAGGCCCTTTCCGGCGTCTGCCCGTCTCCGACAGTTTTCCCGCCAACTTGGGTCATCTAGGGCCGAGTCATATTCACGCTTTTCGCGGCGATCCTGTGGGCGCTGCCATATTTGATCACGTGGCCACGCGTCCATTGCTTGCCTCAACTGCCTCCATGTTTACAATAGGCGTTTATTACACCGGTGCGGCATTACAAACCTGTTTCGCAATATCGTAGACGATGACCGGGTGAATGACACACGAAGCTTTGGCCAAGCTTCAGAGAACATGCAAAATCACTTTCGCAGCTTATTAGGCTATGTCCAAACGGGGGAGCAGTGCATATGGTGCTTGTTCTAAAAGCGGGCTAAATATGCATTCCAAGCTATCCAGATTTTCTGATTACGAATTGAATCGGGATTAGTGTGTTTTGCTCTTCATTCCTTAGTTAGTAAATATTTTGAAGCAGCAGCTTGTCACGTTTCTGCTTCTGAAAGTTTCCTCGGTGCTGTTGCTACACGATTATTTCCACCTAATCGCTCGCGGGTGTGCTCGGTTCCGGTAGATTTGTTCTTGCTGCGCGCAAGATTTGAAACGTAGCTGTTTAGTGCGTTGCAATACCTTGTAGCAAAGATGTATTATCGCTAGCAACTCGTTTTGTGGACCGTCGTGAAACATTCTGCTTTGACCATTCGTGTGCTATCGGTGTAGCCAGTCATTTATTGTGTGTATATAGTGCACACATATTCACGTGCACGCCCATTCTCATTGACATGTTGATAGAGTGGGCGCAAGTCTCTGTACCAGTAGGGGTGGCTGTGTGTTGATCCTGCGCGCGAAACTTACTATGACAGGACGTGGGGCTACTCCTTGTCATTGTTAAACAAGTGATACTCACTCTTGCCAATGTTCCAAGGCTGAAGCACTTTCTTTAAAGGTATTCTGTATCCTCGAGGAAAGCCACACATCTTGAAGTGCCAGTAACACGCATGGACAGTTCCAGCAGCGGTCTGTTAACTTGGCAACACGGATACATTACGTTCCTTAATATGCCAGTCACTATTTTTTCAACCAGCTACTGCACACGTCTTCAATCCAGCAAGATTGATGCACAGTGCATTAGAAAAAACTCTCTTGCATTTCCGACAGCTGCCGATCGCACAGAAGCAAGGTGGAGATGGTAATGGTTTTGTATCTGGTGCTGTTGCGAAGCTACATGCAGCGTGCTGACGAAATCACAATCTCAGACAAATTGCGGACTTCGTGGTGGTGTGAACGACACAGGTATTAGTCATAAGCACCAGCGCCAGGCTGCATATACGAAACAGCCCGTTTGTGCAATCTGCTGCACATTGCAGCCACATTAAAAATACTGGGTAATAGTGCCGTTGTACCACTCCGCATCTGCAAAGTATAGGCAGTGTCCTGCATAAAATTTTCTAGCTGAAAATGGTTAGCAACTTGTGCATTACATGCTGTTTGTCACATTTGAAAAAAAAAAGCTCACTTGATTGGAATCTGCACTAAAGTGATCTTTTGGTAATCAGTGCACACAATGGCAGTTTTAAATTCTGTTCAGCCATTATTCAACAGAGCTTTGCTCATGTTTCACAATTTTAACAACCTCAACCCCTTATGACAATGTGCTCATGTTAAAGCTCTCAAGCTAGGACACTGGACAAAGTACATCTGCCCGAAAAGGCTGCTGTTCACATTGAAATACACCACCTTTCTTGTTCACACAAGCACATACAGCAATGCATTCACAAATGCAAAATTTTTTCACATTTCAGATAAGTATGGCGGTGGCAATGCCTACTGCCCACGGCCAACCCCACCCTGGCAGAAAGAAATTTCAGGGTTCCTCGTGAAGACAAGTGCCTCTGAAGATGATCGAGAGCAGCCATCTGAAGCGGCGACTAGTTCCGATACATTTGACAGCAGTGCAAGTGGCAGCTCATCTTCATAGTTGCTGCTGCCTCTCCTGATCTTACTATCATGCTGCAAGTCATATCTCCTATTTGCTGTATATATATGCGAAGAATTGTGAATAAAGAACACTTCAGACATCTGCAACATTCTGCATGCTTTCAGTTTATTCTCTCACCACTCACACAAAGCAGAAACGGTCTGGAGTGACTGAAGTTCACTGAACTATCCTCGTAAGAGAAGGATGGGAGGAGGAGGGAATGGATTTTACTAAAAATTTATATGAAATAAAAAATGGTTCAGTATGCAAAAGAAACAAGATCCAGCTTTCTGCCACACACTGATTATCACAACAGCTTGCATTTGTGTGTATGTATACAAAGTTCAGCTTCAATACAAGGCTATCTGTGTAGCATAATTGATGCAGACCATAAGAAGGGGTTTCAGAAAAACTTTTTTTGATCTGACTTCCATCTCCCATGAACTTCTCATGCCCAAGCAAACTTTCCCTTCCATTACATCTTTGGCTTGCCACACAGACTATAACGAGCACTACAACCAGCGAGGGAAAAAACGGCAGCAGGACTGCCCAAGGCAATGCTCCTCGGAGAAAAATGCTTTGAAACCACCACACACTTCACTTCAGGGGGGACAGAAAGTGTGTTGTGTGTGTACCACAATCTCATCCACTGAACACTTTATCCCGCTTTTATTGAACAAGGGAATATGTTTGTGGTCAACACAAAATGTTCTACTAAAGCCAGGCACTTTTTATTGTGCAATCTTTAGTCTTATTGATAACATTCAGCAAAAGTTGTAAACAAAACAGTTGGCTGGATAGCTTCCCAAACGTCTACAGCTTTCAGATATCGTGTCATTAAAATCAAGGCATAAGCATGCTGAAACAGCAGTCTGTGCTATCTAAAGAAACAATTTCACTAACAGTTGCCAACAAAAGCTGGCTGCCAAATTTTTTTTTTTACAATGACTCACTAAGTCGCATCCATCCACCTTTTGTCATAACTTGCCAAATGCCCTGCATCATCTAGTCTTTTCTGTAGAGGGGCAATATGCTATTGCGGCTGTCTGAGCTCGAAGTATCACATCCGCCTAAATAATAGTCATCGATCGGACTCATTTAATAATGTCCAAAGGGAAAGGAAATAGTGTCATGGTAGGGCCCATCCCATGCCCCAAAAACAACAGCAGAAAGAGCAAGTCCATACGCTTTGTAACTCTGGGCAGCTTGTGTGGCTGCCTGGGTGACTCACTGTGGGACCACGCATGCAATGCAATGAAACAATCGGAGACAAAATAAAGAAATCCACCGGTATTGCATTGTTCCAAGCTGCAACTATTTAGAGAAATACCATGCAACCAAGACCAGACATGGGAAAGAAGAAAGGTGATGGGAAAGGAACAAACAGAACAAAAGGGTTCAGAAATTTAAAAGCATTTAAAGCACAGCACAATTTGTCAAACTAGAAGCACTGCAAGACAGACGAGTTTGCCACGTCGCTTCTGCCTATCGGATTGTGCGCTGATCGATGCAGGTGAATTCAAAGCGAAATGAGCAAGAGTAAGAATGCACACATGCATAAACACATTCACGGAGGCAACAAGTAATATACATATGGGAGAGCAGTGTGCATGAGATCAAAAACCATTCATTCTAGTGTGAAAAGGCAAAGCTAACAAGGGGGCGGGGTATTGAAGACACGACACGCGCATGATAATCAGGCGAGAGTAAGCTGTGCCTCAACAAAATGACTAAGTACCACGGCAGAAATGACATGCTGAGAAAAATGAGAAGGGAAAGAATGGAATAGAAAAAAAAAGTTTCAGAAACCACCAGATTTAAGCTATATTTTAACAATGTCTTCAATGCCATTCCTTTGCGTCACTGCCAAGGCTGCAAAGGCAACAAATGGTCCGCACACAGACGACTTCCGCCGTCTTTTTTACTAAAAGTGCTGTGAGAAGACGCTAACAACTGTGCTTGTAACATGCCCAGATAAAAGTGAAGACAAGAATAAAAGAGCGGGGAAAAAAAGAAAAAAAAAAAAAAAAAAGCAGCAGCATCTCTTGTTCCACCTATAATGTTTCTTTATGTACAAGGCAGCAGAGATAAATGTATTATACACAGGGAGGAAAGAGGCGCACTCCATTACAGCAATGACATACATGGCATAGAATTAGGGGGGTGGAGGGGAGACAGAAAGACAACAAGAAGCTGTCGTCACCTCTGTTGGCTATAATAAATCAGGATATTATTCTGATGCCTATGACCTTGCTGTTCTTAGCTTCCAACACTCCTACTAGTCGTCGTTTCCTTTAACCTGATTATTACAAGAAAAAAGAAACCTACTCAAAACAAAACACAAAAATAAACTAGGAAAGACTGGTACACAAAAAGATTTCACAGCAAGAGGAAAGAAAGAACAAACTATTCTTTACAATTTGTACACTGTTTGTGGGAAACAACACGCAAAAGTCTTTTTTCTTTTGTGTGTGGGGGGCCAGGCGAAGACCCTCAAACACTGACCTTCTCCGTTCCCTAACTTCATCCACTGCGAGCACGACCAGCAAGCTCCTTCAGACATGCACAGCTTGCCTTGTCTTTCTTTCACAATTCTTCCCTGCATTTGTGCTTGACGATAACTACTTCCTTGTGCAACCACCACTTTGCTGCGACTTGACTGTTCACTCCTCACAAGGATCTGCACCAGGGATGCACTCTCACTCGATAAGAAGGCTGCTGTGTCATGTGCCAGCTACCAAACGATGTGACGTGGTTGGGTGAGAGGCAACACTGCTCAGTTTTTTAGCTTAATGGGAAAAATTTATTTTTTCCCTCCCTGCTCTGCTCAAGTGACCGGGACTACGTGTACTCGCATGTGTATTCAGCATGCACATTCATCAATATGCGCCTGTAGGTACACGATGTTAGACGTAACAGAGGTGAGAGGCATGCAAAGGGGCAGCGGCATTGAAGCAAAAACCTAACTCGCCAGCGAGCCAGTTTCTGTCAGAACCAAAGAATGTAACAAAGGAAGAGGAAAAAAAAAGCACTTAACGAACAAAAAAAAGAGACCTCTCTTAGGCCAGGTGGGCAAATGGAAGGCAAGACAGCTGGAAAACTGTCATCCTCCGAGGCAGTATAAAACAAGTTTTTGGGGCCTCTCTCAAGAGATCCAGATACACCCATACACGTACATACAAGAACATCTGCACTGCTGTAAATTTCACTTGCCAGCTCTTTTCAGCAACTGCAGCTGCAACAGAGGAGGAAACAAAAAAAAAGAACAGTGCCACCACCTCCAGCACACCACTGGCGGTCAAGTGTTATGCATTCACAACTGGCAACTTACGACACCACTTGTCCATGGGTGTGTAGTAACTGGCAAGACAGGTCACCTGGATAAAGAAACAAAACGGGAGAGTGGGGGAGGGCTTGGGGAAGGCCCACTGACTTTCAACACTGCTATTGCACAACAGCCCTAGCAACAGTTGGGCCACTGTGAACACCTCCATAGAGAAAAAAATAAAGGAAAACTGCCTCCTGTCTCTTCACCATGCGAGTAAGACAGCACACCATGTCTGACACAGCAGCAGTGCGCGCCCCCCCTCCAAACCGACCAAGCGTCAAAAGAGAGATGGGCGACGAATGGCCACCCTTCTCCTCTGCAGCAATCCGGGTGGTTTGAGAGATGTGGTGGGGAGTGTCCGGTATAAATAGTGCAGTGCCATCAGAAGGCCGAGGACGAGATGTGTGGCGCACCAGCAGCCGCTGTGGCATGCGGGGGGGCAGCAGCACAGGGCACACTCTCCTTGGAATCGGAAGGGGATGTCCAGAGCAGCGTGGCCTCCTGGTCCGGTGTGGCCGAAGCTGCCAGGGCCAGTCACTTTTGGCGCCCTATCTTTTTTTTCTTCTTGAAAAAGCAGCAGCACCTGGGGCAGCCAAGGCGGACAATGATTAGCTTCAGAACTGCTGTGGGCAAATTTGCCAGAGAATAACAACTGGTAGGCGACCTATAGGTAGTTTACAGACCGTAACCAACCCACTGACCTTACTGCACTTATTTACGGGATAAATAAATTTATTCAATGTGATTTAATAGCTTGAACCTTGTAGCTCAAGCAAGATGGGACAAATTAAAAACCTACTGCGCCACTAATTTGTTGCGAGCATTGCGTTCAGTGTGGGAACAGCGGCAAATTTGTAGTGAAGAAAGCCCCTCTTCCTATGGTGCATTTTGCATGTTATGAAAGCCTTCCTGCTTTCTCTTGCCACATAAGTGGTCTAGTTTTCCCTTTCCTTCTGTCTGCGAAAGGCACTGATCTGATTCCTATGATGCCACAATTCAACTGTCAACAGCAGCATATGCACATTCCATGCTCTATGTTCATTTGGATGATATTCAGGGTAATCATTCTTTAATAAAAAAATATAATGCAGGAAAAATTAACTTATAAGAAAAATAGTCTGCATCTGGCACCAATTCTGCAAAAACTTGACACCCTATTCACAAAGAGGGCTGGCCCGCTCTAAAGCTCTTTCTTGACTGGAAATGGCGGAGCATAGTGCTGCCCCTTAATTGAATAAAGACAGTGTGCTTCAATACCCCTCGGCAATTCCTACAATAGAAAGCTTCTTGAGCAACACAATTTCCCTGCAGTGCATTTGTGTGACCCCTTGAGCAGCTGGTTGCAAAATATTCACCCTGGAATCTTTCCTTGCGGAGTGACCACTTCATTTAAGGGACGGTGTTGTCCACTTAACAGCCTGTACGTGCTCGCGACTAGGGGCTGTATCCAGTCACATTAGACAGACAATTGGTTAAGCCAGTGCACAGAACGCCCATCATCACAGCGACGTATTGTACCAGACTCATTGAAGTGAGACGTAGAAGTGAAAGAATATTCCAATGTGATGTGAAAGTATGTGCGAATGTTATCAATACAGGTACACAGCTTCAAAGAGCAACACCACCATGGCTGGAATATGACAACTCACTTGGTATCTGAGACAACCTCCACTTCGACGGGTAATGCGATGGGTGTGTTGGAGTGGCCCGTGGTGGGGTCATCATTGGCCAAGTCACCATTGGTAGAGGAGACAACCTGGACCGATCCCTGGGGCACGCCACCTGCCCCACCTCCCTGATGCACCAGCTTCTCGGCAAGCAGCGTGTTGCCCGCCTGCCGTGGGTTGCTTTGGTCCAACCATGCATTCTTCTGGGGGTTTGACTGCAGGCACACATAGGCAAGCATCCAAGGTCAGCCTTACACTTCCGTATAGTTTTCCTTTTCTACTTTCAACACTTTCTTTAATAAAACCTAAAATTTAGTCGAACCACCTCACTAGAGAAGAATCAGCTGCCAGAACAGACATCATTTGCAAGAAAAACCAATGCAATCCATTTAGCAATTGAATATTTATGTAACGTCTTAGTTACACACCCTACGGCATATGTTCTAACCCTGATTTTTCGAACATGCCCAATAATCCGAACCCCTTTCACCCTATAGTGCTAATGTATAAGGTTATGTATAAGGTTTTCCGAAAGTTCAGGAGGTGAAGCCCTTCGCTGTCGGATGTTCTGGACATTAAGCCGTGAGTGCAGGACTGAAATAGTATTATTAGAAGCCACCACCGCTATTTGGATTATCCCGCTGCCTTGAACCACTACTTCTGTGACTTGGAAGTTGACATCCTGCGCGGGAATAGAGGTGCCTTTTTGCGCCTCACCCCCCAGCTTGTGCCTTGTGCTTAGCTCAATCTCAGGGCACCGCTGCGGCAATGGCAACATGGCAGACACGGCTAGTGTGCTGGAGCTGATTTCCTGTGCAAACCATACTTCTCCCTCCTGGAGTAGAGTTACCACACGAGCACACGTCAGCGGGACGCCGTCTGATTGGAAGTAAGCTTTCATCACATTTCTTTTTTTTCCCCAGCACACGATTGTGCAGCTTTGTGTGTTTAGTGAAAGTACTGCTTTACTATGCAATCACGTGACACTGCTCTACAAGGAGAGGCACAAGCTATGCGTAGAATGGAGCACACAGGTCCACAACCCATGCCAAGGTTCACGGAAACATCAGTGTTTTGCAGGCACATTAGTAGTGGCCTGTCACACATTAATTCTGACGATATGACCATATTGGCCTAAGAAAACATTTTTCTATGCCCCTCTTTCGGGGCTTCCTTAAGGGGTTAAAAAATAAAAGGCCCTGGTAGCTGCAAGCACCAACAACCTTCACCAATTTTGTGCAGTTGTGAAGTTAAATGTAAATGACATGCCAGTCCCAACCCAATCCAATGCACGTATTCACAGGCTTACGAAAAAATGGAGTCGAAGACCCCAAGTGACAGTTGCAAACAGAACTCTTAATACCAGCAAGACAGCATAGGTTTCCAAAATAATAGTTGGGGAAAAAAAAGAATTTTACTCGTGTACAACCCATAGTCAAATTTTAGGAGGTGAAAATGGCCGTCTGCAAGCACCGATTAGCTGAATCAAGCTCTAATACGCTGACATTGGTACACTGTGTACTAGGTTGTGCTATTCATATAGTCACATGTGCAAATGGTGCTTTTAGTTTGTGAAGACCTACAGAAATAATATAATAATATTAAAAGGTCCTCAGGTTTCTATTTGCACAGCAGCCCCATTTAAGCTTACTGCAAAGCTTAAATAAGAATATCCACTAAGTACATGAGTGATGAAAGAACAAAAAAATCATAACATACAAATATGCAAAATGGCATCATTTCAGATGTATTGGCACACACTAGTCATTAAGTAATTTTAACTGGTAGAATATGGATATACGCACATAAACACACCCGCAGATGCAGATGCACAAACATGCAAAGGTACAACCAAATATACAGAAGCAGTGTTAATACCTGAAAAGCTGAAATAACCTTATTTAATTAGCAACGAATGCGGCAAATGCTGCCCTGCAGCATGCAAGGTCATTCAGAACCACACCAATGCAACCAGTCGTTGTGATGGCTGTATCCACCCTTTGAGACAGTGCCATGCAATGCCAAGGAAAGACTAAACAGGAAGAGAGACGGACCGAGAGACAGTGGTAAACTAAGCATGAGGGGATGAAGAGGAAAAGTTTTGCTTGTTTGGCTGCCTTACCCGGGCATTGGTTGTAATGTGCCTTTCCCTGTTTGGGGAAACGATGACCTCCTGTCCTGTCTGGAGGGACCCCACGGGGGTTGACTGAAATGGCAGCAAAGGAGGGAAAGAGAGAAAAGGGGCAGAGGACGAAGAAGGAAAGGGGAAAGGGTGGAGGAACGTCTTTATGCAGTTCCCCCACAGGGACACATGGACAATCTACACTAAAAAGCGCTAAATCAGCGACTGTAAACAGTGCTGCTACGCAGTGACACAGCCAGTTGCGGGACTCGAGCGATTTCCCAAGTAGCTCTAATGTTTCATACTACAAAGAAAGCCAGGGCCAAGATTGTGCAAACATCTTGCTTTCCAAACGTTCGCTTGCCCTCTCATAATTCACTGGGTGCCATGCTGATGAAAGCGTAGCGCCTGGCAATTACAAGAGGGCAAGCGAACATTCAGAAAGTGAGATTCTCAGGCAATCTTGCCTGAGAAGTTAATCATGTAGTACTGTATATGAAGCCTTCTCTATTCAGCCTCAACAGACATGCTCTTGGACAGATGAAGTTTGCTCCAAGCAAGCAGAGGTTCTACAAATACAACCTAGGAATAGGGGTGCAGAACACAGCCCGTTCCTTAGTCTCACATTCATGGGTACATCTTGGCACAGAGCTGCTCTTCAGAACAATACTTGGGAATGCCAATACCACCATATACTGCATATATCCAAAAGTGGAATTCAACTAAGAGCAAGCTGTTGCTGAATAGCATCCTCCTATGTCCCGTTTAGAGCTGTCACACATAAGTTCCTTTTTAGCCTAAGGACCCATAGTATCATACGACAGTAGGCGCACTTCATTCAAGTTCTTGCTTCTGCTGGCTCATACACTTCTCCACAAAAATGCCATCTCTGTGTTGCACAATGTAGCAACTGGTTTGGACTGCACTAAATACAGGGTGAAGAAAGCAACAAGGACTGCACCAATTGCCTTATATATATGAGAAGACAAAAGAAACCTGAAAAGTATATTAAAACAATACAAGAAGGAAACATGGCGAATGTGACCGCTATCAACCAAGTCAAACAAAAATAGCATTTCTCCATCTTAGAAAATTTAATCAGTGGTCTGTAAAATTGAGGTCCTCAACACATAAAAATGCACAAACTTGTAAAAACAAGATTTAATGATGAATTTTTTTTCACAACTTTACCATATCAGTGGACAAACACTACATCAACCGGCCGAATGGAGTAAAACCATAGAGTAACATAGTAAACGACAACAGCGGACACTCCAGCCGTTTCGCGGCCGAGCTATGGAGCTTCGCCAATTCCGCTAGGTGGCAGAGCACATCAAGAAAAATGTGGCTGCGGCTATGGCTGCGGCTAGCAGCTTGACAGGCGGCACGACCACTGGGCATGACCCACTATGTGCGAAGCCTAGTCAGGTAGTGCCGCCGGGCTCTTTCTGAAAAAGGCACCTTAGCATCATTGTTGGGTTCTTCTGCCAGCGTCTGCTTCGTCGCCGTTGCATGTAAGGCAACAGCAAGTTCTTTTGCGCGTTGTTAATGACTTATTCTCTTCGCATTTCGTTATGTCACTGTTAGCCGCATGAACGAGTGATGGCGACCTTGACGCCATGAACAGCTGCTGCCCACTTGCTACGCTGACTTTCATTTGGCATTTTCTTTTTATGCGCAGCAATGAGCGGTGATGCTAGCAATAACAGCGATGTGGCAGCGTCCGAACTGCGAGGCACGTTCGATACAATGACGAAGTTGGAAAATAAAATGGTTTGTTAAGAAATGCGGCCTATGAACACATGCCGTTTGGGCCAGATAGCTTTACGATACGCGCAGCAACTGCTGAAAAAGTATGGTGCTCTACTTTTGCAAAAGAAATGTAGCTATTTCTAGAGCGGTACACGTGCAATATTTGCAGAATGACAATAATGCGTTCTCTCTCAGCCTCTGTAGCATGCTATGTGCGCTCGAGCGTTGTTAGCTGTTCTGCATTGGGCTGAAGATATGTGTTTTCATGTTTTAATTGTGTATGGAGTCATTACCGTAGAAAGTTCCTTGTTTCTTAGCATTTATACCAGTGCTTCTGCAACCAAAAAAAGTAAAATAAAAAAATAAATAAAAGGCACTACATGAAGGAAAGCAGCATCTCCATTATAAAGCTTTGCAGGCTCCAGTATTGCTTATATGAAGGAATGTAGCGTCTACATTCAATAGCTTTGAAGCCTCCAGTATCGCTTACCTTCTGTCTGTCATTCTGTGTATTGCAGGAGTCTCCACCATTTCCTCAAAATACACTGTACAGCCAAAGGACATCATGCATACTCAAGGGCAAAATTCCAAGCATCAGAAGACTATTGCAAGGCTTCGGAGAGAGCAGGTGAAGACCCCCGACACAAAGTGCTTAACTGCAGCTGTTTAATGACAAGGTACTTCGGTGTAAGGCGCGAGAAAGCTATGATCCACCATGACTGACTTAGCACGAGCGCCGCAGGCGCGAGACAGTCTGTCCGACACAGCGGTCACCAAATGATGCGTCAACGCCCGCTGCTTCACCTATTTTACCGCGCCAGCAGCTAGCGTCCGAGCGTAAACAAACTCTACTACCCTCCGCAATGCCGGCACGCCTAGGGACAAATGCCTACAACATGTGCCAAGAAATCTCCTCTGTAGTGCCTAGATAGAGTCATTATTCAAGGAGCAAAAGCCCCCAGATTTTCTCTCTCGCTCCCGCTCTTACTCGTGCCTGTGCACAAACAGCTGGCGATCCCTCAAATGAACGTCTTGTCATACTTCTGGCTTTGTAGTCGCTTTTGGCGCTTGGCACTACCTCTGCATCGCTATGGTTATCGGCATGGTAGTTATCAGTCTATGCTAGCAACCCTAATCTATACTGTTACGTTTCGCCTCCGACGCGCGGTATAGCCGGCGCGAATGCAACGGACGCCGGGGCTTCGTTCAAAGCGGCGGACAATTTGGCCCATTCAGCGCTGCCGCAACGCTTCCTCCCAAGCGCGTCCAGGCATGTTTCAATGCCACGTGTCTTCGTGCGTGTGTGTGTGTGTGTGTACATATTGGTGCCCACGCTATCAAAGAGCGGCAGCCGGGGAGAGGAGCTCCCCAACTGTGAAGCGAGGAGGTCTGACCGGCGCCGGCCCGGCGGATGCGTCACTTCTCGTCTTAACGTGTCCGTGCGGCGCCGTCACATGCGCCTCATCCCGAGCCGTTCCTTCTTGCCCTCGACTCCGAGAGTATAAAAGCAGCTGCCCCCGGACGCCAAGAGAGAGGCTCCGATTTCTTCCGTCTAGTAACGTGGTCTCCCGTCTCTCCACTTCGGTCGACCTGACCAGCCGCTCTTTTGCGATGCTAGAATATACAAGCTGTTCTGTTAGCAGTCGACCCGTCCTTTGCCAGGACCTTCGGATGCTTCCAGCTGTGCCCCAGGCCGCCAGGCCAACGCTACCCTTGGGGCTTGCAACCCATTTGCAACAATACATACGTGTATTTTTCTTTGTATTGCTGTCCGCCATTTCCGACGTTGTCATTTGCTTGTGCAGTGTGGTTGCTGAGTTGTGCAGTTTCTTTTCGTTGTTGTTTTTATTGTGTTTATCTGTTTGCGTGAGGTGCGTGT
This sequence comes from Dermacentor andersoni, assembly GCF_023375885.2. Lineage (NCBI taxonomy): Eukaryota > Metazoa > Arthropoda > Arachnida > Ixodida > Ixodidae > Dermacentor > Dermacentor andersoni. The sequence goes on from NC_092815.1 coordinate 27,697,824, forward strand.
GCGAGGACTGCGGAACTTCTTTTTGGGTGTGTGTTAAATTTTGTTTGTGCTTTTCTTTTTTCCGTTTATACATTTTTTTCTTCTTGACATTGTGTGTACCTGTCACTTCTTTGCCACGCCTAGCTGTGCCGCGCAAGCCGCGCTACCATGTGCTCTCGTGCCCCACCGAAGTATGAGGCGAAGAATTTAGCAGCGAAAGAAGAAATATTGAAAGCCGTGAAGGCAGGGGTGCCTTGGCAGATCATAATGAATAAATTCAATGTGAAGAGAAGCACGCTCAGCCCGTACGACAGCGCCAAGTTCTCTGACAACAGGAAGAGGCTGCGAACGGCAGTGCACGCGAAACTTGAAGCGTTGTTAAGATGAATTGCCGATTCGTGCGATGCACAGCTGCTTTTGAGTGGCCCCCTTATCTGTGCACAGGCCGAAGACTTCAAGGCATCGGAAGGCTGGATCGACCGATTCAAGAAAAGGCACGGCTTGGTCTTCCGAAGCGTGTACGGCGAGAAAGGGGCTGTGAATGAAGGCAGTGTCGAAGACTGGAGGGCAGGATTACCCGCATGCCTAGCTGATTATGATGCCTGCAACATTATTAACGCAGATGAGACCACCCTCTTCTACAAAGCTTTGCTGGATAAAACCATCACCTTTAAGGGGGGACCCTTGCGTTGGCGGTAAATGAAACAAGGAATGAATGACAGTTTTGCTGGCTGCCAACATGACTGGCACGGAGCGGCTACCGCTACTAATAATCGGCAAAGCAGAAAAGCCGAGATGCTTCAAAAGCATAAAGAAACTTCCCATAGGCTATCGCTCGAATCGAAAGGCGTGGATTACCTCAGTGATATTTCAGGCCTGGCTGCGCAAACTGGACCACCGCATTAGTGCAAAATTGCGCAAAGCGCTAGTTGTTCTAGATAACTGTAGTACACACAATAATGTGTCGGGGCTGACAAACATACAGCTGCTTTTTTTGCCGCCTAACACAACGGCTTCCCTGCAGCCTCTGGATTAGGGAATAATTCAGTATGTGAAAGGCCGATACAGAAGACAAGTGCTTGAGTGCATGTTCCTCTGTATGGAGGCAAAGAAAAAATATGATGTAACTCTGCTCAGTTCAGTGCACATGGTGGCGCATGTGTGGAGCAACACGCCGCCTGCAGTAATTGCAAACTGCTTCCGACACAGCGGCTTTGTTCGGGATAGTGATTCTTTGGAAGCCAGGGATGCGGATGTTAACCAAAATGCTGAAGAAAGATGACAGTCGCTTCGACAGACTTCTGCCACGAATACATCCACATCAATAGTTACATTGCCGTTGCCGGTCGCCTCAATGACGAAATACTGGATGTACTAGGCGACGAAGAGACTGACTCTGACAGCGAAAATGCGCCCGTCATGTATGCGTGTGAAGTGCCGCGCCGCACTGCTAAAGAGGCCGATGACACCCTTAAAGTTTTGGAGGACATCTGTGTCGTTTCTCCCGACAGTCTGCGCGGACTGCACAACCTATAAGAACTCCGAAAAATTTTGCTTCCCGTGCAAATTTCTCGCACGCAACAAGCAACAATAACCAGTTATTTCATAAAGTAAAGGTATGTTGATGTTTTAGGCATTTTTTGAGTTATTATTGTTGAAACCTCGTTAATTCGACATTCGGTTAATTCAGACATTTTCAGCGGTCCCGTGAAATCCGAATTAACGGGGTTTTACTTTAAATGACGGCTGAAGTGGGGTATGCAGTGCTACAAAAAAAACGCAGAATTATTCAATGATGCCAAACATAAAAGTTAGACTAAATGAATATGTCATGGACCTTGTGTGTGCTGTTGGGCCAAGCACCTGCATGTCCTCTACCAATATTAGAGGAGTACTGACACCTATTTAAGAAGTTGTAGAAACTCTACCGGCATGCTTTTTGTACATAAAAGAGCCACAATTTGAAGGTAGAAGAGTTGTGCAATAGATAGTTTAAATGAATTCTAAGGCTGTCTCAGAATGCTACAGCTTGCTGGCGTCATCGACATTATCATGATGTCGTGACACACAGCAAAATTTGTTGACATCGTGTCGCAATAAGGCGAGGTATGACGCAAGGGCGAATGGCTGCATGCATATTTTTCTGGCTGTGCTTGCATGTGCCAGCGACAGCAATCACGAAACGGAGGGAGCCAAAGTATTGTGACAGGACATGTTCATAAGCTGGGCACTTACTATTGAAACTGGTTTGTAGAAACAAGTATTGTGATAAACTTATTTAAGATGCTCCTGGTGCTTGCAAGTATTTTTCCTAAGATTACTCTAAAGCTGAAGGGGGGGGGGGGGGGGGGGTAAACACTGTCTTGTAACAACTGGCTTTATATGTAATAATGTTGGCATCAAGTGGTGGCATCAAGTGGCATCATTCAGCTTTTCTCAGGAACTTTTGCAGCTTGGAAGCACCAATTACACGAAGCAGTTGCATGTTAATTTGTTTAATTAATTTCTTTTACCTATCTTCTTATATTGGTGCCAAAAAACCTGTACTCGCCAAGAATACAAGAAAAATAAAGAACAGAAGTTTTGGGTCCCATACGGGTACCTTGATCACAATGAAGACGTAAGCATGGGCGCGCAGCTATTTACACTGAGATGGCGCAGCGTTCGGCTGTATATCTCGGGAAGATTACCCCGCGTCCTGTTTATCGTGTGTCTAGTAAACAGGACGTAAATAAAGGTAAGTCATGCTCAAAGTTTTCCGTTTTTATAAAGATATGGTAGACCTATATATTGGAATTGCAATGTTTTACTTCTCGGTGAGTTCAATATACTATAGGGGTCAAGCTGTATTCGTTTTTGACCTATATTCTAGTAAATACGGTACATAAGTGTTCTTGGATTTCGCTTCCATCGAAATGGAGCTGCCGCAGCCGGTATCAAATCTGCGACCTCAAGCTCAACAGCACAATGCCATAGGTGACTGCATGCCAGCTTGATATCTTGTAACATGGCATCATTATTATTCAGTTTACCCTAAAGGCTCGGAGGAGCATTGGGTAGGGGGGGTTACAGAAATATGACAAATATTTAAGGCAAAAAAAGGGAACTACACAGTAGGAAAAACAAATAAGTTTGCATATTGGAAAAAAAGGAACCCTGGTAAACATTGGAAAATATACATACAAAGTCAAGGGAATACAATGCAAAACAAAGTTGAAAAATGATACAAAGGCAAATACAATACAAAGTCCTACAACATAGTCAAGCGAACATGTCAATTTCCAAACGTTCACGAAATTTGGCAGGATCTTTTAATGAAACAATATTAATTGGAAGGCTATGCCAAGTGTGATGGCGCGCGGTAATGCAGAGTTATTGAATTACTGTGTGCGGCCAAAAATGCGCCTGAAACTGAGATGGTTATGGAGTCGAGTAGATGTGCGAGAAGGAATTTTAAGCGACAAACTGCTGGACCATGAGTTATAGAAGCATTTATGAAAGAGGCATAGAAGGGCAACAGAGCGGCAGGAATCAAGTCCGGAAGGGGAACATCGCATTTAATTTGGGTAATGCTAGATTGACGACTGTAATTAGAAGTTATAAAGCGGGCAGCACAATTTTGGATGGATTCCAATTTATCTATTAGGTACTTTTGATGAGGAGACCAGATCGATGAAGCATATTCAAGTTGAGGGTGTACAAAATTTTGGTAGGCCTGTTGACGGATGGTAGAAGGCGAAAGGTGCAGATGACGACGTAAAAACCCTAAAGTTCTGTTAGCTTTAGTGCATATCTTCTCGATGTGAGAGCTTCAGGCGAGGAACTTCCGCCTAACACATTTTGTAAGGAAACTTAGGATATGATTTCATACGAGTTGAGGTAAGAACGCAGCACTTAGATGAGTTAAGTGTCATTTACCAAAGTTAGATGGTCATCATGACAGTTAATTGTTCTGTAAATTACGCAAACACCCGCGAAAAGTCGTATGCAGGAGAAAATGTTGCTCGGCAAATCATTGATAAAAATTAGGAAGTGACGAGGGCTTAACATACTACCCCGGGGTACAACTGACGTCACAACAGATGTGGAGGAGCTAAAGTTATTCACAGATACGAACCGTTGCCGATTAGATAAGAAATTGCGAAGCCAGAATAATGTTGATGAATCAGTCCTAAGAGCAGTTAATTTAACTATTAGACGACAGTGAGCAATTCTGTCAAAGGCTTTTGCATAGTCGAGAAAGACAATAATTTTGCTATTACTCATGCCATAATGTAAATCTGACGTAAATTCCAATAGTTGTGTGTCACAAGACAATGCTTTGCGGAAACCATGTTGATTTTGAAAGAAAAAGTTATTAGATTCAAGATGGTTCAATATATTGGAGGCAATGATGTGTTGGAGAAGCTTGCAACAAATGCATGTTAGCGAAATGGGGCGGTAGTTACCAGGTGAGTGTGTTTCCATCTTTGAATATCTGAATAACTTGGGCTATCTTCCAGTCAGCAGGAAGAGGACCTGTTGATAAACACTGCTGAAAAATGTAGTACAAAACCTGAATGGATATAACTTACGTGTTCTTTAGAATTTTAGAATGAATATCGTCATAGCCACATGATGTAGACACCTTTAGATTGTGTATTAGTCATATTAATCATGCAGCTTACTGTCACCATAGGTAATCTGTTAATAGTCACTGCTGATGATGCGGTAAAATGGGTTTGTAGTAACAGAAAGAGAAAGAGAAATGACTGCTCTGACTTGTGAAAATACATCGGTTGAATAATTAAGTTTCTGAACATCTATCTGCACGCACCACCCTGCAATGAGACTTCTACAAAAGCACTCAACTGCCATCCTAGAAATAAGTCTGTAATGCACAATTGTGCATGGCTGAAGGACTGATACATATATGCAGACTTGCTCTGTGCCAAGTGAGGCTAGAAGCAAAGCAAACAACTTACTATGCTGTGTGATTAAAGAGTGCAGGAAACATTAAATGTGCTTACCGTGCTGAGTAAAGAAGACTGCAGGAAAGATGAAAAGAGCTTTGGAAGTAACAGGGAAATGCACGACAAAATGACACGTCCGTCCCATAAAACATACATCTTGTGCACTAGCACTGTGCTCTGCCTTATTGTTCTGCAGAACGCGAGTATCATTAGAATCTGGAGTACGTAAGGGTCAATTCAGTACAGTAGCAACTGTTACTGTGAGTGTTATGCGACAGCATCTTTCTTGACTGCCTTTGAGAGGTATTGTACTAATCCATGTTAAATAAATCTATGCTCAAAAAACACCAGAGAGACCATTACAGTAGAACCTCGTTCATACATTTTGGAAAAAAAAAATGTGAGAAAAATGTACGAAACAGGAAAGCACGTACAATCCGAAGTAAAAAAATTGCCACACTCAACAATTATCGACATTTACGTAATGCAAAGCGTTGCGCGGTTCGTTGCGGCACAAAAACGCGATGCACGTCGAGCTGGTGGTGCGTCAGCGGCCTGTAACGCGTTTTGTTGTTTTGCTATTGTGGGGTGTTTGAACTAGGAATAGGCAAGAATCAGATGTATGCGTTAAGAGACAAAGCCGGCAATATCATTACTAATATGGATGAGATAGTTCAAGCCGATGAGTGGATGAGAAGCGAAACGTGACACCCACATCACGCCGCCTACAGCAGAGAACCTCCTATCGCCTACTCAAAGCATGCAATACACTACCGATGGCAGTACGCACCACACGCTGTACAACAGATAGGTGAAGATGCTTATCGCAATAGGTTTGGCAGCGATAGCTGTGAATGCGGTGTGTGGCAACCCAGGTAAAGATTTGCTCGTATCAGAGAAGAAACTGTGCGCGATCGTTTTCACGTGAGACAGGCAGCTATATACTGTTTTCAATCGTGCATGCCTCGCACCTTTTCTTGCTCACATGGGATCTAGTAGCCGGAAAAGATTTATGATCACAGTCTGCAGCAAGGAACGGTGGCACGTTTTGGTTATCTCCTATTAAAAGCGTGTGCTACGCTTCCAATGGTACCGTGCTGTGTAACAGATAGGTGAAGATGCTCATTGCAATAGGATTGACGGTGATACCTGTGAATGCTGCGTGCGATGACCCCGGAGATTTGCTGGTATCAAAATGAGAAACTGAGTGCACGCTAACGTTTTCGCGTGAGATGGGTAGGCGAGTATTGTGGTGAAGCTGTCCCGGCGGGCAGCTATATACTGTTCTTGTTCGCGCACCTCACATGTTTTCTTGTTTACGTGGGACCTAGCTGCTCAAAAACGTATCATATGATCGCAGTTTGGCGACGTACTGAAAGTTGGTGATGAAAAATAGTGTTTTCCGGGAATGTATGAACTGGTAAAAAATGAGCTCAGCTCTATTGGGTAATTTTTTGTGTTCTCGATTGTGAACGTTGGTGCCGGGAAGACATACATAATGGGAATGTGTAGACGAGGTTTTACTGTATATACAGAAATGAAAGAAGAGGTAACATGGATGTCTTCCTCCCGATTTCCTAATTTAGACCACGGGAACCCTTTTTACACTTGCTCATGATGGAGTTATGAAGTCTTGCAAGCTGAAAGCTCTGTCATAGATATCGGAGTAAAGCTATGGTTGAGGTTTTTGGAGGGGACAAAGTGGAAGTTATTGCAACACAGGTACTGAACATTCAACACAATGTTTCTTTTTTAAAAGGCACCAAGAACTGAGTCTACACACCAATAAATTTCAACAAAGTGCACGAATATAGTAACAATGCCACGCACCACAGTACACCTCTGTGCCAGCCTATTACAGCGGCAATCACTGCTACACTTTAAAATTAAGTGGAATTGCCATATTGTAGTTTTCACGTTGGCTGTGGTTTTCATCATGGCAATGCTTCTCGACTTTTTGAAGCAAATTTAATTCATACCCCATTGGACACAAAGAAAGGTGCATAGAGCGCAGTGTGTCGCTCAAGGAGCCAGATTTTTCCAGTTAAACCACAATCATTTGCACTTAAATTTAGCGCAGACAAGACAGCCGGCAATAAGTGCTGTTTGGTACGATCTATCGATGCTGCGACGGTGTGCTCTCTTGGGCTTAAATTTAAATACATTCGGTTGCAACATTCTTTGATGTTACAGTGGCACCATCTGCATTGACTACTCCAACTGAAGGAAAAGGGCTTGCTTCGATCTGGCAATGCTGAAGACTACATGCATATTTCAGTTTTCGAAGGCACACACAGATGCTAAAAAGTTAATACCTTTTAGATGTTCATTCTGAGAATTCAGAAGCAAGCATGCTCTTAATAATTCTACTAATTTGTCTATAATGCTCCATTATGAAGTGCAATTCATAATGGGCTGTGTAGTGACAGACACTTGCTAATGTAGCAAACAGTTTCACCTGACATGAAAATATCTTTGTTACATGCTGATATCAGTGAAAAACACTGCACTTACTTTGCGACTGCACTGGGATGCCAACACTGTTTTGTATTGGTGAAAAAGGCAGTTCATTATTCAAAACTACTAAAGAAATATGCTATATTCAATTCGCTTTTAACACAATTTAATTCGGTCTCAAAAATGACTATTCGCACATCCCTATCAGGAACCATCGCATTTACTGAACAAAAGTGTGCAAACAAGTTTTCTGTGCTGCTGGCACTGTAAGATAAATACTGCTTTTCCCTTTAATCTTTTTCTGAGTGCACAATTATGTGGGCATATACAGTTAACTTCACATATAAAAAAAAAGGGGGAGGAGCCTGTCCTTCATAAACTTGCAAACAATATTTTACCTAGAAAATACAACAAGAAATATAGCAGAAGGCATTTTGTACTATATAAAAATAATGTAGTGTTACCAAAGATCAGAGCATAACACAAATGCAAGCAGATCTTTCCTTCATCCACTGTTTCAACAAACCACAAATGAGATTTACGCTTGTCATCATGTATATACTTTTTATACACTTTAGGGCTCATGTGAACGCATCCTATGTTAGAGAACCAGAAACCACCAGTGACTGTGCCTGGAGCATAAGCAGAAAGATGTCACTTGAAGCTTGGCAGGTAATGACGCACACACATTACACATGCTAGCATGACATTACACACACCTGTCAGTCTATTCATTTAGCATAAAGATGGCAGCCCTACTTCCACGGAGCTTGGCCTGACGTAAGCTTAATTTGAAATAACCAACTGTCTAAACATGAACCCTTTCATTCTGTGGGCAAATTACACATGCAAACACATCACTGGCTTACATAGTAGCTGCCAACGAAGGCCACACACCAGCTATGCTACTGCAGTTCCACCAGTGCCCCCGATGGACCAAGGCCACTAGAGTGACAAGCAAGCTTTACAGTGCTGCTATCCTTCAAGAAGCTCAAGCTGGTTTCCACTAATCCAGCAGAAGCCCCGAGTGACAAACCTGGCTGGAGTTTTCCGCATCAGAAGGAAGCGCATTCCTCAGTGCCTTCAGCTGCATAAAGTTTTCCGGCTGAGTCATGTACCGTGGCATAAATGGACAGAAGAGAGGAAAAAGACAGCCATGCAATGGTGGTAGTCAGCTTGTAAAAACACGCAGCACTGATAAGCAAGCAGCGAAATTCATCTCACTCGAGTGACCTACCTTGGCCGCACAATAAGCTGGCTGTTTGAAGGACCACAGGTCTCTTATTTATTCTGACTCCAGAAAACCAAGGAGCCCAGTGTCTGCCAAGCAACACTTCACTTAGCAGGGTGGCATTGCAAATCAATGTAATGCTTGTTCATTCTAATGTAACCTTCTAACTTTTTTTCGCTTTACCAAATCTGTCTGAATCACAACCAGACTGAACAGCATGTGTCTATATTCCGACATTCAGCTAATACAGTGATTACATAATTTCAATTTTAATTGCAGCAATGCAACTTGCAGAATATTTAAAACATGTGCATTGTGCCCTTAGTCTTTTGCTGTTGTTTTATGTGTAATATTATTTTCATAGCTGCAGACAGCTGAAAGCACAAAGATAAATAAACCTTGGTTATCACAAATAGCATTTAAGTCATCTGTATAATTTAAGCTAGCAGTCAAGTACTACATAACTCTTTTTGAAACTCAGTGTATGTTATTTTTTGTCTTGTGTTCAACTGAAACCAAGAAGGCTGCTCACAAAGTGATACAAACATGCGAAGGTTGATGCAACAGGATTACTGTAAAGAGTCGTCTTACGGAGACACTGCCCAAGTGCAAATGGCATTGTACTTGCAAAGATGATCGGTCTGAATATGCCAAGCTGTACATTCAACAAACCAGTTATATAAATATACAATTCTTTTCTGCAGCACTGCCCAAGCTACTAGGAAACAAACAGTGCACTAGCACAATGCGATGATGTGCAGCGACACTGAAATGGAAAGAAATAATGACAACGAAGCACTTTTAAACAAGTCTCTACATTCCCTATCCTCAAGGTTGCTGAAACAGCAAGTACAAGGTGCCATGATGTGTTCCAGCTAAGTTTGTATTTTGCTACGAGTTCATGAAAAGGAGGGTGAAGGTAGTGTGACAGCTACATGACATACTACAGTATTTTCAAGTGTTAGAGGAAAAGCAATGCTGAACCACAAAACTCAATCAGCACTGGAACAAGATAACCGAAATTGCCTCACCATCTGTTTCCCCGTCCAGTCAAACTCTCCATCATCAACGTAGCCCTTGCGCTCGAACAAGTCATGAAACATTTTTCTCAGGTAGTCATAGTCAGGAGTCTCAAAAAAGTCTAGCCGCCTGACGTACCTCAAGTATGTGGCCATTTCTGAAAGAAGAAAAAAAGAAAGTGAAAAAGGCCAACGTGTAAGCAAGGAGCAACTGTCACCTAGGTGCACTGCAATGTTCTGGGCTCAAGGTGACAAAGGCGATAAGTTACAGTGAAAGAAGGGCAAGTCAGAGAATGGCTGAGAGCTGAGGTTATGGCATGATGTTTCAGTGCAAAATATAGCCTTGTTTCACAGTAGTGTGGCGCCACAATGATCTTAAAGGGACCCTGAAATGGGTTTGATGATTTTGTACAAACATACCGAGTCATTAGGGTAGGTTCTTCTGATCATTAATTGATGCATCGAAGTGCTCTACATAAAGCCTGTAATTTATTATAAGCTTTAAAAATTTACATCGCTACTGATCGCAGCACAACACTCGGCTGAATTTTCGGCTCCCCCTGACCACTTGACACAAAGTTGCCCTAATGACGCTAGTAGGGCAAGGTATCCAATTGGCTGCTCAAGGCGTGTCATCAATAATTTTGCCAACCTTATGGTGAACAAATGCTGCCCGTAATAGTTTGAATGTTAGTGAATTTGTTTCTATAAAAAGCAAGTAACAGAAAGAGAATGTACAAGGACAACTTCTCGCTACACTTGAGCAATTCCGGCACAAAGCAAATATCATCTATTTGTGTTACAACATGCTCCGTGTTGACGAGATCTCCGCGATCAGTGTTGATCTCTATCTTTTTCACAAGCACCATGGTTCGACCTTGTTTTGTTGTGGGCCGCAAACACAGTGACTGGCAATATGTCAAGCTGCGACATTGCATCCCTCTGCAAGGCAGCAGACGAGTGGAGTGGCCGCAGCGCACTGGACTGTCGCTATCCGATTGGCGCCAGGAATTGTGTTTGCAGCCATCACTTTACACCGGAGGATTACTACCACAAGTCGTTTCATGTGTCCAGTATTTGGGTAAATGCAAGTGCAAGCGGACTGGGTCTGGCCGTTTGACCGTGCCGTTTCACAGGACGAGCAGAGGCGCAAACCTAAATGGTCTGCACGGTGCAGCCACCTGGTGGCACAGAGCTCAACCAAACACAGTAGCAGTAACGAAGTGTATTCTTCTTTGCTGCTGGCGTAAATTTTTTGCAGGAGCAGAGTTGTGAACACATTGTTTTTGTAAATGTTTAAAATGTTTTACACTTAGAGCAACATTAGCTCTTCCTTTGGCTGGTTAAGCTCTGCGCCACCAGGTGGCTGGACCATGCAGACAGATCAAGCTGCTTACATATGTCTACGCTAAAGCGCCTTCATCAGCTTGAGTTTATGCCTCCACACAGCCGTCGAAACGCCCAGCTCGCCTGTGGTTACCGGAACACCACACACACTCGGCACTGTGACAGAATGCTCGCAACACACGCTGCTTCAATAGCTCTCACTTGGGGTCAACTGCCAAGCGGCTGGCGGAGAGGTTGGAGAGCCTTTGTGCACTCACTCCTAGACAACTGGAAGTAGATGACATGACATGCCATCATGATGCAGAGTCAGTGAAGGCGGAGCTTAGCCCTGATCACTTGGCGAACGAGTTGAGGAAAAAATGTATGGCTATGGAGGAGGTAACTTGTAATCATCTGCAGTTCTCTTAATATTAGACACATCAAACAAATTGTGGTGAAAATTATTAACTTTAGCTGTACTCTACGCATCTACAAAATTTGTCCACACCTGTCAGCGGCCCTTAGAAAACTAATGCATGGCAGGTTTCATCTTCCCATGAAAGTGCTACTATGTTTACATTGCAATGCTTACAGGCACTACATGTCCATGTGCATCGACTATAAATGTGAGGTATTACTAGTGCAATACAGTACAACACTTCTTAATACGTGTTCCAAGGGACTACAAGAAAAGGAAAAAGCTAATACAGTAAAACCTAATTTATTCAGGTTTTACAAGACTGAAAATAATGTCCAAATTACCAGAATATAGAATTATCGAGAATATCAAGTAAACAACCAACAAATGCTTACAACGTAACACTTTATTATTTACCGAATGATTTGGCAAATCCTGTTTCTATTTTGCCCAAGAGCTCCGGTTCTTGTCACGTAGTGAATTATTAGCGCTTGCAGTGACGAAGCCCTCGCGACTTCATACGCATCGGGACTGCGGCGTGAGCCTTCATTTAAGACGCTTTTCATTTACATGCAGATATCGATTATTTCTTTGCTAACAAGCTAGTCACCAACAGATCGTCATCCATCGTGATGTAGCTGGTGCTCTTCATCCTCAACAACTTCGATGTTTGAGTCAAAACAAAACCGCAGTTGTTATCGACATGATCATGGATGGCGCGCAGTTTGGAAGGCATGCGGCCGGCGCATGCACAAAGTCAACCGCTGCAGATGAAACCACGATCGCTACTGTCCCGATCACGGATGGCGACACAGTTATGAAAATACGCATCCAATGCGGTGTTACGCACGGCGGTAAATGGACGTACAAAGGCTTTTATGAAGGCATAAATAGCCACAAAGCGTTCCAGCGTTTTATCGTTCACGCACGACTTCCGCTGACGACTATGTCGACGCTGATTGGCCACTTCATTTTGGGTGGCTGCTAGTGCAGTTTTTGCTTCTTGACTTCAAGCTTGCCAAGCTCAGGAAGTTGTACAATTTAACCGGTGTGCAGCCAAATACATCCGAATTAATGAGACTTTTTGATTCCATTGGATAATGCATGCGCCTACCGGAACCACAGGACGAGTCCAAATGATCAGATTTTCTGAATTTACGAGGGTCAAATGAACAAGGTTTCACTGTACCCTGGAAACATATTACATAAATATGCTGTTAAATACAAGAACAATGACACTATGCCCGGCTTAGCCTTTAAATGGTTTACAATTGCTGACCGATAATTTGCATTCGACGGCACCATCTGAATAACTCGAAGTCTGAAATATATTCGCCAGAGAATGAGTGACTTATTCCAGAGGTGGCCCCAAAAAAGTGTCAAATCCTTGTATATCACTTAGGGGCATACCTTCATTTTTGTGTGACTAGCACAAGACGCATTGCCGTTGACAGTTCCAGTGCTATGAAACTGAAAGTATCTTCAAAAATGATCGTACGAAAATACAAGCAAAGTGCGTCAACATGTTGCTGCATGTACATACACTTGCCTGTGACTTGATCAGTGCATACTTTGAACACTGTCATGCCCTCGTAACAGATAGATGAAAACACAGACTATGCATGCACCAAATCATCTTCCCGTGGCTCAGCGAACAGAAGTTCACTGAGCTGTGATAGCAGAATGGTCACCAGTTTCTTCACAACAATCATTATCCGGTGCTTCCTTCACTTAAAGGGACCGACAACTGCTCTGAACATGAATCGATAGCCCTGCGGATGAAAAGATTGCCCATCGTAGAGGCTAAAAGGAGCCATGTTTTTCACATTAAACGTAGATCTATATTTTTAATTCTTCTCTAGAAGTTGCGAAAAATGACCTTTGGCACCCCATGTGGCAATAATGAAGATGTATAAGAGGTCCATCACATGACGTTCTATTAGCATACACGGTTCCTGATCTTTTTATTAATATTGAAATGCAGTACATTTATTTCTGTTACAAGTTTTTTCTACTCACTACGTTTGTAGTGAGCAGAAAAGTGGCGCTGCCTTCACCTTCAATTATTTGGCTTGGATCGTCTATTGACAAAATGGCAACGGGGTCCAGCCAGCCATGACGTAGGCATGTACGTGGGGAAAAACACAGTACAAAAAAAGGTCTGTACAACAGCGTAAACTTATTGTGCCGGCTTTTTATTTTCAAAAGTGGTTGAAAAGGTCAAAATTTAGGCGGATAACCACAGTTACACTCACTCCTGTGGAAGCAGTACGATGAGCTGCTTTCACAATTTACGAGGCAGGCTATAGACATCACTCTCACTTCTCAGTGTTGCTGGAGGAGGGACTTACTTTTTTCGAGGCTGCTCAGGTCGAAAAATTCTGCTTACAAAACATCCACGCACTTTTGGAAGTAACCGCTGCAGATGTAAACACTACCGAGGGTGAGTTTTGCATTGTGGCATAAAAGACTAGGTCCTTAAACATCAGTTATCAGGCCCCTTTAATACCACCCTTGTTGGTGCAGAGATTAAGGGGGGAGTTGACACCACTTGAAAAGGCTTGAGGAAGTTGCCTGGGACCATATCGCTATATAATGCGAAAATGAACAAACACTGAATGTGCGGAGCAAGGCGAATAGCGAATATAGCCAAAGCAGTCTTCAATACTTAGCAGCTTGACTTGGCCTGTCCTGTAGTTTCAGGAAATAGCCACCCTCTTTACCGTCGCTCTCAGGGAGAGGAGGTCCCGAATAGGACTGCACACACCCGAAAGCCCTGAAGCATTTGCCAGGGGAGACGACGAGTGAGACAAGCAACTGACGGCAGATGCCGGTGGCTGCAGCACTAAGCCAAGAGCCCCCGCTCCCTGCTACCTTCTGCCCATTTATCAAGCGTCCCGGAAGTCAGTGTGTCTTATTGGAAAGACCAAGTAAACCGCTGACTTTGTTCAGCTATCACGGCACGTTTGTTGTGTCTGTGCCTGCAAATGCCAGTGTGCTTGTAAAGGTCGGCAGCACCGAGGTGCATGCGCTTGGAGGCTAGACAGTGCCCATAGCACTCAAGTAGGAGGCTAGACCCGGTGGAGCCTGCCTACATGATTTGGGCATGGTCGGTTCCTACTGGATTGACTAGGCTTACCTAGTTTTGGTTTCAAGCAGGCGCCGGCAACATGGCTAACGATCATGCTTGCAACATATTAAAACCGAAATATTTAAATTCTCGCTCAACTTTTTAAATTAAATTGTGGGGTTTTACGTGCCAAAACCACTTTCTGATTATGAGGCACGCCGCAGTGGAGGACTCCGGACATTTCGACCACCTGGGGTTCTTTAACGTGCACCTAAATCTAAGCACACGGGTGTTTTCGCATTTAGCCCCCATCGAAATGCGGCCGCCGTGGCCAAGATTCGATCCCGCGACCTCGTGCTCAGCAGCCCAACACCATATCCACTGAGCAACCACGGCGGGTCTCGCTCAACTTTGCGGCAGTCCGAATATGGGACGGCGCACTGTAAGGGTTCAGAAATGTCAGAAATTTCTACCAAGATCGTAGCACGTCAAAAGTGCGTGTTGGTGGTGGTCGGAAGTACGCAGCTAGGGTGTCTAGCATGGCTGCAGTTTCTCTTTTAAATTTTGTTATAGATGGCACACTTGATATATTTCTTGTAATTATAGAACCTTGTTCATGCATTTAAGTAAAAAATGTGAGAGAAAACTGTACAAACTAAGAAAACATGCCATTGGAAGTCACTAAAAAATTGACAGACTCGGCTGTAGTTGACAGCTACGTAATGCGAAGTGTTCAACAAATTGTGCAGAGTGGCCCCCAAGACATGCCTTGTTGGTTTTACGGCTTCAGCAAGCTTACATTTGCGCTCCTCTAATTCAGTCTGGCTGAGCAGCTTCATTGAGCGGGGCATTTCGGTGGGGAAGTTTTGATATGCCAACTCAGCATGAATTGTTACAGTACGAGATGTGGACACACTTGGAGCTGATAAGGCCCAAGCGACCTGAGACGCACATTGTTTTCCTATTGCATAGTGTTTTAAAACTGCGACTTCAAGTATAAAAGGGATCAGGCTGGTGGGCACCACCAGAATATGGAATACAATGTCTACCAAGTGATAAATTTTGCTCTCGCTCTTTGCGCCAGCAGTAGGTTTGGGTCAACTCCTATTAGAGGCGTGCAGTATGCTTCCAAGGGGACTAAGGCCCAGGTGCTGTCAAACATACCGTATTTACTCAATTGTAACGCGCACCCGTTTTCCGTGACACAAAACAAGAGAGAGAGAGAGAGACCACAATACCGCACACCTCGTACTTTCATGTATAAATACTATTTTTTCTCATTTGGAAAAAAAACAGATTTATTCCCAATACACTAAAGTTTCGATGAATAAAAACACAAATGGAAGCGGCGTACCTTGTCGCCAGGATTTTCACTGCAGCGGTACGAGTCGTGTGGGGCAATAGATATCACTCATCGTTGCTATCAGACAACTCCTTATCGCTATCAACAGACCAAAGCATTTCATCCTCAGTGCCGTCCGTGGCATTCGAAATCCCGCACTTTTTAAAAGGCCTTGTTGACCATGGAAGACGGGATCGTGCACCATGCATCTTTCCCCCATCCAGCAAAGTCCTGCAGCGAGGCACGCTTCATTTTATTGGCAGGCGTGAATTCATGGCAGCCACTGACGAGCCATTCGGTGTAGACCGCCCGAATTCTATCTTGTTCAAACAAACATCAAGCGGCTGGAGCTGCGATGTCATGCCGCTGGGTATCACGACAAGGTCGGTGTTGCATCAAGCCAGCTTGTCCTTGATGTGCTGGTCAAGGTGCAAAGTGAACGTGTCGAGCACGAGCATCCCATGCAGACCCAAACTGCCGCCAAGTCTCATGCGCCAAACGTTATCAATCCAGTCAGCAACCAAGTCCGTGGTCATTCAACCTTTTTCATTTGCGCACACAATCACGCCACTCAGAAACACAATTTCTTTCGGAAGCGTCTTCCGTCTGAAGATAAGATACGGGGGCAGCTTGTGCCCATCTGCAGTGCAACAAAGCATTGCGGTGACTCTAGTGTTGTCGTGGCCGAAAGACAAAACGCGCACTTGCTTCGCCCCCTTCTTTTCAATGGTTGTGGTGGCAGGCATGTCAAAGTAGAGTGGCGTCTGATCAGCATTTCCGATCTGTCCAAAGTGGTAGCCGTTTCTATGGTGCAACTTCAAAACTTACTGCTGAAAACTGTGCAATTTTTGTTCGTATTCTTCTGGCAAATTTTGGCATATCCCTGTACACCTTTGAAGAGAAAAGCCTTTTCTTTTCATAAAATTTGATAGCCAGCACCTGATCACTTTGAAGTCACTTTGCATTAGCCCTTTCTGTAGGGCTAACTGCACCGCCCACATTTTGAGCAGATAGGTCGTCACAGACCGCAGTGCCGCTCGCTGCTTTTGCTGCACGTATTCCGCAAACAGCTCTTTTATTTCTATGAAGCGGCCTTGCTTCGGTCCACTGAAACCCTTCCTTGTTGCTTTGCTGGCGAAAATATTCTCCTTCTGTTTCGGGAGCTTTTTGGGAGTTTTGGGAGCTTTGAATGCTCGTGATGTGACCAGATTTCCGTCCGTCTCTGCGCACATGATAACTTTCCTTTTAAATGCGGCATCATGGTGGACTCGGCGTGCCTTCGCAGTCGGTGCTTCTATGCTGAATGAATAAATACAGAAAACAGGAAGACAGGCGGTAGACTAGGTTACAGCAGTGCCTGGTTACATGTACAACATGGAGGTATGCACATGGAGGAAGCTAAGGCAGCTAGGCTAAAAGCGCGTACAAGGTGGCCATTTTTCGAATGCCGATGGCAATATGGTAATGCGGATTTAGGGTCGCACTCGATTCTAAAGCACATGCAATTTTTGGACCAGTTTTATCAGAAAAAAGGTGCGCGTTATATTCGAGTATGTATGGTAAGTGCATTAAGGTGCTTATCACAATATGGTTGGTGGTGATAGCTATATGATAGCTGGTAGGAGGAGATTTGCTGGAACGGGAATAACTTAGTGGGCACCAGCATTTTCACATGAGAGAGCGGGCGAGTATTGTGTGAAAGCTGCTGTGACGGGTGGCTACTATTCTCTATTGCATGCCTGGCACCTTTTCTCGTTTGCATGGGATGCAGTGGCTGGAAAACGTATCATACGATTACAGTTTGGCGATTATGGCTGGTGCTGAAGTATTGCATTTTCCAGGAATGCATAAACAGGTAAGAAATAAGCACAACTGTATTAGGTCATTTCTCGTGTTTTTGGTTGTGAATGTATGTAACATGTAATTGCATGTAACAGCATTGTATAAACGAGGTTCTACTGTATATGTCAAAGTTGCAACGCATCACGCAGGAACATCGGGCAAACAACAACAACGTCGGAGCTACTCCTGGTCTCACCGCGAAAGAAGCACACATCCAACTCGCCCACTATCAACATACAACTGGGGGAACACCATCGTTCCGTCTCAGAGCGTAAAGATATTGGGAATGGTTTTCCAGTCGGATCGCACCAATACAATATTAATTCAACAGCTTAAGAATACAACAGCCCAAGTTACGCACATGATCCGGCGAATAACAACCAAGACAAGAGGCATGGGGGAGGCGGACACGCTTCGGCTTGTCCAAGCCTTCGTCGTGTCTCGAATAACTTACGCTATTCCATACGCACTACTCAACGAGACGGAACTGAAGAAAATCAACACAATGATCAGAAAGGCATATAAGCAGGCGATGGGCCTGCCAACCAGTACGTCCACAGAACGCCTACTACGACTAGGTGTGCACAACACGGCCGAGGAGCTGATCGAGGCACATTTATCCAGTCAGCAAACAAGGCTGGCGGTTACGGAAGCAGGGAGGTCCATTCTCTTACGCCTGGGGCTCTCTGCCCCTCTGAGCCATCCGCCGCCTCAGACTGTGAGCTTACCCCATGCCATCCGGAGAAACATCACCGTACGTCCTCTACCTCGCAATATGCACCCAGTGCACCACGCAGAGCAAAGGGAGGCCCGCGCCCTGGCCATACACAAGCGATACGGGACTTTACTCTCTACAGCCTACACGGACGCGGCTTCTTACTCCAGACGCGCAGCCACAACAGCCACCGTAGTCGTCAACACAGAACATCGGAGCAGCATTTCGCTCACACGAAACAATCCCCTCCAAGCCGAGGAAGCGGCCATAGCCCTCGCGCTCTCCCAAACAGAAGTTGAAGTCATAGTGACCGACTCCCAACAGGCGTGCCGCAACTTTGCTAGCGGCAGAATTCATACCACTACGATCCGGATCATCAATCAAAAGCCGCCAACGAGATCAGTCATGATCATCTGGGCGCCAGCTCATCAAGGCATTCCTGGCAACGAGGTCGCCAACCACGTGGCTCGAGATCTGACCTACCGAGCCGACGCCGAGGAATCTGAACCCGAGCGCATGCACCCTCTAGTCTCTTACCAAGACATCACACAACACTACAAGCTAACCCGCAGAACATATGAACCCCCGCACAAGTCACTACCTAGAGAGCAGGAGCGATACCTCCGAGCTCTACAGGTTAATACATTCCCCCACCCAACCAGAAATCACCTCATAGACCCTACAAAATTCTCTCCGCAATGCCGCTTCTGCGCGGAGCCCGGGTCCCTCAGGCACATAGTAGGGGGTTGCAGAGCGGCACCATTGAATCCTCCGAACCCTTACCCCACTAACGAGCTTTGGGAGAGAGCCTTGGCCAGCTCCGACCTCGAGGATCAGCAACGGCTGATTGCGAGGGCCCAGGACGCAGCCCGAGCTCAAGGCATTCTGGAATGAGGACGCCTCTCCAAAGCTTCATTCACTGAATAAAAATGTTTATTCTCTCTCTCAAAGGCGATTCTAATACATAGGTGTCCGTAAGACCTTTGCTGGGACTGAGCTTTAGCAGTGTTATAACCGGGAAAATGTATGAAGAAGGAATGTATAAACGAGGTTTATGTATAATGTATTACAACAGCTTTCGACAAAATTGCAAGTTAGAACGAAAATCCACACGTGATGTACTGCAGACATTAATCCATTTGACAACTGGATGCAGAGTGCGTGATCCTATGGTGCTTTGGTAATGAGAGTATGGCAGGTGCATGCAAATAGCATCAATATTGAGATCGCCACCATTTTGATGATAGCAGATCTGCTAGAAAAATTACAAAGTAACCAAATACAAACTTCGCTTTAAAGAAGTGTAGCACAGAACTGACGCCAGGCTGAAGTGAACGAGGCAGTTGTAAACCATCAATGAGGTGAAAGAAGCTAAGCGGCATAAACAGCAGTTCGGCGTCTATGAACCCTAGCTGCCGAAAGTTGCGCAACCCTTCTTTTATATTAATGTATGTACAGCTTTGTTGGGCCAATGTATGTCCTTACTCGAACCTCATACCCATTACTAATAAAGACTTCTTAGGTTGCGACAAGTGTTGTCTATGAAAGGGCTTTTTGCTAGTGTTGATTTGGCATTATTCATAAATTATGTGAAGATGATTCCTGTCATTTCTTCTGCAGTCACAAATGGTGACGAGCAAGCAAGTGTGAGTACATCGCATGTGGCCTCACGAGTGCTGTCAATTCGGTTTAGCGTGAAAGTGAGGAGCTAGGATATCAACAAAAGGCTTTCAATTTTCAGATTTTCAAATGCTGTCATGATGCCTCATTTTCCTGCATGAAACTAGCTGCTCATTTATAAGTTTTGGACAGGCCTAACAACAAATGTTTGGCTTGAATGCAAAGCAAGCAATCCAGAACATTATCAATGTGTTTAGGAACTTTAATGCACCAGCTGAAGTGAAAAATCTATACTCTAGGCGCCGTATTTACCGTATTTACTCGCATAATGATTGCACTTCTCTTGTAAAAAAAAATTGACACAAATTCAAGGACGCGATCATTACGCGGGTTAAATTTCCCGCGAAAAGAATGCTTTTTTCATCCCGCGTTTGCTGTGGCATGACAACAGGTCAACAAACAGGCGGCTTCAGCTGTAACAGTGCAGGACACCAAAACAAAAATAGTGGCCGGCGGAGCAAGCTAAACGCGGCAAGTGCGACTTTTTTCTTCTCGTGAGTGCATTACGTGCATTGAAACAGTTTCTTCCTTATCAGGAATGAATAATATCATTAACATCGGCTAGTTTGTGGCAATATCGTAGCCATGTCCACTTTGAGAGGACAGAAACAGAGATGGGCGCGCTTAGCTGCCAGTGACATTGAAACACATGGAGGGCACCCTGCAGAAACGGTGCATTTGTCTTCACTACTATCTTAATACAGCACGTTTCCGCTAAGGGTGGGCGAATATCTTAGCTGTGTTACAAACGTCGGTGTGTGTGTGTGTGTGTGTGTGTGTATATATATATATATATATATATATATATATATATATATATATATATATATACACACACACACACATATATATATAAGTGGTCATTCTGAGTGACCTATTGCCCTTCTTGAAATACGCACGTGCTGACTTGATGGCAGTTGTCTGTTAAACGTTCAAAAATTGGACCACAAGGAGGCTATTTAACTCGGCTCCCTAAATCTAAGCCCATGGGCGCACTTGCTTTGCGAATGCCACGCATATATTCTTTTTTGGAACTATTATATATATATATATATATTTTTCGCACCGTAGCTGGACCACAGAGTTGCCGGAGCGGGCCGTGCCTTGTATATGTGTACTGTGACACTGTGTTTCTTTCCACAAGTTGCCGCTCTTCTGTCTTCCTTCTGGGCCCCTTCTCTATTGTGCCCCCCGCCACCCAATTCAACTTGCCCTCTCTCCCGCTACAACGGCAGCCCACGCACTGGTGCTGCGGAGCGACCGTTTTCTCCCTCCTTGCCTCGGGTGCACGGGAACCTAGCTGCCGCTACTTCCCGCCCCCCTCACTCTCCGACTTACGTCTCCCTCCTCCTGTGTGCTTTTTTCTTTTTCTTTCCTTTTTCTTTCTTTTTCCCTTTTTTTTTCCTCACTGACCTCCTTGCTCTACATACATGTGACTCCGCCTTCCTCTTGCCCTGCATAGCTGCCAAAGGCCGCTGTAAATCTGCCAAGGCGCCGAAAATCAATCACTGTCACAACTGTTCCTCTCGGTTTGATGTATGTAAGAACGACCGGGCACCCGGTCTGGTGTCTTCACTACCAGGGCCGAACTGCCATTTTTTTGTAAACCCTGATGAAGATCGGTCCACCGATCGAAACTGTCGAAATTAAATACTTGTTCTGTTTACCTTGTAGCACCACTCAAGTTCTTTACGTTTGAAAGGTAGCCTGAAGAATCCCTCTTTGCCTACTATATACATATACATATATATATATATATATATATGTATATATATATATATATATAGGGTACACTTCTAACATATCAGTGTGAACGTAGCCACTATCGTTGCGCTCGCGATTTGTTGCGTGCCCACGAGTGCAGAGGAGAATTGAAAGGCGGCTTTTTTGTTGTTGTTGTTGACCAAAACCATTATGAAGCCTACAAATAATAAAGCCATGGTAAGTTTGGTTTTGGCTTTTTTTTTTCATGGAATGCGATGAAAGGAATGGAATGTGGCATCTGCTTAAGAATGTTTGGTGCGTGCAGACCACTTGGTATGTTTTCGAGAGTAATTCGCATAGCATTCGACAGCATTCAACAGATGATCATCATTAGCTAGACTTGGCACACGGCATATTGCTGCAACAAGTTTGGGGTGCGATCATTACACCGGAAAGAAAAAAAATTGAATTGAATTGAAAACATTGAAATTGAAATTCAGGGGTGCGATCATTAAGCGAGCGTGATCATTATGCGAGTAAGTACGGTATTCGATTCTAACATGCCCCGAATCTAACATGCATCCAATTTTCGCAGGCTGAAGGAAAGAAAATAAAAGTGTACTTGAATATAACATGCCACTGATTAATAAATGAAAAATATAGCATGCACACCACACTCATAAGGAAAAACAAGATGCGCAAAATTTACCTTAACCAACAGGATTATTTTTTATAGTGAAGCTGTAGATGGCTAGGTTCTGGAAAAAATGGTGCGCATTTATCAAGCTGTGTAGAATGAGAATTATCCTCTATAAACGCTAAAAGGCACATTTATAGTCCGACGTTATGTGTGCGCCTCTTTACTGTGGCGTCAACATCGCCTAGCAACGTTGTCAGCAGCTGTGTTCCGGCAGTACTATGGATAGGACGCCTATTGTGCGCACCAAGGAAGAGCAGCGTGCCCTCCAAGAATGACAGCACGAGCAGAAGCGGGAATTGGCGCGAAGGCAGTGAGAAGCTGCTAACGCTGAGCCCGTGTCGGTCAACGGGCCTGGACCGTCGCGTAGCTGCCTTCCCGAATAGAAACGGGATAGGGCACAGCGGCAGCAGAAGGAGACCACTGACGACGAGTGGACCTCCAACACCAAGCGTATCCGCAATGCCCGTTGGGACCCAGAATACCACGAAGAGGATAGGTTCAGCATTCAATGCTATACACACGCCAATGTACCAACTGAGCAACATCGGTCATGTAGAGACTTTACGTTTGCTATAAACTTCCCAGCATCATTGTTCAGCCCATCGCCGTTTAAAAGGACAGTAGAATCATGAAGTCACGTGTATGTGTCTTTATTCAATCTACATAGTAATCACTATACACAGCTTCATTGGTCATCCAACTTCACAGGGTGGAATGGCACTGAATGTTTTTAATAAGCTTTCATAATGAAAGCAGTGCATCACTGTCGCCATTTGCTCTCCATTGGCCATACATACCAAACCCACAGGGGCGGCATTCTCAAGCGATCACTTTTAGAGACTGCATCGGACTTGTCAAAGTATGCATCCAAAAGTGTTCCTAGCACTGTCCTAAGATGGCGAGCTTGGCACAGAGCCAGAAATGCTGGAGCCGATTATGCCAATGCATCTGGTGTCGAGTTGCACAAAATCTCACAAATGTGATAGTATCTTAATGTTTTTGCCTAAAAATACCACTCATGATGTTAGTTTAGAACACAATGAAGCGACAGCAACTTTTCCACAAACGTGCTCTGTCACCATTTTGTGACGGCGATGATGTAGCGTCTGACAGCTATGACGTTAGGCTGTTGCCAATGCTGTGAACACAATTTTCGAACAAAGAGGCAGTTTTCAGACAGACAAGTGGTTATAGGCGTTGGCGCATGGATGATAAATTCTCCAAGTTTGCTAAACCCACTGCTGTAATTTGCACACAAAAAGGCTGTCCACACTTTTATACTTAAATACACATCTACGCCACAGGAAAAGCTGCTCGAGAAAGAAAGGAAGTGACGACTTGAAACACCCTCATAACGTCTTTAGAGACTTCGAAGGGTGTGCATAACCACAACAGAGAAACTGTTAACACCCCATAAGGGGCATGTTACAACTGTGGCTGTTCAAAATGGCTGCTGCAGTACAAAGGAGCACCTGTTGAATAACAGAGGACTCACCAGGGTAACCATCGCAAAGCACCTCAATAGGAGTGGCCCGTTTTGTGTCACCAATCTTCTGGTAGCGTTCCTTGAGGGTGTCTGCCTTGAGACCTTGCCATGGAAGGCTACCCCTCAGGAAGTACATGAACATATGCCCCAATGCCTCCAGGTCATCCCTTCTGCTTTGCTCTGTGCAGAGAAGTTCACCACTGATGAGAACATGGCACCACAAAAAGGGAAAAAAAGAAATACAGATTGTGCAATCCCATCTGTACAAATGAGAAGGCACAAATTGTTACTGCATTGCTTCATTCATAAAGGGGGATTGCATTACAGAAAGCTTGATTGTGAACATTCAATTGCCATGAAGTGACAGTCAATACTGCTTCTTTGGAATTGTACTACCAGTGTCCAAATATGATCAATACAGTAAGCAGGAGTACTACAAGGCACAGAATGCAAGCTGAAAGCATTGTAGACAGGCTCACTTCTAAGCAGCCAGAGGTCCCCTTACCATACAACAAATTGTCTTGAGCACCTACCACTACAAGAACTGCAGCTGCTTAAAAAGACTGAATGTCTTGTGAGATGTTGATAGAAATAAATTGACCATGATTTATAGTGATAGAACCCAGCACACTGTTCGGGATTTAAGTAGGAAATATAATTTCAAGTTGGCAAAGAAAGTCAGAAAAACCAGGAAGTGGCGAGGCCTGGCAGTGAAATCTTGATACTTCGAAATGCAGTCAAGAGATTACTGTACGTAAGTCGACTGTCATTAAGTACAATATAATTATTGCTCAGTATTGCAGTTAGTATATTGTTATACGCTTGTGCTTTATTCTATGCAAATTATGAAGTAAAGAAAGTCCATGCTAACGAGCGCCACTCGCGTTGTCCCACATGCATGGCGGCGCACATGCTGTTGTACATGTGCATGTATAGCACGACTTTGCAAGTACCCAGAGTTTTATGATCTCCCTGTGATACAAGTTGTCATCAACGAGTTGTGCCATAAATGGGTGTTTTGTTTAACTTCGTGTTGGCGCCTCTGCCACACTACCAACTCGGAGCTCTCCACCAACCGTCAGCAGATTGTCGGCGTCTGTACAGTGTGACAGAGGCGCAGACACGAAGGAAAAAACGCTGTCGCCGACAGTCGGCATACCGAAATCAGTGTCGGGTCGGCCTAGTGTGAGTGAGCATTTACCAATCGGCATTCTCCAGGCATGCTGCTTGTGGCGGGGATGGTGGTCTATTGTGTAAGTTGTATTTGTCACTTCCGCTGCCGCTTTCGTCCATCGAAGCATTACGTTCGAGTGCTACTTTGTAAGGATCTAAATTCTGAGCTCGCATGCGAGCTAAAATCTTTTGTTCCAGCTCGCTCAGGTCTTCGAGAGATGACATCGGAAATCAGAAGCACAAGCTTGGCAAAAGCAATGTGCATGAATTGCGTATTATGTGTAAAAGCGTCTTTTCGTTTTCAATGCGCTTGGTTTAGTTTTGACTGGTCAAATACCAATGCAGTTGGACAGAAAACCTCAAGAATATGTAGCTATATCGCAGAAATACTTTAAAACTTTGGAAAACATGAATTGCAGGACCATCAACTTGACATAAACAAAATAATACTTTCCCAAACCTATGGCCACACTTGTCGTCTGCCTTGCACTACGGCCGGCCTATAATCGCTATCACGCTCACCTATAACACTTTTCAGCATGCTTCCAGTGAACGACTTCATCTTCGCTGCAGATAGAAAAATTCGGATAAAAAATGTTCCATGGCGTTTTTCGCGTTATTACTTCATGACTATATGGCTGGTAAAGCTTTTAATTGCACTAAAAAAAAGCGAGTACTATGAAAATTGGTTGTGAATCCCTTTAAGACAAACTTTAAAAATTTGGACGACACTTTAACTTCGCCTTTAAGAGTGGAAAGTGACAGATTTCAAAGAAACCTCACTGCTTAACACGTTTCACAGCAAACTCAGCTTTCTTGCAGATGCGAGCGTGATGGCATTGTCAGAAAGAATCGAGCTAGCTGCACGACTCGGAAAATGGGTATGTTTTCAAGTTTCCGCGTATAAGAATGATGTTTTCCTGGATATTCAAGTTAAACTCCGATGCTGTCATGTCTGTAGGTTGTGTTTAGGTCGCAGTTTAAGATTTTTCTGACGTATTTTACTTTGAGAAATTCAATTATTTCAGTAACGCCTCTGCGCCACGCGAAGGGCCTCTGTGGGTGCCGTTTGAAATTATTTTTAACCAAGCTACATCAGACGCTGACACCAGATTTTTGCAACATGAGGCCCTTAACGCTGTCGCGTCAAAACACAATGACTTTGTAGTAGGTAGGACCAAGCAAATGTGACAGAGAAGAAGGCCACATATACACGGCAGATTACAGTGTTTAAGCGTTTGAGGAGTTGGTTACCGCTGTAAGAGCAAGAATACTGTCCATTGCCACAGTACATATCAACAACTCTCTTTGTGTGTGTGCGTGTTGGATGCACAAATCGTATTAATCTCAAATGCCACGTTTATAGGCTGTCAAATGATGCAATTGCGAACTACTAATACTTGCTCCTCAGCTATTTGACGGACACTATCTGATTGTGTCATCTACAACCATAGTGTGAAACTGAAGGGGATCACTGTGTTCGTAGGAACTTAATAACCAGGTACACTAATGAGTGAAAAATGCTTGCCACAAACCGTTGTGAAATCAAGTGTACGTGTTGAACCCACAGAAAAGGCAAAATAAGTTCATTATAACCAGACAGCATTTCTCAATGTGCATTGAAATCAAGCCAGAAAAGTGGCACTCTCACATGACACTTTACCCAGAAAGGAAGCAGCTGTAAA
Organism: Dermacentor andersoni; assembly: GCF_023375885.2. NCBI lineage: Eukaryota > Metazoa > Arthropoda > Arachnida > Ixodida > Ixodidae > Dermacentor > Dermacentor andersoni. The sequence continues at coordinate 27,724,603 of NC_092815.1, forward strand.
TCCATAACACTACCTTTGCCAAGGTGCGTGTTGATGCTCATGTAGCGGGCCGTCCCTGTCAAGCTCTTGTGTTCCCGGTAGGGAATGTGCTTGTTGGTTTCAGGATCTATATACTCCTTGGCCAACCCAAAGTCAATGATGTGGATGATATTGTGCTTCTTGGTGGACTGCCGCCCGATGAGGAAGTTTTCGGGTTTCACGTCCCGGTAGATCAGATGTTTTGTGTGCACATACTCAATTCGATGAAGCTAAAACAACAAGAACAGCACCATTTAGTGGGAACATCTTTTTGCCTGGAAATACGAGGCAGTTTATTAAGGCACTCTTAGCATCCTGCACTTGTTTAAACGCTCCCATACTACAAGTTTTGTGACAAGTTTTGTGACAAGTTTTGTCTTTCACATGTGAATGTGCGATCATCATCATCATCATCATCATCATCAGCCTGGTTACGCCCACTGCAGGGCAAAGGCCTCTCCCATACTTCTCCAACAACCCCGGTCATGTACTAATTGTGGCCATGTTGTCCCTGCAAACTTCTTAATCTCATCCGCCCACCTTACTTTCTGCCGCCCTCTGCTACGCTTTCCTTCCCTTGGAATCCATTCCGTAACTCTTAATGACCATCGGTTATCTTCCCTCCTCATTACGTGTCCTGCCCATGCCCATTTCTTTTTCTGGATTTCAATTAAGATATCATCAACTCGCGTTCGTTCCCTCACCCAATCTGCTCTTTTCTTATCCCTTAACGTTACACCTATCATTCTTCTTTCCATAGCTCGTTGCGTCGTCCTCAATTTGAGTAGAACTCTTTTCGTAAGCCTCCAGGTTTCTGCCCCGTACGTGAGTACTGGTAAGACACAGCTGTTATAAACTTTTCTCTTGAGGGATAATGGCAACCTGCTGTTCATGATCTGAGAATGCCTGCCAAACGCACCCCAGCCCATTCTTATTCTTCTTATTATTTCCGTCTCATGATCCGGATCCGCAGTCACTACCTGTCCTAAGTAGATGTATTCCCTTACCACTTCCAGTGTCTCACTACCTATTGTAAACTGCTGTTCCCTTCCGAGACTGTTAAACATTACTTTAGTTTTCTGCAGATTAATTTTTAGACCCACCCTTCGGCTTTGCCTCTCCAGGCCAGTGAGCATGCATTGCAGTTGGTCCCCTGAGTTACTAAGCAAGGCAATATCATCAGCGAATCGCAAGTTACTAAGGTATTCTCCATTAACTCTTATCCCCAATTCTTCCCAATCCAGGTCTCTGAATACCTCCTGTAAACACGCTGTGAATAGCATCGGAGAGATCGTATCTCCCTGCCTGACGCCTTTCTTTATTGGGATTTTGTTGCTTTCTTTTTATGGAGGACTACGGTGGCTGTGGAGCCGCTATAGATATATTTCAGTATTTTTACATACGGCTCGTCTACACCCTGATTCCGCAATGCCTCCATGAGTGCGATAAAATGTGGTAAGTATTAGACATCTCAAGCTCTTCTAGTAATTTGGCAATAAGCGCCCTCAAGTGTGGTCAGGCTTTCAGTTATCTTAAAAAAGGAACTACAGTTTTCCAGGAACCAGAAACCCAACTTTTCTATAGTTATGACAGCCCACTGATCAGAGCCAAATACATTTGCTCCTGCATAGCAAGCAGTACACTGTGTGGGGATGCGCGACTCTCGCGCGTCCCCTGATGTTTTTCCCGCATAGCGCGCCTCCTGTAGTGCGGCTTCGCCGCGTGGCCGGCGTGATGCCCGCAACGGTCGATGTGGTTGGGGCGCAGTGCGAGAGATGGCGCGAGTGTTGCGCTGCTAACGCCGCCGACAGGCGAGGTTACTTGGGCGCCGAAAGGAAGGCGCTTGGTCTCTTCGGGTTCGGGAAGCGAGTGGGAGCGGACGTGCCGCCCGCGCGTGCGCTGACCATGCTTCTGCGAGACCGTCTCGCGTGGCCGCCTTCGAACGTGCCACCATTCGCGTGGCTGTACACGCGAACGACCAGGCGTTGGGATCCAGCATGGGGCGAACATATTCACTCGCTATGCGGTCGTCGCGGTAAGTCAGACTTCTAGATTTGTCGCGCGCCCATCGGCATGTTTTGGGGATAGCAACTCGGCTAGCAGGCATTGATCTATGAAAGGTGCAATAAATGCCCTTGTGATTGTTTGCACTACTGTGTTGTCGTTCCTTTGTCCCAAGAGTACGGAGGAGGACCCCGTATCTCCCACATCTGGCTGCCCAACGTGGACCTCTTGGGGCATCGGACGATAATTTTTAAGTGTTGCTTCGTTCAAGACCTTTGTTTGAACCGAAGCGTAGGCCTAGCGTGGATTTTGATCGCTAGCGTCGGCGGCGTGCTTTCTTGAGCGAGGCGACAGTGGCTGTAGTGTGTTTGAACTCCCACAACTGCTACCTGGGAACACAATCCAACAGCAAGAGAAGCTATTAAAAAGGAGTACTTGCACATAGCTTGTACATGGTATAAACATTACCACATGCTCCTGACATGTAAAATGAAATGACACTCGGCAGGTACAAAAGTAGAGAAACACGATTGAATATTAACGTGATATTAAACCTGGCTTTAATATGCCAGACCTAGCGTAATATACTTTATTGTAGTACCATGACATACAACAAAACTTGCTGAGATGTAGCAATAAGGCTTCATATGATTACATTGCTCGTAGAAGATAAACAAGTATGTTATACATATTTCCTGTGGCTGCTCTTGCTCATGGCAGCAACAGTGATTGTGGAAACAGAGTGGGTCAATCTATCATGATGTCATGACACATCCACTTCAGAGGTACCGAAACTGGCTTGTAGCAACAACATCAATAAGTTATCTATTGTGCTTTTCTAGTATTTTCCTGCCAGTATGTCTCCTATAATTTTGAGAATTCAAACGTCCATTTGATGCAAAATATATGTTGAAAATGTCATGTCGCTACTCCATTAAGTTCTAAAGTATCAACTCACTAGCTGAATGGCGGTAAGTAGAACTGTCTTGAGGGAGAACTTGCGGTCGCACAGGTCGAAGAGGTCCTCTAAGCTAGGGCCCAAGAGTTCCATGACCAGAGCATTGTATTTCCCACAGGGCCCGAAATAGTAGACCTTTGGGATGCCTTCTACAATGACGCAATGAGAGAAGGACCAGAGGACATCTGTCAGTGGATTATTCACATCTTTCGACACAGAAAGTGGTTGCACAGAGTGACAACAGTTGTTACAGTGTAATAGGATGTGGAATGAGGTGAAATAAGACCAGGACAGGAGTGAACACACTGTTGCACAGTAAGAAGTATGAACCGACTAGGCAAGCAACAAGTTGTAAGTGACAGTAGCACATAACATGGCCCTAATTCAGAACTTCCAAGAGCTGTATGGCATGAGCTGTTTGTGAAACAATGTAGATTGCTGACTTGGTATCCCACACTGCAAGAGTCTCACAGTGCCCAGGACAAGAACATACGGAGCTGTGTGTGTGACCCTTTTCTGTGTTCCTGCTCCAGGCTCTATGGAACTTTTAGAGCTGCACATGCATTAAATATATGTGCTGGTTACTTTTGTACCAAACATTATAAAAATACAAATGTTTCATTACTCTTTTCCATTATATTAAAGTTGCATATAAACTTTCAGGAAATAGAATAGAAGTGACTGTTGAGGATAGTAATCTCTACATTACAGTTATGCCTATTTAAGTAAGAAATACTATTATCATAGTAATGTCACTAAAAGGTGTAACTAAAAGGGCTTTTCAATGAACAATTTGAATAGCTTGAAATGTGTGCTGGTCTTCACAACATTTAGACTGGCGTCATCATGAGCCATCACAACAATGCACTTGGTGCACTTAAATGCTTCCATTCACCGATTTGATAGCTCACTACCCCCTCCTTAATTTGTTCAACTCCCACTCGAAATATTACTATTCAGATATTCCTGATAAAAATTTGTGAATATAGCAAAATTACATGTTGTTACTGCAACACTGAGCAGTGTACATGTAAAAGACAAACAACTTACCATTGTTACCTAAAAGCTTGTAAAACCTGTATTCTAAATGTAATTGTGGAGCCTTTGACTTCATAGGTTCCTGAGAAAGAAAAAGGGAAGGAGATAAAGTGGGGAAGTGGTGTTTTACAAGTGACATAAACAATATGAACTATTGTCCTTGTGTGCATAACAGTTTGAACTGCAAGAGTTTAAACTAAACGTGGTACGTGGCACGACGCAACGTAGGTACCTATGCCATAAGCATCTGAAAAGCACATTGAAGAAGAAAAGTGACCAAATACATTGCTCTATTTTATCAATATAAAGGATGAGAAAAAAAGGAAGTAAAAACAAACAAATCATGGGATTTTATGTGCCAGAACCACGACCTGATTATGAGGCACGCCGTAGTGGGGGATCCGGAAATTTGGATCACCTGGGGTTCCTTAACGTGCACCTAAATCTAAGGTGTTTTCACATTTCGCCCCCATCAAAATGCGGCTGCTGTGGCCGGGTTCGATCCCGTGACCTTGTGCTTAGCAGCCCAACACGATAGCCACTAAGCAACCACAGTGGGTAGTCTAAGTAACGCTAGCTTGAATGGCAATGGACCATTTTATTTGATAGTTCACTTCTTGTGTCAGAAAATAAAGCATAAAAGTGACAGATGCATGACAATGCCATTTTTGAAGTCTCAAACAGGGTAACTGCAATGTTCACAAAGTATGGAATCAGCTTCCAGAGGATTACACAGTGTTTAAGCAGGATCGTCAACTTGGTAAATTCTGTAAATTTGTGACAAAAAGGCGAAAAAATCCACGAAATCCTAATGCCATGTACTTTTGTCACTGCCTGGTTTCAGAAAAGTTCTCCTTTTAAGTATAACTTTCTGGGTCATCATACTGAGAACTGCTCAGTGGTTCTCAATAATATACCAAGGATGTAGTGTACCTAGTTCAGAGTGCCCACACTGTTTAACAATTAATCTCGTCTCTCCATATACAGACAAAGCACATTTGTAGTACAGTAAGAAATGTGCTTTGCTGTCATGTTAGGTGTAAGCAATACAAGACATAGATGACTGTCCAATGTTCTTGCTATCAACCAGTGTGGATCACAATATTTAGTACAAAATTGTCCAACAGTCAGCCCAAAGTATTTACTGTTCTTTTGAACAATACTCACGCCATATTACTGCAATAGCATTATTGATGCCTGCAATCTCATACATTTTGTGCAATGAGAATGGCTACACGTATTTGGCTGTGCCAAAACCAGCAATAGCATATCTGTGCAACATAACATTTTGCATGTATGTAGAATTCGAGTCAGCACCTCATGATGTGCACAAAAGGCCACAAGCAGCAGACTAGCATTCCTGGTTATTAACCCTTTGACGGTCAATGACGTAAATATACGGCGCTGCGAACAAGTCCGAAAATGGTCGATGCCGTATATTTACGGCGCCGTCTGTACATTTAAAAAGCGCGCCAATTTCTTAACTTTTGCTTTTCTGTCATGTGCTGCCACTATGTGGGGATACAGGGAATTTTTTTCGCACGCCTCCCTCTCTCAGTTTTCGTTGCACGGTTTGTTTTAGCGCTAGTTTGCTCCTGCACGTCTATATACTACCGCTCGCGCATTGGCGCGCGTGCGTGCGGGAGGCCGTTTAGATTTTGTTTCGCTGGCCGTTCCGGCTTTTTGCGCTTGAAAAACTGATGGCTATCTCGTTACTAATCGCTCAAAGGGCGACCGCTTGTTTCTCGCTCATTTAGTGCTCACAAGGGTGCACTTTTCTTTTTTTTAAGACTCGTGAGAACTAATTGCCCTAGCTGGTTGGCGATAAGATGAAGATTAGCGGAAGTTTGTCACAAGTGTTGCTTTTTTTGATGGGCACACAACCAAACAGTTTTCTTGAGTGCGTGCACATACGCAGTTCGATTATGCTATGGACGTACGTATTAGTGTAAGAGCAAGAACATTTGAGACTTGTGAAATATTCTCGTGTGCACCTTGAACTATGAGCATAAAAATGCATCATATTTTTAATTCTGATAAGTTTATTTCCTTTTTTATTGTTGTTATTCATGAATGAAGAGTGCATATATACCAACGCAAAAGATTTTTTCTCACTTTACGGTCACGGTCACCCTAGAAAAATTACGGTAAATTTTTTTCTAATTAAGTCCCTAAGAAGAATTGGAATCTGCAATAAAAAAAATCTGCAAGAAAAAAACCCTACCCGCAAAGGGTTAAAGCACAAGAATGTCCAGTGCCAAGTGCTCTTCTGCAGAAGATTCTGATAAGGGGGAATGCAGTGCTTGGGTTTTTACAAAATACAGAAGAAATAGGTGTCTCTCTCCAGCTTTCGACAAATCATAAACCTAATACAGTAGCATATATTATCTCTACATTCAAATCACTCAAAACATTTGAACACATTTCGTGCTGTTGTGCGACAGTGAAAAAAAGGTGTTCGAAGGCTATTGTCAGCAAAAGCTGAACATGTCATTTTGATTCCGCCTGCAAGTCATATATAGGTGGAGAAAATTATGACAGGATAACACAAGAGGCTTACAATTCCATCTCAAACAATTTAATTTGTTGAAATTCACTAACCTATCAACCAACAGGAACGAAAAACTCGGCCAACCAGCATACAGATGTCACCACAGCTATGCATGGCATATTTTCAACTACAGGGCCCCGAAGGCTTTTCTTGTAAGCTATCTCCACTTCTGATTTAACACTACAAATTGTAAGATGGTGCAGTTACCTGTGGGCTTCTTTCCATAACAACAGCAGTTATGCACAGATTTTCTCTCACCAGAGCATTTTAAAGCCATAAAAGTAACATCATTCATCTACAGCACGAATATGGCATTGAGTATGCATACAGGAATGAGGAAATCAAGCGGTTAAATAGAAGGAAAGAAGCAAGCATTTAGTGAACAGAAGAAAACAATGCAAACTCAGGCTCGCTTGGAATCTCCCCTATAGTGACCCTGCCAAGGTGGACTTCTTGCGAATTACACAAATGCCTGTCCATGGGGCATGTAAAAGTTGCTTTTACAGAGACTTGAGCAGAGACAGTACACTAAACAGAGACCTTTTAAAAAGGCGGCAGTGCAAAAAAGACACGGGCAGAGACGAGATGACAAGGACGAGTGCACGTCCTTGTCCTCTTGTATCCGTTCGTGTTTTTCTTGCACTGCCACCTTTTCAAATATGTACCAACACGCCCAATTTGGCACATTAATCAAGAGACCTTTTAGTTTTGTTACAATACTTGGGCAGACTGTTTAACAAGAGAACAAAAGTGATCAAAAGCCTAAATGAAATAATTACCTTGCAACCAAATGTAGTAAATTGCTTTCCTCATACTATCTCCTTGAATTTCCAACACGTGTATCTTTACGAAAGTAAAATGGCAACTAATGTAAAAGATATTTTTCCCATCTCATAAAATAGCACTAATGAATCTAATTACGTACAGGTGGCCAAACAAATGTATGTGAGATCACCTTACAGAATGCAGAAGAAACAGCAGTGATGGCAAAGTCGCACTGGCATCAGCAGTTTCTCCTTTTCTTGCACATTTCATATGGGCGCTTACAACTGAAATGTTTCATATTTACTACTTCAATTTATATATATATTTTTTACCATCAACAGTGGTGGAACAGCCATTTTACCTTTTGGTGCACATCCTGGCACAGGCAAAATGCTGATTTGGTGCAGTGGCGAATGTACAGCTACACACAAGATGGTCTCAGTTTGAAATGAAATAGTAAATAAATATCACGGAGCCCTCTTCAAGCTCATCAATGCTGCATTTAAAAAATATATTACCGCACTAGTTTCTATAGTATGTAATTGAGTGACTTTCCATGAGTGCATATCATGGTATAAAGCTGCTTCTACCATTTCAACATGCAAGTGCATCTGTCCGTTTACGAAGCTTCAAGTGAGGAAGAAAAAAAAAAAAAGGGAAACGAAATAAGACCAGAACAAAGGCATATAAGAAATATGATGCTACTAAACCGAAGTTACAGTTAAGACAGTTTTCTTTACAGCTAACATGAAAAGTCTCTCCCAGTGCATAACTGTGCCTTGGATCATCGGAAAGCGGTCTGAATTACAATAGAATCTGATCTTCCAATTGCGGAGGGTTGCAGGAAAAGCCCCCTTAATATGCAAACCAGGTGTCAGCGGTTATGTATGTGTACACGAGGTAAGTATAAAGTGTTACCCATCGACTATGCTAAACAATGTGCAACTGGGTATTATCCGAGGCTTCTTTTTGCTCTGGCAGCCTCTTTGAGTGAGCTCCATGCCATGTAGTACGAAGAGTATCAAAACTGCAGCCCGAATGCAACAAATAACAAAAGCAAAGCGCCAGTGCAGTGAAAACATTGCTTAGAGAAGCAAAATGCAGCAAAAGAGTGAAAACTGGCGAAAACAACGAATGGAGGAATGACATCAGCTATATCTGTCAGCTATAACAGCTTCATTGACTTCCAGAATGATGGTGATGACAGTTGGCTTTAGGTTTTGGTTTCAGTTTTACCACTGAGGCCTTCATTCTTATGGTTTCATTGGTGGAATTTTCCACTAAAATGCTATTTTGGAGTAGGACGGCATAGAGGACTGCCCTTGGTGCAATTTGGCACAATTGGTGCAGCTGTTCCACCCTAGCATCAAGGTTTTGTTTGCACTAGCTTGCCTGACCCATTGAGTCAGAAAATAATCTGGTAACAGCATTAGGCTCTAAAGGACTCTAGATTTCTAGAATGATATTCTTATAGCCATTTTTTTAACCTCTGCTGTGTTTTGACTCCTTACTAGAACTTCCGTTTTCAATTCCTAATACTTCACACCTCCAGTTGAAGATTTAGTAATCTGCTACTGATATCTCATTGAACAAAACAGTTCTGTTCCCTCTGCCACAGCAGATGGTGTCTCGCTGAAGAGCTACACCAAAACACTCCACCTTCGAACATGCATGGTTTCAGCGTACCTATTCAATTTCACAATATTTTCTCATGTCTACCTTACCAGACCGATGTTCACGACAGTGCAAGTGCACATTTATAACTTGGAAGCCTGCTAAATTTCAGATCCCATATCCTATCCTATGTAATATGCCACAAGCTTCATAAGAAGGAAGGTTACTTACCAACTTAATTGCAACATGTTCATTATTGTAGAGGTTCTTTCCTGGAAGAAAAATTCCAAGAGAAATTATAAGCAGCAGCAAAACTACGTCATCAACAGAGTGCAATACTAGTCACTGGATTCTTATACAACCATCACATCGACTATAAGTGCATGGCACAATTTTCTAGTGCACAATGCGCTTGGCTTTCCAGCAGCATGATCATAGAGTTGCACGAGTATCTTCTACACAAGGATGACTGGTGTGTGCATTGTTAGTGGGCGGTATCTTGGACCGGTATGATGCAACCTGCTACGGTTACATCATAAAAGCACGCTGCAGTTGGCACACATTCTGAAAGGCAACATATACATTTCTGGCGCTCTTAAAGGGCCCCTGAAACGGTTCGGACAAAATCTGTAGACGCGTAGGGTACAGCTTAAGTAGAACATTCGCACCACAATTTAAGTGAAGTGTTACGTATTAATGGAGCTACAAGCGATTACAAGTTACCCTCCTCCCTAGTCATGCTTTTCCTCCTAAACTTGTTCGCCGAGCGATCGGAGTTAAGCTCCACCTTCACTGGTTCTGCGTCACGATGCGACGTCACATCGTCCACTTCTGTTTGTTTTGGAGACCGCCCCCGCCCGCACGAAACCTCTCTGCTAGCTGCTTGGCCATCAACCCCAAGCGAGAGCTATGGAAGCAGCGTGCGTTGCGAGCATTCTGTCGCAGCGCCCGAACGTGTCTGGTATTCTGGTAACGACACGTTAACTGAACGCTTTGACAGAACTCAAGCTGATGAAGGAACCTTAGCGTAGACGTACGTGAGCTGCCTGATCGATATCCACGGTCCAGCCACCCGTTGGCACAGAGCTTAACCAGCCTACCTAAGAAAGAGCTAATATTGCTCTAACCAAGTGTAAAACATTTTAAACATCTACAAAAATGTGTTAACGATTACACTCCTGCAACAAATTTACACCAGCAGCAAAGAAGAATACATTTCGTTACTGCTACTGTGTCTGGTTGAACTATGCCACCAGGTGGCTGCACCGTGTGGACCATTCACATTTGCGCTTCTGTTCATCACATGAAACGACCCGCAAGCGGACACGGCCAGCCCCTGTCCCCTTGCGCTTGCATTTACCCTAATACCGGACTCGCGAAATGCTATTGCGTTAATAATCTTATGGTGTAAAGTGACGGCCGCAATTGCTCAAATCCTGGCGCCGATCGGATAGCGGCAGTCCGATGCGCTGCAGCCAGTTAGTTCACTTGTCTACTGGCTTGCAGAGGGACACGATGTCACAGCTTGACATATTGCCATTTGCTAAGTTTGCAGTCCACAATGCAACAAAGTCGAATCATAGCGCTAGTGAAAAGACAGACCGACGCTGACGGCGGAGCTCTCATCAAAGACTGAGCACATTGTAACACAAGCAGACGGCACTTGCTGTGTGCCGGAAGTGCTTAAAGGGACACTAGAGCAAAACAATAAATCAGTTTAGACTAATGAAGCATTGTTTGAGAACCCTGCAGGCAGTCATTTCAAAAAAATAGTTTGATTATTAGATGAGAAAATCAAGGTCCAAGTATCAGTATTTGAATTTCACGCCGAAACCCCAGCGCCGGTACGTCAGCATGACGTCAGGGATTCCAAAGTATGTTTTCGCATTTGAGCTGCATTGGCTGAATAAAGGTTCCCGAAACTTGCCATGTTTAATATTTGGTACCTTTAGAACACAATGTAGTCAATCTGTACCACTATATATAATTAGTAGGCCCTAGAAGATGCCATCAAAATCCAAGACGTCACAGCCCCCAGGTGCGGGAACTTAAGTAGGCGTCGCCACTCATATTTTGTTCTTGCGCTTTTTCTGGCTTACCAAACGTCTTATCGTTGTAAGAGTGGTGTTTTTGGTGTTGTAGAACGGTAATTTACTGATGCAGAAGAACTCAATTTTCACTTTAGTGTCCCTTTAAGTTGTGGGAAGCACACGCTTTACTGAAAAATAGCTCTTGTGCATTCCCTTTATGTTACTTTCTTTTTATAAAAACAAATTAACTAACATTCCAACTATTGTGAACATTATTTGTTTACCATAAAGTTGGAAAAATTATTGGTCACGTGCCCTGGTCAGCCAATCGGACAGCTCGCCCCACTGACGTCATATGGGTACGGGCGGCTTAAAATTCCGGCGCGCAGTGTGCTGCGATCGGCAGCGATGTGCATCTTTAAAACCTTATAATAAATTACCCGCTTTACGCGGAGCACTTAGATGCGCCAATTAATGGTCAGAAGGACCTACTATAACGACTCAGTACGTTTGTATAATATCGTCAAAATCGTTTCAGGGTCCCTTTAAGGAATCTTAAGGAACCTTGGCCATGCACAGTCATTACAATGCAAGCAGCTATCCATTAAAAGACACTACACTTTTGTATTAGCATTTCTTATTCAACAGTCTAATGCAACGCAGGCTAAGGCACAGTGCATAATATACGTCCGAATAATAATATGTCCCAAGTACATATTATTAAGCTGTCATATACTCCCTGTAATCTTTTGCCACATGCAACAGGGTGTGTGAAAATGATGCGGGTTGTTTAAGCTGAAAGAATCTGCTTTCCATCACTTCCATAAGCCCATGCTTTAACTCACCATCTCCTTTCCTGCATTTATTTACATTTTAAAGTATTTAACACACACACTATATATATACACGCATACAGAAAAAAAGAAGAACATGCTGTACAAGTAGTTGAGCCATGTGTGTACCAGTGTGCAGTTCCCTTTGTATGATGCAACATTTCCAACTAATCACTTTCAAAGCATTCAGGAGTTGCAGCACAACAGGCAAGCAAGCTATTAAGTTCCCTTCAGTAGTCCAGCTGCACTTTATCGTGCAAAATGAGGGAATGAAATTGCACAAATGGAATAGCAGATAACTTGAACAACATTTCCAATGCAACATCCTGACAAAATGAAGAAAGTAGAGGTTCAGCTTCAAAGTAGGAAACAAGCAAACAATTCCTTGAAGCAACTCGGATACTGCCGCAGACATACGCACACACAATGACAGACTGTTCTGCCAGTGCATCCTTGATACCTAGCGATAAAAAGCACTAAATTGAAACAGCCACGCAATGTGAACACATTCGAGGACATCATTCCCATGGGAAAAGGGGAGCAGCGATTACAAGCTGCAGAGGCAATAGTGGGGAAGGGGAGTGCTGTCACACCACTGCCCAACCTGTACAAACTTCAATGATCGCAAGGCACGACACAATGTTTGCACTCACTTCCATGGTAACTGGCACAGCCCTAATGATCAATAGGAGTGAGCCACGGCAACATGCACAAAAGAGAGAGAGAGAGAGTGGTACAAAAGGAAGGAGGAGGTGAAATGAAACCAGTAGCAGGTATAATGTGGAAAGTCAACTAATATGTATCAAACAAATATCCCACTCCCTAGAGAAAGCAGCTGTTAGGACTACCCATGTATGATGTTGACCATATTTAAGTGGAAATCTTTGCCAGTGCACTGCCATGCATGAAAACACGGCGTTATGAAAGCAGGAGCCATGTGTGTTTTAAATTTGATCCAATGTTAGGAAGGTCAACCTTGCCGGCCTATTTATTTATAACCTCAAATAAAGCTAGCCAGGTATATCTACGGTGCAACTAACAGTATTCTGACATGCAACTATGGAGAGCCAAGACATGAGGCGCAGCAAACACTGTTTTCCCTACTTCTAGAGTAGTGAGTCAAGCAGGTATGAGTGCATAAGCACACTTGTGCTACACCAAGCCTGAACAAATGCATTTGAAAAGGAGATAGCAGTACAACAGCAAAGAAATGGCAACTTTAACAACTGTCACGCACACACACTCACACCCCCTTTTAGTGTAATGGAAGACAGCAGCAGAAAGGAAAAATAAGGTTAAACATTAAGCCAAGTTGATGGGCTATACTGTTTACACAGAACAGGGCTTAATAAGTACAGGTGATAATGCCACTGTCAAATTCCCAAAGCAGTTTTTCTTCGTGTTAACAGCGCAAAACGTAGATGAGACACGAGACAAGATGACGACACCACAAGCGCTGCGCTGAGGACGACACTTGTGGTGTCGTCTTGTCTCGTGTCTCATCTACGTTTTGCGCTGTTAACACAAGGATGGAAAACCAACAAGCCCAAGCTGCTATTCTAGTTTTTCTGGTAACATATTTTGGAAACACACAGCTACTAGTCAATTATGAAAGCAGAAAGGCACATCTTAAGATAAGTCAATCGAACAAATTGTAAGAATTTATTTTTCAGCACTAAATAAACCTTGTTATGTCTCAATACAGTGATGAGCATTAGTTAGATGTTTACCATGAGGCCAGCCTGTCATCAGCGCATGCCCAGACGACAATGGGACCCGACATAGGCTGTGACATGCAAACAAAGGGGCTCACTTTGAGGTGACAACAGTCGCTGCCCTCTGTAGAAGCGGCGATTACCACAAAGATCATTCCTCAACCTGACCCTGACAAGCCTAACTACTTGATGAAAGGAGCCAACATCAAAGGCTATCATCGAAACAGCGTCAACCTCGGATTCCCAGATTGCTCCATACTTGCGCCATATGCGGGGGCGAAGGTGCTACACAGGAGCTGGAACGGTGCGACACCGAGGGAGGGATTATTGTGACTAATTAGACGATTGTGATTGGCGGGGATACAGTGATCAGATTCCCTAATCTAGTCTGCTAGGGAAGATGACAGTACTAAATGCGGGAACCTTTGGCGCAGTGAAAGAGGTCGTGCTGACGTTTCCTGATGTTAACTCGAAGACGTTTAATATGCTCCTACACGGAGCGAGTTTCTGTATCTGGAACCAGAGTAAATCGTCTTTTTCCTTCATTCTTACTACCGGACGTACTCATCAATGTGGCTGGAGGATACCTGGCCCACACGCCACCTCAATGAGTGGAAATGCCACATTGAAAATGTTGCACAATAAAACGCATTGTACCATGGTTAAGGCGCAAAATTGCGCAAATGGCAGTTTAACATTTTCAACATGTTTCAGTGGAAAAAAAAAAAAAAAAAAAAAAAAAAAAAAAAACAGGCTCCATTTCAAAGCCATCTGCATCCTACCTTCGCTCCTCTAATGTTTCTCAAATACATTAACGATTTCAACAGCATCAACTACATAGAGATGATGAAAGAAAGTTAAGAGTGTCATGACAATCATGTTGTTTATAATCAATTATGTAAAATCATTAAATTCTATGGCTAGTATTTCACTCTTGAAATCAATAGTCTATGGTACAAAATAAAAAAAAGACCTTTATTGAGAATTTGTTGTCACTTTCTGGCCCACATGAACTTCTATATAACGAGCATCCTTGCTCTTTCAAAAGTATGGCACAGAGGTGAGTATTCTTGAAGATTTTATGTCAAAGATAATGTTCTACGTAAAGAAATATTAATGATGCTTAGCATTCCTCTGCAACATTTAGATAATCGCCACTGTGCAACACATTGTATATTCTCTTTCTCTCTTTGTTGTAGTATATTACGAGTCATATAGGATTTTCAAGCATGCATTCATTAACCCTCTGTAAGACCAGTGCATACTTGACAACCCATGAACTTCCAAAATTTGGGAGATTCACCGAGTGGAAACACGTGCGTATGTGCTCTGGAGGGGAGGGGGAGAGAATAACGCCAACAAAAAAAGCCAAAATTTTTTGGGGGGCCACAGTAACATTAGAAACAGTTCTGAATGGCTGTCAATACAGTTATTAGCGTCTCAGCGCTCGTACTGTGACTGGAGACAGTATGTGCATGTACAGTTAAGGAATACTGACCATGTCCCATGACAGCGCAGCCTTTCCACTCTCAGTATGCTTCACTACAATATTTTGCTCATACATCTGCGATAACACTACTGTACTGGGGCAAAGCTGATCTTAAAAAACATGGCCATAATGCAATGCACATTTGACCCTTGCCACACTCGTGCCCCTCAACGGATTCCTCGATATTAACTGAACCGAGTTAGACTTGTTAGGCCTACACTGCTTACACACAAATGCTTTGTATTTAAATCTAATGTCAGCTAGCTACCTAGTATATGATTGCAATTAAGTTGCAGTTGTGCTGCATGACACATTTTATATTTTTTCACAGTGATGTTTGGGACAACTTTTTGGGAGATTTATGCCTGTGCCCGTACAATCGGGAGGACCGGACGGAATTCAGGATCCCTCTCCCGGGCAACTCAAGAGAGTTGCCAAGTATGCCACTAGGACATATATGTCCGAATTCGATACATGCGTGAAAAGACTTCTCAGCATTAACATGACACTAAATTTCATTTGTTAGGTGCTGTCCTTTTTCACAAGCTTTCAACACTTCATGCGAGAATAGTTTTAGGAGTGGGTACTAGGCAGTGACAAGTGTGCAAGAGCTGGAAAAATTGTTCTCATTGGAAGGCCTACTAGATTTGGCCCTCACTTGCTCACACGAGGAAACTTTTCAAGGTGCCCCGCAAATTATTCCTCTTTCCCACATTTAGATTTACACATTTAGTAGCACCCATTTTTGTATCTTGAGGCTAGAGTGCAAAACTTGTCCTTGTGAATGTACATGCAAAATCTTGCATGTGAAGAAAGGCCCAGATGCTATAGGTGTTCGAAGCATTGACGACAAGTGCACAATAACTTTTTAAAGTCTATGGTGTGTGCTGTGCAACTTACATGTGCATTGTGCTTCGATATGTTTCACGAAAAAAGTAGGGAGCAATAATTTCACACTGAGACGCCTAGAGTGTACTGGGACAAATGCATCCAGTTTTTTGAAAGACCATTTAGTGTTAGTGGCACAAATACGTCCCATTTATCTTGCTAAACAGCTTTTTGTATAGAAATGAAAATAGTAGTAAAACTATTTCTATACGCAATCCTACACAAAAAAACTTCAGAAGCTTTGTAAAAAATATACATTTCTACAAAGGTTATTTATATCTTGATATTTGGAACTTTTTTTTAATGCCGAGAACAAAATTTTGAATGTGACCATACTCAGTATTATATTGACCTAGAAGGTTAAAAACAAATATAAATATTTAAGAACTAGTGTTTTGCTGCCTTACACAACGATCTTGAAGGTGTGAGGTTTTCGTGCCATTAAATACAGTCGAATGCTTCTCAAGCCATCTGCTGCCTTTTACTGCAGTGTCAGCTATTACTACAAAATAATGTACTCACAGTTATCCATAATAAATAAAGGAATTTGAGACTATGTACAATTAGTCATATTACAGCAATGAACACTATCAGTTCTAGATTAATAAACTTCAACCAATTTCAAAATACACACTACCTCAATATCATAGCATGAAGGAACTTCAGAAAAGAGGTACGAAACAATATTAACCATAATAAATAGCAACATAAAATTACTGAAGCTTGCACATTGCTGCTCATGAAAATTATAAACCAAACACACACACACACACACACACACACACACACACACACACACACACACAAATAGCTCTAAGCAAAAGGTAGCAAAGTGAGTAAAATAGCAAAGCAATAAGCTAAATGGCACTTTTATGACTTTAAAACAGACCTCAATATCATCATTATGCACTAAAGCTGGAGTGCTTCAGAACATTCCTGCAATGCTAAAAAGTGGCCTTTACTGGGAGCACAGGCCGAAAAACTAGCACCAAAGGCGTCACAGATTATGGCTGTTTGGTTGACATTGGTGAACAGTTCCCCCCATAGACAAGAACTACACATTACAAAATACACAGGGACTCAAATACATGAGAATGCTATAATATATGCGACAGCAGTGCTGCCATCTAAGGTGCAGCTAAAGTGCTAAATTCATTTCCTTCATTTCATGAAGAAAATGAATTCAAATTCAAATCTTCATCTTCTTTTTATAAACACAAAGTTCTGAAAGCCAGTGCAAAATACGGAAAGTCCAAGGTGATCTGTGCTCTACACAATCTGCCCGACACTTGTTTACACTAGGCAAGAATAAGAGCTGAGAGTGTGTGTGAAGATATCTTACACTTATTTTATGGTGTAAAGCAAGATAGGCCAAAGAGCACCATAGCAGATGTTTTCAGTAAAGATGCACAAGCTATAGGTGTATGTCAAATGTGCTAATTTTGCAACATGCTTATTCAAACCATTCAAAATAAACGGACCATGGCATGTACACTTGTATTAAGCCTGCATTGTGCTGCAATGTTAGAGCTGCCGCTTTCATTTTCATGCACTAATCACAAATGGCAGCACCCCATCATTTCAGTACAATTTAGAGGAAAGCTGTTGTGAGACAGTGTTGCTTCATGATGGGCCCTCACAGATGGGTGCTAAATGTGCATTCAACATGCAAAAAAGAAAAAGCAGTGGCTATGTGCCATTCGAGTTCTAGCGATGACCAAAATTCAGCTTTTGTCAGGGAGCAAAAACAGAAAAACCGCTGCTGCATCATGCTACACAATAAAGGTTTGTTACATTAGACAGGTTTAGTATAGTGTGTTTAACATAGTAGCGGTCTTAGCGGAACAGCGGGATCAAAATGTGCATGTGCAGAATGCTAAACGACCCGCAGTGTTTAGCATATGCACATCATTTCTCAGATTTAACATTATTGTCTTTGCGTAGTTTACTTAGTTTACGCAAGACATAGCGGCCGTCATGCCTGCCTGCTTGGAACTGAATTTGGCTTTGTTTTTGTAGAATTAACTTAGTTCATAGCAAATGAACATGTAAAAGGCTTTCGCTTTATTCTCAGGCTGCTTTGATAAGAGTATTGTGGTATAACCTTGTGTCGTTTTTGAGATTGGTTCCCATTTCGAAGGCGTCAAGGCCAAACGAGATAAATGAATAGATACTCTACGAGTGTCTGCATTGAAATAGGTCAGTGGGTTGCACCATCAAGCTTTTTTTTATATTGCCTTGTGTCCTATCTATCTTGGGGGGCAAAAAAACCGAGAACACCATACGAAGAATTCCCAGCATCAAACTTTCGGAACGACTATTGGGAGGAGGAGGAGGAGAAAAAACATTTATTGAGCTCTAGAAAAATTTGATGAATTTTGCAGAGAACTATTGGGAACTTTGTTTTTGTATGCCTCCATTGTTTGTGCTCTCCCTACTTTTCTGTCACCAAACCTCCAATCGCATTTTACTAATCACCACTGCAGACATGTTTACTCCAATCGCATTTTACTAATCACCATTGCAGACATGTTACTTTCTCCCTGCTATCCCTGAACCCAAGGGCTTTAAGGAGGCCAGAGGAGCCTAAACTGACAGCTGGGTAGATATCTTCACATTCTAATAAAATAGGTTCCATCTTTTCCCTACCTTTACCACAGCAAGCACAAGCTCCGTCTTCCTTGGTATACCTCGCTTTATAACTACGTGGTCTAAGGCATCCTGATCTTGCTTCAAAATTTTCGGGATGGCAGCACCACCTATCAGTGAAGTTAAGAGCTATATGCAATGGCATATGGCCTCTGAGAATGGGCGATTTATAAAACCATGGATGACAGGCTTGTACTGATCTCGCCATGTATCTGCAGGCACGGAAAGTACAATGCGCTCCTATCTGTCATTGTGCTGAGTAGACCATAAATATGATCGCTTTGACGCAAACAAGGAAGGATGGAAGAAAACAAGGGGAGCACCAACCTTCGACTGCTTATTCTCTACTGTATCACATGGAATATATACATGCAGGCGAATGCACAACATACCAAACAGCTTCATCTGCGCAACACCCTAATCACAGCAAGCTATCAAAATACCTTCTTTCTGCATGCAAAAGTAAAACTGATGTGTCACTAATACAAGACGAACCTCACTCTTTAATATGAAACGTCTCTAAAAATTCATGTGTTGTCGTGTCCCTGCTTCTCCCTAAGGCCAGACTGGGTGATGCGTAAATGAGCGTGCACGGGAACATGAGCTGTCACTGAAAGGTAAAGACGGAGCACACTTTCCTAAGCACTGCAATTCACATCGGTGTGAGCCACGACTGGACAAGATACTGATTTTTGGAAGAAGCAGGGACACTATGGCGCGCGAATTGTTAGAGGCATTTCATATTAAAGAGCGATGCCATTGCGCTGCCTCTTTCACTTTACTGACGTACACGCAAAGCTTGGCAAACAAATAAAATAACTTATGTGCACTAAGCATGCATAACACTACACTATCATGCTATACTAAAATTTACATTTTGCAAAGCTTGTATGCAGAACGATAACACTATTACCTTTAACTCTGTTGTTACGCTAATGTTAAACTAAATCACTATATTGTCGATGCATAGCTTGCTCGTCTATAGGACGTTGCTGGAATATTTTTCAGCATGTTACAGTTCTGCTTTTTTATGATGTTTGGATGTAGCTGAGCTTCAAAAGCCGCCCACCATCCCTCAAAAAAAAAAAAAAAAAAACATTATATATATATATATATATATATATATATATATATATATAATTGTGGAACAAAAGAAAACATTGTGGAGGTGGTTAAACAGCTAGAATTGGGCCGAAATTGAGTACAGTTTACAGGTGATCATGCTCACTCTTCTATATTTGCAATCAACTAATGACCAATGCTTAATCTAAGGCGATTATGTTATTTGCACATGCATTCCATAGTATTAAACAGTACTGAAATATTTTTTGTAGCCAACCTGTGCTTTGTTATCTAAGGTGCGCTACTCAAAATAAACAAGCTACTTTTATTACATCACTTCTGCACTCGCCTCAGCATTTCCAGCTTTGATTATGCATCCTTGACAGTTCAATGGCATCCACATTCATGTAAAACGTGCACACAGTAATGTAAAAAGAAAAAAAATAAAGCTTACTAGTCTACATGAACTTTCTACGTACATAGCTCCTTTGCACTAAGCATGTCCACAACTACAGTTGGATATAGCTTACAAGAGCCCCTGATGCTCTGCCTCACTTTCCCCACTATTTGACCACTACATATCTCAGACAGTCCCCTACTTTGTCCTTACCCCATTAAGGGAGAAAAAAAAAAGAAGAAAAAGAAAGAAAGAAAGTATCTGCACCTTTTAAATACTAGAGCCCTTATCAAGTGCAGACAGCTACATGTAAGGGAGCTCCACCCTGCATTACTGCCAATGAATCTGGCAGTTAGCAACACAGTGCAGTCTCCAATGTGTCAAGAAAGAAGAAGAAAAAAGTGTAACACAACACAGCTGCACTAGGCTTTCTTGAGGCTTCAGGACACTGTCACATTATTGGATTTGGAGTGAATCCTGACGGCTCAGAGGGCAAACCAATCATCCGCAACTGTGCGGATGCCCTTGGCACCTTTTCTATCTTTTTGGCTGCACATAAGCACACGCAGAGCCCTTTGTCTCAGGGGGACTTCGGGAACGAGGCTGCAGTCAACAAGGCCACCAATGAAGCAGAATTGGCAATGGTGACCAAAACAAGAGCGGCACACAAATGCCTTATGGTTGCTGGCTGCTCATTTGTACACACATGTGGTAAAAGAGGTGGTTGGAAAAGGTACCAAAAAAGGGCAACATGGGATGCTTTCCATAGACTGACTGAACACAGGAAGCCATGTGAAAAGCACTAATTATGCACTTGCAGCAAAGCAAAAATGCTACGGCATTTAGCAATGTGTGATTCCTTATCTCCTTGGGCACATGTTGCACATTACTAAAGTACTTTCACCACCAGTATGATTGAACAAGGCTTTCACTTTGTGAAACAAGGCTAAGAGTCTATCATTCACTGTCAGTGAGTAAAGGAATGAAAAGTGAAGGCTATAACACAGAGTTCTGATGTAGGGGGCAAAGACAATGTCAAATGAAACACCAGAGTCGAAGTAGCATTTATAATTATCTTTACTGCCTATGTGCCATTGCCTTCAATAAAGATGAAACATCCTCTCGAGTTATCAGCACCACCATCAAGGAGAGGTCATTACTGGTCTCTCCAAGACATTCTATTAAAGCTCTCCTAAGCCATCCGATGCCAGTAAATCATCAGTACAGTTCTACGATAGATAAACCAGCTTGACAAGGCTGTTTGTCTTGAAAATTGTGCAGCGTTCTTTGAGAACCATCTTATACCCGTGCTATGTGGGCTTGCTAATGACAAATTTTAATCCATTTGCGTGATGCCACATGGACAAACCTAATGCCATTTGCCTTAATGTCATTTATTATATAATGCATTCACCAGAACTCATTTGACTGAGAAATGTATACCCTCGACTCCATAGATTGTGTAGTGCAGTATAACTGAAGTATCCGAAACAGTCTCTACCATGTAAAAAATAATTTATACATAACTTTCAGCTCCAACACTCCTGCAAGTTGTTGTACTTGGTGAACTTCCTCAGGTCAGCCTTAGAATGGCTTCGACAGGTCAAATACCATTTTGATTTTGGGCTTTAGATTGGACTTTGAATGGCTGAAGTTGCTACGGTGGGTTGAAATGTTTTGAAAGACGGCAATAAAGTCAAGCTAACAGCACTATAGCATGTCTGCTTTTAAAATTCACTATTCGTGAGTGTGCAAAGTAAACTCGTAAATGCATATAAACTTTTTATTTAGTGCCTTAAAATTTCTCACTTCAGAACATGCTGTCATTGACACCACCACATCAAATGTCATTAAAATTTGGCCGTGTGGCAGCTCTGGTGAAAAAATGTAATTAGGGAACTCAATGAACTAACAAACGAATGTCATCTTTTATGCCCGTGTGGCACGGGTATTATCCTTCCTTGCTACCACCACACACGGCCCATGTGGTTGTGAACTGGGCAAGTTTACTCTATATGTTTAATGCTTGCCGAGCTACATCCCAGTCCACAATTGCATAATCTTCAAAGCTTTCGTGAATCACACACTTACAATCACATTAAAGACAAGGTGCTGTACATTTACCAATCCAATGAACCTATGTGGCTGTATCTCAAAGCTTTTTAAAAAGTCAATTTACAATGCTGGTAAGGCTTTTGTCTAGTTTGTTTATTGCTAATATTTCAAATATTTGAGAGTAGCGTGAAGAACTTCGTCAACAGTGAAGAAATGCTATGGAGGCAATAAGGTAGTAAATAAAGTCCCAAACTTGACAATGAGCTACAAATTGATTTTTGCTACCCCCCCACCCTACCCTCCTATCTCTTCATTTGTGCACAAGGTATCACTCTCAAAATGCCAAAGCAGCTCAACAAAGAGCAGTTTCCCAGTGCTTCCTCTACCCTTCCTTTACTCTCCCCTGTGGCTTCATAGAACAATGCCCAGGCAGAGATAAATATGTGCAAAGAAAAAAGAACAAAGGAAAGCAAAGGCTAACCTGCAAACACACATAATAAAAAAAGGAGGGGGGATGTCACAGCACTGTCATTACCACTCAGGAAAAACTTGAAACGGGGCCAGAGAACAACAAAAACAAATGCAAAACACCATATGCTGTCATCTCAGTGAGCTGAGTGAGAACAGCCTCGAAAGAATGCAAAAGGGCTGCTGTCTGAAGTTTTTACAGGCAGGAACTTTACAACCTCATGATGGTAATGAGAATATGGTGTTAACAGCAGATATTGCAGCCAATAAAAGCAATAGTCAATGTAGAAAAAAAAAAAGAGTGTGAAGTCCATTGTAACATCAACTGATGCATGAAGCAAATCTGTTCAAACAGACGTCCCGTTAAACGTTTATTTCGCTTATGCTGACGTCTGTCCTTTTTTTCTTTTCCTGAAACAAAATGAGATCTGGCAGAGAGTAAGTAGCACAAACGTTTGTTTTTGTACTCCAGTGTGTTTCCCAGGGTCACTGTCGGAGCGAAAGTGCGGCCTTGCAACAACGAAAGCTCACGGCAGACCGACTTTGGGTCTGCGAGCAAGGAGAGCCACAAATTGAACTTTTGTTCGAAACAAACCCCGACCATCCGTGAGCCCGAGCCGCTGGCGCAGCAGCGCAGTTAGTGCAGCGAAACAATAGGAGTGGCCCTTCCGGACGGCGCAACTACAATGACTGCGACCGTTTTCGGCGCCAGCAACGGAACAGTGCACGCGCTTCCTCGCAGCGAAGCGTAGTGTGCATGCAGGCAATTCCGTCGTCGTTCGAGGGCACTTTATAAGCGCGTTGTCGCGTAAACGCGGTTCCCGACGCGGACGGTGTGGTGACACCGGTGTACCGTGCGTCACGCAGGCTAGTTTTTTCCACCGACCGGGGTCACGCCAAATGATGCATAACATCTATTGCAGTTAAAGAGCGGCGCACTTCCCCCTCGTTTCGACCCTGCTAGCGATGGGAGAAGGCTGTTACACCTGTTACACCCAGGGAAGCTCAGCTCAGAGCGACGGTTGCTGCATGCTTCCCTGCGCTAGGAGTTTAGTGTTCGGAAAACTAGCGCGCGGCATGAAGGACGGGCCACCCGCACTCGCTGCAGTTCGCGGGTCAAAAAAGTGATTCGAAACGGGGCGCACAATGCGGGCGGACGGGCTGGCAGCGAGCGGTTTAAGTCGCCGGCGCAACCTGACAGATCGAAAATCTCGGGCGAACGTCCAAGTCATACTTCGCTTAATGACGTCACCTCGCGATGCCGCGGCTCAATAGGGTCTTCTTTTCGGGGAGCTCTCCGAAGAGAGCAAATAAAAGATGCGCGATAAGGCCCCAGCACCGCGCGACGCACAAATCGATCACGGCTAGCACGTAAGATGCGGGCCTGCCCGTCGCAGCAGCAAATGGCCCACACGCGCGTTGCTTGCTTCCGTGGAACGAAAACCGTTCGCGCTGGAGCCCATCCAAAACGAGCTGGCTCACTTCGTCGCTTTCTCTCAGTCCCCCCCGAGTTAAAAGGTTAGCGTTCTCATGCGGGGGCAGGCGGCCTCAGCAACATGTCGCAACACGATTATCCGTGGCGTCCTAAACTTCTAGATTTTCTTCTTACTTTTATTTTTCTTTTATTTGCCATTGAGTTGATGGGGCTATAGACTAGTTGCGTTCTGCAGTACACACTACAGAACGAGCGAGGGAATCCTAAACCGCGTTTAACACGAAAGCAAAGCCCGCAAGGAAATTAGTTTGCGATGGAGGGCCCGGTGGCAAATGAGAAACCGCGGCCTACACAAACTACCACACTAGAGAGCGCCCAAACTTCTGAAGGCGTTAGATTGTTACGTACTAAGCTATAGCAGCGTAAAGGTATAACACAACACCGAGTTCACAAAGAGACGGGACTTGTTTCGTTAGGATCGAAACAGAGAAACCGCCGACAGGATTTCGCCGGACAAGGTTGTTTCGCATCACATCGGGGCAACACACATACAATTTTGCAGTGCTTGAAGTTCCACCGGCTTTGTCTTGCTTGCACCTCGGTGTACACGAGGCTAAAGTGTGAATTAATCATAATTAAAACAAAGATGATGACACAGTGACTTACCTAGTCGTAGCTCTCCGAAGTTGCCGCAGCCGATTTTTTTGCCCACTTTGAAGTTGGGTCCCACCATCAAAACACCGGAGTTGCTCGATCCCGTTGGCCTTGTCTGCGAATGCATAGCTCTTGCGGCGGCCGTCGTTTTGGATGCACGCTTGGGAGTTTCGTCTCGGGGCTCCCGGGAATCACGTCTTTGCATCCCTGCGGCCGGGAACGCCGAGAAAGTTAGGCTTAGGCACTAGGCTTAGCCTACTGCTCTGGCAGCGAGTGGCTATGGCGCTAGCTGGCGATGTCATGGGTGGAAGTTTGATGACGGTAGCGTGTTGAACTGAACTTCCATCACAGCCCGACACCCAGCGAAGAGTTGACTCCTGTTCTCGTGTGCCAAACTACGCACAGACACCGCTCGAAATGGCTTTTCTTTCTTAAATCACAACGACGCACTGGGCCTCTATCCACAACAAAGCCAGAATACTCCATGAAACTGGGCCCAACCTACCCAGAATGCATTTCCAGAGGAACTCTTGGCCACAACCTTCCGCAACCACTTTGCAGTGTAAGGGACCAGTAACGATGGCAGAAGCTTCACCACTTTCTCTTGAGACGTCAGTTCATCACTAAACAGATCGTCAGTCGTGCATTTTCAACTCACTACACCGCTACGATTTCAGAAAAACGGCTTCGGATGTTTCGGAACTCCGCTGCGAAATCACCTCATAAACAAACCAACTTCCGGTGCACACCGGAGCGAGCTCCTGTATGTATTACGCTAGATTTAGGAAATAAATTTTTGACAGGAGCCTAACACGACCAGTGTTTGGTACTGCACCTAGTATAATGCACAGACTCACATTTTCGCTATAGCACAGGTGACGTGAGACCACCGGAGGAACGAGAAGCTGCAGCAACCGCTTCCTAGTCTAGTTACATGTTCTGCCGCACAACACTAGGCGGCGGCAAACGTTTCCTGTAATCATTCAAAACAGCGCTTCGCTTGAATGTTGTTGGTAGTTAGATGTTTCCGTCGACGACAACTAGTTTAGTGAGCTGTGAATATCGCCTGCATCTTTTATCATTGATGAGCCAGCATGAACAAAAATTATCTCATCGTCACTTCGATCCTGGAAGGTGAGACACTTGTAGCACGCTGAGAAATAGCGTAGTGGGAGCTTTGCATTACAGCATGTATCTAGGTGCCACAGCTAAAATTTCTCTTTCGAACATTTTCTGAATACGCATGTGTACATTTACTTACAGGAAGACATTTCCCAACCAGGCAAGGCTGTGACATTGTGATAGAAGCCAGCTTCGACGGTGAAGTGCTGACCACAGACCCTGTGCCACACTCCGGTCGCCCCAACTTCAACACGGAGTTGGCATG
The DNA here is from genome assembly GCF_023375885.2 of Dermacentor andersoni. Classification (NCBI taxonomy): domain Eukaryota; kingdom Metazoa; phylum Arthropoda; class Arachnida; order Ixodida; family Ixodidae; genus Dermacentor; species Dermacentor andersoni. The sequence continues at coordinate 27,750,613 of NC_092815.1, forward strand.
GGGCGTAGATCGCCGAGGTCTTCATGTGCACAGGCTTCACAGGACACCTGTAAAGCTGCAGTGCTTTGTAGTTGAGCGCTCATCAAGAAAGAAGGATCGCGTAGGGTACGTGGTGCTCGAGATACGCGGCATTCCGGAAAGTGTAAGGGTGAGTGACATCACATTCTGCATCTGCGGTCGTGCCAAAAATGTTTAAATAACTACAACATTGTATTTTTGATTATTACTATATATTTATATATCTTTCTTGTTTGTGCATGCGGAGCTCACTCGCAGATTACACCATTGTGTGAGCTCCATTTCTTGCTTGGAAGGCAAGAAATGGATTGTGTTACTGTGCAGCCTTTTTAAGCATAAAAGTAGTTGTAGACTCTTCAGGCACCATCTGTTAACGGTCACAATGAAGCGGAGGAAAGTGAACAAGGCTATGCACTGCTGAATTGGAATTGAACCCTCAACTTGTCAATTCTGAGGCTGGTGCTGTACTGAATGCAACATGCTCTCAGAAGTGGCCCAGGTCTTGAGAAGCACATGTTGCAGGTTGAAAGAACAGTAACTGTCTTGAAAGTCAAGGCAGACAGATTGTGGAATAATAGATAATCAAGTTATTGCTGCATTCAGTGGTTGCGAGAAAGATAATGACCAAACAGGCACAAAGTGGGCACACTAAATGTAGGAAAACATTATGGCAGCAGTTTAGCATTCCATCATGGTAAGGAACTTGAAGATGGTGACAAGTGCACGGAATCTCTTTAGAAGAATGTGGGAGCCTAACATTGAGAATACCATACTTTAATGGCATTGTAACAGATAATGGTCCACAGTAGCATCAGACATATTCCCGGTAAAGCTGGCTATGCTGCACCATAATATATTTGTGAAACTCGTTCGGACGTAACTAAAGCTTGCAGAATACTTGTAGTTGCATGACTGGTTGTGTTAAAGCTGCAATCTTGTGCAAACATCCTTCTTTAGCTCAGTACATGAGATATGGATGGCACAAAATGTGATGTGTCAGCAACTTAAGGAAACGCAGTAAGACTTCTTCTTGGGCAAGTTAGTTGACATGTATTGAAGCCATTGTAGTGCAAAGAAACTCGGGCTAAGAAGAGGAAAGGACAGCATGAGCACTAACAACTGGCTTATTGGGTCACCCCATCAATCGACACTTCGATCTGCTTATTAGGTAGCGACACATGCCTTTTTGAATTTTCTTTTTCTTTGCCATGAACATGTACGCATGTGCTATACTGTGTTTATCTATTCTTTCTTGTTTTTCTGGGGCGACCCAATAAGCCAGTTGTGAGTTAGCGCCCGTGGTGTACTGCCCTCTCCTTTGTCCCTGTTTCTTTGCACTACAATGGCTTCAGTAAAAACTTAAGGAAGAAGCATTCGGTTCTTACATTTACTTTCACACATGACATCGTCAGCCTAGCTTTCTTTTTTCATTGCACAGTGTAACACATTTTGAAATATTTCTGCAGGATTGTGTTCTACCCTAAGAAAGATGCAAGTTTGTTGCCAGGCTGAATGTTTATATGCAACATTGAACAACTTACTGATTTGAGCCATCCAACACAGTGACTCTGTTTGTGGTGCTGCTAAACATGAAGTTGTGGTTTCGGTTTCCATTTGCATCTGCATTCCAACAGGGCCAGGACAAAAATGTGCTTGTTAATGTTGCTTTCAGCACATGTGTAAGAACATGAGATGGGCAGGACTAATGCTGAGACCATACTACAGAAGCCTTCATAGCCAAACTTAACTTTTCAGATGCAGAACTATACCAATCATATTACACTAGCCTTAAACACTTGCTTCCAAAATGAGTAAGGTAATGGGGGACACATAATATTGCAGCCATGGTTGCTTAGTGGTTATGGTGTTGGGCTGCTAAGCATGAGGTCCCGAGATCGAATCCTGCTGCCACATTTCGATGGGGGGCGAAATGCAAAACACCCATGTACTTAAATTTAGGCGCACGTTAAAGAACCACAGGTTGTCCAAATTTCCGGAGTGCCCCACTATGGCGTGTCTCATAATCAATTTGTGTTTTTGGCATGTAAAACCCCATAATTTAATTTTTTTTAAAGATATTGCAGCCACCTTGGAATTCAAAGGTTGTACCACCCGCTTCCATCCACATTTATGTCATATTCTGCAAACCAATGTTCTTGTTAAAAGTGGCCTTTGCTGTCCTTCTTGCAGAATACAAAATGGCATCAGTTACTGAACAACAAATACCATGGAGCCAAGCCAGAGGTTCATGTAGGGCTGCATCTGGAGGAGGACACTGTTCCGGATGCACCTGCTCTAGCTTCGGCAGAGCCTGCTCGAGCAGATGTGAGGCTGCAGCGTGTGGTTGCGCAGCAGCCAGCTGACCAAGCAGCAGAAACGGACCTTGAGGACTTGACCCCCTGCCTCAATTTGAAAGATGGCTGCTATGAGATCGGCAAGCACCCCACGGCGCTGTATGTCTTCACAGTCACCATTGCATTTGCTGCAAACCTCAATCATGTGAGCCTGTATTTTCTTGTGGTCCACTTTTCAGGAATCTTCTTTTAAAGGAGTGCTGGCATGACACTTCTGAGTTGTGATTGTTTTGTTAAATAGAGGTCCAAACCCTGTACGTCCTAGAAACAAAGAAGAAACACTGGCAAGTGTCAGAGCACCGTAAATAATTTGCTATTACTACTTTTTGCTACAAACTAGTTCTATTTAGTTCTAGAGCTGGGTTTGTCATGACGTCATGATACACCAGCTTGCTTCATTCCTGCAAGTGTTGCAACTGCTGCATGGGAGCATAAAAAAAGATGTGCACAGCCCTCTTGTTTAATTTTTATGAGCAACATCATCCCGTCTATTCATTTTGTTACATAACATTACAACATTTTATTCTGTGTCATGACTTCACAGTAATGTTGTTAATGCCAGGTCTGGTATTTTCAGATTAGTAAAAAAATTAAAATATCAATGTCACTTATTGATAACATTTAGAAAGTATGATCGTTGGGAAACACGAAGCACTTAAAGTGTTTCCCAACGATCATACTTTCTAAATGTTATCCTTTTGCATGCAAGAAACATGCAGTTGAAATTATACAATTAAAAAATGTGTGTCATTACTGTCATTATTCTGTGCATGAGTGCATTGCTACATGCACTTTGATGGCCGTCTTTACGTTCCCTTGGTGCCTGCAGAACAACAGTAAGCTATAGGACAGAATAGGTGAAACATTATTGCTGCAGTTTCATGACATAGGGCAGCTGGAAGGGCCTCTTGCTGTAAATTTACCTGCTTAAAACCAAGTGCAGTATGATAAAGATTCATGTAAATTAAATACACAAAAATGTGTAAAGTAATGAGAGAGTATTCCAATGCATTTGTACTGCTATGATTCCTTGTCATACTGCTATGATTAGCTTATAACCAAAATTTATTCAGAAACCGCATATTTTGAAGACAGTTTGGCACCTTCTTTAGGGGCAAGATGGTGTTATCACAGCAGTACTTATAAGTGTTCCATGCCTGCACCTTTTGCTACGTCACTTCCCATGAAGGAGCCAGTTTCGCTCCCAAGCATAAAGTTTCTGATTGATCTTGGTTAGTTTAAGTTCAAAACACATTTTGTCTGAAAGTTAGTTGGCGGAGTGGAAGGGTTTTATCATTCAAGTCAGCCCCAGCAGTGGTGTAGCCAGGGGGGGGGGAGGTATGGGGCTTCAGACACCCCCCCTCCCTCCCACAAATTTTTTCGTGCTATCCTGCACTGCCAACCAAAACAATCCCTGGCGGCGGAACTCATTGTGCATTTTGTCTAGAATGTCTTTTTCACATTCAAAAAGACATTTCGGCACAAACATTGTGAACTCGGGTGGGATTTCATGGCAATGCCCATGCACTTCGAGTCACATAATGCAAGTAGCCCCATCCAAGCACAAAGTTTCAAGGGCGTTTTGATGGGGAGAGGGCTCGTCCCGACATCTCGTGAAGGCCTCGGAATCTATGGAGCGCATGGATTTAATTTCCAATACTTTATGGGTATACAGTTCTCAATGACTTTTAATGCAAAAAGTGCATTGGCATTTCCGAAGTCGTGCTTTAGATTTTCAATTCCGGAACTTTGTGGGTTTAATGTTGTTATAAACAGTTGACACCAAAGGTGAATTGACTTTTCTAAAGTCGTACATCGGACCATACAACGAGACAAGCCAAATCAACACAATATCAGACAAATTGACAAAGCACGCAGCGAGTTCAGATAAGACGAAGCGTTGTGGTAGTTCATTTGTGCCGTCATGCCACAGAAAAGAATATCAACATTTTTTTCAACTGCACCAAACCATCCATGTCAAGACACTAAAGCCAGCAAAGGTAACTACGTTCTTATTTATTTTTTCTACATTGAATTTTATTTGCATACACACATTCAGCCTCTTCAATTTTCTTGTTCGTGCTACCTGCGGGCTGCCAGAGCCAGCCAGAGCTCATGCGTTTTTCTCGTGTTGCCCTGACCACCGCATAGCGCACTTCAGTGTGCATTCGTTTTTCTCTGGCCAAGTGGATTCTCGCCTGGCAGAGCTTTGGACGCTTTCTGGCTAGCAGATGAGAAAAAGAAACAATGGTCACTCGCTGCCATCACTGTGGGGACTCGATAAATTGCAACGCGTTCACTTGAGCGCAACTTCTCCGGAAAGTCTTGTCTCGCCGGTGTAGGATCCTGAGCAGTATGCATATGGTTCTCTGTGGACAAAGCGTCTCACCTTTTCCTCTATATTCCTTTGGTAGCCGCATTAGGTGCCCAAAGTAGGCATTCGATTGTGGCCAATACGCTTTCCTTTGCATTTTTTTTTTCCTTTCAGTGCCTCCGCCCCACAAAAGAAAAAAAAAGACATTGTTGCGGTGCAGGAAATTGTCGCATGGTGAAAGTTCGATTTTGTTACTTCTTTTTTGGGAAGTAATGGGCCACAGGACATTTCAGTTGCCGGATACTCTTATTATATTATTGCGATAGCATTTATATGCCATCGGCGTCATGTTCCTGCCATCGGCGTCATGTTCCATATAAAGTCCAAGGGCGATAACATTTGGACCACGCGCCGCATGCTGTAAGTGCGAGTGAAATTGTGTGGGGGATGGGGGGGGATGCGTGAGCCGACGATGATGGCTCAGTCTTGTGTGCGCAAGGGAGAAAAGTGGGGAGGAAGTGCACCGCCTTCCGTCGCACGCGATACATCAGAGGGAGGGGGGGGGGGCAGGCCTTAGGATTCTGTGATCTATGAATCTGTGATTGCACAACATGTTTATCTGCCTTGTTTGACACATAATGTACAGTGACTTTTTCTTAGATATGTAGGTTTATTGGAGACTTATATGTTTATTTAAATATCTTGTTGCGAGGTTTTGTGCATGCGTGCAGTGAACTTTGTTTCCACTGACTCTTTTTTGCTCTTTATCAAGCCGTATTTTCGCATTTGTATACTCTTCGCATTTCTAATGTATGGGGACAAGTCAAATGAAAGTGAGCCAACTCACCCCGTGCAATAATGGTTCGGTTCATTATCCGCGAGGCATGCGCGTAGCACACAGGCAGCTCATTTACAAAAGTGACGCGCAGGTGTGAGGATACACATTCTTTAATGCTCTCATACACTGGGTTGAACGTGGTTGCATGACATAATGGATGCTCCAAAAATTGAACAGCGTGGTGTCGTGAGGTTTTTGACAACCGAAGGTGTCTCTTAAAAAGAAATTAGTCGCCGTATGGCTGCCGTGCACGTTGAACATTGCATTTCATTGGCCACTGTGAAGCATTGGAGCAAACTGTTCAAAGAAGGACGTGAAAATTGCAAAGATTATCCAAGACCAGGCCAAGCCACCATGCAATCACCCCCAACACAATTTCAAAGGTTGATGAACTGATTAGACAAGAACAGAGGATAAGCATCGATGAACTGGCAGAGTGTATGAACATCAGTCATGGTTCGGTTCACACCATAATTCATGAACCTCTCGGTTATCGGCTCTTGTGTATGCAATGAATGCCCAAGCTTTTGGACCACCACCAGAAAATGGAGAGGTTCGGCGCTGCCTTGACTCATCTAATCTGGTATCGCAATGAGGGTGACGCCTTCTTGTCCGTAATTGTGAACGGGGATGAATCGTAGTGCCATTACTACGAGCCTGAAACACGACGGCAAAGCTTACATTCGAATTCACCACACCCAAAGAAAGCAAAAGTCGTCATTTTCGCCGGAAAGGTGTTGTCGACTGTTTTTTTCGATCGTCAGGGCCTAAACCTGGAGAGACTATCAATCGTTTCTGTTATTGTGAAACGCCGGACCGGCTGTGCTTCACAATCAAGAACAAACGATGTGGAAAATTGACGAATGGGGTCATCTTGCTGCACGACAATGCCTGTCCCCACGTCGCTGATGTGGTTAACACAAAACTGGCAAAGTTCAAGTGGGAAACGCTGCAACATCCGCCATACAGCCCAAACCTGTCGCCTTGCGACTTTCTCATTTTGTGGCAGTTGAAGAAACAGCTCAAGGGAACCAGATTTATGTCGGACGATGACGTGAAAGAGTCAATTACAGACTTTTGAAGCAGCAACCCAAGGAATTTTATGAGACAGGAATCATATGACTTGTTAGTCAGTGGGACAAATGTCTAACTGCTCATGTAGACTACTTTTAAGTAAAGTACCTCGTTTGTCATATATTTGCATTTGCTCACTTTCATTTGACTTGCCCTTGTATATTTTTCAAACCTCCTGCTTTTTATATGTGCTCTCTGTTGCAACTATAATTTCGGTGCGATTGCTCACAATACATAACCGGTGACAGCTGCTCCTGCACAATACAGTGGAACAAAGGATAGCATCATTGAGATTCTTCCCTGGCGGTTGCATATGTACAAAAATGTAAACAGAGTTCTTGAATAACGAAGTTTCATTAAAATATTTGTCCTCAACTTCTTCATTTCATGGCCTTTACATTTTTGCTAGTTTCTAACTGATATAGTTCTAAAGTTCGTGTGATATTTTCTTTACTTGTTAAATAGACAAAAAACGTGGAAGCATTGATATCAGTTATTTCGGGAACGACTTTTGGGACATACGAGTATATTCTTTTATGAAAAAATAAATATTTTACTTGTCTTGACAGTACATAGCGTTCAAGAATTCGTTTGCAGCATCTTTGGCAATGGAAATGTAGTTATTATTCATGTATTTGATCCCTCGACAAATTCTATAAGGAGGAGGCCGAGCTGCAACGTAAGCCCCTCCCGAATAAAATTTCTGGCTATGCCACTGAGCCCCAGGCAAATGTTTGCAAGTTTATTTAAAAGATGCAGGAATTGGAAGAACTAAAATTATTGAATATCATTTCTATTATTGAATGCTGCCAAGTTACAGTTCACTGAAATTGCTATAGGCACAGTGCACATTGTTAGGCAGCACTGCCATTGGCTATTGAAAACTGCCACCAATCAGCCATTCTGACATTTGTTGGAGCATTGCCTCTGAGGTCGGGCAGTGCGCAATCTCGGAGGTGGTGGTTATGAGATGGAGAGGGTGACTCCTTTGGCAAGTTGAAAATCTGTGTGCAAGGTTGGCGCGGTGCTCGTTATGAAAGCAAACAGCGTGTCTGTGTTCAAACCAACACGATTCCTAAACTGCGAGACGCAGACGCATCTATTGTTAGTGCTAACCTTAAGGGAAAGCTCATGTTTACAGGAAGCCACATCTACAAAGTTGAGAAGGTGGCTCTTGCAGGCGGTTTCAAAATCATCAGGACATGGGTTCCTCAAACTATAGTCAGTGCAGCCACAAGGCAGAAATTTATTATAGAACTAAGTTGCAGCATCATGCGCATTGAGTTCTTTTTTTTTTTTTCAGGTTAACAGCTGAAGAATTCGAGTCACTGCTAAAACGGTGTTGCAAGAAAGTGTTAATAGACTGCGGCTGTTGCTCTGCACATTCACAAGATAATGTTGAACGTGAGCACAAGTCAGTGACGTGCCTGAAGTGCTCCTTTATTGTGGCAAGCATATCAGACTTTTGGAGATTCATGAGCCAAAATCAGAATCTGGTAAAGCTAGAACGGCTTAATTGGTGGGTAGCTACACTTTTTAAGAAGGCTAGTGTTAACTGTGGTGTAGTGAGGCCAGGCCAATGATTTGGGGGACACTGAAGGCCCGCTAGTCATATATGCTCCTTGCAGAAATGAACGACTTTTCAAACTAGCATTACCTGATATCCTGTCTAGGATGATAAAGTGCTGCTTTCTGAGTGGAAAAAAGACAGAACTCAGTTGAAAATTTTATTGCCAAAGAAGCAGGAGCAACGATGATGTCAAGGTTCTTGTCCGCAGCAAAGCAGTTTGTGTGGTTGGGTTGATTTTCTTTTCTGGATGACGTTTCTATAACCATCACAGGTTGGTAACCCTACGTGTCAAGCTCGCCTTTGTCTGATCATTATGTTTCAACTTATTACAGGTTTGTACTGAGATGAAGCATACTAAAGCACATTTGTCACTTTGACATGCTCCGCCTCAGCCATTCCAAAATATCAGCTGTTGCTTTGCAAAACGCAGTAGTTCATCATGTGTGCAAGTAAACACTTGGCAGATGGTCAAGGACGCGTACTTTACAATGTGAGCCCTTCGTAATGCCATAAACAATTTTTAAGGAAGAACATCTACCTAGGTATGGGGGCATCCAAGATGTAGTATCGCTGTCAGTGCCATGCCACATGCGTGTTTGCTTGTTCCAAAATGTTAAAAAAAAATTAACGACTGTTAATGGCAGTCCTGGCAATGTAGTGGGGGTATATTTGCTGGTCTAAGTCATGGTTTTAATGTCCGAGTGCCACCCATCAGCCATTTACATTCAAGCTTACTTTCATCAACTGTGTGCACATTACGCCCTGTCTCCTGAACAAAACACGCACTACGGAGTGGAAAAGAAACATACCACAAGTAGCTCTACGATGCGCCTGTTTGTCATAAAAACAAGTTCAACGAAAATACCAGGCATGTAGCTGACTTTCTTCACGAACCAGCTGGGTACAGTGCTTTGGCCGTTGCTTCTCTGATATCCGTGCCAGCAAAAAACTTCGTATCTGGAGTGTTGCTGTAAACACTCTTGCACCCCACCGCACAGTAGGTTTCACAGTTTGGGTGCGGAATTATTGCAGTTTACATTGAGAACCTCGGTTTTTGGGTTAAATGTAAATGATCCAGAATAAAACAAAGTGAGGAACTTGGCCGGACTCTGTATAATGCCGCTGCCGCTGCCAGCATTTTAGAAACATTGGCCAGTGCTGCCAGTATATTAACTCTCTGTGGCAGCTTCTGCTGTGAATCTCAAATTATGCTCGTGCTGCTGCTAGAGGCACCCTCGTCGTCGCTAGAGTTGCATCTGAAGGTTGCCTATAGAAGAGGCAAAGGCACCTTTAGGAGTTTTTGAATGCAGAATAACAGCAGCCAGCCGCTTTGAGTATTATAAAAAATTGAGACACGTAAACGCGTGAGCCATGTGTAGATACAGCTGCCTTGTATTGTGATGAGAACTATAAAAATTGCTGCGTAGTGCAAAACTGCTATGTGTGTATTTGTTTTTTATATTCATTTAAAGCCAGCATGTCCATAGTGACGAAAAAAATTAAAAAAGAACATATCAGACTTTCTTTCATCTTTAAACTATTTCTGTCTTTTTAATTCCTGTTATATCTATCATTTGGGTTCGGACAAGAAGAGGAAATGTCTTTTCACTACAGTTGGAGAGCACAGTCTCTGACCATCACGTTTGACCTTGGTTTATACTTCCATGATGTAGTGTCAGGTGCAGTAAGTGATTGTCCTGTGACCTCTACAGCTTCAAGAATGCTCAGAGAACAAGCCGTCGACTGGCCAAGGTGGTCCATACCATTTCATTTATCACTTGCTTGGGCATGAAGTAGCTACAGAAGCATTTCCCAGCTTGGCAAGCCCAGAATTTCCAGCGGAGCGAGCATCTCTACACATTCGTAGCAGTGATCCTGTGCTTCGCAGATTTTTTGCTGCTCATCCAACTCTTCAGGTATGTCCCTCTGATGAGTGATAATAAACAGCTCCTTGTGTGTTGATTGTGTCTGCCACCTGCTCAACTTTTAATAATTTCTTTAGGGCTGTACAGATTTTTGTGCAGTCACATGTAACAAAAAGTGCAATTTCACCTCTTCAGCTTGGTTACTTGTAGAGGCCCATATTACTTGCACAATAAATCGAATCAAATTATAGGGTTTAAAAGCACTTCTTGTTGGGCTAGTTGGTAGCTGTTCATTATAAAATATGAAGACGCCAAATAAACACACACACACAAGAGAAGAGAACGGGACAGGGCGCCCTGTCCCGTTCTCTTCTCTTGTGTGTGTCTGTTTATTTGGCGTCTTCATATTTTATAATGTATAGGGTTTAACCTTCCCAAGCAGTTAACACACTGATTATGAGAAATGCGGCATTTGAGGCTCTGGTTTAAATGACCATTTCAGTTTCCTTAATGCGAACCCAAAGCATGGCACATGAGCATTTATGCATCCTGCTCCACCCAAAATGAGGCTGCTGCAGCTGGGAATTGAACCCATGACCTTGTCCTCAGCCACATAAGACCACAGGCACTGCAGTGGGTACTGTAGTCTCTTTAGCACAAGTACTGAGACTGGGTTCAGGAATGAAATGTCCATGCCCAAGAGAACATAAAAATGCATTGGCTTGCATGCTTTTTCCCAGAAGTTTCTCTCGCATACTTTGGGTCAAAATTAGCAAAGCACCAGTGTTATTGTGGCACATTTTGTTGACAAATATTGCTATGCTGTTGCAATCCACAGCGTTCCTATTAAGTGAACATTCAGCGAGCACTTATTGGCCAAGGTTGAGCAATTGGAACTTGCATGGTACGGTAAATAATTGAACAATTATTAGGTGAATTTTGCTAGGTAATTGAACACTGTGTTTGGTACTGTGCAAGTAACATCCACCTAGTCAAGATATCAACTGGAGTATGTTTGTGGCACTCTCTGCCACAGGCAGTTAGAATTCTGTGTAATTAAAGATAGGTATGCATCTGGTTTAGTTCTTCACCTTGCGGTGCTGATTGTGAGAAGCATGTCATTTGTGATCATTGCTTGAGCCTCGTGAGCACATTCACAAAAAGATTTTGTTTCACAGAAACGCTGTTGCATGCATGTATATGTGTATCCACATGGGCATGTACATGCTTGTGACAGTGCCTGTGAGTGGCTAAAACAATAGTGATAGCAGAAAAGAATAAGAAAAAAAAAGGAAAATGAACAAAAATGTCACGACAGTTACTTGACAGAGACGAGGGCACTGTTTAGCTGAAGCGGGTCAACATTGCATCCAGGGGTTGCCAACCAAAGTTTCTTTCCTAATTCCATTTAGCTGGCAGTTTCATATAAGCAAGTTTCATTTGACCCGAATCTACTGCGTAATCAAAGTGTGGTCATTGTAGTCGATAGATCATTATGTGAAGTGTCATTGTAGGTGGGTTTGACTGCAGGAGTATGACACTGATATCTGCTGACACTGATAAAAATGTCTGGCTTTCTGGCTGTCCACAGGTACTGCTTTCATCCGCCGATTCAGTGATTGGGGAGACAGAAATCCCTCTTGGCGACTTCTCAGCGAGCTCTCCAAAGTTCTTCGTCTCTGTGCAAGGCTTGTTTCAGGCAAGAATGTGGTGCTGGCATGCCTGCTCGCTCTCTGTTTCTTGCTCATAATGTATAAATATTAGAAAAAAAATTTTTTTTGCTGTACTTTCGGAAACGCAGTGAGAAATCATTCTTGCTGCAGTTACTGTTGAATACACAGGTAAAATGAAGTGCTCACTGCTGCCAAAAATTAAATTTTTGGGCTTTTGTGAACAGAGAAACTGTTAAATTAGGCATATTATGAATATTTAGAATAGTACTGGCCCTTGGATATTAAACTGAATATTGTTAAATTTTTTTCTTCATAAAATGTTAGAAAAGATAGTTGAAGAAAGGTGACAGGCTGTTACCTATGACCATTGCTCTCATAACTATGCTATATAACATTATTATTTTTTTTTCCCCCTTAATGCAGCTATCTCCTGTTCCGCACAATGAAGCTCTGGTGAGCAGAATTCCACACGAGTACAGGCCCATTGTTGGTGTCCACGTTGAGATTTCAGAAAAAGAGGTAAGCTAGCTAGATTTTGTTCTTCCTTTCAGTTATTGCTGTTTAATACAGTGTTTCTTAAAGGATGTCTGTCTGCTGTCGGATGTCTTTGAGAGAGTCCAGAAGAGTCTACAGGGGCCAGTTTGGATATGCATCTTTAATGACCATCATATGTCAGAAGAGCATGCATGATAGCTTAGTGTCTGGAGTACTCTGCTGCCGAGTGAAAGGTTGTGATGGCTCGATTACTGACTTGGTGGCCACGTTCCGATAAGGGCCGAGTGGATAAAAAGTATTGTACAGCAGTTAAAATGCATGTTAGAGGCTTTCAAAATATCGAGGAGACCCCCCCACAGCATGTCTGTTGCCTTTGGATGTTAAAACCTATCGTTTCATTCACGAAAAAGCAGGTGAGATGGCACTACTTGCCTTTCAGGCTTTGCAGAAGTTCCATGGTGTTAGTGTGTTTGTCACTTAGTCCACAGCTGTGTTGCTTAGATAGGGAGGAAGTGAAAGCGGGGGGCAAAAGAAAGAAATGCTTGGCTTTCTGCATACTTTGCAGTACATTGTATTCCTAACCTGCATATAACACATAACGCACCTGAAGCATAGTTGTGGTGCTACAAGTACATAACACTATTTTGGTTCTTGTGCTCCTTGATTAGTGTCTGCCCATTTGCTTGTGATTGATGTCACTAACGACCCCCTGAAATCTTTCCCATTGGTTCCAGGAGTCTCTGCCGGATTTACCAATGCCAGTGCTTGTAACTTGGCGCTTGTAACTGTCACAGCAAAGTGGGTGGGTCCACTGCATGGCATTAAACATACAAAAGGGAAATTTGAAATGCATTTATTATGAAAAATTTTAACAATGGCTTGCATTTTTAAGCCCTGGGGCGGCAGGGTACACACGTCATGTGATGACAAACACCAACAAGCAGAAGAGGGTAGGTGGGGGGAGGGGGAGTGCATAAATGAGAGAATGAAGCAGCATTACATAGATTGAAACTTCTTGAACTACTTTTAGTTTCTGTTGCGTAGCATTCTTCTCTTCCTCTTTCTTTTTTTTTTCTGTTCTCTGATTTGTGCAACATGCAACACTATTTTAAAGCCAAGCTTTCTTTGCCTCTTCCCTCAACTTTTTCACTGCTGCTGTTGTCGCTGTCTTGCATGCCACGTCAGGGTGTGGTTGAGAACATCTATAATGTAGATGGTAGGGAAGCGGGAGAGGTGTCTGTGAGCCCTTACCAGCGAGAACATAATGGGCATTGTCACAGTGCCCACTGGAACTCTCTGACCATCGACACAATGCCCTCTGGACGGCTGTAATTACGTGTTAGCCCTCTGGAAAAGCGCTGCAGAAGCTGCAGCGCTTTTGTACTCATGTGCAACAGCCCAAAGGGGAGACAGTATAGTAAAAAGAGGCAAGGTATGCTACAGCAAGTTCCTGCTATTTCTGAAAAATAAACATTGTACAAGTTTGTACATGCCAACAACTGACACAGGGTGTGCAGACACAAAGCCACACTAAATCATTGCAGAGTCAAGACAACAACATGCACGAGGTTGTCCAGCAAATGACCACTTCAGCCACGATGTGATGCACCCTTGTGAAGGAATGACTACTAACTCTCTTTCAGGCCACAAACAGTGACACACATCAACGCCTTGAGCAAACACGTCTCACTGTGTGTTGTGTGCTACGAAGACAAACACAAGTGGTGTGCGCAAGGTAACATTTAACATCGCATCACGACTGTCGTAAATCGTCAACATCTCTGCCAAATATTGTCAATGAATGCAAACATCACAGTAAGTTTCGCTTACATCGATTCCCACAGGGAGTGGGGTCGGATTGGATAAACTTTATTAAAGGTCTTGCAAGACGCACGTCAGCACACAGTGGGCTTCTCCGACGCAGGGACCGACAGGGAGTACCTGGTGGCTGCTGCGTGAGCCTGCTGGACGGCCCATTGCTGGTCTTGGAGTAGCGGGCTTGTTAGGGTCTTCTCCCACTTGTCTCTTGTTACTGCTGTGCTATATTCTTTGCTTCTCTTTCACTGTAGTCTTTTTCTTTCTTTGTCTATGTTCCATCCCCTCCTTGCTGTAGAATGGGCTTGCATTATGCCTTTTCTGGTGGCAGTTGTCAGCCTGTTTCTTAGTCTTCAAACCAGTGAATATAATAATGGAACTTGCATTCTACTGTGCCTTTTGGACAATTTTTGTTCTTTCTAGAACTTTTTGTTAGGGATTGCCCAAAAACTGCTGGTCTAGAACAATGCCTGCTACCCAAGGTGATCTAAGACCCATTTTGAAGTCTCTGCACATTTCCTGTAGGCAATAGGAGGCACTGAAAATGAAAGAGATGGCAGGCAGGAAGAGCCACTACCTGAGCATCGCCCTACACACTCGCCACCACCACCCATGCCCACAGCCACAAGGCGGGCTGAGAGCCCACATCCTGCTTTGCAGTCACGCAGTCGAGACGTGCGGCCTCGAACACCAACACTACTTTTGCCTGAAAAGAGCCCCACGCGACAGCCATGCAGACATCTGGAGTTCTCACCTCCACAAAAACTTGGACGTGCTGAAAATCAGCGGCCTGCTGCTGATGCTGCCTCTAGCCAGGCTAGCAATTTAAGGCCAGTGCAAAGCAGTGAGTGCCTTGTAGCTTTGTGTCTTAAGTGCTCAACAATCGTGCACATACTGATGCATTGCATAAATGAGAGTGCCAGATGTACATCGCTCTTCCAACCAAACTCTGCTGACTCATTCGTGTTCAAATTTTGAACCGAAGTAACATTTCGCAGTGGGTTCAGTTTAACATGAAATTTGCTAGAATTGCTTGCCTGTTTCATTCACAATAAAGCCAAAGGTTGGGTAGCTTGTGGCGCCACCACTCAGATATTGTCAATTTTGCTGCTGCTGGTAATGATGCTTTACTAGCATCGCCTTTGAAACGGGGCGGTGACAAATAGTCACCTAGCTTGCTTGAGTTAATTGAGTATGCTATATATGCTTTTCATTCCAGCATTCTGCTAAAATTGCTGTGGCATAATAGTGGCGCCTTCTATCACCACTATAGTGAAACGCACCTTTCACCATAGCAGTGACAGATGACACCACTAACATTACCACTGGCATTAAATGAAAATCAACATTGAGTGGCGTTGCTGCAACCAATGCACACTTTGGCTTTATTGCTAACGAAACAGTAGGAAGAGTGGAGGGTGGGTGTCAAGTAATGTTTACAAACATGATTTTAAAAGGTCCCTGAAATGGTGATAACAAATTTCATAGACATGTAGGGTACAGCTACAGTAAAACATTAGCACCACAATTTAAGTGAACCATCTCATATTAAGAGAGCTACGGACAATTACAAGTTACCCTCCTCCCTAGCCATGCCTTTTCTCCTCAACTTGTTCGCCGAGTGATCAGGGCTAAGCTCCACCTTCACTGGCTGTGCATCATGATGTGATGTTGTGATGTCTGCTTCTGTTTGTCTTGGAGCCAGCACGCAAAGCCTCTCCAACTTCTCCGTTAGCCACCTAGCTGTCTATCTCCTGCAAGTGCTATCTAAGCAGCGTTTATTGTGAGTGTTCTGTCACAGTGCCGAGCGTGTCCGGTGTTCTGGTAACTCCAGGTGAGCTAGGCGTTTAATTGATGGGCGGAGGTGTAAACTAAAGACAAGACCCCAATACAACTGCTGCTGTGATGAAGCGGCTTTAGCGTAAATTTGAGCGGCCTGAGCAGCCTACACAATGTAGCTACCTGGTGGCGCAGAGCTTGACCAGCCACGCACAGAGCTAATGCTGTCAGCAAGTGTAAAACGTTTTAAACATATAAATAGACAAAATGTTCACAATTGCACTCCTGCCAAAATTTTACACCAGCAGCAAAGTAGAATGTAAAACTTAAAAAGAATGTGCTCAGGCATGCTTTTAATATAGGTGCGCTACCTACCCCCATCATGTCTGCAGCATCATGTCCACGAGTTTTTGCTATCTTTAATGTTCACAGGCTGAACCCACTGAAAAATGCTACCTCCGTGCAAAATTTAAGTGCAGTTTAGCTGGGAAGATCACGTACACCTGGCACTCCTATTTACGCAATACTCACTATGGAAGGCTTTCCCTGCCTGCACTGCTCCCCTGGATTTTAGCATGTCAAATTTGCTTTGCACTTTGTATCTGAGTACCAGGGTCCTTTATAGCATATGAAATAATTTTTGCCTTTTCATGTCCACAATATTGCACCTTAAATTGTATTCAAGTTCATATTATATGTGGGCTTTTACATTACATGGGTAACCACATAGCAGTACAAACAATTTGCCTGTATTTTGTGTATTACTGTATGCAGCTGAAACCCATTCACGTATACAGCGGACACTGCAATTCTGTGAAAAGTGGTCTTTATGTCAGTAGATCACTTCATTTGGACCTACTGCAAAAAATTGGTGAGGTACAGAGGTAATGCAGCCCTTTGAAATTACTAGTTGCATCCTTATTCAAAGACTTGAGTGAAGGCTGCTTGCTTTTGCTGTGCAGTGCCCCACAGTCTTTCCCAGGTTGTTCAGGCAATTCACATGCTATAGCAGCTGTTTTCCGTATTGATCACTTTTTGGTAAGCCTTCACTTTTGCATGATATGGTATTCGGCAGAGTACCTTATTAGGGTGACAGGTACTCTTCCCACTGGCTTATCCACTCTGTGTCTCAGAAAGTGATGTTTCTGCTTCAGAAACCCTTCACGAAGAAATGGATTTAGGCAGGTCATCTAATACATGGAACAGATAACCATTGGCTTGCTATTGTAACTGGAAACGTGTCGAAGAAAAGAAAATTAAATTATATAGATGGTAGGAGGGGATTATACGGGGTGATGAGACTAGTAATTTTGCAGCTATAAAATGGGGCTGATCTCACGCGAGACTGGGAAAGATGCTTGTGCTGCCATGGACTTAATATTCTGCTGATAAATGACAACAATGATGATGGTGACATTTCTTTAGGCTCTGGTTCGCGTGCACCTGAAGATGTTGTGAGGCAACAGAGTGAAGTTATTGATCTGACTGATGACAGAGACGAGGAAGAGTTTCACCATTTCTCTCTGATGCTGGATATAAGAAGCCTGGATGTCTTATCAACCCGTGGCAAGGCAATGCAGTGTTATGTGAGGTAATTATGTTCACATTATTCTGCAAGACTCTTCATAAAACCACCAAGCGATCTTCAGTAATATTCATTTACTATAACTATAACGGTGTGTGCCCATTACCACCAACATCCACTGAAAACTACCCATCAAAATGGCTCAGTGGCTGCAGTGTTCTGCTATTGACTACAAGATTGTGAGTTCATTATCTGGCTGCGGCAGTCACATTACGATGTGGGCGGAACGCAAAAGGCATTTGTGTACCATGCTGTGGGTGTACATTATAGAATGTGTGGTGGTAGATATTTACCTAGGGCCCCTCCATTATGGCATCTCAAAGCCTATCTTGCTTAGGTACGTTATAACATAAAACTTCATCTAATTTGTTATTGAAATTGCCACATACATGAGCAAACTACAAACTACTTTCTTGTACAGTTGAGCGTCAGATCGTAGGTTGGCAATATATCAACAGGGCTGTTGGTTTCCTATAAGAGCAATATTTCAGCAGTGAACTTTTCATCACTCTATCATTGATAAGTTTTACTGTACTTCTTTCACTAGTAAACTTGAAGTTTATAATTTCTGCAAAACCAATTGTTCAATATTTATGGGAATTAAATATACACTAGTAACCACCTTTACGACTTTATGATGCTTTACCCCTACATCTTGCTGTACTTAAGTTATCATTTAGAAATCTGTGACCTGTCGCAACTGAATAATAATAGTTTGAGTTTCATGTCAGATCGCTAATTGTAAGGATATGCTGTATTGCCAGGTTTGCAGAATACAATATGCTAGTACAATAGACTTCTGTTAATTAGACTTTGGTTAATTCGATCCTGGCCCGCGCCCATACATTTCTATGGGCCCAAACTTCTGCTATTTCGATGTCAAAATTGGCCTCCACTGGATAATTCGAACTTGACTGGTCAGCTTCGCTGCAATACAACCATATTATGCTGTGAACCATATAAAGAATTGAAAAGGGCCACTGTCATAGGACATAGTACGCATTTCTTAATTACACAGGCACGCACACGCCGTCTCCGGTCATAGTACGAGCACTTAGACGCCTAATAAGCATACTGGCAGCCATTTAGACTTGTTTCTGACGTCGCTGTGGTGATTTGAGCCTTCGTTTTGCCCGCCATGCGTGCGAGCCCTAGTACGCATTCCTTAATTATACGCGCTCGCTCGCGCCGTGCACCGATAAGGGGAGAAAACCATCTTAGTTTTGTGCGAGCTAGCGAAAAAGAAGGCGGTAAGATTAAAAAAGCTCGAAAAACCAACATGATGTTTGTCGCCAGCAAAAGAGTCGGTGCCTGTCTAAAACTCTGAAGTCCTGCCAGTAAGCATATTAGATGTCTCGGTGCTCGTATTGTGACCGGAGAGGGCGCACGTGCGTTTGTAAATTAAGAAACACGTGCTATGACCCGTAACAGTGACACCTTTTCCGCTTGGTATGCCTCACCGCATAACATGGCTGTATTGTGCCGAAGCTAACTTCAACGGTGCATACACACTAGCGGAAAAACGCGCGCCGCGGGAGGGATCCGACCAGGACCGATTTTTCTCGGCTTTCCGTGGCGGCAAGCGAGCCGCGAGAGCTGGAGACTAATGAGAGCGGCCCCTTCAGTAATGTGCATGGGGGAAACTGGTGTATGCGGACCCGCCCGACCGCTCACTTGGTACTCGCATTTGTTGTCAGGCGCACCGCTCGTTTCATGCTATTGTCTGCTCGCGCCAACTCTCACTCACGCTTGCTTTGATTGGCTTGGTTTGCAATTGTTTTTTATAATGACGAGTCTAAACTGAGACGTCCCGATGAAAAGGTTTTCGGAGAGAGTGCGTCATATCCAATTCTGCTTGACAGGACGGGTCCTGAATACAAGGACGCATTCTGAATAAAAGGACACCCAGTACCTCATTCTCATTGTCTTTTGAACACGGCGATGACACCAAAACAGAAGGGAGCACAGCAGCATGATTACGATCAGTGCCAACGACGTTGTCATCTTCATAAGCCATAACTCACGTTAAAGGGACACTAAAGTGAAAAATGATTTCTTCTGCATCAGTAAATTACCGTTCTACAACACCAAAAACACCACTCTTACAACGATAAGACGTTTGGTAAGCCAGAAAAAGTGCAAGAACGAAATATGGGTGGCGACGCCTACTTAAGTTTCCGCACCTGGGAGCTGTGACGTCGTGGATTTTTGTGGCATCTTCTAGGGCCTACTAATTATATATAGTGGTACAGATTGACTACATTGTGTTCTAAAGGAACCAAATATTAAACATAGCAAGTTTAGGGAACCTTTATTCAGCTAACGTGGCCCAAATGCGAAAATATACTTTGGAATCCCTGACGTCACGCTGACGTACCGGCACTGGTGTTACGGCGCAAAATTCAAATGCTGATACTTGGTCCTTCATTTTCTCATCTAATAATCAAACTACTTTTTTTAAATGACTGCCTGCAGGGTTCTCAAGCAATGCTTCATTAGTCTAAACTGATTTATTGTTTCGCTTTAGTGTCCCTTTAAGAACGAAGGTTGTGGAACATAAATACAGTGCCGATCTATCAGCACACGAAGGAAAGAGCACGAGACATCTCGCACCTGCACACAGAGTGAAAGAGAAGGAGGCAAGATTTTCACACTGTGACATGTCTGCCACAGCGGCTTGCCGCAGCGGCGTGCCGCCAGTTGGTGTGGCCGCTCCGCCGCCGCTGCGTCTTGGCGGCGCGCCCCGCGTGTTTTTCTGCTAGTGTGTATGCGCCCTAAAGGCAATACTGCCGAGTGAACAACGGCGAGTTTCAGCATTTTTTTTTTTCTGCCATTCGTTTAATTCTACCTGCCGGATAATTCAACCAGTTTTGTCAGTCCCGTCAGGATTGAAGAAACGGAGGTTGATTGCATATATGAAATGATGATAGCTTTATTGCTTTAGCAATGCTGTTAAGTTGTGCTGGTGCAATTTTTATCTCATTCACGGTTGTGTGTAAAGGTTTTAAGCACACTACACAAGTCATTCTCTGCGTGCTTGGGTTTAAGTTTTATTTTGTAGCTTTTGCTTAGTAGCTTAGTCAGTAGATTTGCTTAAGCATCATTTTATTATTTCAGATATCACTACCCCTTCTTGGGTACCAACAATGCTTTTCAGTCGCAAAAATGGACCACCGTGGTGCCCAATTTGATAGCAACTGTTGTTGGTGGCTTCAGCACATACAACTTTGCTGCAACACACAAGATGGTCACGATGGCATTTCAAGAGTGAGTTGGATTACTGTTGTATGCTCCAGCACAGAGTGCATATCTGCATTGTCTTTTATAATTCGGTAATTAGATAATGAATACATGAAAAGAAATAATTGAAGCACCTTGTGCTGCCATTTTTGGCTACCAGTGCAAAGAGAAAATTGCAATTTCACAAACAGGGAAATATAGAATGAGTGCACAATCTGTTTGGCATTTGATTGGTGCAGTGACCTTCATATTCCAGTCTTATTAATAGGCTAGCATATTCATAATGGTACTGCGCATAGCCTAAAATTTAAGCTGCGCAGAAAAGTTCCATGTCTTTTGTGGATTTCACAGCAACTCTACCTGGCACAAAGTGCAAGTCCTAATAATCAGTTCTTTATGACTGAGATGTGTTATTGTCACTGGAATTTTGGAGCTTTAAATATTCTGCCCATTTGGCTTCTTTGTTTTGTTTATTTCATTTATACATTTAACACTTTGATTGGGGTGTTTGTAGTGCTTTGTTCTTATTTTTTTAGACATTTTCATTTCCCTTTAACAGGCTTCCACTTATGGTGGAGATCCTCAGCCAAGTCGAGGGTGCTGATAAGCTCTTTGGCACAGCTGAGGTTTCCCTGGCAAATGTCCTGAGGTGCCCTGCTTCCACTCTCATCGTGAGTTGTTTTTAACACTTGCACTAAGATTGGTTTTCTTGTTCATATTGTAGTTCAATTGTTCTCATTGCCCTAACAGTTTTATTTTGTCTTTTCAAAATGCCTATGATGCATTAGGATCTACTGGCAAGCAGCCACTAGATCACAGCCACTAGAGCATTACTGCCATGTTTGTAGTATAATTGCTTCAGGCAGAAAGCAAAAATAAAGTTGAGAAATTCTGAGGTGTGGAAGCCTTTGAGCAAGGCTGTGTATCAGTTATGCGCAACAGCTTTGAATCAGAAGTGAGAGTGTGAATCTCAAGTGCAAAGCATGCTCGGCTCTGCATGTTTCTGAGCCCCCATTGCTGTTGTGACAAAAGTTTGTTGACCAGAGGGTGTTTCTGTTTCCATTTTTTTGCTTTTGGCAGGAGCAAATGTGTTTTCAATTTGTCGTATTGTGAGCCCAATACTGCATAATTTTCATTACTTACTTGATTTTTTTGCTTATGGTACAGGCAGACACAGAAGTCAGCATGGGAACTCTATATTTGACAGAGCATCAAAATTTTGTTTAGTCTTGTTGAATCAGTTAATAACGGTTCTTTTAACCCACAGAAGGACAATGGGGCAACAGGACAAAGACGAATGCAGACAAGCAAGGTTTCCATTATGGACATCAGGGGGTAAGTGACTGCTTTGTATCATATCATGAAAAGCCAACAAACAAAGACACCAAGGAAAACATAGGGGAAATTACCAAGTTTTCCTTGGTGTCTTTGTTTGTTGGCTTCTCATGATACGATTAATAAAAATATTGGGCCCCTCAGTTAACCCCCTTTCTTCTCGCTTTGTATCATAACATTTTATATAGTGTAAAATATAAGCATGACGAAATTGATCACAGCCATGAACTGCAGGTTCATACTGGTTGACAGAAATCATGCAGCTTCTTATGAGTGGCATCTTTACTGAATTCAGGATTATTACAGAGTTTGTTGGCCATAGGATGGAGGTTTCTTAAAACTGGGTCCTAGAAAAGTCAAGGTTTTTTCTAGGGTACAAATTCAACATGCACCGTCATCGATATGCTGCTCTCTCTTGTCAACAGGAATGCGAGCCCTGTTGTGTGGCAAAAATCAGTACCAGAATTGGTTACATCATATTTATGTATGGTTACGCCAAATGCCACTGCCAGAAATGGCATGTGTCTTGGTGGTCTATACCCTCAGCCATTTTTGCTGGTCTTCTAATAAAGCAGACTGCTTGAGCAAATATATGCACTGCAGTGAAAACGTAGGAAGGCCGAGGGACATATAATTCCTAAGGTGTTCAATTTATTTGACGAAGTGTCTTGCAGGGAATAATAAACATTTCTGAAAATTTAAACTGCACTAGTTTGATTGTGGACAAATAATTACCTCTTGCTTGTCCTGGAGAACCCAGTAGCAAAATTAGTGTCAAGTCACTTATGTGTGTGCTGCCTCTCATGGCAGTGGCATGAAGAGCAAACATTTGTGCAGCACTCACTCCCATTGCAGCTCTTTCGGAGCACTTTTTAGTCTTCCAGCCCGAACTGTGAATAAAAATAGCAGCTGAACTGAGTCAAAGCCATGCATTGACTTTGAATAATATACTCATAACCTTTGCAGTAATATGAGCAGTAGGTGCATCTGTTTATATTTAAAATTTCCATGTGATTAACTCCACATAGCCCTTTTTTTGATTGAATGTGGATGTTGGAGAGTTCTGCATCTGTAGTCCTTTGCATGCATGTAGGCTGTGGTGTGTGCAAAGAATGGAGTTCCCTCGGCCCTTTCTGAAAACTGGCAGAGTAGCCAGAGGGAGGAAAGAGTGGATACCAAGTCATATATTGCTGAGTCTGCCTGGTATAATTTGTCCTTCTTTCCTCTTTTCTGACCAGGAAAGTGATTGGAGAGCTTCAAGCAGTCGTATGCCTTGATGACCTTGGCATTACATCTCTTCCATCCAGAGAGCCGGTAACCTTTTTTATAAGTGGTGTGTGTAGCATGAACACTGGCTTCTGATTTTTTGGGAGTTGCACAAGAGTATGATGAGTTTTACAAGGCACCAACCTTGTAGGGTTACCAAAAGTGCACTGCAGAAAGAAGAAAAGGTATGAAAAGAGCGCTAAGCAAGGCATTGGCACCACACCAGCTGAGAACAAACATTCAGTTGAGGTGAAACAGGAAAAGTGAACATTGTGCTCTTTGTCTGTTCATTCCTATCGGGTCCTCTCGGAAATTTTTTTGGGGAATTCAGTTGAATGCCTCTACAGCGAAATCACCTGCATAACAAAGGATTGATTATGTCCTGGCGAAATTCTTATTTTTCATATGTACGTAATAGTTCTGTGTAAGCCCACAAGGTGGAGAGAAGTAAATTAATAAAGGGAAAATGAGACATCCATCCAATCATAGCATTTGCAACAAAGGAAATCCATATGGGCTCCTCGAAAGAAAAGCCTCGTAGTTAAAGAAAAATTCATCCTGGCCTGGACTTGAATAGGGACCACCGCCTTTCCAGGGCAGTCGCTCTACCAGGTGGCTAGCAGATGGCAGGGCAAAGTCAAACTTATCAACAACTCGAAACAAAGGCAAGAGTTGGACATAATAGTTCTGTGGAAGCCCGCACGGGGGAGAGAAGTAATTGATAAAGGGAAAATGAGACAGCCACCCACTCATAGCAATTGCTACAAAGGAAACCATACGAATTCCTTGAAAGAAAAGCCTCATAGTTGAAGCCTCCTACTTGCTTTGTAACAATTGCTACAATTGCGCGGATGTCTAATTTTCCCTTAATTTTCTTGTGTATTGTGAATGCCTCTATGATGAAGACTACTCTAACGAATTTGCCTGCACAACGGAGGGACTTGGGCGTCCCCAACAGTTGGTTTGTTGCTATACCATGGAGGCCAAGTAGCAGTGCCTCCATGACCTTCTGCAGACACCACTAAGGTGCGTGCTGTGCTAGTGCTAATGGCAGCACTAGTGGTGCACTTGACGAGTGTGCTGATATCAGTAGCAGTCCTGCGTCACTGCTCCGGGAACCACTCAAGTCATACACTGCTTGTTGTAACACATCAGCAGCTGCGATGGCCAATGAATATGTTGATTGATGACGGCATGATGATGTAAATGGAACTGATGACTGACGACGTCTTCGAAGCCATCCAGGGCAGAAAGGATGCGAATGTTAACGAAGACAACACTGACAAAGATCCTGTAAATGAGCCAAGAATTTTGACGGCAAGAGAGGTGATAGCCTCATTCTACGATCTCTAGTTTTACTTTGCGCAGTTCCTGCATTTTGCCATGAAGCATGCCATGAACTTCATTGCAATAATGTTGGCTACAGTCGCATATTCTGTCAAACAATGTGTGAATAAAAATATTAGCAACCTATTTGACTAAATACTCCACCACCAGGAACAAGTTTCCAATGGATTTTCAGTGTTGGCAGTTGTTGCTAAGAACAATGTGACATTGGGGGCAACACTTGCTCGACACTAAAGTCTGTCCATGTGAGATCATAGCACCAACGCCTGAAGTGGCTAGCGAAGCATGAAGGCCAGCTAACGTCAGCCGATGCTGAAAATTTATCGTACACTTGTTCCTTGTGTTTGGGCCTTGAGTCTCTCTTGAATTCATGTTAAACAATCTTTTTCTTTTGTTGAACATGCTTAGCTTGCTCTAATGTGAGTGGTAAGTTGTGCAACCTTCACAACGAAGTGACCTGTATAATGAAGAATTTTGGAGATCCCAAGCACTTTATTATAAAGGCATTTGACTGTATATTCATTTAAAGGCATGGCACTTATCCATGTATGTTTCTCGGGTTAGAAGAAAAGGCATCGCAGGGCATCTTTAGACCTGTAATGCCTATTGGCAATGTCAACAGAATAAGCTGAGCCCTTCTAGTCTCGACTGAAAACAGTCTGTGCCTGGTCATGAAGTAGCAAGGAAATTATGCTCTTCTATTTGAGTAGGAAAGTGGACCTTCAACTATCTCCACACACCGAATACTCTTCTGATAGAGCCACAAGCCTATTATTGCCAGCATGTACATGGAATAGCTACCCCTTCTAACAGTGCTCACAGTGTATGTTTCAGAGCAGACAAGTGCATTGATTGTGAAGAGGAACTGGAACATAACTAAGGTAGCAGTCAGATTGCGACTAAAGTCAGTAGTCAGGAAAATGAGAGGTTACAAAAGGGGAAGGAAATGCATGTAGAAAATGAAAATGAAAACAATGGTCGAGGATTCCATCCTAACAGCAGGTTACGATTATGGTGGCAGAGAATTATATTCAACAAATTTGAAAAGGAGATAATTCTACTACCTGCTGGAATCTGCAGTTGTCAGTGATGTGCCACTATAATGGTTGGACAACTTACGACAACGACTGTCTACTCTGCATCCACAATGCAGGCATAGATGCATTCAATAAGTAAAGGTACCTCATGCTCAGCCTTCTAGATTGTTTCTACTGGTTAACAAGATGTGAGCACAGTATTCTGGTTTTGAGGGAGTGTGTCAATGAAACAATTCCTAGCCTCCTGCAGGCTTGCACTGGCTACCAGATGGCGACATTGGAAGATGTCTTGCGCAGCGGCACGACCATTGCCTGATGCTCCTACAGAGCGAGCCAGCCTCCAAAGTCAATTATATGCAGTGCCCTCTGTTTTGGACTGCTTCCTTCGCATATAACCAACAAGCAGAAAATATGATCTGCTTGTTCTCCGGATTATTTTTCAAAAAACAACATTTTTCACTACAGTGGAAGGGACGGCTTGCTAGCACATTTGTCATGCCTTAAGAGTTGTCATGCCCTTGGTGCCTTTATGTGTGGCATCGTTCAAAGCTTGAGATGCGTGCTTACTTGCATGCATTACTTGATGCAGTGGGCAGAATGTTCATTTTTATGCTAAAGAAAAAGGAACAAACTTATGTTCATGCCTTTTTGATACAGACTGCTGTGGCATTGTTCCCCGTGCTGTTTCAAATGTTCATTTTCTTGATATGATGAGTGTTTTGTTCCTGTTGCAGCCTGGCAGCCTGGGTGATGCAGCCAGCAGACCTCCTCCAGTGCAGGCCGCAGCAGAGTCACGAGAGCGAGAAATCTTTAAAGTAATGACAGAGCTGGAGCTGTGGAAGGAGCAGCAGGAGATAATGTTCAGAGCACGGGTGCGTCTGTCATTGCTGAACTTCTCAAAGTATTTGAGCATTGCGCAGAGAAAGAAAAAAAATCCTGTGCCACTTCTCTGATTTCCAATGTGTTGGTAGGCCTGTTGGTTCAAGGCCTGCATATGGGATGTACACCACGCACACACTGCACAGCCTGCTTTAAGAAGTTTACTCGGATTTGTCTAAAAATTTTTATAGTATATAACTAAGTCTTAGCAAGCACTGGTTACTGGTAGAGGGTTCACAAGCCTAATGGAATATCGGTGTAGCTATTTTGTTTATCAGCAGAAGTGCAATGGAGTCGCAGTACAACAACTGATATTTCATTAATTAGCATGAACACGCTTACTGTGTCTTTATGGTAGCATACTGTAATTCACTGTATGAACTGAGTGTGGAGATTTTTCTCAAAAGAGATATTTGGGGATTTCTGTATTTATTAGCTGAGTGATGGATAAACAGGAGCACCAGCTAGCGTACACGACTCTTCTTTCTAAACTGCTGAATCATTCGTGCTCAAATTTCGCACACAACAAGAATTTTGTAGAGGGTTTAGTTCGGTATATCACACTTGCAGGCATTATTTGCCTGTTTTGTCCACAGTAAATCTAAAGGGAGCATCATCTGCGGCAGTGTCACTCAAAACATGTTTATTTCACCACAACAGAATCATTTATCATGGCTATGGTGAACACTGTGTGTTTGCCGATGAAATGAGCAAGTAAGGCCAAGAAACACTGTATTAAACTGAACTAGACTGAACCCACTGCAAAATGCAATGTCTGTGCAAACTTTGAGCGCAAACGAGTGAGTGGCTTAGCATGAAAGGGTCGTGTATACCTGGTGCTCCTATTTATGTAACTGTCAGTAGAATATTTCTGACTAGGAGCTGTAGTTCCTGTACTAAGTTTTTGTTTATATGTCTAATAACTTCACTGTCTGTTGGTTTTTGTGGGAACAGAGACTTGATGGGGATGTGTTAACTCTGTGCTTCCCATACACTGCCACCACGCTGCCCGGTAAAGCAAAATAATATGTTGCAACTTGACATTTCAAAGCCCTATGGATACATTATAACCAATGGTTGGATAAACATTGAACTAACTGTTTGTATTTCGTGTGGTTTATTGCTTGCAGTTAAAAGAAAAAGAGGAAGCCCATCTCTGTGCACTTTCAGAGGAGTGGAGGCGGCAGGACTTTGAGCGAGACTCGGTTCTAAGGCGAAAGGTAGAGGTTCTGCGCAAACTGTATTGAAACTATTGATTTGTGAATGCACTAGCAAGACAGTTTAGAGTCTGCCAGTTCCAGGAATGAAGCTTGATTGGTTGTGCAGTCCTGCGATTGTGTTACATCAAAACAGCAGCAAATGATTCCATGTGTTGGTTGGCTGGCACGAGAGGATCTTAATGTTAGGGAACAATTTTCGCCAGGTGCAACACTCACAAGAACTGGCTGGCATTGAGTCAGAACGCATCCTTCACACTTCGTCCATGGCTGCTCCAGAGAGAGAAAGATAAGGAGGTTACCGAGTGTAAAGTCTGGCTGATTGTCTTGTACTGAGGGAATGGTTCCTCAAGCTGCATCATAAAAGGGAAAAATTGTCATCCACCCGACAGTAGCCGAAGCTACAAGGGAAACTAGTTTCTTTTGTAGCTGTGGCTGCTGTCGGGTTGATGACAAAATTTTCATTTCACAATTTCTCATCCACCTTGCGAGCTTCCATCAAACTGATTTGACATAAGCTGCGTCAAAAAATGTAATAGGCAAATGCACTGTACTTGCACTGACATAGTATAACAACTTGCAACTTAGACAACAAGTTTGGTTGATCTGATGTAACATTCCATGCCTTCTTTCTGTTGCTTATAGACGAAGGAGAACAAAGAACTGGAGGAGAAGCTCAAGTCTCGCTTGAAAGAGGTTGAGTCGCGTGAAAATGCCCACGCTCGGAGAGAAGCTGAGGTACAGTCAGGCTTTTCACTGCTTGTAGTTTATTTCACATCAGGTATGAAAGACATTGACCGGGAAAAACATGCTCACTTTCTAATGGCGAATTTGGCAAATCACATTGGCACGCATCGTGGCGCTCTGGGACGATGATGATTGGACGAAATGGCGCATTGAGGCGCCCCAGTGCGCACTGATGCGATTTCTTGAATTTGCCATAATGTTTTGTCATTTGATCAATGTTGCATGCCCTATGCAGGCTGTCTGGCATGGTTCGCTTTGGTCATTGTATGTCATTATGTGATGCCGGCTCATTGCTGAGGGAGAAGTACAACGGACTTGTCTCGTCAAGACAGACTAAATACCCTGAAAACCCTAAATATAATTTTATGTTATATAATAGCTCTGGCTTAGTCGAAGTGCACTGAAGCTATTAGAAACAAAACAAAGGCCCCTGAACTGTTCAGATTATTGGAGAGTTTGGCATGGAAAATGCTTGTCATAAAGGTAGTCTAGTGTAAATAAGAAATAGAAACAAAACTTGGTTTCAGCTGCGACAAAGAAGCACTTCACTTGTCACATACTATATCTTATCAAGCAGCCAGTGGGGCAACAACTCCTGTCCACGCTTCTTTTGAAGGCTGGTTTGGTACAGACCATAACATAACATTGTGCTGGCAGCTGTGAAAAGGCAGCGCATTGTATGACGGTGGATTGTCCACAAGCCAATCTTTTTGCTCCAAAACAGGTTCAAAATGTTGCTTTGAATATGTGAAGTAATCAGAAGTGTGTAGTGTCTTTCACTGGTAGGCTAGTAAACATAAATTAAACCTTACGGGAGGTACTGTTACAGATTTGTCTTTAGTACAGGATTTTATTTACCCGACTGACAATAAATTAGCTATATGTCACTGTTGCATCAGAACATACTGCTGTGCATGTCCTTCACATTGAATTCACTTTGATTTCCACTACTAGGATAAGCCAACCAAAAAAAAATGGGAAGAGATTTTAATTGAGATTTTCTGTGGACACCTTTGCCAG
Organism: Dermacentor andersoni; assembly: GCF_023375885.2. Taxonomy (NCBI): domain Eukaryota; kingdom Metazoa; phylum Arthropoda; class Arachnida; order Ixodida; family Ixodidae; genus Dermacentor; species Dermacentor andersoni. Next base: position 27,780,081 of record NC_092815.1, read on the forward strand.
TTCGAACAGCAAAAGTCAGACTTCCAGTTCCTGAAGACGCGCCTTCAAAAAGAAGCCAAAGAAACACTTAGGCGCTCACTAGAAGAGTATGAGCACATGCTGAACATTGAGAAGTGAGTACAAACCCGCTCTCTTTTGTTTTCCCTAAGTCATACACACTCCGATAAAAAGTATTCCACAACTAAACTAGGAAGTGGCAGTAGATCTTCAGCATACGTATATGTAGTGTGCATGCATTAGACCCATCACTTTATTGGTGCGTTGTACATATTTTTTATTGCGAAGCAATATTACTTTAGGTCGCACTTCAGCCCGTTCCGTGGCGAGGCGGTGGTAGGCACCATTGACCTTTAGCGTGACCTCGCTGCGTGACGTCACACCACGTGACCTAGAGTGACGTCACATAAATAATGCCATTTCATAAATAAAAGACATCTTGTAAGCTGGGCTGGTGGGAATCAAACCAGGGTCTCCGGAGTGTGAAACGGAGACGCTACCACTCAGCCACGAGTTCGCTACTTCAAAACGGGACAAAATCGCCTCTAGTGAATGCGGTGTTGCCTTAGAAACGTGCCGTAGAAAGTTATACTGCGGTATATATCGGTAATTATGACCACGTAACTTACAGAAGTTGCAGTTTCACGAGTAGCGAAGTACCTTTCCACTACATTTCTTGTGCGCTCTGCGCACACGCAGAGCCATCTTGGGGCAAACACTGAAGACACCCTCCTCGCAATGTACGGAGCTGCCCCGACACGTGGCGCACCACTCGCCCCATGATCGCGTCCGCCTTCATGGCGCGTCGGGGCCCGGCTATCTTTGCCGATCGCGACGTTTGGCTGGCGTAGCGCGTTTGAGTAGGCGGTGCGAACGGGGTGCGATAACGCTATCGCGTTCCACTCTTGAAGGCGGACTAACTCCCGAACAAGGCAGCTCGGCAGAATGCAAAGAGGAAGCATCAGTGAGCTATGGAGACGGAAGAAGAACGAGAAGAACGACTTTCTAAGCGGCGTGCCCAGTATGCAGCTCGGCGACACACTATTGCTTCGCAATCATCAGGCTTAACCAAGCTAAGCCACGGCCGTTTTTAACTTCATTTGTGTAGCACTGGTTATATTTTCTTTCAAAGTACACACAAGTGGCAAAGTGTGTATTTTTCAAGTTTGTTACATACTTTATGTAAAGCTTAAAGGGGCCCTGCAATGTGCAAGGCAAAGCTTGTTGAGTGACACCAATGGCATCACCTTGATGCGGTAATTTTATGTATTTCCTACACTGGATCTGGATGTGATATACTAGAGTGCTGCTATGATGATTGGTTAAAAAAAATGTGATGTGAAATTTGCATTCGTGCAATGTTGCGAGTACTGCAGAAAAAGCCATGATACTACATTAACAATTTTAAGTATTTCAGAGCTACAAGTGAGGTGTTGCAACCATTGGAACAACGCGTGACATGCTGTGTACTTTGGCACACCAACAGCTGCCTTGCAGGAGCTGTTGTAACCACGAAAGTGATACCATGGCCTCCGAGATTAGACCGCATGATCGCAAAGGCTGTGGGAATGCCATGGAATGTCCTCAACAGGCTGAGTAGGCTTCTCAACTGCAGCACACCGACCTCTGCGAATGCCTTACTGTTATTGGGTGGCACCATACGACGACATGGAAGAGTGAAATGTGCACCTTAATGCCACGAAAATTTGCTTAGCATTATTAGCTCTCACTTTGCTTGTATATTGAGTTTTCTATGACCGATAACTTGAGTTTGTGGGGGTAAATTTTCATGTCCTTTCGCTCTGTGTTCTATGACATGCTAAGAATAGTTCTAGAGCAAATATGGTGACCTCAGGATGGTGTTGCAGGGCCCCCTTTAAGTAGCATCAGAACTCGGACATATTGACTCTATTCTTCATGATTACATTATATTAGTTTTAAGGCAAACAGATTGTGTAATAGTTGATTTGCTTAATAATTTATTTCCTTAATGAGATTTACAGCTACTGTATTTGTATAGTGTCATTATTTTAAGCATTATATGTACATCTTGTATATAATGTGTGTAACATCGTCTGAACAGGGAAGCAGTCGACAGTGCAAATGCACAGTTTTGTTCTTCTTTGTGAAAACAAACGGTGGTGTTGTTTTCAAACTTCGTTTAAATGCGTTGTGGGCGTCTCGTATCTCGTAGGAATACCGACCACCGTGGATTCAGGATTATTGAACCACAGGGCCGCATCAGTCGCCGCGTCACATAATCTGGCACGCCGCCATGTGTGTGCTCTTGCTGTAAAAGAGGGGCACTGAGCGCTACGCATGCAAGAAAACACAATATCGCCCTTAGTTAGCAGAAACTGCTTATTGTCTCTGGCGAAATCAAACACTGAACAAACGCCCAGTTTAGAGCGGCGCAGGAATTGAAGGGCTTCCATGAAAAGGGCAAAAAAATACAGAAAAGGGAACCGCTAGCACATTGTTGTGAGAGGACAGCTCCCTGCAACAAGCCACTAAGAAAGTCCCCACGGCTGCACTGCTTGTTCTTGTCATAACAAATGGGCCCACCTGCAAGAGCCCGGGCAATCTCCGTCGGTTTGGGCCTTCGATAAGTGTGGCTCGGTGTAGTAGGATCGCACATGAGGACTAGGCATCACTCTTTGGCTTTAAATTCGGAAAAGGATCAACACAAGGTACATGTTCGCCATACGTGCAAAGGCACTGTAGGCGTGCTCAAGTCCGAGACACAAAGGGGCCGGCAAACGAGAGAAAAACTTGTACCTACCCAGTGCTGTCCCAAAGAGATGTTCCTCGCACTCGCTCCCCAGCCGTGGCTGCCACCGCAAACCGGTTCACGGCAAAGGCCACCAATGACAACTGTTGCGAGTGAAACGGGAGAAGCGTAGGGACGACTGAAGAGGTGAATGCCCATGCAAAGGCTCTGGGATGCACCTCAATTCCAACAGCATATATTGCTGCCAAGCTGTATTCAAATGCCAGCCTATTGTAGTGCAGTAGTTTATCTTGCTTGAAGATAAAAGGCTACTGATATGTCTCTTTAATATCCTTTGGTGCTGTTGCTTTATTGAGGCCTATTTTAACATAGTTAATTTTTGGTTGCGCTAGTCTATGCGCATGAAATTTCACTGCCTTTTAAAGAATAAGCCTGGCTATTGGAGATAAACCATTATTTACACAGTTCACATATCATGCACAAATGTGCACAATTCCTAGAAACATTCATGCATCACTTTTCATCCAGTACTCTTTATTGTTACTGCTGCATGTTAAAAATAATATTTTGGTGTGAATGCAATGTTATTCCTAACTAGGTGCTTACTATAAATACAGCCCGTTGCTTGAGTACTTAGGTCCTCACAAGCACTTCGTACTGTCAAAGCCTTTCTTTGTCTTTAATTTTCTTTTGTGCAGGAAAAAAGTTCTTGATCTGGAAGCCGAAAAGCACAAGTTGAAGAGACAGGTATGATGTTAGATGATGCTTAGGCTTTCAATAATGTGATGTTTAAACAGAAAGCCTGTTGAAATATAGAGATCAATTCTGGTGCTTAGCTGCTTCAATCATCAATCATGAAAGTGTTACAAAAGATAACACCAGTAAATGCATGTGCAGTATCGCCTGGCATAAACAAGCTTTTGAAGTAACAAACACTGATGTAGTCTATCATTGGGTACAGAAAATTAAATTTTATATTTTGCCATCATGCTTTGTGTAAGTAGATGTCTTGCTGTTACGATCAAACCAAAAGTGCATGATCCAATGCTATATGATTCGTAGCAAAAAAATAATGAAAAAAGAAATCTGCTTTCACGTAGCTCAAGGCATGTAACCTGGCAGCAACAATGCCAAATTATTTGCAGAGGCTCATTTGAATGATTTGACATTCAGAAGTAAGCATTCTAGATGCCTGTACATAGCTTAATTTGACTGACAGAAGCAAATGCTGATGTCCCTGTTTGCAAAAGGCTGTAAGGACTTCACTGCCATAAAATGGCGGTGAAGTGGCAACATGTTCTATTAGAAATGAACACTGACATCTTAAGTGTGGTGAATATTCTGGAAAAAATACTGTGCAGAGTTCAGACCTTTTTGTTCACATGACGAACATCAAATTAATGAGCTCATTTTCACTTCAGTTTCCACTTTATTATAACAACGTTTTTCTTTGCTATGTCAGCCACTCACTGAGCATTTAAATTAATTCTGTCTGCAGCGTCACATTGATTGCACTCAAAATTTCATTGAGAATGCGTCTTTGTGGGGACTGAAACTGTCCGTGTGACAGTCACATTCACTTATGTTGATCTATGCACCGTTTTTATTACAGTTCAAAACTAAATAACTGACCTTTTTTTCCTCAATGCTGTGCCTCTCCGTCTCAATATGAAGAAAGATATTTCAGTCTCTGGCCTTCCTTTCACAAGCTTGTGGTGATACTGACAGGTTTCCGAACTGGAGGCCCAGCTCCAGGAGCGTGAAAAACTGTTGGAAGAGTTAAAGACCAGCCAGAGAGATGCTTTCTCACAGGAGCACAAAGTCCGGATGGACTATGAAAAGGCGCTTGCCGAGAAGGTAAAATGTACTGGTCTTATTTGGCACGCATGCACCTGTCACCTGTTGATTACTGCACAGCTCCCACAAAGAGGCGAATGATGTGTACCAGCCACCACAACTTCATGTATGAAATAATGTGGATGTATTTATCTACATTTGCTGTGAATGCACTAATAAGGAAAGGTTTTTGCAGCTTAAATGTCTCTCTGCTTAGGGCAGAAATACATTATTTTATGTGAAGCAGTCCTTTAGAAACCCAGCATTGGGCAATTCCCAGCAAATGTTTAGGGCAGACAGCCTCGGTGGACAAAATAAACCTCTTCATGGGAAAATAAAACCACAAACAAAATATAGACTAAATTGATGTATTCTTTAGAAAGGATAGATGCTACTTGCACACTTGTCTCCTTTGTCTGTATTCACCAGTTTAAGAAATAGTTAGAAAGAAGGTGTGTTGTATAGAGATAAAGTATCAGTTTTACATTACTATACAAAGTTGATCTGGATGAACGTAATTAAGTATGTAGGTTGGCATGAAGCTCCAGACTTGAATTGATCAACAGTGAATAAAAAAGAAGCCTCAGTCTGGAGCCAATGTTACAACAAAAGTACATGTACTTGTCTTCATGAGAGCAATGATTGAGTTCCTTGGCAGTGTTTACATAGCTTACTGCTGCCTGGGGTCAAAAAGAATAAGTGGATGCGAAAAAGTCTAGGAGAATGTCTAGGTGAAGATCATTAACTCTAGGTGCCCCTTATGCACAAACTAGCAGTGTTCGTGATTGTTGAATAAGTGGTTTCTGTTTGTCTGAAATCCTCGGAAGTACTGTTGACAGGGTGACCATTTGGTGTGTTGGTCTGCAACTTATTTAGTATCAGTGTTTTCATGGCCTCTTACTGCATTGTCAACTGTGTTGTGTGTCAAGTCATTACTGCTGCAATGAATGATGAAATGTGTGGTGCACCATGATGCTACAGCAATCAGATCTCAAACTTTTTATGTGGTGGTGCTGCTGTTAAAGCTGATATGCCGAAATATATATATATATATATATATATATATATATATATATATATATATATATATATATATATATATATATATATATATATATACACACACATTGTTTTTTAAAGAACATTGCTGGTGTATTTTGCACTGACTTTGCTTAAAAGAGTTCACAAGCAGCTGAATGTGAAAGTCCTCAGCCTGGAGTCAACATTTTGACGAGGGGACCGCTTGTCTTTGTCAGGGCGAGAACAGATTTTTTTGGAAGTGTTTATGTAGCTCACTTTCCCTGTAAGAATGAGAAGAACAGGTGAGCGCAAGAGTAAAGTGAGGGTTGGACAAGTGAAGTGGAGGTGTTGAAACAAAGGGATTAGTTGTGATAGTAGGGCGAGCGGGAGGCTGCTGAAAATTCTTCTAAGAAGGGGGGGTGGCAAAAGACGCCCAACCAAGAAAGAATGGTGGCATGTAAGCAGGTATTGTAAATGCAATGGGCTTAGTATTGTCAGAAAAAAGAAGCTAAGTAAAGATAGGCTTTGAATAGTTGAAAAAAAAAAATGGACACTAACAAGAATGCTGTGAATTCAAATACAAGTCCTGTTGTAAGCTGAAAACGATACGAATGACCAATTGTAAAATAACTATTACACGAAAAGAAGACGCTAAAATTGAATGAAGATGCCTGCATATTGAAGAATGCTCACAGGTCTTGCGCCTGGAGTCAGAATATGCTGTTATGCTAGCGTTACATGGAGGATTTATTTATGCATGCATTAACATGCTATGAAAGTTTCAATGGCAACACTAGATCACACTTGGTTTTTCTGGGAGCACCTTTTTTTATATTACAGGATAGTATTTCTATAGACATACTGCCCAGCAACTATCTAGCTATACAGGTGCTATATTAAACTATATATAATTATACAGTATTAATTTAACTATAAATTCTACTTAGGAAATCAGTCATTGCCTTGATGAAGACAAGTCCGCTTGCCGAAACGTGGACTCCAGGCTCTCTGTGAGCTTCCCTTGCCCGCCAACTGTTGATCTAGATGACCGCAGTAATTTTCAATGAGCAGCATTTGTTGATGCTCTGTATTCAGATGAGAACACTGGAGATGTAACTTCTTCATGTTTGTTTTTTTCTTTTGCTATCAAGCTTTACAGAGAAAATGTTGACTGTTCCAGACAGCTTTAACACATATGCCAATTTCTGTCCCAACAGGTGGCACTATTAAAGGAGCTGCACGAAGCATTGCGCCTGAAAGAACGATACAAAGAAAAGTGTAATCACACTGAAAGCCAACTTGCGGCTTGTAAGGAACGTCTGAGGCAGACTCAACATCAAGACCTACAAGATCGAAATGATGAAGTGGAGAGGCATTATCAGCAGGCCAAAGCGCGTTTTGAAAGTGATCCTGCAGCCATGGCAACCTCTACAGGTCCATTTTCAAACAGGTGAAAACTCTCATTGTCTCTTTGTCCCCATTTAAAGAAGTGGAATTCGCTACAAATTCAACGAGGGAACAATATTTTTTAAATAACCCTTGATACTACTGTTTAGAGCGTCATGTCTCCTGCTGTATTTGCAGTATAGAGGTACTGTGTAATGAGCATAATGTCATTCTACAGTAATCCCTCATTATAACGAAGTCAACGGAATGTTGAAAAGATGTATTATACACAGTAACTCGAGAAAAGCTAAAGCAGTTGAGCTCCAATTGCACCACAACTACAAGGAAGTCAAAATAGAATGTATTTAGTGAAGCAAAACTTAATTCAAGTGCAAAAAAAAGGCAGTGAGCTTTGGTTGTTTCGAGTTCTCACCGGGTGCGAGCAACCCCCGCTCTAATTTGACCAAGCATTGCACGAGGCCTTGGTCACCGCCCATGCGTTCAACCTTACTTCGCAGCAGGCGTAGGTACTTCTGCGTCTGCACCATAGTTGGCACTTCACGTGGCTCTTCGTCTGCCAGCTCTTTGTTCTCGTCGGGGCCACCAACAGTGTGAGTTAGTATATCTGCATCTGTCGTTGGGGTGACCACGGGAGCAGCAGCGTCAGCTAACGCAAATGTTTCGAAGTTGCCTTCTACCTCTTGGCCAGCAATGTTATAAACAGCCTCGTACAGATTGCTGCAAGTTTGGTCATCGTCAGGGTCGCTGACGATGGCGCGGGAAAAGCCAGTGTGCGCAGAACAGTTGGCAACCTTCGATGGTGCGAGTTCTTTTTAGGAAAAGTTCAGCACGTGGATGGCGCCAAGCAAATCAATGTCATTTGTACCTGTTGCTGACATCGTTCGCTGTGAGCATGCGCTGCAAAAGAGCCTTGCGGTACAGCTTCCAGGTGGTCTCTATGATGCCCTGATCCATCGGTCGCAGTACCGCGGTTGTGTTTGCAGGCAAAAATTCCACAGCCACCGTGTCATGGTTCACGGCTCCGCTTTCGCCAATGATCGACTTCGAGGTCACGCTGTGTCGTTTCTTGAACTGCTCAAGCCAGCCATTACTGTGTGTCACAAACTGCTCATTTATATATTACAATTATTTAAGCTCGATCCCTGCATCTTAATCTGGATTGAAAGTTTTCTTGCTAACCGTTCTCAGTTTCTTTCAGCTAACGGCGCGAATTCTGAAGAATGCACAGTCCATTCTGGTGTACCGCAGGGCTCAGTTCTCGATCCTCTTATTTTCCTCATTTATATTAACGATTTACCATCTTGCATTTCCTCATCCGTTCATGTTTTTGCCGATGATTGCGTAATTTTCCTAGAAATAACAGGTTCAAACGACGCTGCTCTTCTTTAAGCTGACATTAACGCTGTCTTTGAGTGGTGTAATACATGGCTTATGGAACTAAACATAAAAAAATGCAAATTCATGCAAGTGTCTAGAAAGATTACTAGTTTACCCATTTATCATTTAAATAATGCACTGCTCGACAGCGTATCTTCATATAAGTACCTTGGAGTTCACATCAGTAGCAATCTAACATGGGATACTGACATCTCTCATGTTGTCTGTAACGCTAATCGCATGTTCGGATGTCTTCGTTGTAACTTTGCAAAATCGCCTTCGTCTCTCAAATTAATGCTATATAAAACACTCATTCGCCCTAAGTTACAATATACCGCTTCAGTTTGGTATCCGCATTATAATAATTTGGTACATTCGCTTGAAATCGTGCAAAATAATTCGGTCCGTTTTATACTCTCTAATTACGATCGAATCGCGAGCATCACGGTAATGAAAGCTAACCTTAACATACCTACGATACTTCACTTAAGCCTTTTTCACAAACTGTATCATCATCCCTACCTGCATTATTTACTAATACTTCCTCCTCATTACGTTTTGCACCCTCTGGATCATGCTCATAAAGTTGGCATTCCGTTGTATAAAACCACGCACATCAAATGATTGGAATCGCCTTCCCAAATTGGTAGTAACAATTCCAGATCATGAAAAATTTGTGACTTCATTAACCAATGCTTTGTAACATATTGTTGTATTCTGCCTCTTTATAGCTATTATTGTATAATTAGAAACACTGGACTGCTTCTTTGTATATATAGTATTTTTTGGAACATGTATTCTGTCTCTTCATAACTATTATTGCATAATTAGAAACATTGTGCTGCTACTTGTTAAAATTTTGTTGTTTTTCTGTATTTTATACCACTCCCCTCTGTAATGTATGTTGACCCTGAGGGTATCATAAATAAATAAATTAATAAATAAATTACTGCACTTGAAATCCTTATGGCCCATTTGGAGGGAGAGAGCTTCGGCTTTTGCAATAAGTGCAGGTCCACGTACGGGGAGATCTGCACTCGTGGTATTCTTCAGCCACTGTAGAAGTGCATCTTCGGGGTATTTCGACTCGCAATTCCTCTTTCTCTTCGCCGAGAAGCTCTTTTCAAAGCCATCCAGCACAGCTTCCTTGTTTTTCAATACAGTTGATAAAGTAGACGGCGTTATGCCAAATTCCTTTGCGATGTCAGTTTTCTGCTGGCCACCTTTTTCCGCTTTTTTTATCACTTTTACCAGCAGAACTTTCTGCTCCAAAGTCGGACACTTTGGCCCTGAGAGTGACGGAGCCATTCATCACTGTAGGCCACAAAAGCACACGCGAAGCTTGGCTAACGAAGCACTCTGAATAACACACAATCACATGGTCTGCAGCATGGATCCATACGCACACGCCGTTGGTACCAAAGTAACTGAATGCAGTGGGTGACACAGAAGGCAGAAGCTTCAAAATGTCATCAGGGCATCTCGCTTTCCTTGTCAGTTCACGCTTGTGATGGTGACAGTTGCAATGGCGGGCTTGGTATCAGCTTCATGTGTAGTGGAAGAAAGACAATCCTAGTTGTGGAGATCAAGAAGCAGGAATCGCAGAAGGGCACCTATTGGTGGAAGATTGTGCTCGAGAGTGGCTGGCCGGAAGAGGGCAGCTTTGGAGAAGCAGTCACGTCTAAACTGGCAGCGAGGAGTCAAGGAGTTGACATGAAGGCGACTGAGAGGAGTGACTGGTGTCTAAATGGCTTGCAAAAATGAGAGCAAATGAGGAGGGGAAGGCAGTGGCCGCTTCTATAGGGAAGGTGCAGAGGTCACGGAAGACTACGAGAGTACTGCGCTGGAAAGCGCTGCAAATGCCGTGGCTCGAGGCTGAGGTTGTGTTTGTTGGGCTCAAAAAACGATTAGCTGCTCATTGTGGGTACGCAGCGCGATCGGATAAACTGAACGGTTTTGCAGTAAGGGCTTTGCATGATCACGGCAATTTTTCCCCAAGGTGTGCAAACCGTGAAGTTTGCAAAAGGAGAGTTTTTCAGCGTACTGTTGTCTACAACACTGTGCTAATTCTACGGTTCGAGTGTTGGTGTTTGCGCACCGTCGCGTCCACACCATTGACAAATGTTTCAGAACAAAATTCAATGACTCTACCACGCATTTAGACCGTTTGTCTAAAGTCTGATGGCATGAATCGAGCATGACCAGCTCAAAAAAATCGCCAGGTAAACTCACCAGCTTGCGTTGACCCTGCCATGTTGACAGCCTGACTCGCCGCTGCCGATGCTAGGATTTTTCGTGTTTTCGGCAAGTCATCAGTTGATTTGCACTGTTAAAAGTGCAACGAAGCTAGGGGCTATGTTTTATTGCGATGCAGGCATATTATGGCGAGCAGCGACCAAATTTCTAGACCAACTTCCCCCAAGTCGTCTTCCCGATTTGTTAACGTAGCTCCTTGCGTCAAACATGGCACTTATAGTCAGAGGGACACTTCTTTTGTGCTTTTCAACACGTTTCAGTGCCAGAAGTGTTCTTTAAAACGGTAAAACTGTTTATTGAGCGGACCCCATGGAATGCTATGGCGCAAGCCTGCCTGTGGTCTTTTGGCCACTTTTCGGCATCCAAGTGACCGTGATTTTCTGACATCACAAAGCTTCGAGAAAACTTTATTTTCGTGTGGATTCTATCACAGGGGACACCAGCAATGCGATTGGGACCTAGATTAAGGGTTTTGGCACGCTGCACCATGGAATTCGACAGCTTCCGTTCATCATCATCATCAGCAGCAGCAGCAGCCTGGTTACGCTCACTGCAGGGCAAAGGCCTCTCCAACACTTCTCCAACTACCCCGGTCATGCACTAATTGTGGTGATGTTTTCCCTGCAAAATTCTTAATCTCGTCTGCCCACCTAACTTTCTGCCGCCCCCTGCTACGCTTCCCTTCCCTTGGAATCCAGTCCGTAACCCTTAATGACCATCAGTTATCTTCCCTCCTCATTACATGTCCTGCCCATGCCCATTTCTTTTTCTTGATTTCAACTAAGATGTCATTAACTCGCGTTTGTTCCCGCACCCACTATCTGCTCTTTTCTTATCCCTTAACGTTACACCCATCATCCTTCTTTCCATAGCTCGTTGCGTTGTCCTCAATTTAAGTAGAACCCTTTTCATAAGCCTCCAGGTTTCTGCCCAGTACGTGAGTACTGGTATGACACCGCTGTTATACACTTTTCTCTTGAGGGATAATGGAAACCTGCTGTTCATGATCTGAGAATGCCGGCCAAACACACCCCATCCCATTCTTACTCATCTGATTATTTCATTCTCATGATCCGGATCCACGGTAACTACCTACCTCGCTACCTATCGTAAACTGGTGTTCTTTTCCAAGACTGTTAAACATTACTTTAGTTTTCTACAGATTAATTTTTAGACCCACCCTTCTGCTTTGCTTCTCCAGGTCAGTGAGCATGCATTGCAATTGGTCCCCTGAGTTACTAAGCAAGGCAATATCATCAGCGAAGTGCAAGTTACTAAGGTATTCTCCATTAACTTGTATCCCCAATTCTTCCCAATCCAGGTCTCTGAATACCTCCTGTAAACACGCTGTGAATAGCATTGGAAAGATTGTATCTCCTTGCCTGATGCCTTTCTTTATTGGGATTTTGTTCCGTTTGTCCCACAGTAAACAGCTGGGAGCACTCTGCACTCGCTTGGTACCCTTTACTCGGTTCGGTGGTCATCAGTCGTGGGTCTGGTACTTTTGTGGCCTGTTCTTTGCCTGCATGAGACTAATTCATCGGCAGTATTAATTTGACACTGCATGTGCAAAAGGGTTGCGGCCACTCGTAAGCGGCAATGCTTCCGCTCGCCACTTCACTCTAAGCAGGTCAAGCTCTTCGTGCACTTCAAGTAATGCAGCTTAAAATGCATGCGTTTGGGTAGAGACCGGAAGAAAGCTCGAATAAAGCGATATTTCGAGTAAAGCGAGTTAGTTATAATAGAGGGATTACTGTACTTTGAATATTGCAGTATTGCACACAAACATTGGTGCTCATTGCTTTTGTTTTGTTTGGATTGTAACGAAGAAGATTAGCCTGCCTGTGCCACAACACCATCGCTACCGGTATGAGCTCGTGGTTGCTGTGGCGCAGGCAGGCTACTCTTCTTCGTTACAATCGTAGCTGCTTGGGCCGCAGTATTGTACATATACGTTACGAAAGGGAGAACTTGAGCCCAGTTTGAATGGTCAGAGGCGACATACATCAAGAGCATATCGCCAAGAGTACGGTTGAAGCGCTTGGTCATGCCGTTAGTTTGCGGATGGTACACTGTACTGGTGTGGTGGACGATTCAGCATTCGTCGAGTAGTGCCTTCAAAGCATCGGAAAGAAAGGCGCAGCCTCTATCACTCAGCAGTTCATGAGGGGTACCATGGTGAAGAATGAACTGCTGTAACAGAAACGATGCCACATCGCGGGCGGTGGCAGTCGGTAGAGCGGCTGTTTCAGCATAGCAGGTCAAGTGATCCACTGCAACAATAATCCAGCGGTTGCCTGCTGCAGTGAGGGGTAGCAGTCCGTATACGTCTATACCAACACGATCAAAGGGCCGACTAGGGCACGGGAGGGGTTTTGACGGGTAAACTTGTCCGGGAGGTAATTTTCGGCGTTGGCACTGAGCACAGGAGCGAATTAACTTTCGGACGTAGTTATACATGCCACGCCAATAAAATCGGATACGTAGTCGAGCATAGGTCTTGAAGAGGCCGGCATGCGCGCACTGAGGGTCTGCGTGGAAAGCGTCGCAGATAAGGTCACGGAGATGGTGGGGTACCACAAGTAGTCACTTGCGACCATCAGAGAGGTAATTACGATGATAAAGAAGGCCGTTGCAAAGGATTCGGAAGGACGCCGTCTCGTCATACAACATGGCCAAGAATAGTGAGCTTTCGGGTGCCGAAACATCATTTTTGAAAGTTTAGATGAAGCCCCACGTCAGTAAGGCATATCAGAACATGCTCGAGTGAAGAAAATAACTCCACTCCCTGCAAACAGTCCAGGATGCCCAGTAACGGGTAAACGTCCTTGTGCGTTATCTTGTTCAGACATCAGTAGTAGACGCAGAATCGAATAGAGCCATCCTTTTTCTTAACGAGAACGACCGGTGATGCCAAGGAACTGTTAGAAGGCTGCACAACGCCACGCTTGAGCATGTCAGCAACCTGGTGGTCAATGACATGGCGCTCAGAGGTGGATACTTGGTGAGGGCATTGCCGTAAAGGTGCATTACTGCTGGTATCTATCTGGTGGAAAAGTCGATGTGTGACCCAAACCGGAAGCATGGCTGTCGAAAGAAGCGTGGAACTTCTGCAGGAGAGCGATAAGCTGGCTTCGTTCTGAAGATGACATTCCATGGTCAATGGAGCAATGGAAAGCGTTGAGGAGTGACTGATAAACTGCAGGGTCATGAGTAAGTGTGCCAAGGTCTGCAGAAGTAGAAACGGCAGGAGCGTCAAAGATGCAAAAGGTGTCGACCGGTTGAACGAGGCCTAGGCATTCACCATGAAATAAAGGTAAAGGGCAGGCCATGGGATTCTCAACGACCATTTTCGTGATGCCACTGTAAAGGGTAAGGAGAGCAAAGGGCAGCGGAGAACATCGGCGGGGAATGAACACCTCCGAGGGCGTAAAGAGAAATGGCGGCGCACAACACAGACACAAGCAGGGAAGAACGTGGAGGGATGGCATTGTCTTCGGACACAGACAGTTTAGCACTAGAAGGGCTGTTTTTGATAGTCTCAAGGTCAGGAAGTGCAGAAAGTTCAAGTTCGACGTGACAACAGTTGATAACGGCGTTATTATTTGCAAGGAAGTCCCAGCCTAATATAATGTCATGGGAACACGAGGGCAGCATGACGAATTCGACAGTATGCAGTAGTCCTTGAATGAAGACGCGAGCAGTACAGGCAGCGAGAGGCATAATATTTTGAGCGTTCGCGGTTCAAAGGGAGAAGTCTGAGAGAGGCGTCAAAACCTTTCGTAGTGTGCGGCAGAGTTCGGCAGAAATTACGGATACGGCGGCTCCTGTATCTACAAGTGCAAGGACGGCGATTCCTTCGACAGACAGTTCAATTACGTTGGCTGCAGAGGTACGAGGACTTAGGCATTACGACGTGGACGCAGTTCGTGCCTCGGGAACTGTGGCCATCAGTTTTCCTGCACAGTGGACACAGGACGGCGGTGCATCGGAGAAAGCGAGCGATGACGGGGAGATGGTGAGCGGCGGGTAGACGTGGTTGGGCGGTCAGGGGAAAAGGAAGAGGTAGGAAGACTGGAAGGTGAAGAGGAAAATGGAGCGGGGATAGGTAGCACTCGCCGGATGTTCCGAAGAGGAAGCATGCAACGACGACAATGGCGTGCCACGTGACCAGCACCAGCACAAGCAAAACATATTTGGTGGTCGTCGAAGGTGCGCCACTGGTGGGGGTAAGGTACCGAGTCGTGGTTGAGGAGTCAGATAATGCTGTCGGTCAGGCAGCGGCATAGGAGGAAAATGCTGTCAGTCATGAAACGGCATAGATGGCGGCAAAAATGACGGCGGTCGATGCATAGAGGGTGGCAAGAGCGTTTGTGGACAAAGTCGGGAAACTGCTTCAGCATAAGTGAGAGGTGCAGTGACTGGTGTCTGCTGAGCGGCTGGAGGAACGGCGTGAGATACTTGCTCTTGAATGAAGTCGTGGATCGTAGGAGGCAAAGCAGGTGGTGGTTCCAGGATAGAAGATATCAAAGATAGCTGGCGGGCAACCTCTAGGCGAACGAATTCCTGAATTTTTATAAACAGAGCAGCATGGTTGTCGTGGACTCCAAGGCTTGACAGAGAGTCAGCAGGCGGAGTGGGACGTCGGGTGTGAAGCCGTTGCCTGCACAACTCGTTGTAACTCTGACACAATTCTATCACTTCCGCGACAGTGTGAGGACTCTTCGATAATAAAATTTGAAATGCCTCATCCTCAATACCCTTCATTATATATTTGATCTTCTCCTCCTCTCATCAACACATTCACCCGTTTGCAAAGGTCGACAATGTCCTCAATGTAGCTCGTGAAGTTCTCTCCGGCCTCTTGGGATCGTGTGCGCAAAAGTTGTTTTGCACAAAGCTTTCGTACTGCTGGCCGACCGAAAATTTGAGTAAAGCTGGTCTTGAAGACCAACCACGAAGTGAGGTCGGCTTCATGGTTTAGAAACCATAGTTTCGCAACGTCCGTAAGATAGAATGCAACGTTTCTCAACTTGGTAACATCGTCCCACTGGTTATGGGCACTCACTTGCTCATAAGAGGAGATCCAATCTTCAACGTCTTTGTCATCTGTGCTGGAGAAGATAGGGGGATCTCGCTGATGCAAGGCACCGGCACAGACCAGGGTGGCCAGTGCCGTTGGAGGAGTGCATGTGTCGTCGGGCATGATGGCGGGTAGAGTGCGACTCCTAAGTTCCAGGGTGGTCGAAACCCAGCACCTCCACCACTTGCTAAGAAATTTATTAGCAACAGGCGCAGGCAAATGGGTAGCAGTCACAAGCGTTCGGCCAAGGGCAGCAACCACGAGCTCATACCAGTAGCGATGGTGCAGGCAGGCTACTCTTCTTCGTTACAGTATATGTTTTGTTTGCCCTTTCCACCACATATAGTTAGCAGCTGTTCAAACAGACAAACAACAATGCTGGAAGTGCCAAGACAGGATGCTGTAAAAACTGTGTCAATAAGTGCCCTCCACTTCACCCCATTATGAATACAGTTAAACCTCAATATAACGAAGTTGTACTTGCAGCGAAAAACTTTGTTAAATTGTGAATTATGTTGATTCAAGAGAGAGAGAGAGTACAACTTTTATTTCCAAACTTTGGAATGATTAGCAAGAGTTTGCTACACCCCTTCGATCATGTGCTGGAGGGGACCTCAGTTCTGTGGACAGAGGTGGCCTCCAGCGCAGTGTTGATATTCAATTGAGTTTCCAGGTCTGAGTTAGCCATGGTGGTCTCCCAGTTGTTTTCATACTTGATATTTAATACATGCTTTTTCTTGGGGCATTGCCAAATTATGTGGAAGAGGCCTGCGTCGCCACCATGAAGGTTGCAGTGAGGATCGTGCATAGAGGCTGGCGTTGGGAACGTGTGCATTTGCAGTCTCCTCCATACCCATTCCTGTTTTTTATTTAATTCTTTATGTCCTTGATATCTCTGTCTACCGAGTTTATAGTGCTCTGTGATTTGATTGTCGCTGAGTAGCCGTTCTGTGGTGTTTTTGCTCACTTCATCTTCGTCTCCACTTAGTCCTCTAATCCAGTATGAGAGTCCTTGGGCGAGGGCGTTGGCAGATTCGTTGCTGGGGAGATCTGAATGTGCGGGGGCCCATTTCAGAACCTTTCTTACATTTCTGGATATTGAATTTAGCAGTCTAAGGACCTTTTTGGATATTATGCCACTTGCATAATTAATAATTGCTGTCTTTGAATCACTGATAATTGTTCTTTCACCTTCTATGTTGAGGGCTAGGGCTATTGCGCATTCCTCCACCTCTTCTATGGAATCGCATGGACTTGGGTGCCTCGAGCAAATTGGTGGCCACTGCCAGTGTGGCTTTTCTGCCTCTGTACCAGGCAGCGTCCGCGTATACTACCCGTCTATCGTCTTTGTGTGTTCTGTAATGGGATTTTGCTCTTTCTCTTCTTCTTTCCGGGTGATGTGTTGGATGCAGGTTTTTATGGAGTGGGGCAATGATGAGTCTGTCCCTGATTTCATTCGGGATGATGTCACATTTGTCTTTTCCTTATATGGGCAGGTTGGTCTTTACTTTCTCCAGGATGTATCTACCTGTGATCGACTGTTTTAGTCTTGTGTATTGAGCTGTGGTATATGCTTCTATGAGCTTTTCTAAATCATTGTGTAAACCCAGCACCAGTAATATTTCGGCGCTAGTGCTTACCGGTAGGCCAAGGCCTTAAGGTTTTAAACTTTCATCATTAAAAACAACTTCACAACTTCCAAGAGCATTCCTTGTAGATATTATCTTGTTAGCAAGCAGTGATAAAGAAATTAGAAGAAGGTCGGGCCAAAATAGCACAGTTATGAGTGCCAGTGCGTGCGGCACTGATCACGCCGACAGCAATCGATGTGGCTCGCAGTATCCAAGATTTGTGTGTGTTAAGTCGTGCGGTGCCATAAATCTCAGACGCCATAGCTAACTGCGCTTAGTACCCTGCTGCCAGCATCCACAAATTAAAAGCAGTGTAAAAGTATGTTGATATTTGTCCTGAGAAAAAAAAAAAAAAGAACCACAAGAAAATCACAATTTTGCCAGAAAGGCAGAGCATTGATGGTGATAGCAAAGAGATAACTGCATGAAGTAGGGCTCATAGTTTTATTGGTGTCATGCGCTCAAGCAAACATTAACAGATCTCACTGGATGACCGTGAACTCGCAGTCACAACACGAGTGAGCGTTTCACACCATGTCTTGGAAACTTGAGATAACGGGACCACCAACACTAGAAGCACAGGAACAACACAACGTGCGGATAAGCACCAACCATTCTGACTCGGGCTTGGCACTTACCGTGGGGAGATTACCTCGCCTCAGCAATTCCTTCGCCGTCGTCCTCCATGTCGCATCAGACAAGGGTAAGCGCACTGCTCTTGGGTGGCAACGTGACGTGATCGTCAGCTACGCGAAGCTTCAAGAAGTCCCGTTGAAAACTGTGCAATTTCTCTTCATAATCTTCGGGCAATTTTTGGCATATCCCAGTCCGCCTTCGAAGAGAAAAGCCTTTTCTTTTGATAAAATTTGATAGCCAGCACCTGCTCGCTTTGGAGTCACTCCGCATTAGCCCTTTCTGTAGGGCTAACTGCATCGCCCGTACTTCGAGCAGATCAGTCGTCACAGGCCGCTGTGCCGCTCGCTGCTTTTGCTACACGTATTCCGCAAACAGCTCTTCCATTTCAGTGAAGTGGCCCTGCTTCGGTCCACTGAAACCCTTCTTTGTTGCTTTGCTGGCAAAAATATTCTCCTGCCAGTCCCGCACGCAAGTTTCGGGAACTCCGAACGCCCGTGATGCAGCCCAATTTCCGTCCGTTTCCGTCCACATGATAACTTTCCCTTTAAATGCGGCATCATGGTGGACTTGGCATGTCTTCGCAGTCGGCGCTTCCATGCTGATTGAATAAATGCAGAAAACGGGAATACAGGTGGTAGACTAGGTTACACCAGCGCCTGGTTACATGTACAGCATGGAGGTATGCACATAGAGGAAGCTACGGCAGGTATGCTAGAAGCACGTACGAGGCGGCCATTTTTCGGATGCTGATGACGATATAGTAACGCTGATTTAGGGTCGTACTCGATTCTAACGCGCATGCAATTTTTGGACCCATTTTATCGGAAAAAAGGTGCGCGTTAGATTCGAGTAAATACGGTAATTAGTACCACCTATGTAAAGATATCTTCGACATGGCATGAAACCGTTTCATTTGTTGCCGACTCGCAAATTCATCAAAATGTATTGTTTCCTCATTCAAATTTGCTATTTTTTTTCATTATTGATAATTCGGTAAATTTTGTGGCCCCTTCTCATGTTAGACAAATCGATTGGTGACTGTACTTATTTGCACAAAATGTCAAATTTATATACAACGAAATTTCGATATAACGAAGCAAACTTGGTTATATCAAGGTTTAACTGTATATATATATTTTATTTGCTTAAATTTGCTGTAACATTGTTCGCTATTTTGTTGACTGTAAATACAAGATCGTCATCTTTGCTGATACAAAGAAAGAAATGGATGGATGGATGGAAAACTTTATTTGGTCCTGCAAGTAGTGATAATTAACCACTAAGCAGGCCGCTCCCACGTCAGGACCGGAAGGCCAAGCCTCATGGCCACGTCGTGAGCCTGCTGGACAGCCCAGAATTGTTCATCCAGGTCGGGGCTGCGAAGTGGAGCCTCCCACCTGGACGCGTCCTTGATTGCCGTGTCTTCAATTCTTTCGCAAGACCAGAGCATGTGTTAGAGCGTGGCTAAAGCACCACAATCCTCTGTGGGCAAGGATAAGTACCAGCCTGTGGGGAGTGACAGGAATTATACCAATTCTAATGTGATCCTTGTTCTCTATTTATAGCTGCAACTCTATCTGAAGTTTTTCTGGCCAGTAAGAAAATATTTTGCTGAAATAGGTAGAGGTAAAAAGCTATTATATGGGCTTTGAGAACCAGCAAGCCCTTCTAGCCACACACAGTCACAGTGTACTTTATAAGGTATGCGTGCATTCATTTTCCTGTAAAGCTATAAAATCTACAGTAATTATCTAATGTCATGTTTTCATCATGCACTGCATTCTTTCCCCAAAACTTACTTCTGAAAGTCAGCTTCCCAGAGCAAACACTAGGAATGATAAGAAATGATTATGCTGTGCGTGCTGCAATGGCTGGTGTGTTCACTAGTTCTCTAAATAAACAGACAAAAAACTACAATGTGATCATCTGCTAGACCCTTTGTGGCAAAATGGTGCATACTAAGTAAAACGGTATGTTGCTTCGCTTTAGAAAGTACAGGGTGCTTATAGTTGAAGGCTGCACACCGCCAACTGGGCTGCAGTTATAATCTAACTATGCACAAGAAACCTATAGCATTAAAATTCCTGACGTACATTCTCTACGGTTCCGTTTGGCATCACGTGTGATGTGACAATGCTTCGTGTGACAATGAGAATGAAAGAAAGAGAGAGAAAAAGCCCCCTGTTGAATCTACAGACCAGGGCTCATATACAAAATAAAGTTATCATGCTAGAACTGTTCATAATAGAAAATTCCAGCCAATACTGATGCTGTACATACTATCAGTAAAGGCGACCTGCCAATGGCAAAGAACGCAGACAAATGAGAAGCTTTGTGAATTTGGCAACAGATACATATGGGGTGATAACAAAGTAAATATTTTTATTTAGAACTCCAAGAAATTTTTAGGGTGGCAGAAGTTTGCTCTGCTTAGTACAGGTACTTGAAGCGATACTGGGCCATCGGTGCAAGTTGATGTAACCTGACGAGCAAAATGAGACAGCTAGGAGAAACACAACCTTTGTAGCTGCCTTTTCAGTGCTGTGCCACATGGCAATAGAGTAATTGATCTCCATCAACTATACATCAAACTTCAAGATGGCTCAACAGCCCATAATGTGGTAAGCATGTTAATTCACACATGCAAAAAATGTGTGGCAGAGTCTGAGTTTGAGCCTTTTGGAATAACGGAACTTGCATGGATGTGTTGGTAGAATTTGGTTGCAGGCTCTACAGTACAGAACATCCGTTATAAAGGCAGCACCAGTCTCACTGGCCCGTGTCGTTACCAAATCTTAACAGATTAGTTTCTCATTGGTCCCTCAGTCTCAACGATCGAGGCGTGCTCAGGTTTAGTAGCGCGGTTTACAGGTGCAACTGAATGGAAGCCACTGGGCATTATATAGGGTGTATATGGGCACTACACAGCTTGGTCAACATTAGCTGGGATACATGGTGTACCCTTTGAAAACAAATTGTAGTACGCTTGCGCACCTCCAGTAACAGTGTGTTCAATTTACCAGACATTATGATACCATAGATGAATTTATTTTTCACATATAGGTAGATATAAACTCTTTCACTCAGATACATTCGCGTGTGCGGCCATTATTATTATTATTATTATGTTGTTTTTTTTTAGCTGAACCAGAACGAAGCTGGAAAATAAACAGAAGGCTGAACCTGAACTCAAACCGAACCGAAAACTTTTCAGTTCGACGCCCTGTTAAAGGCACGAACCAGCTTGGGATATACAGCCGCAGGAGCACCATACACAGGCACGAGCCCTGACCCTTAGTTCGACAGGCTGCTTTTCCTGCTGCTGTGACCATCCTTCACTAGCCTCTTTGCAGCATTGGCGCCACTACTTCATTCCACACTTGAGCCACAGACACTCTGCATTTTTAAATTGAAGCTTTCTTTGTTTAATCTCCAAGTTTGAGGTCAGTAACCAAGTAATGTTTCTTGCCAAATAGACATCTTGCGTGACCGGATATGTGCAACTGGGTATGTGGCCATTCTTTGCCAATCCCAAGAATGTGTATGTGTACAAGGGATACAAAAGCTTTCAATGTATTTAGATATGTGTTGTACGTCTCTGTGCATACACCTCTCCTCACCCTTCTCTTGATAAGCACCAAACACTGCTGTCAACCTCGTAACACAGACTGCTAAGCACAGGCCGTGCCATGGCACTCATCCGCTGCTTTTGCTACCTTGCTAACTCAAACAAACTATGCAACATTAAGATTTTAACAATGCATTGGATCTTCATTCCAACCTCCCACCCTCCCCCATGTCTAGTTCTCTGATGTTGCATGAGGTCGCATGTTCGTCAATGTCATGTTTGTGACAGCAGCACATGCACCTCATGACATAGGGCCATCTTTCTCTAACAACTTTGCTACATCAGCGGCCAAGCGCTCTTTAACACCTTGGTGTATTTCATGCAGCCCATCGGATGAGGGGGCATCATTTGTGACGCCAGAGAAGACATCGCCAACACATTGCGCACCCACTGTGGAAGCTATGCGAGAAACATTTGGAGGATTGCAGCTTACAGCACCATCTCTGCAAGGTCAAAGGCGAGACCCCAGCTCACCTGTCATGCTGGAACAGTCACCACCCGGTGCGTCAGCCTCCAGTTCCTCGTGGATGGAGCACATGCGGAGGCTGATTGAGGAGCGAGACACCCTGCTCAGCTCGGGAGTTTATAGCAAGGAGGATGCCATTATTGTCGAGTTGAATAGACACATTGCTGACACTGTCAGAAAGCATGTGTGAGCTGACGAAGGTCAGCAGAAAATGCAAATAGGATTGTGCACATATTCATCAGATGTTTATTCCATGAGAAAAAAAAAAAATGGGATAAAATGATTTATGTATGCATACATGACTCATTTACCAGCACAAACAAATTTATTTTATTTGAAGTGCATAATGCTCTTGTACATAAATTTCTATTGTTGCTAGGAGTACATCTTTCTTTGCTTTACAAATAGGCAGACAAAGCCTTATAATGCTCAGGGCAAGGTTAACATGTAGCAGTCAAAGAGACTTTGGGAACGACTATCAACTGAGTGTAATTATAAATGTTAAATTATATTTCTCACAGGTTACGTGTTAAACTGTCACACTCTGCTTCATAAGTATCTGCTGCCGTCCCCTTTAGCCAGGTGTAGATACTAGTTGTGTTGGTGAGTTAAGTCTGTTAGAAGGTGTGTTCAGTTGATGTTGCTGACAATATCGAAAAGGCTTGCCTTTTAGTTCTGCATGTTATTGTAGCATGTTTCAGTCAGTGCTGGAATTATGTTCCATTGCTGTGATTTTTAAAAATGTAACCGTGTGTTATAATATGTGGTCATGATTGTCTCAGCCGAATGTTACTGCATAGTGTTAGCACGAAATACACAAGTTACTGTGCAATCTGAATTTCTTTTTTGTTACTTATTTAGCTGATAACATCAGGACAGCTCCCATATCAGCTCAACAGATGTCCTGAGTGCATCAACGTTGCATAGTGTTTGCATTGTTAGGAAGAGGTGGCAACCATCAACATACACGTGATTACATCATGCATTTCTTCTTGTTTTTTTTAATGTGTGTGTGCAAGTTTCAAATGCATATGAGTGCATTTAAGGGTTTCACATTGAGCCTAGAAAAGTAATGCTTCACTGAGAAAGTCATGACCACATCTTCGATGCATGCAGTAATAATGTAATGCTCTCAAAAACCATTTCAGACTTACACGATTGTAACCCTATTCGCACATTTCAAAAATGCTTGGATGGCTAGTTGAACTGAAATGTTTACGAAGAAAAATTTTGGTGAAAGTGAACACATTTCTGCAGATTGTGTTGTATAAACAGGTTGGTGTACCTTCTGTATGCTTTTTCTTTCTCTCTCTTTTTTTTTCAAGTGCAAGTTACACATACGTACATGTGTGAACAGCATTAGAAGTAATGCTTCCATGTGGCTACATCTTCATTTTTCTTTCGCTTATCATGTGTCTGAGCAGCATGAGTAGATTATTGTTAGCATGCAGTCTTGCCGTCTACTTGGTCGAAAATTTGAATTTTTGCAAAGTTGCAGTGAAGAGTGTACTGCACTACTATGAGCAATAAGGGGGGGGGGCAGCTTCTGAATTCTCTGCACGGTAAGAAATCAACCATCATTTTTTAACAAGGATGTGCATTTTTGCATTTATAATGCAAACTGGAAAATAAAATGAAGTGTAAGTGAACTGCACTTTAGGATTCCATGAGCAAATTGGTGTAATATAATATACTGATTGTAAAGTTGATGTTTAAGGGTATTGTAGTGTACATACAGTGGTGCAAGGAAAACGGGTCCTAATCAAACACCATAAAGAATATTTAACTTTAATGCATATTAGGGGAGTATTTAATTTTTATGTAAAATAGAAATCATGTCAGTTGCTTGTGTAAGTTGTTTACTTTTCTTTTGTTGATGTAAACAGAATTGTGCCAAGAAAAATGAGTGCCTCTTAAGACAAAATTGTGCTTGTACATATTTATTTCAGAGGGGTGGTTTTTCATATGATAGATGTGTTCAAAGACCAGAGATGCAATTGCTCACACACACAGTCACATTCTAAGCATATGTGAAATCAACAATATGCCTTCTGTACATGTGTATGCTATATCGTTTGACATTTCTCTGTGTCCAAATTGAAGATTGTATAAAGTGGAGTGGTTTTGGGTGTGCAACTAGGTATTTGGTGTCAGTATATTACTTTTTTTTTAAGAAACAAAAGTTGGTACTTATAGATCATCCCTTATTTGTAGAGAAATGAATTGTATTGTATGACATGATGTTATCAATGGCATGTAAATAATTAGGTCACATGCTGTCTTCCTCTATACATGTTTGATGCTGCATGTGTTCATGATGAAACTTGAAAAAAAGATGTGTTCAAGCATGTTAGAACTAGGCCTCGTGGTACACCGGCATTATGTCAAGGATGATCATGTCTTTAGTATTGCTTCTATGCGCAGTAAGTGTGTGCATGTAAAAGTTAAATTGCATTGCTCACTCATATTTAGCATAATCAGTACTTTTCGTTTGGATGTAAAGCTGAAGTCCAGCACACTGCAGGTGTTATCCACCATTATTTTTGTCAGTTTACTGGGGAGTCCAAGTATTATCAACTTGTTTATGTTAATGTTTTTTTTTTTTTTCAATAATGGTGTCCACGTAATCGGGGGTTAATATTTTCAAGAGGTAGCACTGATACATGATGCCATATTGCACATGTTCTTTCTAAAAATTGAACTTGACTGTGGTGCCGGTGTTCTTCGAAAGTGATGAGTCACTGTCAAAGGAAAGTTCACCTGTAAGGATATAAGTGAAAGTTATTGAACACAGTTACCATGCAAGCAATAAATGCTCATTTCAAGACTGAGTCTGAGTTTACCAGGATATATACTCTGCATAGGACCACCTCAGCCCACTAGAAGACCAAGGTAGTATGGTGTGTGTATGTGCATGCAACCAGACACACATACGTACCCATTCACTAGTGTGCTATATGCTTTATGTTCTACAGGTGACGAATGTTTATGGGGCATGGGATCTCTGAACAGACTATTATTATGAGGCTTGGGATTCCTAGTTTTCATTGCAATAATTATTACTTATTAATGTAATGAACGTTTGACTTCTGAAGTAGTAGGTATAGCTCGTGTGAATTTTAGATAAGTGCATGCTAAAAGATAGATGATGATGGTGCTACAAAGCTAACATGTTCGTCAATATTTTGTCACTGACACCTACATCAAAATGTGAGGGCAGCTGCTGTATTGCTAGATGACGTCCTAATTAGCATAAATTATTTAAGGTATTGAGAACTGGTTGCACCTCGGGAAATGGACTAGCTAAAACAAAACAAGGAAAATGAATACAACTGGCTAATGCATCTGGCTGACCTAGATATCACCTTATGGTGCACTTGAACCCTTTAGCTACAGAATAAAGTTGAGTGTTATGCCTGACATTGATTGCCTTAAGCCAAATGCTTCCTGCAGGAGCCGCAATGTGGGGTTGAATGATTATTTACATTAGCCTCACAGTATCAGGACTTGCCCTACGCTTTTATTGTGAAGCATTTTGTTATGGTTTATCTAATTGACAAAGTTGCAACAATTTTGTATGAAAATGAAACACATCTGAGTGAAAAATGAATATACATCACATTTTCAATAGATGATTGTAACATTTAAAGAAGCATCTTCATTATCATCAACCTATTAATGTGAACTGCAGGTTAGAGGCCTCTCCCAGTGATCTCCAATTTCCCTCGTCTTGCGCCAGGTGATCCCTTCTTATGCCCGTAAATTTCCTAATTTCTACAGAACACCCAATTCTCTGCCATCCTTGACTGCATTTCCCTTCCTTTGGCATCCATTCTGTAATAGACCACTGTTTGTCTGCCGTACCCATTACAAGGCCTGCCCAGCTCGATTTTTTTCGTCTTAATGTCAACTAGAATATCGGCTAGCTCTGTTTTCACTCTAATCCACAGCACACAGGAGCACATCTGTAGTTTAATGCACTTTCATTTATCAGTTTCAGTTATAGTGACTACAAGCACACGTACAAAAAAAGAGAGAGTTATTGGAAAATGAGTTCAAGGGTTTAATCCACATTATTTGGAGGACACTGCTACTTTGCTAAGAGAAAAACCGTTAGAGTTAAATGTCTATTAAATTAAACTTCACCAATAGAATTTTCTCATTTGCAAGACTTTATTTTTTTATATTATTCTGTTTCAAATGAAAGTGCTAATGCCCTTTATATGCTGTGCCATTGTTCTTGGCCATACTAATTTATTGACCTTGTTCTGTACATCGTTTAGAGGTGATGTGTATTCAGCTTTACTAAAAAAATATCTCACTTCGGGCCAGAAGAACATCATTTTCTTTAGAATCACTGTCCGCAAGGTGTTGTCTTGCTGCCACAATCAGCGAGACACGATGCCTCTGTGTCAGTGCTACTGCGATGTCTGGCCTCCTGACAACCATGATGTGGCCTGCCATCAATGGTTAGATAGGTTGGTGTTTGGTACTCCGTCACTGCTACACTCTTCCATCGGTTTTCACCTTGTACCAGAATGTACGCGTACCTGAAGAAGTCGTAGAACCCTGCATTTGGGAAATATACATCCACTTTGTTTATACCTTGTGCGACAGCAGGTGCAACCATCCAGGCTGGTCCGAAGACCAGCCTGGACCAGCCTGTTTTGTGATTCTCCATGCAGTCCTGTCATTCGGGAACTCAAGAAACAGGGGTCTGAGGAAAGGGTGTCCGTTTGTACTGCACAGCCCAAGTTTGCTGTACACATAGTCGAGCGTGCTGTAACACAGCTGGATTGCCAGCCTGACGATATCTCGCACCTGGACTAGTGAATAAGGGTCAGCGTGTGCTTGGCCAGCTCTCCTGGTAGTGAACACGAAGGGATTGAAGGCCATCAGTTGGCACCACCTAGCACAGAGCTCTTAGCTTACAACTCCATAGGTGCCACAGATGGCAGATCCGTACATAGGCACTCCATAGAGAGGGACATCTCTGTCATATGCACCTGTGCATATTGAAGCATGGACCACATTGCCCCATAGTTTGTTCCATAGTGACCACCATATCTCCCCACTACCATGATGTGTTGATGCACTTGCTAGAAAAGTTGGGTATTTGTGATGCTGACATGTGAGAATGTCAGAAATAACATGTGCATGTTCAAGTCCATATACGTTGTGCACATCTATATGTGGAATGTTGTCACTGTACACTGTATCCATGCACATGGTAACACTAAAGAGTGGTTCTAACCGAACGTTTACGAATGGGAAATTTACATTGTTGTTCTTGCACATGTATGCAGGAAAGTGTGCATGCTTTTTGAGTGTCCACAGTTCACTTAAGTCGGTGGGCAAGTTTTGAGCAAGAAATATGCCAGAGAATTTACTTGCATTGTATAAGCGGAGCAAGTCTCTGTCACCCCACTTGATGTAACTCCTGCTGAAGACATCAAGCACAGCATAAGTTGTATTTGGTAGAGGATCTATGGGATACGAGTTGACAATTTTGTTTCTGCCCCGAAGCTGTACATCATGCAGAAGGGCATCACGATAAGGAGAGCAATTATTGCTATTGTTTTGCAATTTTGGAATATGGGATGTGAGAACAATCACTAATTTTTGGCCTTGCTTTATGAGGAGAGATTGTGTAAGTTTCTACATAGTTCTATATTTATTGCTTTTTTGCCAAATTGATGCTTCTGGCATAAAATTTGAACTAATGCATTATGATGATTATCATGAGGAACCTTAATTTTTCGAAGTTGCTGTACTATTTTATATGAGGCCTGGATGTCATGTCTGCAAGTGTAGAAACCCAGTGTAGAAACCCAGATGCTTGTTGGGTCTTCCCAGAAATCCAGTCATCTGCTTGATAACATCAGAAGGTGATGGCCCCATGAAAAGATGCAATTCTAGGAGCTTTACTCCCAATAACTGAAAAGTCACTTAAGGATACGTTGTGGTGCTAGCATGGATAATGCTTTTTGTTGCTAAAAATATGCCATGTGCCTGCCATTGACCTTGAGACAGACATAAAAGGGATGGACACCAGGCCAGCTCTGACAGTTTGGTTTTGTTCAAATGCGACTGACCATTGTCCACTTGGAAGGAATGTCATGATATAGAGAATTTGAAGACCCGAGTCCCAAGTCATAAAGATTATATGATGGTAACGTAGTGGTGAGCTCCAGTATGTCTTCGGTGATGGCAAGAGCGCCCAACTTAAAGTTCAGCAAGCTGCAACTGTTGACGCTACGGTGTCGTACGTTGAGCTTGAAAAGCTGTGTGCTTTCATATACATCCCTTCTAAACTTTACATGCTCAACTTCATACTCAGGATCAGTGATGTTTGTTTCAGTATGATAATCTGGGGACCTTCTTGCTCTTCCTGTGTTCTTCCCATTAATGAACGCTCAAGAATTTGCAGTTGGAAATGGTGTTTTAACCACTGGGTGGCCTTCAACACAATGTTGTTAGCGACTGAACGCAGTAGTGTCCCGTTGACTCCTTGACAAAGGTTAAGTCTGAGGTCAACTTGGCTGGTGCTATTGCTCTTTTGAATGGTATACTGAAAGCATGTTGGAAACCTGTGGTAGCAGTATCCGCTGTTGTTCCGCTCTGCCCAGCAACAGCCAGAAGCATGGCAAACTTTCTCAGTGATGTCTTTAGTGTTTGACCGCACTGTCACAGCTTATCCTGTGAGGAGAATTTGTGTCTGTGAGTACCGTGTACACCTACACTTATATAATCTCCATAAGATGCAGATTTCCTAAAAGCCACCAATTCTTTATTGGAATTGGCACGTCTGGTGTGCACGTGGAAAATGATGCTGTCCAGATCTAGTACTCGCAATATTCCTACATAAGAATGTGCCTCTCCCTTACCTGCAGGGTGCCCAAATCAAGTCAAGGATTGCCAGGACAAAAAATGGACGATTATAAGGCTGCACACCGAACAATCAGATGCTGTGGAATAGTGCAGCAGAATCGTGTTCTATGAGATTAGACTTGGCTTGCATAAATACGAGAGGACATGTATTGCTGCACACCAAAAGCTTTATGTGTATGTGAAGCTGGCCAGCATTTGCACATGTGTTCTTCGCATTCACTCAAGGACATGGATTATAGATGCCAGAATAAGAAACAAAACTTTTGGATCATTGATTCTGTTTTGCTACAGACCTTTGAATTGCACATCTAATGATTTCGTATGGTCACAGTGATAGTGGAAGCCCATGCATAAATCAAGCTTTGTTAAGGAGCACTCCAATACTTTTTGAACACAGGAAGAAAATGTTTGCAATTTTTAGACAATGTGCTATGAACATGCGAGTCAAATATTATTCTGCTGCAATGCAGCAATGTGCCCAGTATCTCGCATTCAAGATAGCTCGTTCTCTCCTGCTGTTTTCAAGTGTCTTTCTATTATTCCCTGTCTATGATGTCATAGACTTGAGGCGCAGCCTGTAGACACCCACTATTAGGAAATCGATCACGAGTTACTCAAGGGTGAAAGTTTGCAGGTGCATGCACACTCAAGTCATCTATCAAAGGGGAAGTGGTGGCTGCTAACATGGCCCACCCATCCAGTCACCACTCCTTTGTTGCTCTTCGGTGCCTTTCTCAGGTACAAACTTTGAAGCATAATGCAGAAAGAAGAGGAAAAGAATAACGCTGGAAGGCAATTCAATCTCCAGTTGAAGTCAATCAAAGGCAATGTCTTCCTGAGCTGTGGCAGATAATCGTAACAATTCAAAGCTGTATCGAAGCAAACAACGAAGCAGTAAAAGCTCGTGCTGATACCTTGTCTAGATAACACAAGGGCCATAAAGCCATTCCAGACAGCACAATAGTAATCTGTGATATTACCCTTAGGAAAGTCCTTTTCGGTCTTGCCATCTCCACTGAAAATAAATTGTAGCCAGAAGTCAGGATGCCACTGGTGTGCCTATACAAGGCAAAGTTGTGCCTTTAATAGTTGTTTGTACCATTTGCAACAGGCAGTTCGAATAAAAAAAGATGAAAAGCATGTAGCTCTACATTATTGTGCACATATTACAACGTTTTGTGAATGTATTATCTGTTGACCAACCTGTTTAGTTTTCTCGTACGGCGGGCTTGTGCCTGAACCTCCCCCCCCGCCCCAGGCATCTTGTACCTTATACTAGTCTGAATCCCAGGGCATAGCAGCTAAAGATCCACTGTAGGTGAGCATGAACTTGAGACATGTCATAGGGTCTCTAGCTGGTGGTACCTAGCCTCAGGTGAAAGCTATGAAGCAACCGTACCCCAAACCATCTGAAGAGATTCTACTTCTGCCTGGTTAAGGTGGCGGGAACAGACACATGGGTACTTTAGGCCTATGTGTTGCTTCCGAGGACAATTGCAGGTTTGGAGGTAAGCACAAGGGTCAGAATGAGGGGAACCTGATGGTCATCTCGTGGAATGGCAAGCGAACCATCTGGTTGGTCAAGTAGACGAGATTCTCACCATATCCCTGTACCCATTGTACTCTAGAACTCGGATGGAATAGCTTGTGCAGTCCATGTGCGAGAGTGTAAGTGCGATTTGCCCTAAAGAATAGCTCTGTGCACTGTACCAAAATGAAACCAAAGTATGGGGTGACTACAGTCGCCAGCCATCAGGACCAGTGCTACGTGGCTGCATGCATCAAGGAAGCGCTCCGACACAGTGGCCTGAAAACTCAACTTTACACTGCCGCACCCAGTCGGGCCAAGTTCGAAAAGAGAGTGGCCTATGGGCGGATTAAGGGTCCCAACACATTCAAAACAGGAAAAACAATCACAGTTTAGATACACAATCTTTAAGTTGCAAAATTATTTTGGCATATAACTTTTAAACACCTGAACATGCGTGAAAACATACATTTGAAGCTTTTTGGATGTGCTGTCACATTTAATATGTAACAACGAGAAGCAGATGCATACTCACATGACACAAGCAAATATTACAATATTTGTAGGCACAGGCTGTAGTCATCAGATAGAAGACAGAGGTAGTCAGAGTGCTGGGAGAGGCCTTCGCTCTGCAGTAGACATAATATAGGCTGATGGTGATAAGGAAGTAAGACAAAATGGCACATTGTTCACAGTTCTTACACGTATGCATATCTGCCAACTTTTAAGCTTTAGAATTCATAAAAATTTCGCAAACATGACTAGAGAGCGGGTAGAGGGGCAGCCCACATCCAAGTTTGCTATGGGCTCGCACCTTTTTGCTGGACAGATACACTTTATTAACAATGATTTAACTTTAAGCTCGGCACACAAGTGGCAGCATACTTGGATCAGCAAAGACCGACATGGTTTTGCAGATCAGTGGATTATTAGAGTCTCTGCAGCTTCAGATTTCACCTGCTTTAGAAACTTGGTCTTAATAAACTTGCTCGAAAAGGTATGGTATTTTCAGCTGGTACAAGAGGGCGACTCGGACACCATGACAATAAAGCCCTTCTATCAGAATTTCTTTTTTGCACACATCTTTTCCACTCTTGCACCGCCTCTTATCTTTCAACAACTTCCCACCAATACAACTAGTTTTCTAAAGTTGATGCAACATTAGTAAAATCATAGAATGAGTGCAAGTTAATAAATTTTGCAAAAGATTCTGGGGAGTTGGCAGGTATGTGTACACACTGGCCGAGGCCTTAGCATATTCACACACAATACAGTAGATCTGCAACTGCTTCAACATGTCAAAATATCCACTCTATCAATTAGGCCTTTAGCCACCTTCTCGAAGTATACTTATTTCTACTACAGCTGTGACAAGTAGGAAAGTGCATTTTGTTCGTATACTAAATCCACAATCAAGTTGGACAACCAATAAAATAGATTTATTCACTCACTCATCCATACAGCACTGTAGCCTGCAGAAAGGAAAAGAAGATAGCCATGTGGGCGGAGGGGGTAAGAAAAAAAATGCTACAAGACTACATTGCAGAGTGCAGCAAAGAGTGACATGTAGGAACATGAGAAGGTCAAGATGCGAGAAGGAAGGAAGGAAAGAAAAAGAAACATCCTTCAACGGCCTGACAAAACACACTGGAAGCCAAGTGTCCATAGGCAGTGAAAGACTTGTGGAGATGGCACACGGTGCCGAGATGAAGAAAAAAAAAAAGAAACAAGTGTTCAGAAGGCAGCTTTCAGGGTGGAAAGGTGCTCCGTCACAGCCTGTTCCGGTCAACAAGCTGCCGCAGACCTCTTTTCATCCACTTTGGATTTGTACAGTATATACAGAGAGGGCAATGGTGGCAACCGCCGCATAGCACCAGGACACCATGCTTGACACCATCTAATCACATGTCACTCTTGATCTGTTCCACCTGGGTTGGAGCACTGTCCTGGATTGGCCTCCTGAACAGCAGGATGTGTGGCTCTGCAGAAATGGGAAGGGAAAACACTGTCAGATGAAGGTTCCAGATTTTTAACATCCTATAGCCCTAGAATGTGTGTGTCCACGGATGCAATCATGTTTAAACATTTACACATTGTAAACATCCTAGAAGTAAAACAATCAAGGTAAGTGAGCAAGTTTGCAGAACAAAATGCTCTGCAGCCTCCACAGGTTCTTTGGCCACATCAGGGTATCAAGATGACATTGCTGGTTAACATGTCGGGAATCTTGTAACGATAAAAATGCCTCAACTATCTCATATGGTTAAGAAATTCCATACAACTTAAAAAACACTTTTACCACTTAATCAGCAACCAAAGTCCTGACGTCCTGTTACAGTGCAGTTAAACACCCCTATGTCACATAGCCTCTGCACCTTTGTCCACAATGGCACGTGGGCTGTATTCTAGGTCGATCAGCATCAATGAATGCTGATTGGCTAGACACAATGCTCATAGCTCCAATGAGATTTCACACACAATGCCACATCATACAAAACTGATTAAGAATATGGCACCACGTAACCTGCTTTCAAAAATGCTGCAGGTGAAATCAAAAAGACCAAGCTAGAGTGTCGACTTAAAAGGTTTGTGGTATGAGTTCAGCTTCAAAGCAGGGAACGTTGATTAACGGTTCTAAATTGTTAACCTGGGTTTGTGGCTGACAGCAAGAGACCACAGCGTCCCATAGAATGTTCACTTATTTTGAGAATATAGGCATAAAACTTTCTTCGAACGATGATTTCATGCTTCCTGTACTGTATACATAGCATTTCTGCTGGGTGTGCGGTATGTTTGGTGAATTTTAAAAAAAGGGGGGTGAAGTGACAGTCAACATACAATTACCTGAATATAAATGTCACTTTCGTTTAATTGTTAACTGCAGTTGTCATGAATTCATGAAATGCTGATTTGTGGTTCAGGAATATTTTTTCTCACCCACAAGCTGTTCTTTAACGTGGGGCATGATTAATGAGTTTACCAAAAGCCTCTGTTAGTCATGTGGAAGATGGTGCAGGCACCACGCATAACTTCCAACTGCACTAGCATTAACAACTATAGGCTCCCAAATGGCATGCCTTCATTGTACGCCATATTTGCAATGAGCGTTGCATATAGTACATTACAGAAAAGTACAATGAGCACAATATATATATATATATATATATATCTACATAAAGTCAAATATAAATGTTTCTCAACCACAAGCACTGCATTAAAGGGGAAAAAAAAGATGCATGGCAGACTAGTGCAACCTTACAGACTAACAACCTAATTTCAAGCAAAGCAGAGTTAGAGACAAAAAGGCATTTCCAGTTCCTGTGAAACTTTTTGTTGACTCACAAGCACACTGCTTTCACTTGCTGCACTGAGCCACAGACGTTGTACTAGCAGCATTGAATGTACAATTGCTTACATTTATGGCCCTGAACTAATGCTTCTACGCTTGGGAATATACTTTAAACAGTTTATTTAAGCACAGAGGGCCCAATATGCATGTGAATATGGAAGTTATAAATTGCAAAGCAGAACTATTGAGTTAGTTGCTTAATGTACCAATTTTAAAATTTAATTCACTGCACTTAGAAATTTTTTTACAACTTTTGAGCTTCTCCAGTCTTGCTCCCAATGCACACCTTATTCCTAAGAAGTTTTATCTTGATGTGCCGAGCAGTTGGCCAAGAGTAAACATTTTAGGCTCAATTAGCAAAAATTTTATAATACCAAGCTTACAGCACACTTACAACACTTACAACATTGAAATTTCTCCAGTATGTTCCTCCCCGGACACTATTGCTACTAACTTCCATCTTTATATAAGCTGATAATTATGAAACAATGCTGCACAAACCTCAGACCTTGAAAGCACAGTTAACAGAACACTGATAATTTCACACAATGCGTCTCATTGCAGCACACTTTTAACCTCACTCGCCGATCACTTCACTCTAGACATACCCAACATGATTTTCACAATGAATTTGTCAAAATTTGGAGCATACCATTCTGATGTACGTCTCATTGCAACAACAGTTTTGCTATAAAAACGAAATATGTGGTGGCCTAGACACAACGCCTGTAATCCATGGTTGCACTACAATGCACACAGTCCCATAGTTAGGCTGCACTCCTGCATATTAAAAGGGCACTGCAACACTTCTTGAACACGGTAATAAAACGTTCACTATCCATAGACAATGCTGCCATTAATATGCAAGTCAAATATTGTGTCGATGCAAGCAGCAGGGAGCCTGCAATCTAGCACAAAGTATTGCTTATTCTGTCCAGAGGCTCTTGAGACAACATTCAAAATGCCCTGTGTACAATGTCAGACCCATGAAATAGCCCATAGCCAGTGGGTTATGATTCACAATCACGAATTACCCTGTATGTACACTTCTCCAATCTGGTAGTAAACAGTAAAGCAGCAATTGTTAACGCGTCCCCGTTGCTTGCCCTACAATAAAATAGGAGTGTCCTGCCTATCCTGTCACTACTCCTCCATCATTCTACAGCACACCACGGAAAGAAAAAAATGTGAGGGGCAATAGGCAGGGCATGGCTATTGGCACCAGTCTAGTGTAAAGGAAACAGGTTGAAGAGGATCAAATGGGGAAAGTAAACATTGCACTCTTTATATCTCCATTATTATTGTCCTTTAGAAATGTTTGTGCAAATATATTTATGAAGGGAGTTTCACTCACTGCAGTGCGTTCTCAGTTTTGAAGAAAAGATCTTGCAGGGTCGCTTTAAGCTAGAAGCATGAAAAAATTTTGTAGTTTTGCAGTATCCACGGTCCACATAAGTTAATTGTTGAGAACAAACAGGTCCAAATTCTTCTATGCCAACTTCAGGCCAACAAAGACAGCATTGTTGTGCGGTCATGTGGCTGTTTTCGCAAATATGAAAGTGATCACATAATACATGCTGTTGGACAGACCTAGAATTCTTGAAATACCAGCCCAGACGTAAAGTCAGAATTATTATATTTGTGTCTCACAGAGTGTATATATGGGCAGACAGAAGACCAAGTGATTCGCAATATCTCATTACTTTCTTCTTTAATATAGGAAAGAACACATCACTTTCCCGATTAGAGCTGCACGGTTCTAATCTTGCTTTTTTTATTTTGATTTATACAAGTACCTGCAGCACCACAAGGGCATTATTGCAGGGGGGGGGGGACAAATTGAAGTAAAATGAACATGTGACAAAAACTTAACACAGCTAAGCACAGGTGGTAAAAGTAACAAAATACGTAACATCGATGAGTCATCTCGATGGCAAAACGGTCTTCAGTGAACTGCGGTGCAAAATTGCAACACAGAAATGGAAAGGGTACACTATCGCCTGAAGCGCAATGCCAGCCAAATGATATAAAGAAAACGGGATGATATTATACTGCGGCAGACTGCGTGACAATAAAGACAGAAACTCTGAACACGTTTTACTTTCACCAATGCTTTTGGGAAGCCTATTCCAGTGTGCGGAAGCATGCGGAAAAAATGAATTATGGTAGACATCAGTACGACAGTGCATTTCAAGAACTTTCAGCTCGTGATCACGTCGTTTAGAGATGAAGTGGGGAGGGAAAATGTACAAGTTCTTATTTATTCCTGTAAGATCAGAGCAGATTCGGAAAAAAAGTTCTAATTTTGCAGTTAATCGGCGGTGTGCTAGTGCTTTCCAACCAAGGTCCTCTTTAACTAATGTAATACTGCTACGGAAGTTATAATTACCAGAAATAAATCTTGCAGCGCGGTTTTGGACGCATTCAAGCTTTTCTATAAGGTTAGAGCTTTGAAGGTCCCATACTTGGCAAGCATATTCAAGTACCGGATGAACATTTGTTATGTAAAGCAGTTCTTTTACTTTCTGGGGGGCTTTATAAAAATTATGTCTAACAAGGTTTAGCATACAAGATGATTTTAAGGTTAAATATTCAATATGTCTGTTCCATGTTAAGTTTTCTGAGAAACAGAGCCCAAGGTATTTGTAGTGTTGGACCTTTTCAAGAAGTAGTCTGTCCAATTTATACGCCGATCTCAGAAGAAAGTGTTTACGGGTGAGTGACACAAGTTGGCATTTAGCACTGTTCAAAGACATGCCCCACTTAATACGCCAAGCATGAATTTTGTTTATATCATTCTGCAAACTACTAACATCACAATCACTTTCTACATTCCTGTATATGGCACAATCATCAGCATATAACCTCATTTTGCATTCTAGATTGTGGACAATGTCATTTATGAAGACTAAAAATAACAAAGGCCCCAAAACAGACCCTTGGGGCACGCCAGAGGTTACGGTGACAGGTGTTGATTTAGTGTCGTTTATTAAAACATGCTGTGTTCGTCCAGACAGGTAATTTCCAATCCAATGTACTATTGCAGGGTGTATACCGAGACAAGATAATTTATGTAAAAGCAATGCATGAGAAACGGTGTCAAAAGCATTCCTGAAATCCAAAAATATGCAGTCTACCTGAAAGCCAAGGTCAAAAGAGTAAAAGAGATCATGGAAGAACTCTACCAGTCGAGTCGTACATGACAAGCCAGGCCTGAATCCATGTTGAAAATTCGAAAGGAAATTATTGTTTTGAAGGTGTTTCATCACAGCACTGTATATAATGTGATCTATTGTTTTGCAACACAACACGTTAGAGAAATAGGCCTATAGTTTCTAGTACACTTTTGGGACCGTTTTTATGAATAGGAACGACGTGGGCTACCTTCCACTCTGCAGGTAATGAAATGGTATTTAATGATTTATTAAACAGAGCTACTAAAAAATGCGCAATTTCTTGAGAGCAGGATTTTAATACCTTTGACGGAATGCCATCAGGACCACCAGCCAATTTGTTGTTCAGATTGTAAATAAGCTTGAGAACACCGTTATATGTGACAGTAACCATAGGCATATTCTCGTAGACTATTTCTTGTATTTCAGGCTGTTCACCAGCGTACGTCTCAGAAAAAAACACCTTTAAAATAGGAATTCAGACAGCAAGCCTTCTCATAATCATCAAGCACTGTTTTCACGCCAACTGATAAACTAGGGACAGTGGTGCCCACTTTGCCATTTATTTTAACAAATTTCCAAAATTCTTTAGGATTATCCCTCAACTTTGCGTCAAGCAATGAAATATAAGTTTGTTTATTTACCTTTATTTCTTGCTTAATTTTGTAGTTCACGTGACGCATTTCATGGAAAACAGACTGATTGCGAGTCTTCAAATACGAAGCATATAGGCGACGTTTTTTGTTAATTAGCGAGTGAATTTTCTTATGTACCCAAGGTTTATCTTTCCGGCATCTAGTTGTCAAAAGTTTGGAAGGTATGTATTTTTCAATTAAAGCCTTTACTTTATCTCTAAAAGGAATCCAAGCTTCATCTATGTCCACTGACTGGCTGACCTCATAAAAAATAGGGAAGAAATCTGAAAAAGCTCGCGTGATAACGACATGTAATCCTCTCGGTCGTAGAAAAAAACCTTTCTAGGGTATTTATGGGCTGGTCTAACTGAAGCGGCACTAGGCGTGGCAACAACGCAATCGTGATCACTGATATGAGGGATGATACCAGGAATGACAGCTACATTTTGGATCAACGACTCAGAGCTAGCAAAAAACAAATCCAAAGTGCTGGCAGAAAAATGATCTCGTCGCGTGCATTCGGAGACGAATTGGGTTAGGTCATTAGCTATAAGAATCTCTGAAAAGGCAAGAGATGGGGCGTGTGTGTGCTGTCATTTCCGCTTATTCCTTCAAAGCGCTGCTATATTACTTTACATACGTGTACATGAAAGAAAACACACTGCACCATGCACGAGAACAGGTAAAGTGCGGTATTGTGACGATGTCGGTGATAACCTAGCAAGCGGGCCAAGGACCTCGATGCTGTTCAGCGATGACTGCCTAAACAAGATTGGCTAGCGCATATCGGACAACTACGCCAGAAAAATAATTAAAACAGCAAGCTCTGTCACCATCTCTATGAGAATGCGAATGATAGTACATAGCCATGATCCTGAGACCGTGAGTCATTGTGCGGATTGCACACGGAGAACTCACCGGGTTCGTGGACCATGTAGTGTACCCATCCTTGACTCTGCTGTACGCCAATTCCTCTCCATTCACTTTCAGTCATCAGATGTGACTTGGGGACAAGCTTGGCAATCTCTTTTGGCAGGACTACATGTCTGCAAGAGAAGTTAATCGTGGCTGTCGTCAGTGCTGGTGGCGAAAGACAGCCGCTGTCTGCTGCCGTGAGCACTAGCACCGCCTCTGGATGTTCCGGGTGCCCTAAAAGGCTCAGGCGACACATAAATCATGACGACATAATTAAAACTGGCGAAGAATCCTTCAGTGCTACTAGAGGTCCGCATGACACGAAAACTGGCGCGTAAAACAGCGGCGGAACACTGGTCCGCCATGTCAGCTCCTAGCTGCCGGCGTTCGAAAGCTCGCAAAGCTGTCATTTCCTTACCTGTATTCAAACTTTTCGTCATAATACTTGTCCGAGTAGTATATGTTCTTGTGTGCCATAGTGAGCAGCAATTATTTAACGTAGTAATACCCGAAGAACAAAAGCAGGAAAATTGAGAGTGCCAAGCAAGCGTCAACAGCTGCGGTGAGTGTACCGAACTTTTGAATATCCCACAGCTGCTTCGATTGGCTCGCAAGGCCCGCGTGACCTCGTGAGTGCGACGAACGTGACGTCATGCCATCACTTCACTCTCTTCATCTCTGTAGTAAGCGGTAGTAAGGGCATGGAGGTAAGGATATTTTAGCCATAGAGTTTTGTAGGAAACTCTATGATTAAGCAACTGCGGCACTGTTGCGAACGCACTGTCTGGGTCATAGTTTCCTACAATTTTGTAGGAAACTCTATGGTCTGGATCCCCCCCCCCCTCTTTCAAGCGTCCTTCCTTTCTTTAGATCACTATCATCATCATCCCAGGATGAGAGCCGAGCGTTGAGAGTGTGAACGGTGTTGTTGGCATTCGGAGCACTTTGCGAAGACGAAATACGTCTTCAATCGTCAATGATTTGTGACTTTTCGTTCAGCAGTGTAGCAGCTGTGTGGCAGCCTTGGACCAAACAGCGGAGTTGGTTGTCACTGTGCACTGTTCCACCACGAGCGGTCCTTTCGCGTTTGACGCAGCGTTTGTCTCTGCGTCTGTGTGATCGAAAATTTCAGAAAGACTACAGCAGGAAAAGCTACATTCGCCTTGTGGAGCTATAGGATTTAGTTAAACTTGTTGCGACGGCACCGGATCAGGAAATAAATTTTGTGTGAAATACAGCCGTGTTAAATCTGCGGTGTGAGGCATGGGTGACCAATGGGTTGGATGCGTTGTGGTTGTCGAGTGCGGAGACATCCTTGGCACGTACCAAGGCAAGATCGAAAGTGTCGATACAGACAAGCAGCAGATCGTGTTGTCGCAAGCATCTCGAAATGGTGTCAAGTGTCATGTCCCGCAAGTCACCATCTGGTAAAGAACCTTTTCCCGTGGGATCCTTCAAGATTTCGTGACAGTGGCGGTGCATGACACAAACAATTGCTTATTTTGCGCTTCTTTAAGGTGTATGGAAAGAAGGATGCGCTGACAGGTCTAAAGAGAAATTTGTGTTTGTTTCACGCAACGCAGCGTGGCCTACAGAACATCGCATTAAGTGATATGTTCAGAAATGAAGCCATTATGTAAAATTTCTGCTATAATACCACAGAATTAGCAGGCACGATTCGAGCAGTTAAGGAATCGCGTCCGTCATTGCTTTCTACCCGAGTCAAAATGTATTTTAGGCATTTGTGTTTGAGTGCAGTAGGATTTTTAGCAGATTACACGTTGTACACTCCAACGCATATGTTAGCGTACAATTGGCTGCTAATCGATGCAATGTGCAGTTCGAATGACATTTTTTTTAATGGCCTGACTGGAGTTGACAACGTTTTTTACTGCCTGTGTTGTTGCTTTTTTTCCGAACTAAGCACGTTGCCCGGTTCTTCATGACAGTGCAGTGTCGAGTAGAATTCGGATGAAATTATATATATACATGCTTCCTGAAACATTTGTCAGCTTTTGCATTAGTTCTCATTATGTACGGTGCAGTTTCGATCACGGGCGTACCCGACCGGTGTCATATATCTCGGTCTCCTTTGCGGAATCCGAGGGAGGGAGCCAATCGCGATCGATAATTTCCATCCAGATCGGGCTCGATCGCGATCGAAAGTGATACGGGTGTCACACGCGCACTTTTGATCGTGATCAAGCCCGATCCTGATCGAATTTCACGGACGTGATTGGCTCCTTTGCGCAAACAGCTCGAGGGAGCCAATCACAGTCGATAATTTCGATCCGGATCGGGCTTAATAGCGATCAAAAGTGGTCATGTGACACTGGTATGGTGACTGTGTGGCACCGGTATTATTCAGGTCTCATGCTGTAGACTATGCATAGATAGTGGTCACAGGGTATTTTGACTCAAGGCTGCTTAATTTCTGATATGTTGCGTGTCAGTGAGATCTCATCACAGCCTAATATTCAGTACGTTTTTGTTTCCTGGTGTGTACATCAGTCACTGTGCAATATTAGTACACCCCTCCTGTGTTCTACAATGGCCTGGCAAATGTGTTGTTGATTGTGGTAATGTGCATGCACTCGGGTTTTTCTAAATGATCTCTTTTTTTATTTGCCATAGTGCTCAGGACATTGTGGATTTGAACATCATAAAATCATCTGATAGTAGCTGCAGTGAATCACCAGGAGTGTTGCAAGAAGTCAATGGCACTCGGAAAGGTAGAGCGCTTTAATTATGCCTATATTTATGTGCCACTGTGGCAAGTGTACCTTGCCAACTTATAATTAAGTGATGTTTCTCACAGCCGCTGAATTGCTTTGGGTTGTTAAAGCCGACAGTCAACCATAAGCCTGTTTAAAAGTCAAATTTTTCTAATTGACTATGAATAGTCTGAAAGTGCTGCTCTCAAGTATCTAACCAAGCAATAAACATCCTATATATTTTCTATAACTAACTACGCAAGGAACTGAATTAAAATCTGGAATCAAATAAAATATATTTGTATTAGTATTCTCAGTTGTTTGAACTCTGGCTAGTAATGTTTATATTAGGCTTGGGAATGTAGAGGAAAAGGTGGAAAAACAAATAAGACATAAGGGATATTTTGTGTCACTCTCTTGCAGAAAGAAGCAATCGTATTAATTTCAGAATGTCACATGCTTCAAACACTTTCCTAATTCTTATTAGTCAACTTGTGTGGAATGGAACAAATTACTTTCTGGGCCTTTTGGGCCACCAAGTATTCTTACCTTATTAGATTAAACTTGAACCACATTCCACATGGCAGACTCTAGGGGCTTACTAATATATAAGGGCACGAATGAAGGAACCAACAAGGACTTGGAATTTTAGTGGCAAGGCTGATTCAACTCATAGTAGGCAACAACATTGCAATAACAAGTTTCCCACTATTGTTGCCCACTTAATCAGCTGCATGGTGCCTTTACTGATAATTGTAATGGTTCAACTGATTCCTTTTGTTACCCACTGAAGTCATTTGATGGCTATTGCATTTGGCTGCTAAATATGAGGTCATGGGTTCAATTCCTGGCCACTGCAGCTGCATTTCAGTGTGGATGAAATGCAAAAACATTTGAGTAACGAGCGTTGGGTGCATCTCGGAGAGACTCACATAGTCTTGATTAATTTGTTGCTCTCTATCCACTACAACAAATAGCCTATATGCTACTTTGGGGTATTGGACCTCATCAATGAATGAATCAGTCAATGAAGAAAATCAAATTCAAAAGGCTATGCACCTTAACTTGTAGCACTGTCGGTGAGCTGCTTTGTGTTTTGAACTTCTCGACCAAAAATTGTGCAGTCGGAAACATTGAACCCGTGGCTGTGTGCACTACTGCTCTTTCACAGATGCCAAGAAGAAGGTTGTGGCGGTCGCTCCTAAGAAAGGCGAAGGGCCTCGGAGGGCTACGACAGCTGCCATGAGGTGTCGTGATGATGCCTGTTTTAGTGCTCCTGTTGACGCCACTGTGCTGGAGCAAGACTTTGACTTTGAGAAGAACCTGGCCCTATTTGACAAGCGAGCAGTGTTTAATGAGATTGATGCTGCACTCTCACGGCCTGCACCATGCAGCGACTACTCGGCTCTGGCCGGCAAGTCTGGAGCCCATGTGGTATGCACACCATCCAGTTACCGCTGTGACGAAAACATCCTGGGTGGCAGCGCACTGGACTCCATGTGTCGCATCCGAGTGCCTGGCAAGCAGGAGATTAATTACGTAACCG
Organism: Dermacentor andersoni; assembly: GCF_023375885.2. Classification (NCBI taxonomy): domain Eukaryota; kingdom Metazoa; phylum Arthropoda; class Arachnida; order Ixodida; family Ixodidae; genus Dermacentor; species Dermacentor andersoni. The sequence continues at coordinate 27,822,900 of NC_092815.1, forward strand.
GTGAGTGAGTGAGTGAGTGAGTGAGTGAGTGAGTGAGCGAGCGAGCGAGCGAGCGAGTGAATGAGAGGGAGGGAGGGAGGGAGGGAGGGAGGGAGGTGTTCTGGTGTGGAAAAGTAAGAGCTCTTCAATCATACCATATCTGAAGCTTCACCTTAAACTTCAGCTGTCAATCTATGGGGTTAGTTCACCTACATGTGAATAGGGGTACATGAAATTCAAGTACACTTCCCTACACATCTCGTTTGACTCACACAATATGGCGAATGTTACCCTAGAAGTAAAAATAAAGCAGGAAGGCACAAAGTAGATGCTGCTATTCTATCCACCATCTCTTCCTTACTTCATCCTTGGTGTTTGCAAGCTTACACTTGGCTCAATAGTGCTGCGAGCAGGAAATTGGCCATCTTGTGTAAGGCAACCTAACAGTGAAAAAGCCTCCATTATTTATTGTATCCCCTATTGTCTGTCACCTGCTAGAAAATGCATACAGTTGGGTACTCATCTTAGTGGTTAGTTCTTTTTGTCCACACAGGATCTGAAAGTCTGATGACTCCCACACTTTTCATCAATCTGTTTGTCCAGGGCCTGAAAAATGGTGCTAGTGGAAAGTTTTGAAACTTACATGATTGAAGTGTGGGGTCATTCTGTGCTGTGCTTAAGCATATTTTTTATGCTAAGCAACCCAAGGTTGCAGCAATGCAGTTTGACTTCATCTTGCAATGTATGTTCTAAATACATCAGACCTTAGTACTAAGAATAACAGTTGCAGGAGTATTGGTAAATTTCTTCTTTTGCATGAAATTCCATCACCCTGTGTATGGTTTTGCAATTGTCCAAGGCCACTATCAAAATATGGCAGTGACTTCATAAAGAGAGACTCTCAGGAGGCTATTAGAAAGAAGGCCTGAAACTGATAGGCTGAGAATGGGAAGCATAAGTTATCTTATGTCATGTTCAACTGGTCATTTCAGAGCATGTGAAACATGTCATGTAAAACAAAAGCAAAGCTGCATTACGCAAGTGAACAACATAGTAGCATTATTCTGAATTTGTTAAAGGGGCACTAAAGAGAAAAGTAATCTGGGTTATGAGTAGATTAACCTTCTCTAACCAAAGAAGGCCATGCTTTATAGTGATAAGAGGCTAAGTAAGCCAGAAAAAGATGTGTCTGGTGGTGACACCACCTTGAACTTCCCGCACTTGCTTGCTGTGACATCATGAATTTGGATGGTGTCTGCACGGGCCTAGATAAAATCTTATCAGTAAAGATGGGCTACATAGCAGTATAAACAAGACAAAAACTGAACTTAGCTAGTTTGAACCAACTTTACTAAGCCACATTGGCACAAATATGAAAAAGTCTGAAATCCATGATGCCGCACTGTAGTACTAGTGCTGGTGGTTTCTGTGCGAAATAAAGAAATGAAACCGTGTCCTTTATATTTTCTTTTAAAAATCGACCTATTACTGTGTGATTAACGAAAATACGGGGTGCTTTTTTTAAACTAGTATATAGAATTTTAAACATTGCCTTTGACAGATAATATAATTCTATTCTTTGAGCTGGTTTACTCTGGTTTCTATTCTGTGAGCTGGTGTACTGTTAGCCAAGTAAACTTGCAGGAATTCCCGTGTTGTAGTAAAAGTTTTCATGTTGGGAAAGTTAACGTAATGATTGCCTTAGTCAGCTGCACAGACATGCTTAGCCATGTGAAAAGCTCTCCATATTTTCATTATGCTTGTTTAGCTCGATCAGTATAAGTTGCCTAGCTAATTGTGTTGGTCCTGTGCATAAGTGTGGTCATCTTGGGTTGTAAGCAACAGTGAGCAGACCATACTCTTTGTATTCTTCCTGCATTCTGAACATGTACACAGGAGAGTCAGTGTCTTTGATGCTTGCCTTTTAAAATCGTGGATGCTTACCAGCTCTTGCTCAGCTTATTATTGTTTTGAGGATGTGCTATGTCTATGAGACCCCCTTTGTTCCGCTTGCACCAGCTGCCAACGACACATCCAAGACACCTATGTCTAGAAGACACACTTTCTTTCGCTCATTCCAGCCGCCAGTGGCACACCCTTCCAGCCCCCCTCACTCTCTGCCCGTCGGCGGCTCCCGACAGACACGGAGAGCAGGCGGCTCAATAAACAACAGGAGATGATGTCGTACCGCGCTGCGCGCAAGTCCCTCTCTCGAGGCTGAAACAAACTCCGTTCCATGTTCCTAACGCCTTTTATTATGGCTACTGCAGGCATAACAGAACGTTCAATTACTGACACAGGCTTAGCTACAAAAAAGTTGACAGTTCACATAGCCAAGAGCCAAAAAAACTTGTCTGGTTAGGCATCGTGCTAGAAAAACTGAGAGTGTAGGTGGGATCACATTTAAAAGTGCTGCAATGATGCAACGCTTGATGTTGGCAGTGGCTGCAATGAAAAAGCATAGGGAGTGCAGAAACTAGGGTCCTAGGGGAGCAGCCATAAAGGAAACACAGCTGCAACCATTTTCAATCACCTGACCCTTCATTGCAACCTTATATTATTCTACAAGCATTGCTTATACATATGATATTTCTTAAGACTTAATTTTACACTGTATTTTCACTTTTGCATTCTGTTGTTTGGCAAATTAGCAAAAAAAATATTTAATCTTTCTGTGACTAATGACTTATTCAATCTTTTGTTTTTTAGTGCATTTGGTGAGATATGAAAGAATAGTTTGCACATTACATTCGACAACCTCACTTGTATGTGCAGCTTTGTGTGCTTCAGCTTTCAATCTTAAATGCATTGGTTTCACTGGCTGTGAGTATACAGCAGTGACTTGTATGCAGGACTTGTGTTTGCCTTTCCATGGGAGGAGCTATGTGTACTTGGTCAAAGATGAGATGTAAAGCTGCAGCTGTCGAATTGCATTGTCAGTGCAAAATCGAGTAGTTGGTTGATTGACAGAGTTGGTGCTATGCTACCAACTGCATTGGCTACAGCGTGTGGTCAGTGCAGCTGTTCTTTTTTTTTTTTTCTACATCCAGTATTGCATAACCAACTAGCGCCAACAATCATTGTATTGTACCTGATCATGATGACTGTATTGTGTCAGTGTACTCTCGAAAATATCCATATGTTGAGAATTTGGCGCATATTGACTACCCTTGGCTGCTAAAAGTTAACCTCCAACCTTCCAGCAAAATATATTTTTGAGCCAGAATATAATTCTGCGGTATGTAAGGATTTGTTTGATCCAATGCTACGGGAATGAATAGATTTTGGGTGATGTAGCATTCCTCTTTGGACAGTTGTGTTTGATATTATATGAGGCTGCTGTTTCTGGCAAGTTTCCTTCATTTGTAGCATTGTGTAGCAAAAAACAAAAAGTAAATAATAAGAATAAAAAATATTCATAGCAGCCACAAATAATCGTCAAAGCTGTTTGTGTCTTATTCTCGTGGTTTGTCTTTATGGTTGTTTTCACTGTGTGATAACTGGCAATGTTGTTTCTTTTTTTCAATGCTACAATGCAGACATGGGGCTGCTAGTGCCAAGTGTGAGTCTGCAGCTACGCCAACAGATCCTAGAGGCTGCTGTACAGTGTGGCTACAGTGCAGAGCGACAGCTGGAGATGATTGGCCGTGCTGCATCAGAGATGGTGCTGCAGCTGCTTGGTGGTTGCCGTAGGTGTGTAATAATAGGTCTCGCTTGCCTTGCATGGTTGATACTTAAAAACATGCAGCATGGAAGACGCTTATAAAAGTTCACAACACATATGCTGTGCTGACTTACAATTAAGAAGCTTGCTCAGGAAAAAACAGTGTAAATGTTAACAGATAATGCACACATTTCGCATCAGCTGATATATGATGCATAAGAAACACTTCAAGTAAAACCAAGAAAAACCAAAAGGAAAATTGAAAAAATATAGTTAAAGTGATGTTGAGAAAAGCTGCCCCTTATTACTTAGAGTCGCTGATGGGACACTACTACATGCACATATATTTGCCTTATCTCACAAATACAGATGCTCTAAGTGATAAAAAGGTGGCTCTTCTTGGTGTCATTCTGATCATATTCTGTTAATTTTCTTTCAGGTTTCTCTTGGCTTTGCTTATATAGTTTGTTCTATGTTCTACGCCTCATATATAGCTGCTGTGTAGTGTGCACAATATCTGTTGTGTATACTTGTATTGTTTCTCCAGGTGTTAACTTAGTTGGGAGACTGCACAGCACCCATATCTTCTTGTCTTTTTTTTGCATGCATCTTTTTCGCTGCACGTTTCTAAGTACGAATTCATTGCTCATTCATCAAACCTTGCAAAGTTGAGTGTTGTTGGTCAAGACTGAAAGGACAATAAAACAAAACTTTGGGTTCCAATTAAACAGAAGAATTACTCTTTTCAAATAGCCATTATGTCATGTCTGGCCAGAATACAAAATAAAGAAGTCAGAGGAGGATATAAAAGTTATAGAATGGGTACCAGCACTGGCTTCATAGTATTTCTATGTGAACTCCCTGTGGTGTCATAGATTTTGACAACTGGCTCACACTGCATAACTTGATAACAAAGGCAACTGACTGCAATAAAAAATTATTTGACAGCATGCTATGTTAGCAGGAATACTCAGAAACATTGGAATTGTGGTTTAAGTAAGGTAAACTTCAATACATCTGACGAAGTCAGTAAAATTGGCACTTTAATTTGTTACATTTATTTTCGTTATATTGAAATTAAACTTTTATGCAAATATGTACAGTTCCCAGCAGATTTTTTTTTTACATGGAAGGGGTTGTAAATATACCAGAATTATCAGGAACTCAGAGAAAACGAATTTCAGTAACAAACAAGAATATCTGAGGACACCAAAGGGCTTCTTTTGAGTTGTGAATGCGATAGCGTTAACGTCCAATTGAACGCCGCTGAGCGGTCCTTTGAGTTATGAACTCTTCACGGGCAAGCTAGATGCTTGGCTTGTTTTGATTTGGCCTTAGCCAGGTGCAGTTAGAACGCAGGCAAGATCTTGTGTGTACAAGGAACCTGCAGATAACACAGGCTTCCGAGAGCAACAGCGAGGGTGACATGGCGTTGCGGCAATGCCCTTTCCCCTCATGCAGCATCTGGCATGCTAACATGGCAGCAGGTGTACCCTCTTGCCTGCTCTGCTCTATCGACGCACACTCGTGATGTGGTGTCGCAGCCAATGGGAATTGAGGTGCTGTTTTGCTTCTGTAGATGACAGACGCTGGCTTTTTCATTCAATGGGTCATTTGACGCTTTTGAATAATAATAATAATAATAAAATTCCTCTTGTTGAATTTGAGAGTTGGCAACCAAAGATACAGTTTCATGCCATGTCAATATCCTCACATTGGCAATGCGAAGCGAAGTCTGCAAAGCTTTCACATCTACTCCCCCACCAAGGCTCATAGCGGTGCCCGCAGTGGGATGATGCTATCAGTGGACTGCTCTCCGCATAGTCCGACCAATGCAGCATCAAAACGCATTGGACACCGCAAAGAAAGCTGAACTTTAAAATGTCATGAAAGTGAGGCAATGGTCAACCTGTTGTTCATGGCTGCCATGGTTCTCGTAAATTTGCGATGTTGCGCGTGCTTGTCATATGTCCAAGAAATTGCGAGCAAGATCTGGTACAGTGTCCAAAATTTTGATAGCCATTATGGATTATTTCTAGTATTGGTTCCATGAATAAAAAAGTCACAGTTTCATTGGTCGCGATAGCAAGGTATTACACAACCACACAAAAGTTCGTAGTTTTATTGGCCATACAAATTGCAGTAAACATTCACTTACTTTATTTTTCCTGCTTGAGTTGCCATGCAACATAATTTCAGTATGAAAATAAATATAAGCATGCAGGACTGTTTCATGCAGACACTGCAACAGCGACGTTTAGCATGTATTTTCCATAATTCATCATTTATAGTCTTCAGGTTGGTCACTGTTAAATATCACACCTACGTAAACTTCGCAGACTATCTTTCTCAAAAGGCATGCTTGCTAATTAAATTACCGACCATGGTGTCATGCATGCATGGGTAAATATAAACAAATCTCACTCAATGTCTGCAAACACTCGCTACCAATGTGAAGAGGACAGACTTAGGGGAGCAAGCGCTTCGTCTGCCTTTCACTTTAATGTGCCTTCGAATCGAGCACAGACCACCTCGCAGTAGGATCTCATCGCACTTGGACTTTTACGTGTAACATGATAGCAAGAGGATCTTACGTTTAGTATTAGCACTGCTAATGTTTATCGGATGCTACTCCACTTTGGCGGTAGCTTTCTTCTGTGCTGCACGCAATCTGAGAGGTGCGCATGTAAGCAACAGCATGTAATTCAACCATGCCATCCTCTGTGCATGTAATTCAACCATGCCACCTTCTGTGCTCATGGTAGTTTCGATTTACTGCCTCAGTACTCCTTCATAGGAAGAGCGAAATTTCATTTTATGTAATAGTTAAAACTTGGCATAACAAAGTTGGTAAAATTGGCAATTTGCTTCATTAATTGAAATTTGGTTATATTGAAATTCGACCTTTTATGCCAATAAAACAGTCTCTGATGGATTTTACTTACATGGAAGGGGCCCGCAGAATTTTTCGAATTATTGAGCAATCATGAAAAACAAATTTGTATGAGAAAAACAATTAATGAGAATTGGCTATATCTTCATATCGGTGGTACAAAGCGAAGCTAGCAATGCTATCGCACCCACTCTGCCCCCTCAGCTGATAGTGTCGCCCGCAGTGTGACGCCACTATCAAGAGTAGCGCCAGCAGTGAGGAGCGAATGCTTCATCTGCTTCTCACCTTAACACATCTACGAAACTGAAGAATATGTGACCTCCAGTATTAAATGTGCGGGAAGACAGCACACATGATTCCCCCCCCATCTCGTCTAGCCCAGTCTTTGCAAACATGACAGATTACTTTTAAAACAGGGTATGCTGCTTGCTGCATATGTGCTCAGCCATATGTAGGATCTTTTTGCACTTGGACTTTATATGGAACGTGATGCTGCTCCACTTCAGTGGTCACTATTGGTCACGTGGCACGTGATTTGAGAGGTACGGTCACAAGCAGCTGCATTTAATTCAACCATTTTAGCACTTGCATCTGAAAAAGTTACCATTTATTGCCTCGCTATTTCTTTGCGGTGGCAGCGAAATTGCGTTGTATTGAAATTGTGTATAAACACACTTCATTAGATTGAGGTTTAAATTAAATGGTGTTCTATGGACAAGAAGTTATAAAAAGTTAAATGATTCATTATATTGAGGTTTGAAATGCATGGTGTTCTATGGACAAGAAGTTATAATAACTTAAACACTTTGCTATATCGAGAATTTCATTATATTATTGAAGTTTGTTATATCATGATTTATCTCTAATATAAATCGGTAGTCATTTTAGATAGCTTTCCTTTGCATTTGCAAGTAGCGAGAGCTATGGATTGTCAGTGCTACCTTATTGATGCCAACAGCAGAGGAGGTATTTTCAGTCCATTCAAGAATTTTTTAAGGGCACAGGGTTTTGTACTTGTTTGGTTTCTTTCTGTTTTTTGACAGTCAGAAGACCCCAAGTTTTTGTGCAATTAGTGGTGCCATATGTAGAAATGTGGAGTGTTTTTAACTGATATGGTTATGAGAGTTCAGAGTTTCGGTGAAGTTTAGTTGTGAACAGTTGTATAGCTGTACGTCGTCCACCGTTATTGACTGTGGCATGGGCCTTGTCATCTTTGCTGTCCTACGGCCAAGCATGTGCATCATTGGGGTGCCTCTGCCGCAGGCTAAACCCAGCCAATAGCCACCAGCGGCCCACAGTAGTGCTGGTGTGTGGGGGCCACCGGCAAGGCAGCCAGGTGGTGTGCTGTGGTCGGCAGCTGGCTAATCATGGTGTCGAGGTGCTACTCTGGCAGCTACCTCTACTGGCTGGCGGCTTGGCTCCTGTGGACCCACTCTTCTCAGCCGAGATTGCTCTGTTCCGCAGAAGTGGGGGAAAAGTGCGACTTACTCTAGCAGGTAAGATCGTACCTGATATTTTTCTCTCTCTTACTGCAGGGTTATTATGCCTAGGCCCCTGTACTCAGTGAGAATTTAAACACTCAGAATAATCTCTAAGGCATCAGATGTGTCGGACCTCGCCACGGAGGAGGCACCGTTTACAGCGCGGGATCGACTTATTACCTACCACAACATCTGCACACACTACCGATTAGACCGTTTAACCTTTCCACCACTCATGGGCAAATCCCCGCGTAGGTGTGAAGTTCTGTAGCGACAGATGCAGACTCTCACCCTTCCGTCCCCTTACCTCCTCCACCGCATTCATCCCACCATTTACCTTTCTCCCTCTTGTAAATTCTGTCTCTCTCCCAAAGCAGACTTAAACCACATCATGTGGGGGTGCCCTAAGCACCCCCTTCCCCCTTTCCTCAAGCAATTATCTACTGAGGAGCAGTGGGAGGCTGCCTTGCGCAGCTCCAGGCCCGATCTTCACGAGGCCCTCCTGGAGTGGGCTGAGAGGATAAAGGAGGCCTACTTCAAGTAGTTCCTCCCCCCACCCTCTATTCCATTGCCCCCTTCCCTTTAAAGAGGGATAAATAAAGTTTTTCATCATCATCATCATCTAAGCACAAAATGGATCCGCATTTGCTCTCTATGCCTCTGCTTGCCAAAACATAGTCACTGAGAGACGCTGATATTGCAAAGAAGTTTGTCTTCGTCATGATGTCATTAAAATAAGTGGTCATTATTGGCTGGCTATTCTATACAAATTCCTTTTGATTAGAGAGCAGTGTACTTGCCACAACATTCTTAGGTTGCCACCAGTTATTGTGAAGGAAGAAAAGAACTTGGAGGCAGTCTTGCAGGATAAAATCGAAGCCAGAAAAAATAGGCCCAATGCTTGAGCATTGTTTTATTGTGCTCTACCGCAGTGCTAGCCGCAATCAGCATATGTTTTGGCACAGCAGCAACAGATGCATCAGCTGCATCAGCAATGTGTGGCTGCTGCACTTGCATATTTCAGCGAAGACAATGAGAAAATGTGCACAGTGTGCAGCAAAGTAACTGAACAGGTGCACATTGCTTAAAACGCACTGGGAATTATGCATACAAGGCTGAGTCTACCAAGCACATGAACGCACGTTGGGTCTACTTATTGAGAGAGCAAGTGCTTACTGCCAATGAGGTTACTGTCAATTGATAGAAATTGTTTATATCCCCTTCAGTCACAGCATCTATATTTGTGGACGCTGTGACTGAAGCAGTGATATCAAGGAATGTGCAGTGATAGTAAGGAATAGAACACAAACATTAAGGTTAGGGTAAATTGAACATTCTGATAACCTAAATTACTTTCATTTTACTTCTGAGGGATATGTATCGTTACAGAGTACCGCTTTGGTGAAGGCATTGCCGTGTTTTACGTGACATTTGACGTAGGCAATGTCGGTAGCAACCTCGAAATATTTTTTTTCTTTCTTGAAATGCTTGAGGCTAATGAATAACTTGTGCATGTAATTCCAGCGGGTGATATAATACTTTTTATGAAGAAACATAGCATTACTGACTTTATAATATTCAAATATTTAGTTACTATGTAATTATGATGTCTCAGCATAAAATGCTCAAAGAGTCATTATACCGTCTTGATTCACTTTCAGTGAAGTCTGAAGCACCATCTATGTTTCACACACGTATTGACAGTCGATCATAATTCGTGACTGAAGGGATATTCAAAAATATTTGTTTTTGTATGCATGTCCTTTTTGTTCGTATTTGAAAATGTTCAACTCGATTTCCAATGAGTTTTACCATTTTTTTCGAAGATATTTTATCCACTGTGCATTTTACTAAGCCCTCCCTTCTGATTTCTTTGTGAATAAAATAAATGCTACTACTTAGTATTCAAACTGGATTAAATAGTTCTTTTTTTTTTTTAGCATGCTTACTAGAAAGTGACAGCATCGGGTGACATAGTGTCGGGCATAAAACAATGTTCTGTGTCACTCAGGGAATTTTGTAAAGGCACTCAGGGAAAACCTGGAAAGCTCAGGGAATTTGGAATGTCAACTTCGTAGACACCCTGTCACTACTCCTTAATGTCTGAGTTCACTGATGTCCTTTAAAAGAAAGGCATCTTCTGCCTGTGCAGACATATTGAGCTCATGCAAAGTGGCACTGCTACAGATGACATAGCCTCTGGTGCACATTTGCATTGCTGTCATCTCATAACTTGACTCATTCCGGTTTCAGCTAGACACCTTTCTTGACTCATCAGTCATAACGTGGAAGTACCCGCCATGGTTGCTCAGTGGCTATAGTGTTAGGCTGCTGAGCACGAGGTCGCGGGATCGAATCCCGGCCACGGCGGCCGCATTTCGATGGGGGCGAAATGCGAAAACACCCGTGTACTTAGATTTAGGTGCACGTTAAAGAACCCCAGGTGGTCGAAATTTCTGGAGTCCTCCACTACGGCGTGCCTCATAATCAGAAAGTGGTTTTGGCACGTAAAACCCCATAATTTAATTTTTTAATAACTTGGAAGTGCCAAGTTCCTTCATCACTCAGCTTGTGCTATGCTGAGCAGGTGTTTTCAGTTCTTTTGCATTTTGTGCATTGAGGAATGCTTTAACAGCTTCCATTAATAGCTTTTAATAAATCCAACTGTTGCTTTAGACAACTTTAATTTGACTGCTAAAAAGCATGTAGCAATTATCTCATTTGCACGAATATAATGTGACCACAAATTTAATGTGAAATAGGACTTTTGATGGCTTGGAAAATAATATAGTTTTATAATTTTTCCACAAACTAAATGCACAATGCAACTATAACCATGGGCTTAAAATGGCGATTTAGCATCACATGATTCACAGTCTGCTGAAGTGATTCATACTATGGAACTGCCTGTGCATGCATGTAGACAGATATGTCCATGCTTGTATCATCGTGGACACATTTGTCATGTTTGCTCTTAAAGGGTCCTTGAAACGGTTTTGACAAATCTTGTAGACATGTAGGGTACAGCTACAGTAAAACATTATCACCACAATTTAAGTGGACCGTCTCATATTATGAGAGCTACGGACAGTTACAAGTTGCGCTCCTCCCTAACCGTGCCTTTTCTCCTCAACATGTTTGCCAAATGATCGGGGCCAAGCTCCACCTTCACTGGCTCTGCATCATGATATGATGTCTTGTCATCTACTTCTTGTTGTCTTGGAGCCAGCTCACGAAGCCTCTCCAGCCTCTCTGCTACCTGCCTGGCCGTCAATGCCCCATGAGATCTATCCAAGCAGCGTGCATTCTGAGCGTTCTTTCGCAGCGTTGAGTGCGTCCGGTATTCCGGTAACCGTAGACAAACTGGGCCTTTTGGCGGATGGGCAGAGAGAGATGAAAGGTAGAGATTTTAGCTGGTGTATAGACATCGCTGACGTGCTACTCTGTGTGGAGAAGGGTATTGAGGAGAGACAGGCAGAAGGAGAGAGGTGCAAAAAAAAGGAATAAGTTAAAAAAACATTGGGCACTGAGTTTTCTCACTCACGGACAGTGGCATTGCCATTGCCATTGCACTTCTGAACGAGGACATGATATAATCTTTCAGGGGCTGCCGAGACATTGTGGCATCGTTGGTAAACACCTCATCAATGACGCTGCCCGATATGCCCAAGCTCGAGCACTGACACTCCTTATAACTTTATTGAGAGAAGACGCTGCAAGAGAGCTTTGCAGTCTCGCACGTACCATCGCGTTGAGTTACTGGCATAGAACTCTAACCGTAGAACTCTAACCGTTGATTATATAGCCTCGACCCATCACTGAAACTGAAGTTACCAGCAAACCTTTCACGACGTGATGCAACACTACTGTGTCGGCTGTGGGTAGGAGTAGCATCCACTAACTCCTGCAACTATTGTTATTGGAATGGCAGACTCACCGATGTGCTAAGTGCAAGTGTGTAGAGACCATCAATCATCTTCTGTGCCACTGTTCTCGCTTCGATAATCAATGTCAAACTCTCCAGTGTACCTTGAATAGACTGGACCATAGGCCATTTACAGAGGTAAAGGTGTTGAGAGTCTGGCCTCACAGTTCATCAGCCCAGAAAGCCATTCGAGTGCTTCTTCAGCACCTGAAGGCAACAGCCTTGACTATCCCACTGTAAACATGCTGAACCTAGCTTAGCGCATGTGAAAGAGTGATGTAGACTCATGTATTCTGTCTCTCTTTCGCTCTCCACGTCTAGGGTAGCAAATTGGTCTGGTTCACCTCCCTGCCATTCCTTCCTCCCTTTTCTCTCTCTCTCGATAATTGATGTCAACTCATCATTATAACACATATCGTTATATGTAGTACCGTTATAAGTGGACAGGACTGTGTTATGCAGCAGCCCTAATTTCATGGTCCTGCAAATAATCTAAGCCTTTCTACTGGAAAACAAAATTTTCTAGGATAAATATTTTTTGCTTTTAAATGTCTCACAATAACTCTCTTATATTACCTTGCACTATTGGCCAAATATAATAATGTAATGAGTGAGCTGAGAGTCATAAGCTGCTGTCAACAGTCAGTGTTGTATGCAAATTGCACCGAAATTTGGTGCGTAACATGGACTGTAAAACCTTTCTTACGTAAAATTTTTATCCAGCATCTCAAGTTTTGTGCCTCTCCATTTTTATTGCTTTTTCATTCTGCTGCACTCTTTCTCTGTCTATAGAGCTTTCCAGTAGCAGAGTGGACATGGTGCTGGCAAGTCTGGACTCTGTAGATGGTGGAAGCCAAGCCGATCCAATGGCAGTTGCGACCATGACCAACTGGATTAACCAAAGTAAAGCTCCAATGCTGTGGGTCGACCCGCCACCTGGTGGCAGCACAGGGACACCAACTCCCCAGTGGGTGCTCATGCCCCTCCTTCCTCTGGCAATGGATGAACGCATTGTTGCCTCTACGGGTCTCTACTTATGCGATGTTGGCGTGCCCTGTCACGTCTTCCGTGATTTGGGTGTTCAGTACGCCTCCCCCTTTGGATCAAAGTTTGTGGTAGTGCTCCACGCGAAAAAGCCGTGATAGCTCAGCAAGCGTGCCACTCTCCACAAGCTGCTGAGGTACAGTACTCTTCAAGTATAATGAACTGCTCAGGCGTGTCACTCATGAGAAAAAGAAAGTGAAATTGAAGAGTGCGACGAAAGAGGAAAAGTGAGACGAAGGATGAACTACCGGAACAGACATTGCTGGATCTGGAGTTATTGAATGTGCTGACCCCTCCCTTTCTTTTCTTCTTTTTTGAAAGTGTGATTGTGTCTGCGGGGCGGCTGTTTGCGTGCTGTATTGTCTTGTCCCTTGGACTGCTGCTGTGTACATTCAGGGATGAGTGTTCTTTTGCAGATCGGTGAAAGTATGTGTTCTGTGACCATTGGCTTGTGAAAGGTATGGATACATTAACAGCAAACAGGTGTGGTCGAAATGTAGCATCAAACTTGAACTGACACAAAAACCAGCATTATACTATGAGGACACATATGCAGGAGACAAGGAGTACCGTTGTTCGCTGGCCAGAATTAAGATGCTGACTTTAAACCTGATGATAAAAAACTGATTTGTAGTAATCATGAAACTCAGATAACATTTCTAGCTGCTGGACATTTTCATTATTGTAGCACATCTCATAATCAGCATTGACATCTTTGCAAGAAAAACTGCAGCTGCCAATACTTTTGTTACTTTGAGTCAACCTATGAAGGTTGCATGTTTTATTTGTAGTTTTTGCAACATCTCGATCGACTTGTAAACCTTCATTACTGAAATTTTCTTTAGCAAGCTTTCTGCATTGACATATGGACTGCTGTACTAAGATACTGGAACTCTGCCTTTAGAGAAGGAGGGAGGGTAAAAAAAAGAATATAAGTCAAGTAAGCGCCAGTGTTGAGATTTCACAAAAATTTCTCATACTTTCTAGTTGTGTGCCTCTCTCCTCAATATCCCTAGGCGATGTTAATAGTTGGAATGGCTCTCATCACACACTGACCACAAGAGAAGTGTCGTAAAGATATCACATGTTAAAGGAATGGCTGCAGCTCTGACATGATTTGACCTTTATAGAAGACATTCTCGGTGAAATTATTTTTATGAGATTGAACATGTGGCCTCGTTCACACCAATGTCTTACAAGGGACCTTGCTTGGAACCTAGCTACCTGTGTCCTTTTGGTATTAGTGACTTAAATCATTATTTGGACCTAGGTTGCAGTTTCATTTCAACATGAGTGAAACCTTGCATCAGACTTGGGCTGTTTTTCAGCAAGCCCATGCTTTGTCAAAACGGCTTATTGTTTCTCTGTCATCGCACGTTGAATGCTAAAATGCTTCAGGTAATTTTTTACTTTCTATTGTTTGCACGTGTGTGTGTGTGTGGATAGCAAAGCACTGCTATGTTCCTGCTGCAGTCCAGCATACTCAGAGTTCCCCAAGTAGTGGAAGTGAAAAGCCACACGGTTTTAACTTTGCTTGCTGAAGAAATCTTTTGTTTGGCCATTCTTTATCATTGCCCTTAATTATTGTTCTATTGATCAACGCAAGATCTTGTGTTTCTTATGTAAGCTCAACATTCCTTTGTTTGAGTTGCTTTTGTTTCAGCTGAGGTCTGCAGTTTGAGTGCCTGTATACCATTGCACTAAGTTTTCTGTAAACATTGTTACTGCAATCATAATAGGTATTGTGTTACTGAAATACTGAAAAGAAGCCTGATGCATCAAGTTCTTTTACTGCCCTAACGTGGTGCATTGTAAGTGAACACTTATACCTCTGTATAAGAGGCTGTAAGCTCAAAAGTGACATGTGACTAAAGCTGCGATGAAGTATACTTTTGCATTTGTTAACAACAATATTCAAGCATCAACTAGATGTTTAGGTGTCTTTTGCATAAGCTCGGATGCATGTCTGCTAGGTTGCTTTACAAGAAGGACCCAGTGCCTGTTGCCTCTCTTTGCTTCGTCTTCATTCATTGCTTTTCTGAAGAAACTTAAAAAAGTGAACTACCAACCGGTACCATTTGGGCTTTAGTGCAAAACTTAACTTCGTGATCTGCATTTTTGATTCATTTGTAATAGTTAATAGTGACTCTTGAGAAAAGTTGAAAGGAGAATTCAGGCATGTCAAGTAACATGCTGTATTGAATTACGATGGGAGCAGACATGGGCGAAAAGTGACTTGGCTGGAGTTGGGTCTACCTCGCAAAACAGTTTAGATGAGAACATTCGTAATTTCCTTTGCGTTGTGTGTGTGTGCTGACTTCTGTTGACCTTGCTGCCTTGCTTTTCATTGAGATACTGTGTGCTTGCTGGTTGATGCTTGCTTATCATTGTTAAGAGATTGGAAGGGTGTGAGCCATTTGCAGTGTGTGACACATTTGGGAGGACATGTAGTATTCATGTGAAGACATGGTTTCATTTCAATTATTTTCTTGAGCCATAGTGGCTAATGTGATGCGGTGAGTAAACATCTGTCGAAGAAAGAGTGCCCTAGAGGCAGGCCTCAGTGTTTAAGTTCAGCTGCTTTCATGCTGTTTACACGTTTCCTCGTAAGTTTGTGAGCATTGTACAGAGTTTAGACATATTTTGCAACACATAAACCTGGCAAGTTATATCTATTGTATCATATGGTGTGCCTGTTCTCATAAGTTAGGCGCAACTCAAATATCCACTGTCGGAGAAAGTGCATTGTCATCATTTATGTCATGAGCTGGAGATTTGGAATGACTGAGAGATCATAAGCTGTCATATTGTTCATTTGCTTACTGTCAGTGAGCACCCTTGACAGGCATACCTGCCTGCACACCTTGCTGTGACAAACAGCAGACAGCTGTGTGCATGCCTTAATTTATTTTTTTTAAACCGTGCATCTGTTTGTCATAAAGAGTCATAAAGTGTGTTGCATTAGTATCAGGCCAAGCTTTAAAGGTACATATGGTGGAGAAGAGACAGGTTTCTTTCTTATGATCTTTGCAGACATGAAGATCTTTGTATGGCATTCTTTCCCAATGCAAATACTAGCAGGGTCTTTCATTTGCCGAGTATAACATCATTCGCAATATGTGTTCACTTTTCTCATGTAAGGCTCATGTCTGGACACGCCTGCACTTCCACTTTAAAGCATTGATCTCATTAACAGTGTGCCAAGCCTCACAGCAGTCCATGTCACTGTAATTTCTTTGGCAGTTGTGATACGGTGTTTCTCTTTTCTGGCACTTAAAGCCGAGGCTCAAGAGGAAAGTTCTGGGACAGGTATGGTCCCTGATGTTTTTTTGGTGCTATCATGAAATGAAAAATGGTTGGGGACAATAGTATGAATTGTTTTGAGTATATGAAACAAATACTCTGTAAATACAAAGCTTTATAAGGTAGTAATAGAATGGTTACTTGCTAGAACTAAAGCTGGAGCCTTTGCTTTGTGCCACCATGGGCGCTTGTCGTCGTATGAGTCAGCAAAGACAACGCTGCCCTGTCACCTAAAGCAGAATGCACTCTTGTTCAGCTTTAGCTCTAATGAATGCGCTTTCCTTTTCGATTGCACTCAATTAGAGAACTTGCTGAAGAGTGCCATTGTACTACTTTTTTTCTCCCTAAAGCAGACTAGCATTCTGCGAATAGTGAAGCAAGTCCTTGAAACCATTGTTCTTTCTTCATTTTTATTTCTAGTCTTCCTTTGGTGGCATCAAGCCAGTAAATTTTATATGTATTCTTGTGTACCTGTTGTAATGTTAATTTGAGCGTCATTAGCTGTTCTTTGCCTTCTTTTCATCAGGAGTGCTGGTGCGTTAATTGCCATTATATCTGGTATCTGCATTTTCTTTCACTTTTTACATAGACTGGGAAGTGCTGAAAAGAGCATTGAGAAAGGCATACCTACTACTGATGCACTGATGCAAACTAGACTGTTCACTACTAAATATAGCCAAACGCTCATTGTGGTGGCATTTGACACAATTAAGAATAGAAAGAATTAAGTAAAAATAACAGGATACAGGCTGTTATGGGCACACCACTTGCTACATTGTCTTTTACTGACATCAAGTTCCAAATTTTTAGTTGAATATGTTTCTGGTTACACAAATGCACAACGTAGCTCTTCATGTCCACTTGTTAATCTCACGAGTAACTTTTAAAAAAAGTTAATTGCGGGAATTGTATTAAAAGACATTGGGCTAATTGAACTGTAACATGTTTTTCATACAACAGTGCATCCTATGGGATTGCCATTGGTGTACTGTAATTCTGAGAGGGTGCTAGTATGTCTGCATTCATGACGAGGCCAGCGGATGTAAATGGTAAAAGTATGTACATGCAATGTGACCACATTTGTACGTGGGGTAAAATTATTACTGCAAGGCTATTGTACTTGTTGTGCAGGGTTGCTCATGGTAAGCATGCAACAGAAACTCATCGGCAAATGAAGTGTAATCTCATGTTTCTTTAGATGATAAGAATAAGCATTCTGATAAAATATTGGATTGAAGCATTGGGTTAAATATCATGTGGCTCTGGTATCATGCATCAGTTGCCTGCAGAATAAAAATTACCATGACATGCTAATTCACTTGCCCGGTGTTCTGTCTTTTTCATTCATGTGTGGTGTGTTGAGGTAGCATTTGCAGAAGGGACCTGACCTGTGGTTTGCAAGATGTGTCATACACGGTGAACTACCTTATTTACGAGCACGATTATTAAATGCGGGGCGTATGCAATGTTTCTTTTTTCTGATAGTTCTGTTGGAGAATGTCGTATCCAGGTGGTTGTAACAGAGAAAATACGGTACTGATAAGTTAATTCGCTATATAGACGACCGCACGCCAAGTTTCATCCTAGACGCCAGCGCTCGTTTCTCCCCTGGCGGAACGATTTCATGTCCAACGGGTGTAGGTTTCCGCCGCCGCTTCCCTCGGTCGCGCCCGCGTTCAGTTCGCGCTGCGCGCGAAACGTCTCTTGTTTGCGACGGCGCCTCTTCGGATGACCGGAAATTATTATTGTGTTGTTAACTGTCCCGACAGCAATGTAAACACGAAAGGGTTGATGCCACCAGTGAAATTCTGCCGATTCACAAGAAAATGGTACGAAATAAGCAGACGACACACATGGATTACTGCGGTGCGCCGAGCGAAGTAAACAACTGGAAAACGAAGCGAGCTCGTTCATTGATCACTCCTGAGTGTATGGCGGTTTTTATATGTAACCCACATGAATTTAATAATTACTCGGTACATAATCCTTTTATTCATATAAAAACTTTAAGTTGTTCGACGAGCGCTTGTCCAGTCTTCTTTCTCGTGTTTCGTTTATGTGTGCGCTGCCCAAGAATGGAAACCACTTCTGTTGTATGCGCTAGCAGTGGCCGAAGTTCACGCGTGCCGAGAAAGTGAATATGTGCACGATGCATTGAGCATGACCAGAGTTCATTCCCGCTTCACCACTGCACCGATCGATCGAGTTGCTGGACGATACACGCCCGCGTCTTGGTCGCGCCGGCATTGCTGAAGCAGGAATGATTACAAATACTTTCAACTTCCGTCTCTTGAGCACTGTTAAAAAATGGCCAAGCTGTCTACACTGCTGCCTCTATTCCATATTGTAGGGGACGCACTAGTTAAAGTTATGTTCGCATGTCATACTTGTGCTATGCAGCGATATATTTTTGAGAGCAGCATTCCGGGCAAGTTGGTAATCCATTACTTAAATGATATTGCGCGACAAAAAACGACACGGACGTGAGAGACGACACACCAAGCGTTTTGTGTGTCGACGACATGCGCTTGGTGTGTCGTCTCTCACGTCCGTGTCGTTTTTTGTCGCGCAATATCATTTAAGTCATCGATATATTTTGTTTATTTCCGCACAGTGTCGATGGAAGACCGTTGTCGCCATCAGAGACAACACGGATTTGTATCAAACATATTGTGAGAAACTGCAAAAATGACTTTAGCTCGTATGTGCCGTATGTATGTGCCGCATCGTATGTGCTGACGATTTTTCCGGCGGTACATACGATGTCGTTTCGAATCACCTGCTCAGCGTCACTTACATGGTTAAGCAGACGCTGCCCTTTCGCCGCATTGCGGCCATAAAAATAATCGTCAAGCGTACCGATCTTCTTAAAGGCAAATAGAAGCGTGTACAGTCTGTTTCACACTTAGGGGAAAACTCGGAACGTATTGCATCGCGATGCGGCAAGCAATGGAGTCGTGCGGTGGCAGCAGCTCGAGCAGGCGCAGACGCTCGAGGGGCGGAGTTGTGATCTGCGTCGTCTGCTACGGCGGCGCGCGCTGGCCTCATTTGTCGGGAAGCGTGCTACTGTCAGGGGCAGTGCACGTATATTTCTTCACTGTGTGTGCTACCGTAATAAGCAGCGACAAGACGCACCAAGATGTGCGCGCAACGTGTTCAGTCTTTGTTTGACTCGAAAGGAAAACAAAGCACTCAACAATGATAACTATGGGAGTCGAACACGATGAAACAAACGGATACGATTAAATGAATGTTTTAGGTTCAGACAATGAGCTGGAAATGATTTTTCTCGACAATCATTCGCTACACCAGACAGACTCTGCCCGCCGGCGGGGAATTGGACACGTCACGCTCGGAACTTTCTCGTCATGTCCCCAGCGGCAGCGATGACAGCGCTCATCCTGGACGGCAGTGAAGTGCAGAATGACTTGATCAGGGATGTGTTCATTCGCAGCACGTCTCAGTCGCTGAGGATGGTGGATCGAAGCCTATCCTCGGGCGACTGATAGAGGGGATGGTGCGCCAGCGATACTTTCAACAAGCCCCAGACATTTTAAATGATGTTGGCGCCCGGGGATTGAGGCGGCCCCTCCAAGAGAGTGACTGGCGCGCTTTTCTAGCTGTTGTTGCACCACACGTGGAGTGTGGATCGGTGACCTATCGCGTTAGAATATATAGTCACCTTCCAGAAACGGGCCGTCAATAATGTATGGAATCAGTACGTCGTCTATGGCTGCCCTGCAGCGATGAACTTACCTTCGAGGCGTATCAGTTGGCGTCGCACAACGCATAGTAAAGAATACCGGCTCATTTCACGCCGTAACAATGAGATGAGTAGAACGCCGTTCTACTGATAGTAGAACGTTTCCCAATGTTGGGGACTCGGTGCTGACGCCCGTTATTGCAAATGGGTCGCAAGCCCCAAGGGTAGCGTTGGCCTGGCGGCCTGGGGCACTGGAAGCATCCGAAGGTCCCGGCAAAGCAAGAGTAGACTGGTAACAGAACAACTTGTTTATTCTAACATAGCAAAAGAGCGGCCGGTCAGGTCGACCGAAGTGGAGAGACGGGAGAGCACGTAACTCAACAGTACAAATCGGAGCCTCTCTCCTGGCGTCCGGGGGCAGCTGCTCTTATACTCTCGGCGTCGCGGGCCAGAAGGAAGGTCACGGGATGAGCCTACGCGACGGCGGAGCATGAGCCCACGACGGCGCGCACGGTCGAGCCGAGAGACATGGTGAGCCGAGTGTAGTGACGCATCGCCAACCCGCCGACGGACAGACCTGCTGGCTCCTCACTTGGGGAGCTCCGCTCCCCGGCTGCCGCGCTTTGACAAGCGTGGGCACACACACACACACGCACATACGAAGACACGTGGCACTGAAACACGCCTGGACACGCTTGGCGGGGAGGCGTTGCGGCGGCGTCGAACGGGCCAAAATGTCCGCCGCTGTGAACGAAGCCCCGGCGTCCGTTGCATCCGCGCCGGCATTACCGCGCGTTGTAGGCGAAACGTAACAGACCGCCCCGCCGGGGGAAGGAGATCCCGATGGTCAGGGGACTGCATCCGCTGTCCGGAGGGATGTCGCTCGATGATGCTCATAACCGAAGTCGGGCGTCCTTTGGCGTTTCTTGAGCGCAGCGCACAGAGAAGGCCTCGTTCTCACGTTCAGGTGCACACAGGACACTGTAAAGTGACTTCGGGAGAGTTGACATTTTTGTTCTCGTTTCCGGCAAGCGTTAGAACCACGCCTGAAAGTCAACCGCTCAGTCAGCAAGCACGGCACAACCCTCACTAAGCCCTGCCAGGCTCTTTCCCCTTTTATACTGCTGCCTAGTTCCTTACAGTAGTTTAGCAGCACTCAGAACGCGTCCACAAATCGGAAAATTGCACTAGAAAGCACATCATCACTTTGAAACACTACACAAAAGCAATATGTTAAAAATCCTGCCTCAGGAAGAAAAACATCAGTAACAAGCAATTTTGAGGCTGATTCCCACGTTAGGGGCTTCGACTTAAGCCATCGGCGTTACCGTTGAGACTCCCCTTTTTGTAACGCACCTCAAAGGAATATTGTTGCAAAGCGAGGCTCCAGCGCAGGAGGCGGCCATTTTTGGGAGAGATGGTCTGCAGCCATTGGAGAGGGCAGTGATCCGTCTCAATGATAAACCTCGAGCCAGCTAGGTAACATGACAATTTCTGAACGGCCCACACGATACACGCACACTCTTTCTCGGTGGCGCTGTACGCCTGCTCACGACTCGTCAGTGTACGCCTGCTCACGACTCGTCAGCTTACGACTAGCATACAGGACGGGGTGTTCTACTTCTCCATTTTCCCGTTGGCACAGTACAACGCCCATGCCTCGCTCACTAGCATCACACTGAACAACGAACCCTTTTGTGTAGTCGGGCGATCGTAGCACAGGCTGGCTTGTTAGGGCGCTCTTTAGGGCGCTAAAAGCTCTTTCCTTTGTCTCATCCCAGACGACTGTTTGCGGCTCTGTCTTTCTTAGAGCATCCGTTAGGGGAGCCGCGATATCAGAGTACCTGGGGATGTACCTCTGATAGTAGCCGGCGACACATAAGAACGACCGAATATCGGTCTTCGTGCGCGGTTTCGGGAAGTCTCGCACAGCGGCCACCTTTATTTCAGAGGGGCGGCGACGACCCCGACCAATCACGTGTCCGAGGTAGACAACCTCGGCCTGTGCTAACTGGCTCTTGGGAGCCTTGACTGTCAAGCCCGCATCGCGCAGGCGGGTTAGCACTGCCCGCAAGTGCGCCATATGCTCAGGCCAGGATGCGGAGAATATCGCTACGTCGTCTAGATACGGTAAAGCGAATTCTTGCTGTCCCCGCAACACTTTATCCATGAGGCTTGAAAAGCAGTATGGCGCGTTCTTCAAACCAAAACTCAAAACTTTAGGACGGAATGTCCCCATTGGTGAAATGAACGCCGCATACCTACTAGCCTCTTCTGTAAGTGGAACCTGCCAATAACCCCTGACAAGATCTAGGGTGGAAATAAACTGAGCGCTACTCACTCTCTCAAGGCGCTCCTCGATGTTAGGGATCGGATAAATTTGATCCTTAGTGATGGAATTAAGCCTGCGGTAGTCGACGCAAGGACGAGGTTCCTTGCCCGGTACCTCAACTAAAATCAAAGGGGAGGTATAATCACTCTCACCCGCCTCAATAACACCGAGCTGTAGCATTTTCTTTACCTCAGCCTCCATAATATCGCTCTGGCGGGGTGACACCCGGTACGCCTTGGATCGTACTGGCTCTGGGGAGGTAAGTTCTATGTCATGAGTAAGGACAGAAGTCCTACCAGGCCTCTCAGAGAACAGACCTTGAAACTCTTGTAAGAGCTGGTGTAGTTCGGTTTTCTGCTCAGGCGACAGCGATGCTTTACTTATTAAGTCACTAATGACTTGATCGGTGTCTTTCCTGTTCGTCACTGAGCCTAGTCCCGGAAGCTCGACCGGAAGCTCTTCGGGAACGTTTACCATCATGCACACCACTGCTTCCCGTTGCTTATAGGGTTTGAGCAGATTACAGTGGTAAACTTGCTGTGTTTTCCGCTTTCCTGGCATACTCACCACGTAGTTAACGTCCGACAGTTTTTGAACAATCCGTGCTGGGCCCTCCCACTGCACGTCGAGTTTGTTCTTTAGCGATGTGCGCAATATCATGACCTCATCGCCCACCTCAAAACGACGGGCCCTGGCTGTCCGATCATAATAAACCTTGGCCCTCTGCTGGGCCTTTGCCATTGCTTCACCTGACAACTCTTGTGCCCTTCTTAAGCGTTCGAGGAGCTTAAGCACGTACTCTACCACGACTGGGTCGTCGCCCCTGCCTTCCCATGATTCTCGAAGCATGCGAAGCGGAGATCGCAGCGAGCGACCGTACACCAGCTCAGCTGGCGAAAACCCCGTAGCCGCATGCGGCGCGGTTCTTAATGCAAACATCACTCCAGGCAGACACAGCTCCCAGTCAGTTTGATGTTCAAAACACAATGCTCTCAACACGCGCTTCATGACGGAGTGGAGCTTCTCAACGGAATTCGACTGGGGGTGGTGCACTGAGCTGTGTAACAGCCTTACCCCGCACCTTTCGAGAAAGGCTGTCGTCAAAGCGCTAGTAAACACTGTACCCTGATCTGACTGGATTTCTGCAGGAAAACCAACTCGCGCAAATATGGACAGTAGTGCATTGACTATCTCAACTGAGCTGAGTTCTTTAAGCGGCACTGCTTCAGGGAACTTTGTCGCTGGGCAGATCACAGTCAAAATGTGTCGGTACCCCGTGGCTGTTACCGGCAGAGGTCCCACTGTATCAATAACGAGCCGTCTAAAAGGCTCCGTAATGATAGGTACCAACTTCAACGGCGCCCTCGATTTGTCCCCTGGCTTGCCCACCCGCTGACAGGTGTCGCATGTCTTCACAAAGTGGTCTGCGTCCCGAAAACACCCTGGCCAATAGTACTCTTGCAAGAGACGGTCCTTAGTTTTCTTAACTCCTAGGTGTCCGGACCACGAACCCCCATGCGACAAGCGCAACAGATCCTGACGATAGCATTGAGGCACGATCAGCTGATCGAACTCCACTCCCCTGCGGTCTAGATACTTCCGGTACAGGACCCCACCTCTTTCCACAAAGCGAGCATTTTTCTTGGCGATACCTTCCTTGACAATGCAGCGTATGTTTTCTAGGCTGCCATCCTTCTTTTGCTCGGCTATCAAAGCCGACCGGCTGACTTTTAGCAACCTGTTTAGTCCGTCTGACGTAGGCGCGATGAGCAAATCTGGAGACAGCTCTTCTAACCTTCCCGTGTCGGGATTTTCCTCTCCAGTATCTGGTGCCTTTAACGCTACAGGCGCAATTTTATTCAGTTCGGGCGTGCTCTGAATACCAGCTTGCTGCGCCTCTGACCCTTTTTCATCGTTCAACAACGTCGGCCCCGCAACTACCGCCTTTGCAGCGAGCTCCCGAACCTTCGATCTGGTTAAGGCCTGAACGCTAGCCTCACCAAACAAAAGCCCCTTCTCGCGCAGGAGGTGATCGGACCTGTTCGAAAATAGGTACGGGTACTGGGGGGGCAGCATAGATGACACTGCGGCCTCCGTCTCAAGTGCTCCGAAAGGTCCTTCAATAAGCACTTTTGCTACCGGCAGACACACGCTATGAGCTTCCACTGCTTGCTTGATCCATGCGCACTCGCCCGTGAACATATCGGGTTCTACGTAAGAGGGGTGAACTACATCCATCGTAGCTGCGGTATCGCGAAGCACTCGGCACTCTTTCCCGTTCACGAGGAGGTCTCGCATGTAGGGCTCGAGAAGCTTCATGTTCTCGTCAGTGCTGCATAAAGACAAAAACACGACTTTTGGTTTTGTTTCTGGACACTGCGCCGAAAAGTGACCCGGCTTCTGGCACGTATAACACACGCGCGCTCGCCTCGTCTCGAACCGCTTTCTCATGGGCGTGAACTTTGGCCTCTCAAACTTGGAGCCAAATTCACCCTTTTGACCGTCCTTAGCTCCACGAGCCCGACGCGTCACAAACTCCTCGGCTAGCTCAGCGGCTCGAGCCACCGTACTAACGTCTGGCCTATCCAAGACCCAGTACCGCACGTTCTCAGGTAACCGACTATAAAACTGTTCTAGCCCGAAACACTGCAGAACTTTCTCGTGGTCACCAAACGCTTTCTCTTCTTTGAGCCACTCCTGCATGTTTGACATAAGCCTGTAGGCAAACTCTGTATATGACTCACTTTTGCCTTTCTCATTTTCCCGAAACTTCCGACGGAACGCCTCCGCTGACAGCCTGTACTTTTTTAGCAAACTCGATTTCACTTTGTCGAAATCCTCTGCCTCCTCTCTCTCCAAGCGAGCGACTACGTCGGCCGCCTCGCCGGGTAGCAAAGTGAGCAAGCGCTGTGGCCACGTTTCCCGAGAGAACCCCTGCTTCTCGCACGTTCGCTCAAAGTTAACCAGGAACAAACCAATGTCCTCTCCAAGCTTAAACGGCCGCATCAGGTCAGTCATTTTGAACAATACTCGTTCTCCTGCACCGTGTGCCTGACTTCCATTACGAGCGCGTTCCATCTCTACCTCGAGACGCTTCATTTCCAAAGCGTGTTCGCGCTCTTCTTTTTCTTTCTGTTCTTTTCGTTCACGCTCATCTTTCTCTTTCTGTTCTTTAAGTTCAAGCTCCCTCTCCTCAATGGTCTCAAGGCATTCCGACAGCTCGTCATCCTCAGCTTCTAACTCAAGAATAGCCCTTAGCAGTTCTGGTTTTCTGAGTTTGTCTGAGACATCCAGACCCAACTCTCTTGCAAGCTCCAGCAATTTCGGTTTGCGCAACGACTTCAAATCCATGGCTGCTCTGAATGCTGCTTTCTCTACTGTCTACTATTGTCTTGCCGCAAACTAACCCGGCAGCAACGACAACCACAATTACCAGCTCTGTTTCTGACACTAACAAAAGCCTGGCAAAACTCAGAAGAAGAAAGTCCTGCACTCACCAAACCTCGCAGCCAAGAATTCAGCGCAGTCGTTCCGCTGCAGGCAACCAGTCATCACACAGGGCTCGTTGCTCTGCTCCCGGATGGTCGTTGTGCTGCTCAGCATACAGTCAACCGCATCTCTTCGCTGCTGGCCTCCGTTGTCGCGATCCCACCGCTGCCACCAGTTGTTGGGGACTCGGTGCTGACGCCCGTTATTGCAAATGGGTCGCAAGCCCCAAGGGTAGCGTTGGCCTGGCGGCCTGGGGCACTGGAAGCATCCGAAGGTCCCGGCAAAGCAAGAGTAGACTGGTAACAGAACAACTTGTTTATTCTAACATAGCAAAAGAGCGGCCGGTCAGGTCGACCGAAGTGGAGAGACGGGAGAGCACGTAACTCAACAGTACAAATCGGAGCCTCTCTCCTGGCGTCCGGGGGCAGCTGCTCTTATACTCTCGGCGTCGCGGGCCAGAAGGAAGGTCACGGGATGAGCCTACGCGACGGCGGAGCATGAGCCCACGACGGCGCGCACGGTCGAGCCGAGAGACATGGTGAGCCGAGTGTAGTGACGCATCGCCAACCCGCCGACGGACAGACCTGCTGGCTCCTCACTTGGGGAGCTCCGCTCCCCGGCTGCCGCGCTTTGACAAGCGTGGGCACACACACACACACGCACATACGAAGACACGTGGCACTGAAACACGCCTGGACACGCTTGGCGGGGAGGCGTTGCGGCGGCGTCGAACGGGCCAAAATGTCCGCCGCTTTGAACGAAGCCCCGGCGTCCGTTGCATCCGCGCCGGCATTACCGCGCGTTGTAGGCGAAACGTAACACCAACAATGCGGCCAGCGCGCGCCGCCGTAGCAGACGACGCCGTTCAAGATCCCGCCCCTCGAGCACCTGCGCTAGCTGCTGCCGCCGCCTGACTCAAGCGCTCGCCTCATCGCGATGCAATGCGCTCCGAGTTTTCCCCTGATCTCCACGCGCACACACGTAGGCACACACCGCGCGCGGCGCGAAACGTGCCCAAACACGCGCAGTGCAGGAGGCAATCAAGGCGGCGCGAACGAGAGATGGGAGAGGGGTACCACCCGCTAATAGAATTTTGCGTCGCATGCGGCGCTCTCAACGCCGGCGCAGCAGCGCCGCTCTCGGTGCCGTTCTTGTCCATAGTGAA
The DNA here is from genome assembly GCF_023375885.2 of Dermacentor andersoni. NCBI lineage: Eukaryota > Metazoa > Arthropoda > Arachnida > Ixodida > Ixodidae > Dermacentor > Dermacentor andersoni. The sequence continues at coordinate 27,849,878 of NC_092815.1, forward strand.
CTGCGAAGAAACAGGTTCCTGCTTCGGGAGAATAATTTAATTACGGTCACACTTTCACACAGAGTAATTACTGTACTACTATAACGCAACGAAAAGCCTACCAGTGAGTATCGACGGTATCGTATTATAAAATGAAAGATAACTTCCTCTGACGCCGCTTGGAGTGCTGCGGTGCTCGTTACGGAGGGGTTTTGGTCCAACTTTTCATTAGTTCATCCTGCGGAGTGCATAGGTGTTTTTCGGTACTACTTTCCTGATTCTCTTTAAAAATATAACTGCTGCTTCAAGATGTATTTGGACGGAGCTGAAGGAGTCTTCGAGTTCTTGCGAGGCAACCTGCCTTTTTACGTGATCGTTTTTGTGCCGCTTCTCATCGTCATCTCGCCGGTCACCCCCGTGCTCGGATCGCACGAGTTCACCGTCTATCGCATGCAGCACTACGACCTGCAGGGAACTGTTCACGGTAAGTCGCGCGCGGGATACGCGCAGCTGCGTGCTGAATAAGACTGGTGTGTCCGGAAAGAAATCGCCTACAGCGAGGGGTGTGTGAACGCTTTGCACTGGTCAAGAAGGTGCGGAAAAAATAACTTCCTCTTTACCTACGTACCGAACTCTTAAGCGCGCTCTAACCTCATCGTTACATGTAACCTCCTCGTCGACTGCAGCATGCGTTTACAGAAATGCGTAATCGTAGAGTGTGGCACGGCAACTTTGGCCAGCACGGCAGGTGGCAATTGACGATCATGTGCCTTCTTTAGAAGCTGCGGGAAACTCGTGTCGAGAGCAGCAGATACAGAGATTAAGCTCACTTACTCTGCGCAATCTTGAAAGCGCTTTATTATTATTATTTGTTTTTTTTTTTCTATTTCATATTGAGATCTAAAATGTGCCGTCTCAACACCTGAGAATTTTTGCTTGTGTGTGGCTATCCGGAAATTGTAGGGCGGCTTGAGCTAGAGTGCGGCTACAGCTTTCACGAGTTCCCTTCACCTGGTAGTCTTGCAGTTAGAATTTTCGGAAAGCACAGCTTCCAGCGGCTTCGAATCTTTACTGTGCTCGCAGCGTGCATGCGAGTTCTGCTTACCGTCACAAACCTCAAGACTGTGTTCTTCAGAAACTTCACCCAGGGTAACTAACAGCAAGAACTATTCTGGAATAAGACGTCTTTACATACAAATTGTATGCACATAGCTGTGAGAATTAATCGGACACATGCTGTTTCCCCTTGGTTGTGTCGTCCACACTGGCCAGCCACCTCTGTTATAGCAAGGCTATAGGGCCTAGAAAATAGCATTCAATAGCTGCCACATGGGAAGACATCAGAAGCATTTCTATTTACCATGCAGAAGCAACGTTGAGTAACAACACACTTGTCTCTTCTTTCAGGGTCTAGGAGTTCTGTTGTGAACACTGAAGCTAGAACATTACATTCGTCATCTTACCACAGAAAAGTTGTCATAGCGCGGCTTGCTGACCTCACTCATGGGCAGTTCAATGAGGTGATCCAGCAAGGGGCAGCTGGTGTTCTTATATTCTTGCCACAAAACTTCAGTGATATTTCTCCTGATAAGCTAAAGGTAAGGACAATTCCACGTCTATGTGTGTACATAAGTCACAACTGAGCATTGCAGGGATTGCTATTGACTGTCTGCTTTTATTTTCCAGGCTTTAATGGAGCTTGAACATGCACTACAAGAGGATGCTGTGCCTGTGCCTGTATACTTTGCATATGAGACAGACGAGTTGAAAGACATGTACAAAAGTGTCCAGAGGACATCGGATAATGGCAGAACGACCAGTGTCGCACAAGGTACAAGAGTGTCGATGGTGCAATGTTAAGAATTCTTAGCAAGCAGCAGCCAAGGGACGGTGTTGTACTGTTTGGATGTATCAAATCCTGTTCTAATCATAAAGAAGAAAGGTACTTTCCTTGTTGCAGTTCATTAACCTTGTAATTATGATTGACTGAAATGCCGCACAATTCTCATGTGCCCAACATAATTATCTCATGCACTTCCTTATTCCTCCATGAGGGAAGGCGGGGGTGGGGCTAAGGAAGAAACAGAGAATATTTATGGAAAGGTGGAAAATGACAATTATGGTTTTTACTGCTGCAACAATCCTTCGTTCAAACCTTTGCTTGCTAGTGTGCCACAGATGCTTGGGTGGATTATATATTTCGTACACTTTCCTGATTCAGAGTTCTCGTCAGCAAAGCTTTCTAGTTAAAACTTCAGTAAAATTCTGTTGCCTTCACTGGGATGTTGCTCCGCAATGCTTTTGCCTTATGAGATAGCATGGCATTCTAAGTGTTGCATGAGTGAAATATGAGGTGAATTGAGGATAAAAATGGCGATGCACAGAAGCAACTCTGTACTAAATAGTTCGTCAGTTTAGTGCATTCAATCTGAAATGTTGGCCTGTGCAGCTTTGTAATGATAGCATTTAGGGGGACTGTTATAGTTGGTGTTAACTGCCTAAAGAAGTAACTTAACTGTTCTTGTTTCACAACCTTACAAGGATAAAATGCTTTGTAGAGCCCCAATTTGAACTCCAAGCCTGTTTCTTCTGATATTATTTATTTAAATCACAATAATGCTTTCAAGAAACGCTTGATGTAACTTTTGGATACCATTAGTCTATATGCCTTTGCAATAGCATTTCTGCTTGTTTCCTATGCAGTGAGATTGTTTTTAGCCTTGCAGTGTAGTTTTCACTAAAAGAAGAAGCCACTTAGGGCTGGTAGAAATAACTACTATATGCTCTATCATATGCATATACTGGGTGTTTCAGCGAACTCTTTCAAAAGTTTTTAAAAGTTGCCTGTAGCAGGTAGCACCGTTCTAATTTATGAGCTGGTCTACTCAATGAGGCAGACATTACTTGCACAAAAGATTAAATAATTAAGTTTTTAACTACTTATGTTATGGCCCATATTGCAATTTACAAATTCTAGTGGTGGAGTTCACAAGGTGGATCCACTTGGAATGAATTCTCAGGATGATACCAGTTTTGAGATATTGTTTCCCGAACTTTGCAGAGAAATGCATTGGCATTCCAGTTACTTTCCTAATAAAACATAGTTTTATGCATTGAAGCGCAAAAGTAACTGGAACGCCAATGCATTTCTCCACTAAGTTCGGGAAACAATATCTCGAAACTGGTATCATCCTGAGAATTTGTTCCAAGTGGATCTGCCTTGTGAACTGCAATTTGTAAATTTGTAGAATTTGTAAATTGCAATATGGCCAATAAGGTAATAAGTTAAAAACTTAATTAGTAACTTTGTTGATTAGTCGATTATGCATTTCAATTTTTTGTGCTAGTAGTGTGGCCACTTCGAGTAGACCACCTCATGAACTAGAATTGTGCTATCTGCCACCGGCAATTTTAAGAATTTTTGAAAGTGTTCGCTGAAACCCCCTGTATTATGTCATGTGTATTCCAGGTTGCATGTAGTGTAGTCAAAGCTGTGCTAGTTTGCATCATTGCTACACCTCTACAATATATTGCCCCACTAACCTGACTAAACTACTTAAAACCTAAATGTTTCATTCTTACATAAGGATAGCAAGGTTCACTGCCTTCCTGTTGCATTTGCATTTGTATCATCGTAGACAGCAGTAGATTGCTACTTGGTAAAAGTAGTGTGAAGTGTCACCAGAGCTTATTTGCCTTGAAATTATTATTATGTTTGTTTATTTATTTATTCATTGCAGATAATTGTTTATAAGCACATTTGTAACTCAAAACAAGTTTGAAATTTAGTTCATATATGGACATGCTTTTTTGTGCATCTTTTCAAATTGCTTACAAGAGCGTATCCTTCCAGTTACTGCAGCTATTTTGCAAATGGGCATAACTTTGAATATTATGGCTTGCTGGATTTCAAACAGTACAAATGATTCCATATGCTACTTAAGTGATTGTACTTCTGAAGCATCTTGAAAACTATGGTGCTTTTTGCTCTGTTCAAATTATGCAGAGCTGTGGGGCATGCTGAAGGCAAGTGGATTTCAGCTGGTGATCTTGGGAAGTCAGGCCAAAGTAATTCCTGACATTCAGCTTTCGAATATTCAGGTAAGTTCAGCAGTAAACAGATTATGCGTGATCTCGTGATGAACTGTTTTTGTTATAAACAAATAGCCACTGTTTTACAAAAATTACCCTTCATTCTTCTCATGCTGTGTTCACCACGGCACAGACAGTGTGATAATTGTTATTATGCAAAAATATACTGAATGGTGCAGTTATCAGTGTCTTGTTTCCTTGTTATCTTGTTTTAGTTATCTTGTTTCAGTGACTAAGTGTGAGCAGACTGATGTATAGCTTGTTGACAGCTCCCTGCGATATATATCTTGTGTAAAAGCACAAACATTTAACATCAAGATGAGAACAAAAAGAAAAGAGGATGAGCTTGTTCTCATGTCTTTTTGTTCCTGCTTCGCTGTTAAACTTCTGAGCTTTCACACAAGATATATAAACACCAACTTGCCCAGTCGTTATGCTACTAAGTAATATATCTTCTTTTATGACAACCTTAACATGTTATCTGTATTGGTACACATAAAGAATACAACACTCCACTCACTATGGAAAGTCTTTTTTTTTTTAGTTCACAATAAAAATAAAGCCCTTGTCACCATGTTCAAGTGATGTCTGTTGCATTCACTTATATATTGAATAATATATAAAAAACTAAAAAGACATATACATATAATAGAATATTGCACAAGTTAGATTTAAAGAGAAGAAAATGTACCTGAGCAAGAGCGGGTGTCCTCCATGAAAAGTTGCAGTTGAAACAATTCTGTAGATGTCAAAATCATACAAGTGTGTTTCATGCAGACGCTCAAATAACATTCACAATTACACACAGTGTTGTAAATTAAGTATTCACCTCTTGTGCCAGTGCCTTCAAATAAGTTTTCCATAGAACTCATTGCTTTTCGATGCACTAGGTTCGATATTCGTAAACCCAGCATCTTGGCAAGTGAAATAAAGGCCAATGTGGGTCAAGTAAATTGGAGTTTTTGCTCAATTCGCTGTCCCTATGTGCTTGAGATAGTGAAGGAGTAGCTAGTACAGTGAAACCTCGTTAAACCGTAGTTGGCCGAAGCTCGGAAAAAGTACGTACTAAACAGTAGTAGTACTGTTTAACCAAATAGCATGAGATCGCCTACTTACCTGTTGAAAACGGAACTTGGAGAGAGTGCAATGAAAGGGGAAGAAAGACATGCAGTATTTATTCACTTCGCGCGATAAAAGCGTTATTTTCGTTTGATGCTGCGGCAGCCTAGCACGACGACGACAGCGGCCTCAAACTTACTGAAGCTGCGTGCCAGCTTTTCAGCCAGACCCCTCTTCTCGGCAAACACTCGCATGGCAGATTCCTCGTTGGCGTTACGTATTCTCCGTGCACGTGCGCAGTAGTGCTGCAGAAGTCCCGGGGGCGCCTTTTTCATTTTCGGGTGCCAGAGTTTGGAATACTTTTCATTTGGAATAGAGTTACGTTATCGCGCCCCTGTTGTCGTCGCGACGATTGCATTCATGAGGCTGACGTAACGCTCAGCTTATGCCACTGTCGGGCCCGAATCGCCTATGCTGTCGGTTTCCGTGTCGTCCTCATCACTGTCGCTAGTCGACACTTCGGCAACAACACAGGCAACGATGGCGAAAAGTCGAACCTCGTAGCCGACATATCTTCGCGGTCGCAGCAGCGCTGCCGAGCAACTTCTTCGCATTCCAAATGCTACACACTGTAGTCAACAGCAGATCCCTGTTGCATGCCAGCGCCGACTTCTTCATGTCACGTTCGATAGCATGGACCATGTCTAATTTTTCTTCTATGCTGAGCACCCGGCGTCTTTTATATCCGAGCTTCGGAACGACATGAGTCCTCGCTTGCACGACGCCATAACGCTCTCTGGCACATATGGATGGATGGATGGATAGATGGATGGATGGATGGATGGATGGATGGATGCCGGCTACACCCTTTGTAACGGGCGGTGGCTGGCGCCACCTAGCCTTTTGCTCCCCCTCCTATTTTTTTTTCCTTCTCTGTATCCCCTTCCTCTTAAACTAGTTTTCACTCCCCTCCTCCCACCAAAATAACTATCTAAAATAGTATAGAGAACATTAGCTCCCCGATTTATGGTATTATCTCTCCCTTGACCTCCTCCACCAATCCTCTAGCCTCCCCTTCGTTACTGCCACTCTTTTCTCGTCCATTTGCCCTCGTTCCCCGGGAAAACCTAATGCCCCTTCCATATCTGTCACTGTTCCCTCAGCCAGAGTCGGGCGAGCCCTATATGCTCTGTGGTCTCAATTTCGGCTCCGCAGGCTGTGCACAAAAGGTCCACGTCTTCAAATTTAGCCCTGTATGTTTTCGTTCTCAAAACCCCCGTCCTAGCTTCGAATAATAGTAAGCTGCCCCGCGAGTTATCATATAAGAGCTCTCTCTTTATCTCCTGTTTTTGTGTCCTATACATCGATAGCGCTGGCTTTCCGAGCATTCTTTCCTCCCACATTTTTCTTTCCGCCCCCTTCCCCTCCTTTCCCACGCTAGAACCACGTTGGGCCCCCTCCCTCGGCTGTAGGTATCTAATCCTCGGCTTCCTAGTTCTGAGTGTCCACTTTGTGTTCAAACTTTTCATGTATAGATATTTGTTCACTTTTCCCGCCCACCTTTTTTCCCCCAGTGCTGGGAGTCTCTGTTCATATTTTAGCTTACTTATTGCCTCTCTACCTTCGAATGACGTCCATCCCATGTCCCCTGCACTCCCTCATTAGGAGTGTTCCCGTGCGCTCCTAACGCCAACCTGCCTACACTTCTCTGTCTTGTTTCCATGCATGCCTGAACTTCCGATTTCATGCACGGTACTGAATTTCCGAATGTGAGGCCTGGTACCATAACCCCTTTCCATACCCCTCTAACCACCTCGTACCTATTATAGTTCCATAGTGCCTTGTGTTTCATTACAGCTGAGTTTCTTTCCACATTTTCAATCATAATTTTTTCCTGTTCTTCCAAGTACTTTTTGCCTGCGTTTAGCCATATGCCCAAAAACAAATAAATTATCATCTAGCCTTCTGTTCCTTCAAAATCCATTCTGCAGCTCTCCCAAGATCTCTTCACGTTCTGCCCATTCCTCCATTCTCATTTTCACCATCTGCATTGCTACTCTGTATATGACTGATGTGACAGTTATTGGCCTGTAGGATTTAATGTTGTCCTTGCTTCCCTTACCTTTGTAAACTAATATCATTCTGCTTGTTTTCCAGTCCTGTGGAACATTTCCCCCTACAACTATTTGTTCAATAAGTTGTCGTAACTTTAGTTTACATTTCTGGCCTAATATGCTTATCAATTTTATAGGTATGTCATCAGGTCCTTTTGCTGTCCCCACGGGGACCTTGTGTTCAATTCTGTCCCATTCCTTACTTGTCATCCCTCTGTTCTCCTCCTCTAATTCTGTCCTGCTGTTGTCATTGTTCTCCATTTCGCTACCCTCTGGCTCTGCAAATGCTGCCTCTATTGTTAACCTAATATATTCCTGAGCTTCCTCTCCCTCTACCTTTGTTTCTTCTGGTGTGGTCAGCGAGTGCTGAACCACCTCTGTCTTACTGTGTTGCCTTATGTGTTCCCAAAACTTCTTAGAGGCATTTCTGTCTTTTTTTCGTATCTCTAACAACCACTGTACCCCAACTTTTGCTATCTTGGCTTGAATTAATGCCGATGCTTCTCTTTTCATTGCAAAGTAATTCTCCCATTTTGTCTCCACCTCTTCTGGTGGGGCTCCCTTTTCTTTGCTACTCTGTGTTTTCTGCACGCATCTTTGCGTTGCTCTATGGCCTCCTTAACTTCTCGGTCCCACCAGCTTTTCGGTTTATGTTTTCCCTGCTTACTTCCTAGTTTCCTAATCTATCCCTTCTCTAGCTCTCGTTTAAAAATACCTATTACCTCGTCGTATGTCCATGCCCTTTGTGGTTACCTGGATACCATGCTTTCAATGTTTTTCGCTACTTCTTGTAGCTGCCTGTCATTCAGTTTGCTCATACCTTTCCTTGCTTTAGTTTCTACCAGTGGTACTGTCTTTCTAAAACTGATTTTGATTCATTTGTGATCACTCCCCAGGCTTTTTGTTCCTTCCTCATCAATTTCCATACCTCCCAACCATTCATACAGCTTGTGGGACATTAGGCAGTAGTCTATTGTTGAGTGGGAGTTATTTCTTTCCCATGTTATCTTCCCGTCGCATTTAATTTCAGTATTAACTATTACAAAATCATGGGCCTCACAAAAATCTACCAACATCTGCCCGGTTGCATCTGTCGCCCTGTCAAAGTATTCCAAATGTGCATTCATGTCCCCTAGGATGATTATCTCCCGTTTCATAGCTAACTCCCTGATGTCCTTGGCCATACATTTGAAATGTTTTGCATTCTCTTCTTTCAACTCGTTCCCCGTTTTCAGATACACAACTCCCAGGATTGTCTCTACATTCCCTACGGTGCCCTTGAGCCACATGTGCTCACTGCAACTCTCCCTTACCCTTTCCCAGTCCTGTCCCTTCACTAGCGCTCCAAGGCCTCCTCCTCTGCGTTCTTTCCTTTTTCTGTTGCACCCACCCAGGTGTATCCTGCAATGAATGGTGGCTCTTCCTCATCTCTTAAATGGGTTTCGGCAACTCCATATACCTGAAAATTTTACGTTTGTAATTGTTCTTCTATTTCGTTCCACTTAATGCGATTTCTTCACCCCTGCATGTTGATGAACCCCACATTTACTGCCTTCTTCCTCTTCCTCCTCCGTGCTCCTGTCCTGCCCCCCACTCCCCTGTCCTTTATCTTTTATGTTTTGGCATGCAGGGTTGCCCTGCGTGCCTGCAAAAAAGCCTGAGCCCTACGACCCACCCTCTTTCCTACCTGCCATCCCGCAGGTGCAGTGTAGTGAATGCCATCCGGGCCGAAAGAGGGGAAGCTTTTCCCCGCGATCATTCTGTTCACCTCCACCACATCACACCTGAGGGTTCGCCCCAACTCCCTAATCCTTACATTGGCCGCCACTACCTGTTCTTAAATAAAAGGGCCCTGTCCCCTGACCTCTGGGACTGTACACAGGGCAATGTGCACCGCCTCAGAGGTCGCCCTTAGTTTCGCCACTCCCTGTTGAATCTGTCTGTCCAGCATTCGCCCCCTATTCTGCAGGACGTCATTCACCCCAGCGTGCAAAATTACCAGGTTTTTTTCCCTCCCTGTTTTCATTCAGATTGTTTTTGGCTCTCTCCGCCACAGCTTCGAATCGTGCCCCCGGCATGCATTCGACCTTCACCCGTCTCATTCGACCTTCACCTGTCTGTCATACTGCACTGTTCTGAGGAGTGCTGATTGCATTCGCGATACGTTGGAGCTTCCAACAACCCAGACCTTTCTGTCTTCAAGCAAATCTTGACTCCCTCCTGTCTCTGTCGGCTTGGTCTTCCCTGCCTCCTCGCCTTCCCTGCCTCCTGTCGTCTCCTCCCTCTGTACCTGTGTCTCCCACGGACCCCACGTTAACGTGTCCGCCCCCCATTCTGCTCCCCTGGGTGATCCTCCTGCTTCCTTTTCTTTCAACTCCTGCTGTGTCACCCTCTCAGCTTCTCTCTCTCTCATCTCTTTCAATTGTTTTTCCAACTGCTGCCCTTTCTCTGGCTCCTCACTCCATTTCCGCTCTACTGCTTCCATTCTTGGGGTCCACTCTCTCGACCCTTTCCTCAAACTCTGCGCGCTTCATTTTTTCTTTCTCGAGTTCCTCACTCCATTTCCGCTCTACAGCTTCCATTCTTGAGGCCCACTCCCTCTCGACCCTTTCCTCAAACTCTGCGTGTTTCGTTTTTTCTTTCTTGAGCTCCTCCTTCGTCTTCTCCATTTCACTCTTTAGCTGCTTCTCCAAATTCTCAATCACTTTACACAGCCTGCACACGAAGCTGTTCCCTTCCACCTCCGCCACGGTTTTGAATGCTGTTTCATCCAAATAACACCATCGTTCACACCTCTCACACTGGACGAGGTCCCCTTCTTCCTCCTTGGCTTTTCTAGCCGGCCGTCCCATGAATTCTCTTGTCCTACTGTTATTTAACAATGTAAAAGCGAGGAAAAAAATTAACTATAATAAAGACCCCTGGGAATCTCTAGAAGAACAAAGAAAGCTAATAAAATAACCATACCAACAACCACGGAAAAAAAGGAAAAAATAAAGAAAAAAGAAATAAAAAACCACACTTTTAGCCCTAACTATTAACCTTTTAGTCCTAAGTGTTATGCGTCGAAATGATGTTGTTGATGTGGCTTCACGCGCAAACGCACAGGGTGCTTGGAGGTCGTTGTTCCGATCTCTGAGGCGTGTTGTTCTGCCGGGCCGCCCGATGGAGACGGCGCACCGCCGTGTTTGCGCGACGAAAAGTTGAAACGCTACGTTTTAACCGATGCATACGCAACAAGCTGGTACGGTTTATGCAGATACGAAACACATTATGTTCAATGGCCGCTGATTCGGGAATTTGACTTTACTACTTTTAAAACGAAACTACTGTTTAAGCGGGTACGGTTTAACGAGGTTTTACTGTATATGTTCTTGTTGTAGCGGCTGCATGTTCATACTGGAGAGGACAGCTGCCTCATTCAGATAGGAAGTGCTTGGTGCGAGCAGTTCTGAGGTGCAGACGAAAGAGGGTGTTAATGTGTCATGGAAGATCAGGATCTATCTGGTACTCAAGTAGACGATCAAGTGCATATAGGACCGATTTCATAGGCTTTCTTTGAACTACTCCAACACACACAGTTTTCTCTTGAGGCTCGTGCTTTGCATGTCTCTTCCCTTGGAGCCCATTATGTTTTTCTAATAGAGCAATGGTAACCTGTTCTGTGCAGTACATTACCTATTCTACTCCACTTGTTATTAAGACGAAAGCCTTAAGAGGAAGCTTTAGCTCGGGCCCAACTCTGATGCGACCCATTCAAATACGTGTAAAACTCAAAAATGTTTTTCTCAGATAACCCCTTGGCCGATTTTAATGAAATCTGTTGTATTTGAGAGAGAAAGTTAAATTCTAGTGTCTGTTGCAAGCAGAATTTCGATTTAGGTTCTGAATTTTGTTAAAAAGGTTTTCAGAAATTCGAAAGTCTGAAAAACATAGAAGCACGAAGTTTACAAATGCATAGCCCTCATAAGAGCAGATATCGCCGTTCTGTAAACGGCATCCATTAGATCATTGAAAGCGGACAAATTCAATACGTCATTTTATGTCTTACGTGAATTTGCTACGTTGTTTACAAGGGTTCTGCAAAAGCTGTATTTCCATATTACTAAATTTTTTGAGATTCATGTGCATCACAAATTTTGTCCCCTTTAGATGTACTATGAGATGGAATTCACAGAATTGTATTACCATTTTCCGTTGCTGAGTTACAGAGCTGTAAACATTATAGTTTCGTTTTTTGAAAATGTTCTATTTTTGCCAACTTTTAGTAAGACTGATGACATAAATAAAAAATCCGAAACCAACAGTCACTACATCTTAAGTTTTTCTTTTAAATGCAACAAACTTCGTCAAATTTGGTGCAGCGGTTGCCGGAAAAAAAACAAATTCTCCTTTTACATGTATTTAGATAGGAGCACCCGAGCTAAAGCTTCCTCTTAAGTGGCTCGTTGCAATGGCTCACACCCAAGAAACACGGCATCTAGTCAAGTGGTACAAAGATGCAATGGCTCGTATTCCTGTAAGCAAGCAGAAAATGCAATGGTTCATACTCCCGCAGGCTCAAACGCTCAGCAAAATAAAGCAAACAGTGCATACATCCATTGAAATCACCCATACAACACACAGAACAGCGTAAGCTGCAGTAAAGAATAAGCTCAAAACAAGCATCCGAACCATCAGTAAAGCATTACATACCTCTCTCAAAAGTACATTATTGCCGAGGATGCTTGCCAAATGAGGTGCGGGAGCAAGGCATTCAACTGCGAGTGCTGCTTTTTCCATGTTGAGAGGATGCAATGTGAAGTCGAAGAGAACATAGTTGGTGTGAGTCTGACTCCCCTATACGAGTGTGTGAAGCCGCAGCTGAGCATCGAAAATGAGCCGAACTGCGAAAGCAGCAACACGAAGATGCGAGACGGCAACGTAGAAAGGAGGCCGAAGCTCGCACACTATGGCTGATTATGCCTTGCAAGAAGTCTCACCCCTCCGATCGTATAACTTAATGCATTACCAAGTGTGCAGTGGGCTTTTGCCTTCATGTGTTACAGGAGTGTAACATGCTGCCGAACTTTTCCTTTCAGGGAAAGCTCTCTGGATTTGGTGTTGAAGAGCAGCTGCCAACAGGTGTTATTGTGGCTCACTACGATGCATTTGGAATTAGTCCGGTGAGTTCACTTTGACTAAAAAAAATACTGCCAGCATAGTTGCCGTGCCTTCATACTTTGTCTACGTTTTAATCAACTCAACTGTGGCGCCCTGTCCCCTGCAGGCATTGTCCTTTGGCGCAGACTCCAACGGCAGTGGGGTTGCTGCCCTTCTTGAACTGGCCCGCCTTTTCTCAAGGTTGTACACTAACTCCAGGACGCATCCACAGTAAGTGCAGCAAGGAGGAGAAAATAGAAAATTTCAGTGAAGTCTAGTTAAATTATTTAGTAGCCTGTAAGTGCTGAAGTATCTTATGTTGGTTTTATAAACCACCTGTGCAGCTTCCAAAGTCAGTTCCCTGCACACCTAAAGCCCTCTCATCATTGTGGCACATCTTGTCTTTGAAGCAAAAATTTGGTGCACGACTTGATTGTGGCTCTGGCACTTACATTCTCTTGCAGAGAAGCCAAGTCCACTTTACTGTTGTGGTCAGAACATGCCTTCTGTGCTTCTATGGCTTTGGGTGCATCACACACTTTAGTGCAGTGGCCTTCACCTTTCTTTTTTTTTCTTTCTTTCTTATGGTGGCTTGCTTGTGACGTGCTTTGACTCCACTCCAGCTGGTGACCATCCCACATCTTCCACATGTATTTTTGTTCTTGCCTCTCTGTCAAACTTCTTGTGCTTTCACACAACATGCTTCAAAGCCAACTAACCCAATCAGGTTACTCACTTACATTTTCAGTACAGGGCAAGTGCAGTCAAGAAGTGTTCAGTCACTGGAATAAACCAGTGCGGCACTCGAGTTTTCTTTTGACTTCAGAGGTGCCATAGGAGTTAAACCTTAGTCTCTCTCGTCAGCATTGGTGCTTTTCTAACTTATATGTTAACTGTAGCAGTTGGCAAATTGTGTTAATTTGAGTTACAAAAAGATGCCTTTACTACGTGTGTAAGAAAGTACCTCTAAAAAAAAGTAAATGTCTCCGTATTAATTGGTAATTTTTCAGGTTCAATCTTGTTTTTCTGATTTCTGCTGGAGGAAAGTTCAACTATCACGGAACAAAGAAATGGATAGAGGACAACATTGACAGCACAGGTGAACACTTTACAATTTTGAACTGATTTACACTATATTAGCTTGAGGCTATTATTATCAATGTGTCAAAACAAAAATGGCTAACTTATTGGTAGTTACCGTTTTTTTTTTGCATAAAATTAGTTTTTATGCTATCAGATTCATGAAGTTGTGCACAGTATTCCTGGTATTATGCAGCCCCTGTAAACATCAGGTCTTTGTTGAAGTCAGATATTTATTTCTCTTATGGAAAATGCATTGCTTACATAAGCTACAAGGAGCCCGCAATAGTGGAAGAAGGAGAGGGGTGGTTATTCAGAAGATGTAAAATTCCCTGTGCCCAAGTTTCAGTGCCCTAAGGTTGGCCCTACAAAGTGCTTTCTGTATTTTGAGTGCTGATCACTCTGGGCACTGCCATAGTTGGCTGGAAGTGTTTAACCCAGCCTCAGGAGAAAAGTAAACACAAGCCACTGTGCGCAAGTCACTTTACAATAACGTTTGGCTGAAAGCGAAGTTATGAAGTGTACCCAGACATTCACTGTGTTCAGTTGAAGACAATCTTATGTGGCTTGGGAACAGACTGGGAGCATTGATCTAGTTTTGCATAGATGCAGTTAATTGCTTTGTTAATGTGGACTCTTGATAATTTAAAATACTCAAGGTCCCCTGATCTTATGAATGGTTGATCATTGATTTTGTTTAGCATCCCAAAGTAACAAAAAGGCTATACAAGATGCTATAGTGGAATGGACCAGATTAATTTTGACCACCTATAATGTGCACCCAATGCTCAGCAAATGAGGATTTTTGCGTTCTACTGCCATTGGAATGCGGCAACAGTAGTCACTTGAGCTTGTGACTTCATCTTCAGCAGCAGAACACCATTGCCATTGGGCTACTGCAGTGGATGATCATGATCATAAGCGAAGTCTATTGTATTTGTTGTGATGCCATTGTTGCCATTGCTACAGGCACTGCTCTACATCTTGTGAAGGTAAAGCAGTGTTTCAGCTTGGAGCACATGAATATGCTTTGCTTCTGTGCCTCTTCAGGTTTCAGCTCACTCTGTCCTCTTCCATTACAGAGGGAAGCCTCCTGGCTGACTCATTGTTCACAATGTGCTTAGACTCTCTCGGAAGCGGAGATGACCTATACGTTCATGTGTCAAAGCCTCCAAAGGAAGGCAGCACAACCTCCAACTTGTTCAATGTGAGCATTGTTCATGTCTTGAGCAGAACATTTTCAGTCCTCTGGTTTTGTGCTGTGGTTGTCATACCTCTAATAGTATTTTTTGGCAAAAGTGGATGCTGGTTTAGTATTTTATTAGTAGTGATAAGGCGCTAAGTGTAAGCGCTTTTTTTTTTTCTAGAGCAGCATGTTTAACAAAGAAAAAAACATGTTGGGGGGTCGCACATAGATCATGCTGCTTGATCTGTGGGCAGTATTCTTTTACTGCTCCAAACAAGTATCCATGTCATGCTTTAGGAATTTTGCATAGTGCTTTTTTGGTACCATAAAGCTTAAAACGGTTTGTCTGACATGCCTGTTATGATAGAGAGAGGAGGAGGGGGAACCATATTTGTAAAGCTGCATTTCTCCTCTGACTAATTTTGGCTTTATTTCCTTGTGCCTTTTACTGTGTTCAAAAGTTGCACATCAGGCATATTCGCCTGGAAACATTTGTAATTTGGAACTACAAAGTTTGTATTAGCGGTATAGTGGTGACTCTTTTGTTGACATGAAACCATGTAGGAGCTGCAGCGAGTGTCATCAATCCTTTCGCCTGCTATGCGGGTATCGATGGTGCACAAGAAAATCAACTTGGCAGACGAAACTTTGGCCTGGGAGCATGAGCGCTTCAGCATGCGTCGCCTGCCAGCGTTCACTGTCTCACATCTTCCCAGCCATCGGTCTCCGAGCCGCAGTTCCATTTTCGACACACGGTAAGACAAAGTTCTTTCTCATGAAGACATGCTTTGTGTTATGGCAGTCTGGGCATCTCATGGGAAAATAAAGTGTGAAAAAAAAGATGCGTCTTGCTGTACAGCTGCATTGCCAACGCGTGGCTCAGCTCTGCTTGCGCTGCTGGTTGCTGGCGTCTTTCTAGACATTGTTTCGGGCTGCATTGCCATTCCTGGTCACTGTGCCCTTTGCATAAGGAGCCGCTAATAAGCCTCTTCTCAAAAGCAAGAGAAGTTCACTTCTGCAAATATTTTGTTTACATAAATGCAACACAGGGTGGTTTCTTTCTTCTTTTTTTTTAGGCCTGAAATTTAGTTTTAACGATGATACATCTCATAATTAAAAGTGTTATTCAGCACAAAGTGGATTATAGTACATTGCCAATGTGCGTCTTTTACCATGCTCACTGCCATTATTGTATTCTGTCTCACTGCATGTCACTTCATCTAGTAGACGCATGTTCTGCTTCTGTCCTTCGACATCATTGCCTTTCTTTATTGCTTTTGAATAATCTGATTGTCACCTCACACTTTGCAAACTTCCTCTCCATGGCGATAACTTATTTGAGGTGACGTCTCTGATAAAGTCATTCCGATATTATTTAAGCCCTGAAGACCAAATTTGATTAAATAAACTGCTCCATACTAAACTGCACTGCTTTCACTTACTGTGGTCGTTTCCTGGATCTTGCATTTTCCTTACTCTTCGGGGTCTTTTTTTTTCTTCTCCACTTTAGACTGCCCATCAAACTGCAGGCATTTCCTGCAGTTTAAATAGTCTTATGGGACGGTGTCATGGATTATACCACAATATGGCTATACATTAAAGGGGCCCTGAAACCTTTTTCTAACTAATCATAGAAAGACCTCGCTATTATGGGGAGGTCATTCAAAGCGCTCCTCGAGGTCAAAAGACAAGGTCAAAATAGACAAAACTCTCCTCAAAACGTTTTTTTATTACTTGTACTTGAGGTTTAAAAATTCACCCTATTATAGAGTTTTCTGTGCAGATTTGAAATATGTAATTACTTTTTGAGTATCTGTTATAGTTTTGAGTTATGTGATGCACAGTGGCAGAATATAGGTAGTGATCTTTGTCGGCACTTTTTTATGTGCTGAATTTTCACAAAAAGCATCAAGCTGTAGCTTGTTTAGCTCTTTGTAGATCACAAAGTGCCGATGTCTAGCCAGTCAGCATGTGCAATTACTGGAACTGTGCAAAAAGATTACAGCATTAAAAAAAATTTTTTTTTCTCTGTTCCCTGAAAAATAACCTTGTACTTTTGCAACTACTGCTGGGAGATATTGCAATTTCAAGTAGGTATCAGCACTGTATATATTTTCAAGAGTATGTATGCCAAATTTCGTTAGTATAAGACAATTATAAATTTACAAAGTTATTTTCATGTGATTGTGAAAATTATTTCAAGTGTTCTAATTTATTTTTCATAGTTGCAGTAATTGTAGATGCTGTTCAAATAGATATTGGCACTTAGCGGTCTGCAAAGAGCTAGATAGACTACAGCACTAAGCTTACTGTGAAAATTTATTGCATAATAAAGTGCCCCAAAAATCACTTTACTCTGCCATCATGAAGGACAATAATTTAAGAACTGTAGCGGCTGCACAGAAACTAATGCATATTTGAAATCTGCTTGTAATGCCCTGTAAGTTGGTGGTTTTCAAATCTCTGGTACAAATATTTTTAAAAAATGTTTTTTCAAAGAGCGGTCACCCCTCAAAGCACATAACCTCACTAATACCCTGCTGCAAGAATGTTCCAAATCCTTCCAGTATAAACCGAGTTAGACGTAGTTATCGCACCAGTGTGTGGCTTTCTATCTACTTTTGTCTCCACTAGTGCGCTGGAAGATATGCAAGGGAGGTGGCACGGTCGTAAGGCTCTACTGAAAAGTTTAATGTCTAACTGGCGAGAAGGCTCATCGCAGCACCCCTGTGGTGGCCGCGGCATCTACTCTGTACAGCAAGCCACTACTATCTCGGAGGCCGCACAGCTACACGAAGCTGCTGTGTCTAGACCGGCAGTACAAAGATGAAATGCGTTTTCAGTCTTTTTGATATCACAGACATATATAAAATTAGCAATAATAGTATCAGAATGTTCCGACGATCACGAAATCGGCCAGTAGCTCTTGGTAGTCTTTGCTGCTTGCGATGACATTGCGAAGGCAAGAACAAGCAATTTTTCACTGCTTTTCACACAATATCATAAATATGCTGCTGCATGCAGTGCAATAATATTTGGCTCAAATGTCGACAGGAGCCTCTTCTAAAGATTGGCAACATTTTCTTACTGCGTTCGAAAAGTGTTTCACGGCCCCTTTAAGAAAATACAATGCTCATTGAAAGCTCTGGGTAATGACAGACTATGAGAAAAAAAGGAGCAAAAGAAAACATTTTGTGAAGTTGTATTGCCCTGTCTCTTGCACACATTTTGTTTTCTGGAAACGTGCATTGGCCAAGCCAGACAGGTGCTGCTTTTACGTATACATAGTCCAGAGAAACTTGTTGATAGTGGTAGTGATAGTGGTAGTGTTGATAGTGGCAGACTATGGCTAAAGCACAAGTGTACCTACCATCACATTCGTCTGAAAGTAGTAATCATGGGAAGCTGAAGCCTTCTTACATCAACGTTGCACCTCATCAGTCGACATTTTTTTCTGTGATATTTTAGGGCTGCTTGTTTTCTCTCAATGTTGTTGCAGGAACACTAAAGGCAAATACTAAGTTGACATGAACTGTTTAAATATCATTCCAGAAATGTCACAATGCTTGTTTCATGCCAAGAGAAGACTTAGTTTACGAAAAAATTGCACCTGAAGAGTCTGAATACCTTTTTCGAAATTCAGATTTCCCATCACCCAGCCGGGAGAGTGGTGATGTTGAATACACCATCACCACCCTTTGCTGTTGTCAGTGAGTAAAACGGCATGCGACAGACTGCAGTACTGAGAGTGGTGGATTCGCCGCTGCAGCTGTTTGTTGGTCAGTAGGTGTAGACCGTTTGGGCATCCCCAGACATCACATGGAAGTTGAATTATCAGCTACTTGTAGTTTGTGCAAGTTTCGCGAGCCAGCAAAACTAGCGCAGCACTATGCGATAATGAAATTACTAAAATGCGAAAGCGTGGGCGGCACAGAGTCGAGTGAAAACGAAGCCTTTCTACCGCCCACGTTGTCAAGGGTAATTTCTGTGAATTTTTTTTGTAATGAGAAATAGAACTGGACAAGTAATATTTTATTTTGTCTTATAACACAATACAAGGATGCTTTTTGCAATGAGTGGTTGAGTACTAGTGACAGAATTTAACTGAGGAGTGCTTTTGTCATCGGGCAAGTACTTGAATGTCTCGGGGGAATCTCCAGTCATGACCTGCATTTACCTAAATTTCTCCATTATTAAGGCTCTGTTTGCGATAATAGTTACGCCTTTGAGATTCTCGAGCAGTAATCTATCTCTTTAGCTCGACTTAATATTTGCCTTTAGTGTCCCTTTAAAGGAGTGTTCTGCACCTACATATGGCATTGTTGGTGTTCAGCATATTGTACATTGTATATCTCTAATATTTAGTGAAAATTGCTTATTGCTGCTTTCTCAGCATTTAATTACAGTAGATGTAGTTGAGTTTTCTTGCATTATACCAACCTGACTGTGTTTTGTTGTATTGTGCCTGTTACAATAAATTTTATGTCTCATACTTCTGTAAAATATCTTGGTTCTGGCCCATCTTGTCACTTGCGTCTTAATTCCTTGTCTGAGGCTCGCTGGGCTTTCTATATTTGTCTATCAGCCTTGATTCCATTATTGTTGTGTTAAAATTTAATGTGCTCTTAATAAACCAATTTCATGATAAGTTTCACTATCCCACCACTACTGCAAAACATGCCAGTAGTAGTACACCATTTTAGGCTGAAGAGCAACTTTGATGAGAAACACACTCTGCTTGTGCTTTGATAAACCTTCTTACCTCTCAATATGAAAAATCAAGGTTGCGAAGTGAGAATAAAGATTCTGCAATAGTAGTGTGCGGACGCATCCCCAACTTTCCGCTTAAGTTCACTGCAAGAATCCACAAGGCATTGTCCTTGGTATTCCCTTCAATGGTGCCTTGAACCCCCATGCACCGCGAGGAGGAGAGCAAGAACTACCATCATCATCATTGTGTTGACAGGGCTTCCGCATGTTTTCTCTGATTGTGATGAAATTTGTCTATATTGCGAACAAGCTTCATGCCTGTCAGTACCATCTCTAAAAATGTCTAATTTCTTTCCAACACTAGAAAACTCATGTCCATTTCAGCTTCAGAAACTGCAGTTCTTGTACCCATACATGAAGTTTTACCACTTTTTCTATGCTAGTGCAGTGACAAAAACCTTGCATTCGAGTGATTTTTGGTTTTGCTGGCTTCACACACTTTCCGGTGCACCTCTGATGTAGCTAATCTGGCATTTCCTCCAGTGACAAGGTTGAAAAAACCAAGTTGGCTCGGAATGTGAAGGTGATCGCTGAAGCCTTGGCTCGCATCCTCTACAATGTGACGGACAACGAATCAAGTCTGGAAGTCTTCCGTGATAGCCTGGTGTGTTTACACGTTGCATTTGTTATTCACAGAAACCTGAAAATTTGCCCCATTTTATAATTTTTATGCAAACTTTGGTGCTGTGTAATCTTCAGCAGTGTGTTGCAGTTAAATCTTGCACATGTGAATCTGTTGCTATTGGGAAAAAAGAAATGCCACTTCGCTTCTCTCACATTCAGATGATGGTGAAATTAGGGTTGGCTGAGCAACAAAAGCAGCAATACGGCTCGTAAGAGCAATATCCTGCTCTTATGAGCTATCCACTAGCATATTCATGCAGGCAGTGCAATGTTGTTTTTATTGCTGGCATAGCACTTCATCACCGACTCGCACAATGCCATGTTGTCATTATTGTCTAGATTGACCAATTAGTATGACGGATCACAAGAAATGAATAGAATAAAAAAAAAACGGTGTCTACCAACCGGGAAAACCGGGAATTCAGGGATTTTGAGTAGTCTGGAAATACTCAGGGAAAACTCAGGGAATTTGTGCTTCTATCAGGGAGAATTAGCTGTAATTTTATTGAAAGGGAATGAAAGTCGCTGTAATGCTGGCTCGAGTAAGAGAGAGGACTCGCAACGAATTGCCTTTGACACGGTGTCATCGGCTGGTGGAGTTGCCAGTGTACAGTCAACGGCTTACTTTCCGGATGCCCGGTAAATTGGACGGCTTCACGGCACCACCACTTACCCCACAGGACGTCTCTGAAAACATATCTGAAATTTTGGACGCAAGAAACCTTCGCCATCCGATTTTCCTGGCCTTTTGCCATGACGGAAGGTCCGAAACGGCATTAATCAACGCCACCACCACTGCCGTTTTGATTGCCTCGCCGCCTCGAACCGCTGCTCTTGCGCGCAGATCTGATGACAGCTGTAGCCACCACCGCCGCAACGCTAGGCCTAGCTGCTTCGACGTTCGCTGTTAAGCTTCTTGCCGTTCGGTGCCGTGTTTTTCATTGAAAGAATTGCCACTGTCAGCAATGGCACCGACTTTGCCCTTGTGGTCATCGCGGTTCCATGGCTTCGACACTCAGAAAGCACAATGCGTTCCATAAAGTCAGTTTCCGAAAGTTAGTTTTGCCTCTGTACAATTGTGCCATGCGGTAAAGCATACGCAAATGTATTGCGGTGAAGCATTACAAGTGTGGGAAAGGGCAATTCTTATGGGACACATGTTGAGACAAAGCGCAAAAAAAAAAAAAACATGAGGACAAGAGAAGGAAACGAAGACGCAGTGCTAGTTATGTAGTACCAACTAGCCCACCAGTCTGTTCCCTTGAACACATTATGTATTCCTTAATTATATACGCATGCACCCGTCATCTCCTGTCACAGTAGGAGCACCGATATGCCTAATAAGTGTACTGGCAGGCCTTCAGAGCTTTTTTGGATGTCCCTGTGGTGATTTAAACCCATAAGGGCAATAAAAGACATGCAGCATTCTTTTTTTCGGACGTTTTCGCAGCCCTTAGGGAGTTCTAAAAATTGTATGTTGACTTTACAACTGACCAAGAGGATGCTTCAAGTGGTCTGTGGGGCGAACACACAGTGGAAGGAGGACGAGAACACAAAGGACCTATGCATTGAGGAATGAACGGGAAAGGAAGCGTGCCATCGCTTTTTTCAAGGAGCTTGAGCTCAAAAAACAGTGGTGGCTGACGCTGAGATGCAGGTGACCATCATCCAAACTAAATAAACACTTAAAAGCAGTGAAACGCAACACTGAGGCACGGGCTGAGAGTATGTCAGGACAGTTGAGGTTGACTTTCCAGCTGCTTAGAGAGAATCTCACTTGTTACAAAATTCGGGCCTCATACCAATGAGCTTGCCATTGCCAATGAACAAGTTGACAGAAATAGCTCATGTTTGAAAATATTTGCTTCTGTATGCATCTCCTTTTTATTCGTATTTGAGAATGCTCGACTCAAGTTACAATGGGTTTTACCATTTTTATCGAAGATATTTTTTTCACTGTGCATTTTACTAACACCTGCCTTCTGTTTTCTTTCAGAGCAAAATAAACACTGCTTTTTACTATGCAAACTGGATTAAGTCACCTTTTTTTTAACATGCTTGCTAGAGAGTGACAGCATTGGGTGACATGGTGTCAGCCCATCTTTACATAAAGCAAATTTCTGGGTCACTCAGGGAATTTTGCAAAGGCACTCAGGGAGAACCTGGAAAACTCGAGGAATTTGGAAATGTCAACTTGGTAGACACCCTGAAAAAAACAGCTAATTTTTAGAATGTGTGTCTTCTCACTGCTATGTCTTGTTCATTTAGTGCCTTGTCTAATGATAACAGAAAGGTTAAATCTTTAATATTAAATGGAAACACTGTTACATTTTCATGGTGTTAAAATATAATTGCACTAAGCATGCCCTGCTATGAGTATGTTCAAATACTCTTGGCTTCCTTCCTTGTCCTTTTGTGACAATGAACAGGGGCTACAGGAGGACTACCTCAGTGCCTGGGTTGACACACTGTCGAGTGAACCACGAGGTGCCCAGCTGATGGCAAAGGGCAAAGCACCTTTGGTCTCCATGCTAGAGCAAGGACTCTCACGGCACCTCAAGGAAGTGCGTCTGTCGGCCTTCCGGCCGGACAAGAGGTGATACTCCTGCTCTTTCTCCATTTTATCTCAACCTATTGCATTCGGGGATATTGCCTTCATTGTTTGCTGATTGGTAAAGGATGGGTTTGACAAATGCAATGGCACACCTTCTATGTGCAGTACTTTTTAGCTGCATAATTCAACTGCATTAAGAGGATACTTGTTGCTCAGCATGTTACACTGAACGTTAGGTCAAGTAAAAACTAAGAAGTGAAAATAGTCTTGAAAGATTAATCGAAGAAAGTACGAGCCCTCTCTGTGGTCACGCAACTAGGAGTACTCTTCCGACTGATCAAACACAGATGCAAGGACCTTTGTGGGGACATAACTGCAGCACATAGGCAAATTTTGACTGCATGCTTCAATCCAGGGCTGGAACATGCAACATGATATCCTGCATTTAGGGCTATGTAGATGTATGCAGCAAGACTGGTATAAACTTAAGTGCTGTTGTTTGCTTGTATAACAGCGCTTATATGGAACTTGGAAAGTGGTTGTCATGTCATTCTCTTACTCTTGCAATTTTTCGATGCATTGTTGTTCGAAAGGATGGGGGAGTCTCTGCTGTGAGAGTCTCTGCTGTGAGGGCATATATTCTCTGTGTAAGTATTAGCGTGATAACAGGAAAAAGAAACAAACTAAGTACAGCAGGATTCTGTTTACCGGCCATGGTGTTTACCGAACAGAACCGTGGTGCTCAGCTGAGCACGAGGTCGGGGGTTCCATTCCTGGCTGCAGTGGCCACATTTCTATGATGGCAAAATGCAGAAACGCTTGTGTACTTTTATTGAAATGCACTCCAAGGAACCCCAGGTGACCGAAATAATCCTGAAACCTCCACTACGGCTTTTCTCATAACCTATTGTGCAATTTCAAGTCGCAAACCCCAAGTCTTTTTTGTAGACTTACAGAAATTTAGCCCATACATTTTTATGGGCCTAGCCTTTGTTCCGTTGATGAAATTGGCCCTCACCAGCGCATTTTAACATGACTGGTCAGCACGCATGCACTTGATCACAATAATGATCCCAGTGCGATCAGTCTTGGTGGCACTGAGCGAAAATGCGTCTAAGATGCGAACGAATGCAGATTTTAGTCCTGAAAATGCCAGGCCAGGGAAGTAAAAATGCCAGCTCACAATGAATGACTACGTACTTTCCTGGTTAATAGTAATGCCCCTTCCCCCCCCCCCCTTTTTTTAACCATGAAAATTGGTCATTAAATTGCCTGCACGTTACAATTGGATACGAAACCACAACCACTTCACATTGTTTGCAGTAGCCTACTGTCACAGCCAGCGTCATTGCCATTGTAATCACAAGGTGATGGAACAAGTTTTCACATAGGTAGCTTGATGATGATGATGATGATACGCTGCTTTTATTATGAAATCTTGTTTGAAAGACAACTTATTTTGCATGCTAAGCTAGCGGCAATGGATCCCGTCCCACGTTTTCTTGTTTCGTTATTGTTTAGCTTGTCCGTCATGCATCGCGTGATGAACTGCGAAAGTGCTTACGCTATTCACAATAGTTGCAGGAACATTCGAGGCATGCTGAATGTTTAATGCAGGGGACTGAATGGGGAACGTCGTGGTGTGGCCTATAGTGATAAAGAGCTAAGAACGGCAACAGTGTACATTAAGTGGGAATGAATTTTCATTCTGTAATAGCAAACCCTACAGGCTTCATGTTGATTTCTACTTTGAACCCATAAAAACAGCCTGCGTTAGATTGGGGGGGTGCATAAGAATTAAGGTTCATAAGAATAAAGCAAATATAGTCTATTTCCGTTAATTCGACCTTAATTGGACCAGTGAAATTGATAGAACTATCAGGTGGGTCAAATTAACAAGCGGAAATAATGCTGAAACACTTTGCTGATTTGTTTGGCAGTATGTTTGCCTGACTCTAACACGCCCCTGAATTGAACGCGCACCAACTTATTGTGGGTTCAAAGTAGAAAAACTAGTGTATGAATCACATTGGAGCTCCTAACAAAGCAGAAATTTAAGGCATACCTGATTTGTTAACAAGAAAAATAGAGCATGCCTCCAATTCTAGCAATCTGAAAAATATTAAAGCAACGAAGCTTACCTTCACCGAATGAACATTTATTTGCACAGATTTCATCTGTGAGCGTAAAGTTTCCTGGTTTCATCTTTTCTTTATAATCAGAATTGGAAGCATGCTGCGTTGTTCTTGCTAAAAGATTTCTATGTTAGTTTTCTACTTTGAACCTATAAAATGTAGGTGTGCGTTTGATTCAGGAGTCTGTTAGAATTAGGCATATACCACCAAATGAATTGGTGGTGTGTTTCGGCATATGGTGTACCTCTAATTTTGGTACTAACAAAAAGATGAAACCAGTAAATTTCGCCTTTACAGAATAGAAATTTACTTACGCTTAATGTTCGTCATTACTCTCGGACAGCACTTTG
This sequence comes from Dermacentor andersoni, assembly GCF_023375885.2. Taxonomy (NCBI): domain Eukaryota; kingdom Metazoa; phylum Arthropoda; class Arachnida; order Ixodida; family Ixodidae; genus Dermacentor; species Dermacentor andersoni. The sequence goes on from NC_092815.1 coordinate 27,874,963, forward strand.
TTAAACAATTCCAGAACAATAGCCAATGGGATAGTGGCTCATGTTTAGATGAACCAGTTCTCAAGTTCATCTTGCCACCCATTCACTTCTCCCGAATTCGAAACACACATGATGCAACTTGTTGCCACTAGCATAACCTGTAAAGCAAGTTATCTATGAGCTTTTTAAACACTGAAAGCCACACATCGTCGTTGTCATACTACATAAGAAATTGTTCTCTCGCCATCTTGTGATGGCAACGAAGACGACGCTGGGCAGACTGGCTCTGACACAGTTGGCTGTCTTGCAAACACCACAAATGTGTCATACTTTGGTTTTGCAGCCGATTTCACCACACAAGTAAGTTTCATACCAAATATGTTGGATAAAAGGTGCATATTAGAATCGAGTAAATGCTGTAAATTCTATGTAAATTCTAGAGTAAATTCACTGTGGGCTATTGTTTCCTCTTGAATATCTTCCTAGGGTATTCTGAAGATGGCTGTTTTTGGCAGGAAATGACGTGTGTTCAACATATTCACTCTCGCCTAAACCCCACCAAGACAGAAACTGCTGCCAATTGGGTCATCATTGGGGTCAGCTGCATGCGTGCCGACCAGTCAAATTTGGTTCATATGGTGAAGGTCAATTTCAGGGTAGAAATTAACGTTGGGGCCCATAGAAATGTATGGGTGCCAGCCGGGGCCTTCAATCGAGATCGAATTCAACGAAAAATTTAGTTAACCGGAGCCAAATTAACAGAAGTCCACTGTACTGCCAACAAAAAAGCAGCGGTACGTTTGGACATTTTCCCTGCTTCTATTTCGATCTGCCAGATACAGTATTTAGACAATTCCATTGGTTTCGTGAAGGTTGAATTAATGGAAGTCGACGATGTAAGACACCTTTCTACATGCTTACTTCTTCCCTGTAGCATTATAGAGTCTAGATCACATTGAAAGCAAATTTATTGTCATGTCTGGTTTCAGGGATCCTGAAGTTGTCTTTTATGACACTCCACTGGCTGTCATGAATGCATACAGGTTAGTGCACATTCTTGTCTGTTGGTGGTCTGCATGTTTGTTAACATTTTTGTTAGCATCCAGCCCACATGAAAGAAACCCTCTCCTCTTCTCTACCAACTTGCAGTGTCAAGCCTGCTGTGTTTGACTTGTTCCTGGCAGCACTTATTGGTGCCTACCTGGGAACTGTGTACCTTGTCATTGTGGTAAGTTCTGCTAGCTTAAAGCTTCAGAATAATTTTCTGTGTATGATATTATGATATGCATATTTTAAAGCAAATTATGAAAGAAAGGTGCTGGCTCTTCCTAGCACATACTGGATCGAGTATATGTAGGGTCCTTTGTTTTTGGGTAAAACCCAATAATTCCAGCTTTTTACACCCTGAATCATTTTGTTTTAATTGGGTTCCATCCAATTCCTCCCTGAAGTATGCCCTTTCCTAAAGGATAATAGGTGCAGGTATTACCAAATCAAGGACTGCTGCCCACCTTGTGTGCCCAAATGGTCAAGATATATCATATGAATAATATTATGCACAGGTATATGAACGTGGTATACGCCTCCGTTTTGCTTAACAATCAAGCAACAGCCAGTATATATACTAATATATTCAGCTCCTGCTGGCTTTGAGTTAGTGAAAGCTTGTTGCTTTTTTAGTAGCCATGTTTACATGAATGCAGCAGTGGTGCATTGCATTGAATTTCCAACATGTGGCATACATGTAGACGGTGATAATGCGCTAGGAAGCGAAACAATGCTGATCTTGCTCTGCACTGCGAACGTTAGTTGCAACATTGAGAGGATGTTTACCCAACTATGTTACGTTCAAAAGAAGGATGGCTGGTTTGGCTAGTTGTTATTTCATTAATTTTGTTGCAAGAACTTATGGCCGAAACCAGTAACACAGGACAGCAGAGAAGAACAACAGGCTTCACAGGTCTAGGATGGGCAAAGAAATGCTCACAAGGCATAAGATTATATGCAGCAACAAGTGCTTGCAAGATGAAAGCATCGCACCTCTTGCGAAGCATGCTCGTGTGCTCTACTATTCGTGCATTTCTCCATTGTTTAAAGTACAGACAACAAAGTATAGAAGGGATCACCAAACGTGTCTATTCGTTGTTTTTATCCATGTGGATTCTTTTAAAATTATTAATAATGCCTCCCAACAATGATTTATATAGATAAGTTTGTCAAATAATTTGCAAGCAGCATTCTTTTTCGTTACATGTACCTCTGAGTGATTTTGCATGTTTAAAGGAGCCCTGAACCACTTTTTATTGAAGAGGAGAAATGAATTTGAAGTTAAAATAGGCTATTTCAGAAATACTTTGCAGCAAGAAGTACTTCAATGAGTTCAGCAGAAGCAGAATTATTGGCAATTAAGCACCCTCTTCGCTGTGCTCCCATTCCATCTTCAGCGCCTTGCCCTACAAAGGCTACGATGGAGCGGGGCGTGCAGATGGCACTCTGTCTTCTAAACGTCACTGTGGCGCGCAGTTCAAATAAGGTTTTGGATGTTAACGTAGACACCACTACTTCCAATTTTGGTGCCTACGATGCGCCAAATTTAAGCTAAACACGGATCAGCGAGCCGCAGTGGGCTTAGCCAGTGAACTCATGGCAGCTGTGGCATGTCACAGTATCCACGCTATGTAGAAGACCTCAGCTACATGCAACTGTAGTGCATATGTGCAGCGTTTGCTTTGTGCACGACAGAGCTTGAGTGCGTGCTCATGCGTATATGGTAAAGTCCGGCTGTGCTGTGTGATGCGGACTGGCTTTGTCCTTCACAAGCTTGACTGACGGATAGTAGCCAAATCCAACTTGCGCATCTTTGAAGTGCTATCACTTAGTCTGCCAAGGCGTCTAACCAGAAGTTAGCACGCGGTGGAAAGCATGCGTGTGGTCTAACCTTAAGTTTCGTGTGCTTCGAGGCTAGCTGAGCATTCAAAAATAGTCGAAATCAGCGAGACCTACCGGCCACGACACTGATAAATAAGGTAGCCCAAGTTTAATTCCTACGCGGGAGACCGCAGCCGAGTATGCGTGAGCAGACGATAGTTGGCTTCTTTCGGAGGTACGTAATTATTATAGAAATTTGGAAGCACATTTTTCCTTAATTCATCCTGTTTATTGAACTTCATTAATAAATATACACAGTAACAACAGGAAGAAGCTAACTGATCCAAACACCCTTTTTGATTAATGTTAGCTATTTGTCAATAGCAGCCGCGTATGGGAATCTGCTTTATTATGAAATAAGGCATCCAGAAAAGAATGACAAGTGGGCTTATTTTAAAGCATTTGAGACAAAGGTGACATCGTGCTCCACTTGCGAACTCCACGCGCCGCGCACGACAACATAGCTTGGCTGAGATGTTCACAGCAGCGTATGCTATCTGCCGACTATGTTTTTTCACCAAGCCCGAGGGGTGGTTTAGGGCCCCTTTACATAGAAAGTTTGTGCCCAAAAGAATACCATCGCCCGTGTTATTCTTTGTGAAAGTTGCTGCAGAAATCCTGAAGTTTGTTGGGGCTTCCAGGGAAAAAAAGTGCGACAATTTCTTCCTGGTTTTCCTTTAAAAATAAAATCGGATTTTTGCTCCCTGCATTTATAAAACCATAAAAACCAAAAATCGACCGTATGTCTATGTTTACAATGAGTTCTTGTGTAAATGTAGCTGATAAATGCTGGTTGGTGTTTATACTACTTTGTTGTTACAGTGTTATTGTTTGTAGTTGGTGACTGAGCATTTCAGCAAAGAGACATGCCGCTTGTTTTTTGTTTTTTTCCTGTGAATTCTCGAACTATTCATCATCATCATCAGCCTGGTTATGCCCACTGCAGGGCAAAGGCCTCTCCCATACTTATCCAACTACCCCGGTCACGTACTAATTGTGGCCATATCAGTCAACAATTTTTTGCTAAATCTACATTGCCTGAAAAATGAAACTAAATGAAAAGTGAAAGTTAATGGTCATGCTATGTTTCCTAAGGACCATTTTGAAGTCTGCTGCCATATAGGCAGCCATGACCTGTTGTGGTTCAGATGACTGGCACCTTCTGATTTGCTAATTGGGGCTGAAAGTTTTCTTACCTCACATAGAAAAGAAAAAAAAATATTAATAAGGCAATGTTGCTAGGAAAAAAGAGGTTTGGTGTCTCTCCGCAGAGCCAATGGCAGCAGCCTGTAGAATGCATTCTATTTTGACCCTTGGATTGTGTATGGATACGTAAACGGTTCAACACGGTTCATGTCATTTCCTACATGCATTCAGCAACAAGCAACCAGTTACTAGTTGCCGAATGTGGATACGTAAACGGTTCAACACGGTTTATGTCATTTCCTACATACATTCAGCAACAAGCAACCCGTTAGTTGCCGAATGTGAAAGTCGAAATATTAGATTCGCCAAAAATGGCTTTATTCCTAAGTGGCCAAAAAAGAACAGTCATTATTACCTAATCACCACCCTCGTTGGCGTACACATTGCAGGTGTAGATGACAGCCTTCGTAGCTGCTTTATGTTCCTGGGTGGAAAAAATTCTAAATTGCCATAAAAGTTGTGCTATCGCATGTAAATGAACAAATTGTAAATGCACAAAACCCACATGACATACCACATATGTAGCATTTACTGGCCTTTGCAACTTCGTAGTTTGGCTCGTGCTGTGCACTCGGCTAGCACTGAATCGACTAGGCTTCACTCCTTTTGGTTCTAAAGCACTGCCGGCCCCATATCAAAACAAGGATATCGGTCTTTCTGCTTGACTCGGTGGCGAAATTAGCATGCAGTCATGCAGAGTCATTCTAAATAATCATATGGCATACTCTAATGTGGCCAAAAATTTCGGTTGTCCTCTTACAGTACACCTGTGGGCGAGTAGCAGTGCCACAAAACTGTCCAAATAATCGAGCATGTCCACATAATCAGTCGGGGAAACTGCACTGGTGCATCACTCAGTGAGGATAATTTGAAAGAGACAGAAGATTGCATGCACATATTCAGATAGAGTTGAACATGATCTGCGATTTTCTCATTTATGAAGTGTATATTTCAGATTTCTTAGTTGTTAGGCTGCTGAAATGTTTCATTTTTTGCAGTGAGATTCTGAAGGCTGCCTGTTGCATGTCTTTTGACATTAATACATTTTGTGGTAGTCATAGTAATGCCATCATCTGGAACAGTTACAGGGAGGTGGATCTTGTTGATCTCCATAAAAAGAAATTAGGGCTTTATTTACAGTAACCTAATATTGGTTGTGATATGTGGCATTAGAATTATTGTTTCAGCCTTATAATAAAGTTAGATATATAACTGCCATATTTGACATACTAATACTTGCTTTTCGTTTTGTTTGTCCCGCAGAACTTCCACCATGTACAAAGGGTTGTGGGCCTGTTTTCCCAACCAAGGGCGAAGGTGAATTAAGTGTCAACTACTGACACACTCGGTTTCAGTGCTGCTCTTCCATTCTTGCCTGCCACCTTCATCACATAGACTGCTTAGAAAAAGACCAGTGTCAACGCCGATAACTTCCTCCAGAAACTTTTCATGCTTGAGGACATGCCTGTGTGTTCATCACTTGATCGGTACAGTTGATCGGTACCTGTTGGAGCACCTCACTGTGTAGCACTATCGTATCTCCATTGCCTTTCACGGTCTTTCGCTTCTCATTTTGTGTCTTAGCAGCTGCCATACACATGTTAGTAGGGTATAATGAAATGGCGAAGATGATTGTCTGTCTTGGACAGAACCCTGAATTGTGCCACACTCGACACTGTGTGTTGTGCGTAAATGGTTTTGATGGTGTCATAGGCAGTGCTGTCTTTTGCAGCAACCCATCATGCCTTTTCATTGATGTGGTAGTTGTAGCTCATGCTGTTTCTCCTCTGTGTGCGCTGTCTGGTTGTAAATAGTGATGTAATGTATATACATAAATTTTTTGCACGCGTAGGAGGTACCTTGTGGTAAATGACAAAACAGTGGGACCCAAAGGTAGACTGTCGAAAAAGCTTGTTGATACTGCATGGTCTGGACTTAATCGATGCAAGGTCCATTTGTTTGTTGCCTCAGGAGTTGTGAAACAACTGTCATTGTTTCATTTTTTTTTTATCATTTTGTGACTGTCATACGTACTGGTTATTAAATTGCTCTGAATGTTGCTGCATGTGTACTATATGTACTCTTCTCAACAAAATAGAGGCCTCATTGTTGTGTAGACAATAGATGACAGCTGAGAAGACGAATTAAGCTGTGTTTGCATCTTGGCTAGTCTCATATTGTGGTGGTGTGATGAACAATTGTCTCATTTTAATTACTAATTCGGTGTGCATACACAGCTTTAACTAAGGCAACATTACAGTGAGCTGCCCCAGTTCCCTTATATCTCTTTAACCACTGGCATCAACATCTCAGGAGCCATATGGCAGGAAGCTTCATGGACAAGAGGAAGGAAATAACTGCAAGTCCTTTAGATTTGCTTTAGAAGCACTCTGCCTTTTGCCTTCCTTGAATTCAACCAAGCAATAATGCAATACATAACACAATAAATTAGGTCATTTACTTTCTTTAGAAATGCATATTCATCCATAGCTGTACCATAAAACAAACGACTCTGCCTGTGTACTTCTTTTTCATTTATTTACAAAACTTGTGTTCATTTTGCGCTACAAGCAAAATGAATGTCTACACAGCCTCTGTAGGGTCCTTGGGTATCTGTGTAGATGCTTGTTTATTGTCTCTAAAACTCACGGTCAAAAAATAGATAATCACTAGCAGTAGTAATAAAAAATTCTAGCACAAGCATATCTTAACCTGGTATCGCCATTACCACATAGCTGGCTTCCATATTTGATGCTATATGTATTATCCACCATAGCAAGCCCAGTGGCTGTGGCGTTGCATTGCTAAGCTTGAGGTGATGCGGTTGACGCTGGTGGCAGCCACCGCATCTCAATGGAGGTGAAATTCAATTGAGGTGGCCAAAGTTCATCTGGAATCTCCCACTACAGCGTGCCTCATAATCCGATCGTGGTTTTGGCACGTTAAGCCCCAGGATTTAACTGTTTTTGTTTGATATTCTAATGAATATCGCTATAGCAAATGTGATCTAAGAGGGGCACCAACATATGACTTCAAGGTAGCGCTGTGGTCTTTAATGCATAACCCGGCTTTCACAGGCTACTTATTGCTTTGACAAACTGTCATGCATTCAGGCTAAATGCTCACAAAAATTTTGCAACCACGCCAAGATAATTGGCCGCAGTTAAATAGATTCAATCGGCGGATTGGGCATAGAGCACATTTACTTCGTTTTCACTGCTGTGGCATGCAAAGTGGAGGCAGCAACGGCTTTTCTTCGGTTTTGTGGGCATTTGAACGTGAAGGGAAAATTCACTTGGAAGGTGGCACGATTGAAACTGATCTTTTCTAATGTACTTTAATACCAGACTTCTACATAGCAAATTACATGTAATTAATGACTTCTAATCAGTTACTTTTCTTTGTGATTTTGTAATTTAACAATTGCTTCTCTTTACTCCAAAGCGGTCATTGTAATTTATTAGACCGTGAAGACGGCCGACCGCATCTGCCTCCGCAAATTTCTAACCAATTAGAGCAAATAAAGTTTTTCCTCCTCCTCCTCAGAAACCAATTATATCTAACCAGTTACTTTATTGGTGGGACAAGCTAACTGGAGGCACAGGTTTTAATACTTTAATTTAGCAGGAACTACAGTAGGACCCTTGTGGTCGTCCAGTGCGGCAGCCTCGTGGATGCACTTGTTTCGATACACAAACCGGTGTTTGGTACACCTCTTTTGGACACATTTAAGTGACATCCATAGGCACTAAGAGTTGCTACTCAATTTTTCACGAATTGCAGTCTCTGATTTATCTCATATAGATAAGTATTAGGCTTTTAAGCATGCATGTTTCTGTCTGAATAATATGCGACTTGCATGTACTTATTTTGCAAATATAATAGAAACAGTATTTTGAGGTTGAAAGATAAGTAGTTAAATTTTTAATTACAATGAAGATTTAGCCACCTTCTTGAGGAACATAAACTTCTGCTGCCGTCTCCTGCTAACAAGTGAAGGGGGCTTGGCAAGAGCTCCACCACAAGTTTGCCAACGAATTGAACTGGCATTTCTGCGACTCCATGCAGATGGCCACTTGGGAAGTTGTTGCCAGGAAATCACGTGCATATGATTTTTTTTAGCTTTTTCCTACCAGGAGTGTCTTTTCCGAGCTCCAACAACAATGAACCTCTATGATTCATTGAGTATCCAGATACGAGCATTGCAGCACTGTGCTACCACAATCTCATGTGTAAAATGTTCATACGCTACATGCAGCCATTCCTTCCAGCGCATACATAGAGCGAGCTTTCAGTGTCATTGCTGATGACTTTAGGAGAGAGATGAGCGATGAAAATCTTGTAAAAATTGTTAGTGAAGTTAAAGAGTGTGTAAATGGCTGCAACGATCCACTGAAAGATCCAAGCCAGCTCGTTTTGTATGTTTACTGTACGCAATATTAATAAAACTTGTCAGGAAAGTAACATTAAAATAGCCTAGTAATTTTTAGTAATGCCTAGTTACTTAAATAGGGCAGCAATTATAACTGTGATCAATTAAATATTTGGTTGAAGTAATTGTAATTGGTTACTTGTTTACTGTAATATGCACAAGTCTGCTTAAGCCCTAGTTCAGGCTTAAGAGCCTGAACCAGGCTTGTTGGAGTCGCATCTGACACCAAATTACCTTCGTCATATTCGATTTTTGTCATAAGCATATATTTGTTGCATGCTGTAGATGAGAAATACTTGATTTACCCTGTTATATTCATTTTTTATGTCCATGTTTCCAAGGTTCGACTGTATTAGCTAGAAATGTACAAAATATTAAAAGCTGGCTAATTAATTTCAGGCTAGTTCATTAAGTAGAATAATACTGAAGGCATATTCATGTGGCTGCTAATAAATAATTGGTTTCATCCGCTGCTACTACTTGCCTCTGGAGTGGACATTCGTGTCGGGTGAAGGCATTTCGGACGCTTCAAATGTCAGAAGCACAGTGTTTCTAGTGGCGAACATGACCGAGCATTTCTACACGCTTAGGCATTTATCTGGACATTTTTTTCTGCAAATGTGCTCAAACACGCCACCACGACCACATGAACAATGATGGTTTTAATTGGATCCATGATAGCTAGGATACCCTGTATTTGTGTGCTTCTCTTGGCCGTTTCTGGTCGAGAGAGAGATACTTCAATGTGCCCGTATGCTGTACTGTATTTCAACTGGCTAATGCCCACTCACATGTCCCATCCTCCTCAGAAGGCCTTCCAAGCGAAGCTTGGGCAGGCATGCGCTGGAAGGTATTGAGCCTCACTTGACGACTTCTTGTGTTCTATATATGCAATGTAGAGATGATCCAAACACCAAAGTGAAGCTCCTTGTTCTTCTTTGAACAAGCTAAAACAAACAGTGATTCAACAGAATTAGCAGAATATAAAAATCGATATCACCAAGGTGAACCTAAAAATACTAAAAAATATAATTCAGGAAGCGTTCTGAAGTTGTGAATAACCACGTAGCTGGTCATAAATTTTTATTCTGAAACTTCGAACTGTTTAATTTAGTGCTGTAGGTGACCAGTGTCATTGCTCATATCGAATACTCTTACGTAGTTACCTTTGTATTAGCCTGCTAAATTTGCATGCGAGAAGTGCACGGAATGATAAATTCAGTTTCACCCGAAAGGCGAGGCTTTGATAGCGATAGCAAATTATCCAACTACACAAAGTATGGTTCGTAGTTTTGCCGGCCATGTAAATTACAGTAAACATTTGATTACTAATTAAATTAGGCATTTTGTATGCATAGGCAAAAATGAACAGATTTACTCACGAGCACTTGCTGTCGCAGTGCTGACGTATTGAGTGTCAGCAGCGGGGAGCGAATGCTTTGTGCTGCCTCTCGCCTCACTGCGGACAGCCATGCGCAGCTACGGCCCGCCTAGAGAAGACACACAATCACCTGCCCTCCGCTATATGATCTTCGCACTTGATAACAGGAACTCCAATACTGGGCGTGCGTGCGTGTGTCGAAGTGCAAAACAATTATTCGAAGTCGCACGGTTTCTTCAAATGCAACTGTTATTGAAGGATATATACATAAGAGCTCGGAAAGCTAATGGGTCTGCATGTACACAGTTGCAATAACCCACGTGAAACCATATTTGTGTTGTGTTGAGGACCTATAAATTGCTTATCGTCACAGTTATCCATCATTATCCCATGAAATGCCAACGGTGTAACAGTAGTGGTAATGTAGTAGTAACTGGTGGTTTATTTTGAGGAACTCGATAAATAAACTAAAAAGAAGGGAAGAAATTGCTGCTGACTGCAGTAACTGCGTAGTGCAGTGTGCTAGCACTTGAACTGCAGTCTGTATCACTGCATGATCATTTCTCCTTGTTCGTGGTCACCCAGCGTCAGGAGACACATTATAATTAGTTAATTTAGATAATGTTTCGCGTGAGAGCTGTTAACAATAACTTAAATGACTCAATTTGTTTTTTTTTATATCTGCTATCATTTCGCTTGCAGCGTGAGTACGCATTGTGAAATGTAAATGCAAAAGCTTCAAGCTGCGCTCAAGTTGTATATATTTTAGTCTAATTACCTTCGTTTCGAAGTCGTATGAAGAGCCTATATCGAAATGTTACCACTTTCGTAAAATACTAATTGTTTCTCGCCTATTGGGTACTACCACCAAAAACGCCATACAGTGGCTGAAATGAGGCCTATAGCTTTAGCTAGCGGCAATCCCTTCGATGTAAAGCTGCACTGCAATTCGCGAGTTACCGCAAGTTCACAACTGCATTAAAGCACATGAAGCACGCTATCAGAAACCTCACTGTAAATTCTTGGCCATTTGGTGGCTGTGACTCTCATATCATTAAGCCATAAAAAAACATGTTTAACATGTAAACACAGACGAGCAAAGTGCATGAGCATGATTGTGCCAATCGAGACTGATACACACAAAAGAACCCGCACTCGAAGCTAACATTCACGTATGGCGGTATGGCCATGCCGTGAGTTTACACAAAGATTAAGCGTGGACGCGACAACTGACAAGGACAAGTGCCAAATACCAAGTGAAGTTTCATTATCAATGCGCCGAATTTATGTGAGGGAGTGAAAGAGCTTACTGCAAGACATTAACTACTGAAGACTGAAGGAAGATTAAAGACATACGAGTAGAAAAATAAGAGTAGGAAAAACAAGATACACAAAGCAATGTAACTTGCATCACAACCGCCGGCCATACGTGCAACTTCCCAAAAGCTCGAGCTCTATGAACAATGGATGGCTTGCTGATGCATCGGCTTTGTTCTCGCGGCATTCGTGCCGCTGCACTTATGATGTGGGTACGTTCATTTTGGTGCTTGTGAATATAACAGAGGTGCTTTCAAAACGAGCAGTATAGTGCCATATGTGCTAGTATACGCTGTGGCAAAAACCTTATTTGCCGTTGCACACATTGCATGTGTGTTCACAAAAATGCTCATTAAGGCGTCTGCCGGTTTGCCCCAAGTACGTAACAAGCGACAGCGGAATTACGTGTGCTTTTTTCTGTGTACAGTGAACGTACTCGCTCCTTTTGTCTGACCTTGCAGAAGCCTTTAGGCTTTGTTACTGCAGCTGTGCAGTAGTAACGAAATTGTTACTGCAGCTGTGCTGGTCAACTGCTCATACAGTTAATGTTCTGTCTAGCTTTGCCAACAATTCATCAGTATTGGCGCGATGGATGGCCCAATAGAAACTTCAAGGTAGATGGCGTCATTCCATATGTTGAAGCATAGGCGCCAATGGAAACTGACCCCGACAACCTTTAACAGCCGAACTCTTTCATGTGAGGCTAGCTTAGCAGGACTCTTTGAGGAACTATCAGGCATTGTTTGGGATATCGTTGGCCTCGTGAACTCGTGAGGCTTATACAGTGCTAACGGCCATGTCCTCTGCTCAAGGCACTCATGCAGGACCTTACAAAGGCTTACAGACCCCACTCTGATAACATTCACAGACGTCTACATACGATTGACCCAGACAGTAAATTCTGTTTGCCCCCGAAGCTTACACGGAGCGAAACATCATTGCTACACAGGATTCGGCTCGGCGTTGCTTTCACCCGTCGCTACGCACACCTCATCGGCCAATCGAACAGCCCTAATTGTGTACATTGCCAGATGCCCGAAACACTGCAACACATACTTTGCGACTGCCCAGCATATATGCTGGAGCGAAGGACGTTAGACAGTTTCCTAGCCAACGTTGGCAGACAACTACTGTCGGAGGAAGCTATCCTCGGCCCATGGCCTGACACTGCAATTTCAATGCGTGCAACAAAAGTATTGTTGAAGTTCCTGCAGGGCACCAAGCTCGACGAGCGGCTCTAGCGAGGCAACTGTCTCGTGTATATAAGCACTCACCACTTCTCTTATCATCATCATCCATCCCAATACTTTCACTCCCCTTCCCTCTTCCCCAGTGCAGAGTAGCAGACTAGAGCGCACTAGCTCAGGTCTACCTCTCTGTCTTTCCTATCAATAAATTCTATTCATTCAATTCATATGTCCTCTGCTATAGAGGTCTTCCAGATAAAAAGCAATACAGGGTAGGATTCCAAATCTATAAGCACATAGCGAGCAATGTTGATGAATTCTACAGCATTAATGAAAGGGTAGCAGTAGTCATAACTAAACTTAACAGGTATAGCATAAAGGTAGTACAAGCCTACGCTCAACATCCAATCATGATGATGATGAAGTAGATCGGTTTTTTGAAAATGTTGAATTAGTGATGAGAAAAGTGCAAACTCAGTATACTGTAGTAATGGGCGACTTCACTGCAAAAGTGAGGAAAAGGCAGGCTGGTGAGAAAGCAATTGGCAACTACACCGTTGATTCTAGAAATGTTAGAGGAGAGATGCTGGTAGAATTTACGGAAAGGAATAAGCTTCGAATAATGAACAAATTCTTCAGGAAGCGTAGCAACAGAGAGTGGACCTGGAAAAGCCCTAATGGTGAAACAAGAAATGAAATCGATTTCATACTTGTTGGAAGTGTGGTGCTGGTTAACGCTCCTTGGGTTACATATTGCACACATACATAAATACCCAAGAATGCATGGACATGGGAAGTGCCGTCGCCTTAGGACAATTTGTACACTCTAAGAAAAGTTTACACCCTTTGGTGTGTATATTTGCCACACAACAATAATCGTCATGTCTTGCCCACATTTCCTTTCTTGAAAACGCTGCGCTCGTTACTTTCCTGTCGAGAATGCTCTGTCGTGCTGATAATGCGCATGCCGTTTGTGACTTGGAAGTACCGGGCTCGCAGCGTTAAAGAAAAGAAATCCGGGCAAGACAGATGACGATTATTGTTGTGCGACAAATATACACCCCGAAGGCTGTAAACTTTTCTTAGAGTGTACAAATTGTCCTAAGGCGACGGCACTTCCCATGTCCATGCATTCTTGGGTATTTATGTATGTGTGCAATATGTAACCCAAGGAGCGTTAACCAGCACCACACTTCCACCGCAGAACCAAAAACAAAGCTTGCATTGCCGATTTGTTCCTGCATTGCCGATTTGTTTCTGCATTGCTTCGAAAACTTTGTTGCTGTTTTACTTCTGATAATTATAATTTGCAGCACTTTGTTCAGCAGGTGGAGTTATAGCGAGAATTTTAGTGACTTGTTTTGTCTTGCTTCAGTGACACGCTTCCTAAAATCTTGGCAACACTAGACTGTTATGGTTCATAATGTACGATCTGTCGGTAACAAAGATAACTTTCACAGACGCATTCACAAACTACCGTACCCCGATTTGTACGGTCGTTTGTTGCGATATATTTGATTAGTTTTGATATCCGAAAATACCGAATAGTTGATTTTCGAATATGAATAAATATTACACACCAACTATTCATATTGTAACGGACAGTTAAGGAAACCCAGATACAACTATTTATTGTGGGCGAACTTGTGCCCTGGGGTAAATAAAAAACACTGCCGCGTTCTAAACGGGAGATCAGGAAGGCCTTCTTCTTCTCTCTCGGGCGTCGCTTCACCTCGTCTTCTTCTTGTAGACGCCGACAACGGCCACCTGCGATGCGAGTGCGTGCGGCGAAAACACGTGCCATTACTTCGTCCTTTTCCTTCAATACTCCGTTGTCGTCTTGAGGGGGCGCACGAACCTGCGCGCGTTGTTTAAATGTTTCTGCCTTGTATCATTATCCCCCCTCCAAAACGCATCGTCCCGATGCGTAAAGCGACGAAATTGTTCACAAGCAGTTGTCCACACTAAAGTGGTATATGGCACAGAAAAGATGTTTGGTCGAATAATCACTGCCTGTCATAATATGGCTTCAGTCTGACCACATGTACAGTTTCTGTGCGACGCCGGCATCGTGATGAGCTCACTTGTCCTTCTGGCATAACTTCGTAGTTCAGGGGACTGATGCGGCGAAGTACTCGGTAAGGGCCGAAGTAACGGCGCAAAAGCTTTTCGGACAGGCCGCGCGTCCGCACGGGGGTCCACACCCATACTCTGTCACCTGGTGCATACTCGACTTCCCTTCGTCGCAGGTTGTAACGGTCCGCGTCGATGCGCTGCCTTTGTTGAATGCGATGTCGCGCCAGCTGACGTGCTTCTTCGGCCCTCTGTGTAAAGTCACTGATGTCAGGGTTCTGTTCTGTACTGTCGCTGACAGGCAGCATTGCATCCAAGGGTGTGGTAACTGTTCGACCAAAAACAAGTTGGAATGGCGTTACTTGAGTGGTTTCTTGCAATGCGGTATTGTAGGCGAATGTCGCATAGGGTAGGATCTTGTCCCATGTACGGTGCTCTAAGTCTACGTAAATTGACAACATATCGGTCAGCGTCCTGTTCAATCGCTCGGTTAACCCATTTGTTTGAGGATGATAGGCAGTTGTTTGCCTGTGGCTGGTATGAGTCAATTTCATGATGGATTGCGTCAAATCGGCTGTGAACGAAGTTCCTCGGTCCGTGATAATAATTGCAGGGGCACCGTGTCGTAATACTATCTTGGTGACAAAGAATTCAGCCACTTCAACGGCCGTTGCACTGATTAGAGAGGATGTCTCGGCATATCGCGTTAGGTAATCAGTCGCTACTACAATCCATCGTTTCCCCGATGACGATGTCTGAAAAGGACCAAGCAAGTCCATTCCTACTTGTTCGAACGGGGCTCCTGGGGGTTCTATTGGTTGAAGGAGGCCTGCGGGTTTTAATGCAGGCGTTTTGCGTCTTTGGCAATCCCGACATGTTCGTACATAATGCTGCACTGAATTCAATAGCTTTGGCCAGTAGTATTTAGCATGAATTCGGGCGAAGGTTCTGCTCACTCCGAGGTGTCCTGCTGATGGGTCATCGTGACAGGCTTCTAAGATTTCCGATCGCAAAGCTGAAGGAACAACGAGTAGAAATTTCTCTGTGCTGTGCTCAAAATTTCTTTTGTACAGGACGCCATTTCTCATCACATACGATGACAATCCCCGGCAGAAAACTCGCGGAACATGGACGTGGTGTCCCTCGAGGTGCCTGATGAGTAGAAGCAACTCAGCGTCAGACTGCTGGTGTTTGGCCATCTCAGATGTGGTCACGGCTCCAAGAAACGAAAATTCGTCTCCATCTTTCACAGGAGCAGATTCGACCGGAGCACGTGATAAACAATCAGCGTCACTGTGCTTGCGACCTGACTTGTACACGACCGTTATGTCGTATTCCTGCAGCCTCAGACTCCATCTAGCAAGTCGTCGAGACGGATCTTTCAGGTTTGCAAGCCAGCACAATGAGTGATGGTCACTGATTGCTCGGAACGGTCTACCGTATAAGTATGGTTGGGATTTTCCTATGGCCCATATTACTGCGAGGCATTCTTTTTCGGTGGCTGAATAGTTGGTTTCAGCCCTCGAAAGAGTGCGGCTAGCGTATGCAATCACTCTTTCCTCTCCGTTTTGCCATTGAACGAGGACGGCACCAAGTCCTAAATTGCTGGCGTCTGTGTGGATGTCTGTTTCCGCTTCCTCATCAAAGTGCGCAAGGACCGGGTGGTTTTGAAGTCGCCGTCGCAGCTCATTGAACGCATCTTCTTGTTCACTGTGCCATACGAAAGGCATATCTTCTTTCGTTAATCGCGTTAACGGCTCGGCAATCTTCGAAAAGTTTTTGACGAAACGTCTGTAATAGGCACAAAGTCCTAGGAATCGCCTAATGGCCTTTTTGTTGGTTGGTCTAGGAAACTTTTCTACTGCTGCGGTCTTCTCAGGGTCAGGACGGATGCCTTCGGAGCTAATCACATGGCCGAGGAAAAGGAGCTCATGGAAGCCGAAGTGACATTTTTGTGGCTTTATCGTCAGCCCTGCTGAACTAATAGCTTTGAGCACAGTCCTTAGTCGTTCCACATGCTGAGCAAAGGTGGTAGAAAAAATCACGACATCGTCGAGATAAACCAGACAGGACTGCCACTTTAACCCGGAGAGCACAGTGTCCATCATCCGCTGAAAGGTGGCAGGTGCGGAACAGAGGCCGAACGGAAGTACCTTGAATTCGTATAGTCCGTCTGGTGTCACGAATGCTGTCTTCTCACGATCCCGTTCGTCCACTTCTATTTGCCAGTATCCGCTTTTGAGGTCGAGAGAGGAAAAGAATTTCGCATCCCGTAGTCTATCGAGGGTGTCATCGATCCTCGGAAGTGGATAGACATCCCGCTTTGTGACGACGTTTAGCTTCCGATAATCAACGCAGAAGCGCAAGGTCTGATCCTTTTTCTTTACCAGCACTACAGGCGAAGCCCATGGGCTGGTCGATGGTTGAATTACGTCGTCTCGAAGCATTTCTTCGACTTGTTTGCTGATGACCTCTCTCTCCTTCGGTGACACTCGGTAGGGATGCTGGCAAATGGGCCTCACAGCTTCGTCGACAATGATGCGGTGTCTGGCGATGGATGTTCTCTGGACTTTCGATGTCGTTGAGAAACATGAGGCGAATTCTCGTACAAGGTTCTCTATTTGCTGCTTCTGGCTCGGTGATAGTGCTTCTTCGATGTGGACGGATGCGAGTATGGAGTCTACGTTGTCAGACTCCAGTAGTGCACCATCGGAAGAGCTCAAATCCGTAATTTGTTCATAATCGTTAAGGCGGGCAATGACGGTTCCCTTCGCAACATGCTGAACTTCATTTCCAAAATTAGTCAGGAAGACATTTGAACACCCGTCACGCAGCCGAACAAGGCCCCTTGCCATACAGATCCCTTTTTCGAGTAAGAGCCCAGTGTTACTGTCGGCTATTCCTTCATAGTCGCTGAATACGGTGCTTCTTACGGCGACAGCTATGCTGGATCTTGGGGGTATCGTGACGTCGTCGTCTATAATCTGAAGCGCATCGAATCGTTCTTCACTCTCGAACGTCGCGATGGCGTGCTTCGTTGAGAACGACACACAGGATTCCTGCAAGTTGATAACTGCACCGTTCGCCTGCAAAAAGTCCATTCCAATAATTACATCCCTTGAGCATTCTGATAGCACAATGAAACTGGCGACGTATGTAAAGCCGCGTATTCCGATTCTAGAAGTGCACCTGCCCACCGGGTTGATAAGGTGTCCACCGGCGGTTCGAATTTGCGGTCCTCTCCAAGGAGTCAGCACTTTTTTCAGTCTTCTGGCAAGTACTTTGCTCATAACGGAATGGTCTGCGCCTGTGTCTACTAAAGCAGTAATTTCGCAGCCGTCTATAAACACACATAAATCGGAAGCTACGTCACTCTTTTCGCAACTGCTCTCGCGTCCGTCGTTATATTTCAGAATCAGCGCTGGAGGCTCCGTTCGTGCGTCGACAGCGGCCTCACCTCCACAGGTCGCCGGCATTAGTTTTCCCGACGTGGGCTTTGGGGGCGTCGCCTTGGGGAGCTTGAGGATGGACGCGGGCTCGGTGATCGATACCTCAGCGGCACTGTTGACCGAGGTTGGTGTTGCTGTGAAGTCTGCGGGCTTTGGCGCGTTGACAAATACTCCTGGATCTCGAAAGGGCGTTCACCGTTTCTTGGGCAAGGAGCGTTTATGGAAAACCCCCGAAGTCCCGCTCTGCGGTATTCGCACATCCTGTAGAGATGACCAGCTTCGCCGCAGTGGTAGCACAGCGGGATTCTATCAGGAGTGCGCCATATGTCAGCTTTCCGGTATCTCGTCTTCGGCGGAGACGGCAAGAACCGAGGTTCAGGTACCTGCGCAGTTGCCGCGACGAAGGTACGTCCTGGAGATCCTCTGAGTACCTCGGCGTACGATACCGTCGGCCGTACCGGTGACGACGCTTGCGGCTGTGCTGGTGGGTGCTGTTCGCGGACGGCTTGTCTCACTTCTTCGCGAACCACTTCTGCTAACGAAGAGACCTCTGTGGGGCCGTTGTTCCGCTGTTGCCTCTGGAGCTCTTCTCGAACCACAGACCTTATGAGTTCTCGTAAGACCTCGACGCTGTTCCCGAACATTGCCGGCATCGCATCCACAGAGGCGATGTTCATATCGCGGTTGTAGAGTCTCGCACGCTGTTGAAGAGTCCTTTCCATAGTGGTCGCCTCGGAGCGGAATTCGGCGACGGTGCGTGGAGGGCTGCGAACCAGACCAGCAAAAAGCTCCTGCTTCACGCCGCGCATCAGGTGCCGAAGCTTCTTGTCCTCGCTCATGCTCGGGTCGGCTCGGCGGAATAAGCGGGACATATCTTCGAGATACATTGCCACGCTTTCGTTGTTTCGCTGGCTTCTTGCTTGCAAAGCGGCTTCAGCTCTTTCCCGGCGGTCTGTGCTCGGATACGTGGCCAACAGCTCCCGTCGGAAGTCATCCCACGACCGGAGGACAGCTTCGTGGTTTTCAAACCACGTTCGCGCACAGTCTTGCAACGCGAAGTAAACGTTGCGGAGCTTCCGGTTTTCGTCCCATCCGTTGTAGTCAGCGACGCGCTCGAAGCCTTCCAACCAGTCCTCGGCGTCTTCGAAGGTGTCGCCGTGAAAAGGCTCGGGCGTTCGCGGCTGATCAACCACGATGCGGGTTGAGGCTGTCTGAGATGTCATTTCTGTATTGTCTGCTGCTGCTATTATAGTCTGCTCCGGCAAAAGAGGAAACTCGGGCGGCTCACCACGTAGGCGACGGCTCGTGCGCTGGTGGACGGGCGTAAGTTCGTTGGGTCTGAGATGGCGTGGTTCCGGGCTGCTTTCTCCAACTCGAATTGGGCTGGAAATCATTACCCCGCACCTCCACCAGAAATGTAACGGACAGTTAAGGAAACCCAGATACAACTATTTATTGTGGGCGAACTTGTGCCCTGGGGTAAATAAAAAACACTGCCGCGTTCTAAACGGGAGATCAGGAAGGCCTTCTTCTTCTCTCTCGAGCGTCGCTTCACCTCGTCTTCTTCTTGTAGACGCCGACAACGGCCACCTGCGATGCGAGTGCGTGCGGCGAAAACACGTGCCATTACTTCGTCCTTTTCCTTCAATACTCCGTTGTCGTCTTGAGGGGGCGCACGAACCTGCGCGCGTTGTTTAAATGTTTCTGCCTTGTATCAATATTCTAAACTTCAACATTCGCCTGTCTTATAGTAAGTACATCACTAAAGCTAAAGCCCTCTATACTCTGTCGGTAAATTCATTGTTTTCCTTCAGCTGCACGAACATTAGACCAACATGACACGTCTAGGTCAATTATTTACTTCACGCTAGCTTATATTAGATTGTTTCAAAACACCTACATTCTTAAAATTTGCTTCACAGTTATAGCGAGAATTTTAGTGACTTGTTTTGTCTTGCTTCAGTGACACGCCTCCTAAAATCTTGGCAACACTAGACTGTTATGGTTCGTAATGTACAATCTGTCAATAACAAAGATAACTTTCACAGACGCATTTTTCAGCGTTATTTATTACAATGGCAATCGGGTAATCACCTGGGCCCGCTCTGAGCATGCATTCTCCGCCCAGTCGGGAACATTAACTTCCGCATAATCTCCAATGAGTATTTCCCAACAAATCAACATATCATTAACACATTAAATATAAGAACATGCTATCGTTTATTGGTCTGTGGCCACTAAAGCGGCATCTACCTAACCTCCCTCCCACCCGCGCTGCGCGCCAGCTCGCTCCTCTCCCGTTGAAAGGAGCCCTCCGTGTCGGGCTTTGTGGTAAAGCATACGAAAAACGAACATGTACAGCAGAGAAGTCAAAGGGTAAATCATGTGCAGGGTAGTGCAGCTGCCGGTTGTTGGCGTGGCATCAATGCGAACAGAGTAGCGGCGGCAGAATGATGCCAGGTGGCACTTGCTGCAAAGATTGCTTTAAAATATATATATATATAGTGAGAGAGAGAGAGAGATGGCTTGCCTCCCCTGCTCGAAAAATAGTTGGTACGCCACTGGCATGAGGGGTTGAGGCCATAAATGCTACAACATCCGTGCATATTTAAAAGGAAGAGGTCTGAACACCGACCAAAATGGCTTAAAATAGTTATTTACTGGGACTCATATATGGAGTCCTATAGTATACACTGCTGTTTCTTGAAACTGCTGCTGTGGTTTGTCCCAGGTTTTCATCATTTCTGATGATAGTCGACTCGTTTGGTCTACCGCCACACATCCATGACTGATATACAGGTTTCAAATTTTTTGAAAGGTTGCCTGTGGGAGATAGCTCAATTTTAGTTTATGAGCCGGTCTACTCGATGCTGCGGACACTAATTGCACAAGAAATTGAAACAAATTCTAGCAGTGGACTTCGCAAGGCGGATCCACTTGGAACAAATTCTCAGGACGACACCAGTTTCGAGATATGAATTCCCAGGGTGTCTACCAACCGGGAAAACCGGGAATTCTCAGGGAATCTGAATAGTCTGGAAATACTCGGGGAAAACTCAGGGAATTTGTGATTCTATCAGGGAAAATTAGCTGTAATATTATTGAAAGGGAACGAAAGTCGTGTTAATGCTGGCTGCAGTAACAGAGTAATCGCAACAAATTGTCATTGACGCCGTGTCATCGGCACGAGGCACGGCATAGGTGTTCGGTGGCACGGCATTGCCAGAGTAGTTAACGACCGATTTTCCAGATGCCCTATTATTCGCACGGCTTCGCGGCACCACCACATACTCCATATAGTCAATGTATATTGCCCTGACTGCAGGTATGAAATGGCATTAAAGCCACCACCGGCACTCTCGCAAGCAGATCCGCCGGCAGCCGTAGCCACCACCGCGGCAACGTTAGGCCTAGCTGCTTCTACCTTCGCTATTAAGCTTCTTGCCGTGCGGTGCCGTGTTTTTCATTGAAATAATTCACCGCTGTCAGCAATGGTACCGACTCAGCCTTTGTAACCCTCGCGATTGGCTTCGAAGCTCGCAAAGCACAGCGCGTTGCGTAATGCGAGTCTCCAAAAGTTAGCTTTGCCCCAGTACAGCTATGTTACGTGGTGAAGCATAAGCGTGGAAAGGGGGCAATTGTTACGGGACTCGGTATGTATTCCTTAATTATACACGCGTGCACCCCCGTCTCCTGTCACAGTACGACCACCGATATGCCTAATAAGTGTACTCGCAGGCCTTAAGATCTTTTTCGGACGTGCCTGTGGCAATTTTAGCCCTTAACGGCAGTTAAGACACCACCTTTTTTTTTTTTTTCGGATGTTTTTGCGGCCCCTTGGGAGTCCAAAATATCGGACGTTGACTGTACAACTGACCAAGAAGATTCTTCAAATGGTCCATGGGATGAACGCATGGCGGAATGAGTATGAGAACAGAAAGAAATGACGCACTGAGGAATTAACGGGAAATGAAGCGTGCCACCGCCTCTTTAAAGGAGATTGAGCTGAAAAAACTAAGTGTTGGCTGACGCCGAGATGCAGGTGCCCCTCATCAAAACCAAAATAAACTCTTTAAAGAAGTGAAACCCAACACTGAGATGATGTGTACGGGCTGAGAGTATGTCAGAACTGTTGAGGTTGACTTCCCAGCTGCTGAGAGAGAAAGTTCAGGCCTCATACCGGTGAGCTTGCTATCAGTTGATAGAAATAGCTCATATCCGAAAATATTTACTTCTGTATGCATCTCCTTTTCATTAGTATTTGAAAATGTTCGACTCAATTTGGAATGGGTTTTACCATTTTTTTCGTTGTGCATATAACTAACACCTTCCTTCTGCTTTCTTTTTGAATAAAATAGATATTACTCCTTACAATCAAAACTGGATTAAGTCATTTTTTGTTTCAACATGCTTACTTTAAGCGATACTGAGACACTTATCATTCACGTGCATTTCACACGCCGTTGATAAAGGATTCTGCCGAAGGGCTCACTAAAGTCTACAGGTTTTTTTCAGTCAAGAAAGCACGCAGAGCATTTTGAAGCGAGGTGAACATACAGCAACACATTCATTCTCTAGGCATAAGCTATCCATACCTTTAGAAATGATCGTTAATTGGCTATCTCCTTCTCCTTAATAATATAATAAACTTTGTCGTGTATATATTTAAATATATTGTTTATGTGCACAGTGTTTACAGCGGAAATTTAACACAATGTTGAAGTGAAAAAATACGGATGAGGCAGCCGCATTAATTAAAACCCTTGCACGTCCGCGCCAACAATGATGCACTAAGCTATAGCCTCAATAAAATCTTAAGTGAATAGGTCGAGGCAACTCAAAAGAAACCTCAAATGATGTGGGTGACAAAACTCTAGTTATGACACGTTTAGTGAGGAGGAGGAGGGGGGGGGTAGGCTTCGGCATCGCAGTGAGGCGGGGGGGGGGGAGGGGCTAGGGCCCTGGTCGCCCCCCCCCCCCCCCCCAACGTAGTCGGCGCCCATGTGTTGAAGTAAGTAGAGTTACTGTATATGCTAGCATATACAGTAACTCTAGAAGTAAGATACGTCGGGGGCTAACAGATCAAAAAAGCCTCGTGCGCGCACTCACGCTTTCACTATTCTGATTAAAAAAAAAAACACTTCACTAAAATTGATCAAGGCATTCTTCAGTACAATTAACCAATTCGTTGTGAGCGAAGGTATTGAGGAAGGCAGTGAAAATTTTGGAGACGCGCTTTTTCGGAACAGTGCATATATGTAGGCGTGAGCTATACGGTCTTGCTACGGTCAGGGACTTTCTCGCGGCTCGTATGTTCCTCCTAACGCTTGGCGATGCCAAGGAGGAATTTTTTGGGCCGAGAAAAGAGAGGAACATGTACAAAGAACTGCCAGCGAGAGCAACATTAAAATGTAACCGGTGCCTTTGTTTACTTGTCGAACACTCCGATATTCTTTAAAGCTCACAAAAACGAACCAGAAACAGGGATTGGATTCAAAGAGCTTTTCGTTCATCGGACGGCCGCCTTCCCTACTAAATGTGTCAGAAATGACAATTGGCTGATATCTACTCAACTGAGCCAAACGGATACATTGAGTAGCGCGCAAAGAATGCCTAGCGCCTGTGATATCGTTCAAGGGCCTTTGCGGAAAATATTATCGGGAGCGCGCCGCGCAGGCGTGCGCCTGTCAACTGACAAGAAAGGGGAGGGGCGTCCGCATCGAGGTGGATGGGCATTCCGCAGATCCCGTGTCAAGTTCACCGGTGTTAGCAGCACGGCAAGCATGTCCCTGCAAGGTCGGCTAGCCCTTGTGACTGGAGGCGCCAGCGGCATAGGCAAGGCGGCTTGCCACGCCCTGGCCTCCCAAGGAGCCAGAGTCATCGTCGCCGATCGCAAAGTGGATGGCGCTAAGATCGTGGCAGAAGAGCTACCAGGTACCGATTGTTTGTACTAAGTATTTGAATTAGGCGTAGGTTTGCGACAATCTCAACTACTGCAATTAATGGTTTCTGCCACTACCAAAACACGAAATCGCTAAAGAGAGAGGGGAAGTTTTTATTGAAGGGAAAGAGTCGGAGTTTGGCTTAATTTTTTATGCAGGCTAGCGTTGCTTGGAGTCGCTCTTGTAGTACTCTTTACACTACTCGTTGCAGAATTAAACATTACACGTGTAGCGGTTAATTGTGTGTCATCGACACGATATGTTCATGTGTTTACATTATATATATATATATATATATATATATATATATATATATATATATATATAATTTCATTTATTCAATTTTAAGGGCCCGAAGGCATTACATAAGGGGGGGGGGGGCGTACATCATAGGTGCACAGCTTCATAAGAAGGTAACAGTAAGAAAGTGCACATCGATTCTAATAGGTGCAAAAAAGAAAGGAAAAAAGGAAGATATAAACAATACTAACGAGGCGATAAATAAATACTAATAAGAAGGCCAGTGTGGTATTTAGGCGGTAGCGTTGGCGTTATCAAAATCGGTTAGTTTCTCGCGATATGTTTTGCGGTCGCAGCACGAAGAAGAAGAGGAAGAAACTTTAGTAAAGAATTGTCCGGCAGTTCTTGATGTGGTGGCCTCAGGTGACGGCTCGAAGTTCTTGGACTCGAGCGGCATCTTCGGCTTGCCGGACGGCCCAGAGCTGGTCTGCCAGCTCTGAACTTCTGATAGCCGCCTCCCAGCGGCGGCGACGCCTACGGAGAAGGTCCCCGGCGGCTCCCGCATCCGGGGCGGCGTCGGGAAGAACGGAGCTCGAGCCTTCTCCTACTCTGGCAACAGCCGCGATTATGGACGCGTCGCCAACGGAGCTGCTCTGATTACCGTTGTTGCCGGCACACTCCCAGAGCACGTGTCGCAGCGTTGCTCTGTGTCCGCGTGTTTTACACGCGTCTGTTGGATACAAACGCGGATAGCAGTGGTGTAAGATAGCGGGGCTAGGGTAGGTGTATGTCTGGAGCAAGCGTAAAGTTACGGCTTCGTTCCTGTTCAATTTATCGTGCGGTGGCGGGAATGTGCGTCTTTCGAGTCTGTAGTGTTGGGTGAGGTCTCTGAACGTGGTTAGGCGATCGCCCCACGCCCAGTGTGTTTCTTGTTGCTGTGTGTTGTTGTTGCTGTGTTGCGGCATGGGGGAAGAATGAGCTGCTCATTGACGTCGTCCGGCACTTTATCGCCGCCAACGGTCGAGTATGAGATGAACGGGACGATGTTCTGAACGGGCGTTTTAAGAGGGCGTGTCCCGAGTTTGTGAAGTAAAAGAAAGCGTGAAGAAGGCAAAGACGAGACGTTACGCACCGTGAAGCAAGCAATGGAAGAGACAAAGTTTGTTTTAAGGTGGTTACGCTGATATGTCGAATATTGTGACGTAATGAAGCGAGCAGCGCGGTTTTGTACGGCTTCTAAGTCATCGGTGAGATAAGCTTGCGAGGGATCATATATATATATATATATATATTATACAAGAGTGTCGTTTCCGTTTAGTTCAGAAGCTCAAGTTTGAGGGCAGGAGAACAAACATGTCCGTCTATTTTACGCATGTGGCCCATTGTGGACGTGCCACCTGCTACGATTAGTGCCGAGAGTGGGTGGCCATAGTGAAGTCTTATCGGAGAAACCCGGAATTTTGGACCCGTGTATTGAGTATAAAGCTCAGAAGGAGAAGTCACAGTTTCTCCCGACATGCGAAGAATTGGTTTCGAAAGCAAATTATTAGACAGCTATACGAAGTAGGGTTAGTCGTTTTATCAGCTGCATAAACTGGCGTAAACATTCGCTTACTGACTAAATTAAAGG
This sequence comes from Dermacentor andersoni, assembly GCF_023375885.2. NCBI lineage: Eukaryota > Metazoa > Arthropoda > Arachnida > Ixodida > Ixodidae > Dermacentor > Dermacentor andersoni. The sequence goes on from NC_092815.1 coordinate 27,900,727, forward strand.
GCCCCTGAAACGGTTCGGACAAATTTTGTAGACGCGTAGGGTACAGCTTAAGTAGAACATTCACACCACAATTTAAGTGAAGCGTTACGTATTAATGGAACTACAAGCGATTAGAAGTTACTCTCCTCCCTAGTCATGCTTTTCCTCCTCAACTCGTTCGCCGAGCGATCGGGGCTGAGCTCCGCCTTCACTGGTTTCGCGTCACGAATCGACGTCACATCGTCCACTTCCGGTTGTTTTGGAGCCTGCCCCCGCCCGCGTGAAACCTCTCCGCTAGCCGCTTGGCCGTCGATCCCAAGCAAGAGTTATCGAAGCAGCGTGCGTTGCGAGCATTCTGTCGTAGCGCCGAACGTGTCTGGTATTCCGGTAACCACAGGCAAGCTGGTCATTTCGGCAAATGACTGGAGGCATAAACTCAAGCTGATGAAGGAACTTTAGCGTAGACGTACGTGCGGCCTGATCGGTCTGCACGGTCCAGCCACTTGTTGGCGCAGCGCTTAACCAGCCAAACAAAGCGCTAATATTGCTCTAACCAAGTGTAAAACATTTTAAACATTTATAAAAACAAAGTGTTGATGATTACACTCCTGCGAAAAATACACACCAGCAGCCAAAGAAGAATACACTTCGTTACTGCTACTGTGTATGGTTGAGCTCTGTGCCACCAGGTGGCAGCACCGTGCAGACCATTCGCATTTGCGATTCTGCTCATCCCATGGCTCATCCCGTTACAGCACAGTCAAGCGGCCAGACCCTGTCCCCTTGCGCTTGCATTTGCCCTAATACCGGACTCGCGAAACGCTATTGCGTTAGTAATCTTCCGGTGTAAAGTGACGGCCACAAACGCGCAAACCCTAGCGCCGATCGGATAGCGGCAGTCTGATGCGCAGCAGCCAGCTCGCTCGTATGCTGCCTTGCAGAGGGATACGATGTCGCAGCTTGACATATTGCCAGTCGCTACGTTTGCAGTCCACAAAGCAACAAAGTCGAATCATAGTGCTCGCGAAAAGACTGAGACCAACTCGGTCCGCGGAGCTCTCGTCAAAATGGAGTATGTTGTAACACAAGCAGACGACACTTGATGTGTGCCGGAAGCGCTTAATTGTATTAAAAAATCGTTCTTGTGCATTCTCTTTATGTTACTTTCTGTTTATAAAAACAAATGAACTAACATTCCAACTATTACGAAGATCATTTGCTTACCATAAAGTTGGAAAAATTATTGATCACGCGCCCTGGTCAGCCAATCGGATAGCTCGCCCCACTGACGTCATATGGGTGATTTTCGTCATATGGGTAGGGGCGGCTTAAAATTCCGCCGAGCAGCGTGCTCCGATCGGCAGCGATGTGCATTTTTAAAACCTTATAATAAATTACACGCTTTACGCGGAGCACTTAGATGTGTCAATTAATGATCAGAAGGGCCTACTCTAACGACTCAGTACGTTTGTAGAAAATCGTCAAAATCGTTTCAGGGTCCCTTTAACGAGCACGTTGTCACGTGCGCACAGACAAACACGAACACCTCTCACTCAATAAACGCGGACCTCGGTTAGTACCTCGGCGTCGGAAAGCCGGCGTGATGAAGAGCGGCGACAGCGGGGAGCGAATTCCCCTCCGCGCGGCCTCTCGCCTAAACGCGAACTAGGCGCGCGAAAACACGGCGCACACGAAGCCATCAGCTCTCTCAGATCAGATCTTCGAGCCCGGCGCAGATTGCCTGCAAGAGAGGACGCGTGCAGCCGCGCTCAAGCCGCTGCAGCTGGAGTAGAAGAGGAAATGCGCACTTACCTGCCCGCCCCCACCCCCGCCCTTTCCCCGAGCTCGCCTTTGCGCGCGTGAGAAGACGGCGCGCACCTTCCCGTCTTCCTCCCTTGCGAGCGCGAGAAGACACCGCGGCATAAAGCCACTCTCTTTCTCGGCGCACCCTCGCAAGCTTTCACTCGCACCTACAGCATAAGGCTCGCGGCCGCGATGTTATCACACTTGGGCTTCGGGAATTTGCTTGGAGTGCCCATATAACTGCTATCGTAATAAACATAAATGTGAAAGTATGGTGCGCTCAATCAGGCAACTTCGGACAACACTGCATGCAGCTTCACGACAATTAACGACCTAAGGAATTAGGAATGAACCCGCTTGCAACAGTTCACAGTTGTTCGCTACGTATATGAGCGCCCGGTGGAGCGCTTGTGATGTAATTTACGAAGTGTCATTTAGGAAGAACAGGTAAATCGACAGATGCCGTGCCAGAGCGGGGTTCGAACTGGCAACCTGCTCGTTGAGGGGAAGAAGCCCGGCTGTGCCAGTTGGAAAATTGCCCAGATGCAACCCTACCCGTTGTGTGCTTCAGAAGCCTTGAAGGTTGCCGGTTTGTTCGTGATGAATAATTGTACGCACAGCTTGGACTTGGGGTACGGACAGTAGAGCAGACGCGAACGGCACTGTGGGCAGGGGCCAACCGTTCACAAACCACGGGCCAGCTCTTTACGTAAAGCTAGAATTGTTCGGAGCGTACAATCCTGAGCATTCAGATAACATTAGCGAAGGCGGCCGGCCACTAGCAAAGTGCTCGTAACAATCTAATGACTTTTGGCCTTACACTTGCAGACTAGTCTATGAAATGTCTGTCTCTGTATGCTATCTACATAGGCTGTCTATGGAGATGGCAATTCGCTTTAACAAAAAGCCTTTTTTTTTCAGTATGGCCCGCTGGTCTTAGTTATTTGCTTCGTGACTTGTGACTCGTGGCTGGACAATGTGGGAATAGTAATTCACCAGGCATTTATTCGGTGGACCAAGTACTATCGTGTTGCATACATTTTCAGAGGGTGCAGAAGGCGCATCCTTGTATCTACTCTGCTCTGTATAGCTACATGAATATTGTGTAATTAACAAATACATGCGATGAATAATCAAATTTCATTCTTCGAAGGCCCCGCAACTCACAAGGAAGCTTTCCTGGACGTCGCCAACACGGAATCTGTGGAGAAGCTGTTCGCCGACATCAAGGACACCGAGTCGCTTCCAGTCAGCATTGTGGTGAATTGCGCTGGCATAGCTGGGCTCTCACCCATCGTCGACACGACGGATGAAGCCTTCGACAAAATAATTCGGGTCAATCTCAAGGTTAGCGCCCAAACACCCACTATACAAAAAATCACATCACTCTCACCGGAAGCCCCCGTAGTGATTACAGAGCTGTTTGAAGCAACTAAAAATGTTATCAACCTCAATGTTAGGTGATGCCTTTTGAAACTTCGTGTAATCGCTTCCTCTGATAATGAAATGCATGTAGCCTGCCTTTGATCATCACCCACTGTGAAAGGGGGTCTTGTATACAGGGCTTTTCCTTTTCCAAATGTTAAAGATTTGGCTGTGCAGCTAGCAAAAGCACTTTTAACTCTTGATCTAAGTACTCGATTAGGCAGACATTACTTCTATGAGAAATCAAAATACCTCATTTAATAATTAACATAATTGCGTTAATTGTTATTTTAATTAATTATTTCACAGCAAATATCTTAATCTGAGAATTGTAGCTAGTGAGTTCGCAAAGCATATCCACTTGGAACGAATTTCTAGGATTGCACCATTTTCGAGATATTAATTTTCAAAGTGTCCGACGAAATGCGTTCTCATTACAGTTACTTTAAAAAAAATAAAAATAAAACGCTGTTTTGTGCCAATCCCAACCCGACCCCGTGCCACTCGTGACCCCCTTACCCATCCAGCCTGGGAGGCCACAGTGCAATGCATGATGCAACAAATGCAGCAGCAAATAATACAACAAAATAGCAAGTGCAACAATTTCAACAGATACAATTCGAACTCCAGCAGTTCAGAACTTATGTGAACGACTCCCTAATTAGCATTATGAGAGAGGCGCGAAAACGCATCAGCGCTAGCCCTGCCGCAAACCCGAGATCGTCGGCCTGTCGCCGCACCACAAACGCGTCCGAGGTGACGGACTACGAGAGTATCGGATTTGACCACTAATGAGGCACTTAATTCTGAACATCTAGAAATGTTGCAGTGGAACTGCCGCATGTTTCACGAACGTGCGGTGGCCCTCCAGAGATATATCCCAATTTCACCAATTCCTCCCGACGTAATATGCTTACAAGAAATATGGAAACGCCCTGTCATATTGCCAGGCTATTACACATTGTAAAATTTGGAATATCCCCGGGTTGCAACATTGGTGGCTAAATCCTTCACGGTCAAGGAGAATAATTATAAGAGGTTAGATAGGAACCATCTATTAGTCAGCATCCTCCCCCAGAAAAGAGGGAAGGCTCGCATCATCATTCTGAACATTAAGAACAGACACGAGGACTTCGCCGAGCTCTTCTCGGAAGAAAATTTGGCAGCGGTCACTAGAGACCAACTTGTGGTGGCGGGCGCATTTCAACGCACCTCACACTATACATGGGGATACACCAAAAATATCCCCAAAGGAAACTTGCCATGTAATACACAGCGGAGAAACCAAACTTACACTTGGCCACCTTCTGAACTACGCCAACGAGGCTGGGTAACAGTGTGGTAAGTTAGCTGTACTTCGGGGCGTAATTTTTTTTTATTTTTTTTTATTCTGAGAGCTCTCTGACTTACGCACTTCTCGTTACTCCATATTATGTCTCCGTGGCCAGGAATCGAGTCTATAGACCTCTCGACGAGTAGCTTGTTGATCGCCAATGTATCTTGATACTTTCTGTCTGTCTTGAGCTTTTATCTTCTATGCTTTAATGTTCTGTCAAGTTTTCAAGTAATTATTCTGTCTCTCTGCTTTGTTACTGTATTGTGTAGCGCTATGCAGCTTATAAATTACACTGCAAAATTAAGTATATTGCCACGAGGCGGCGAAGGGTCTGCTACTGTCGGTCGGACGACGACGGCAGCGACGGAGTGGCCAGAGGCACGCGGTAGTCCTGCATCCGTCGCCGCTTAGTCGGTCATCGCGTCGGTCAATATATTCATTCCCCCTTCCCCCCTTACTCTACTGTATATGTAGTGATGGCAACGAGGGGAGCGTCTTATTTCACTGAACCATGTACTGCTCCAGAAAAAAAGAAAATCTATGGTGCGATCCACATACACGATGATAAATACTGTCTTTAATATCGTTGATAAGCGTTAGCGCATATCTCGCATTAATCTCGGATGTGCCGAATTACGAAAAAGTTAACGCTATCAGAATTTGCACTCGTTCATGGCGAGATGTGGACTCAAAACCGAGTGTCTGAGGACGTCAACTAACAACTAGGTCACAACCCCATAGTGTTGCTTTGTGGCGTTAAAACCAGTGAATAACTCGCGTAAATTAATTACATAAGGCGGTCAACCGGCTCGTCCTGGTTAACCTGCGTGCCTTTCTCTAATCGCTTGTCTCGCTTGGCGGTTCCCGTAGGGCACTTTCCTCGTGACAAGGGCAGCCGCGCGCGCCATGACCACCTCCGGCGTCATTGATGGGGCCATCGTGAACATCGCCAGCATCCTGGGCAAGACCGGGCTCTCTGGCTCGGGGGCGTACTCCGCTTCGAAGGGCGGCGTCGTGGCTCTGACCAAGATGGCAGCTCAGGAACTGGCGCCGCACGGCATCCGCTGCAACGCCGTGCTGCCGTCGCTGACGCAGACTCCGATGACCGATGCGCTGCCCGAGGAGAGCCGCAGAACCGTCTGTGCCCTCACACCTATGCGACGAATTGGCCAACCCAAAGAAGTGGCCGAGGCCATCCTTTTCCTATGTAGCCCGCAGAGTTCGTACATGACAGGCGCTGCCCTTGAAGTAACCGGTGGATTCAGCATGTGAAAGGCTCGGCGAACGTTATTCTTCGTTCCTCTCCCAACTTGTCCTATGTCGCCAAGAATCTATTAAATGCTGCAACATTGTAGTGATACTCAATACGAGTGGTTCTTTCACTGTTATTATTAATCTAACTGACATTCTTGGGGAACTTCACCCAGTTTGCGGTATGTATGTATGTATGTATGTATGTATGTATGTATGTATGTATGTATGTATGTATGTATGTATGTATGTATGTATGTATGTATGTATGTATGTATGTATGTATGTATGTATGTATGTATGTATGTATTCTGGGGATTACCGAGATCCCTATATTGTTCGCCACACACATCGATCGATAAGCAGACACTGCTACATGACAACACATCTGTGATTGTGGCAAACTGGCCACCCGGTGCTCTGCGCACCTTGGCGCATGCGTCGCCAAGGCTTCATAAGTCGACGGAGCTCACGATCAAGGGGGCTGCTTCAGGCCACGGCAAGTGCACACGCGCGAGGCGTATACGTGCACCTCGCCGGCGTCAAGGTTAATCAGCGAGCTTTCTGTGACGATTGTAGCATGAGCAAACATTTGTCGAATACTGTTATTGTTTCATTATGCGCGCAGTTAAAGTTGTTTCGTAAAGTTCGCCCATTAAATAGTATTTCGTTTACGCCCACTCCAGCTGCTGCTGCTTCCAATGTTCTTGGTGAGGGCTGCCTCGCACACCGCAAAGAAGATTCAGCATATGTAAGCACGTGAGTAGGGAGTACGGTCTATATATCTAACCTCTAGCGCGCCGCTCTTTGCTGAGAGGTGTTGCGCAGAATCAAACCTGCATCTGATTAGTTCATGAATATCCCGTGGAAACAAGGAAACATGTGTGATGAAGCACTTGTAGAAATTTCTGCGGGGCGACATTGAGGTTTCGTCTACGGTCTAGATTTACTGTAGAGTACTAGTTTCGTCGAACTCGCTCACACTTTCTATGGCCCTGCTGGATGTGAAAAATTTGACGAAGAAACTTTGACTAAAAGCCTACTGCTGTCGCCAAGAGAGAGAAATGAAAGGAAGAAGGCAGGGGTGTTAAGAAAAAATGCCTGGCTTGGTGCTGCCAGCCCTCAAAAAATTTCCTAGATCCATAGATTTCAGACCTTGTTTAGGGCGGTGTTTGTCGTCTAGCTTCGTCCTTGTCCTTTGCGCTGCCGCTAATAATGAACCTTGCTTAACTTGCCCTACTCGTCGCTCTTCTAAACGGAAAAGAGAAGTCTGTCCAAATCTAGGAAAATGTTATGCTAAAACGTGCGATATATATATATATATATATATATATATATATATATATATATATATATATATATATATATATATATATATATATATATATATATATATATATATATATATGTATGTATTGTACTGTAAAATAAGGAGCAGTGGGGCTGTGGCTAGGAGAGAGGCAACGACGACGAGAAAGAACAACCTTGTTTCGGTGCTCGATCGGCTACACTACCTCTCGCTGCTCAAAGTGCTTCGCGACAATATATATATATATATATATATATATATATATATATATATATATATATATATATATATATATATATATATATATATATATATATATATATATATATATATATAAAACTTCGAGGAGGAGGAAATAACTTTGTGTGTCCTGCGAGTTGGTGGGGTGGGCCAAAGGCCTCGCCTTCAGGTGACGGCCAGGAGTTCGTGGGTCCTGGCGGCATCCTCGGCCCGCTGGACGGCCCACAGTTGATCCTCGAGGGCCGGGCTGAGCAGCGCGGCCTCCGAGCGCGTGCGAAGGCTGTTGCTAGAGGCCGCGTTCTCGTTATTGTTACTTATCCCTCGGCATTTTCATAATACGAGGTCTGTTAGAAAAGTATCCGACCTCTGGCCGAACAAAAAAATAAATAAACTGCCATAACTGGAGCGTTGAAAACCTAATCACCCTCAAAGTAGTCTCCTTGGGACTCCACACACTTCTCCCAGCGGTGCTGCCATTGTTGGAAGCATTCCGAGAAGGCCTCTTTCGGAATGAAGTTTAGCTCAGCTGTCGTTGCAGCCATAATGTCCTCTCTTGTCTGAAATCGCGCTCCTTTCAATGGCCTCTTGATTTTGGGAAAGAGCCAGAAGTCGCAGGGGGCCATATCAGGAGAGTACGGAGTCTGCTTTTTCGCCAGAAAAGTCTGACTCAAGTGCGAGGAATGTGCAGGAGCATTGTCGTGGTGGATGCGCCAATTTCCTGTTGACCACAACTCCGGTCTCTTGCGCCGCACAGCACCACGTAGGCGACGGATGACATCCCAGCTGTAGTACTCTTTGGTGATTGTTTGACCCTGTGGTGCGTACTCGTGGTGCACCACACCGCGGGAGTCAAAGAAAGCAGTCAGCATCACTTTGACGTTGCTGCGCACTTAGCGGGCCTTCTTTGGTCTTGGTGACGTGGAATGCTTCCACTGTGAAGGCTGGGATTTGGTTTCCGGATCGTACCTGTACACCCAAGACTCGTCACCAGCGATTATGGTTTTCATGCAGTCGGGGTCACTGTTTGTGGAATCCAGCATGTCCTGTGAGACTTCAACGCGAAGTTGCTTTTGCTCCACCGTGAGCAGCTTCGGCACGATCATTTCGCCGCAACTCTCTTCATGGCCAAATCTTCGGTCATAATGGAATGTGCAGAAAAAGTGCTGATGCCCACCTCTTCCGCAATTTCTCGGATAGTCACACGACGGTGCCGCATCACCACAGCGTTCACTTCGGCAATGACCTGGTCATTTCGGCATGTTGATGGCCGACCGGAGCGTGGCTCGCTCTCTACTGATGTGCGGCCGTCTTTAAACCGGTTGTACCACTCTTTAATCTGTATGCTGCTCATAGCATCGTCACCGAAAGCCGTCTGAATCTTCCGAATGGTTTTGACTTAGCTGTCGCCCAGTTTCTGGCAAAATTTGATGCAGTAGCGCTACTCCAGTCGCTCCGCCATTTTCCTTGCAATAGAGAACCGAGGAGAGCACTACGCACTACCTCACTCAAACGCTGCGTCTCAGCGATTGACGCTATCGGCAGGCGGGAAAAAATTCGCACATGCGCACGAAGGTTCAAGGTCGGCTGATGCAAGCACTCTTGTTTCATATCCATCAGGTGATCGCAATATATATATATATATATTTATATATATATATATATAATAAGGTCGGATACTTTTCTAACAGACCTCGTATATATGCTCCAGAGTGGCTCCGGATTCACAGTTGTTGCATTTGTCCGTTTGATATATATCCGGATATATGATTTGCCAGAGCGCAGGATAGTTTGTAACTGCCGCCATGCGACGGACTGTTTTTTTTTTGTCAATTTTGGGTGAGATCGCGGGATTATGCCCCTCTGTTACCTATAGAGAAAAGCGGGGGAAGGCGGGAGATGGAAGTTCAAGACGATAAGCAAAACGAGAACACGGTGAAAGCTGGAGCCAACGTTTAGACAAGTGGACTTGTCTTTCTTAAGAGGAAGCTTTAGCTCGGGCCCAACTCCGACGCGGCCTATTCAAATACATGTAAAAACGCAAAAACGTTTTTCTGAGATAACCCCTGGACCGATTTTAATGAAATTTGTTGCTTTTGAGAGAGAAAGTTAAATTCTAGTGACTGTTGGAAGCGGAATTTTGATTTAGGGCTTGAATTTTGTTAAAGAGATTTACAAAATTTCAGAAGTTCGAAAAAAATAGAAGCACGAAGTTTACAAACTAATAGCTCTGCATCAAGAACAGATATCGCGGTTTTGTAAACGGCATCCATTAGATCATTCAAAGCGGACAAATTTCATATGTCATTTTACATCTTACGTGAGTTTGTTACGTTGTTTACGAGGGTTCTGCAAAAGTTGTAATTACATATTAATAAATTTCTTGAGATTCATGAATAAGATGTCAAATTTGTCCGCTTTAGATGTGCTATTAGGTACAATTCACAGAATTGCGGTATCACCTATTCTTGCTGAGTTAAAGAGTTGTAAACTTGATAGTTTCGTTTTCTGAAAATTTGCGATTTTTGCCAATTTTTAATAAAAAATTGACGACCTAAATCGAAAATTCGAAACCAACAGTCACTAGATTTTAAGTTTTTCTTTTAAATGCAACAAATCCCGTCAAATTTGGTGCTGTGGTTGCCGAGAAAAACGAATTCTCCTTTTACATGTATTTAGATAGGAGCACCCGAGCTAAAGCTTCCTCTTAAGGCGACATACGATTTCCTCGGCATAGTGTATATAGGTAGGGTTCTTCTAAAGGCGAGAGGGGGTAAAGCAGGTACGTGCGGCAACGAGCGAAGGTGTGTTAGCGGCGATCGAGGGCGTAGAATTGAGAATAAAGGAGTGCTGTGCACAAGGCCGGGGACACGGCCGTCTGTCAGCCACGCGTCAACGGCCGCGTGTCAGCCGGCGTGTCAACGGCGCGCACAGCACCCCTCTGTTCGCTGGTGGTCGTGGGCTAACGTGTCGCTGAAAGGGATAATAGAAGGAGCGGCAGAAACCGGTGCTCGAGAAATATATATATATATATATATATATATATATATATATATATATATATATATATATATATATATATATATACCAACCCCCTACCGCCGGAAACACCAACTTGCCAACAGACTTATTTGTGCGACGGTGCTGAGGTATAATGGGGGAAAGAAAGAAGGAAGGAAAGGAGGAAAACATTATATAAACAATATATCGTTGAAACGGGACAATCAATGAACGTCAGATTAAACGGACATCGCGCGGACGCAGCTAGGAAGCTTCCCAAAGGCTTCGCCGAACATTTCAACCAAACGGGTCATAACTTTGATGAACTTAAGCTCTACATCTTGCAGTCAAATTTCCGTTCTGAACGAGGAAGAAAATACAGAGGATCATGCCTTATTCATAAGTTTAAGACATTGCAACCAATAGGCATAAACGTTTCAAAGGGAGTTTTAGAATCTATTCGCTATGCTAAATTTCAAGCTATAGGCAACAACATTTAGTTCTTAGTTTGGTTGTTTAGTGTATTTTTATTTTGTTTCCTTTCTTTCTTTCTTTATTCCATTATATATATATATATATATATATATATATATATATATATATATATATATATATATATATATATATATATATATATATATATATATATACTTTTCCTCATTTTCTTCCTTCTTTCCTGTTTTCTTTCTTTCCTCCTTTCCACCACAGCACCGTTGCACAAATAAGCATGTCCATGTTGGCGGAATAAATAAATATTCCCGGTGATAGAAGGGGGGGGGGGGAGGTTGGTGGGTAGTTACAGGATCAAACCTTGTACGCAACGCGGAGCTCTAAAATTTTAGCAAATTACCGCTTATAAAAGATTGGCTGCGGCTTGGCTCAGCTAACCCTGGATGTGCAATGCGAAAGCTTGGTTTAGCCTGCTTAAACCTTGGTTTCACTTGGTTGACCTTTGATTAAGCTGTAAATATTATATTTAAGTATACAATCATCGTTAAGCCAGGTATGACGGCTGTGCCTAGGTCGGTGGCTAGACATGGCTGTGATTAGGCTTAGGTAGACACACATCGTTAGATGGTGCGACGCCTCTTGTGCCATAGGGAAAGCACAAGTGCTAGACATGCAAAGAGACGCCGCAAACATGCACAGTGTCGAAGCACAAGCAGACAAGGCGCGAAGGCGGCCGCTACATTGATCTCGACGGTGCGACGCCTGTTGCATTCCGGACCCTTTCCAGTGAAGCAGTTCGGCGGGCGACATCCGCGGGGTGGTTCGACTGGGTGAAGGCAGTCACTGCTCTGTTCTACGGCAGTGATTGCAGCCGTTGCAGAGGTTGCGGTACTCGGCTTTCCTGACATGTTCGGAGGGCGTAGAAGCGTAGGACACGATTGAGTCGGTTACGCCTTGCGGTAGGTGGTAATGCGCAGCTGTTCCGGCGCTCTGCCTACCGCTTTGTGACGTTTCCTCCCATATGCTTGTGCAGTTAATTTCAGTCGTTCATTGCAACTTCTCCATTTATCGTCTGCATTGGAAGTTTGATCCTGAGGGCAGCAGCTTTACGTTGCTGCCCGACATGTCTCTTCGGAAGAGCATGCGCTGAAGGCAGCCGTGGAAGAGACTTAACATTCCGCATTATGATCACGTAGTGCGTGTTGGATTGTGCGTGTTGGTCCCACATATGGCAGGTATGAGACATCCCGTTGAAAACATCATTCGGACATCCGAAGAATAAAGTTTTGGGACTTCTCTAGATCCCAGAAGCTCAATCGTGTGGATGTCCGAAGGATGACTTAAATAGGACATCCTGAAGTTAATGTCCTCATGTTATCCACTGGACGTCCTAACCGGGACTTGGACGTTCGGATCTAATCGGGATGTCCAGATATTCGTGGTCCAATGGGTTGTGATTTATCGCGTAAGTTACGTCCGCACTGAAAAAAAAATGCCTGAAGAAAAGAAAATGCACATGCATGGTGTAGGGACACCCGCGGAATAAGGAGTTGCTACGCCTCCACACAAACTGGGTCTTATTCCACTCCATATCACCGACTACCTGCAGTGCAGGGGTGATATGGTGATATACGATGATATGTCGCGGGGCGTCATCCAGCAGAAAAGGGAAACTGGGCTCTCCATTGTCCGCCTCTAATTGCATTCCGCGCGATACCAACTGAATAGAAGCTTCACCGAAGGATTAGTGGAACACAACGGGCGAGCTATCTCCCTTTCTCTCATTATTCACCAACACGCGCCTTATCCTTCATTGTACTATTCGGGAGAGTAATAACTTGGCTGCACTGTGGCTTATAGTTTATCTTCGAAATCGGCATACGACGTAGCAATGCAAGCACTGTGAGTCAGCAGGAGTCGATAATTGTTTCCGAATCGTCGTCCTATCCAAGGGGAATAAAGAAAAAGAGAGGAGGGGGGTGGAGTCAAGGGAGAACTTACTGGCATCGACAGACAATGGCCCTCATGGTGCTACGACCGCAGAACCCGACTATCCTTTCTTTGAAGGCTGAGTTAGTATGTGCTCCATACTGGGAAGCAAAAATATAGTCGTTGCCTGTCGAATGTCTCTCTCTTTCCCTTTCTTTATGTACACGCACCCCACCTTCTTCCATCGTGTGGTCTCTAGTAATAAGTGGTTCGCTGCATGTCGCGCTCAGCAGCCTCAATTTCTCCTCTCCACCATAACAGACGATAGATTCATCGAAATATTAGCGACTCGAAAACAGCTATTAGAGCTTTCAATAGGGGAAAGATTGCCCCACAGGCTGCGAGAATAATTAACAAAAGGCAAACAAATGTTACACGTTACATTTATTGGTTCCCGGCGCACCTTGGTTCACTTGATGGCATTCCTGTCAATCCAAATGAATCGGCCAACAGCGTCGCCCGCGACCTTACAGACCGGGCCGCTTTTACATATGGTTTTGATTCTGCTGGATTGGAGAACTTACAGAGAGATACGCTCATTACATACAATGAAATTACAAAACATTACTACATGGGAAGGAGGGAGTTTCCACCCCCTCACTATAGTCTAAACAGAGCACAGGCAGTTACACTTAGGCAATTACAGAGTCTTATTATTCACCTGCACAAGTAAAGGAATGGTATGCCATTGCAGACATGAATATTATATGCAAAGCATGCAAAAAGGAGATATGCACACTTGAACATCTGCTCTGGGAGTGTGGGTCGCTCGGCCCTGGCATTTCCCGGAATCGGTTTTTGGGAATGATCAGATCTCCAGATCATATCCCCCAAGTCCTGGCTGTCCAGTACGCCCGTGATAGGGCTAGGAGGCTTGACCTCCCGGTCCCAACATGGGACTAGCCAGGCAGGTGGCAACACCTTGTACAGGACAAGAATAAAGTTTTTTCTCCTCCTCCTCTCCACCACCCATTGGAACGTTGTACCCGGCAGCGAAAGGGTTCCCAGGGGCGGACAAGCTTCGGAATGTTTTCCGTACGCACACCATCAGCAGATTGGAGCGCATTCAGCACGTGACCGGGGACCCATCTTCACTTGACATGGATCCTAGCATGGAACCGTCCTCATCGCCGTTCACAACCTCTACGCTGCCAAGCCTGCGGTACACGAGGAAATGGGTACGTATATAACTCGAACTTTCTCTTCATTCACGGTATATTCGCATTAACTCATGGCAACCATTTATGGAAACAGCAAACGTGCATGTAAAACCCGCAATATTTTTTTTTCTTCGGTACAACAGAAGGGCAATGGAACGCATGCAGACTTTATCATTCTTTCAAGTACAAGTGCCAAGGCAGACATAAATATTTTAGCGCGTTAGTTAGTCCCAGAGCAAAAAAAAAAAAAAAACTGTCAGGGGGACCTGCTCTTATTAGTGGGTATATAATTATTATGATAGGCAGCGGGTTATTTTGGTACGAAAAAGTTATGCAGATCCCATGCACTGTGGGAATCGATGTAAGCTAAGCCTCTTGTGTTGTTTGCCTTCATTGATGATAATTGGCGGTGATGTTGACGGCCTACGACAGTCGTGATGTGATGTTAGATGTTATCCTGCGTGCACCACTTGTGTTTGTCTACGTAGTACACAGAACACACGGCGAGACGTTTTGCTCGAGGCGTTGTCGTGCGCCATTGTTCGTAGCCTGCAAGAAAGTTAGCACTGACATTTCTTCACACAGGCGCGTCGCATCGTTGCTGAAGTGTTGATGTGCTGCAGACAGCCGCTTGCGTGTTGTCGCCTGCACATACGCCCTGCGTCGGTTGTCCGCATATACAAACTTGCACGGCTTGTTTATTTTTCAGAAATAGCAGAAACGTGCCGTATCTTACCTTGAATTAAAAGTAACCTTGCTAGTAGCGTTTATTTTAATGGAGAGACCCCAAACGAAGCATGCTTTCTGACGGCGCGCCTTTCCCATCTACCGCGATCATCCCATGTATGCAACAAGCTAGCTGCCACGTGCGAAGAGTGGGTCAGGGCGCGCCGGCTTTAGCATTCTTATGTCTCCTCTTTTTACCATATATATATATACACTATCTCCCCTTTGGGTTGTTGCTCTTGAGTACAAAAGTAATCGCTGCAGCTTCTGCAATGCTTTCGCGGTGGGCTAACGTTGTGTCGATGACCAGCGACTTCCGGAGGGCATTGCGAGGACGCTCACGAAGTTCTTGCTGGAAATTGTTCACACTCCCGCATGCTTGCCATGTATATTATACCCGTTCTCTCCGCATGCTTATTAACATGCAATATTTCGCATGCTGATTCCACATCCCAATCATGTCTCTGATGGCGCTTTGTTCCGAACTTGCCGATCGATTAGTACGTCACTTGTAAGATTGTCCACTGGACGCGCCTCCATTGGGATATGTGGGAGTGAGTGGGACCAATTTAAATTCCAAAAACATCCTTGCTCATCAGCGCGGAGTCCGCAGAATATACCCGCCGCCTCACCCACAACTTCGCGGGGAAGAGGCCGCCGATTGGTGTAAAATACAGACCGGGGTATTCCTCCATTTAAAATTGCTAAACGCCATGTATCCCATTCGTTATAGGGCCAACTGTCCGTGGTGCGGTGACATACCTATACCCTAATACATATAACCTGGGAGTGCACTAAGCACCCTCATAGGCCAAATACTAGTAACCAGTGGCGTAGCAACCAGGGGGGCCGGGGGGCCGTGGGCCCCGGGTGCAAGGGGCCAGTGGCGGGGGGGGGGGGGTGTCATATACGTCTGAAGACACCCCTCTTTCCGCGGGCTACACCTGGAGGCGGGTGGGTGACAGAAGACCTATGGGCCCCGGGTACCAGACGACCTAGCTACGCCACTGCCAGTAACACAATGGAGCAATGGGAGGCACAGCTCGCCCGCTCCGACCTGGCAGGACAAAAATCCTTAATTAGCCAGGTCGGGCAGGCGGCAGAGGCCAGTGGGGCCCTGGACTGAGAGGCTCCGACCACCCCTCCTTCAAATCTTTTCCTTTGCAATAAAATTTCTTTCTATCCTATCTTGTGTCGTCTTAGACGCCTCTAACTCTGACCCTGTCCTCGTCAATTTGAGCCTCATCGTTGTTGCCTAGAACAATGCATGCCTAAATGTTATACCGGTGTCACACGGCCACTTTCGATCGCGCTCATGTCCGATCCGGATCAAAATTCTCGACCGCTACTGGCTCCCTCGCACAGCTTGCGCAAAAGGACCGATCGCGACCGAGAATTTCGATCCGGATCGGGCTTGATCGCGATCAGGAGTGTGCCCATAGAATAAAGAAACGTGTGCCGTGTGACACCCGTATTACACGTTTTCACGCGGTAAAGGAACGTATATATATATATATATATATATATATATATATATATATATATATATATATATATATATATATATATATATATATATATATATATATATATATATATATATACACCCTGTAAAAAGGCGCAGTTGATGGATTAGTTTCTCGGCGTTTTGTGAAATGTCTAGATCCATCATTCAAGTGGTATTTAGGGCATTCCCCGCCACCATCATGTCATATAATAAAGAACCACTATTTGTTGTGTTCGTTCCCGGGGTTTCTGTTGTTTTGGGGACTAAGGGGATAAGGATAACCTAACAATTAGAAGCCGTAAACGAAGTGGATGGATGGATGGATGCAAAACTTTAATAAGGTCCTGAGGTACGCGACTCAGCGCGCTGCGGGCCGCTCCCACGTTGGGACAGTCATCAGGCCTTGCCCGACCGCCGCATCGTGGGCCCTCTGGACAGCCCATAGTTGCGCCCCGGCATCGGGGCTCTTGATCCGTAAACAAAGTGAAAATTTTAAAACCCGTATGGTGCAAATTTTTGAATGCGGGCACATAAATACAGCTCGTCTACGTGCGCGATCAACTGCTTTAAATAGAACGACGTATGGCCTACAAGGGTCGTTACGTGTCGTTGTGGTGTGAACATCTCATCTTGTCCTTTGTGTTTTTGACTGGTTTTCTCGTTCAAGTGTAAAAACGGTCAGTTTCCCAAATTTGTAATGGTGGCAATTGCGCGCCCAAATTTTTGAATAAACGGCAGTATGGCAGCGCTACCTCCCGCTGGGATCATAGCGCTATTTACGCGCTATTTTTTTCTGCGGCTGGTTTAAGCTTACGGCATAAAAATACTCATTATTTTTACTATAATATTTAACACTTAGTTTTGTTACTTATTTTTTGCCTGAAGAATCATGCCGTGTTGCGGTGTTCTGTGGCGCTACCTTTTGTTTAAGCCGATGGGGGAACCCCGGAACCCAGCTAACGCAGCAGCGCTTAGCACCCTAGCACTTCGGCTAAGCACCTAGCGCAGCTTCCGAAGTTTGCGGTATCAGTGTCCCTAGAACCCAATGTAAACATTGGACTCGTGCTGCACCGCGCTCTCGAGAGCCGTTATGACTTCTTCCCTCTGTGGATAGCGTATGGTACAAGGTGGAGTGCTGCACTCCTCCATGCTAAACGGCTACAAATATACGCTAGCCCTTCCTATGTTTCGACAACACTTAGGTAAAACTTGTGGGCCACGCTGAGGAAGCGTAAGTGTTTACACTTCCTAGTCGGTTGTCATGGGTTGTGCTGAGCTGTCCACGTGAATCGTCCGACTTTCTTGACTAATCGGACGCTTGCTTCTACGTAGCGGACTCTGCAGGCGATGTCCACCGCGGCTGCAGCTGGCGCGGCCGCGGCGCCGGGCCAGAATAACCAGCAAGGATCGTCGGGTGGCGAACCCAACCGCCAAAACAACCTGCAACGCATCGCGCAGAAAAAGGCCCAAGTCAAGAGCTGGCCGCTTAACAAAAAACTTGAGAAGCTTGCAATCTATTCCTCGTGCAAGGTTCGTTGTTTCGGTTACTGTTCTGCATGCTCACCGCACGAATAGGGGGGGGGGGGGGAAGAGGAGAAGAAAATGAATCGGGAAAAACGTTCCGTGCGTTAATTAATTCGGGTTCATGATGAAAATGTACAGTGGGAATAGACGGTGAAAGAAGACGACGCAGCCCAGTAAAAAAAAAAAAAAAAAAAAGCTCAGAGCAATTTGATATTTCCAATTGTGTTTTGGGACACCCATTGGAAAAATCCAACAGACCAATTGGCCTCTCAATTGGACTTGTTGGGACCAGCATGAAAAACAAAACACAGGGAAAAAAGAAAAACCTAGATGGGCTTCCAGCTTGACATGAAACCAATATACTTGAAAATCCTTTTGAGAAGCATACCCATACAAGAACACATTCTCTTCACTGACATAACCAACATTCACCACTTCGCCAGAGATAGATGTAAGGTGCTATATGTGTAAGCAATATTTGGTTTACCAAGTGGTGCCAGCGTTTCATGAGAAATTAGTAAAATTTCAAGATAAATTTTTAACTCGACAGAAAGGTAAATGCTTCTCTCCATTGATCACACCAAAGTTCAAAGATCTTTTGATTAAGAACTAAAATTATGATTCTGCTATTATTATCAACTATTTTGTTGTTTCACGAGATTACTCTTCTAGTGACGTCCTATTTAGCCCAGTTGGGACCAATTGGCATAACAAGCTCTAACAATGTCCAAATGGAACCAACCGGACTTCTCATGATGCCCAATTTGAACCATCTGGACTTTGCATGAGCTTCAATTGGAACTTTGCCCTCCCATGATGTCCAATTGGAACTACTTGGGTCCCATTCAATATTTGAACTGGACTCAATGTTCTTTTTTTTTTTGACTGGGAGAAGCACTGTGTGTCATCTTCGTTCTCTCTCTTCATCCTGTTGCACTGCACATTTTAATCAGGATAATAATGCAACTGTGGGATTGGTGTAGACTCCTGGGCAGGCAACCTACTCTTTCTGCCTTCTAAGTTTTGCTACTGAATGTTAAGTGAGACAGAATTCAGCTCCAGGTCCCAGCAGCACTATCTCTCTCTTGTAACCAAGAAGTTATAAATTACACCATACTGGTGCTACAATTTGATCATAAAATGGCTGCCTAAGTTCACATATAATGTTGTTTTATTTGATTAAAAAAAAATGAAACTGTATATGTAATTGGAGCTATGGCCTGCCCCATTAAATTGGTCTGTGTTATACATCTGTGTCCCATGATTTAAAAGTGTTCCTGTAAATCTAAACGGAAATGTTCTGTATTATGTTATGCTACTTAGGTCGCAGCGGTTTGTACACAAGTCTCTATAATTTATGTGCTTAGATCGACTAAGTTCCTCACACACGATAAATGTTTTTTCATCCATGTCATGCACTTAGGCTTTACAGCGTTGCTTTATGGGCACATACTGACCCTATAAAATACTTTACTGGCTGTCTAATATACTTATATTGCAACATAACTTGTATGTATTCCTTACAAATTATCTAGCAGTGTCAATTTATGATTTGATTTCATGGATGGAAAATGGCTTGATCATTGTTGGAATCCATATAACAAACCTGGTGTTCTTTATGCAATAGGCTGATGATTGCAAGTGCAATGGTTGGAAGAATCCCAACCCTCCGCAGACACCACAGCGCCCTGAAGGACCACAGCCCTTGGCAAACCTAGATGACCCATGTCGTAGCTGCAGCCACATATTAGGTAAGTGTAGCTTCTGGCACAGAGCCTGACTTTGAATGATGTGTAGTTGTGTGCAGCACAGTTCTTGGATATATTTTTTTTACTAGTCATTAAGCTCCCACAAAATGGTAGTAACATACTGCCCATTGTCCAGCTCTGCCATATCTACTTGTAGCTACTGTCCCAAAATAACTGATGAGAGCAGCTATGAGGTACAGTTTAGAAAAATATTCCTCATTTTGTTACTTATATGTGTTCTACTGGATTGGAATTTGAGTGGTTACATTTCAATTTTTGCATGTATCACATGAGCTGGCGTTTTACTGCCAGAGTTTTGATGTAATAAGCAGAGTAAACTTTTTTAGGTTTCAACGTAGGCATATGTGATTTTACTTAACGGTGCCTCTTTTAATGTTTGTGCAAATTAGTGACATTTGAACAGCAATATCATAAAAACGTTGGCTTTGACAATTATATTTTAAACCAAATATTTCTCTGCTTCTGCAAACTAAAAGGATGAAACATAGAGAGGAAAGGTGGCACAGAAAAGTCTTTTATTTCCTTCACTATGCTCATTGATAATTAGGAGTCCAATTGACTGAGCAGCTTGCAGTAACCTCATGCATTTGAAGAAACTGAATTTGGTTAAAGTCTCTAATTGCACACTTCATTGACTTGAAATGAAATTATGCAATTCGTGTTCAAAATTTCAAGCATGCACACACACCTATGGAAGATGTTGCATTGCTCACACATGCATGTGTGTTACAAATTTATCTCCGATACCTTCGTGCATTGCTAATAGAATTGTATCTTCTCTCGCAGGAGCACATGTGTCCCACCTTGAAAATGCTCCCGATGAAGAGCTCAACAGGCTTCTTGGGATAGTTGTCGATGTTGAAAATATGTTCATGTGTGTTCATAGGGAAGAGGACGCAGACACGAAACAAGTATACTACTATTTATTCAAGGTGAGTGCTTCCCTTTGTTTTATAACTTAATTTTAGGTTCACAATTGCTATTCACTTATGAGCTGAAAGTTGCTTTCTGACCTTGGGATGATGAAAGCCTAACAGTTCTGGCATCTGACACATGCATATTTTAGAACATTAGTCTTCAATTTCGATCACAATTGCTTCAGACATATTTGTCTTGATGACTAGATGTTTCTGTACTGAGCCAGTGCTGTGTGATGTCTTTCAGTGTAGCATTTCCTTTCATTTTGCTTCTGCACTCTATACTCATGTTGTGCATGACGCAGGATACTGTTAATTGTTAACATACAGTTGTTTTCTTCAGTGTCTTTTGAGTAATTCTCTGGGCTGCATGGCACAGACAGGGATTTGGTCAAGTTAACGAAGCACTATGAAAGACAAGATACACTAGACACCGCAATACAGCATTCATCACTGATCAGAAACATGAAGCCACATTGACTTTCTTAATCTTAAATTTATCTGGCATTTAGGTGAATTTTAGTAGTATGGATTTCTTGGAACTACTGGTCCTTTTATTGCAGCTTCTGCGAAAAAGCATCCTTCTGATGACACGCCCAACTGTAGAAGGCCCCTTGGGAAACCCGCCTTTTGAGAAACCGAGCATTGCTAAGGTGACTATGTCTTGTGCATTTATGTTTACTTCTTGCAGCTCCTCTTAAGTCTTGTAAATGTCCATTAGTAGCTGTGAGCTGACCTATTTTGAAACATTTCTTGAACAGGCAGTAATAAACTTTGTGATGTACAAGTTTGGCCACCTGTCCCAGAAAGAGTGGCAAACCATGTATGACCTTGCCAAGATGTTTCTGCATTGCCTCAACCACTGGAAGCTGGAGACGCCGTCAGCTAGAAAACAGCAACGGCAGCACTCGTCTAATGAAGATGCAGCTGCGTACAAGATAAATTATACTAGGTTAGTGAGTGCAAAGCTTTTTAACTCTTACTGGCATTTCAAATTTTTTTTTTATTCCCCATGAAGAATTGAATGTTGGCTCATCTGCATTACATAGCACTTGAGCTTGTCAGTCACTACCTTTATCAGTGTGGTTGGAATTATGCATACGCGTATTGCCACTGTGAAAAAGAAAAAAAAGTGAGAGAATAACATTAAGCCAAGTGTTGTGGTTACTAATAAATAAGAGTACTATTTCAAAATTATGCCTTTTCTTCACAATATGTTTATGTGTTTTTTATAGAAAGTCAGAATTGAATGTGCTTTTTGTGTGGCCAAAATTACATATTTCTTTTGCTCAAGGAGTGGTCACCACCAGTTAGTGGCTTTGAAAGATGGTTACAGAAAGTATGGAGAATGTGTGGGAGACATACTGGTAACACTAGCACATAAAATGGCTGAGATGTGAGTTGTTCTGAAGAATTGAATGACTTTAAAACATGCAGTTTTAGGCAGTGCTTAGGTGAGCCTCCATTGTATTTGACAGTCTCCAAGTATGCAATTTTGCTTTGGTTTTACACTGCCTCATACGTAATTCCCACTGCTGTGTGCTGTACAGAACACGTCACCTAACAGTTGCAACAGTTCTCATTGGAATAAAAGAAAAAGCTACTACAGATTATTGAGGTCTCCACATAAAGAGGCTTATCAGGAAGATTGCATGCTGCCTTTTCTATTCATGTACCCACACACCACACATGCCTTATTGCACTTGTTTACAAACATGAGGGATGTCTACAAGCAAAGGCAGGCTTAAAACAGGTCTCTTCTGCGTTTGATTGTATGATGGTATGGACATACTATTTTAATCCTGTTTCAGGTGGCTGTGCTTCTGCCACGTGCCAGCATTTTGTGACAGCTTGCCCCATTCAGAGACAACCATCATCTTTGGTCGTACGCTGCTGCGCTCAGTGTTCCAGACAATGCGGCGCCAGCTGCTGGACAAGTTTCGAGCCGAGAAGGACAAGATGCCACCGGAGAAGAGGACTCTCGTGCTCACTCATTTCCCACGGTATGTGTACTATTCGTGGTGGGCTCTCTTTGGGGAAAGGCAGACTGACCGGGAGGACCGTGGCCTTTCATTGCATAAAGCCTTTGTTTACCGAGAGTAAACAGATGGGCTTATGAGCACCTCATTGAAGTGTTGTGGCAACTGGTACCTCCAGGCCTGTTCTTCTTGCTTTTCTTCTGTGTCTGTTCTCAACCTTGAAAATGCTTCATTAGCACCAGTAAACCATGAGGTCTTATTGGCCCGTTGCAATGTACTGTGTGACACCTGTGGATAAAACAGGGTTCCACATCCTTCGCCTTGGCTGTGAGCAATGCTGGTTAACACTCGCAGGGCAAATCTTGTACACAAATATACCCAGAAAAGTAGGCGGGAGAATGGCTGTGGTGGTAGCTTCATTGATAAAGCACCGCACATGTAATGGGGGTTCAGCTCCCACCTGTGGTAAGCTGTCTTTTTGTCCACTTTCACTTCCCTTTACCTGATAATTTCTATGTTTCAACTGAACATAACAATTAGCTTTGTCTATGCTTTCTGTGGCTTCATATTCTATGACTTAGTGTTGTACTAACTAACAAAAAAAATCTAGTCTTTGGATTTTCCTTATTCGTCTCACTGCAGTATTTTGATTCTATAAAGAAGTAATGTTTTTATCATTCTATGCATTCCCTGCCTACCATTCTTCCAGTCATTTTTCACTAGCAATAACGTGCTAAGTTGCGCTGGTTAGGACATGTCTGAAGAAAATGAGTAATGGTGCTGAACAACGGGACGTGACTGAGACAGACGAAGCGCTGACTTCCAACCAATATTTTATTGCACACACAGCAATATGTACAGGGGCTTGAACAGGCAGGAGGGAGAGGAGAACATATCATGGTAAGAATACATTGTCAGCAACATAGCAACGATGGTTAATGTGAAAAACAGCACAAGTAAATGGTCACCATCATCCACGTGCAAGATACGTGAGTTCCTTTGTGAGGAGCAATACCCAAGGCACACTCATGCACATACAGTCGAACCCATTTATAATGATACCGGTTTTAACAATATACTATTTGTTATAACAATGAAAAGTGCAGCGCCAGCATTTTTTGTATGTTTTCTGTAGAAGAATAACCCACTTACTACAACATTGCCATGCCGCATTATTGGTTATAATGATGAATTCTGGCTGCCGGGTGTCCGTGCCGAAAGGTAATGGAATGCAAAATCCTCGAAAAGAACAAAGAAAACTGAAATGTGAGCCGCTGCACAATCACCCGCCACCCCTACTGCCGCTGCGCGCTTCTCTCCATGAGAGATGCATGCCAGCCTCAAGTGCACCTCTGCCGTCGCTCGTCCACCCCTTGAAACACGAATGGGCTGCACCCATAGCTCTGCGCCACGCCACTCCGAAACATGAATGGACTGCCCCAACTGCACTGACAACGCTGCTGGCGCTGCTCTGAGGTTGCTTGCTGGGCCCTCATTCTGCGCAATTATGCGAACGGATTAAGTCGCTTGTGCTTGTATTTGTTGGTTGTGTCGAAGTCGTTCCTGGCCACGTAGTCTATCAGCCTCGTTTGACTCGCCACCGAAGCGGGACATGGCTTATCCACCCGCTGATCATTTGCAATGCACGACGTTGCCAATTGAAAGAAGGCGCACTGCTATAGATTTGGAAACGAAGTGCAGGCAATCTGAGCAGACTGAGCAGGCAGACTGAGCAGGCAATCGTCGTGAACGTGCTTGCATTAGATAGCGACAGTGATGGCCACGATGGCAGCGCTGACGCAATAGAGCAGGCTGCCTCAACATTGTCCCCGTGGGGGGTCCTGTAGATGATTCAGTCCCTCATGGGCTTGTTTCTGCGAGGGACCTTCTGTTTCACTATGTGGAGCACCTAGGTGCCTTGGAGAAGGACGTCGGCAAGCTTCGCGTAAGGCAACCAACTCTGACGGACATGCTGCTTTCTCATCCAAAGTGGGAAATATGTGGCGAGATGCTTGTGGCGATCTCGTCCCAGCGTTTCTTGTGGATTTCTCAAGCTGAGATGCTGTTGCGGTAACCTTCCCGCATTTTTTAAAAGGCGCCTTTTTAGGCCACCACAGCGATGCCTCGACAGAGCTCGTATGTCACTTGCCACCAGTGACCCCTGTTTGTAGTTGTTATAGCAGTGCCATTCTTGAATGCTGACAGCCACGGTTTGTTAACAAAGTGCAATCGCAGTGCGCAGGAAGCAGAGTTAAAACAGTGAAACGAGTCTACACAATCAGAAGCTGTATAGATAAAGGTGGAGGGGCGGAGAACTGGCCTCTCCGGCATTATAGTTTTCTCGGAACAGCTATGCCATTTTGGCTTTTCTTCTTGCAACCAGGTTATAACAATTATTGGTTATAACAACTGAATTTTCCTGACACATGAATATTGCTATAAGTGGGCTTGACTATCACCTTTCTTGTCGATGCAAAAGGCCTCATATATCTCATGTGCCTGCTGGTCACCATAGCGCCTTAGTATTTTGCATTTGTCAAACAGTGCACGACAACCACACCAGAGCTATGCATGGCTAGGCGGCTGCCAACACACACCTTCGTTAAGTTTGAATGTTCTCTGAGGTAGTCATTAATACAACGTCCACACTGGCCGATGTAGCAGCTACTGCACGACAGGGGGAGCTTGTATACAACACTGTGGCAGCAATCAACAGGCCTTCTTGTGTGTTTCTTATCACACATGCGGGGCTCTGTGTCTTCTCTATTCACGTTTTGGCACATACTGGAAAAAACAACTCTAATGCCTGCTTTATGTGCTACCTTTTTTATATGACGAGACACTTGGTGCAAATAAAGAATGATCGCCATTCTTGCATTCAAACTTTCCTCTTTTCGATTGTTGCATTTGTCATGCCTTGGCTGATTTGTGTCTGCGAAAAGTCATTCGGAAATGGCGGACAGTAAATTGTCTGGTTAGCCTGCCATTCGCTGTCTGAGCACCTGGGAATTAAAACTGCTGCGCATTGTGTGAAGGCACGGCCATGAGAGAGAGGAAAGTTTGAATTCAAGAACCACGGTCATTCCCTATTTGCACCAAGTGTCTCTTCGTATAAAAAAGGTAGCGTATAAAGCAGGCATTAGAGTTGTTTCTAAGGCAAAAAACAAATTCTCCAGTATGTGCCAAAAAGGTGAATATAGAGAAGAAACGGGGCCCCACATGTGTGATAAGAACACACAAAAAAGCCTGTTGATTGCTGCCACAGTGTAGCATACCAGATCACCCTCTCGCGCGGCCATTGCTACATCGGCGAAACTGGCCGTTGTATTAATGATCACCTCAGAGAACATTGAAATTTAATGAAGGGGTGTGCTGGCTGCCACCTAGCCGTGTATAGCTCCTGGTGTGGTTGTCGTGCATTGTTTGACAAATGCAAAATATTAAGGCGCTATGGTTACCAGCGTGCGTGCGAGGTATATGAGGCCTTTTGCATTGACAAGAAAGGCAATATGTGCGTGAGTGTGCCTTCGGTATTGCTCCTTGTGAAGGAGCTCGCGTATCTTGCACGTGGATGATGGTGACTGCTTAGTTGTGCTGTTTTTCACATTATCCATCCTTGCTATCTTCCTGATAATGTACTCTTACTTGAATGATATGTTCTCCTCTCCCTCCTGCCTATTCAAGCTCCTGTATATATTGCTATGTGCACAATAAAATGTTGGTTGAAAGTCAGTGCTTCGCCTGTCTCAGCCATGTCCCATTGCTCAGCACTGTCACTTGTTTTCCTCAGACATCTTTCACTAGTTTCTGTTACACTTTCATGTACCCATCTCCTGCTATACTTAAAGCAAAGGCCTCAGGCAGGATAACTATGTCCTCATTTACCTCTAGGTGTGTTAATACCACAGATTTCAGTCAACTTGCTTCCAAGATTGTGATGCTAGATGGGCAAGCAGTCATTACTCATACCTTACACAAGGACCGCAATTTTGGGAACACCACTTTCATTGTACATTGATTTGTTAAGCCAGTGACGTATATCTCTCCGATTGGGCATCATGCTGAGCATGACATCACACAAAAGTAAAAGCACTCCTGAAAATGATCAACCTAGCATGTGATCCTAGGTGTACAGCAAATTCAGCAGCGGTTCTTAAAGCTTATTTCCTGAATTGAATGTAGGACGCAACCACGTACAGTAGAATCATGTCATCCATTTAGGAAGAAAATGCCAGAAAAAAAAAAAAGAACATATCACCCGGCAGAATGGACCCTCCAAGGTCACTTAAAAATTGGACAGACTCAACTGTAGTCGACATTTATGTAATGTGAAGTGTTGCTAAAATTGCTTCGGTACGAGTCTCTGGTGTATGCCAAGATGGTGGGGCACCGAGCAACCAGAGACGTGCATTGTCGTTTTTGCGGCTGTGGCAAGCTTATGTTCATGCTCCTTGAATCCGGCCTGGGTCAGCAGCTTCTTAGAGCGGGGCATTCTGGTGGGAAGTTTTGATGTGGCCCCATGATGAGAATTGTGGCAGCTCGACATGGTGACACTTATTGAGGGGGTGGGGCCCCAGCAGCCTAAGATGCATTTTGTTGTTTTCCTATGGTGCAGTGTTTTAAGAGGCACTGGGAAACCAAAACAAAATTAAGCTGCTGGGCGACAGCGAAATACGATGCCACCGGAGGGAAATGTGACACTCACACTGTGCTGCCTGTAGCAGGAAATGGAAGTGCGTTTGCGTTATCGCCCATTAAAAGCATGCAGTATGCTTCTAACGGCACTATGTCACATGCACGGTGAAACAGTTAGGTGAAGATGCTTATTGCAGTAGGGTTGGTGGTGATAGCTGTGAATGCAATGTGGGATGAGCCACAAGGACATTTGCTGGTACTGAAAAAGGAAACTGAGTGCAAGTCAACCATTTCATGTAACATAAGCAGGTGAGTACTATGAGGAAGCTGCCGTGGTGGTTGGCTACTGCTCTTGATCGTGCGTTCCTCATGGCTTTGATTGTTGAAATGGGATGTAGTGGACGGAAAACCTATACAATCGCAGTTTGGCGATGCACTGAATGTTTGTGTTGAAAGATGATGTTTTTTTGGAGCATATCAACCAGTCAAAAAGAAGCATAACTGTATTGGGTCATTTTCTTGTTGTTTTCTATATTGCGAACGTTGATGCCATGAAATCTTACGAAATGGGATCTTGTCAACGAGGTTCTACTGTAGCACAAAGTATGATGTGCCTGTAGCATGGGCCCTACAAGACACTCTTCATTGTTCTTTTTCTGTTCATGATTCTGAGAGTCTCGTCACTATTAACTAAAAGTGAACATACTACTTCAGTGAATCCTTAAGGTCCACAGATATCTTTCTTTATTATTTTTCTATGCTGTTTTATGAAAGAAATGAACAACTAAATGTCTAGTGTATGTGCAGTTTTGTTGATACCAGAATGTCTTAGATGTATGTGCACACCCACATATTAATTCTTCAAGCAGAGTACTGTGTGTAATTGGATACACCTTTCATAAAATTGAGATTTCCTTTGTTTCTGCTCCACACAGGTTTCTGTCGGTGCTTGAGGAAGAAGTTTATGGAAACAATTCCCCCATATGGGACCCTGACTTCAAGCAAACCCCTCTGAACTCTTCCACTAACACATCTGTTGACAGAGGTGAGTTTTATTTCCATATTCTCATAAGCATGAGCCCAGTTGTATGAGTGAAATTAAGAAATGCACTTGAGTAAACCTTTTCTAAAGAACTGAGAAGAGCTCATTCTAAGTGTTTTGTGGAGAATGCATATGTGCACAATAAACATATCCTTAATGTTGCCACGGAACAACTGTCACTGATCTTCATTGATCTGTGATAGCTTATTTTGACCCCTCATTCACTGCAGTTGTGTTTCATTGTCCCATTAGGCACTAATGCATATTAATGGGGAGAGAGTTCCTTATTTGGAACCTTGAAAAGTCAAGTGTGATTTAATTCAGGCAAGAGAATTCACATTATAGTCGTGCATGTAATTTGGCCATTGCAAGCATACTGACCAGCAGTTTCATGTACAGACAGACTCATGAGTTAGGGGTCTATTCAGAACACCAGGTCATAAAAGTCAGTCTGGAGCTCTTCACTATTGCATGTTTCACAGGTCGGCCTTGCTTTGGGATGGTAAACTACACTGGTAAAGTCTACAAACCAATGTTACAGTGATGATATGTGGCAGGCTTACTGCACATTTATGGTGTTTTTCTTTGGCATCTGTCTTGCTTTTCAGATTTATGGCTAGAACTGGAGCAGAAATGTCTCTGCAAGACAAATTGCATAAACACCAAGCAGCTAGGTTTATTAATTCTATCTTTTGCAGTTGTTCAGACTCCTTCATAAGGGGTGACTTCACTGAGCTGCAGCTGCTTTTTCTGGACAAGAGGAGCCATCAAATCACCTGGCAGTGATTTTGGTGGAAGGGGACCTTGAATCCTTAACATGCTGCTGCAGCTTCTTGAGGTCACCCCCACTGAAAAGTCAGAATGAGTACGAAATGGGTTCCGTTAATATCCTAGTTTCTTGATGTGCGCGTATAGTTGACCTAAATTCGAGAGTTTTGCAGCTAGACTGATCTCAGTCAAATATTTGCCTTTGGGGCATTGCTTAGTGTTGGATGTGATTAGTTATTACAAGAATGCCGGGAAGGATCAAGAGCAAGGTTTCATTCTTGCAATATCAGTTGTGCAGCACACTTTTCGAAGGTCTGAGCACCATCAGTGTTAGATCACTTTTTAGATGAAGTTAATTTTATAGGCTCGTTTGATTTCCCTTTTGTTAATTCAAACTAACGCTGCATATTCCATTATGGTTGAATTAATGGAAGCTAAGTGCACAAACTGTGATGCTGGCACTGTGATACTGTGACCTCAACCACGAACTTGGCTGTCGTGTGCATGATTTCTTTATTGTGGTACTACTAAATATCTGCAGCTATAACAAGCAATGGAACCACCCTTGCCAGAGCTGTTGAGAAGTTGTCAGTTGCAAGTTCGCCCAGCTCGGTTAATGAAAATGGTACCACTGCCAGCATGAGTCCCGGTGCGCACATGACCAGTCGCTCGTCAAAGTCCATCAGCACTGCGGAGGCTCAAGGTGAGACATCTATACATTTTATTTTCATTAGACTTGTTACTGCCATGAAAGGACACGAATATTGTTTAGGTATTTTGTGCCTTTCTTCGTCTGGACTCCAGTCGTTAACACTGCTTTAATATTCCAGGTATTTTTAAAAAGTTAGTTGGTGCTGAAGTTGTTTGAGTTTGAGCATTGCCACATGGCAGCAGTTAGATTGTGTTCCTCATTGGCCAGGGTAATGTAGAGAATGGTATGGCTTGTGGGGCGGTTGGGGGGGCGCTGCTATGTCACTTTACCAGTCTGCATACTTCTGCACAATGTTGAGGTGCAATTTCATTCTCTTCAACCATTGCATTGCAGCGCACAACATGAAGGTTGAAGGCAATAAAGTTGTACCTTGGCATGATGCGCAGCTGCATTAGATGGGACATCCATTGGAGCCAGGGTGTTGGACTTTAGGGCATTACTGGAAGCTCACATCTACTATAAAAGCAGGCACTGTTTTAAACCACTAAAATCAAGATTTTATAACGCAGGCATTAATGTAGTGTGGCTGAAGCCAAGTTATGGAGAAACAAAGAAATTTTGATGGCTACAGTGAGTTGGTGAAAGTGAGCAGCAATGGGAGGGAAGGTGTTAATACAGTAGAATCCCAATGAATGGAAATTGCTTAAACAGAATTACCAGTTAAATCAAACAACATGGTCTCAATTGATTGATTTTGTATTTGAACAGTGTGAGAAAACTTCAGCTAATTGGAACCTAAAGTGCTCCCAACTCCCTGTAAATGGAACTACAGAATCAACTTCTGAAGGATTTTTTTGAGAGAACCAGAGTTTTATTATTATTATTATTATTTTTTTGTAGCAACAATTGTTTTCTGTGAAAAAAGGTCATTCTTGCTGGACATGTGGAATGCGCACAAGCGTCCAGCAAGCGGCGCAGTCACGGGCGACTTTGGCTGCTGTTAGGAATTTTTGTTGATCAGAATCAAGCAGCTTCAAACTGTGCCAATGAAGGTGGTGATGAAGCAAGGGTAGTGTGGGAACACACTGTCACAAAGAAACTTCGCTAATATACAGCTATTGGAGTGCAGCTAACCCCTGTTTAAGTTGACAGAGGATGCAGATTTGGTGCATGCATTAACCATACTTTCGTCTATCTGTAATAGCAGCACGATGACGGTTAAAGTACAGACTGACCAGGTCGCATGCAAGCATATTTGCGTGCAGCTATGCATTTGGCAGCCTTTCCCTTCTTCTTTTTTTCTGTTCATTGCCACTTGGGGAATGATTATGTCATTTAATTTCTGTTGAATTCATTATTTTTAACTTCTGTTTATTTGCACTAGTAGGCAGCCTCTGCTCAGGCCGAATTATCGGTTGGCAACTGTACTGGTTGCATGATAAAGTTTTAAGTGCTAAGCATGTTGTTGTTTTCTGTTCTTTTTTTTTAACTAGCCGGTAAATTCAGTTCACAATACAGTTAAACCCCGATATAACGATCTTCAATATAACGAAATTCTCTATATAACAAAGTATATAACTTTTCATAACCTCTTGTCCATAGAACACCATGCATTTAGAACCTCAATATTACGAAGTGCGTTTGTGTGCCATTTCAATATAACGAAATTTCACTGCCGCCACAAAGGAATGCCGAGACAAGAAATATGTGGACAGAGATGGTCAACTCATTAAATTACAAGTGGCTGTTTGCAAACGCACCTCTCAAATCGCGTGCTATGCAACAAGAGTGACTGCTGAAGTGGAGCCGCACCATGTTCCGTATAAAGACCAAGTGCGATAAGACACTATCGCGCCCTGCGCACTACTTATTTGCATAAGAGTTCGAATTTCAATAGAACGGAATTTCAATATAACAAAGCAAATTGCCAATTTCACTGACTCCGTTATATCGAGGTTAAACTGTACTAAATATACCTAACATCAGTATTAAGACGGCGTATGACATATAGTGCTGCACCCCTGCACATCTTTCTTGGTAAGCGGAACTGCTGTTTATCACAGCATATGGTTGTTTGAGGTTCTGTTTAACAACATTTTACTGTAGATTGGCAGTGCAAAACCAGTAAGTTGCAGAAATGTGTCAGAAATAGGGCAGTGAGATGGGCGGAGAGACAAGAATCATTAAACAGTTTAGGCAGCATTTATTGTATGCTTTGCGTTGAGCCAACTTTTTTTTACATGCAGGCGAAAAACGACTGGGTGAAGACAACCGTGTACCAGAGCCCAAGCGACGCAAGATTGAAGGTAAGCATACTCTTACACTATATTGTTGTGAAGACTTTACATATGTCTCTGATTATATTACTGAAAAGTGATGTGATAGTGTTCCTCATTCCCTGTCCTACCAACCTTACCTTCATTTACAAGCAGTTTCCATGTTAATGGTGCATTGTTTCTTTAAAAAGTTACTATTGATCAGTTTTCCTGTATAATAAGTGTAGTTTCTTTTTGTTAGCATCTCCACATTGCATAGTGTGACATAAATCCTATGTGTCTCTCGTTATTTTGCTCAGAGCACAATATTTATTCTAATCTGTATGAACACCCTGTGTTTTTTTTGCCCATTATTGTTTCATGCAAATGGCAAACAAATGGCAATAATCGGTAATTCCAATTTCATGCTACAAGCTTCCACATTGTAAAGATTTGTGAATGTAAATATTCAAACACACTCTTTAGCCATACCCTGTTTTTGTGAACATGCTTTTTCTGCTTTTCATTTTTTGTAGGGGACATTCCAGAGGAGGTGCTCACCCAGTTGATTGCCACTATCACTGATCCAAAAGAAATGGTCGGCCCGGAGGTAAGCCTCACCGTTTGTACCTGGTTTTCATAAGCATTTTTAGCATATCCCACACTGTTTCTTATTGACTGTACACATTTTAATGGGCGAACACCACCATAAGTAGGATACATTTGTGTTAAAGCTTTTAACTTGTATACTTGTATGTTTGTGTTTTCTGTGCCTTTCATATTTAAAAGCTGACGTAGGCTTTTCCCTGTCATCATGGAGTTACACTGCTTGTACTAGTTTGCAACTTCAATGAAAGACATTGAATTCGTCATCTGACTTATCAGATTGATGCAATGTTTCACAGGCAGTATGTCGTTTGTGTTATTAATTAAATATCGAGGAAAGATTGAGTGTATTGAAAAGCTAATATGAGGCATTGAATTATAATTTAGTGTCCATGATAGAGCTCAGACTAACCCAAAAGCTTTGGATGTTATGTTCGAAACAGTTGCTCACTTTCACATGCTAAGGCAAACCCAATTATAAAACAATACTTAGATTATTGGTCGCTCTTCATTTTTCTTGGGAAGATTCCATTGGAGTAAATAACAGCTAAGGAATGTCCCACATGTTGTGAGCTCGAGGAACCACAAACATAAAGGCTTATGTTGTCCTTTCTCAGCAGTACTATCTGGAGCTCTTTACACTGTAATTCGCAAGAGGCAACATTAGCTTGTCAAGCATTCCACCTGTCCGAGTTCACTGTCTCTAGAAAGAGAGACTTGATTCATAGAGAAGAGGGGAATGGCCACCCAAACTGGTGTGCATTAGCCTGCCACTATGCGGTGGGGAGAGTGAAAGAGAAACTTCAGCAGTGATAAAGAGTGAGGAGCAGAGAAAGAAATGTGTATGTACACCCTTTGTTAAAATATAGGCAGACTGGTGTTCCCGTGCCGTGCCGAGGCACTACAATCGCTGGTGCACGTTTAGGCTTAGATAACTGAGGGTGAAGAGGCAGTCACTGCACCGTATGCTTTATATCTCTTACGCTTCTCAGCTGTCCGATGTTGCTTGTCACAGCACCTTGTTGAAAGAATGTTGCACTGCCACATGACAGCTACAAATGTTTCGCTGATTACACCTGAAGCTGTGAAGCCACAAAGCTTACCTTATTTACAGCAGTAGCTGTTATGGGGTGCTTCCACCTCTTGATTTTTCTGATGATCTGAAACTTGGCCCATTGCACCGTCATCAGTGTTGTCCTTGCGTACTCCTCATTGGCGTTTTTGGTCATCCCTGCCTTTGTTTTCATCGGGCCAGCTATTGCTTTAAAAAGAGATTGCTCTGTGGCTTCTCTGCTCAAAGTGCAAGCAGTAGGACGCTTGTCGAGCTCATGCGGCAGCGCCAGTACAGTGACAGTCTTTTGACCAGGTGCTGAGACAAGTGGCATTGGTGAGCTGAGAAGCGTAAGAGAAAATAATAAAGCAAACGGCATACTTACTACTCAGCGGGCAGTGCGACTCCCTCACCTGCAGGCTCACAGTGGCATGAATGGCTACCTCCTCAATCTCAGTAATCTCGGCCTAAGTGCATGTCAGTGATTTGAGTGCGCCAGAGCTGCCCTATTCTCGCTCCGGGTATGGGCGCGTCAGCCTGAGTATTTTTGACAAAGGCTGTACATCCAAATGACACAGCAGCGCTATTAAAGGCATGTGTCCACTCCTGCCTTACACGTACAGTTAAACTTCTACATAACTTGAATAAAATCAAAGTCTCGATACAACGACGTATTCAACATTTTACAACTTCTTATCCATAGAACAGCATGTATGTTGAACTTTAATATAATGAAGTGTGTTTATACATGATTTCAATATAGTGAAATTTCGCTGCCGCAGCGAAGAAATACCGAGACAATAAATGGAAACTTCAGTGGACGCAGATGGTCGAATAGTTGCGTAAGTTGAAGTACAAGCGACTGCTTGTGAATGCACCTCTCAAATGATGCGTCGCGTGACGAAGAGGGACTGCCAAAGCAGAGCTGTGGAGCAGCGTCATGTTCCGTATAAAACCCAAGCGCGATAAGATCTTATCGCACTCTGCACACTGTATGCTTTGGGTGTGAGTGAAAGTGTGCGAGGGTGAGCCAAGAAGGATGGTGGCTTGACGAGTGCCGTCTTCCCTTGCGAGCAAGGGGAAAGGGAGGGGAAGCATAGTGAGCTGGTGATAACACGATCAAGCGCCCGCAAAGGAGGAAGGGGGAGAGCGGGAAGCAAGTTGGCATACATCTCCTTTTCTGGTGTGGCCATGCCTGTGCATGGCTGTCAGCGCGGCTGAGCGCATATGCAGCTCGTACGCCCTGTTTTAGAGGTAAATTGTGGCATGCGCAAAGAGTGGACGTGCCATCATATGCGTTGTCTTTCCGCGCGGTTAGTACTAAAGGTTGTGTAATCTTCGAGTTTCAAGGACACGTTGAAGCAAGAGTGACAAAGCATTCATTCCCTGCTGTCTGGACTTTTCATGGTAGTGTTTTCCCAGTGTGGATGACACTCAGCCGCAAGAGCGGAGTGTATGTAAAAGCGGGGCTGGCTTTGCTTTGTTCCGCCGATGTGAAGATATCGTCAACATGACATGAAACTGTGGCTTTCGTCGCTGGTTATCACATTCAACAAAATGAAATTTTTTCTGATTGCCTGATAATTCAAAAAATTTTGTGGCCCCTTTTGTGTAGAAATATCCATTGGTGTCTGTAGTTGTGGCATAAAATGTCGAATTTCAATATAAAGAAATTTTAATATAGCTAACCAAATTGCCGATTTTACTGACTTCGTTATATGGAAGTTTAACTGTAGCAGGCATGAGCAGAACATACATACAACACAAGCACTTTCACTTGTGTGCCTCATCTTCAAGCACCCTGATCTCCCTTCTGCTCTAGCTTTTTAGCTTGGACTGACATAGAGTTCACAAGCTAACTTAAGCTAGGCTTGTGCTCATAAGAGGCACACTCGGAGTCAGCATACATGACTTACATAGCTTTTAGTGTCATCCAAATAAGCTTCACTGAGCCAATTGGAAAGCAAGGACCATATAACTCAGTGCAGCCATGACACAACATCCAGAAAAAAAGGAAGGGAACTTAATTCAGAAAGTTGGCCTAGATAGGTACTTGACATTATTGGATAATTCCAGCATTTCTTCTGATCAGCACCCTCCTCCTTGTTTGTTGTAAGTGCTGGAATTATCCAGGAAAGTCAAGGAAGGAAATACACCATACCGTAACTCAGCTTAGTGAGAATGCAGCAAAAAGAAAAAAGAAAAAAAAGAGCCTCTAAGCCCTGCATCAGTCATACCGTTGTCATTTTTGCCCGTTCCGTACTGCCCCTCAGATGTGCCCCCAATGTCCTAGTTCTGAACCATCACGTTTCCTTGGTCGTCCGTTGGCACCTGAGGTGGTGCAACAGGAGTGCACCAAGTTTGAACTCCCCTTCATGTTGCTCTGTAGTATGAAGCCTTACCCTTGTGAATGTGTTATGTGCAGAACAATGCATTCTCAGAGCTGGCAGCACGAGACGAAGCAGCGCGGGCTGAAGAGCGGCGTGGGGTAATTGAGTTCCACTTGGTGGCCAACTCACTGAGCCGGCGGGTGGATCAGCAGTCCCTGGTATGGCTGGTGGGGCTGCAGAATGTCTTCTCTCACCAGCTGCCAAGGATGCCCAAGGAGTACATCACCAGGCTCGTCTTCGACCCGTAAGGAAGCCTTCTAACACTGCTGTTTTCTTATTGAGACTCACACAGTCTAGTGTTGTTTAGCCAACCATAAAAGAAGAATACTAAGGCAAGCTAAAGTGATAGATAAATGTTATGTACAAGTTTTCTATACTAATATCACTTACTGCAAAAGCAGCTTTTGTAACTTATAGTATGGTGGAAGTGTAGAATGATTGGCACCTCCACTGCAAAAGTGTGGTGCTAGTTTTTATGAGGTAACATGTTCTGTTTGTGTTCACTGATTTTAAGTCAACCACTAATAATAAAATATACAGTTGAACCCACTTATAACGATCCCACGTGTAAAGATCTGTCAATTATAACAACCACGTTTCAGTGCATTTACATTTTTCTCGCCTTCCCTGTGGAAACTGCTTCCAGATATAGCGAACATTTTCTAAATTGATGTACTGCTACAACAAACGCTTTGAACCCGGTCATGGTAAAAAGAGGGTACACGCAAGTGCCAAAGCATGGAAGTGCAACCAAACTCTGGGTGCATGGCAGCGCACGCCCTGCTCCAGTCCAACCGCGACAATAATACGCCCTTCGAGATGAGCAAGCGGCTGCCTCGCGCGGATTTCAGAAGCCGCGAAGAAGGTCACACATGGTCACGCATCTTCAAGGCATGCCTCCAAGGTGGAGGGGTGCCGCATACCACATAAACAGCAAGGAGCGGGGCGTGCGCCGGTGCGATATGAGATGACACCAGGGCATCACTTTCATTTCTGTGCAATTGTCCACGCGACACCATGTGCATTACGCCTATTTCAATGATTTGGGACGACCATCTATGTCTTTCCATCATGGGAACGGCCGCTCAAGCGTTCCTGTTGACGCGACTCGAGTTGGTGAGAATGCTGCAGCCATGCAATTTCATAACGGGTCAGCGGTTACTATGCCATTATCAGGTCCTAGTTCGGCAGCGCTTCATTTACCCATTGCCGATTGCTGAAAATGGTTCTCGGTGACGCTTTACCTTTTGAACATCGCATTTTTCGTTCTCCTGAAGCGACACAGATCACGTAATTTTACAGCTCTTGTGTGGCTGATGCGCAGCTGTGGTGTCAAGACCATAACGCCTGGAACTGCAGAATGGCGGCATGCTGCAGTAGTTTTCGAAGTTTAAGCTTCCAGCCAACTAGAAAGCTTCACTCTAGTGTGCAGAATGCAGATTTGTCCCCTTAGTAGTAAACTATGTCACAAGCTTCTGAATAAAAAATGGTGGCTGCACTTGCAGTTTTGAAATGACAGGTGATTGAAACTGGGCAACATTATAAAAGAGCTACATGACACCGCATTTCATTCTTTATATGGACATTTCGAATGGAAGTTTGCAGTGAGGTGTGATAAAGCGCTGGCCACAAAAATGACACTAAAAATCTGGTTTTAGGACCAAAGTGGTCCTAAATTGTAACTGCTACTGCAAGCTTCAGTGCGTCTAATTTTGTAGTGTTTTTAAGGGAGAGTCAATATATAACGAACTGCTGATATAATGACCACTTTTTACGGAACTATCAAGTTCGTCATAGACAGGTTCGACTGAATACAATAAGCATACATAAATAATGATCATGTGAAGGATATCAGTAGAAGCTCGTTAATACGATCACAATTCATGCAATTGTTCAGTGCCAACATTCGTGATCAAGAACACAAAAAATTATCTAATACAGTTATGATTTTTTATTTACCATTTAATGTGTTCCTGGAAAACAAGATCTTTCAGCAGCACTGTTTAGTACATTGCTAAAGTGCGATCGCATCATACGTTTTCCGGCCGCTAGATACCATGTGAACAAGAAAAGGAGTGAGGCAAGTGCGATCGAGAGCAGTAGGCACAAGCCACAGAAGCTTCCCTGTAGTACTAGCCCTCCCACATTACGTGAAAATGCCAGCACGCACTCGATTTTCTTTTCCAGTAAGAGGAAATCTCTCACGGGTTGTTGCAAGTCGCATTCGCAGTTATCACCGCCAGCTTATTTCGATAAGCATCATCACCTATCTGATTCACAGTGCTTGTGGCATAGTGCCATTCAAAGTGTACTGCACACTTTTAACACGTCCACCGCGGCACCACTTTTTGAAGTCTCGATTCCTGTGTGTTGTGGCCCACTGGTAGGCTAAATTTGAAAAAAGGGGGTACCAGCAAAACACAAAGGACGCGCACACAAGGAAAAGGCGTTAGACATGGACGGACGCTGGACTTTCAACTGTACTTTATTGAAATTTACATTGCCACACATAACCTCCGACGCATGTGTATCTTCAGCTCCTCCGAAGACATGTGCATAGATAACACCTTGAAGATACATTACCGTGTGAAAACAGCCGATGCATATGCAACTTCTACTCCTCCCAAGACCTGTGTATGAATGTCAATTTTTGAATAATCATATTTTACCTACTCGATAGGTAAGCACATTCCTTGTCTGTTAAACATAAAGATGTATCACTGACACAAATTTCTTTCTCATTTCCATTGTGAAAAGCTTCTTAAGATTTCGCGAATTTTTCCGCTCAGTGGGAATAACTGCACTTTTCCGCACATGCACAGTGGGAATAACTGTCTTGACCCACTGGTGACCCATGTTGCAGTGAACACGTTAATAATGGACAATAACCCAAATGCGCCGCTGTTCCCTGCTGCAGGTAGCACAATGCGAGCGTCATGTTTCGCTCTGGTGACATCATGTTCTGGTGTCGCCCTAGCTTGATAACAGAGGTGTTAAAAATATGATCTGTGCAATGACTGAATTTTGAATATTAGTTATCATGAACATGAAGTTTGGAAACCTGCTTGCCAAAACACTGATCATCTCTGTTTTCACTAGGAAGCATCGCACGCTTGCTTTGGTGAAGGAAGGCCGAGTCATTGGAGGTATTTGTTTTCGAATGTTTCCGGGGCAAGGCTTCACGGAAATCGTCTTCTGTGCTGTCACCTCCAATGAACAAGTCAAGGTATTCTTTCGGAATTCACTCACAGCAACTGCATGGTGCATGTGAACAGGAACAATATAATATGCCATTGGTTAAAAAATGGACCACTTGCAGGTAGTGCACAAATTTCTGTGATGTGCATTTATGTGTTTCATCACTGCTTTGTTTATTCAGGTGCCTATCACTGTCGAACTCTCTAAGCCGAGAGCATCATTGAAACTTCTGTTTTAAATTAATATGACGCTGAAAATGATATGGGGCTGACTATTCTCGTTTTAAGAAATAAATAAGGAGCATCCAGAATCAGAATCAGTTTTATTCATATCAAAAATGGGGATAATTACAGCATAAGTATATACAGAAGGAGGTCCCGTAGTTAGAAACTCAAATGGGACCTCCTGTGCATGATGACTAGATTTAATAATACAAATAACAATGGCAACATATAAAATTTACTAAACGTTTTAGGAGACAAGGCATAAATGAACAGAAAAGCAGCAGGTGAATGTATTAAACAATAACAATGCTTCGGATTAGTCAACAAAAGAAACTAAAAAAATAGCTTAAGAAGAAAAAAAAGTAAAAAAAAAAAATTCGGGAGACAAATAGAGAAACAATGTTAAAGTTAATAATACAACTCATACTATACTCAAATGGGAAAGTCGGAGGAAACTAAAAGAAAATGCTTAAGTTCTGTATGAAATCTGTGAGCTTTGAACAATTTTAAAGGGAATGGTAATGTGTTCCACAGAGATAAAGCTGAAAATTGTAATGACTGCTTACCATAGTTGGTACGAATGAAGGGTAAAATGAAGTTCATATTTCCTGCAAATCTAGTATTATTTATATTAGTAAGGGATGCCTTTGGCATGATGGTTACTGGAATATTATTGTTTAATGCCCTGAAAATAAATATGGCCAGGTTATATTTAACAAGGTCAATCACATTCAAGGTATTATGTGCATGTAACAGCTGATTTACGCTAATGCTACGAGGTGAAAATGTTATTAGTCGTATAGCTCGATTCTGAATGACTTGCAACGAAGTTAGGTGAATGTTATAAGTTTTTCCCCGTGATTAAATGTTATAGTTAACATGAGAATGAACAAAAGCATAATAAAGTGACGTGAGAGTAGAAAATGAGAAATATGACCGTGCTGTGATTAAAACGCGTATTTCGTATGACATTTTATTTTTCACATTAGCTATGTGAACGTGCAATTAAAATGGCGATCAAATTCCACACCTAAATAGGTACAATGATCAACTGCAGTGATTAGGTGATTGTCGATGGAAATAGACTGAAGGAGCTCAGGTGATCGCTGATGTGAGGCAAAGACGACAAAATGGGTCTTACTATGGTTAATTTGCAGCTTGTTAAGTTCCCACCATGTGGAAATTTTCACGAAATCTTCGTTTAGCTCACATGTTAGCGTTGATATACAATTGTTAGAACTAAATATGGTAGTATCGTCAGCGTACAGAATACACTTAGATGAGGAGAGGCAAGTAGGCAGATCATTATTGTAAGTTAGGAAAAGTAGAGGACCTAATATGGACCCCTGTGGTACACCAATGTTAGTAGTAGTTTCTTTAGAGTAGTACATAGAAATGTTAACGGCCTGTTTTCTATCTTGTAAGTAACTGCGGATTAGAAGTAGAGGCGGACCAGTTATTCCAATGGCTTCAAGTTTAGCACAAAGAATTGTGTGATTAATTCTGTCGAAGGCCTTGGATAGGTCAACGAATATCGTGGCTGCAAATTTACCTTCATCAATTGCTTTTTTGAGATAATCAGTAAGAGATATAAGTGCTAGGTTAGTTGAACAGCCAGAACGAAAGCCAAACTGAAAAGGGGAAAGAATACTAAATTTATCTAATTATTTTGTTAGACGCTTTTCAATAAGTTTTTCGATAACTTTATTAAAACATGGAAGAACGCAAATGGGTCTATAATTCTGTGTAAGCGTGCGATCACCTTTTTTGAAAACGGGAATGATTTGTCCGTGTTTGAGTTCACGTGAAAAAACACCGGTTTTAAAAATCAGGTTAATGGTAGCTGAGAGGACATCAGCGATATGTTGCGCGATCATTTTAATGTGGTAAGCGTTAATATTATCTAGACCAGCACTAGTGGCTTTAAGGGTTCTAATTACTAAAATTACTTCATCATGTGTTGTTGGAAAAAGAAAAGATGAATGAGGTAAGCATTTAAAGGACATGTTACAGCATGAAGCAGAATCAGAAGTGTTATTGAAGAAAGCATCACAAAAGGCATTTGTGATATCAAGCGGATTAATGTATTCCATGTCATTGTGAATGATTCTCGAAATGACATTCTGAGAGTTACGGTTTAAAAAGGTGTTAACTATTTCCCACTTGTTCCTAGTGTTATTACCACATTCTAGGATTTTTTTTTCATTATAATTTCTCTTCGCACTTCTCAGCTGTGCAGAAAGAGAGTTAGAAATTTTTTTGTAATGGGCAAGTAGTTTAGTATTGAAAGGTTGCTTCTTTGTTTCTTTATACAAATTTTCACTAGACCGCATTGCTTTCAGAAGGCTATCTGTAAGC
Organism: Dermacentor andersoni; assembly: GCF_023375885.2. NCBI lineage: Eukaryota > Metazoa > Arthropoda > Arachnida > Ixodida > Ixodidae > Dermacentor > Dermacentor andersoni. The sequence continues at coordinate 27,942,267 of NC_092815.1, forward strand.
CATGAATTTTGTGGTGATGATACCTTTTTCTGCATTTTATTTTATGAGAGTGGGAGTTGAAATGCGATGAAAGTGTGGTTAAAAACTGCGAAAAAGCTTTTTGAGGTTCATTAGATGATACAACTTCCAATCAGTCAGTTTTAGTTACGCTAGCAAGGAACATCTCTTTGTCAAGTACAACTCTGTAGAATGACGTGTTAGATAAGGCTGCGTGATTGCGCAGGCCTAGAACGATAGGATAGGGATCGGTAATATTGGTGGGAACAATGCCAGCATCAGGTGTATCTGTTAAGTTCAATAATGCGTGATCAATTAAGGTGCCATCAGCAATGTTAGGACGAGTAGAGAGAGAAATTAAACATTCATATCCAAAACTATGGAAGATGCTTGAATAACTAGAAGAATTAGATGAATTGGTATCTATGAGGTTAATGTTGATATCGCCCATGATTATTGCGTTACAATTAGCGCAGGATATTTTTTCCATGGTTTGATCAAGTGCACTACAGAAGTCAGTAACTAAAGAAGAAGGTGAGCGATAAATGCAGCCAAACAAAGTTCTTGTTGCCTATACTGAAGACGAGGGAATCAAATTCAACAAACACAGATTCACACAAGTCAGGCTGTCGTTTATATAGAATGTTAGATTAGACAAATATAGCTGAACCGCCGTGATTACTCGTCTCTCTGTGAGAATACTCAGAAGTGTACGAGTTAAAGCAGAGTAGGTCCTTGTCATCATTACTAAGCCAGGTTTCAGACACACATATTATTGAAAAGGTGTGAAGTGTTGAAAACAGGTGCTGAAAATCATCAAAATGCTTGCGGAGACTTCTAGCATTGAATTGAATAATTGAATGGTAGTCGCGCGACATGAATTTATTCAGTGCAGATGTTGACAGGTAAGAATGCATGGTGAATGGTAATGACATTTAAGAGTCAGAATACAGGCAGTTGAAAACGGAAAGGTCAGACTCATCAGCAATGCGACAAACATGGCTTTCATTTGTCGTTCTAGCCTTAATCTGACAATTATCCGTCCACAAGTGCTTCCAGTTGTTGGCTTTTTTAGCACCAGTGCTTTGGAAAAGAGTGCCTTATTTTGTGGTTTCAAGTGGTCATTAACAAATATGGGAAAGTTGTTGTCATATTTGCCGATGTCATTCAGGCAGAGCATTGTATAGAAGGGCATTGTATAGAAAATGCCTTGTTACCTTGTATATAGGAAGCATAACCAAGGGCCTAGAAGGACAGAAATGTTATTTTGAAATGGCAGAAAGGCGACATTCATAAATGAGAGAACAGAATGGAAGAGGTGTTTGTGTGTGCTTGATCTGTACTGTCATTTACATTTGCTTCATGCCATTCTAAACGTACAATACTCGGGGTCTCTGCCATAGTAATCACAAAACAAGAAAAAAGGTTCAAGCTTTTCTTTTTATAGGTGTGCTGCACCACAGTAACTTACCATGTCTTTAAGACACATTACATGTGCTGTGCGACGTATGCTTCTGTGGACACTTCAGCATGTTTTGCTGGGAAGTAGCACTGCCTTTTCATGCGAAGCAATGGATAAGGCCTTCGCTTATGGCTGTTTTTAGACGGCAGACATTTTACATTTGTGTGTCACCCTTTCTTTCATGTATAGGGTTATGGAACACACCTGATGAACCACCTCAAGGATTACCACGTCAAGCAGAACATCCTCCACTTCTTGACGTTTGCAGATGAGTTTGCCATCGGCTATTTCAAGAAGCAGGTTTGTTTGCAAGCCATTGTGGATATTGGTTTAGGAAACTCCAAAGTGCAAGTAGAGTTGTAACTCAGTTTAACGAAGCGATGACCACGCTCGAATTATTTCGTTAAATCGGGAAGTTCGGAAAATCGAGTAAGGCATTTTTTAAAAAGGTCCTTCAATATCTAAATTCGTCACGTACATAGTGACACCCGAGAGGTACCGTAGCATTGTGTTTGCTGCTAATCCACGCATGCGCGTGTAAAAAGTTTGCGGGGATGACCCAACTACCGCCGCCTCTAGCTCCATCTGGTACGTAAGAACGCTAGTGACTGCTGAGTCCATTGTTTCGTGCATGGTTGTGGTGTGCAGCCTCATCAAAATAAAGCCAGGGCCGTGACCAGGGTGGCTACATTTTTTAACGCGATAGCGTTAGTGTGCTTGCTAACAAAAAAAAAAGAACCATCTGTGTCAAAATTAAAAGGAAATCAGAGCTTTTCTTACTCATTTATTTCTGGAAAAGCTTCGTTAAAGCTTAATGCAAGCTAGTTTTGTTAATTCGGGTTGATGACAACATAGAACTTTATGGGTACTTGCCGGGGAATGGAAGTTTCTTCGTTAGGTTGGGAACTCTGTAAAATAGGGTTTCATTGGGGTTGAATTTTAACTGTACTGTGCTTACCCAAATCTAACGTGTACAATTTACTGAGAAAATAGGTCTGAAAATTGGCTGTGTGTTACGAACGAATATAAAAGCAAAACCACGTTTGCAGCATCGGTAGCGGCCTACTGTGGGAGCTCTCTGACGCAGCGTGATCACCACCACAGGATGGTGATGAAGCATGTTTTTATGAAGGTTGCTGTGGGTCATGCTGTGGCTTCATATTGTGCTCGAATACGATCTGGAATGGTATTCTCAGTCAGTCGCCTTCGGAGGTGCTATCACTTTTGCGAGATTTTCGTGACTCGGCACTGGATATGTCCGCATATAAGGCTGCCAGCGTTTCTATCACCGTGCCAAGCTTGCTATCTGTGCACAGCACCAGGAATGCTGTCGGCTGCGTACTTCAGCTTTTCCGATGCAGTCATTTAAAATCTCTTGAAAGTAATAGTAGTATCTTTAGGAATACTGCCCCTGTTTGCTTGATATCTGGGGTGAATGAAGGGCAAATGGCTATGATAAAGCACTGCTTTTATAATGGAAGCGCATTAAAAAAAAAGAATAGTTCCCTTCTGTGGAGGTAAATTCTGCGAGTCTTGTTTTTTCTTATTGTGAACATGGCGGGCATGCTATATTTTTCTCTTAATATAATCTGGGCATTTCACATTCAGGTGCACCTTTATTTCCATAATTTAGCTCCCTAAATTTGGATGACTGTTAGATTTGGGGATGTGTTACAGTCAGGTAAATTCGGCAGTACAATAAAGATTATGTATGATAACGCGGGATAGATTGCATGCTAGCATGCATTCTGGCTTATTTCTACAATTCGTGCTCTCCGATTATAGTGAGTTTGGCAGTTTGCAGAAAGATCACATTCGTAGAATGGCTTATTACCCATGTGTTTATCCACAGTCACAAGAGGGCTGTAATGCACATCCTGTGAAATAGATTATTGTCTGTTTTGAGGCCATTCATAATTAGTACTATGTGCCCTCCTATCATAAATGTAAAGGTGTAAGGTAAATTGTGAATCAATTTCTGCTATTTTGTACAATATTAACGTCTGATTGACAGAGTGCTAGGCTTTCTCTTTTTTTTTTTTCAATAAGGTTGCTCCATTCTTGCTGTTATAAAATTTATGCTTGTGCAAGAAAATTCTCCTTGAAATGTGAACATTGTGTACATTTGTCTTGAAGCAGCACATTATTACAATGTGTTTGTCATTTTTTTTTCATGGAACAAAAGGCTTAAAATTTTATGATTAAACTATCAATGGCAGTACACAAAGCACCTGAATGTCGCTTATATTATCAAAAGTGCACATCAACGTTATATAGCTTGAAAACACAGCTAACTGTATTACCAAACAAGTTGAATGGGTCACAGGAAGATAGCAACTTGAATTGATCAACAGTGACCCTCCCGCAGTAGCCCAGTGTCCATGAATCTCGAGTTTGCCTGTTTGCATCCAGCCACTACGGTCGCATTTCGATGGGAGCGGAATGCAAAAGCGCTCGTGTGTATCGTGGTTTGGGTGCATGTTAAAAACCCCAGGCGGTCAAAATTAATCCGGAGCCCCCCACTACGGCATGCTTCGTAATCAGATCCAAGTTTTGGCACGTAAAACCCCAGAATTTAATTAATCACTTGTGGACAAACAAGGGAAGCATTGTCCTGGAGCCAACATTTAGACAAGAAGACTTGTGCTATAAACACGAGCATGAAAAATGAACAGGATGTTACGTTTCGCCTACAACGCGCGGTAATGCCGGCGCGGATGCAACGGACGCCGGGGCTTCGTTCAAAGCGGCGGACATTTTGGCCCGTTCGACGCCACCGCAACGCCTCCCCGCCAAGCGTGTCCAGGCTTGTTTCAGTGCCACGTGTCTTCGTGTGTGCGTGTGTGTGTGTGTGCCCACGCTTGTCAAAGCGCGGCAGCCGGGGAGCGGAGCTCCCCAAGTGAGGACCCAGGAGGTCTGTCCGTCGGCGGGTTGGCGATGCGTCACTACACTCGGCTCAACATGTCTCTCGGCTCGACCGTGCTCCGCCGTCGCGTGGGCTCATGCTCCGCCGTCGCGTGGGCTCCGTGCTCCGCCGTCGCGTGGGCTCCGTGCTCCGCCGTCGCGTGGGCTCATCCCGTGACCTTCCTTCTGGCCCGCGACGCCGAGAGTATAAGAGCAGCTGCCCCCGGACGCCAGGAGAGAGGCTCCGATTTGTTCTGTTGAGTTACGTGCTCTCCCGTCTCTCCACTTCGGTCGACCTGACCGGCCGCTCTTTTTCGATGTTAGAATAAACAAGTTGTTCTGTTACCAGTCTACTCATGCTTTGCCGGGACCTTCGGATGCTTCTAGTGCCCCAGGCCGCCAGGCCAACGCTACCCTTGGGGCTTGCGACCCATTTGCAATAACGGGCGTCAGCACCGAGTCCCCAACAAGGAGCATTCATATTAATTTTTTGCCAGGAAAGTTAGAACAAGTCGCTTTGTAAACATTTTGACAGAATTATTTGTATGGTAGGGCTAATTAAGAAGGGAACGTCTCCACTCGAAAGGTGGCTTTTATTAAATCCAGTTTGCTGGAACCAGCTAGGCTCCTTCCTCGATTGAACAATGTATGGTGCATCATTTTAGGAGCTCTTAATACAGTAGAACCCCATTGACACGTTCTTCAAGGGACCGTTGAAAACTACTGTAAGAGCTGAGAAAATGTTAACAGTGGCGAAGGCCCCAAATCAGCACAGCAATGTCACAAATAGCTGTGACCAGCCACCAGTACAGTTTAAGGGACCCGTATTATGTTCAGTGACAGCGGCCTCTTTTCACTCTTAACATGTGTCACCGCATAAAATGACTGTATAGCGGCAAAGCTGACTTTAGGAAACAGGCAGAAACCATAATCGTGTCGAGGCATGCTTATAGGGACTGATGATCGCGTACTTCCATCACTTGGGGGCAGGACCATGGGCGAGAATTGACAGGCTTAACCCTGAGTATACATTTATCATCTTCGTAGCAATGTACGGGAGCGAATTTGCCACAGTACCCCCAAATTTACGTGATTGCTGTGTTCAAACCCAACTTAAGATGAGAGAACATTACAGAATGGCAACATATCAAATCTGAATGTAGTACATAAGGGTCAATGGGCTTTATGTCAGGATTGCAAAAAATGCAACATAGCTGCTGGGAAAACGTAGCAGTGAGAAATGTATCAAAAGGGTTACACTGTAATAGGGGGAGGGGAATGGAGAGAGAGTTTCACTTGGGGTGATAAACATGTTTTCTAGTATGCTTGACCGATTGATGGGGGGAGGGGGTAAACTTGTTTTCTAGTACGCTTGACTGATGGGGATGCATGCATTTTTGCTGATGACAAAGAGGAAAGAAGAAGGTGCTGCAACACGTCAGGTTTAATAAGGCTCAGGCTTCCCTATTTCACTGTTGCTTGATGATGTTTATACCAACAGGATAATATATGAGAGAAAAATAGAAAAGTTGACTGAAACTAGATAAAGTATGCCAAATTTTTAAGAATAATGCTGAAAAAATGCAATACCGAATTGTGCAATTCTTTTTTTTTTCTTCCACAGAAGGTTGCTTGGTCGTTATTGTTATGCCCAAGCATTCCAAGATGGCAATTTGTTCTTTGTAGCATGACTACACTGACTGTGAAAAGACAGCGTTTGGAATTTGTCAGCATGTGTCCTTGCTCTCTGTATCCTCAGGGTTTCTCCAAGGACATCAAGCTGCCCAAATCTGTGTACACGGGGTACATCAAGGACTATGAGGGGGCCACTCTTATGGGTTGCGAGCTGGATGAGCGCATATCCTACACAGCCTTCAGCCACGTTATCCGCAAGCAGAAGGAGGTAAGTAATGTTCTTCCTGAACTAGTGCTGCCTTTAAAATGCTTGCACAGCTGTCCTCTTTTAAATGATATCTAAGTACACCTTCATTATATTTTGACCACATTTTATTGTCGCCAACTTTGTCATTATACGTTAAAAATGTTCTATTTCAAGGTCACATCATTTGGACCAATTCTGTATGTCCGGTCATGGCTGAATGAATACCAGTTGACATCATTTCTTCTAATGTGCATTTAATTTAATTAAGATGAAGTGAACAGTATGTTGAATTTATTCATGTCTTTTCTGTGCTGCCCAGAATTGGCAGTCTGGAAGTTGTAAACAAATACATATGGTATGTTTCACGCTCAACTTCAGAGGCACGTCTAGGAAATATAACATAATCTCATGATTTTGTGGCTCACATTGTCCTAATTTCTGATGTTAATATTGCACTGTTGTGAAGGCATAGCAGGTAGGCATGTATCTATGCTTCATTTCATTGAAGTAGTGTACTACTAGCCTTATCTAATCGCGACTATGTTGTAACCACCTTTGCAGTAAAGCTGTAAGGGAATAATTTAGTGGGCGATTATCTGTATTATTTTGTTTCATTGGAAGAGAGGGGACTCAACAGGAGGTGCAATCTTCAAAGGTCAGAGAGAGACTGTTCAGCATGATCTCGGGCTATGTGGCGAGCATTAAATGGTGCTAGATAACTCAGTGTGTGTTTCTACGCTATGTTTCTTTTGCAAAAAATTTAGTGTAAGTCTAGGAAACTAGTGAAGGTAACTGAAGTTCTGCCATAAGAATTGTGCTTGAATGGTTTGATGCTTTCCCTGTGGCCCTTGTTTATCAACATTTTTATTTGTCTCCTCCTTTTTGTGTGCTGTAGATAGTGAAGAAGTTCATCGAGAAACAGCAGGAACACATGCAGAAAGTGTACCCTGGTGTGCCCTGCTTCAAGGAGGGCGTCAGAGAGATCCCTCTCGAGAGCATTCCAGGCCTCCGTAAGCATATGCTTCATTTACTTTCTCCCGAGTTTTGAAGTTATGCTTTTCTAGCTTAAGCTGTATACTACAGTGGAACCCCGGTTATACATCCCCTGGTTTTGCGACGACCCGGTTTTTATGACGGATTAGCGCAGTCCCGGCGAAGTCCCCATAGAAGCAATGCATTGAAAACCCCGGTTATCTGACGCAATTTTACGCCTGACCTGCGTTATACGACGACCCTCGCGAAGTACGGCACAGAATGGCGGACGAAAGAAAAGTGCCGCGGGTCTCTTTCCTCGCCCCGTCTATCTGCATGAGGAGCGCTTGACACCGCTCAACCGGTTTGCTCCGGCGCAGCTTTCTACCCTGCCTCGTCTCATCGTTCGTTTCTCTCTCCCCCACCAGCAACCACCCGCGACGCTCGCTGTGCTGAAATACAGTTGAACCTCTATGTAACGAACCTCTATGTAACGAATTCCTGGATTTTACGAAATTTTTCAATTCCCCAACGCATCCCCCATTGAAGCCCATGTATAGGCGACCTCCATGTAACGAACACGTTGCGGCGGTTGACCTTGATGTAACGAATTCGTGGCGCAGATCATCGAGCTGTATCTTGTAATGTTCTGTCCAAAATTCGACCGCGCAGTGCGCAATTTTAATGAATATTGTTTAAGTAACTTTTTATATTAAAAGGTAAAGTAGACTGCAAGCAGAACGCTTGCAATCGCAGCAAACAAGCAAACCTCGGTGATGATGATGATGTTGAGCACCGCTAGCGCTGCTCCGTGGCAAGCGTGACAACATCTGGGCTTTCATTTTGTAGCTTGACACTAGGTGGCACTACTACGACAAATTCTTTTGTGGTGTCTTGCGGCGCATTTATGGTAAGCCTTCTTCGTCAGCGTGTTGACGTGCGTGTGCAGGTGTGTGTTTACGGTGTCGGTTCGTTGCGATGAGTTCCGCTATGAGGAAACGCAAGGTTTTGTCACTTGAAGATAAGCTCTCGATTTCGAATGCTGTTACCGCCGGCGAAAAAAAAAAGGATGTCACTGTCCGCTTCAATATACCAGCCAGCTCCCTGTCAACCATTCTTGCTGCAGAACAAAGCATCCGCACTGCGATAGTCGGGCACAAGTGCCAAGAAGAAAAGAATGAAGACGTCGACATACACTGGGGGGGCAACGGCGTGTTTGCATGGTTTTTGGACGGACAAGCACAAAACATGCCCATAAGGGGCGCGATTTTGCAGCAGAACGCCATAGATTTTGCTTGCATCCTAGGCCACGACGACTTCAAAGCGAGTAACAGCTGGCTACAAGGATTTAAAAGCCGGCACGGTGTCGTCGGAAAGGTGATATCTGGTGAGTCTGCCTCCGCAGACAGCGATGCTGCTGCCTCGTGGGTGGCCGAGAAGCTTCCCGGCATTTTCAGCCGCTATGAAGCTGCCGACATTTATAATGCTGATGAGACGGCCCTGTTTTATCAAATGTTACCGAGCCGCACGTTGTCACTAAAGGGAGAAGACTGCCACGGTGGAAAGCAAACTCCGTGTAACGGTTTTGCTTTGCGCCAACACTGATGGCAGCGACAAGCGAATCCCATTGGTTATTGGCCGCAATGCCCGGCCCAGATGTTTTAAAGGAGCAAGGCGGATCCCAGTAAAATATGTGGCAAACTCCAAAGCATGGATGTCGCGGGCAATTTTTTCCGACTGGCTGAAGGAGCTCAACCAAGATGTCAAACGACAAGGCCGCAGCATTTGTTTGCTGCTTGACAACTGCTCCGCGCACCATGGGGAATTCCTACAGCTTTCGAACGTCGAGCTGCAGTATTTGCCACCTAGCTGAACTTCTCTCATACAACCGTTAGAAAAAGGGGTTATTAACAGCTTTAAATGCTGTTACCGCCGTCGATTGATACAAAAGATGCTCCTGGACATCCGCCTTGAATGGCCGACGAAAGTGGATATCTACCAAGCAATCCAAATGCTTGCTGCGTCGGAAATGCTTGCTGCATCAAGAGGTCGGATCACAAGTGATCGCCAATTGCTTCGCCAAGGCTCAGGTAAAAAAGGTTCTGCAGCAAAGCAATCAAGGCAGCTTCGATGTCGGCGTATGTAAAAGCGCGTACAGTCGCCGACCGTTTATTCGGACCTCACGGGGACTACGAAAATGTCCGAATAAACAGGTGTCCGAAAAAGCAGATTAAGAAAAAAAAATGAAATCCTTTATTTCCACGCACTTATTCGGGCTCGGCAGTAGGCTTGAAGAAATCGTGAATGCGCCGTAGCACGCTGTTCCGTTTACGCGCAATCAGATAAGCCTGAATCTCGGAGAGGGTTGTACAGTCACGATGGGCGGCTGAAAGCACAGTCACTGCTTGTACATGCTCCGCATGCGACGGCAGTGTAGTATATGGTGCGTCATCTTCCGACTCAGAGTCATCGTCCGGCGGTGCAGCAGAAACCTGACGAATGATGTCGCCGTCGTCGAGTTCTGCGCATGTCAGTACAGCAGTGTCGGCACCTGTGAAACTGTCAAATGAGACGGTGTCCGGAGTCGCAATGCAACCACTGCGCAGGTCTCGGCAGAACATTTTCTGCGTCAGTAGGGAGCGCATTGGAAGGGGTCAAATCTTAGGCCTCCCGGCACCCGCTTGCCGGCATTCCCCGGCGCAGTCTGCGCGGGCACTGTCAGCGCCATTAGACACTTGACGCGATGTTTTCGTATGCCGCGTTGGATCACTGAAACCTCGACACAGCACACAAAGCAAACACCACTGTGCCGACACCAGTCGCACAAATGAAAACCGTGGCCTGCTCGCAGCGTCGTGCATGAAGAAACAAATCAGCTGCTGGATTGTCTTGACATGGCTTACTAAGCTGAAACCGGAACTGCTGTAGAGCCACTCTATCGAACCAGGCAGAAACGATGATGATGAGCGGTGATTTCCAGTAGCGCCACTTCGTGGGGCAGCAAGGAGGCTCCGTTCAAAACAAAAAAGTCGAACCATGCACCGGTCAGAGTCAGTGCATGGTGCTCTCGATGGAGTTGGCTCAAGAAGTGTCCGAAAAATCAGACGAGAGGTTGCAAGGTGTCCGAACTTTCGGAAGTTGTTATACATTGTGGTCTATGGGGAGAATGGCGGTGCCGCGAAGCTGACCGAATAATCGGGCATGTCCGAATTTTCGGAGTCCAGAAAATCAGTCGGCGACTGTACTCGTGTACACTTTGCCGAGTGCGTCTTGCTGTACACATAGAGTATTGTCTGCTTGTTCTTGACGATGTTACACAGTGTTTACAAGGAAACATGGTGCTTTTCGACGAGAGCAGTTTTTGATGCCATTGACTTGCTGGCCTCTTCAGTCAAACAAACCTCTTCTTGCAGTGACAAACTCTTGTACTTCGTCATCTTCTGAGCACACCAAGGTTAAACATTTCACAATGAAAAATGCACAGGCGTAGACAAATGCAGCGGTTACACAACATTTGCCAACTGAGATCCAACTGGCAAGACCAAACAAGGCCCATAAAGCTGGAAAAGCACGGCCTTCAAGATCTGTTCTTAAAAGAACTGCGTAGATTCTAATTTAGTTGAAACCTCCGAGATTGGCGACCCCTGTTGCATAGCTTGGAAGCCGCGGCCAAGTGTGCAAATTAACAGGGAAGTGGCTGACTGGCTGCACCAATTATCTGGTAAAATATGCATGTAAAAATTCGGGACCGCACATGTAATACAAGTTATCTGGGATTCCCAATTAACCGAGTGCGAATTACCAAGGTGCTACTGTACTTTACTATCAGTGTGCCACGAGTTGATTCTGCATATGATAGCAAAGCGTTTTAGTTGACTGGAAGTGGAAACTACTGTGGTACACTGGCATTTTGCAAAGGTCTTGCCCTTACGGCTGCAGCATCAGCCACACATGTGCCGTGAGTTGTTTTCGATGTTGCTTCAGCCAAAAAGTACAAAATTTTGCAGGTAGAATGCCATCAGCAACAACGTAAACGAAGTGTTGATGAACCATGATCTCCCGATAATGGCGTAGTAACTGTTGACTCTACAACTTTGCTTGGCAGCGGCACGCAGTTGCCATATTCACACCAACCCTGGCTGCATGAATATCGACAGTAATGATAAGATAGCAACGCTTGGGTGGCTGTTAGTCCAAATTGGTCAATATTCTCAAAATAGCCGTAGTGCATGCGATGCCACAAGGGGAACTACACAAAAGGTCCGTTCGATTTACCTTGCACTGCGTGAACTAGTTCCTCGCAGTTCAGAAAAAGTGCCACACTCATGCAGCGCCAGTTCAGCAGTGCAGGCATAGCGCGACACTAGCGCCAAACTGAAACGAATGCTGAAGTGCAGGTAGTGCAGGCCTTCTGCTGGTCTTGGCGCTTCGCCAGCTGCACGTCGACTTTTGTTTATGGATTGATCCAGCCTGCCCGCGTTTAGGCGAAAGTGTTTTGAAGGGTGTACAGGCTGGTTGATATGGTGGAAAGCGCTATGGATTGCGGCGCATGGTCTGCAGCCATCGTTCAAACAGTTATTGAGCTGATGGACTCGGACAGTGAAGACGAGGACTTCGACGATATTGTCACAATTCTAGCGCTGAAGCTAACTAGGTTGCAACGCAATAGAATTTCTAAGTACTGTGAAGAACTCGTGAGTCGCTACTTTGATTTTGAATTTAAAAGACTTTTCCGCCTATCGCGCGAGACGTTTGACAGACTTGCTACCGGATACATGGCGTCGCCGTTCTTCCCGAGCGCGACAAGAAGAGGACGTCCAAGGGTTAGTGCCGAAAAGACATGCTTGGTGGTTTTGTGTTACTTGGGTGGACAGTGCAGTATGTACTCTTTGGCTGACCGCTTCGACCTTGCCGTGTCGACTGTACACAGCTGTGTCGTGCGAATGTTGGATTTCCTCAACAGTGTCAGTGAGGAGGTTATTGCGTGGCCTGGCCGGCAGGAGCAGGAGCGCAGCAAGGCGAGCTTCCTTGCAAAAACCGGTGGCAAGGGGCCCCAAAACACAGTAGGCTGTATTGATGGCTGCCACGTCGAGATCAACAAGCCGACGGAATCTCCTCACTCTTACTACAACCGAAAGAAGTGGCCTTCAATTGTGCTGCAAGGCATTGTCAATGACAGAAACAAGTTCCTGGATGTATTTATTGGATTCCCTGGCTCGGCACACGACGCAAGGGTGCTGCGTGAAAGCCCTTTCTTTGAAGAAGCCGCGTTGAAATGCTGCAATGGATATATCCTTGGAGATTCAGCATATCCCCTCCTACCATGGCTGATGACGCCTTACCGAGACAACGAGGCTACTTTCCCGTCGTGGAAGAAAAAGTTCAACGTGGTTCATTCGCAGCAAAGAGTTGCAGTTGAGAATGCTTTCGGATTGCTAAAGCAGCGCTTCAGGCGGCTGTATCTCGTCGATGCTGCAAGCATCAAACAGTGCGTACTTACTGTCATGGGTGCATGTGTTCTGCACAACTTGTGCAACGAAGAGAGGGATTTTTTTGACGAACTGCGGCAGCTGCCAGTGCAAGAAGAAGTTGTCAATGATGAAGACACCGATATCTTCATTGACCGTGGTGTGGCAGGTTTCAGCGAGAGCTTGCGAGAAAATATTGCTCAGAATCAGTGCTGATGCTGTATACATTTGAGTGTACACATCAAGCATTTTTTGTCATGGGCATGTGTGCACAAGTGCCAACAGCAAAGAACAGTGTATTGAATAGCACATCCATTTCTGGTACCTGCAGGGCTGATACACTGCCTTCATAGCTATTCTAACTACTCTTATAGTCACTGCAGCTATGTACAAGGTGTGGATGCACAGTTGTTGAATTTGAATGTTGCTGAAAGTTAATGCCATTAGCTATTGACCCAATAGAGAAAGTCAATAAATGGTTAATGCATGTTGGGGTGCTGTGTGCGATTTACTACATAGCCGAAATGGGGGCTGATGCAGGATGTGTTGCAAGACACATCGTTAAATGAGGCTTGAGAACCACTGCCAAACATATGCTTGTAGTAAAGCATGTTTTAGTCATCTTATATCAGTGACTGGTGAGAAAGCAACATGGCAATCAATGTTTTTGGCAATTTATTTGACCTGGGTAGCTTTAGCCTCAACTGCTGTAACAAGCCGCTCCAGCAAAGCCATCTTTTTGTCAAAGCGCTCGGCCCGATCCTTTTTGGCCTCCTGGAAAACATCCAGGAGGGTGTTGATGGAAGTGTCCCTGCGGCGCCGCTTGTGGAGTACATCATCCTGGGGCTGTTGCGATGGCCCTGCCTCGTCGTTGCAACTGGCCTCTGTGTCTGAAGGTGTACTGGAACAAGCATTTTAGGTTGAAAACACTTTTTGGAACTGCTGCATAATTTTTTTGGAACTGCTCCATAATTAAGCTCAGGCAGTCTTACCATAAATCTTCAGCCTGTATTACTTTTCCTGGGGCTAAAAGGAATGGGGGTGCAATGTGATGCTCGCGCTCCAGTACCTCACCTAGCTCCCTAAAAAAATATGTTCAAAACATTCATGAATGGCAGCTCAAGTAAATCCACAGTAGCAAGAACCTCGGAACATTTCATGATGCAGCACAAAAGGCAAAATGAGCAAGGGGTTTTTGGTGAGCCTCTGTCTGCTAACCAACATTCCAAGAAGTAGACTTGTCTGTCTTGGTGAAAACAAGTCCACTTGTTAAATGTTGGCTATCAGGCCAAAGCTCTCCTCTACCTCTTGTTCAGTTTGCTACGATTTTGACCTCCAGTAAATGTACTTACTCTTCATGGCTGCAGTTGACGCGCGAATGGCCTGAGGAGTTGTTCTTCGTCTTTGCTCGTTTGTATGCCCTTTCTAAACTCTTCCATTTATTTTCGGCCTGAATTGGGCTCACATTGCAATGAAAGCGTTTGTTTATTGCATTGGCAAGGGCTTGCCACAGTGCCTTCTTCGTCCTGAAAAGATGCAGAGCATAAAAATATATTTTTCCATTTAACAAAACAAAAGGCAGCAACAGGGGTTTCTCAAGATGTCTGCAGACCAATGAAGACCACTGAGAACATTTAGAAGCTCCTGCACTGGTGTGATGACCTCTAGGGTGGACTCGCAAGGAGCAAGGAAAATGATCTCGTTCAGCACAGTTTCTGAAATTTCATTACTCTCAATGGCCAAATTGGCATTACATAGGGAAGGAAGCTTCATCAAAACGTAGTCATATCAGCATGTTCTGATGATCATGATGTTACTAACAGGTTAATACCAGTTATTTAAACAGACGAGCCAAACCTACCAGTGCTGGCAGCATGATGAGAGTAAACATACACATGAAGGAATATTTCGACAGCGCTAAAAAAGACACACACATAGACAGGGTCAGGACGGGCACGCTGAACTCCAACTGGCTTTATTATTTTTTTTTTGAAACAAGTAAAAACGATAACTTTCTGTGTGGGCTTCACACTGACGGTAGGCATCCGAACCTGTATACATACATACAAATGTGCATATTAGCAGCTATATTTATATATTGCATAGCATATATGAAAATAACCAGGGAATGAAGGAGGAAAACCGCTAATAAAATTATGGTCAGTAAGCTTGTCTAATCACTCAGTAGCTTGGCCAAGCATGATAGAACCCCACAAAGACTAACAAAAAGCTTACCGGAAGCCCCCTTTTTTCCCAAGAAGAGCCTTCTTTTCCTTGTAGTCCGAAATCAGGAACCGTGTCCTGCTTTCAGACCACAGTTCAGTGGTATCTGATTCCGGCACGCCCCGTGCCACTTCTGCAGGTGCCTCCTGTGCCGCCGTTTCTGCTGCTGCTGGCGACTGGGTGCCGGTAGGCGGCTGCTGATCCGCAAACACTACGGACATAACTGTCCCGCCTGGTTAAGAAGTAGAAAATTACTCAGTGCAACATAATAATCTAGTCTGTGGCTGTACAATGCCGGACGTACAAAAGCTAACAATTTTTGTTTTTGTCAAGAGCAGTATATCCCAACAACGTAAACACAACTGTTTAGACGCAAGCGTACCGCACCCAATAGCTAGAATACCATTGAGTGCACATGCGGAATCAATATAAGTATAAAAAGTTACCTTTAAACGCTAACCTACGCACCGATATTGCGCCCCGTTAGCACACACAAAGAGGTATTAGTGCTAATACACACAAATAGGTATCAGTTTACTACAGATAGTCGTGTGCCAAGGAAGGGTAAGCTGTCATACAGAAACTAACTCGCAGCAGTTAATGATGCGATTAGCGCGCTGACTACAGCGAAATATTTCTTGCGGGTATGACGTTACAAGCAAAATGCTTCGTGCACCCACGTGTCTCATGCAACATGGAGCTGTGCCCAAACATACCTTCTGTCCTGTACGCATAGCCGTTCTCTTGCCAAACATGGCTCCCATCGTCATTGACGATCGGCGTCAGCTTCGTTGCCACGCCGTCTATTGCAACGCAAATGCTGCCGTCGTCTGCTGCCATGGCTGTTGCGCTTGTGCACGACCGGCACCACCTCCCAACACGGTGCAGGGTCTGCCTGAACTAGCCCTGCACGACGCCTGCACTTGTTTAAAACGAACGCCGTAGTTCAGAGGGCGCCACATTGCACTGCCAAAACGAATGGCCGAGTGTGGCACTACATGAACTAGTTCAGGTAGTGCAGATAAATCGAACGGACCAAAAGAGTGCCACCTTTGTGGCCTCCAAGATTGCGCGTGGTGCTGCACGGAAAAGTGTGCAAAAAATGCCGCTGCCGTAACCTCCGGGAAAGCACTGGCCCACATGCCATTGCTCATCTTGGAAGTTATATTTTCGTCGGGTTGGCGCACTGCCATGCTTTAGAACTTTGTGTGCACCCTCCTTTCACCATGACCTGGTATGAAACATTCTTTGTAACAGTATTGTGCTTTGAAATGTTTGTTATATCTGGATGCATTTTCAATAGGCAGGGTCGAAAAATCGTAAATGCAGAGTAATATGGTCGCTATAACCAATAATTCCTTATATCTGGTATTGTTATAAATCAGTTCAACTGCAGTGGCTTTCAGGTTCTGGGTTACGTTACCGCTGATCATGTTGGTGTAACAGATTCCTTCTTTTTTTGTAGGGGAAGCAGGCTGGAAACCGGACAAGAAATAGTAAGTAATGCGACAATTTTGTCTTGCTTTTTAGGACCTAGCAACAAAACAGGGACGAAAATTATACACTGGACGTTGTAAGCTGCTGTCCAGGGAGAGTTCTACAGAAATAATTTTTTCAAATTGGTTCATTGTTAGAGGAGATAGGAAAAATTGAAATGTTGCATTGCCGTGCCACTAGTAGGTTCGGTTTGCTGTCACTGTAGACACACCCTTTTTGCCTCGACTAGTGTCCGCAAGCAACATTCCTTCTCTGCCTTCTATACAGAGCCGAAAGATGCGCCATGTTTATGTCATGAGCCCCGGCTCCTGTTATACAATGCACTTTGGAGTCATGGAGGCATTATGGAATCAGGGTGTAGACGAGCCGTATGTACAAATACTGAAAGATATCTATAGCGGCTCAATAGCCACCGTAGTCCTCCTTAAAGAAAGCAACAAAATCCCAATAAAGAAAGGCGTCAGGCAGGGAGATACGATCTCCCCAATGCTATTCACAGCGTGTTTACAGGAGGTATTCAGAGACCTGGATTGGGAAGAATTGGGGATAAGAGTTAATGGAGCATGCCTTAGTAACTTGCGATTCGCAGATGATATTGCCTTGCTTAGTAACTTACGGGACCAATTGCAATGCATGCTCACTGACCTGGAGAGGCAAAGCAGAAAGGTGGGTCTAAAAATTGTCTAAAAATTAATCTGCAGGAAACTAAAGTAATGTTTAACAGTCTCAGAAGAGAAAAGCAGTTTACGATAGGTAGCGAGGCACTGGAAGTGGTAAGGGAATACATCTACTTAGGGCAGGTAGTGACGGCGGATCCGGGTCATGAGACGGAAATAATCAGAAGAATAAGAATGGGCTGGGGTGCGTTTGGCAGGCATTCTCAGATCATGAACAGCAGGTTGCCATTATCCCTCAAGAGAAAAGTGTATAACAGCTGTGTCTTACCAGTACTCACGTACGGGGCAGAAACCTGGAGGCTTACGAAGAGGGTTCTATTTAAATTGAGGACGGCGCAACGAGCTATGGAAAGAAGAATGATAGGTGTAACGTTAAGGGATAAGAAAAGAGCAGATTGGGTGAGGGAACAAACATGAGGTAATGACATCTTAGTTGAAATCAAGAAAAAGAAATGGGCATGGGCAGGACATGTAATGAGGAGGGAAGATAACCGATCATCATTAAGGGTTACTGACTGGATTCGAAGGGAAGGGAAGCGTAGCAGGGGGCGACAGAAAGTTAGGTGGGTGGATGAGATTAAGAAGTTTGCAGGGACAACATGGCCACAATTAGTACATGACCGGGGTAGTTGGAGAAGTATGGTAGAGGCCTTTGCCCTGCAGTGGGCGTAACCAGGCTGATGATGATGATGATACTTTTTAGTGGCGGTATTGCACATTCTTTATAATATGAGTTGCCCAAGTCACGTGCCTTAGGCATTGCATTTGTGACAGTAGAGGCATTAGGCAGTAGAGGCATTTGCGGGTGTGTGTGACCTTGACTCAAGTTGGAAGTGGAGCTCTCTCGAGAGGAAGGACCTGTGGGCTTTTGTTGGAAATTTCAGCTGGTGTTGACCCACGCATCGCTTTGATGATTTGCAGGCACGATCATTGAGTCCATATTCTGTGAACTTGACAAAAGTCATCAAAGAATTGAAAATTCCTAATCTGTTCTGCAGCTGTATGCTTTTCATGATTCTCAAAATGTATGAAATGTGGAATTTTAAACGAACAGTAATAATTGGCAACTCAAGGGGTAATGAAATGGTGTATGCTGCACAATTTGTTCTTGTAGTGAGACTAGCGCCTTGTTTCAAACTTGAAAGGTTGACATAAGGTAGCTGCTTATGAAACTGAAGCCTTTAATTTCTTAAAGGGACACTAAAGGTTACCAGAAAGCCAAGTTAAAGTGATAAAGCAATGCTCTAGAACGGCTAAGGCATTAATATAATCGCGAACAGAGCTTTAGTAACCGAGAAATTGAGGTAAATGCACGACACGATTTGAGACCCCCCAGCGACATTCCGGTACTAGCCCGATGACGAAAGCACTCCTCATCATAATTTATGTCACTAGTACTCAACTACTCGTATTAAAAATATAATTTCATTAGATTATAAGACGGAAGAAAATGCTACTTGTCTACTTCTATTCGATTCTAAGAAAAAAATAACACTTTGACGTTACCCTTGAGTAGTATGGGTGATCGAAAGGTTTCGTTTTCGCTCGGCTCTGCGCGCTCGACTTTGCGCCACGCGCGCTTTGGAGCTTCAGTTGTTTCTTTATCGCGTCGTGCTGCGATGGTCCTGCTGGCTCGCAAAACTTGCATTTGGAACAAGCAGCGAGAATGCCACGTCCATGTGATGTCGTGGGATGTGCGAACGGTCCGCGGAACTTGGCCAAGGGCAGTTGCAGCGGCGAATCCAACGTTACTTATCACTGTGTGCCAACGAGTGAACCACTCCGTTCGAAGTGGTTAAGTGCCGTAACTCTGCCACAGCGCGCTGGCAAAGAGCCTAAAAATCACGTAGTGTGCTCGCTGCACTTTCTTCCAGAGGATTACGAGTTCAATGCCGACTTAATGAAGTCGCTTGAAGTGCCTTTCAAAGCAGGCTGTCGTCGTTGTAGTACGCAATGACGCCGGCAGTGCGAACCCTCAACAGCAGGTCACGTTCATCAGTGCTTAAATCGCTGAACTCGAGCCCAGCATCGCGAGCTAATGTGTCGTTGTCAGGGTCATCTATTGCAACGAACGTTGAAGTTGGCGTCATAAAATAAAGAACCAGCTTATCGTCGTGCACTTTCCCTTCCGCTAGCCACCATAGTTCCGCTTTCGCGCTGCTGTCGGCTCTGTCTTGGCTCTGTTTCTGGCCGCGCATTTGCGTTTCGTGCAGAAAAGCCGTAGCGCCATCTGCGGGAGCCGTTTTACTCACCGACTGCGCGACGTCACTTTGAGACCATGACGTCAATACTCCTCGATCAGAGGGCGGGTGATTTGAACTGCGCTAGAGGTACGCGGACGCTTCAGAACGCATTTTCTCTTAAAATAAGTTTCTTCTTTGCACGAAACAAGCATTTCGAGGTTTCTGGGATGGTATTTCAACAGCCCACGTTGACTTAATATTAACCTTTAGTGTCCCTTTAAGAATGCTTGCACACTATAACATTATTTATTTCTTGTTTTTATTGAACATATTCTATCACAAATATTGTTATTACTGTATAAAAATTGATTTTTTGGGGGGGGGGGGGGGGGGACAAACACATCATTCACTTATCATAAACTGATCAGTCATAAAAAAAAATACTGATACCTTTTTGTTAATCTGTAAGTATAATTAAAGTCAGCACTTGCTTTTCTGTCATGTTTTCTATTTCACAGACATTGTCATTGACTTCTTGTGAGTGTGCTTTGACTGTGTAGCTGCACCCTGGTACTCAAAATCTTGCGTTTTACAGTGTCAAGCAAGAGCATACGGATCCTGATCAGGCATATCAAGCCCTGAAGTCTGTGTTGGTACAAGTTAGGGTAAGAGTACTTGCCTTTTTTTAAAGCCAGGTTGTTGAAGGAGTCTGAGACCCTGCATGAACTTTCTATTGTTGTTTTATTAATTTACTTGTTTATTTTTTATACTTTTAGAATCACAGTAGTGCATGGCCGTTTGTAAAGCCAGTGGAAAAATCCGAGGCACCTGACTACTATGATCACATCAAGTATCCAATGGGTAAGTGACATCACGGGATTACATAAGTAGATCAAGTTTCTGTAGCAAGTATAGAGTTTCTAAATAAATACCCTAGAGGGAAATGGGGTGCTAGTGTCTACGGGGGCTCTCATGAGCGTTGCCTCAACCTACATGGGAATGATGGGAAGTACAGGCTTCGAATTAACTTCAATCTTTAGACTAGCGGCGTTTGCTTGCGGCGCAGTAAACGAAGCTATACTCAAGTATTATCGTGTGAAATCAGATTTTATTTCTGCAGTGTCTTATATAATATGCAACACGTTACATAAACTTTGTATGACTTTGTGGTTGAAGCACGGTTTACTATGGTTTACACCAGGACACACCAGGGTATGCATTCTTGTGCAATTCCATACCCGATTTAATGCCAGAGAATAATTATTTATTTATTTTTACAACAGCAATAACAACCGTGCGTGTACTTATATAAAAATACTCATCAAGTATTTATTGAAATTAAAATTTTGTATTGTGAGAAAGTGTTGCGCCCTTGCGAGGAATGCTAAAAGTGTCGTCTGCTACGACGCCTGTTCGCTGCAAACACGAGACTTTTCTCGCAGACGACGGGCACTTGCAAACTCTCTCGCTCTTTCGAAAGGCTGCGTTGGCTGTCACGATTGCTGAACGGCTTCAAATACTTTTAAACAGATCTGCTGCACTGCTAGCAGGGATGCTTGAGGCCTCCTACGAGTATGCTTAATTTTATTTTATGTTGACGTACCGCTTCCAAAGTGTTACGGCGTGTCATTGCACTTACCCATTTTGTGAGACTAGACAACAGCCAGGAAGCAGCAACCTTTCCTACCACAAGTAAGTTTGTGTTCTCAAAGTCCTAAAACATGCATTTCAATGAGCACATAAACGAGCAATGCATAATGAAGCCCTGAAAAAATATTTGATTGTAAAGCCACTAGAAGTACAACTGTCTATGTCTTGTATCAGTAGTGCCTTCTTTTTCCTATTCTGAAGTTTCATAAAGCACGTAACGCTACAGCGCCATCCTAACACACTTAACAAACCAAGGTCCAAACAGCCAAACATGTTCTTTCAACGTTTACGATGCCGTCGCTTTCTCGTCAGGTCTGCGACACCACACCGCGACACAAATATCGTCCCAGCCAGCCGCTGGCCCAGCACGCTATCGCCACTTCGAGCAACAGAACAAAGGCACAGAGCTTTACGCTGCACTGTCCCACTGCAGGTTATAGCAATTGCGCTTGGAGCGAAACCGAAACTGCCAAAAATACTTGTAGACTAGATTGCCAGTCAACAGTATGCCAATCCATAGCCTGTACTTCCCATCATTCCCATAATGATTGAACGATCACAGCGCCAGGTTTCCCTCTAGTTATACTAATGTGAAGTTCTATGGTAGCAAGCTACATAAAAACCTTCTTGCTACTTTTCTGATGTAATAACCTATATTATTTTATCTGCTATAAAAACTGAAATAAGGTCAAGCTTTTTTTTCAAAAAACCTTTATGGAAAGTGCCTCCTCTACTTATATAGCAGTCTTTGGCACAATTTCACTTGTCGTCTGGCCACAACGGGACAAAGAAAGAAAGAATGAAGAAACTGTTGCCATTTTTCTTGTCATTGCCGTTGTAAACGTTCGGAAACAAGGTGTAAACATATCTTCCTAGTGTGTTGGGTTTGCAAAGTTAGCAGGTCATGACATGATTTTAGTGCTACATTCGAAAACAATGTGATGCGATACAACGTGAAAGTGCAAATGGGAGCATGGTAGCACTGCACTACTTGGTTGTAGAATGGTGCAACCACGGTGGTTGCAATTGTTGAATTTTTCTGAAAACCTCTTTCTGCGAATGCTGCGCTCTTCATGCTCAAGCTGTAGGCACTGTGGTAAAATTTATTTGTTGGCACTGTGCACCCCGGATGTGCAGAGTGTGCTGATCATTGCCTGATGACACTGTTGCGTGTACCTAGTCCTGCATAGCACATGTATTTGACATCACCAATGATGGGCTGTGGGATGTCATAATTGACTAGCTGATGTCCCCGGGCGAGAATCTTCACAGTTCTCGTGCGGTGTTCCTCTCCGACAACGAATGAGTATGTAGACAAAATAAAGTGTTTGCGGTAGACAACTGCATTCCATTTTATTGCAATAGCAATTTTATGGACACTCTAGGCGAATTTCTGCCGTTGCTGTGATGTTCGGTATGAAGTCTAAGTGCGATAAAATTATTGCCACCTGCCGTGTGCTGTAGGTGCGAGTGAAAGCTTGTGAGGGTGAGTAAGCAAGGATGATGGCTTGGTGCAGCTGAGTGTTTTCGCACTCGCAAGGGAGGAACGTGGGGAGGGTGCAAATAATCTTCTCACACATGTGAGAGAAAGAGGCGGCGGGGGGAGAAGAGGTGGGGAGAGTAGGGACATGCCTGTGTGCTAGGAGGGGCTGGGGAAGGGGGCAGGTTAGTGCACATCTCCTCCTAGTCCAGCTGCGGTGGCTCTGAGCGCAACCACGCACGTCATATCTTGTAGGCAATCTGCGCTGGGTTTGAAGGCTAGCCAACCTGAAATAGCTGATGACTTTGTGTATGCTGTGTTCTTGCGCGCGTAGCTCACCTTGGAGTGAGAGGCAGCATAAAAGGGAATTCACTCGCTGCTGCTCTTCGTCACGCCAACGTTCTGATACCGAGTGTCAGCAGTCATCCAGTGAGATTGGTTCATGTTTGCCTATGTGTGTGTGTAACAGTGTGCTTGTTAATTTAGTTGGTAAGTGAATGTGTACAGCTTTTTATGCAGCTGATCAAGCGACTAACCTTACGTCAGATAGCTGTCTAATAACTTGCTATCGCAATGAATGCTTTGCCTGTTGGGCGGAACTGTCACTTTTTCTCTTTTCTGTTTTATTCACCTCAAAGCTGTTGTATTTGTGCAATTTAGCTGTAAGCCTTTTAGAGAAAACATTTGGTAATGCCTCTTTGCACTGATCCTTATTTTGAATACATTTAAGTACTGCTCATAATGACACAGGAGGGCTAGCATGAAATGACACAGCTGAGAGCTAGGGTGGTGCCAGCTGTGATGATTACTGTGCCTGCAGATAAACTATACTGGAGGCCTGATTGGTTTTGACACAACCAATTTATTACTGCCTGAATCATGCAATATGAGGTAGCATCTTTCTCTGAAATGATGTGGATGCCATTTTGCATTTCTGCAACGATGATGTGTTTTATGCTATTCTTACGCAATATCTGGAAAGTTCGTAAAATCACTGCATTAAGTCAAGTCACTGCATTATGGTTTTTAAGAAGTAGTTAAAAAGTTTTGTTACTTTGCTCAGTGCAGTGTAGCACAGCTTTATGGGTTCTAGTATCTAGAAATACTGTTAAAGTCAATATTTCATCTCTTATCTCGAGGTGTTTTTGTGCCGGATCCCATACATCTAAAAATCTTGACTCCAAAAATACCAGAAAAAGTAAAGTCGCATTTGCACCCGACAGGTGAATCATTGATAGCGATAGCAAATTATTAGACAGCTATATGAAGTATAGTTAGCTGCTTTACTGTCTGCATAAAACTGCTGTAAACATTCGCTTACTAACTATATTAACAAGCACATTATCACGCACGCACAGGCAAACACGAACACATTCCTATCTATGACCGCATACACTCGCTGTCAGAACGCTGGTGTGCTCAGAGCAGCAACAGCGGCGAGTGAATTTCGTGCTTCCTCTCCCTTCAACATGAACTAGGCGGGCGATAACACAGCGCACACGACGCTATCAGCTGTCGCAGGTCTGCTAGCCTTCGAACCCTGCACAGATTGCCTCCAATGTAGGACGCGCGCGGCCTCCCTCAGCCGCCACAGCTGGAATGGAAGAGGAGACACGTACTAACCTGCCCCTCCCCCTTCTTCCCCCCTTTTCTTTTGGCACGTTCGAGAAGACTGCACATACCCACCCCGCCTTTCTCCCTTACGAGTACGAAAAGAAACCGCAGCATCACGCCACCATCCTTCTCAGCTGACTCTCGTAAGGTTATGCTCACACTCACAGCAT
The DNA here is from genome assembly GCF_023375885.2 of Dermacentor andersoni. NCBI lineage: Eukaryota > Metazoa > Arthropoda > Arachnida > Ixodida > Ixodidae > Dermacentor > Dermacentor andersoni. The sequence goes on from NC_092815.1 coordinate 27,966,446, forward strand.
ACGGCGCACTCCCCACTCCCTAGGGCAGCATGGCTGAGCTGTTCTCCATTGAGAGGCAGTTGCTGCGTTGCACATTACCCAACCCTTCACCTCCCACAAACTAAATCTCTCTCGGTGCGTGCTCGTGAGGTTATCACACTTGCACATTATGGGAAACATGATGGCGACGCTGACAGCGAAAAATTGCCTGGTGTGTCCATATAATTGCTTTCGCAATTAAACAGGCAACGGGGCAGCGTCTGCAATGTCGCTTCCACTCGCTTTTCACTCGATGGCAGCACGCTAGCCGAGCCAGACGCCACGCAGGGTCGCACTCCCCGCTTATCTTTCCCCCCTTCTTTTTACGACCGCTCGCGAGTGCTGTGGTCAAAACTCAAAATGCATTAGTTGGCGCTTTTGAGCAGACGCGATCAGCTCACGCGCTGCGCCCGAGAAGCCAGTGTGCGAGCCCACAACGCTTCAGTGTGATCACGGCTTGATAAGGCCGCTCGCTTCATGCTTGTGTGACAGTCAGGCGTAAAAGTTGTGCTAATCGTGGGCGTCTGCTAAAAGTGTGACAATTGTGTGCTTCTGCAGTTCGGTTTCGGTTTTCTAAGTTAAATTCCGGAATTCACTATGATGCAGAAAGTAGCAGCGTCAGCTTTTTGGATGCCTGAAACCGGTTATGCTTGGATGACAGGCTTCAAATATTGCATTAGGATCAATCGTCGTGAATCTCTGCCAAGCACATACATTGTATTAGAACAGGGCCACTAACGCCGCTGGCCATAGATGCCGACGTGTCCAGTGCTCATGCATGCGAAAGTGACCGAGACTATAATACTGGAGGCATATTGTAGAGTATGTGCTCTGTGCGTGGCCAGCGGGCTTCTATTTTTGTAATTTTGCTTATCTGGAAACTCCGCTTATTTCAAAATTTCTTCCGGTTGTTACAGCGTTGTGTTAACGGGGTTTTACTGTACTATCAGCGTCAAAAATGAAACGTGAACAGCGGAGCACGTGGCCCACGCATAAGGGAAGGTAGAGTGCTCGCCGTCCAGTCATCACCACTGACAAGCGCGCACATCCAGTTTCGCTGCACGGCGCTCGTTTGGGAGTCAAACAAAGGGCCAAAGGCACTCGGCACGCCCACGCCAGCCACCGTTGCGGCTGCCAGCGATAGCGCGCTGCGCAAGTGTGCTGAATGAAAGAATGAATGGGGCGTACAAGCTGCAAACCACATGAGTGAATCTACAATGATGACGGTGCAAACTGCACTATGCACACAGCTGTTCGCGCCGATGCATTTATGGTTTCGGCGAACTGTGCGACAATACTCGCTGTAAACAGGAAATTTTAGCTTCTCCTATTTTCTCCCTTTCAAATGTAAGAACCAGAACAAAAGCAAAAAAATCTCACTATAGGTGGATCGCGTGGTGCCGCCAAAGCGGAAGTGCGCGCCTGTCAATGGTGATGGCTGGACGGCGTCACTGTACCTTCACTTATGCTTGGCTCACGCGCTCCGCTGTTCACGTTTCACTTGACGCTGATAGTACTTCATATCTTTTGTTTGCTAGATGTTCCAGGACAGAATCTTTGCAGTGCAATGTGCATTCGTGCACACACACACACACACACACACGCACACACACACACACACACACACACACACACACACACACACACGCACACACAGTCGCAACTTGTGATAACAAAACATTTTCGTATCTCCGGCGAACGCTCATAGGGTACAATGTATTTCGTACCTCTCGACAACGAAATGTCACTGTACTGCAATCCCGCATCAACGAAATTTGCCGGAATGTAACTCCGCGTATTAAAAGGAAGCTGAAGAGTGTCGAATTCAATAAGACGCTCATATACGGATGCGGGAACCTTATAAACCATGTAGGTAAAATATGGTTTTTTTTTTTCAATTAGGAGCGACGTAATCGTCGGTTGAAATTGCGCTGTAGCTCCGCCCCCCGTCGAATGCCGCGCGCTGCTGCTGACGCTGACGATGCGAGCGGAGACCGGAAACCGCGGTGTTGTGACGTCAACTCTAGTGTTTCGTTCCTTCGCAGCGTCCGCGACCGTGCCTGACCGCGCTTTTTTCTGCGTGCGTGCCATCGTAATCTGCTTCGATCGACCCTGCATTCCTTTGTTGGTGCATCTGCGTGTATGTAGAGTGGTAGTCAACGTGCGTGGTGGTCAACGTGAGTGGTAATCAACGTGAGTGGTAGTCAACGTGGTAGTCAGCAGATGAAGGTCACTACACGTACTGCATGAACCGGGAAGCTTTTCACGCGTTTAAACCGTCTTTGTAGATTGCCGACAGCTTTGGACAGCGCACAAATGCCGACGATCGCATCCCCGTTTACGTTCCACGAGGAGGCATGCAGGAACACAACACTACAGTTGTTTGACCGTAAACGAGCTCACTAGATCGGTGAAAGATCGGCGAGACCACTAGATTGCTTTGCAAAAACATTCTCACCAAAGAGCATTTCCAACACGAGGTGATCCCAAGACTTTGCTTTCATTCGCGTCGAAAGCACTGCTCGCACCAGCATCGTTTGCTTCTTCGAGAGGCCAGCTCTTCGCAATCGGCTCGTACATGTAGGGAGTAACGCCGAACTCCTCAGAAAAACGCAGTCTCTCTAAATTTTCCATTACCGTCTCAGAAAAACAGCACCAAACTACCTGGCACCGCGCTTCATGTGTAGCGGCAGTGGTCGGTTACTAGAGTTGACGTCACGAGGCGCCCGACCAATCACAGGCGGAAACGAGACGCGCGAGCTGGGCGTGTCCGCTGCTGCACTTTTCGTCGAAATAAAATATATTTGCACTTTCTTTCGTTCAATTTCGATACGATATTCGAATTCGGAGGGTTGAAAACCATTATGTACAGATGTTCACTCATTTTTTCTGGAAAACCTTTCAGCTTCCCTTTAACTACTTGCGTAAGGCTAGCAGGCTCCAAGATGTGCTCAAACGCGATTGCTTTGCACTAAAATTGCGTAAAATACCACCACATTACACTTGTGTGGGCGCCGCCATTTTTGTTCACAAAAACAACCAAGCGTCGAAAGCAGTCAGTGTGCTGGAAACATGTTGTGGCCGCCATCTTGCTTGTTGTTCGCCCGTTTGAAGTGGCACGCTTGTTGCTACCGACATGTGACGACGATTTTTGCATGCCTACTATAACCGAGATCATAGATCGTTGTTCGAAATGCGCGTTCAGTTTGCGTTCCCCGTGGCTGGCGATTTGGCAAGGCCTAGGCCAATCGCGTGAAGCAAAACTGAATGCAAACTAAACGTGCTTTTAGAAGAACAGTCTCAGATTGCGGCATTGCACTGCGTAATGTACCCCTCGGTGAGAAAAATGCAGCAAAAAAAAGGAAATCCACGTCCCACTGACATGGAATTGTTTATGGCGCTTGAGATGGCGGTCGCAGCATATGGAGTGTCACGCATCGGGCCATGATTGAGCGATTGTCTGGCAATACGCATCCCTTCTTCAAGAATGCTGATTTTGGTGCCACTTGACAGGCATCGTGTGCGGATATGGTGTGGGCCGTAGATTTGCGCGAAAAGGCCGTTATCTCGATCGTTTGCCTTCGGGTACATGAATACAATCACTTTTGCGCTCGGAACCGGACGCGTCGGCACCTGCGTACAACAGTGTGTGCTGGAAAAATGCTGCTGCATGTGCTGTTGCTCTGCATCCGCTGCCAAGTTACGCAAAATCTCGCAAAAGTGATTGCATCTCCGAAAGCAATTGACCAAGAATACTGCGCTACGGCAGCGCTACCACTGCTGGTCGACGCATGCGGCGCACTTTGTACTGTCGGCAATGCGGTTCTATATCCTCGAGCAAAGCTTGCAAAGAAGGCTAATGGAATTTTGACAGTAAAGTCTTGTTCTGCGATGCATTACCTATCTGTGCTGTTTCTTTTCGCAACAACGAAATTCTCACGAAAGCGAATTTTTTAGCATTCCCCACCGATGCTGTTAATGCGAGGTTGGTTCAACTGTATGTAGTATATATATAATTTACTAAAACTGCAGGAAGCCTCCTTCGAATGGCTACTACCATAATTTTACACTCTGCCTTTATGTGCATTTCTTCTGGACTCTCAGCTTCTTGTTTTCTTGTGTAGTGCACCATGGTCCATCTATGTTCAATTAGGTGTACTCTGTGTTCTTCTGTTATTCTATAGAGTGTTTCACGTAACTTGAACCAAGGATTTAAAGAAAGTGGTTAACTGCGGCCGAATGAAACCAACGACATGTGGGTTGCCATCATGCGGCACTCCTCAAAATATTTTCTTATATTCTGTTTAGTTAATTAACTATATCAATTATGCAAAATTTTAATATTCACTTTAGGGTCAAATACATTTCGTTACGTTGTAGAAGGGATTCAGAAATGACCAATCCAATCTTTTTTTGGCAGTGTACATGCTGCTTGGTGATTTAATTCACCTTTTAAAGAAAGCTCCCAAAATATGAAATAAAGCCACATGACTGTGCTCATATGCTATCGTATTGTAGTGCTCTCAACTGTGAATTTAGAGAAATAACCATGCACACAGACAGTGGTGAAGTGAGCGGCCATGGCTTTAGGCATTGACTTAACAGCGCGTCAGCATCTTTGATGGTGGCACACAGAAAGGAAGCGCTGTTGTCCCTGATAAGCGATTGGCTCAAGGCATGGTTGAGAGCACTGAAATACGATAGCGCGTGGACGCAGTCATGTGGTTTTATTTCATATTTCACGAGCGTTCTTGGAGCGCCGAAAAGAATCGCACAGTGTGTATGTTGCCACAAAAAATTGCATCGGTCGTTTCTGAAACCCCTCTACAATGTAATGAAAGTCACTTGACGCTTAAGTAAATACTAAACATTTTGAACAATTTATCTCAGTTAATTAACTAATTAAGAGGAATATGAAAATACTCTAAGGAGCGCCACATAACGGCAAACCATATGCCGTAGTTTCATTCAGCTGCAGCTGAATGAAGCTTGAACCAATATCCTTGGTTCAAGTTACACAAAACACCCTATATATAATGCAGTAGTTTGCTGAAGCATTATTCATGTTTGCAGACTTAAAGACTATGGCAGAAAGACTGAAAAGCCACTACTACGTGCACAGGAGGCTGTTTATTGCGGACATGCAGCGGATCTTCAGCAACTGTCGTGCCTACAATAGCCCCGACACAGAGTACTACAAGTGTGCCAACACTTTGGACCGCTTCTTCCAGAACAAGATGAAGGAGGCGGGTCTGTGGGACAAGTGACAGCACGGCATGCTGCTCGGCACAATGATCTTTAGTTGCGTGCAGGGTCTGAAGCAGGGCTATACACGCACTCTTTACTGACAGGGTACGGTAGCATAGCCTTGTGCAAACTGTTTATGGTTTCACAATATTGTATATTGCTTTCTTTATGCCATTTTAGTCTGTTTGTGAAGCTTTGTCACCTCATGTAACAGCTGTTGGGGTGCAACAGTTCACGAATCTCTCTTAGCAGCATATTCATTCCAAGTTTCTTGATCCGTGCTGCTTGTCTTTTTGTTTGTTTAACTCTGACTACAACTACCAAGTCATATCTGCTATGCAGTAGTGTGTGTGCAGCATTTGTTGGTGTTTACGAGGAGAGGAGGCTACTTGTTTAAAGTGCACTAATGGGCTTTTAAAACAGTGCCATGCATTGCATATAGCTTTGCATGACGATGTGTATCAGTAATTTTATTTTCCACTAGGTATCATGATATATTCACCGAAGCACCGTGTTGACAGCTTATGGCTGCACGCCTGAAATCTGTTAGCAGGAACTATAGTATCCAGTGCAGAGTTTTGTTTCATGCTAGGGGGATTCACACTCTAATAACTATTGACTGCAAGATTTCTGCATTGAGGGTTGCTTGGTATTGTATGGCAGAAGCTTTTTTTTTTGTATATTGGCTATTCATCATCGCATTTCATTTGTCTCTTTCTGTCAGTGTATAAAACCATGTTTCAGTGTACTTTCTTATGTCTTCATGAATATAGCTATTATATGTTGCAGCATTGGTTAGTCCGTGTATTCAGTTTTTTAAATACCGTGTCTGTATTCCTCGTATTATTACTGGGTAAAAAAATTTATTTGCTTGATCTCTTCTGAATTTGTGAAGTGCCCTGAGCTCAGCATGGCATTCTATAAATGGCATATCTTCACTTTCAACATTTCATTTGCTCTTTTGTGAAGTTACAGCAAATGGAAGTGGGGCAAATATTTTTTTTTGCGAATAAATGTTTACTACGTTGAATTATTTTCTTGTTTTTTGTGATGGCATGTAGCTGCAGTGTTTGGGCAGTATCCTATGCTTACTGACCATAACACCATGGGATGTGAGAACATAACACTGAAATCAGAGCTATAGATGGCAGAAATCTCATGTGCCTTGTGCAAAAGCTGTAAAGATAATGAGACGGCACAATTAGCAGTGCTGGTGCTTGCTATTATAGTTGTAATCAAGCCTCCACTAGGCGTTTTTGTCCCGTAAATCTCGGCAGTGTGTTGTCACTCTATACTAGCCATTAGCTCTTGTCACCATCAAATCAGGAACTCTTTCCACCCAGGTTTCAGTAGAGAAGTAAACTAGGCGAGATATAATATTCAAATTGCCGAAATAATATCGCCTTGTAATAATCCCTGGCATCGGTTATGTAGGGAACTTTTAATCCGATTTAAACTGCAGTTTTGATTTTGACTAGCACTTATTACAGAGACACTAAAGGGAAAAATGATTTCTTCTGCATCAGTAAATTACCGTTCTACAACACCAAAAACACCACTATTACAACGATAAGACGTTTGGTAAGCCAGAAAAAGTGCAAGAACGAAATACGGGGGGGGGGGGGGGGGGGGGGCGACGCCTACTTAAGTTCCCGCACCTGGGTGCTGTGACGTCTTGGATTTTGATGGCATCTTCTAGGGCCTACTAATTATATATAGTGGTACAGATTGACTACATGTTGTTCTAAAGGAACCAAAGATTAAACATGGCAAGTTTCGGGAACCTTTATTTAGCCAACGCGGCTCACATGCGAAAACATACTTTGGAATCCCTGACGTCTCGCTGACGTACCGGCGCTGGGGTTTCGGCGTGAAATTTAAATACTGATACTTGGACCTTCATTTTCTCATCTAATAATCAAACTATTTTTTTTTTAAATGACTGCCTGCAGGGTTCTCAAGCAATGCTTCATTAGTCTAAACTGATTTATTGATTCGCTTTAGTGTCCCTTTAAGGTTAGCGTATTTCGCAAATTGCGTTATCTTCGCGTCTAAACGGCCCACTAGTATTAACATTCACTAGCGGATACCTCTCCATTATTGAAGTAATTAATGAAGGCATCTAATCGTAGATCATCGCCGTATCATTTAAGTCGCCGGAGTAACGTTGAAACAACCGAAAGTGAGCAGCAAAACTTCGGCTACCGATGGTAGATAGCTTTACCGTCCCGTGTAGTACATATCTCCACACCTTGCACCTTAAAGAAAAAAAATCAAATAATAAAATGGCTGGAGAGAACATATTTACTGTTGGATAGCGAAAGCTTAACACCGATAAAAACGGATAAATCGGAGTTGATAACGAAAGCGGACGACTTTCATCCACGTGACATCTGTTTCCGTTTTTCGCCGCAAGAGGCGCCTTGCTGTTCCCTTTCGGATCATGTTGCAGGGCAGGCGCTCGGAGACTTGGTGCCCAAATTTAGAACACGACGCGTGCCTCCGTTGCAAGCGCCGACGGAAACAGGGGAAGAATAAAACCGAAGTCTACCACCCGCCCAGGGGCTGTCAGGTTCCATGCGAGTCTTATTTTCTTTGGTTTTTCACTGCTCGCCTGCCCGTGCGCTGGCCCGCTTCCACATGCACAACGGGCTTACGCTGGTGGACCTGAGGGGAAAAGGCCGCCGAACTGGAAAGACGACTGCTTTGTCTGACGAACGTTATGAGCGTGCGCGAGCACCTAGCAGGTATGTAGTCTTTTTTTTTTTTTTTTCCAGGGTATGATAGGTGGAACGCTGTAGGATTCTGCACCCTTGAATTCACAGCGAAATAGACTGCCGCAGGTTACGAGCCAGTGTGTCGCACATGTACGCCAAACAGGACGGGCTTTTTCTTTTCTCTCTCTCTCTCGCTCTCCATCAAGCGGTTTTTGCAAGACATTTCTAAATGATTGATAGGTGCAGTAAACGTGTGATCAAGCTTTCGTGTGCAGTACTAGGTGTAATCGACTTATATCGCGTTAACAATTAAGTATGAGAAACTTAATTTAGAATATCTTGCAGAGATGATTTTAATAAGCGCGAGCACTTTCAATAGCTTTCTTTCTTTATTTTTCCCCTGGTTAGAAATTAAAGTGCGAATTGCTGGCATTGTTTCAATGCGTTCTATCGTTCGCTCTGTTCCCGTGAAATCGTGGTTGTCACTTGATTGCAACAAATTGTTTATTTAGTTTTGGTTGTCGGGGTTCGAAGTAGATTATTCATTTAGTAAGAGTCGTCCGCGGTCATTTCATGCGAGACTTCCATCCGTTTTTCCTTCGCTGCTGTCTCTGCAACATGCTGCAGCGCTCGCCAGGAGATGTGGTCGTAACTCGACGCACAGTGTATCAGTGGCTAAGGCTTTCTCCTTCCGAGCACAAGGTCGTGGGTTCGTCTCCCGGCTTAATGGGGGCCTTAATAGGTGTAGGGTAACCGTGGCCATCCACTCGCTACGGCTTCTTTCGCGCCTCAGTGTTTCTTTGGAACGTTAAGCCCCGCGAATCAATAGATCGTTTAATTATCATGCAATAACGGGGCACTAAAATGCAATTTATGCTAAATCAATTTAGACTGCGAAAGTGTTTTTCTTTCAAGTTATCCTTTGCGCCATTAAAACCCATTAATCAGTCAAGACTAATTTATAATTCTTTTGGCGCGAAAAAGTTTATTACTACAGGAGAAAATGAAGACCGAATTTGAATTTCGCGGTGAAACCGGTGAAATTTGAAACGGCTTTCAAATTTCATAGTATTTTAACCATATCGTAAGAATAATAAAAATCGGGCCCTCGGTTAACCCACTTCCTTCTCGTTCATAGTATTTTAACGTATTTTGGCCGTTCTGGCAGAGGTAAGATTAGGCTATTGAAACTTGCTAGGTTGAGTATTTTGTTCCTTTAAAGTGCGTATGTGGTCATTTACTGACGGACAACGAGAGCCGAGTAGACGCTGTCAAAATCCATGTTTATTTCTTGAAAGGCTGCTCATGCGCATAATGTACGTATAAAGGTGCCTGTGGGAGTCGCTGTATTTAATCTACAAAGGTGCTTCTATAAAACCTAAGCACAGCTGAACTGCAGCCTTTCACGGGAAGCTTATCTGCGGCGCCACTCGGCGAACGGACGGCATAAAAAAATATGCGCAAACTGCTACCCTGAGATAGCTCGTGACGTTGCGTTGTCTGTCGTTGTTTTCGCTAAGCTTTAGGTTTGCGATAACTGCGACAGGGCTGAAAAAAAAAAAAGTAAGAATGACAACAACAACTTCTGTAGTCCCTAAAGGTACGTCCACACTAGCGACAAAAACGCGCGCGGCGAGCGGTGCTGTAGCGCGCGGCAAGATTCACGAAAAGCGGCAGCAACGCGCGGCGTTGTAATACATCTGGTCGCAGGGGGCGCACGAACCCACGTCTTGACATTACGCGTGCGATGCTCTTACCAATTGAGCTACCGCGGCGACGTTTTCCCATCTATTTTCTTGGGTATTTATGTTTATCTGCTAGAACTAACCTTGGGAGTGTTAGCCAGCGCCACCACTGTTTAATTCAATTAATATGTACAAGTAATTACCCGTATGCTGTCCTTGGTGCAGTTTGTTGGCTTCCTATGATATGGCTAATAAACTTCGGGCCCCTCTGTTTCTTTTCTTCTCGTTCATTACGTAGCGAGGGTCTCGCATCCGTCAGCATTGATGCCTTCTGCTGTGTGTGTATATATATATATATATATATATATATATATATATATATATATATATATATATATATATATATATATATATATATAGTCACGTGGTGGTGACGTTGAGTAACACAGTAGCAATACTGTGAACGACAAAACTAACTTTTATTGGGCGAACCTGTGCCCACAAAACAGGCCACACTTTATAGCACAACGATAGCGGCGAACACGCTCGGCGGTCGTCGAAAATCTGATCAGCGGGTCAAGCGCGTCGGCTTTTATACAGCAGTCATCGAATGTTCCAGACTAATCGTTGGGACCCGCATGCCTTCTACAAAGTTCTACACAATTCGCGTCAAGCGATGAAATCAGATAACGCGAGGTTCGGCGACAATAGACAGCCGGGTAGAAGCATCGATAACTTTCCAGAAACGTCGGATACATGCAGGCGCGTCCCACGCTGTGCGATTACAGATTGTTAAGCGGCGAAACATGGTCGCCCGGTGAAGATAAGTACACGCGTCAATACCCCCCTCTTAAAAAGCATCGTCCCGATGCTACAAATATAAGAGAGCAAAACACAAAAGGACACTTATTAAACATAAGTAACAAAACAACGAAAAGAAAGTAAGTCCAAAGGTCAGTTTACGCGAAGTCCCAAAGTTCATTATCGCTGGTAGTACGGCTTGAGTCGCACAACGTGGACTATTTCAGGTCGTGAGCGGCGCCGCTGTGATAGCGAAATGCCGTCTGGCACGACCTCATAGTCCAGTGCCCCAACACGTCGTATGATTTTGTACGGTCCGAAATAGCGACGCAAAAGCTTCTCGCTCAGTCCTCGTCGGCGTATAGGGGTCCAAACCCAAACACGGTCGCCGGGCTGGTACTCGACGAAGCGTCGTCGCAGGTTGTACTGTAGGCTGTCGGTACGCTGCTTGTTCTTGATCCGTAAGCGGGCGAGCTGTCGAGCTTCTTCGGCGCGCTGGAGATAGGAAGCGACGTCAAGATTTTCCTCGTCAGTGACGTGCGGCAGCATAGCGTCGAGCGTCGTCGTCGGGTTCCTGCCGTAAACCAGCTTAAATGGCGTGATTTGTGTTGTTTCTTGTACCGCCGTGTTATAAGCGAATGTTACGTACGGCAGGACCGCATCCCACGTCTTGTGTTCGACGTCGACGTACATTGCTAGCATGTCGGCGAGGGTCTTGTTCAGGCGCTCCGTGAGACCATTCGTCTGCGGATGGTAGGCAGTTGTCCTCCTGTGACTTGTCTGGCTGTATTGCAGAATGGCTTGCGTGAGCTCTGCTGTAAAAGCCGTTCCTCTGTCGGTGATGAGGACTTCTGGAGCACCATGTCGCAGCAGGATGTTCTCGACGAAAAATTTCGCCACTTCGGCTGCGCTGCCTTTCGGTAGAGCTTTAGTTTCAGCGAAGCGGGTGAGATAGTCCGTCGCTACGACGATCCACTTATTTCCGGAAGTTGATGTCGGAAACGGTCCCAACAAGTCCATCCCGATCTGCTGAAAAGGTCGGTGAGGAGGCTTGATCGGCTGTAGTAATCCTGCTGGCCTTGTCGGTGGTGTCTTGCGTCGCTGACAGTCTCGGCATGTCTTGACGTAACGGGCGACATCGGCGGTTAGGTGCGGCCAGTAATACTTTTCTTGTATCCTCGATAGCGTTCGGGAGAAACCGAGGTGCCCAGCGGTCGGATCGTCATGTAGGGCGTGCAGTACTTCTGGACGCAGCGTCGACGGAACAACAAGAAGGTAGTTGGCGCGGACTGGTGAGAAGTTCTTCTTCACGAGTAGGTTGTTTTGCAGCGTGAACGAAGATAATCCACGCTTAAATGCCCTAGGGACAACGTCGGTGTGCCCTTCCAAATACTCGACTAGGGCTTTTAGCTCCGGGTCCCCTCGTTGTTGTTCGGCGAAATCTTCCGCGCTTATTATGCCAAGGAAGGCGTCGTCATCCTCGTCATCTTGCGGCGGCGGGTCAATGGGGGCGCGTGATAGGCAATCGGCATCTGAGTGTTTTCGTCCGGACTTGTATGTTACAGTGATGTCATATTCTTGTAGTCTGAGGCTCCACCGTGCCAGCCGTCCTGAAGGGTCCTTTAAGTTAGCTAGCCAACACAACGCGTGATGGTCGCTGACCACTTTGAATGGCCTGCCATATAGGTAAGGGCGAAATTTCGCTGTAGCCCAAACGATGGCAAGGCATTCCTTTTCGGTTGTAGAATAATTGCCTTCCGCTTTTGACAACGACCGGCTAGCGTAAGCTATCACGTGTTCATGTCCATCTTTCCTCTGGACTAGGACGGCACCGAGGCCTAGGCTACTGGCGTCAGTGTGAATTTCGGTATCGGCGTGCTCGTCGAAGTGCGCAAGTACGGGCGGCGACTGCATGCGTCGTTTGAGTTCTTGAAATGCGTCGGCCTGCGGCGTTTCCCACTTGAATTCGACATCACATTTGGTTAGATGGGTTAGCGGCTCCGCGATGCGTGAAAAGTCCTTGACAAAGCGCCTGTAGTAGGCACACATGCCAAGGAATCTACGCACTGCCTTCTTGTCGATGGGCTGCGGGAACTTTGCGATGGCAGCTGTCTTCTGCGGGTCGGGGCGGACTCCAGATTTGCTGATGACGTGGCCTAAAAATAGAAGCTCCTGGTAAGCGAAGTGGCACTTTTCCGGCTTCAGAGTAAGTCCTGATGACATGATGGCCTCTAGTACTGTTGCAAGTCGCCTAAGGTGATCGTCGAAATTGCCGGCGAAGACAACGACGTCATCCAAGTAAACGAGACAGGTCTGCCACTTCAATCCTGCTAAAACCGTGTCCATCACCCGTTGGAACGTTGCGGACGCCGAGCACAGTCCAAATGGCATAACCTTGAACTCGTAGAGGCCGTCCGGGGTGATGAAGGCGGTCTTTTCGCGATCTCTTTCGTCGACTTCTATTTGCCAATAGCCAGACTTGAGGTCCATCGACGAGAAGTATTTAGCGTTGCAGAGCCGATCCAATGCGTCGTCTATCCGTGGGAGGGGGTATACGTCCTTCTTCGTGATCTTGTTCAGACGACGATAATCGACGCAGAAACGTAGGGTTCCGTCCTTTTTCTTCACCAGGACAACAGGGGACGCCCACGGGCTTTTCGACGGCTGGATGATGTCGTCGCGCAGCATTTCGTCGACTTGTTCTCTTATAGCTTCACGTTCTCGCGGCGAAACTCGGTAAGGGCTCTGGCGGAGTGGTCGAGTGCACTCCTCGGTGATTATGCGATGCTTGGCGACTGGTGTTTGTCGAATCCTCGATGATGTCGAAAAGCAGGCTTTGTATCGTCGGAGCAGACTTCGGAGCTGTTGCTGCTTGCTCATGGGGAGACTTGGATTAATGTCGTAGTTTGGTTCGGGAACCATGGTCGTCGGGGCAGATGCGGCGGAATCCGAGAGGACAAACGCATTACTGGTTTCCAGAATTTCCTCAATGTACCCGATCGTCGTGCCCTTGTTGATGTGCTTGAACTCCTGGCTGAAGTTTGTCACGTGGTGGTGACGTTGAGTAACACAGTAGCAATACTGTGAACGACAAAACTAACTTTTATTGGGCGAACCTGTGCCCACAAAACAGGCCACACTTTATAGCACAACGATAGCGGCGAACACGCTCGGCGGTCGTCGAAAATCTGATCAGCGGGTCAAGCGCGTCGGCTTTTATACAGCAGTCATCGAATGTTCCAGACTAATCGTTGGGACCCGCATGCCTTCTACAAAGTTCTACACAATTCGCGTCAAGCGATGAAATCAGATAACGCGAGGTTCGGCGACAATAGACAGCCGGGTAGAAGCATCGATAACTTTCCAGAAACGTCGGATACATGCAGGCGCGTCCCACGCTGTGCGATTACAGATTGTTAAGCGGCGAAACGTGGTCGCCCGGTGAAGATAAGTACACGCGTCAATATATATATATATATATATATATATATATATATATATATATATATATATATATAATGTGTGTATGTATGTATGTTGGGTTTATTTAACTAACAGCTTCGGTGGGTGGACCGACCTTTTTGCAAGGCCGAGACTGTTGAGTAAATAAACCAAAGATAACCGCGATGTTGTGCTTCTCATCTTTTAAATACCTTTGGCCCATTGCAAAACCCAGTTACTATATGTAAGAACACTTGTAACCCTGATTCAGATCGCGCTGTTGAGCGCGATATGAATCAGCGCACCGAACGCGAATGTACCTCGGCTGGATATTAAAAATCATCATCATCATCAGCCTGGCTACGCCCACTGCAGGGCAAAGGTCTCTCCCATACTTCTCCAACTACCCCGGTCAAGTACTAATTGTGACCATGTCGTCCCTGCAAACTTCTTAATCTCATCCGCCCTCCTTAATGACCATCGGTTATCTTCCCTCCTCATTACATGTCCTGCCCATGCCCATTTCTTTTTGTTGATTTCAACTAAGATGTCATTAACTCGCGTTAGTTCCCTCACCCAATCTGCTCTTTTCTTATCCCTTAACGTTACCCCCATCATTCTTCTTTCCATAGGTCGTTGCGTCGTCCTCAATTTAAGTAGAACCCTTTTCGTAAATCTCCAGGTTTCTGCCCCGTACGTGAGTACTGGTAAGACACAGCTGTTATACACTTTTCTCTTGAGGGATAATGGCAGCCTGCTGTTCATGATCTGAGAATGCCTGCCAAACGCACCCCAGCCCATTCTTATTCTTCTGATTATTTCAGTCTCATGATCCGGGTCCGCGGTCACTACCTGCCCTAAGTAGATGTATTCCCTTACCACTTCCAGTGCCTCGCTACCCATCGTAAACTGCGGTTCTCTACCGAGACTGTTAAACATTACTTTAGTTTTTTGCAGATTAATTTTTAGACCCACCCTTTTGCTTTGCCTCTCCAGATCAGTGAGCATGCATTGCAATTCGTCCCCTGAGTTACTAAGCAAGGCAATATCATCAGCGAATCGCAAGTTACTAAGCTATTCTCCATTAACTCTTATCCCCAATTCTTCCCGATCCAGGTCTCCGAATACCTCCTGTAAACACGCTGTGAATAGCATTGGGGAGATCGTATCTCCCTGCCTGACGCCTTTCTTTATTGGGATTTTGTTGCTTTCTTTGTGGAGGACTACGGTGGCTGTGGAGCCGCTATAGATATCTTTCAGTATTTTTACATACGGCTCGTCTACACCCTGATTCCGTAATGCCTCCATGACTGCTGAGGTTTCGAATGAATCAAACGCTTTCTCGTAATCAATGAAAGCTATATATAACGGTTGGTTCTATTCCGCACATTTCTCTATCACCTGATTGAGAGTGTGAATATGGTCTATTGTTGAGTAGCTTTTACGGAATCCTGCCTGGTCCTTTGGTTGACAGAAGTCTAAGGTGTTCCTGATTCTATTTGCGATTACCTTAGTAAACACTTTGTACGCAACGGACAGTAAGCTGATCGGTCTGTAATTTTTCAAGCCTTTGGCGTCCCCTTTCTTATGGATTAGGATTATGTTAGCGTTCTTCCAATATTCCGGTACGCTCGAGGTCATGAGGCATTGCGTATACAAGGTGGCCAGTTTTTCTAGAACAATCTGCCCACCATCCTTCAACAAATCTGCTGTTACCTGATCTTCCCCAGCGGCTTTCCCCCTTTGCATAGCTCCCAAGGCTTTCTTTACTTCCTCCGGCGTTACTTGTGGGATTTCAAATTCCTCTGGACTATTCTCTCTTCCATTATCGTCGTGTGTGCCACTGGTACTGTATAAATCTCCATAGAACTCCTCAGCCACTTGAACTGCCTCATCCATATTAGTAATGATATTGCCGGCTTTGTCTCTTAACGCATACATCTGATTCTTGCCAATTCCTAGTTTCTTCTTCACTGCTTTTAGGCTTCCTCCGTTCCTGAGAGTATGTTCAATTCTATCCATATTATAGTTCCTTATGTCAGCTGTCTTACACTTGTTGATTAACTTAGAAAGTTCTACCAGTTCTATTCTAGCTGTATACGGTTAGATGCTTGCATACATTGGTGTTTCTTGATCAGATCTTTCGTCTCCTGCGATAGCTTACTGGTATCCTGTCTAACGGAGTTACCACCGACTTCTACTGCACACTCCTTAATGATGCCCGCAAGATTGTCGTTCATTGTTTCAACACTAAGGTTCTCTTCCTGAGTTAAAGCCGAATACCTGTTCTGTAGCTTGATCCGGAATTCCTCTATTTTCTCTCTTACCGCTAACTCATTGATCGGCTTCTTATGTACCAGTTTCTTCCGTTCCTTCCTCAAGTCTAGGCTAATTCGAGTTCTTACCATCCTATGGTCACTGCAGCGCACCTTGCCGAGCACGTCCACATCTTGTATGATGTCAGGGTTAGCGCAGAGTATGAGGTCTATTTCATTTCTAGTCTCGTCATTCGGGCTCCTCCACGTCCACTTTCGGCTATCCCGCTTGCGGAAGAAGGTATTCATTATCCGCATATTATTGTGTTCTGCAAAGTCTACTAATAACTCTCCCCTGCTATTCCTAGTGCCTATGCCATATTCTCCCACTGACTTGTCTCCAGCCTGCTTCTTGCCTACCTTGGCATTGAAGTCGCCCATCTATATAGTGTATTTTGTTTTGACTTTACCCATCGCCGATTCCACGTCTTCATAGAAGCTTTCGACTTCCTGGTCGTCATGAGTGGATGTAGGGGCGTAGACCTGTACGACCTTCAATTTGTACCTCTTATTAAGTTTCACAACAAGACCTGCCACCTTCTCGTTAATGCTATAGAATTCCTGTATATTGCCAGCTATATCCTTATTAATCAGGAATCCGACTCCTAGTTCTTGTCTCTCCGCTAAGCCCCGGTAGCACAGGACGTGCCCGCTTTTTAGCTCTGTATATGCTTCATTTGTCCTCCTAACTTCACTGAGACCTATTATATCCCATTTACTGCCCTCTAATAGTACTGCTAGACTCGCCTCACTAGATAACGCTCACGCGTTAAACGTTGCCAGGTTCAGATTCCAATGGCGGCCTGTCCGGATCCAGGGATTCTTAGCACCCTCTGCTGCGTCACAGGCCGCCGTGGTCAGTTGCTTCGCAGCTGCTGGGGACTGAGGGCCGGGGTTTGATAGTTGTATTCATATAGGAGGTTGTGGCCATGTACTGCACCAGGGCGGCCAGTGCGTTACCGGTTCTGGTCACCGGGATCAGGCCGCACTCCATGCTTGTTTATGCAATTTTATCAACACGCGGACTCTTTATTTCTTTAATCCGGTGGAAAATTGCGTGGCACGGTCGAACCACGGTCCTCTTGCACGCGAGGCGGATGCTCTACCTCTACGCCACCGCTGCACTTCTCTGCAGATACACACACAAAAAATGGCTGTCAAATTCGGGGTGCGGCCCTTACACGAGGGTGGCCCTTACACGGATTTCTATGGTAAGAATCTTTCTTCGTGTAATTTTCATATACTTCGCTATCATTAATACTGCTTCGCCTTTCCGGCGGAACTGCAGTCTCTTTTTACTGTGAGTCCGAGTGCAGGCTCTGCTGCGCATGACTGCTATTGATTCTGATTTCGAGTGAATCCGGCTTGGCCTCATTTCGGTTACTGAGTCCATTATATATATTTATGACCTCTGCATGCAAGTGGCGATGTCTCTATCCCTAATGGTGCGAATTATTAGAAGCGTTTCTTTTTTTTTTTTTCATGAGTAGTTAGCATTGCCTACTGGGAAGGGAAGCGATACTGAGACACATACCATTCATGCGCGTTTCACACGCCGTTGATAAAATGCACTGCCGAATAGGTCACTGAATCTGCAGGTCTTTTTCAGGGTCAAGAAAGCACGCAAAACAATCTGAAGCGAGGTGAACATACAGCAACGTATTCATTCTCTAGGCATAGGCTATCCATACCATTAGAAGTAACTGTTAGCTGGCTAGCTCCTTCTCTTTAACGTATTTAAAAAATATGATAAACTTTATCCTGTATATATATTTAAATATACTGTGTCTGTGCATGGTGTTCACATTGGAAATTAAAAAAGAATGTGAAGTGAAAAAATTCGGATGCGGTAGCCGCCGCTTGTGCGCTTCTAATGCACTTGTCCTCCTATTGTCAGGATTTGCAGAAATAAAGCGAAAGTATGAATTAAAAGCCGCGCACGTCCGCGCCAACAATGTTGCAGTAAGCATATAGCCGCAATCAAATTTTCGGAGTGGGCTCGGGCCCCTCCCCCCTTCTGCCCCGTAGTCGGCGCCTGTGTCATTTACTGTTCTTTTCTTCAAGCTTTGCAACAAATGTCCTATATAGCTTTATATAGCAGGGCCGTACCGAAGACTTATTTATATACAGGGTATTCTAGCTAACTTTGGCAACAGTTTAAAAACATGAAAATGCTACGTAGCTGGACAGAACAATGGTAATGTTGTTTTGCCGTCCCTTGGAGATACTCAATCTATTTCTTTTTTCATTCCGCCTAATTAGATAATTATTCTTCATTAATCAACTTCTCAAGTATTACAATTAAATGAAAAGTGTCAGTGAAAAAATTGGAGAGCGACATGAAAAACTCCCGATACAGCTTTTTGTTGCTCTATACGTGCTACGTAAAAGTGCTTTTCCGAGCGTGAAAGTAGCCCGCGAACACACGCAAAGTGCCTCGAGCCACCAGTCGCGCGGCAATTTCGCGTGCAACTCTCGCACCCCGGACTTGCGAGGCGAGCACGCTTCTCCGACGCCACGGTGGATCCACGGTTCAACGGTTGACTAAAGTTGTGCCCAGTGCGTACGCCATTGCGCACGTCACGTCACTGCCTCCGTCACCGCCTCCCACGTTTCACTTGCCCTTCGGATTTCATCGGTGCTGCGTCTACTGCGATGCACTCCGAATCATCTACCTCAGCGGAACACGGGAAACGTAGTCGCCACGGAAGCACGCCGCAGAAGACCATGCGAGCGAACACAAGAAGGAATGCCGCGGAAGTTTACAGCATGCACGACGACGTACGGATGAATACCTAAGCGGAAACGTTTCCCCAAAGTGACAATGTTTTCGCATTCCCACACGTAAGCAGTCTTAAGTGTCTCTGCTGAAGATTTTGAGTACATAAATATTTATCTGATGCCTCGGGCGCAATCAAATGGCAGTTCAGGAACCGCATGGCGCATGTGAAAAGCAACAGAAGAGCGCTACGATTTGCCCTTGCGAGAAAGTCACAGATTATTCCAGCGCGACGCACCCGCAACACGTGCCGGTAGTTCACCTATAGGAGCAAGGAGCAGTATCCCGCAAGGAACACTAAATTGTCGACCCGAGACAACGACAACCTACGCTAACCCGCCATTGTGGCTTATACTAGCAAACACCACTCAGTACCTACAATTGCACTTTGTCGTTTATACTCGACGCTTCATCTTGCTGCTCGGCAAACTAAGCGGCGTTCTTATTCACTCTCTCTCACTTTTCGTTCCCCTTTCGCACTTTGCGTCGACGAGCGTCGGCGGGAGACAACGTGTGCCAAACACGGCAGCAGAACCGAGATTAGACTTGCAAATGCTCGTCGTGCCGGTCCAGTAATCGCGCCAGCGTCCAGAGAATGCCCAAGGGGAAGAGCTGGACAGGAGTCGCACGCTCCAAACGAGATTAGCCCCGCCTTACACTCGCTTGGCTTAAGCCGCACGAGACTGTCCGAAGGCACGGCAGCCTTCTTGTCACGTCTAACGGGCCTCGTCTTGGCTCGAGCCGCGCGTAAGCATCGGGCCGTGAAAAGAGCGGCTCGACGCGGCGAAAGCGCGGGCCCCCTTTTCTGGTAACGCTGCTGCTTGTCTCGTCAGTCCTCCCGACTTTCTCCCGGTCCCGGCGCATTCACGAAAGCACAGTGGAAATTGAATTCATACCGCTTTCGTCCTCCTTGTTTTTCTTTTCCTTTGTTCTTTTTTTATTTATTTGCAAATGCCCTACGCAAACAACGGTAGTTGCTTGCGAACTTGACGAAAGATTTACGAGGACTTAAGGGAGCACGTGTCACGAGCTTCATGTTTCATTCATGACGTCATAGGCAGGCGTCCCGAGGGATGCCCAGTCGCGGCGTGCTATGCAGTTTTAGGTGGCGAGAGATTATTTCCTTACATCTCTGCGGCAGCTGGGCGGGACATCTGGAGATTTGGTTTGATTCACGGCTTCTTGTAAGAGAAGCAGGAAGGAAGCTAAAAATTGCGCAATGCAAAGAATTAGACTTCTTGGAACTGTTCACAGAGATGTATGCACATCGGGCAAAACACAGGGCCGAGTTACGAAGCTCTGGTCGGTTGTTCGACATTGTTGAAAGGTTAGATGGAACGGAGGAAAAAGAGAGAAAATTGCGTTGAGATTGCGTGCTAAAAAGATGCGGCTGAAGCTGTCAGTCAATGACTTTAAAAAAAGTTACATTCGCCTGCTGACAATAACGGACTCAGCTGCGACGGAATGACACTGAATGTCTTATAGAGGGGGCCGCAAAAGAACACGCCCAACGAAGAAAAAATAAAGTCAGCAAGTGACACATCCATAGGCTGCATTTACGTGATCCCGGCAACGACGGGTCGAGTCGGCTTGTCGGGCCGAAAATTGGTCGCTGGGTTCGCGGAAACTTCAGCTGGTTGGACCAAGCTTGATCAACCTGCATGCAAATGCTGGGTTGACTCGCCCATTCCGCTCGGCAAGTTGCGTGTAAACGCGGTCGAGTAGAATAGGGTCGTCTCGACTCCCGACTCGACTCGCTCGCGTCGAGTTCGCGCAAACGAACGAGGAGCAGTAGCTAGTGTTGTTGCTGCTCCTAAGTTGGTGCAGGCGCATGGACCTAGTCTTGCCAACACTGCCAGTAATCGGCATCAGCGCGTGACATCGCGCGATGCCGAGCAGCAGCTTTAGCCTCAGGTCGACTTGGGTTGAGTTCATCGTGCCTTTAATGGCTATGATGCAGACTAGTGAAATAATTCAAGGCAGCTTCGCGCGTGAACAGAGATACGATGGCCAGGTGTATAAAATTAGAATTTTTCGAAGCTTGCGCATATTCCCCCCTAGTATCTTCGTTGGTGATTAACTATGTCTACATGTATACTTTGTGGGTTACAGCTGACATTTGCCGCCGCTGTATAAAGCTTTGCGATCGAGATGTTTCGCGATAATAATTTACGCGGCTTGCCGCCTCAAAGCTACACGTTTGTTCCCAGAGATGTCGTGATCTGGAACGCGCAGCCAATGAGGCCGCCGAGGGCACGAATAAAGTAATAAATGAACACGTAAGTTAAGTAAAAACGAATAAGAACGATCAGATTTGTCGAAAATATACGCGCGATGTGTAATATTATGCTTCACAGCGCGACGTAAATGCGAAAATTTACCATTTCGCAAGTCGGCATTCAGCAAAATGAATTTTCAAAATTTTCGGTTTGCGTGAAGTTAAAACTTCACCTGTACAATTTTTCAGCGAATCTGTTAATGAGAATAACGTTGGCACAGGTACAGGAAAGAAAGTTGTCGTTCTTTCCTGTCTCTTTGTTTTTCCGTCCCATAAAATTGTTGCGTTGTATGTACCTACGTTATTCAATACGAACCAACTCGCCCAACTCAAACTGTTGTTGCTGTTAATGAGACTGTACACACGCTCGAAAAGGTTGTATGCCTGTTTTTACGGCTTTGTCAAAAAAGTAGATCACTCACAAACTTCATTATTTGATGAAATCTGAGGAATGTTTGGTGCAATAGGCAGACGAATTTTGAAGTGTGTACGTTAATTCGCGGTTAAATGAAAATTGTTAAACCCGCGTTTTCGGCCCGTTTAGAGGCTCAATGAAACGCTTCCAAAGTTTCACCGCTTCCCTGGGAGGACCAAAGACGGCATATATTATAGATATCATATTCAGAAGTTATAGAGGCCGTTCCATAGGTGACGTTTACCGAAAGCTTTAAGTGTGCAGGTTAATTGTTAATTACGCGCCTTGAAAATAATTACTCAATACTTATCTCCTAATTTCTATGCCCTATACGAGGCGTGTATATAGTCGGGTTTCCCAGTCTCCTCGTTGAACTATGCGAGACACGTTGTGAGTGATCATGATAAATGTATATTCTGAGTAGGTTAATTGCAGTGTTTGCTGAAAATTATTCAAGCGTTCTAGAGTGTCATACATCCGCCGTTATCCGCAATGCTTCCCCGAGTCCCGAAACAAATGTACATCAAACCAAGTTAGAATTCAGTGAAAATGGGGTGAATGTTAAGGTAATTTGTGGCGGAACTTTAACGTTACTAGCTTAATTAGAAGCTTTCCAAATAATTACTGAACATTCGTGTTTTCCCTATTTTAATGCGTTGTACGAGGTTCATAGTTGGTTCCCCGCCGGCGTTTTTAGAATTGCGAGTAGGTACAGCGGGGCGTGGCACTTTTGACGGAGCTCGACGTTTCCGCGCAGGCGCGAGTAAGAGCGGGCGCGAGAGAGAAAATCTAGGGGCTTTTGCTCCTTGAATATATGACTCAGCCTAGGCACTACGGAGGAGGTTTCTTAGAGCGCGTTGTATTCGTTTGTCCCCTAGACATGCCGGCATTGCGGAGTGCGGTCGAGTTGGTTTATACGCTCCGCCGCTGGCTGCCCGCGTGGTGAGGCAGTGGGCGCGGACGCAGCTTGGCGATCGCTGTGTCTGAAGGGACAATGTTCTGACTGGTGTTGTATAAGTCGCGGGTCGCTTTTTTCGTCGCGACGATAAATCGGATTTTTTACAAGCACTGCTCCAAGAGGGCACATGTAACCGGCAAACGGAGGCCTCAGGAGAGCACCTGAGGTTATATTAAAGCAGGCGGCGCAGGATCTCCGGGGCACCCAAGCGGTAGCGGGGGGATCAAAGCTGGAAGCAGGGCGGCCCGTGGGTTGGGGCCTCTGCGAGCCCCAACCCACGGACCAATCCGGCTTCTAGCTTTGATGTCCCCGTTGCCGCTTTGGTGTCCTGGAGGCGCCGCCAATAATGCGAAATAATGACACGTTGTTTTCATTAGTAAAAACATGATCGAATAAATATAATTGCGTCGAGTCGCCAACTTGCGACGCTAAGTTCAGCACTACCGCGCCCCGCGACTTCTGCCGGCACGCCTAGGGACAAGCGCATACAACGCGCGCCAACAAACTCCTCCATAGTACCTAGGCAGAGTCGTATTTTCAAGGAGCAAAACTCCCCACATTTCCTCTCTCTCACCCGCTCTTACTCGCGCATGCGTGCAAACGTCCATCGTCTCCGCAAGTGTCGCGCCCCGCTGTACCTACAAGCAGTTGGAAACACGCTTCCCGGCGCCCTTGGTGAACTAAATAGGGCACTTCGTTTATATTTGGGGTAACTAAGGGGCACGTTACATAGGTAATGTGTATGCGAAGTTGAAAGTGTGTGGATTGATTGTGGTTTCTGCGACAATTTACGTATGCAATTGGTATGCAAATGATCCGTGGCGGCCGGTGTGAATGTGTTTTACGAGCGATGCAAAATATAGACCTCTGCATGCTTTAATTGGTATAACTAAATACAAATGCCATCAAGATCTTTAACGAACACAGAGGGGACGCTATGGTAGACTTTTGTATTAAAGTAAATGCTTGTGATTCAAATACAGCCTTTGTAAAAAAAAAATAATCATTTAGCAAATGCTTGAAAGCGTTATTTGGCCATTCTACGCTGTTTCCTATATAGTGTCGTGAGGAAACGTTACGTTACACCAAGTTTACATTTCGCGGAATAAAATAAGGGGCCAGCTTACGGATGACGTGTAAGTGAAGTTCGAAGCAAGTGTATTAATTGCGCTCCTTGCAATAAATTACTCATGCAAGCGCTCCGTGGCGTTGTAAGTATTTATAACGAGCGGCGCAGAATTTAGCCTCTTGTTCACGACAGAGCTAAAAATGCCTTCGACATCAAATTTATCGACAATGGGCGAAACGATATGACAGATCCGCGAGCGAAGTTAAATGCGTGTGAATCAAATACTGACTTTGCAAACCATCTCTCAACAAAGCGTTAGAAAGTGTCATACTGCTGTTGTCAGCTATATGATTCCCAGTGTTCCGAGATAACTATGTGTTACATCAAGTTTATATCTAATAAAAATAGGGGTCATGTAAAGTGCAATGTGTGACAAAAACATTAACGTACGTTTCTCACCTATTTAGAAGCGTTGCATATTGAACCCTTGTTATTAAGGCGAAAAAGCCTTACGTGACTCAAACCCGCGATGGTCTGCAAAACGCGGCGTGCGGTACAGAAAGTCATGTGAGCTCGCCTCGCGCGTTCGTCGCCGTCTTCTTCTATGTGCAGCTGGCTCCGATGACGCTCGTAATGGCAAAAAAGGCACTGTTCAATAGTATATAGATAATTAAGGCACTCGAACCCACGACCATTGGTGGGTGTCGCACCCACGACCTTTGGTGGGTGTCGCACCCACGACCTTTGGTGTTAATTAGGGCGAATTTAATTAAGACACACTTAATTAAGGTAGCGTCAATTAAGGCACTTAAACCCACGACTTTCGGTTGGAGAAAAGTAATAACAAGTAAAAACGCATTCGAAGGAGAATGTCAAGTAATTTAATGAATGTCTCTTGAGCGCGTAGGCTTTCGCCTTCATGCTATTTGGCGTCTACTGAAGTGACTGTCAATTCGTTTTACAGCCAGAAGCTTCGCTGGGGTGCTCCTATCTAAATACATATAAAAGGAGAATTTGTTTTTCTCGGCAACCACTACACCAAATTCGACAAGTTTTGTTGCATTTCAAAGAAAAAGATTGAAAGATAGTGGCTGTTGTTTTCAAATTTTTTTTTATTTAGGTCGTCAATTTATTATTAAAAATTGGAAAAAATCGCAAATTTTCAGAAAACTAAACTGTCACGTTTACCACTCTGTAACTCAGCAATGAAAAATGATATCACAATTCTGTGAATTGCATCTAATAGTACATGTAAAGCGGACAAAATTGATATGTCACACGTGAATCTCCAAAAAATTTGTAATATGAAGATGCAGCTTTTCGAGAACCCTTGTACCCAACGTAACGAATTCGTGTAAGATATAAATTGACACATCGAATTCGTACGCTTTGAATGATCTAATAGATGCCATTTACATAAACGCGATATCTGTTATTGTTGCAGAGCAATTCTTTAACTTCATGCTTCTACTTTTTTCGCTCTTTCGTATTTCTGAAAATTCGTTTAACAAGCTTCAGGCCCTAAATCGAAATTCCGCTTTTAATGGTCACTAGAATTTAAAATTATATCTCAAATGCAACAAATTTCATTAAACTCAGTCGAGGGGTTATTTCAGAAAAACGTTTTTGCGTTTAACATGTATTTGAATAGGCCGCGTCGTAGTTGGGCCCGAGCTAAAGCTTCCTCTTGAAAACTTAACTTTAAGAAACTGCTCCCGCGTTCGTTGTCGTCATGAATTATTAATTAATCAAATATAATTAGGAAACACAGAGGCGTAACCAATTTTACAGCGAAGCTGTTAAGGGCTACTTCCCCCAGGATCGTGTCCGTGTGTAGACACAATACGTGGGCCTATCCCGAAAACAGTGCTCGGCCGAGCCGAACAGTGCTCGGCCGAGCCGCGGCGGCGCGGTGCAGCTGCCGTGGAGAGAAGGCGCGTCGTATGGGATTGGCTGAGCCTGGTGATGGCGTAAGCTCTGACGTCAAGGTGATCTCCTGGAAGAGGCGCGATGTGTGTGCCAGCGGCGTCAGTATCTGTTCTATATACTGTCAATCAATCAATCAATCAATCAATCAATCAATCAATCAATCAATCAATCAATCAATCAATCAATCAATCAATCAATCAATCAATCAATCAATCAATCAATCAATCAAATCTTTAATTCCAACCACAGTTGGGGGTCCCTTATGCGAAAAGCGGCAATAACACCACTTGAAAATGCCGAAAGGCCCACGTACATGACAGTGGTATTAAAATCCATTGCAGAAGGGTTGAAATCCGGGCCAGTTGGTACATAGTTGAAAGAAAAAGTCAGTCACAAAACACAAAGGACAAGAGGAGAGGTTCGCACCACAACGACTGGACTATCAACCGAGTTTTAGTAGAAACGGCGTAGTCCAATTAAGGCCGCGTATTAATGACCGCCTGCGTGAGCACCACTCCTCCCTGGGGTCAGATAACGGTGCAATCTTGCCTCGCCATTGCAATGAATGTGGCTGTTACCCTTTGTTCAGCAATGTAATTATTCTTGGTAGGGGCAAAGGGCAAAGAAGAGCGAGAAATCCTGGAAGCGTACTACATCAGTTGATTAGGTGACGATTGCATTAGTACAACCTCGGTGCGCTTACTTTAAAAATAATTTGCATTTCTAGGCCGGTCACGATAGATGCGATAACTTGTCTTTTCATGTTCAGTGATTAGTGATGCTGCGGTTGCGCATGCTCTGCTGGCCTTGCTGGGACTACGCCGTTTCTAATAAAGCTCAGTTGATAGTCCAGTCGTTGTGGTGTGAACCTCTCCTTTCGTCCTTTGTGTGTTGTTACTGGTTTTTTCTTTCAATTAAAATTCATACTTTCAAAAACAAATTTACAATAATAGAATAAAAACGCAGTTAAAGAATTAAAGAGAGGTTGTGTAAATACAACAATGGAACAATAGAACAAATGAGGTCAATATATAAGTACACTCCAGGACGGTTGTATACATTGTAGCTGAAATATTCAATGTTCACGTGAACACATATCATAAAATGACGAAAACAATAAACGCGATACAGAGAGTAATTAAACATTCTTGATCATGCTCAAACAGTATGTTATAAAAGACATTAAACAAGAGTTAGAAAGAATTCACGCATTCCTTTTTTTGTAAACGTAGGAAAGTTGGCGTCTATCTCTTCATATTTATTAAGTAGTGACGGCAGTGTGAATCTAAGAGACTGAAAGAAATAGCTCGTGCGGGAACAAGGAATACGCCACTTGTCGGCGCTGCGGGTGCGTGAATCAATGTAATGCATGCTTATGTTAGATGAATCTTTAACAAACACTCTGAATTGTTCCTTTCGGAAGAAATGGGCATAAATTAGACGGAAATAGAACATGCGTTTCACACTGATCATCTTATAGAGGGTAAACAATGCACCAGTAGAACTATTGCGCGGGATGTTTGCAATATACCGAAGGGCTCTTTTCTGCAATAGGTGAATTGTTTTTTATGTTCCTTAGGGTTGTGGTGCCCCAGACTAACAGGCAGTTTTTTATATGGGAAGAAAACAGAGCATGATAAATCTGAAGTTGTCGAGATGGGGAGACCGACGAAGATATTTTCTTCTGAAGAAGCAGTCGAGCGAATGCAAAAGAGGAGGGAAGCCGCTCGTGAGTGTATGAGGCGTAAGCGGGAAGATCCTGAATATAAGGCTAATGTTGCCGAAGCTAAGCGCCGGAAGATGGGTGACGATCCCGAGTTGCGGGCCAGACAAGCAGAAGCAAAAGGGCGATACGACGTCACACATCGGGATGAACGACGTCAAGCGGCTCGGCTACGAAGAGCGTCCGATCCTGGCTTCTTGGTGGTTTGGGTGAGAAGAAAGGACGCTTATTCTGCAGCCCATATGGGAGCACGGCGCAGAGTACTGTAGGTGGGGACGGGGGATGAAAGATGAGGGTATAGAGGGGGAAAGGAAGAATATACGTGTCAGTCAGCATAGGACACCATCATCCAGGGACGGAGATGGCCGGCGAGGGAGGCATATGCCCATGGGAGGCCGATGTCTAGTGGCGATCTAGGAGCCCATTTGTATCCGCATATTGAAGCAGGATTACCAATGCTGGAAGGTGATAACGGGCCGAGAAGAGCAGGTGTGTGGCAGAGGCAGCCGGGAGTGCGTACCGTCGGTAGGTGGCAGACTTGGGCGCGCTCCTGGGCTAAAGCAGGACAGGTGCAGAACAGGTGCTCGAGGATCTCGGCGTTGCTGCACCTTCTGCAACCCGGCGAGGCGATGCGTGCCTTGGCACGTAGTCTGGCCGCCGTCCACACGGAGCCCGTGCGCATACACAAGAGCGTGGAACGGTCCTGTCGCGAGAAGCCATTCTCAGGGAGCAGCTTTTGGGCTACCTTGGTGTCCGGATGGCTGGTAGTGAGCAGCTGCTTCAGTCGCTGTTTGGAGAAGTCCGATGCTGCGACTGCTCTGGTGAGTGGAACGGTTGGGTGGTGGGCGGCCTTGGCAAGGGCACCTATCTCCTCGTTCCCGACGATCCCCACGTGAGAAGGCAGCCAGTGGAAGGAGACGACTACCCCCACAGCAGAAAGGGCAGAGAGTTTCGCTCTCAGGAGAGTCTCAGTGACTCTGTGTCGATGGTGATCGGCGAGTGCCTGGAGAGCTGGTCGCGAGTCACTTAGCACTGCAACTGGTTTCCTCGGGAGGTCCTCAGCCAGGAGATCTGCAGCAAGGTGGAATCCCGCTAACTCAGCTGCTGTGGAGCTCGCACGAAAAGGCAGTTGGCACTGCCTGTTCCATCCCTCAAATGGGATGGTACAGGCACCGCTGTAAAGCCGCTGGAGGGCACGAAGCCATCCGTGAACACGAGCAGCCTGCCGTCCAGCTCTTCCAGGAGTTTTTCAGCAGCTGCCTGCTGCAGTGCTGCTGCCGGTGTCCGGCGCTTTGATGCTCCATTCAGGGATAGGTGCACCTCTGAAGGTTGCTCGTGTGGCGGAGATGTGACCACCGGCACTTGTAGCTCTGCAATCAGCTCCCCGTAGAGCTGACAGAGGCCCCCCCCCATTCGAGATAGCGGTTCGCTCCGCAGTCGGGAGAGCATAGCCTTGCCATCTGGAGCACGGTGCAGACGGTCAATGTGCCCAAGGGCACGCTGCGCGAGCCTGCTGGACGGCCCATTGCTAGTCTTGTAGGAGCGGGCTTCGTAGGGTCTTCTCCCACTTGTCGGAGGTAGAGTCGGGCGGAGCGTTTCTACTCTCCCAGAGCACATGTGCGAGTGTCGCCGTGACTCCGCACGAGGGGCACGCATCGTCGGGGTAGACGTCCGGGTAGATGATGTGTAACGTGGCGGGGTTGGGATATGTATGTGTTTGTAACAAGCGTAGCGTTAGCGACTGCGGCCTGTTTAGTTTGGGGTGTGGGGGCGGAAAGAAACGTTGTCCCAAGTAAAAGTGTTTAGTGATTTCGTTGTACGTTACTGGGGCGCCCCTGTTCGCCTCCAACTCATCGAGACGCGGTTGCCCGGGGGTGACGGCGCTCTCGGTAAGCGCGCGCGCAGCGTTATGGGCTGTCTCGTTTAGGTTGGGCGGGGCGCCCGGGATCCGACCCAGGTGGGCGGGAAGCAAGATGACGGTGTGGTGCTTGAGGGTGCTCGAATCAGCGCCGCGTAGGATGCGTAACGCCTGGTCGGAGACGACTCCTCTCTCGAACGCTTTGATGGCTACTGGGGAGTGCTTGGGGATACCGGGGATGCTCCTTACTGCACTACTGTGCTGTCTCTCGAGCTGCTGTTTCCTGGCTGCAGACAGAAGAACCAGCGGCAAGGCACACAACAGGATGGATGTGGCCGCAGCTAATTCATCCGCAGCGCCCACTTGGCGGTGCAGCCCCGGCCACGTTGCTGCAGCTTGCTCACTGCCCCCTGGACTCTACGGACTTTGGTGGGGACAGTCTTGGCAGCAGGGATCCATGAGAGCCGGTGATCGATGGTTAGGCTCGAATAGGCGACCTCGCGCTTCCATGGGACGGTGGCGTTTGCAATCCGCAGCTGCTTCACGTGGTGGCGTGCAGAGGCCAGCGCGTGTACAAGTAGTGCCTCTGTATTTGCCGGAGACACAGACAGGCCAGTGCCACCGAGAAAGGCGATGACCGCTTCCAGGGCCCTCTGCAGTGAGCCCCGGATGGCAGCGATGTTTCTCCTGAGTCCTCGAACCCATAGCGCCACGTCACCTGCATAGATAGCGCAGCAGACTGGGCAGCGTGTGTCAGCCGGTATAGTGCTGCCGCGAGTCCTGCCAGAACCAGGTTGAAGAGGAAGGGGCTCAGCACTTATCCTTGAGGGACGCCGGGAAGGATGTATCTGGGATCGCTGAGCATCTTCCCAACACGCACCCGGAAGCTACGGCCCACCAGGAAGGCAGAGATGAAACCCCGAAGGCATTCTGTGACGCCTAAGCAGTCCAGTGCAGCCTCGATCACCTCGTGCGGCAGCCGGTCAAAGGCACTCTGGACATCCAGGAGCAGCAGCATGGCGACGTCCCCACTGCCTTTTGCATCCTCCAGGGTGCCCACCACATCTGCGATGGAGTCCGCCGATGAGCGCTTGTGTTTGAAGCCAGATTGCTGCTCTGCAAAGTACAAGTACTAAAAGCTATCCATTCCATCATCTTGCATGCTGCAAAGGTAAGGGAGACTGACCTGTAGGAGGAGAGCGATGTCGCAGGCTTCCGTGGCTTGAGCAAAGGCACCACCACAGACATTAGCCAGCTCCCGGGCAGGACCCCAGTGCTCCAGGTGGCGTTGAAGTGCTCCAGCAGTCGTTCCCATTGCAGCTGGCAGGTTATTCCGTCGGCTCCTGGAGCACTCCGTCGTCGTGTGAGAGCCAGTGCCGACTCGAGCTCGTGCATGCGGAGAGGCTCGCTGCACAGGGCAGATATCTGTGCTGCCGCCCACTCTGGATGATGGCAGGGCGGAAGGCAGCGTCTTGTGGCAGCCAGCGAGAGCAGGATCCGCGGGACCGGGGGTCTCTCGGCAAACCGCTCTGCTAGGCGCTCGACCAGGGTGCGCTCACTGATGCCCATGAAGAAAGCCAAGGTAAAGCACTGGCGTTGTGCACTTCGAGCAGCTAGTAGTGACCTCAGCAGGCGCCAAGCTCGAGCACCATCTGGATTTCGACTGATGGTGGAAATGAGGCTTTTCCCAGCTTTGGCGTCTGCCTCGTCGGGCGTAGCGGCGGCAAACGGTATCCACCCAGCGGTATGCCGCCCATAGATATGACGCCACACATTGGGATGAACGACGTCAAGTGGCTCGGCTACGAAGAGCGTCCGATCCCGGCTTGCGCGTCATGGAGAACTTCAAGCGAGGAGAGAGGATGGCTACTTCTGGTGCGGACGGACGATTCAGGCAAGACTTTCTGAACGTTGAGTTTGGAGTTGTGCGGTTTGTGACAGACTGTAGTTCAATGTGATAAAGATAGGCATTTTACTAAGCTTTGTGTGTGTGTGTCTTATAAAAATTTTAAGCCAAGATCGAGCTGAGTTCAAGCTAAGTTTAAGCTTAGGTGGGCGAAAGGAGCGCAAACAGCTCTGCTGTTTTATCAGTCTTCGTGACGTTAAGTCTGTAATGCTGGCTCACATGTTTCCTCGATGAACTAAACAAGGCAACTGTTCATATTGTTTAAAACTAAGGACAGGTTATGGGTAATATGTAGGCGACGTTCAAAGTGTATGTGCTGATTACGGCCTTAGCAGTCATTTACGAATACAAGCGATCCGGAGCGTTATAAGTGGGTTTTATGAACAACGCAGAATTTATTCCGCTACCCTGGGAGAACTATGAACGCAACCGAGATCAGCATTAGCGAAAGATGAGAGGGAGGATGGCCAATGTTCCGGTGAAGTAAAATGTGTGCGGATCAATTACTGCCGCTGCAATAATTCCTTAACAAGTGCTCGAAAGCGCTATATGCGGGTAAGGTTTCAAACGGGTCATTCATATACGGGCGTCCGTCTTAAGGTATGTGATTTTATTACAGGCAAGTGAAATTCTTATTGCAACTGCTGGAAGAAAAACCAGCTTCGCCGGATTAAAACAAAAAGAAAATATCCATTTCGGGAGGATTACACCGTAGCCGTAGGGCAAGCGCGGGATAAAAGAAAATCTACTAAAAGCTTGCAACCCTGCATCGTGCAGGAACGTATCCGCAAACTTATCACGAGGGGTGTGGCCGTCTCCTCTTGCTATGAACTCGTCCGATCGGCACGTTATTCAACAAATGGTCATCAGCACTGGACGCTGTGCTACTGCGAAACCAGCAGCAGGCTAGGGCGTCCTGCGGAGGTATGTGAATGACGGCTGACACGCTCGCAAAGACGCAATCAACGGGTGGGCGATGTTAAGGCACGCTTTTGTCCAGAGACGCAGCTCGCGTCTTCGCTTCTTGCGAGCTCACCTCTCACCGCGTGGCGTCGCACGTGTTCCTTCCTTGCGCGAATGAAGCCCCTTCTGTCGGGCCACGAGGCGTTGCCGTGGCACGTGGGCGCGACTGAGGCTGCGTTCGCAGCAAGACGTGCACGGACTGCTGGACTTTGGCGCATCCATTGTTTGCCGTCGCCAATTGTCTCGTTCACCCTTCATCGTTGGCCCGAATGGTCGCCGATTCAGCGCCGAGAAGTACTGCGCCTCTGACCATGCAACGCATTGTGTGAGTCCACCTTCATTTGCTCAACGCCTTTGGTGCGTTGAACCGCGTTGCACACACCCGGTCATGCGATTCGAGCTTGTCACTGCGAATGGTCCTGCACGTTATTATGCGACTTGGCGTCTGTAACATTGTCTGTATTTCAATCCACATTTCAATCTTCTGAAAGCGCTTGAACTGTCACGTGTTCAGATGCTTCTTTTTTAAAGTTAGCGTTTACTTGCAAGTAAATAAATAGGTAAGAGTTCACGTCTCTTGAAGGGCTACCTTATTTTTCACAACAGTTTTGATAATTTTAAGCCAGAACTTCTGCTGCGCAGTTTGCTTCTGTTGCGCAGTGCCTGTATGTTATGAGATGGATAATATAGACGCTGCTCACATAGTGAAGGCACAGCAGCAGCCAAGTGCTATAGCTCGGGAACAATTTGCACTCCGTCTTGGTGAGTTACACATCGATTTCCGCCGCCGTTCTGAGTGTTGTTAGCCAGCGCCACCACAGTATGTGAGTGCTGGCGCTGGCTAACACTCCAGAGGTTAGTTCTAGTAGCAAAGCATAAATACCCAAGAAAAGTGGATGGGAAAACGGCGCCGCGGTAGCTCATTTGGTTAGAGCATCGCACGCGTAATGCGAACACGTGGGATCGTTCCCCACATGAGGCAAGTTGTTTTTCATCCACTTTCATTGCCATTATTTTCTTATAATTTCTTTAATTCAATTAATAAGTACAAGTAATTTCCCCTATGTTGTCCTTGATATCTGTTTATTGGCTTCTTATGCTATGATTAACAAAAATCGCGCCCCTCGGTTAACCCTCTTTCTTCTCGTTCAAATATATATATATATATATATATATATATATATATATATATATATATATATATATATATATATATAGCGCGCGGAGACAGGGCGTGTAACCAAGGCGCCCTGCTAACGACGTTTTAAACCTGACCGTTTATGAAAACGCCGACTCAAATCTTCGCGTGTGTTTCGCGATATACCGAGTGTAATATGCGAACAATGTCTTTCTTTTTGTTGGTGTGTTTCAATCCTTAATAAAATTACATCATCTGAATCAAACTCTCGCGTAGACGAGGCAATGAGACATCGAAACGAGGACCAGCGTTTTTAAAGCTGCTCATGCAGGCGTTTTCGTTTCCCTCAATGTATGCGCGAGCACTTGTAATTTTTCTAGAGAGAAGTCTCTTCCAAGCGAGTTAGCGCGGACGCTAGAGTCTGACTGATGACACTTTTCGGGAAAATAATAATAGAAGATAATAAATTAAGAAGACTGAAATGCAGAAGGACTCGTCGAAGTGGGTGACACCTATTTTTGTGGCTCTTTTGGTGACTTTGCCACCATGAGCGAGTTGTGTGAAGCAAAGGTGAACGTCGCAAACAAGATCGCAAGCCAGCGCAAATCGCTATTTTTGTCTTGGTTCTCATTTTCTTTTTTGTTTCTTTGCTTACCTACCGTACAAACTCCTCTATTATCCGCAGCATTCTTTCTTAGCGAAAATTTGCGGTGTGATTAGAGCAGTCCAGCTATTACACAGATAAAGGCGCTAAGTTTTCTTCTTAGACACCATCTTCAAGTTGGAATTCCAGCGATGATGACGATATCCAATAAAATCCCCTTTGAAGCGGGCATATCTATTGCAGTATAGCACTTTGCCTGTTTGTGCTGTATGCTGTGACGTTACATGTGCCTGTAACGCTTTTATTCTTCACAAATACTCTAAACGTCCTTTGCTTATCTCAACTGCTGGCCACTTAATGCTCCCAACATTTTTTAACCTGAGCGCCTCCAGAAAGTAGGCGTTCCCTACGGTTGTGGCTGAATGAATATCTGACGTGCCATTACAGTGCCCCGAGTTGTCTAGGGACTTTTTTCTGCAGCGTGAGGACACGTTCTTAACCCTGTTGCGAATATTTGTTGTAGCCGTGGCTCCACCTGCTGGCAGTTTGCCGCGCCGCGTTGCGTAAGTGAATAACGGAAGGGAGTGAAACTTTGCAACACCTCGTGAAAATAGTGCAGTTCATGATCTTCGCTAGCAGCGCGAAGTGAACACGGACACAGAAAGGAGCAGACAGGACCAGCGCTAACTCTCAGCTAAATTTTTATTAAAACGAAGAACATATATATATATAGGTGTATAAAATTTAGTTGAAAATTGAGTTGAGAGTTAGCGCTCGTCCTGTCTGCTCCTTTCTGTGTCCGTGTTCACTTCGCGCTACTAGCCAAGATCATGTTACCGTACCAACTCGCCCAACTGTCTTTCCTTTTGCACTGCAGTTCACGCGCGCTCAAGAGTGTGTGCGCGACACACTTCTCGATTGATCGCGGCAAATTTTCACGCTTTTTTTATTTAATATAGCAACGTTTGCATCGCACGCAGGGCACAGTTATGAACCTCTTAATAAAGCACCTCTCACTAACCGCTGATTTCGGCACCATGGCGGCGCATGGCTCAGATTGCGGCGCTCCGGCGGTACATATCGAATCAGGAGTTTAAGACACTGGAATGACTCAGCTGCAAAATTAAGTTATTATACTACGCTTTTTCTTTTTCTAGTGCAGAGTCTTCTACAACTGTTGCGGGAGTGTCTGTTTCCAGATATTGGCGTAGACACATATCTTTCCATTCAAGTTAGGAAGAGCAAAAATAAAAAAAAAAATAATCGGGCTTGAATTTCTTGAGGCACGTGGTGGTATCTTCGATAATTGTACACTCGTGGGCATGGCATCCGGGACCGGGCAGAGGGCTATCGCGGAGGCACGGGGCATGGTCAAAATTTTCCCCGCGAAAATTGACCTCTATTCACAAAATCAAACCACAGCTAGTCTCTCACAAGCTGAGGTGGATTATACAGCACAAAAGCCCACAGGCGTGCTTCTTTGGTTTTGCACGGACACGGCTCTTTCCCGCGCTTTTCACTTTTTAAAGTTTAGACTGCGGGTAGGGAAAAGTGTGAACGTTTTTCGCAGAACTCGGGTTCCAAGTCGACGGTGCGCATATTACGCGTGCCTTTGCGGTATTGTTCGGATAAACAGCGGAACCGTCCATCTGTAGTGACGTCACGAGGTGTCATTTGAGGGCACGCTCTGGTTCGTTCCTGAGGCTCTTATTTATAAACGACTCCCTTCGCCGCATTTTTGAAAGAAAGGTGAAAGAAACGGAAGGGGTGCAACTGTTTTGAAGAGTTATAAATAGCTTTCAAACGAGCAGCTGAGCTTCGAAACAGAAATAAGAAAAAAGTTTGAGGTGGAGGGCACACGGGCAAGTTGGCCAGAAGTGGCATTCCGCGAATTGGGGTACCTGCAGAGCTGCGAAGACGGCGTCAAGCATGTCGTTCCAAGGCACCCAGCACTTCGTATTTGAAATGAGAAGCAACGAGTTTGTCTTGGCAACAAGAATTAGGATCCGGGCATTCTCTTAATGATTAAGGGCCGGGTCGCCGAAGGCAGACGTTGAGTCAATCGCTGATTTTTATATTGCCGTTCTAGAAACGTCGAAACATCTGTGTTGTTTAGTTGCAGATGAAATTGTGGCACCAAGGATAGGATAGCGTAGTTAGACACATTATGTTCGAACTCCAAAGCACCGGCTCGAGGGGTGCTACTCCGGCAACTTCTCGGAAATCGCCGAGGGTAGTCACAGGCCACTAACTATACTCCCACCGAGAGTGCAGGCTCTGCCTCCCCCCCCTCCCTTTTTTTTCCGTGAATTATGAGAATCGCTAAGCTGAAACATTTCAAGCTCGCGCGTTTGCGACTACGTGACACCGCAACAAAAACAGGTATAGAAATTCAGCAAAATCCAGCTGGTAGAGCGTTTCAAGCAATTCGTAAACCCGCACGTTAAATTTGAGCACGCACGAACAATTTGTTTGTTGCACGATTCTCACTTATTCTCACTGCTTGCGAAAGTGACTGTGAAGAAAGAGCGTGGTGCAGTGATGGTTGGATGGAATGGGAAGGAACGGACGGACGGACGGACGGACGGACGGACGGAAGACCGACCGAGCGACCGACCAAGAGCTGCCTCAGTTCAATCGTCCACGCGCCGTGCAACATCTCGAGACTATCTCGCGTCATGGATCGTTAGGTGAACACACACACACACACACACAATAACAAGAAGAAAAAAGGAAAGGGGAGACAGCCTCGAAGAACTCTGTCTGCGTGAACGCGCCTATTTCAAGCCGCCGCCAAGGTGAGAAGCGCTTGCACCATCCGAGCAGCGCGCCACCGACGGCCGCATTCGCTTCGTGTCCATGGCCCCATAAACGGCCTGCCATTGATTGAAGCACCCGTCTGTTGGGCTGGGAATGTCTTTTTCTTTATCTTTGTTTACGGCTCGTGCAAATGCTTCTGCGCGTGGGATATATTCAGGTGTTCTCGTATTTGTTTGCGTCGCAAATCTTATAACGCTTTATCACTTGCATTCAAAACGTATCGCCGCGGAACCGGGAGTACAGTACGCACTTAGTCATAAACTCCAGTCCTCCTGAATGGACTGGCAGTCATCGGCTAACCTTAACTACCGTAGTGTACGATTCCTCCATTTCCGTATAGATAAACGCGAGCACGTACTGCAGCGTTTACCTGCTTGTTGGTCTCCTTTTTTTCTCTTAAAGTACCAGAACGGCGAACTTTTTAGACTTTAATTACAAAGGTAGCCAATAACTGTGTCAGCGTGGTTTGTCTCCAAAACGACTAAACTCTCGTTCCCATTGACTGCTTTCCTTAAGGTGTCAGCTGAAATCTACCTTTTTTTTTC
Organism: Dermacentor andersoni; assembly: GCF_023375885.2. Lineage (NCBI taxonomy): Eukaryota > Metazoa > Arthropoda > Arachnida > Ixodida > Ixodidae > Dermacentor > Dermacentor andersoni. Next base: position 28,003,655 of record NC_092815.1, read on the forward strand.
GTATAGAACGGCTACTCCTCATCTGTACGGACAAAACAACGCAGATGTGCGTTAGGTACACACATGAGCATCGCATATTTTACTGATACCGTGCTGCATTTAAGTGGAAAGCTTAAGCCCGTTTTTATTTATTTATTTATTTATTTATTTATTTATTTATTTATTTATTTATTTATTTATTTATTTATTGCACAAAACCTAAAGCTCCATACCGGAATTATTGCAGGTAACAATTGCAAAGAAAAAGGGAACCACGATTTTCGCCTCGAAGTATAGTATAAACAGCTATGACGCCAGTACAAGAATTCGTATGAACACACAAACACTAATACGAAAGGAAAATAAATAATACATACGAGAATCACACACATATAAATACATCTGCGTATATGCTCTATAGAAAAGCTACAAAGCGCCCGAAACCGAGAAATCTAGAAAATTTGTAGCCATACAATGGGAGTCCGTAACGGCTTGCATCAACTTATTCCACATTGTTATTGTATGTAAAAAAGAAAAGAAAAAAGATGCAAAGAAAGAAGCACTTCTAAACAGATCGGTGCGATAGAAGTACTCGCGGACCTCGATAACATCACCTCGACGAGCAGATGCGGAATGCGGCGGTGGTAATAGCTACAGAAAAGCGTTTTTATCGATTCCCACTTTAGCGAAGTAGATCTGAAATAAAAGTTCAAGTTTCGTGCGCACGCGACGTTTCTCTAAGGTTTTGCCGTGTATAGATTGAGCTTTATTTCGGACACGTTCCTACACTAGTTGTAGCCGCTTGACGAAATGGGCGGCGCGGTTCTGAGCAGGTTACAGTGTGCGTGACAACGCAGAAGCCCGCCGGTCACACGCCGCGAAGGCGTTATTCTTAGATTGGCCGGATGTTACTTCAAATTGTAGACAGCTTTAGAATAAGGTGCCCAAGCCACAGCTGATCGTTGGGGGGCACAAACTCCATTGTAGGCCCTTCGCACTCTTTTGTGCTCGCGCTTTGGGTTCTTTTGTACGCCCGATGGTTTTCGTGCCCCAACGCTTGGGCACCCTAATCCAAAAACCGACGTGTACACGTTACAGAAGTAACCGGTTACAATTGCAAATACTTATTTCAAAAATGTAATTCATTACAGTTACCAATTACTGCACCACTTAAGTAACTGAGCAATTACTAAAGAAGTGATTGATTGTATTAACGTTACTTTCCTCTCTATATTTATTAACATTGCACTATAATATAGTGACTATAGAACGAGCTGGCCTAGCTCATTCAGGGCATCCTCTGCAGCCCTTCACACGTTATGTAACTTCACTAAGAATCGCTTTTCAAAATTTTCTTTAATAATCCTCCCTCGTTTTCTTGCGAAGATATCTGGCAGCGGCACCGAAAACTCGCTTGACGTGCGCGCTGGAGAGAAGTGTATAACGTACGAACGCCTTGCTCGCGAAACTGCGGTTAGTCAAAACTCCGCGATGATCGGGTCCATTGGTCCTCTACGAAGCTTAGCGCTTCATTATTGCTGGGGCTAAAGGAAGGCGCTCCCGATAGGGCCAGTGAAAACTGAAAAAAAATCCTGTATAGGTAAGCCCCAATTTCCCCGACGGGTAATTCCCTGGCACCAACGTCTGAAATGGCCGTCGTTATCGAGTCATAGAAGCACCATTTCAGTTGGTCTGCCAACATCTGTTGGACTTCCTTTCTGCGACCTTCGCTGGTTGGCCACTTAAACTCATTGTAACGGACGCCAGCATTCCTTGAAAAGATGCCGAGATCTTTAATGTAATTTAATAGAAAGCTGCGCAATATTCATTCCTAAATATACTTTTCGCTTGTTACAATCAATGAAAGATGTGTATATGAGTCACGTATATATATCAAACGGTTACAAACGTATACGCGCTTAACTGCCAAATACTTCTGTCTATTATCAGAAAAGTCATAAATGGCATTACTTAAAAAATTAAGCAGCACCTCTTGCCACCAATGAAGTCTGCCTAAAAGCGCTTCTAGGAGAGAGAAGCATTTATAACAGAAACGTTTAGAGTTCGGACTTCCAAGAGACGTATGGAAATATGCGTCTGTCATGTTCAGTCAAATGAGACGTAGCTGCAGCTCGCTGATTGTGGGAAGAAGGCAACCCATGGGCAAGTTTCCATCCCTTTGTGCACATTATAGTTCCCGCCAAATTTAAGTGCTCGAAGCTGCGTCGTCTGATATAGCTTGTTTCGCCGAACATGTAGCTGGTTACTTGTATTTGGTTACTGAAAAAAAAAAGAGTAATTGAACCGCAATAAGCGTTACCGAGTCAACAAAGTATTTGTTATAGATTACAAGATTAAACCCCCCCCCCCCTACCCGCCCTCCCAAAAGAAAAACGTAATTGATTAGAATTTATTACATGCATTTCGTTACGTACAAATCTATCTAAACCTCTTTCACGTGCGGTGGTGCTGTCTGAAGTCAAGCCTATTGTAATTTAGCGCACCGTACACCCTGTTTGCAACGTAGTCTAAATGCTTATGCCAGGTTAGGTTACCGTAAAAATAAAGACCCAAGCATTTGTAGTGGTGCGTTTCTTTTTTCTGTGTTTCGTCGACGAATGAAGACCGATGGCAGAAATGATTGAAGAACGTTCTTCGGGAAAATGAAATGTGGTGCTTTTTTTTTTCATTTCGTGTGCCATTGATGATGTATTACACAGTTTTAACCCTAATGGAAGAGCAGGGCATCAGACTAAAATTTGAATTCTTGGCTTTTACGCGCCGAAACCACGGTTAGTTTATGAGTTACGCCGTTGTTGGGAAACTCCAAATCAGTTCCGACCAGCTGTGGTTCTTTAACGTGCATTAACTCAAAGCATGACGCACGAGAGTTTTTCGCGTTCCTTGCCCGTAGAAATTCGGCCACGGCGGCCTGGATCTAACCAGCAACCGCGCAGTTAGCGCAAAGCCATAGCCACTGAGAAAACATGGTTGGCCGACACCAGACGCGTTCCTTATAGCTCAGTTTTACGCATATGATGAATAGATGAGTTCGCGCTTCCTTTCATTAATATATGATCTGCTCTGCAAGTACGCGTCGTAGAAAAATGTAAATACTGTTGCTTACCACGTACCTGCCGGTTCTGGAACATTCGCGATGAACTCCTTTCGACGCACGCACGCAGGCACGCACACACACGCGCACAATTAATAAGCCGCTGAATATAACGACTACCGCTTGAAGTGGCTTCAGAACAGCCAGTGTTGCTTTCTTGCGTGCCTGTTTCTTTATTGGTTTGTTTTTCTACCGGTGCGGCACCTGTGCTCTATAACGATGTGGTGGAGTGCTATTGTTTACAAAGAAGTAAGCTATTGCGACTAGCGTCCCAGCTGTTTTCCTAATCGCGACGGGGCACATACGCACCGAACAGTACAACATATGTTGGCCTGTGAATAAACAGTTGATAGCTAGTAGCACTCGTCCTTGCCCGTATTTTTTTTTGTCCGTCAGTTTGCGCTGAGTTACCGTAATCAGATGGCGCTTTCGTGTCATTCCCATCGGCCATTTATTTTCACAATGCACTTTTTTCCATACCATTAACATCGCTTCTTGCCGCGTGGTCAGTCAGCTGCCAGCGTCGCGTCCTCAATCGATCATTTAGTGGTATATTGATCCCATGTCCTTTCAGCCGAGCGTGGAATGGCGAATTTAGCGGAGCCGCATGGATGAGGCAAAACTAGCAGCGACAGAGCTTCCATCGACTTTATTTTCACATGACCTGGCACTATAGAGTGCATTGGAGTCTCGGAAGAGGGAGAGGGGGAAAGACAGGGAGGTCGACCAGACCGGCGTCCGTTTTGCTTCACACACACAAAAAAAAAGGGGGGGGGGGCAGAAAGATAGAGCGTGGAAGGAGGGAATTTGTTAACAACGCGAACACGCGGGGCAGTCCATCACGCACAAGCGGTCACTGAAGCCAGCGAATGTCACGAAATGTAGTAACGCCCACGTTGCTTTGTAAGCCCGTGACTCGTGCGTCGTGCCATAATTCAAAAATCTTTGCCTCAGAAAATGGCCTACAGTCTAACCCGTTTGGCACAGCTCGAAGTGGGTTAGCGTAGTGATTGGTATATATAGCGTAGGCGAGATTGCGCATGCGCAAAACCGATAATCTGCCTGAGTTATTTTGCATGCAGGTACGATGCCGCGCACGATAACTCTGCATGAGCCCGCTGTTTCAGGATTCATACGCCGATCCACAGAGGTGCCGCGCTACGTCATGCAAAAAGTGATAGAATCACGGAAAGTTGATAAAAGAAAATTGTGGGGTTTTATGTGCCAAATTCATCGCATGATTATGAGGCGCACCGTAGTAGGAAATAATTTTGATCACCTGGAGTTCTTTAAAGGGCACCCAATGCACGGCACACGGACGCTTTTGCATTTCGCTCCCATCGAAATGCAGCCGCCGCGGCCGGGATCTGATTCCACGCCATCGGGCTCAGAAGCGCAACGCAGGTTAGAAGCAGCTTTAAGGAAGAGAGAAAAGATTAAGGAGACAAAAATAAAATGCTAGCCCGATAAATATCTGTAGATCACCTGATTAGCTCAAGCAGGCTGGGTGACTTTTTGTCGTCGCGTCGTTTCGAAGGGGATGCGAATAGATCACCATCGCTATCATCATTACCATCAAATAACTCGAACAGTATCCAGCGAGTGTACACAAAGCCTGCGCCGGTGGCAACGTGCGGTTGGCGAGGTGGATCGGACGGTGTACGCAGTCCCCGTCCCAGCGGACTGAGCGTCCTTTGGGTGATTGCCTCGCTTCCGCTATTCCCTTCCTTCCTAAAGATACCGCAAGTTCCGCAAAAAGAAAAAGACACATTTTTTTTCACCCACTCCAGTGGAATTTCCGCAACGCCACTGCTTCGACGCCACTTGAGAATAGACGCTGAACGACAAAAACAAAGCCCAGACTTGCACTTCGTCTCGCCGACTTCGTGCAGTGCAGCGAAGTATACACCGTCAGCCGAACGGGAACGGGAACCGCGCCCGCGTTTCTGTGAGAACAAACGTTGTGCACTGCAAGCCCGTCCATGGACTCGCATTCTTAGATGGAAAAGGTCACGTTAGTTACTGAACGAGAGCTAGTAACTGCTTGTCACAAAGTTAACTAAGATTGTAGTAAGGCCAGTTGATAAAGATGCCGGTATTCACTATACCGAAGGAGGTGCTGCACACGGCCAGCACAGATAGTCCGCTTACGGGCCATGGATAGTTATGACACCGGTATAGTGGCATCTGCTACCCAATCAAGTTAGTGACGCATTTCTTTTTTACGAGCGGCTTTTCTCTTGCCAAGAAGCAGTTAGGTCGATTCAGTTCCAGAATTGTGTTATAAACACGTGTGCGAAAAAAAGAAGAAGAACGAGGGCCGCATTACTACACAATTTAGTGATATTTATAGTATTGTCAAATAATGGCACGTAAGGGCCATGAAAGTAACGTTAGATTGCGCGCAATAACCTACACCGTACAAAAAAGGAAAGAACGACAAAGAGGAACAAGCACCGCACAATACAACGATCGTTATACTATAAGCTACACATCTATACGGACGAACCTTATGAGCGTTTATAGGCTCAAGCTTTAGGAGCACATATTGTACCGGTGCGCCTATGTATTTTGATAAATAAACAAACATACGAACCTATATTTGTATAACGTACAGTCTGCACATATGTGCGGCACAACGCAGCACATAACTATTTATAGAACGTAATGATAGAAAATACAGTTTATCTAAGCATCGTATTAAGACAGCCACGACACAGCAGAATAGACCCCCAGTCTATGATCGAAAAGACTTCATTCCGAACTTGCCCAATTTGTAGCAATTCTGCAGTAATTACAGTGCTACAAGTGATGGTGACACTGGCCTGTGAAACTTATTAACTGCTTAGTAAAAGCGTCCCTATACTGTAATTCTGTTTTATCGGTATTAGAAAATAGCTTGTAAAGTGGTATTAATGGGTGGTAAATTTAGTGACTACATATTTACAATTAAAAGAAAATAAGAAGGTCAAAGTTTTATTTTTTCTAAAATTTCGCGCCGATATCTCTGCGCCCGTACGTTATTGTGACATCGCGGAGTTTAAACTATTCTCCCGTATTTCGACCATTGGGGGCTCAACAAATGTTCTTGAAAGTTGCTAAGTTCAGTCTTTGGCTCTTTTGGAATGTTTTGTAGAAGGGTAATTTACTGGGCTACGGAGCTCAGTAGTAAAGCTGGACGACTGGATCCTTCCAAGAGAGAAAGATCCATATATATATATATATATATATATATATATATATATATATATATATATATATATATATATATGCCGCAATACCTGCTGCAACGACCTTGCGCGTTTCGCAGTTCATGCTTCGCTTTGTAATTCTGCGCCATGATGGTCCTTCACGTGTCGTCGTCAACGATCGGGGACGTCAATTTGTCGCTGACGTTGTCGAGGAGATCTCTCTTCTGTCTGCCTGCCAGTTTCGCCATGCCACTCCTTATCACCCACATACCAATGACGTCGTCAAACTTTGCGTAGAGCGTAGAGCACCGCGCAGCATGAAGCCACCGGCTATCTATCTTCTATCTTCTACGCTACCTTCTACGCTAGCCACCTTCTATCTTCTCTACGCGCGTTACCCTTGCAGCTATCTCGACACCATCCTTCCTTTTACAACGGACGAGAATAATAACTCGGTTGACGAGTCGCAGTGTCGCGCAGAACAGGCCCGTCGTATCGCCAGGCTACGCAATCTGGCATCCCTGCAGCGCTCAAAGATGCGCCACGACACCCGCCTTCAGTGCGTTTCTCATGCTAAAGGTTGCCTTATTGTGTGGCTGTGGACGCCGTGCGTCCGAAGTTCTTGGCCCGCTACTCCGGCTCGTTCGTCATTCTTTACCGCCTCAGCGTCGTTACGTATGTAATCTCTCGTCTCGCAGGTGCTGGCTGCCACTCGAGCAAGACACAGTCAATCCCTCTGATTGACTCGCCCAGTGGTCATCTTCTGCGAACGAGGAAATCAAAAGCGCAAACGGAAAGTAGAATAGGAAGACGAGGTTTGACTGTACTGCGAGCGTCTCCCTAGATGGCCAGTGACAACAAATGAATGTGTCCATACGTCAAATTTGCCATTCCAATGACTCCTTACCATACTTCAAAATTGAGTTCGAGGACATATTTCCAAATCATGCTTAGGTATTACCTAGCAGACATTACCTATTACCAGCAGCACTCAGGAGCGGGGTCTTCTCTGAATCTCTTCAGTGGTCTTACTCTCTTCGCCTTCCTGACTTCACACCCATATTTCAGGTAGAATTATTAGTGATGGTATTAGCATTACGAAAGCTCTCCCCAAATGACCCATTAGCTGTTATGGTGACCGACTCGCTGTCTGTATGCACAGCACTTACTGCATCTTTAAAATTAAGGATTCTGCAAACATTTTGTTCGACGGTACCTCCGTACTGACGGTACCCAAAGCAAGTATGTTTTGGATACCGGCACATCATAGGTTGCACTTGAATGAAATGACTGATTCACTCACACGACTATCATATCTGTTTTGCGGACATCAGCTTACGTCACCGCGGCTAGGTACAGAAATGTCTCTATATCGCAAAATTCTGCAATATTCATGCTAACACCGTCCGATGAATTCCACGATCTTTGTTTACCGTGGAATAATAATCGGCGTTCTTCAAGGCAATTGGAAGTTTCCTTTACAAAATTGAGAGGACGTATACCGCCTCTAAATTATTACTTACACACGTTTGGTCTCGCTGTGTCCCTTCTATGTTCTTCTTGCAATACAGCTGAATCTATTGAGCGTCTCCTTCTCTTGTGCCGCCGATTTTTTAGACAAAGAAAACTCTTAGGACATTAATTTCGACAACTTTGGCTGTCGCTAACCTCGCCAACAATTCTTTCCTTTGGGGCGACTTCACTGGGATCCAGCCCCACGGAGGCTTTTCTCGCAATTTGCAATTTTTTTCGATAGACAAAGAAGAGTACCTTGCTGAATTTCTAAAATGATCAATTATTTCTATTATTTGCCTTTTTATGTTAAATTCCTTTATCGAAAAATTCTTAACAATATTTTTTAAATTTCTAAATCACATTTCTTTACTCCCGCGCTCTACTATTCGAAAGTGGCAGGGCGGAGGAAACTGGATTTATTAGTTTTCCGCTCGCCTGCTTGAGGCGCTCGCGAAGGAAACAGCAAGCCGTGGCCAGCGTCTCGATTTTCGAGTAGAGAATATCTATTCGCGCTCCCCACTCTCACTGCATATCCCGGAGGCACGTCAGCCACCGCGGACTCTCATTAATTCCTTTAGCGTACGTTCCAAATTTGTGGAGGAAAAAAGATTCTCGCTGCTCGCGTGCACGGGTGTGTTGGAAACCAGACTCCAAGAGCACGACCCTCACGTGTTCAAAGAAGTGATCTGGCAGTCGAACGTGTCTGGAGAAGGGTAAATTGGGAGACATTTCACATTGCGCGGTGATTGTTGAACCGCAAACGAAAAGGGGTCTCTGTTTGTGGGATATATTCCAGCTAACACACCTCGCATCGAATTTTGTACGCGACGTTACTAGAATCACAGTCAAGATTTTCGTTAATTTTATATACGAAGGACGAGTTCGATGCCTCAGCTGTGTCTGTTGTTGTCATGTGACGACATACCTTGCAACGAGGTTTCCCACATAGTCGACAAGCCTTGGCCGCATTGGGCTTCTGTGTCCTCGCCCTGACTAACAAATGCCTTAAATTTTTGTTTCTTCTATATACCACGTGAGGTGGCCGCTTGAAGATAGTAGCGAGTCGGATGCTCTGTCTCCCTCCTCCTTTTCTTTCCCCACTGGCCTCCTTGCCCTACATACATGGGCCAATAAGGCAGCTGTGAATCTGCCAAAGCGCCGAGAAAAAGTCAATCACTGTCCCAACTGCCTCTTTTAGTTTGATGTATCTGAGAAAGATCGGGCACCCTGTCCACTGTCTTCACCATCAGTGCAGAACTGCCATTTTCTTGTAAACCCTGATAAAGATCGGTCCACCGGTTGAAAGTGTTGAAATTAAATGCTTGTTCTGTTTGCCTTGTAGCATCGCTCCAGTTCTCTCTCTCTCTCTCTCTCTCTCTCTCTCTCTCTCTCTCTCTCTCTCTCTATATATATATATATATATATATATATATATATATATATATATATATATATATATATATATATATATATACACATATATATATCAGTGTTTGGCTCTCTCTCTCTCTCCGATACAGCTCAATTTATTTGTATTTTTATTGTCCCATTACATGAAAATGTTTTCCTTCCTTCTCTGAGACTGTACGCAGACAATGCTCGTCCTTGGTTGGCTGACGGGATCCGTAGCTCTCGCTGTGCTGCACAGAGTTGGCGTGACGGATACAAAGTCGGAAACGCCGCGGCTCCGCTGGTCTCTCTCATCGCGGCGCTAATCACGTTTAACCTTCCGGCTTTGCGGCTTCCGCTGCGTCAAATTCCCTCGAGTACGCTGCAGGAGGTTGCGTGAGAGTGTGTCGCGGAGGGCGGGAACAACAAAAGAACGCCATACCGTTCGCTAGCCATCTCCAGTCCCTTTGCTCCAGCTGGCGAAAAACGAAGTCTGCTGCCGACTTCCTGGTCGATAAGTGGCGATCTAGGAGCTCCTTTTTTTGCACTGCAGCAGCTACAGGGATGTTCTGATGGTCAAGCAGGAGGCTCCCATGCGGGCTCTCGCCCCCTCTCGTCACTTCGCGCACGAGTTTATTGGCAGCTACGCATGATATGCAATCCGCGCTATAAGAGAAAAATCTAGTGACCACAAATCAATCAATCAATCAATCAATCAATCAATCAATCAATCAATCAATCAATCAATCAATCAATCAATCAATCAATCAATCAATCAATCAATCAATCAATCAATCAATCACCGTTCCCAGGAGCAACCGTAAGATCTGAATGCTGGCTCACGCATGGATAAAGAAAATCTACAGTGGAATATAAGCAAAAATACAATGAATAAAAAGAACAAGTTTGGAAAGAAGAGCGTACATACAGTAAAGCGCTAGTTGTAAAAGAAAAAGGAGGACACGTTACATTACATTATGGGGTTTTACGTGCCAAAACCACTTTCTGATTATTAGGTACGCCGTAGTGGAGGACTCCGGAAATTTCGACCACCCGGGGATGTTTAACGTGCACCTAAATCTAAGTACACGGGTGTTTTCGCATTTCGCCCCCATCGAAATGCGGCCGCCATGGCCGGGATTCGATCCCGCGACCTCGTGCTCAGCAACCCAACACCATAGTCACTGAGCAACCACGGCGGGTGAAAAAGGAGGAGAAGAGTAGTTGAACCCTATGTGAAACTATGACACAGCAACGCAAAGATTGGAAAAGAACAATGACAGCGAGTTATAAAAAAAACAGCGACGATTACGGTACTCCCTAATGCGAAATTTGAATGCAGCTGCGCACGTGTTTTCATGTCGCGATATAATGACTGACGCGCACAATCTACCTCGCGCGGCACGTTGCAAACGGAGCGAAGTGTGTTTCGACTGCCTCGCTAACCGGGGGGAGATCACGAGAGGCAGCGCAGGTGGGACGCGTGGGCGCAATTCGCAGCAGCCACCGCAGACAGACCTGCGCCCAGACGACGCGCGCTACTCTGGCGACATCTCGCTCGTAGTATGGCCGCCGCAGTGCGCGTCTTGCGTGGCACTGCGAGTTTTTTCTCACGCTTTCGTCATACCCTCCTCCTCCGCTTTCCGCCTCATGCTTCTGCTGCACCCTCCTCAACCGGTTTCCTCCTCGCGCTCTGCTCGTTCGGTATCGCCGCTTTTTTTTTTTATCCCCCGCTGCGCTCCGCGTTCGCTCTTTCGTCCGCTGCGCTCGATCGCTCGGTTACGCCGGGAACGCCGACGCTGGACGCAGGAACGGGCGCCTATATGAGCTGCACTCTCTATATGCACCTCTGTGCATGTAAAGGTTGGGTGTTGGTGATGACAGTCAGGAGCATGGAAACGTCTGTTCTCTCGTGATCTTGCGTGATATAACTGAGGAGTTCGAGGCAGGTGAGGCATTACATCGTGAAGGAGCTTGAAAAGAAACAGAAGGTCAGCGCGGTTACGTCGGCAGCGAAGTAAAGGCAATAATAATAATAATAATAATAATAATAATAATAATAATAATAATAATAATAATAACGATGACGATGATTGTAAGTAGGAGGAGGTTGGCTGTGTTCCCTTCTTTTGCAGATGGATTTATTCAGTTTAAATGGGCACACGAAGTAATATTGGAAAAGTGCGCAACTTATATCGAATGGTTGATCTAGGTCTTCAACACAGTGCGCTCGCTACAGTATTTCCTGCTCTGCATTTCAGACGAATCGAACCACTTGTCGGCTGGAATCGTGATCATATATCGTGGTTTCGGCACTTTAAAGCTCAGAATGTAATTAAAAAAATGAAATAAAGAAATATTCACTAAGGCTTTGTTAACGTCGTATAGTGCGGAACTATTTGACCGTCGCCAAAGAAACTCGCAGCATTTTCCAATGAGCTGACCTGATTAGGAGAGGAAGAAATGCGTGCTAACTATACAGCATGAGACCAATTTAGGGCCATAGAAGATAACAAAGATTTTGTTTCGTACGTTCTCTTTTTTTTTTTCAGTAAATGTGAATAGCGCTAACCAGGACAACCACTTTTACTGGACGTATACCAACTCGCCCCTACAGTAGTTTTACTCTTCTTTTTCCGTTCGAGAACTTCAACATAATGTACCTTTTCTTCTCTAGTAATTGTCCAAGTAATCCTACCTCGCTATCAAAGAAAAAAAAAAAGAAATGTCGATGAGGCTGACACGCGGGTATTAAGTGCCGGAAGAAAGTTATCGATCCTACTCCATTTATCTCCCTTCTGTCTCTTCGCCATCGGTCCAATCGGCGCTCCGACTACTTTATCACCTGGGTTGGCCGGTCATGAGCGTCGGGTGGTAACATGGAAACAGAATCGAGATAATGGAAGCTTCACAATGTGTGGGTGCCAATGTCTTTTTTTACAATCCGGAAGACTTGGGCAGCCTCACGGGCCTTGTGATCCTTGCTCTTTATTACCACAGCTACAGTGCCATCCGAAAAAAAAAAAAAAGAAAGGCTTGTACTTACGTGCCTTCCAGTTAGAAGACAGTCAATGTCTGTTTGAGCACGCCTTCATCCTGCTTTGTTTTTCTGCGAAGACCTCCGCTTAGGACTTCTCGTACTCCCCCGGAAGGGATTTCGAAGCGAGGAATGTTGGCAACCGTGCACCGTTAACGCTGCTATATACTGTGCTGTCACAATCGCCAATTGAGGCAACGGCCAGTTTGCGCAATGTCATTTTTGGCTCAAGAAATAGGTATGCTATACGTACACATAGTGCCAATAGTGCAAGCAAAAAGAGATTGCGCTTTGATTGCGTTATGCGATTTCAGATTTCGATTGGGTTCTGCTTTTGTGAGAACCGCCATCTGTGCATATGCTTGCGACAGTGAGCTAATAGCTTCGCCGAAGCGGTAATCCACGTTTGTCACGTGGCGATAATTCGAGTTTTATAAATTCGGGTCACTTGAATATAAAGCTTCGTTAGTGGTTAGTGCTTGGGTTCTTTCTTTCTTTCTTTCTTTCTTTCTTTGTTTGTTTCTTTCTTTCTTTTTCTCTTTCTTTCTTTCTTTCTTTCTTTCTTTCCGCTTCCAGTGCGCTTCTATATTTTACAAAAGGACGTCGTCTGTTTTCTGCAGTATACATATGCACGAGACCGACTAATTCCGTAGTTGAAGCAGTCCTTCGTTTCCCATTGCAGACAAGCGATGATGGAAGTTCATTTGTTTCCGAGTCCATAATTACGTAACAATCATGGAGATATTGGGCGACGGTGGCGCAGATTTGGATTTTTTCTAGCCGCCTGCATGAAGGGCACGTTTTTCTGTCCCAGTGTTTTCTGTTACTTTTTCTCGCGCAATTTCCAGGAACTTGTCATTCTTAAAAAATAAGAGGGGGGAGATCACATAAACATTTTTGAGCGTTTTATTACTGCAGCTTTAATTAAATACGTGTTAAAGTGACAAGAAAGGGGAGATATAAGCTTCATACCGTAATATTCATCCACTTTTCCATTTTCTGCAATTTGACTCTTATTAAAACAGTACACACGTTTCAAAGTTAAAAGCTGGGCCCCTTATTTGGTCCACCAGCGCTGAAAGTTCGCGAGACCCACCGCGGTTGCCTTAGTGGCTGTGGTGTTGGGCTGCTGAGCCCGAGGCCGCGTGATCGAATCCCGGCCACGGCGGCCGCATTTGGATGGGGGCGAAAACACCCGTGTACTTAGAGTTAGGTGCAAGAACCCCAGGTGGCCCGTATTTCCGGAGTCCCGCCACTACGGCGTGCGCCATAATCAGATCGTGGTTTTGGCACGTATCAAACCCCAATAATGTAACTTTAATTAAAGTTCGCGTGCTTACTGCAGCGCCGTAATACACAGCCTACATAAGCGTGCGCAGGAAACAATTTTAAAGGCCACACGCTGTGATTTCGCGTTAGAAATTTGACCGCTCATCTTGAGGCGCGTGTGTCCGGCTTCTGACCTGACACGGGGCACCGGCGTGCTGGAATGTATGCGCTCTCGCATGAGCTCCTCGCCAAGCGCATGGCCACGGACTGGGATGCGCAGGGCTAATGATTAGACGTTGATTCACGCACGCGCTTGTTATCATCCAAAATGTCGTGCGTTTTTTTTTTTTCGTGGCCTTCCAACCGGACGGTTTCGCCGTATTCTAATTGCTCTCTCAAACTGCGCCCAATATAGCGAGCGCTGTCTCCTCATCAACGCGTTGCTGTCCGCAACCGAAGCCAAGTGCTTAGTCGCTTAGTCTCGCGAGATGGCAGCGTAATTCCTAGGACCAACAAATCGGTCGCGTCGTGAGTGTTTAACGTTCGGCGCTCGCACAGGCGGCATGAACGGTAAGGGATCGTTCGCGACGCATGCGCAGCTGACGAGCTTAGAGAGTTGTGCGTCAAAATGGCGTCATGTGCGGTATAGTCGCGTTATACGCGGACGCACCGCAAGTAGCCATTTCTCGCAGCTAGTAACCTCGTCCGTAATAAACACCGCCTGCGAGACGCTACGGGCATAGGCGGGAAGTGTGCGGAGGGGAAGAGTGGGTGCAGTGTCCCGATGTATTCTCTCGCCCCGTTGGCCACCAACAATAAATGCAATGCGCGGCGCGTGGGCCACTGACCCGGGCGTTACTTATGAATCGCGAACAACGTCTCATCACGTACGAGTACGTGAGACTGCGGGACGTCTGCTCCCTCGCGGGGCACTGAACCGCGCCACGCAACGAGAAGCGGAAGATGAGCACGGGCTGACACGGCTGAGCGGGCAGAGGGCGGCGTGGTTCCCCTCGCGGGTCGCGGCGCTATATCCGGCCTCAGCATACGTCACTTTGTTAGCGCGCGCGGAGAGGCAAAAAAGCACCGCACTGTTTACGGGCCGGACACCGGGCAAAGGGAAAGATGCGAGTAAGTAAACTTAAGCTTTATTTACTCGCCTTCCGTGCCTGTGACATAAGCAGCGTATAACCTCTGGTTGGAGCTACTACTGTGACGCTCGTCTTTTACACACCGCGCTGTCACAGGGGTGATGCGCGCACGATGCTGTGTAATAGCTGCCGTGCAACGAAGCCTGCATGCGTACACATGAGAGGGAGTCATTTAGAAAAAAAAAATATTACTTAAGCTGTCGGGCGGAAGCCTGTTTTTCTTTTGAAGCATTTTTGTAAGATAACTTGGCAAAACAACTACACACACTTAATTAACGTTCCATCAGAAACGTCCCTTCTCGGATCCTATAGACGTGTTAGTTACGCCGGCTTAAGCCGGCGTAACTAACACGTTTATAGGAATTAGGAACGTCTAACGTGTCTACAGCGAATTCACTGCCTCATAACGTGTACTGCTTATCGCGGTATATACGACCGCGGTGACGAGCGCAAGTGCGTGGTACAGATAGTCGGTAATTGCTAGTCTCTGTATTCGTTATACGCTACGTTTCGTTATTCTGCGCCCTTTTCGCGTTGATTGCGAGTTTAGCCTCCATTGTCCGCGCCACGTATAATTGCGAACAACGACGGAACTCGGCATCGCTTTTCGCTCATTGTGTCATCAACCCACGCGCCTGTTCTGGCTTTGCAGAAGCCTTTCGTTGGATCGAAATCCTTCGTCCTACGCGCGCGTTTAAAGCTGTTACCCACGGCGCGGAAAACTACGACAGCATCGGGAACACAATGAGCCACCTATCCCGTGCTGTATAATGCTGCGTAGGATACGAACTGGTATTTCGAGAGGAGTGCATTAGCAGGTGAAGAGCGGGACTCGGAAGGAGAGAAGCTTATAGGCCTTTGCGATTCGAAAACTCTTTCTGACGGCATTGTGCGATTGCACCATGAAGTTTTGTGGTATCTCCGCGGTGAAAATAGCTCACTTTTGTGAACTTTGACATAAAGCAGAGCTTGAGGCCGGGAAGCTAAGCCGAGCTCAAACGTTGTCCCAGGAGGTGCCACGCGCGCGTTTCACGTGAGGTGGACGCGTGTTCCCGGTGAGAGGGTGCGCGGACGTCTTTGGTATTTTGTGACGTCAGTAGCCCGCGTGCAACACGTGGTCCGAGGAGAGTGTTTGTCAGGTGAGTATTAGCGAGAGTATACGCCTACTCGTAAGTTGTATTCGAGCTAATATTGACTAACTATTATCAATATGACAATCTGTGGGCCTCCTAGAAATACTTCGCGGCCACTCTCTTGTGCAATGAAATTTACGATACAGACGTGCGACTAATCATTTCGTCTTCGTAAAAGCGATTTACCTTACATCAACGTAGCCACTTCGAACGGAACACCGTCAAGGCAGGCCTGCTTCAAACTAGGCTATACTGGAGCCTATAGTCGTGCAAATGCATGCACTATGAAGCTGCCGCGTTACCACGTTACCTAGAGCTGAAGCGAACAACAGGCTTTCTGTTGCCTTCATGTATATTGCAGAAACACTCGGGTAGCTTTCTGGGCTGGTGATGAGTCAGGTCATGCTCCCAGGACCTGAGCTTCGGTAAAAAGTCTGTCCAGTCTAGAGTCCAATCGGCTCAAAGCTACTGGGTCCTCGAGATAATTGGTCCTTGTAGCAACGCACAAATAAGTAACAGGGATCCATCGGCCCTCAACAACTCTTGTAAACTCAATTGTGACTTCAATCACTGCTTTCACGCCTCGTGGTAGTACGCGTATGGGCTGTGAATATTATAACGATATAGCGTGTCCGGCAAGTGCATTTTTGTAGTGCAGCTATGCATACCTAAGCCTACTGTTCCCTTGCGAAGGTGCAAAAGCGCAGGACGCCAAGAGAACGTCCCACAAACTTTCCCCGCACGGTTACAGCAGTCCGAAGAACGTGCGTTTTGATTATGCGATACGAGCAGTGCAGATGCACTCTGCATACATAGTGTACTCTGGCCGAAGCGAACATTCAGACGGTCGAACTGTGTGCGTGGTGCGGGACGAATCCATACACCGAGTTCTGGCCACCGGTCCCCCTAGTATAGGAAATGAATGCGCGCGCGCGACAACACGCACGGTTTCGGCGGGTCCACTTGTATCTCCCACTGCGTGGCTGTCGTTGTCAGGCTGTTCTTCGAGTGGCGGCAACCACCTGTCGCTGCAGCGTCGCTTGCGCCCATAACGCGCGCGTTGACCACATACAGAATTGGCGAAGTGAAGAACGCCGCGGCACTACGGTGCTTTGGCGGTGAGAGCGCTGCGAGGCAGCCGTGTCGTTCGCAATCATCCCACGCTTGGCGACAAGTGCGACAACGTCGGGACCGTGCCGCCGTGTGTCATATCACATTGCTGGTGCTCGGTGGAAGACGGTTGTGGAGCTTTAGTGCTCGATCCGCGGAGCCTCGCAGGCTTCTTGTTGTCGTTTATCTGCTTAATATGACAAGTTTGACCACTAAAGGGACGGTCACCCCGCAATCTTGCCTTAGAGAAAACTGAAAAGGCCAGGGAAGAAAAGGTTAGCAAGCCATGGAGTGAAACGGCACAACGGTGACAAAACAGGAGCCGAATTCACGAAGCTTTTCATTAGTGCGTAACCACGGGCATACTGCCGTCGCTAATAGTATATATGCAGCACTAGAATGGGCTGGAATTTGCGGTGACGAACAGTTCTAACGTAAGAGCGTTTTGCGAATATAGGCCCAGAGACAGAATTCACAAGGCTTTTCGTTCGCAAGTGTAAGTGGTTACCATGTGCTGGTACTCTTCGCTAATAGCGTAATAAATAATATCGAGATTTGCCGGCATTTGCTCCTAGGAACAGTTATATAGCGTGCAGGGCAGCCAAACCGGACGTCCGCCTGGTTATAACCTCTCTGTATTTCCTTGTTTACTCGCTCATCTCACTCCGGCCAGGACTAGAACCTTGGTGCGCCGCGTGCAATACGAGCATTCACCCTCAAGCTGATCCGTGTAAAGTGCCGCACAGATTTGCCCAGCCGCCTACGAGATTATCCGCTAAGCATCTGGCCAGCTGCGCGTCGCTCTGTGCACTGCAGAGACCCCAGAGGCCTGCGCTCCGCGGGTCACGCTGGTTAACCGCGACCTTAATGGTGACATTTAGTGGGAATAGCATTCGTGACATTGTCTCAGACCAGTTTTCTTTCCGGCTATCCAGCTCTGCAACCGAAAACTAACGCGGGTCACTGGTTATGGGCCGCGTAGGTTATTTGCCTCTCTTCGACGAACATCTTTAACGCCAACTTGTATGTGTCACTGCAGGTATGTGCCACTCTCGAATGAACATCTTTGATGCCGACTTAGGTCACTGGATATATGTGGCACAGGGTACGTTGCACTACTCATAATACTCATCATAACATATCAAACATGTAAAAAATCACCGATTGTACAACCATGATAAGATACATTGCTAATAAAATATAAGAAGTGTATGAAGTTACACATAGTAAATCCTCATTTAGTGTACATTAAAATTATTTTCTCCTATAAAGAATGCTATTCGCATTCTTAGATGGCCATCGTAGATTATTTCTCGAATTTCTTTGAAACGGTGATATGAAGCAAGATTAGGCACTACGAAAGAAACGATGAAAGAGACTATTTGCTACTTCATAAAAATTTCCAGGTGTTTGGGAATATTTATTTCGTGGAATTTTTAGACTGTATACTTTAACCTAAAATTGTTTGGTGTGTAAGTATCCCGTATAGACAACGGGAGACGTTTGTGGGCGAAAGTGGTAATCCTTCCCATGATTCTACATCTGAATAACAATAAAAAAGCGGTATTGCTTGAAATGTGAAGGAGCTCTCTGGTTTCATATTGTGTATGCACAGCTCGGAAGTAGGAGAGAACGAGTTCTGAATTTTAAGCTTTGCACATGCAGCCGATGAGACGAATAAGGGTCTAAAGATTGTGCAGACTTCGGAGTGAAGTTAACAGCCCCGCTTGTCCGCTCCTAATAGGTAGGCAGCTGAAATCGGGAACAGTGCACGCCGGCTGCTCTGGTAAGCGGCAAAACACGTTAGTCGACGTTCCTTGTCTAATCCAGTGGTACTCTCTTTGGCTACAACATATGCACTATTGAATATGAATATGATTTATGAAAGAGATGGGCAACTTCAGGAGTTCTTCAGATAAGAAAATGTGCAAATTTTAGGCCTTTAGACAGAAATCAATAGGGAGTCCTAGAAGACAGTACTAGCGTATAAGACGCCAGCCGAAATATCAGTTTGCAGCTAACACCAGAAAATCTGCAAGGGTCGTTAGCGCTACACTAGCGTCACATGAGCAATATTGTGATGTACATAAAGAGTAGGCAAAATTATATTTACAAAATATATACAGAGAGGCCAATGCCAAGTTGGCAGAGTAATAAGAACCACGAACGTACTTTTCTGATCGTCATCTTCCTCGTCCTGCTGAGCGCCTTCTTCAGAATACGGGAATGGCCTGGAACAAAATGTGTCTAGATTGCTATATATGCTAAGGAGGACACACAGTCAATCGCTTTGCTGATAACACTATATACTTCAAAGCAATTTCGAACCAGAAAGCAAGAGCGGTCGACAATTTTGTTCCATAAAGATTTTTCAAGCAGTCAATCCACAGTAAGTATGCCGCCATGAAATCAGCTCACGAAGGTATAGTTGATAACATTGGGAAGTAGTCTATAGTCAATTCAGTTTAGGATGTATTAAGACACGACGTGCGATGACACAGCTTACGACGTATTCCAAGGGGCCGTGATGCCATTCCTACGCCTCCATAGGCGTTGTTTCGCCATCCGCGACGCAAAATAGGCGACAAATCACACCGCATTCTTTTCACCAGTTGAACTATCAAAGCTTGTAGTTCCCTCTGGTCAAGCGAGGTGCCTATGGGACTCACACATACGCCCCGCATGGACGTTGTGTGATGCCAAGAAAGTATCAGTGCCTCCCTATCCCTGCTTCAACTTGCCGGGCATGTGCGACGCTCAATTGTATAGACATGCAGCGCGCGTTTCGCATTTTTACTGAGTGTATTTTTACGAGGCGCGGTGTGTCGTCTCCCACTGCCCCTTTTCCCAATGAGCCCTCGGTTCTAGCCTGCTTCCTTTATTTAATTTGTTGTTTCGTGGCTTCACAACTAACTTATACGAAGGCTCTGCTGTCATTACTTCAGAATGCAGGTTTTGACGAGACTCAGTAATTTACCCCGAGTTACTCTTCTGGGTGTGCTTTCAATTCTGCGAGTGTGTTTCTCTCTGATCCCTCGTGCGCACACATCTGAAGTATAGCCTGCAAAGTCCCTGGCTATAGGTTAGCCTTTCCAGTTATCATTACGCTTTCTCTCTCTCCCTCTGTCTGAACGGACGCAGCGCCCGCCGGGTTCTTGAAATTTCCTTGTCCTTGTGGCCATCAACGCTTTCACCGAATTAGAAGCGGCAGGCGCGTCGTTGCTGCCGCCCTTTGATCGTCGGACGGACAGGCTGCAGGCGCTCGTGTCCTTTCCTCCTCCCGCACAGTCGATCGCTGCCTGACGCTGGAAAGCGGCGACAGAATTGGAAACTGAAAGTGGTGAAAAAAAGGAGATGCGACCCGGAGACAAACGACGACGTTCGACGGATGCGTCGCAGGAGCGGGAATCCGCAGAAGCTCCGCCGCCCGTGCAAAGCGGGTGACTCGCGGTTCTGCAGCGAAGATGAGACGACGCGTGGGCGGCTTGTGTTTCGAAAGGTTTTGACGCTTCTGGGGCCCATCGTTCGCGTTTTGAAAGCATCCGTCCTCGCCCTGTACAAACGCGCGTTACGTTGGCGTTTTCCTTTCAAAGCTCTTTGAGAGGACTCGGGTTGTCAGCCATGTCCCGCAGATTGATGAGTGGGCAATGCGGGCAAAGCAAATCGTTTAATGCGAGGAACCGGCTCCCGTGTCGCTTTTGGAACTCGTGAAGACTACCGGCGCCGCTTCGGAGAAGAAAAAAAAAAAAAAGGGGGGGGGGGGCGATTGCGACACGGCTCAGGGGAACTGCTATCGAGAAGACGTGTTTATGTGCGGTGAGAGTGGCAGAAACAGATGGAGGAATAGCAATACCCAAGCCCCATGCTTGCGCGAGCGTTAGAGCCGCGAGAACCACAGGGCTGGATAACGATTTCTTGGCCGCTGTCGCGGCGTTTCACGGGAATGCCTTGGGAAACGACGCGATGATGAGTACGCGAGTGTGTCGTCGACTCGGGCAGCGAATTATCGCTCGCATTTGCCGGCGCGCACGCGTGCGCTAAATTCGGGCAATGCTGTTTTCGAATTACCTCGAAGCGTCAAACGAGATTTGAGTTCCTGATTCTCTATCGCGCGCGACAGGATAACGCTTAGTTAGTACGTGGAGGCGAAACGACTGAAGCGAGCAAGCCTCGTTGCGTGGGACATTCTAAAGACACATGCACTGGAAACGTGCCGGCTATTCCCCCACCGCTCCGGATCGCCTTCATCTGATGATTGTGTGGTTTACCGAGCAGTTACTAACCCCAGCGACCATTTGGCGTTACAAAATGACCTATCGCGCATACAAAACTGGTGTACCACTTGGCTCATGTCATTAAATGTAGCTAAAACCGTGTTAATGTCTTCATCGTCGTCGTAATTCCGATATCCATAATTATAGCATCAATAACACGCAGATTGCAACAACGGATTCATTCAAATATCTTTGTGTGTACATCTCGCGTGACTTAACTTGTACCTGTCATGTTAACCACATAATAAACTCTGCTAATCGTACTCTAGGTTATCTACGCCGTAACCTTTTCCTCGCTCCTCCCTCTATTAAACAACTTGCTTTTCTAACCTTTGTGCGGCCCAAGCTTGAGTATGCCGAAGCTATTTTTGACCCCCACCACAATAACCTTATTAAAGCCCTCGAGTCGGTTCAGAACCGCGCGACACGATTTATCCTGTCAACTTATTCATACAATTCAAGTATCTCGGCACTAAAAGCCCAAATAAACCTACCCTCTCTAGCCTCACGCCGTAGAATAGCCCGTCTTAAGCTTTTTCATAAATTCTTTCATTCCTTGCCTTTTGACAACCCGTACATAAAAAGAGCACATCGCATTGCCCGCACCAGTCACTCTAATACAGTATATCCCCCACAAGCCCATACCGTTACTTTTCAGCAATCATTTTTTCTGCGCACAACACGAGACTGGAATGGCCTGCCTGCCGAAGTTGCCACTATCATCGACCCACTTGCATTCAAGCGACTCATCGAAAATATCCCTTTGTAATTTGTAGTATCTATCTTTGTCACTAACTCCCCACTCCCTCATGTAATGTCTCAACAGAGACCTTTGAGGAAATGAATGAATAAATAAATAAATAAATAAATAAATCTAATCGATTCCTCGGTTCGTGACTCGAGGCTTATGCTCGATCTCGAGCACACAATCATGCGGCCTGGACGCACCGATCTGCGCGCGCTCAAGCTGTGCGGTCTGCAGGCCTCTTGTTTGGCCTTTTTACTTAATAAAACTATATAAGTGTAAACCTCGGATGTCGTATATGTGTAATGTCAGGAATGGTACCAAGAATTATCCAAGGCAGTCGTTTTCCCAGCACCATAAAGCAGAGGCCGATGAGCTGGCTATTAACCGGCCAAATGCTAGGCAATCATTTTGACTACAGCCTCTTTCGTTTCCTCGCGTAACCAGTGCGAGATCGCAGCGACACGAAGGGGAGGATATGTACAACGAAAGAAAGCTCTTATGCGTGCATGGGGCGACCGGGCACCCAGCATTTGCTGCTAAGTCTGTGATTTCAGAAGTGTCAACGCATGTGAATTCAGAGGCGCGGACGAATGTGCACTTGTAGTGGCAGGATTGAGGCGTACGATATTGAATGCCGAACGCGCGCGCGCACACACGCGCACTTCTTTATCGGCGTTATACGGGGATTGTGAATGGTGACATCTACGAGTTATGGTAACTCCTGACGACACGAGCACTCGAGCGTGTGCAAGCACTCACCTGCATATAGACAAATTACCGGTAAGTTAAGAATGGCGCGCAAGTGACGGCTGACGGCCTCTTGACTCCTCTATAGGCGGGCTTCCACGAATACGAGGCTAGACAAAAGAGGGCGGGATGGGAAGTGGGGTATGGGCCAGCGTTCTCACTGCTGTTGCATTACGGGGAGAAGAGAGGCTTGAAATAGCGTGCTCTGGAGTGGGGGGAGGGCGGGCGATCGAGCACTGTCATTTCATTTCCGCGCGAGCGCTCGGAGGAACGTCGCGGCCGTCACGCCCAGCGCGCTCCCGGCACGGCGTGGACCCGGGGGGCCGCACACATCGGGAAGCGCTGCCAAGAGGGCTTCAGGAAAAGCGGGATGGCGGTGGCCGAGGGCGCTTTCACACAGTGCGCGCAACAGCTGCTTGCCTCCTGGGTGCGACACCGCGACTTCGAGGCTCTCCTGGCTCGCTGTCTTGGCGACAAACGCGCGCGTCATTCAGCACGCGGGTGGGGAGGAGGGGAGTGCACCTGGAGAGGTGGTGAGACGAAGTGGCGCATTCTAAGAAATGTGGGCGCTTGTTTAATTTCGGCGCGTTCGTGCGCTGCGATGATTTGAGCTACAGTTATCCTGCGGTGCCTTTGAGAATGCCAAGTTTTTATATTTTCCTTCATTTTTGCGGCCGTGTCATTCGAGTGAGGTGGCAGTTATGACAAGTTCTTCGGCGTATTGCTGAGTGTTGTTTTACTTTCTGCCGATGTTCGTTTTCAACAGACTATCGCAGTTATTAAGTTGTCGCTCGGGGCGAGACGCGCTTCAGTATACCCGAAATTTCTTCAGGTTGATTGTGGGTTGCCAATTCTATAGCGAAGGAGGCGATTGTGGTCACATGGTGCTGGCGAACAGGGGTGTACATTCTCGATTATATGGGTTGATCATTTTTAAGATTTTATGGAATTTTAAAGAT
The DNA here is from genome assembly GCF_023375885.2 of Dermacentor andersoni. Classification (NCBI taxonomy): domain Eukaryota; kingdom Metazoa; phylum Arthropoda; class Arachnida; order Ixodida; family Ixodidae; genus Dermacentor; species Dermacentor andersoni. Next base: position 28,027,272 of record NC_092815.1, read on the forward strand.
CGCCTGTTGCAGATAATTCTACTGCTTGAGCTGGTTTGTTCTTAGTGGCGGACATTTGCACGAGAAATTGAAACACATATTCAACTAATGCACGAAAAGTCGCTGTATAGTTAACTTCTTAATCAATCGCTTTACGGCACATATTGCACTTGGCGAATTGTAGCCGGTGAGCTTCCGAGGCGTATCCACTTGGAATGAATTTCCAGAATGGCAGCAGTTGGCAGTTGGCAGAATGGCAGCAGCAACAAGGGCGCAAAAATGCGCCCTTGTCCTACTACTTTTTTTTTAAAACAAAACGCTCTTTTATGCATTAAAGCACAAAAGTAACTGGAACGCCCATGTATTTCACTCCACCAATTTGGGAAATATTATCTCGAAACTGGTGTCATCCTGGAGATTCACTTCAAGTGGATATATACGTCTTGCAAACTGACCGGCTACAATTCGTAAATTGTTATATCTGCATTAACGTAACGAATTAAGAAGCACACTGGTCAAATTTTGTTAATCAGCTGAATATGTGTTTCGATTCCTCGTGCTAATAACGTCCGCCTCTTCGAATAATTCAGCTCAACAACACAACTTATGCTATCTGCCACAGACGATTTTTAAAGATTCCGTAGGACTTTTAAAAATGATCGCCCCTGTATACGCGTGAGCACCAGCCAATAATCTTCAATGTACGGTCTCTAATTATTAAAAATGGGGAATTCTAGTCGCAATCACACTTCCTGCTGGTCAAGTTTCACGACAATGGCAGACAAAAGAAAACTTCCCGTATGATCATGGATAGTAAACTAAGGTTCGCTAATTAAATTTTTAACTGTCAAAGTGGGGCATCAATGTCAGTCGTACACTTGTTGATTATGCCGAGCTCACAACAAATGATATTTCAAAATAAGGCTCGTGCACAGCGCTGTGGCTGGCATAGGGATAGACGAGTCTTCTTGGGCGCATTAGTGTAACATGTGGTTTCTTGTTTAGTGTGCACTACCTTCGCGATGGGTTTATATTCTTACACTGCACTATCTCCGGGAACGGCCCATATTTCCCGTTGCCACACTTCCTGTTCCGGGTTTAGGCGCACGCAGTTTGTGCGAGCACATCCGGGTGTAGTTTCTACATTTGTGCGCTAGTTAATCATTGTTACCGTTCCATAGATAGCTCTATACGCTAACTTGGTGCGTCTTCTTTTTGTTCGAAGCTTCATTTCAACGCCCTTTTCGTTGTCCTACGTTCACTAAAACGGCCTGAAATTTCGACAAAAGTGGTCGGAGAGTGGCCGCCCGATACCAAGATCCCACAAACCCCAAATCGATCTGAAGGCTCAAAACAATACCTTGTCTTCAAAACGTATTCGCATCACTTAGCTCACGAAAGCGAGAGCGCCAGGTGCGCGCGTAATTCGTAATTCCGCCTTAAAGTTACGTCACGTAGTGACGTGTGGGACACGTGACACATCGCGCCGGCCTGAGCCCCAAACTAATCAAATCATCTGGCGGCCCGCCCCTGATTCGTGCTTGTGACCTGAAAACTGGAGCGGAATCTTGTAACGGGTCGGAAAACGAACCGTTCCCTTCGCCGCTTACGTAATTAAATGGGCCGCTCCCAAGCCGGAGGTGGAAGAAGGAGAGAACGCAACCAATAGACGAGAGGGTTCCGCCTCTGAAGCGTACGTCATCATATGACGAGCTAATCGACGAAGTGCAGGATGTTTCTGCCTGCCGAATAAATATAATATATAAATAAAATATTGTACGGCAAGTTCTAAAGTATAAACGTGCGGTGCCGGGCTTTTCGCAATGCTTGAAGTAATTTATTAATGTCGTTCTTTTTCATTCTCAGCCGACAGGCGGTATCGCCAGCGTAAATGAGTTGGCAGAGCCCAGCGCTATGTCGTCTGCTACCGGGAGATTGAACGATGCCCGCACTAGAAATGCGCTGCCAGCACTTCATAAGTTGCGAGTGCAACAAAGCCGTGAACTGGTTCTTAGGGCCAACTTTACTAGCCGACTATATAAATTTTCCTTCTTTTTTCGCCATCGGCTCGGACATGACTCGCTCGCCGCCGCGCTCCCTATATCGCTGCATCTTCCTCACGGCGCGTCGCGTATTAGAAGCAATGGAACTTGAAATCGAACGTTACGATATACGGGCCCTGCATTTCCTGCGCGAAGTAAAATCGAAGAGCCTTGTGCTGACGGTGCGCGCTGTTCCGTGAAATTGAGGACGAAAGTGCAGCACTCCCGAACTAGAGCGAAAAGGGCAGTCAAATAAGATCTCCACAATATCTTCCCGTCCTGACTGTATAGTTTTATCAGCCGAACAAAGGAAGCGCTGGATCAGCCTAGCTTGAACCCTTCTGATTGCTGAACGGCGATCTGCAAGCTATTCACGCTGGGAATTCGATCTCACCATGCAAACATCTCCTTGGGTTTGAAGCGGAGGTCACGGGAAAGCTGACCCAGCCCTTCTACCGGCCAACACAGTACTCGCGAGAGCAACTTTGTGGACAGTGTCGGCAGCAGGGATCTACGCCATTCCGATGAATGCTTCGCGTCCGACCGACCTCTGGGAGCTGCCGGTCGGTGGCGATGAACCGCAGCGCGCAATATTCCTTCCTCTGCTTCGAATGACCACTGGTACGCTTGCACCCGAGTCTCCTCCACGCAGTTCGTAGCGTAGCCTGCAAAAGGACTACTTAGAAAGTCGGCAGGGATGGCGCAAATAATTATCCGCCATCTCTCCGAACGCGTATCGCACTTCCAGCCGTAGTCGACACCGAAGGAGCAACGCCGAGCAGGCGACAAGGGCAAGCCTCCGAAGCAACCAACGTACACGCGCGCGACGCCCTCGTGTCTCCGGGGTCGCACGACCGGCGCGCGCGCCTAGGGTCGCGAGCCAACAGCCAAGCCACAGCAACGGAACCCAAAGCGGACTACCCCTTCGCCGGTTCCGCTCTTAGTCAACGACGGGTTCGCTTTGAAAATAGTTGACAGATGCATGACGTGATCATAATTTGCGGTGCCGCCCCGCTGTCTCTGACGCAAGCAAAATTTTGACCAATCAGGTGATGCCAAGTGAATGGTTCCCCTTCCCGACCGTTCGAATATTCAGCCCCATGGAAGCAAACAGTCATTGGTGCTGCGGTACCATAGTCTGGAGGCCGTCAAATGCCGCTGTTTAAGACTTTATTTTCGTCGCAATTTTAAGTGCGCGTTCCTGATACGCTCGGTTTCAATTTAGAATTTACGCGAAACTTTATGTACCTGCCAGTGTGCTTTGTGAAAGGGTTTGTTCTTTTTTCATCAGTTTTAAGAGCAGATTTGCCAAGAGCTCGCCATTACCAACACACGTTCCTTCGGCATTGGCAGCGTAACATTTTAGGCAGTTAGCGAATCTTAGTTATTTAGTCTACTGCATGATCGTCCCAATGTTTTCTTTTGTCCACCCTTGTTGCGGATATTGAACAGCAAGAAGTATCATTATGTCTCGATTCGTCTGTTTTTGATAATTAGGGACAGCCATCGCCGAAACAACCGGTACACAGTGGAAGAAGTCGGACCGTAAGTTCGACGACTGACGGCTGCGCTCTTCGCTGTCGTTATCATTCGAGCGTTCCTTGTTTTTCTGGGCACTATATTTCCTGCAAGAAAGAGTTATAATTGTAGTGCATTTCTAGAGGTGTTTGGTTCTTCACCGTCAAAAAATAATAATAAGGAAAACTGACAGTATATAGTTCCCGTATGAGAAGCGTACGCTGAAACTTCTTGTTCCAACAACAGTGCCGTAAGACACATCCTAGCGAGCGGAGGAAACGTTATTTTTTCAGTAGCGCATGCTTCAATTTTGTGTCCGCAAGTTCACCGATTATCTTGAGGTAGATGCGTCCAGCTTGTGACCGGACTGGGCACTGGAGCGTTGGAGCACACGCTCTTCCCGTGACTGTCACGGTCACCATGGACCGAGTATCACGCAGCTGGACGTATCAGGCTAAAGCAAACGTTCATACAGACGCGCATCACGTATGGCTCAAAGCGCATACGCGCCATTTTCGTTGACTACCTGCCGGGCGGCGTCAGCATGTCTTCGTCATCCATCCTTGTCCCTCTTTCTTTCCCTCTTCCTTTTACCCCGGCACCGAGTAAGCTGTCTATATAGGGATGCACACCTGAGGTCGACCCCTGCCTTTATTGTCAATAAGCTAGCTCTCTCGCTCTCTCTAGTTGCACGCTCAAACTGCATGCCGTAGCGCGACCTGACCAACGCTTGCTTCCCACAGGTAATCCCCGACGGGATTTTAATATGAATAAAATGAAGATATAGCGGTCCAGCTTAAACGAAGGGACGGAATCGACTGCTACAATGACAGAAAGAATCGGTGAGAAAATGAAGTTGGGGAAGGCAGAATGACGAGATAAGGCGAACAAAAGGCTGTGGTGTTTGGCAATTCGCTTCGAAATAAATCCCGAGTGCAGTGACTTCGCGCTAATTGCGCCTTAATTTAGACGCGAGGTTGAATCGAGAACGTGTATGTAGCGACATCGCCGAACGACTGGTATATATATATGCTCAGACTTTCGGAGAAGTTTTTGGAAATCCCAGTTTTAGCCGCTCGTACAGTTGCCGTTTACAGCGCAGAAGTCGTGAATATATTTAGAACATCGCAGGTTAATGAATTTGCTATTTAGGACTCCGTGGCGCACGCTTCTCTTTTTTAACACTGAAGGCATTTATCCTTTCAACGTCTTGCGCGCTGCACTGAAGTTATTATAGGAAATCGACGAGCTCGTTCTAAGCCCCAATCATTGTGAGAACGTGTTGCCGTCTCCGTCGACACCCACGTGATGTCCTAAATGAAGCAGTTGCGCTTGATAATCCGCCTGTGTTGTTCACATCTGTAAAACGGGGAACTTGCACATCGCTCGGCCTTTATTACTTTCATGGAGGCATGCTGAATGACATCTCGTTAGAACACATTATTCCAATATTGTTGTTTGTTGTAATGCTCTTTAAGCTATAAACTATGGATGGAGCAAATGCTCAAGAGATGCATTACCTCACGCTTTCGCTTTTACAGCACTTCTACACCCGAATGCATTTGTCGTGTCCGCGGACAAAAAAGTGGGCCGATCTCTGAGGTAGTGCAATTCCGGGCCGAACCGCAGTGGAGCTGAAGGAGGCTTCAAGCGCTCCACCAATAATAATAATAATAATAATAATAATAATAATAATAATAATAATAATAATAATAATAATAATAATAATAATAATAATAATAATAAGATCAAAATTTCCATGTATTCTTCGTGCTTGGGCGTCAATAATAAAAAAGGTGAGCGTAGGCCGATCCCGGAGACAATGCAATAGCGGGCCGACCCGCGGCGGAGGTGAAGCAGGCTTCAATCACTTCGCCCCTAATAATAGCAATAATAAATAATAATAAATGAAATAAATAAATCAAGATGCATTTTTCAAGTCGATTGTTATACTGGAATCGTCTGTGAACAGCACATGGACTCGCCACCAGGAGGCATTGGCATATATGCAAAGGATAAAATGTATGTACCGCCATGCACCCTCGACCCGCAAGAGGACAATGCCACCGACTGTGGGGATATCTGTGCCGTACAAACGAAAGACGGAATTGCGGTATTCATTGTGTATATATCTCCAGGCATACTCAAGTGTGTTATAGAGAAGTTCACGACCATGCACTTTGCATGGATTAGCCGTGATTACACTGGAACTGTGGTCATCGTTAATTGAATACTTCGATGTGGAGATTTCAAAACCAGACCAGAAATGGTTCACCGAGTTTGTGCTGGAAGAATTTGGTTTGAACTGTCACACCAATCCAGGTCACTCAACTACTCAACAATGGTCGTGTATAGATTTACCTTTACCGAAGATTATGTCTAAGGTTGTAACCAAAGCTGCATATCACAGTAATCGCAAAGATACCGTCACCACCGTTACCAAATGATGAAAATAAATACATGTACCCGCGTCTAGCTCTGTGTGGTGTGCTACAGCTTCGATGGTCATCCACCTTCACAGAGAAGAATGACTCCTCAAGTCTTTAACTCGCACTGTCGGCCCAACACGTGACCTCATAGACTCAATGTATTGACCGATAAATTTAGGCTCCCGGTAATTTTTAATGGATGCGCGCTAGTTCGCCTGCCCTGCCGCAGCTCCACGTACCTGCGGAGCGCGAGCACCGCCGCGCGCTTTGACGTCACGGTCACGTGTTAGGACGGCTCGCTTGGCTTCAATCGTATTGCGCAATGTCCCCCACCCCCTCCCCTATTTATTTGTTGTCTCCATGGTATAAACATAGCTTCTGTGTCCTTCTTTTCTTCAGTAACTTACTTGATATTTGGGGCGCAGACGGGCCGGTTTCTTGTATTCCTGTTCCGAACTATTTAAGTTCCCGAGAAAAGAGGTCATGTGCACGATTCGCGAGATATATATACCGAGATTTTCGCACAACTTACAGAAGGTAACACTATATGGTCTTCCCTAGAGCTCACCAGTATACGACATGATATCGATCGTAGTAGAATTGAGCAAACCGTAGTACATATTTTCTTTTCAGTGCACCTATAACTAATGAGTCAAGATAAATTGTGAAACTATAGAGCGTTGACCTAAGTTCACAGGTGGTATTTGAAAAAGAAAGAAGAAAGCGCGTTTTCAAACACCTGATGGTGATGTTTCAGCGAAGTTAATTGTTATGAAGCTGTTCTTTTTCATTTCTTGTTTTCATTTTGGGTTTTGTACAAAGCTTCCAAATGATGGCTTCGGAGTACGGTAAACTGAGCCATTCATTCATTCATTCATTCATTCATTCATTCATTCATTCATTCATTCATGCATTCATTCATTAATTAATTAATTAATTAATTAATTAATTAATTAATTAATTAATTAATTAATTAATTAATTCATTCATTCATTCTTCGTGCTATATATGTGTGGTCGTTTGTTTTGCTGCTTTGTGGTCAAATATTAAGGCGCTTCGCGTCTATACACATAAACATTTTTGGTTAGTTTACAGAGAGGCAGAGAAACACTAGTGGGGATGCAAAAATATTTTGTTCACATATTAGGAATGCTATAATTATATATATTTTTTCTTTCAGAAGTTAATGTTCTCGAAATTCAGTACGCCGAGTTCGTGGCTCTCTTATAGCTCCAGTTGAATCCTTTCGTATTGATTAAAAATATTACCTATTAAACAGTTTGTGGTTAAAATAGTTCAACGTCCCAAGCAGGCACTATCCAAATCTCGTGGCACCACGAGGAGCCAGCATGGTAACTTCAGCCCGTCTTTCGTTGTTGCGACCTTTCCGGCTTACCAAGCTTCCACGCGGTATATAGACTGACGTAGGTGATAATCCGGAAGTGTAATTTACGAACACACGTTAACTATATGCCCTTTACTGTTTCTTTAAGGTTGTTTGCTTCGTATGGGATCAGACCGACGGTCATGGCTGCGCAGGGTCGTATATCTCTGAAAGGTGTTTCCAGCGAACGAGCCCCACGTGCTAGATGAAACAAAGTAAAACGACAGACTTTCGTTGCTATCACTATGCTGGCCGAAATAAACATTTGGAGAGAGCGAGAGAGATGGAATCGGAGGACACCTAAGCACTTCTTCACGAGTTGTGAGTGCGAAAGCATTAATGTCCAGTTGAATGCCGCTGAGCGGTCCTTAGAGTTATGAGCTCCTCGTGGGCAAGCGAGCGCGTTGAGACGCTAAGCGCGTGTTGGTTTGGTTTTATCGAGGCGCAGTTAGGACGCAGGGCAGGGCTTGCGCGGACAAGGAACGCGTGGATAGCACAGCCTTCCGAGAGCGAGGGTGACGTGGCGTCGTGGCAATGCCCTCTTCCCTCATGCAACACCTGGCGCGTTATGGCGGCAGCACGTGTGCCTTTTCGCCCATTCTGCTCTGTTGAGGCGCGCGCGTGGCGTGCTGTCGCAACTAATGGGAATTAGGTACCGTTTTTCGCTTGTGCAGAAGACAGGCGCCATCTTCTCTTGCACAATGGGCTTATGCATGCTAGTGCACCAAATACAAAAATAACATTTATTATTCCCAAGGGAACTAAGGCCGCAGTCCGGGCCTCCTGGTAGGATTATGCCTCCTCGTCCAGCACGTTCTTGACGTGCTACAGCAGAAGCGGCTACCAGTTTTTCAAACTTTCGCGGGGGAGTCCACTCCTCTCATCTGACGGGACGGTTATTGGGCGGTAGTTCAGAAACTATTGTATTCTTAAAGATGGAGTTGGCGGGGCAATCCCACAAGGGGCGTTTATTTGATGGACAGACCCCGCAGTGTTTGCAAGTGGTCTGCGTGTTTACAAGGCCTGGGTCCCTGTTAATATAATGCGTGTAGTGTGGTGTGAGTAATGTGTGTGTGTTTGTGCTCTTCGTGTGATCTAAGCGTCTTCTCACGTATGCGCACAGGATGGCGTGTTGAGAAGTGACGATGCTTCCCTGCGAGACTTCAAAAATATGTTACTTTTCGGTCAGCTGCGCCTTCCGCTCTTTTCTGGGTGTGTAAGTGTGCTCTACAGGTCAAAGGAAACGAAGTCCCGGATTCTCTGCGCGGGAGAGCTGGTGTGACCTTAAGTTTTCCCGCATTCCTTGATGGCCCGGAATCCATCGTACACGCGCGTGTAGAAGGGAGTGAGCTTGCATGCGAGAGAAAACATGAGACGACGACAACTGGCACTCAGAAATTCTTAGTAGCAAGCGCTGTGCATTCTCAACTCCAACAGCGCACCCTGAGGACATCAACAGCGCTGCACCTCTGGCGGGTGTACTGCAGATGCATGCGCGAAGTATGTTCCAACGGGGTCACGTAAAAAAAAAGAAAAAAACCATATATGAACGTAGTTGGTCCTACAGAGAGACAAAAACGCGTGCTGAGAGTAGAATAATGAAACGTCGTAGGCTGCCCCTTTTTTTCTGCTTGAGCGAGTGTTGGGGAAAAAAGAATAAAGTGCAGGGGAGAACGGTCGAAGAAAAAGGAAGAACGTCAAACAAGAGAAACGCGTTTCAGGCTACTTACGAGGACGTAATGAAAAGCAAACGCTGCAGGCGCCCCTGGCTGCACGAGTCTGCAACAAGATTGAAGTTCAAGAGACGAGCTTTCCTTGCGTTTTACGCGCTGATGTTCAGCGGAGTTTGTCCGCGTCCTTTCTGCTTGCTCGGACGCGGTCGATACACCCGAGTACGCAAGTATATAGGGAGTCGTGCAGCATTTTGATATATATAGAGGCAGAGATAGAAACAAAAGAAAAGTACGCACACGTGCTCAGACACAGAATAAAATCAGCAAGTGTACATAAGCTTCCGAATCATGCGAATTTATCGGTGCTCTTGTACGACATGCGCTGTGGCGCGCCACTATTTCATACAGCTCCTGCTTGCCAAGTCGTCCACATACGAGTGGCAGACGACGCGTTTCTCAAAAAAACTCGTCAAGTCTTGGCGCAGTGTTGTTTTTCTACCTCCGGCTATTTCTGTGAAATCTCCAGTGTATCTATCAGTCGTCGCGCCTAGTTCGGTGGCGATGGAAGTGGGCCGTCCAGGACGTCTGCCGGAACCGGTGGCGTCAGCGACAGCCGCCTCCAGGAAACGGATCAGACCTCTTCGTCCTCCTGTATACTGTTGGGCTCACGCGGAGGCCCGACGCCAACACCATCTTGTTTATGCGAGTCATACCCAACGGTAACATGAAGCGGCTTAATAGGCAATCTGTCTCGATTCAACTGGAGACCGTGGTGCCCAACGAAATCACGGACATTAGAGTGAACACCAGCAAAAATGTACTGGCGGTTGATGTTCTGCATGCGGGTGCTCTTAGCGCCCTACGCAAGGTAACAGATCTTGATGGCATGCAGGTGCGCTATCGCATCCCGCGGGTCTCTGATGTCATCACCGGTGTCATATACGACGTAGACTTGGCCATCCTCAGCAATGACCTGCCGATTCTGGTTAAAGCAGCTAGTGATCACAACGTCATTGATGTCTTGCGCCCGGGCAACTCACGTTGCGTGAAAATTGTGTTCAAGGGCAGCTGTCTAGCGTCGCACGTTAAGGTAGTCATCTTTCGTCCTCCTGTCCGGCCTTTCATTCCGAAGCATCTGCAATGCCGCAACTGCATGAAACTAGGACACGTGAGCAGCGTCTATGAGAACGAAACCGTGTGCCCCCGCTGCGCTGAGCTACACGTAGCGGATAAATGTTCAGCCACTGTCATGAAATGTCCGAACTGCCACGGTTCTCGTGAGGCTTCATCAAAGGACTGCCCAAAAATTAAAAAAATTGCTATCTTAAAAGAAATGGCGAGAGATCATTCCTCTCATCGAGAAGCCGGCGCTAAAATCAGGAAGCGACGCTCTCGTCGCCGACGTTCTCCAAGGAAAGCTGCGTCGGTGACGCGTGTGCCACGTCCACTGTCACCGCCTCCACTGCCACCCAGGCCACGCACATCAGAAAGGTCTACAAAGGACAAGGACAAGGGCACTGAGAAGACTATGGACACCGAAGCCTGGCCTGCGCTGCCAAAACGGCAACCACCAGCAGAATCACTGCACGCGGACGGAAGTAGTCAACCCCAAGCATCTCCTGCCGGTGAATTGACTGAATAGGATCGGTAAATGGTTATTATGGTGCGATCACTAAGAATACGATTCGCATGCTGCTGAACAAGCTGCAGACACCGGCAGCTCGAAGCGCATTGCAAATACTGGATGCACTGAATCTAGTACTTGCAAGCCTCATATATACACCATGGCTCACCCAAAACTTTCTTTTCGCACTGAAGTTACAAGTGCGACGGTGTTTCAAAGGAATACCAGAGGCTTTAAGTCCCGCATCTCGGATTTGCGCCCATTTGTCTTGAAGAATCGGTTTCCTGTACTTATTACTTGCGAACCGAACATATCAACTCCGTACAGATTATATGGTTACGAAGTTTTTGCTTCTTGACCTATATTTTGACTTGACCTACATTTCGCATACTGTTCAGCCTCATGACTACAACCAATACGTATACCTCCGCGTTAGAAAGAACAAAGTGTCTTTCACTCTTGTTGGTTGTTACATCTCCCTATCAAATAAAGCACTTCGACTGTGAAAGACTGAAATGTGTATTAAAGGAAACTGATGGCCCCTGGGTCATCACTGTGGACTTCAATGCGCACCACTTGTTTTGGGGAAGCACCAAGACCAACTCCAGTGGAAGGAATATTGTGTCGCTTGCCTCTGATTATGACCTCTGCATCATGAACGATGGTAGCCCGAAGTATCTGCGGGGTCCTGCGTACTCGACTTGACGTTAGTGTCACGGAGCTTCATGTCACATGTTAAACAGTTTTGCGACATCGAGACTCACGAAAGGGATCACATTCCCACCTACCTAAAGATTAATGGGCTCACTCGGCCTTTCTCTCGAGGTGTCTTGAAGAGCACTGGCTGGACTATGTCTGCGTCGCTTATGGAAGAACCCTGTCGGAGAGATTTCTCCGGCAACGTCGACGACACCATCGCACCAGCAATGAAAGTTGCCAAGTGTTTATTATCGCTGTCGTCAAAGCGAATTGATTTCGGCATAGAACTTGAGAGACTTTGTAAGATTCGACGGCGTGCAAAGAGCGATGATACAGAGGCACTAAATGAATTTATGGTCTCAGATACGCGCGACGCATCCAGAAGAAAGTTCAGCATCGCATAGACAAACTAGAGTGAGCGATGGTAGACATTCTGTGAATCACTGGGCCCTCGCAAGCTGCTCTCACACATCTGGAGGAGAGTCCGTGGTCTTTGTTCATTCCCGCAACAACGACACCCACTCGCAGCTTTGGCACTCCATTTTGACCAAACTGAGCTTGGTAGTTTTCATAAAAAAGCGCTAAAGACGAAGACGAAGTCAAAGGAACACATATGACAGGACTGGCGCTTTGTGTTCCTTCGTCTTCGTCTTTAGCGCTTTTTTATGAAAACTGTCAAAATGAACCAACTCGTCCAAATCAAGGTATTGTTGAGCTTTGTGTGGCGGAGGAATTCTGTGCGAAAGCCACTGGCGAGCCTGTCAACACCAACGTTGATTTAAGTGACCTCCCTGCGGCTCGGGTACCAGAAATGGACGTGTCCTTTACTATGAAAGAACTCGAAGCTGTCCTGACCGTTTCTAAACGATCATCCTTCCCAGGCCCTGACGGCGTCACCTATGCTGCCCTGGCACACCTTGGACAAGAGGCAATAGCGCTTCTGAACAGTTTCAACAACTCATGGCACAGATGTACAGTTCACCGGCAATGGAAGTTAAGTCGGCTGGTACCTTTGCTAAAGCCTGTAAAATATCCGTTGTACTTGGCGGCATATCGCCCTATCGCTCTGGCCAGCTGCATAGGAAAGGCGACGGAAAGAATGGTCCTTGCACGTCTAGAATGGTATCTCGAGCGTTACAATATTGTTACGGAAGGATGACAGAAAAGAGAGGAAGAAGATCGGAGGCGCTGGCTGCTGCGTGTTGTTGGTGGTCAGCCATCTTAGCTGTTCTGACTCATCCTGTATATATATTGTAAATATAGTTTTTATATACTCGCAACATCCCCGTAACGTATTGGTGGAGGTGCTGGGTATCGATCTCGGTACCTCTTCCATGGCAGGCTTTCGTCGGGGTCGTTCCTCAATTGATAGCGTCATTGACCTGACAATGTTTCTGCAACAGGAGGAAAGCCGTAAGCGCATGTCAGTTGCGCTCTTTCTTGACGTGAAAGGCGCGTATGACAACGTTGCACATGATGCCGACATCAGCTCCCTGGAGACTATTGGAATCGGCGGCCGCATGCTTCGCTGGTTATTCGACTACATAACTCGCCGGATGTTTTTATGCAAACAGAAGATGGCCCCACAGCTGAATATTACACTTACTGCGGCGTGCCTCATCGATGAGCATTGAGTCCCAAGTTGTTCACTGTGACACTCATTGGACTAGCTGGAGTTTTACCTAAAACAATCTACCTCTCGATATACACAGATGACATCTGCCTTTGGACGTCTGCGGTGTTCAAAGGCAGATGTTGGCGCGCGATTGCAGCGGGCAGCAACTTTGACATCAGCATGCCTTCAAACACAAGGCTTGACTGTATCGACCGGGAAATGTACATTGATTGCATTCACACGTAAAACTGTGACACCAAACCCAGTCTCCATTAATGGACACACTATCGCCTATGGAAAGACTCACCGATTCTTCGGTCTAATAATCGACCGAAATCTTTCCTTGAGTCCTCATTGCACGTACCTGAAGAAAAAACTGTTGTCGATTGCCCAGGTACTGAGATTCACGTGCGAGAAAACGGAGGGCATATCTGTACGCTCCATGCCTCAGTTGTACAGAACTCTATTCCTAGGGTATCTACGCTACAGCCTTCCAGTGTTGTCCAGTACGTGCAAGTCAAATATTCGCTCATGGGAGAGACTACAGGGCCAATCATGGCGCACGTGTTTAGGACTTCCTCGGTGAGCGTCAACAGCGGCAACAATTGTGCTCGCCAAAGATGATCCCATCCAAACATACTTTGGTGCGGATTGTCTCAGGACGCATACCCGTCATCTTTCCCGCGTCCCTAAGCATCACTTGGCGTTCTTCGACCTCGTGCAACGTTTTATGAAGTTATAATCACCCATACAGATTGTCTACCATTAGAATACATACCAGCAGCAAGGCCTTCATTGCCTTTTTCCACAGCCTCAGGTGCGCCTAAGTATTCCGGGTGTAAAGAAGAAGGTCAATCACCGAAAATAGCTCTGAAACAGATGACGCTGCTCTTGATCAATTAGACATACGGGGACCAAATCCACATCTATACCAACGGTTCGGTCGCACCTGCCAGCTCTTCTGGTGCTGTTGTCATTCCGGCTGCAAAAACCACAATGAAAATCGAACTGTCACACATGACAACATCAACGGCGGCAGAGCTTGCTACCCTGCGTGCTGCTGTCAAATACCGCCTGCAAGAGACATCTCAGAAATGGGTCATCCTTTGCGACTCTAAGGCAGCACTTCAGAGTCTGCATTTTGCCCTATATCACAGGACTCATGAGCAGCTGACATATGATATAAGAAAAGACCACCACTAAGCTATTGTTAAAGGGCATGAAATTATATTCGAGTAGCTACCTGGACATACCGGCATTGCTGGTAATAATGACCTCACCGACGAAGTCGCCGGTCTGTCCATCTGGAAGCCCGACCAGTTCTAATTCCCTTATGCAGAACCGACGCTGAAAGAAAGTTTCATATCGTGGCTAAAGCTATGACACAGAAATACTTCTTCTATTCTAACTTCCCGAATTGGCATCTTCCTAGGCTTAATCCATCCTTACAGCTACAAGTGCCATAAAAAATTTCCCGCTCTGAGGCGACAGTATTGTGCGCCTCTGGCTCGGGGTGGCTTTTGCGAAGGCCTACCCGTTCCACATTGGAATGGAGGGTACGCCCTTGTGCGACTCTTGTGGAACCACAGCAACGATTGAACACATCCTATGTTCTGTCCCCAGTAAGACGTCGAGCATGAAGCTCTTCGGACAGCATTGAACCAGCTGGACTCTAGGCCATTTTCGGAAATGAAGATCCTTGGACCATGGCCGTACGCGTCGATGACACAGAAAGCTACGAAAGCGTTGTTGCAGTACCTCAACTCGACATGTCTTGGCAACCGTGTAGACTCGGTGCGAACTTTCAAATGTACGCGAAACTGTGCTCTCTCTCTCTTCATCCCTATACCCCTTCTATACCCCAATGCAGGGTAGCAAACCGGACGTACGCCTGGTTAACCTCCATGCCTTTCCTGTCTTCTATTTCTCTCTCTCTCTCCCCAAGTTACGCGCAGGCGCAAGCGTCGTCGTATGCGGTGCTGCTGAATGAGTCGTTTTCTTTTATTGCTTTTATTCTTGCTCCTACGTAGAATGTCTTGCATGTTTAAACAAGGAACTACAAGAAATAATAAAATAGGGAATTTTGGGATACTTTCATCTGAGTGTTTCGCCGGGCTTACAGATCAAACACTTATTGTAACTTCTAGCTGTAAAATTAAAAAAAAGGTACTTACACTTCGCTGTAAACGTCGTGCACCCCAAAGCTCACACTAAAAATTATGAGGTATTACGTGCCAAAACCGGGATCTCATTATGAGGCACGCCGTAGTGGGGACTCTGGTTTAATTTTGACCACCCGAGGTTCTTTTACTTGCAGCTAAATCTAAGTACACGGTTTTTTTTCTTTTTTGCATTTTGCCTCTATTGAAATGCGGCCGCCGTCCAGGATTTGATCCTGCGACCTCGTGCTTAGCAGCGCAGCACCATATCTTAGCAACCACGGCGGGTACAGCTTACAGTAGAACCGGGTCAAAATTATTCGTTCGTTATGCAGGTCATTTCGTTGGAGAGGCGCTCAACTGTATATGAAAGCAGCGTTCATGTTTCGGAGAGTAACTGTTTCTTTACGTTGCCCCTTTTTTGTTTCGCTGTTTGTGACAGTACGAAAGCTGAAGCTTTTAATAGAAAATTTAGTAGCCGATTACAATCGCCTTGATTTTTTGCGTCAGGTGGTTGCCGGCGCTCCGAGATTCAAGTTTGCCGTCGTGCCATAGTTGGGAAAGAAACACAATACGGAAGGCACGAGTCCTCGCATGGAGGAAATGCCTAACCGGGCGTTTAAGAACTGAAGCTCCACTTGCAACGTTCAGAGGCATTATACACACGATTTCCGTTTTCATTTCACGCTCAGCAAAGCAGAAAAAAAAAAGAAAGAAAGAACCAGATTGTTGCTCATGTGTGCAAGAATGAGTCGTAGAGAATTCCCTGTAAAGGCGCTTCGATAGGAAGGCGGTAACAAAACGTTAGTCTATGTATACAGTTACCCGGCCGTAAAGAAATGGGCGAAGTGCGCTATAGCGTTGCTGTGCAATGATTTGTTTTCGCCATGCTGGATTTGGACGGCCCTCGTAGTGATTGCACTTCCGGGTCGTTTATTTCGTACACGGCGGATTCGTATGTAGGGCGGCAGTGGCAGTGAGGGTATCTCGTTTGGCAATGATCCTGTCTCCGCCTTTCTGAAGAGTGCCCCTTCCGCTCAAAGTTACCAGCCTGCCCCTCGCTTTCCCTTTCCTGTCCAGTGTATGCATGCTTCTTTCAAAACAAATAATTATAACAATAATAATGGTCGCGCAGTTCGGCCATGGCGAGCTCGGCGGAGCAACAAATGCGCATGCGCGTTCGAGTCCTTCTGCCTCGATTTTAGTCACCCGAGCGCTGTCGAAATCTTCGAGAGTATTACTCTTGACGGCTGCCCGTTCTGCAGACGTAATAACGCTTTGGCGAGAAAAACGGTCAACATCACGCGTGATTTCCGCTCCAACTTGCGAACTTGCGTCTGCCTTTAAGACAACGAGCCGGTTTCCAGTGGTGATCGTTATGGCCTCATCCCTGTATAGCTTACTCCAGCAAGTGAAGTGATCGCACGCGCTCATGAAAATGTAGACGATGTTACGTTTCTCTGAGAAGTTATGTGCGTGACCCGTCGCAGGCAACGGTTGAGGAAGGGAGGCTGAGGCGCCTGAGGGAGCTGTCAGGGAGGCTCAGACAAGTCAATATTGCTTCGCGTGATAGAGAAAACATAACGCAGCGGAGCCTGGTTCAGTGCCCTATGAACTTTCACGGCACGCGTGGAAGAGACAACATTCTACTTCGGTGTTTTTTTACATTTCGCGAGAACTTTGGTCGCTGAGCAAGTGAGCGATTTCGCTTTATTGCTTTCCGTTCCCATCCAAGGACGTCTCGGAAGCGTATTACCCAAATTTATTCGATATACGGGACGCGTTCGTGCTGGTAAGTGGCGTTCTCCGCGATCGTACTTCGGGCTGAGGAAAGTGGCAGCCTAGAGCATCGCTTTAGAGAGAGAGAGAGAGAAAGCGAGAGAGACAAAGTAGAGAGACTGCTGACGATGAAAAGGACCGCAAACTGCCAGCACAGAATTATGATATCGAGACACTTTTTTTTTCTTAAATATGTTTGCAAAACCCATCGTAATTAAATCATGTTGAAGGAAATATGAACAGCATCGTGAATACAGGTGAAAACGGGACGGACGTTTAAGGGGAAACTTTCCCTCAGGACCAAATCTCATTTTTCTGTTCAAATAGATGAGGAATGCAGAGATGCTATCCCCGGAAAACTGCTTAACCAATTCGAATGTAGTTTGAAGAGGTAAAGTTGATTTTTTTCCGCCTTTAGGAAGCAGAGTTTTGAGTTAGGGCCTCATATTGTTTCAGCAAAAGTTACCGTGAAATTGGCAAGGTAGAAGAAAAAAAGAGCTGAAGTATAAAGTTTGCAAATTCATAACTCTGCAGCAATTATAGATATTGAGCATCTGTCCTGTCCACTCCGTTTCTTCCTGCCCGTATTTCCCCTCAACGACAGTACATATATATTTTAGTTCTCCAAACTGCATCTCTTATATAGAGCATCTTAAGCGGACAAGTGTGTTACACGAGTTTACAGCTTACGTTGAATTATTAGGGTTTACGAGGGTTTAGCAAAAAGTGCTACTCACAAATTAGTAATATATTTCAGAGCAGTGTATAAAACGTTAATTTTGCCTACTTCAGATGGCTCATTATGTGCAGCTTACAGAATTCTGATATAAGTCAAAGTCAAAGTATTTTATTTAGGCATCAGAAAACAGTTGCCAAGGAGGCAGACATAAAGGCAATTAATGCCTGACAGATTGTCAACCCCCTTCTCCCCCACTCCCCAAGCATCTCACCCAACATCACTGTAATAATTGCTACATTGCCTGTCGGTAAAACTTTCAATTATAAATCAGTGGAAAGCATTGGCAACAATGCATCAAAATGAAAACATTTGAAACAAGAGTATTCTGTATCGCGAGAAATGCGCAACTAAGAACGAATTACGTTTGTGACATGAAGTACATGAAAATCGACCAAAGCAATGAAACAGGAACAATAAAAACAAAACTCAACAACTGAAATCAACATTTAGTGCTCACTTATCACACCGAGAGCAAAAAAAAAAAAAAAACATTTTACAATTTTGTGCCAAGAAGGTAACTGCTTATGCTCTCTTTAAATGCTTGCGCTGAGACGCTGTCTGTAACAACGGTCATAACTATTTCGTGTCTATTCAAGAAGTCAGGAATCTGGTAAGAAAATTTTTGTGAACCGTAGTTAGCGCGAATGTTTTCTTTGTTGTAAGTGGCATGCCGGAGGTTGTACGGGTGTTCTTTATGGACGTATTTTTCTAAGAACAACGATGAATTCTGTTTCATTTGATTGTATATAACTAACGCTAATTTTTTACATCGAATGTTTGTGATAGTCAAGATTCGATGCTTTTGAAATAGTGGGGCAGAGCGTGCTGAGCGCGGATCATTCTCTGTTTGACGCAACACTTTTTTCTATAGTACATGTAGGCTTTCTAAATTCGTTTTCGTGGTCGTACCCCATACAAGAAGGCAGTAGTGCAGACGAGAGTGTACTAGGGTATAATATATTTGTTTTTTTAACCAAGGTGGTAACAGATCCTTTGGTTTAAAGGTGACTCCGATTGTTCGTGAGTTGTCTGTTTGTATTTTTGCGACGTGTGCTGACCAACTTAGGTGCTCCTGAAAAACTACACCAAGAAATTTATGGGATGTAACGCGTTCGATTTGCTGATCACCGAAGTGAAGAGCAATGTCTGACACATATTTATTCTTTCGTCTAAAAACAATAAATTTTGTTTTGTTTCTGTTTAGAGCCAATTTATTCGCGCTAAGCCACACTGACAAGTTTTCAAGCCAGGTACATCCAACAAACCTTGTCAAATATGGCTAACTGGATTCCGAACTAAACGACTTTTCGGTTTCTGTGTATTTATGTGGGAATTCATGACGTAAAATTTTTCTCTTAAGTATAAATTTGCGTGTTTATATTTTTCTGTTACTCGTTTAGGCGCTTTATAGTTTTGCTCAGGATGACGCTAATGTTAGCGCCAGCAAACACGCCCATTGAATGTAGGTTTGTAAACAAGAAGTATAACTCTGTTGCTGGAATTTCTCACTTCCGCCGTGCGTAAATGTTCCAACAATGGTGAATGCCCACGTCGGTGACAAACTAGCAACCGCATACGGCAGATTTTGCAGCGGCAATTGTCGCACAACTCGACAAGTACGATTGCGTATAGATATATTGTCGTGTCATCGCGATGGAGAGCAAGCCAAAACTGTCGGACGTGAAGGCTAAAGATTTAGCTACCCGCCGTGGTTGCTCAGTGGCTATGGTGTTAGGCTGCTGAGCACGATGTCGCGGGATCGAATCCCGGCCATGGCGGCCGCATTTCGATGGGGGCGAAATGCGAAAACACTCGTGTACTTAGATTTAGGTGCACGTTAAAGAACCCCAGGTGGTCGAAATTTCCGGAGTCCTCCACTACGGCGTGCCTCATAATCAGAAAGTGGTTTTGGCACGTAAAACCCCATAATTTAATTTTTTTTAAAGATTTAGCTGCTTATGGGACAAATTTGCGCCCAGAAAGACGACGAACACTCAGATCACAATGACAGCGGCAAGCACAGTTCTTCCTCCATTCATATGCAGTTAAATGGAAGGTTGGTGTCCTTATTGACGCCGGCTATCCCTCTTCACAGGGCAAGCAAAACTGAAAGCACAAAAAGACTGAAAATCACCTATGTACGCGTAAGAGGGAGATAACAATGTACACTCGTTTCTGCGCGCCTGTTTGGCAGCAGCGTCTGCTGTATATAGTGTTTCCAGGAATATTGAAGTGATCCGGTACTCACCGATACACTATGATGTAATAATTCTTTGTGATGATTTGTGTGTAGAGTTTCATACGCCAAATTTGTAACCGGCACTCTCGTCCCTCGTCGAATCTAAACTCATGGGTCAAGTCCGTCTGGTATTTGTACAAGCATCAAAGTACATAGAAGTGTAATCGATGCTGCTCGCGTACATTCGGGAATCTACGAAGTATCCGCGTCGCGTGAGCGATCAAATCGGGCAATAATTTTCTTTATACAATGGGCTACACAAAATATTAAAAAAATACTTTTTGTATAACACTATATATGTATAACACTATATATTGTGGGCATTTATAAGCTGATCTTTGTCATCTGTACATGATCATCATCATGTGGGGTTCACATCGGGTTCTTCATCATCGCTTGTGGGGCTTGCTCTTAGGTGTGATTCGTGCTGTGGGCTGTTACGACTTTGCACCGCTGCACCACTATTACGACTTTGTGGTCCCGTAGCGCTCGTCACCCGTTTCGTGACAGAGCGTTGGTAGCGAAGACTCCGAGCCAGGCGTCGATGAGAATAACAAAAGGGACTTTATACACTATATACAGGTCATTATACAGGACATGAAGGGATCGGCACTGGGGCCGAGAGCTCACAGCAAACGCGACTGTTCCCGCACGGCAACGTCCGGCGAAAACGCGTGACACATCTCGCTCCAGTCGAGAGCGGCACTGGCTCCCGGTGGGTCGGCGGATCCGGTTTTTCAGGCGGCGCGCCTCCGCTTATAAGCCCCCAAAACCATTGTCACCCAAACGGCCCAATACAAAGCGAGCACTCGACGGTCGTCCGAGAGGTCCAACCAGCGACCGCGCTGGCCACCTGGTTCAATTGTGGCGGGCGCGGTGACCTTCAGGCAAGGGACGGAGGTCACCTAGTGGATGTCTACGGCGCCGGGCTGTCTGGCACTTGGCGACACGTCCGAACAAGTTGCTCGCCGATGCTTCTCCCGCAGGACACCGCTGCCTGACGGCTCAGCATCTTGACTCTTCAAGGGAGAATTTGGGCGCTCGAAGGATACTTTTGCATCTTGCAGATTCGGAATCCGGGCTGGTGGTAATGGCACAAGAGCATCCCCGCCCTCAGATAAGGCGCCGGGAAGACGAGCTGCCTCCACGTGGCTCGGATGCCAGGCGCGCACGTTCGCCAGGCTCGTCCAAGTTCACGTCCAGTGTCGGGACGCCAGGTAACTTCACGTGCCCAGGTCCGACTTGCCAGGACAGGAGCTCTGCTCACCGCGTTGTCGCCAAGACACCTCGACCAGCTCCGCTCGGGTCGTTCCTAAGCCCTTGCTTCTCGCCACTGGTCCCGGTTGGTCGTTCTGCAGCTTGCAAAACCGACCGGCAAAAGGCAACACCCAACACGAACAAGTGCCCTCTGTCTCCCGTCAAACACCAGACAAGGCTATAATCCAAATCAACCTAACTGAATTGCTATCCCCCTTTTTGCTCCCGCTGCAACAAGAGGCAGGTGTACGATCCAGTACGCAAGGCTCAAACAACCAGTTTTCAACTTAACAACACACCAAAATATCAGAAATAATTAATAATTAACAATAATAATGACAAATAGAATGGTCCCCTTGAAATCACTTGGACCGAAAACATACTACTGAGGAAGCAAATGAGGTCATTCATTTTTCCCGGCGATATTTTCGCGGAATCTGAAGCTGCTTATACTTGCGACCCTGCTTATCCGTGTAGCGGCGGTACAATAAGCCAGATTCCTTGCAAAATGAAGCCCTCTTTTTTTTCACTCCCCGTTTGGCGCTCTTCCTCAGATCGGCTATTGAACACTCTTCCTGTTGCTCGCGAATCCGAGTTTCTCTTTCAACTGCAGCCTGCTCCTGCCGGCTGGCGGAAACCGGAGCGAGTGTGGAGCCCGCGTCGCCTAATTGCGGCGTCGCGTCTATATCGCGGCTAGCACTGCACGCGTCACTCCCACTCACTTCCAGGACCCGCTCGCCTAGGCCAGCCTCCGAGCTCTGCCTCTCACGTGACTGCTTGCCACTCAAGTTACCGTGATCAGTCCGTGTGCCGCACCGCCTTTCGCTCACCGACGCAAAGTCAAGTTCCCTCGACAGCGAGAGCGCTTTGGATCGCGTGAGCGCCATGTACGCCACGTCGGCAAAGAATGATTTGCCCTGATCCTTCAGCAGCTGCTCCGAGCTATTTGAGAAGAGGTAGGAAAAGTGCTCCGGGAGGGCGGCTGACACAGCGGCTTCGGTGTTAAGTTTCCCAAACTCTCCTTCAATGGTAACCGTTGCGATCGGTAAACAGACACTCTCCTCCTCGGCCACTTGCCGTATCCTAGCACACTCTCCCGTAAAATCACTCGAGGAGACGAAAGACGGGTGAACAACGTCCATAGTTGCTGCAGAGTCCCGAAGTGCACGGCACTTCTTACCGTTTATCTTAATTTCCTGCACATAGGGCTCCAATAGACGTATGTTTTTGTGAGTTTCCTGTATTGTTGCAAAAGCAATTCTCTCTGGGCAGCTTGCAGCGATGTGCCCTTGCTTTTTGCAATTGTAGCAGGTTAACGGTTTCCGTTTTTCAAAAGAACGCGTCGTATCGTTTCGCTGTTTCGGACCATCGTCATCATTCTGAGATGCATTCTGTCCTTCCCTTACAGTTTCTTTGGGAAGGGACTCGTCTTCCCGAAACTCGCGACGCGTGATTTGCTTCCGTTCGTCGGGCTTCCCGGAAAACCCATCTCTCCTATCTGCTTTTTCTACGCGCACTGCCTTGCTGTGCAAGCTGCGGCGGGTGTAATACTCTTCCGCTAACTCTGCTGCCTTGTCTAGCTTAACCTCCTTTAGCCTATCTTGCAGCCAGAGCCTGACATCCTCATCAATGCAACGGTAAAACTGCTCCAACGCGATGCATTCGACGATTTTGTCGCGGTCGTCGTAAACCTCTTCGCCCTTCAGCCATTCCACCAGGTCGGCTTTTAGACGAAACGCGAAGTCAACATTCGACTCCTTGCCCTTTTTTGCATACCGGAACCTCTGCCGGAAAGCTTCGGGCGACAATTTGTACTTCCGCAGTAGCGCTTCCTTCACATCACTGTAGCTTTCAAACGCCTCTTTCGATAAGCAAGTTATTACGTCTGATGCCTCCCCAGGAAGCAAGGCTAACAGATTCTGTGCCCAGAGGGATCGCTCAATGCTATTCCGTTCGCACACGTGCTCAAATTTCACGAGGTATTTGGCCATATCCTCTCCGACGACAAAGGGTGGAAGTTGATCGCGTATTCTTGGAACGTTAGAAGTTAGACTAGGCGCCGGCGAGCTATTTCGGGTCTCCAACTCTTTCATTTTAAGCTCGTGCTCGCGACGTTCCTTTTCTGCCTGCCACTCCCGACGTTCCTTTTCTTTCCTTTCCTCCTCGCAACGTTCGTTCTCCCTCTTTTCCTCCTCGCGACGTTCCTTTTCTTTCCTTTCCTCCTCGCAACGTTCCTTCTCCCTCTTTTCCTCCTCGCGACGTTCCTTGATATCCGCCCAGGCCTCTTCGGCTTCCTCAGCCGTTACGTCCCTAGTCCTCATGACCTCAAGGATCGCATTCTTTCTTTTGGTTGAGCCCAACTCGATGCCCAACTCCTCACAAATTTGGAGAAGTTCCTTGACCTTGTACTTCTCCATCGTTCACACTGTCCTCCTGCTGTTTACCCTTTTTGAATATACCTGCCGTACGCTACTATAATGCTACTAGTAAGACATATGCAAGTATTTCACACACTGCCCTGTTTACCCCCTCAGCATCCCCTGGTTTTCAAAACACTCTAACTAGGCTTGAAACACACAAGGTTAACACAATGCAACACCAAATCCTTCCCTAAGCTACTATAACCTGTGTCAGAGAAAGTCTGGTGTTTGAGGTAAACTTCAGGCACTCACCGCGCCGAGGTAGCTGATGCCGGTCAATCCCGTAGCTGCCATCCACTGTTACGACTTTGCACCGCTGCACCACTATTACGACTTTGTGGTCCCGTAGCGCTCGTCACCCGTTTCGTGACAGAGCGTTGGTAGCGAAGACTCCGAGCCAGGCGTCGATGAGAATAACAAAAGGGACTTTATACACTATATACAGGTCATTATACAGGACATGAAGGGATCGGCACTGGGGCCGAGAGCTCACAGCAAACGCGACTGTTCCCGCACGGCAACGTCCGGCGAAAACGCGTGACACATCTCGCTCCAGTCGAGAGCGGCACTGGCTCCCGGTGGGTCGGCGGATCCGGTTTTTCAGGCGGCGCGCCTCCGCTTATAAGCCCCCAAAACCATTGTCACCCAAACGGCCCAATACAAAGCGAGCACTCGACGGTCGTCCGAGAGGTCCAACCAGCGACCGCGCTGGCCACCTGGTTCAATTGTGGCGGGCGCGGTGACCTTCAGGCAAGGGACGGAGGTCACCTAGTGGATGTCTACGGCGCCGGGCTGTCTGGCACTTGGCGACACGTCCGAACAAGTTGCTCGCCGATGCTTCTCCCGCAGGACACCGCTGCCTGACGGCTCAGCATCTTGACTCTTCAAGGGAGAATTTGGGCGCTCGAAGGATACTTTTGCATCTTGCAGATTCGGAATCCGGGCTGGTGGTAATGGCACAACAGGGCATGGCCGGTTCGCCGCATCTTCGACGCGGGATAAACGTCGTGGTAACTGCTGCGCCACAAGTGGTGGAGGTATATGTATAACACTCTTTCGCCGAGCGATAACTGGATCACTGTGATAATTCGGCGATAAAGAACGGCCACCGGCAAAAAAGCAAAGTTGTGTACGCGTGACAATTTAAACGAGACCATGAGATTAGTTGCGTGATCCGGCAAGGAAAATATACACGCGGATAGACGCGGTTAACACAGACGCCAAAAAGACGCGGTGAACATAACAGGGCCGCTCATATGACACGCGCGTGCGCCAGGCGGCGAGAAAATGCCAGCAAGGAAAGAGACGAGCATTGAGCGGCGGGAAAACGCGAGCGTAAGCAGGGAGAACAAACGAGGACGCGTCAGAGGCTCTCCGGTTGCGCAACGGTTTCCTTTCCGTAGGGCACGTGCGCCATGTGTCTCCATGGCGTGAAATATGCGGCTCCGTGTTATACTTATAGACGCACCCTGGAGGAGGACTAGCCGACAATGGACCTAGCTCGCGTCTGCGTGGCAATGATGAAGTGCTCTAGCGTTGTCTCTCTCTCTCTCTCTCTGCTCGGTTCTGTGTTCTTTTTTTTACTCAGAGCGATACAGGTGAACCCAACTGCAGGTCCAAGTTCGCGCTTACTTTTCGCTCGAAGGTCGGCGACCCTCGGTCACGGATTGCGACCCAGTTTGTTCACCGCAGGCGACAGCCAGCAGTAACACGTCGCAACTGCGTAATATAACAACCTTGACACGTTGGAAAATAGACCAGCCCACAGTAAAGGGCACGACTGTGAAGGACTGCAACGTGGGGGACGTCTTCTGCATCACCGAGGGGGAAGGCGGGCAGAGGGTCCCAGCCTCTGGGTTTCAGCCTACAGTCCCAGTTTTTAAGAGCCACGAGCGACAGCTTCAAGGTAGTGACGGATAGGGGGTAGAGTTCTTTTCCGAGAAGCAGTCTTCAATCGTTTAAGTGACTCGGCGACATGCTTACGTCTCACAAATTGGAAGAAGTGCACCGAGAGTTCGTGAGCGAGCGTCTTCGCACGTGCGGCTCTGTCTCGGCGCTTGCGGGATGATGGAGGAGAGAAAGAGAGGGAAAGACCGGGAGTTTAGCCAGTTGGGCACCCTGTACTGGGCCAAGGGGGTAAAGGAAAGTGAAGGCGATATAAGGACAGACGAACTGGTGTAAGAAAAGAGAGAGAGAAAGCGTGCACATAAAACGGGACGCAACGCGCGGCTACTCAAAGTATATCGCAAAATCCGTTTGTCCTCAAGAAGCGTAGCAACGCGACTATGGCCTACTGTGCTGAGGACACTTTGATCCCGGGATTCTCTCCTCCGACAAGAGATAATAGTCCAGTCTTTCAAGCGCAGTTAGAGTCCTTTTCTTGGTACATTTTAGCTAGGCCAGTGACGGACGAGATGCCTGATCGTCTCCTCACAGCCACAGTTGTCACTGCCATCAGACAACCAGAGGCACTGCATAATCTCGAGGGACACATACGTCAGGACGCTACATCGCTCCTACTCACGATAGAGCGTGAGTAGGCACGATCACCTGCTCGAACTATCATATCAGCTACTCGAAGTTGAGCTCACACGCACACGCACGCACACGCACACACACACACGCACACGCACACGCACACGCACACACACACACACACACTGAGAGGTTGCATTGAGGCTACTGAGAACTTGCAGAATAATTCGCAGAACATATTTCAGCAGTAAATGAACGCGCGCTATTTCTCGCTGCCCATGCGTTATGAGAAAGCGCGGCACAGAGCGATGTATTCAGTAGCGCCCTCTGCCTAATAGAGCTCAGATTCAGCGAAGCGAAGGCGCTCATCAAGTCACCACTCGCGAAAAGCAATGTGCACAGGTCTGCACTTACGCTTGGCCACGCATGCTCGAGGAGCATGGTATACCTCGCGCGTGCGTGCGACAGACTACAATACCGTATTCCTTCGTAGTCCTCTTTCGCGCGCGCATAGCAAATATAGAAGTCACAAAAAGGAAGGGAAGTACCAAAAAATTTGCTTTGAGCAGTCACCGCCTGTTTGCTGGAAAAGGTGCGCTCTGTAAGCTTATGGGATTGGCGACCTCGTTGCACCTTTCATTTTGAGGCTGTGCAGCAGAACTGAAGAAAAAAAGAAGAAAACCCGAACGTAAACGAAAACAACCGGCCATCTATTGCGAAAACTTCAGCGACGAACCACTTGCAAATCGTCGTAGCCGCCGTTTGCGAAAATTCTCCAATTTATGCAGGCACGACAGCCTTCTGCTATACGTCTAAAAAATTGTGTAACTGCGGGTCTCCTTCAGATTCTCGCATTCCAGAAACTGGCGCTCTTACAGGTGCCTCTCGAAATGACGAAACGAGAGTTGCAAGTCCAGAGAAAAAGCAAGGCGCCGTGGGGACCTCGCATTCACGTTCCCATTCAGCGCGTTGCAACAGATATGACGGGCCTGCTGAACCGCTTTCGTCTAACAGCACAATCATACTTAGCCAACTCAACACTGCCCGCTTTTCTCTGCTAAGCTGACGTGACCGTACGAGTTATAACCGGGTGCAGTAATGTTATTGTCATTTTAATGTAAATTGCAATATAAGGTATACAAGTAAGCACGATTCAATTGTCATCGCTTCTCCCACAAGTAAGTCATTGGCCGTTCTGTGCATCTGCAACAGTGGGTATATCGTGTAATATACGTTCGCACTTTCTGTGCGGTTGCTTGGAGGCTGCCAGTAAGCGATTCGGAAAATAAAAGTTGTCTTGGAGAGGGCTTACGCTTCTATAACAATATGTAACACTAGGTGAAAAAAAAAACAGCAATAAGCTATGCCTTCCAGTATTGTCTGCCCTGTCCTACCTATACAGAGTATCGACGATGCTTAAAATATTTGCCACCGGGAAAAAACGGTGCTCGATGCTCCCTACCGAGCCCTCTTGCTTGCTTTCGTTGTCTCACAATTGGAAACACGTTTCATTCCCCGTCATGAAAAATCATTCGAAGAAAGAATCGCTCGCGCGCATTCACTTTGGAAAACAAAGAATTTTGCGGCGGGAGCTTACAACTGTCCTTCTTCGCCAAATACATGCTGCCAAAATCTACAAGAGAGATTTTTGCACGTTCTGGTGGGTGGAAATAGTCTTTTCAGTGGGGGAGGGGGGGTGAGGGAGTGTTGTTGGTAGCAAGTTACCTTCAAAAAGCGTCTTTATAATTTTGATACCAAAAATACTTCACGTGATGAAGAATATGCGCTCCAAATTTCATGCCGAAACGAGCACTAAAAGCGCTTCAAACTTGGCATCAAAGTAACTTCCACCCTATAAAATTCAGCTTCGCTTCATAGCGATTTCACGCAAATTCTTTTAAAAAGATATAGAAACATGTATAATCTTTTTTTTTATTTTACAATGGAGATTTGTGGCTTTGTAACTGATATAAACTTTTAGCAGTTTGGAACATTCATTGAAAATGACATTACTGACCGTTAGCGACAGCGCGCTTGTTTCCGCATCAGTGATATTTTTATCGCAGTTCAAATTCGTAAAAAAAAAAGAAGTAACAGAAACAGAAATGTTGTGTTCACACGCAGCCCTCAATAGACAAAAATACTTCATTTCTCACCAAACCTGAAAAGAAGAAAAAAAAAAGCACATTCTGCGGCAACCGGTATGTTACCCTGCGTCGACAAAGTGATCAAGCTGCGCTCACCAGGGAGAGAACCCCATAAAGATCTTGGTTAAAACAAGTTGGCGGGCTAGTTGGTTAGAATCCATGATAGAGTGTATAAGCGGGACTGAACGAGGACGTAGAAAGAAACAGATACACAGAGACAGCGCTTCCATAAAGATCGCTAGTGTCTCGAAATTGCTCAAAAGCAACCTTAAAACAAAAGCTAGAGTGAGAAACTATGACCATGATGAATTTTGGGCTCGATGCTTCACAAACGTGATTTAGACACACTGAACATCATCTCCGCCACTAACAACATTTTCAGCGCAGCCGTTTAAATGTTTTGAATTCGCGATACGTTGTGGCGAAGAAATTGATTCCGAACGGCAGGGTCCCCTCGGCGGCGACCCCGAGTCTCTGTTCGGGCAGCTCGTTTAGCAGCTGCGGCAGACAAAGCATTTCCACCTCGGTTGCGTCGCTCATTGTTCAGAAAGAAAGCGGGAACACGGGAACGCACGTCGCTCGCGCGCGGAGCTCATTCTCCATCGGCGGCGGTGCATAGGTGTGAATCCCACGCCGACGCTTTGTTGCCGTAGCGCTCGCCGAATGCCTGGTCGCCGCCGTCGTTGAACATGTCTCGTGCGGCACTCCGCTTTCCTCCTCGCCCTTTCGCCATCATCTCCTCCTCCGCTTTTCTCCTCGCGTTCTTTTCGCTCTCGTCGCCTTTCATCTCCCGCTGCGCTCTGCGTTCGCTCTTTCATCCTGAATTCGCTGCGCTCGTTCTCTAGGTTACGGCGCCTAAGAGCTGCTCTCTAAAGTGTTCCCAACCAAATTGCCCTTATATGGTGTTGTCAAGCTTGAGAACCTTATTTTCTAGCGAATTACGATGTGAATGTTATTTTTTTTAGTTCAATCAATATCCCACTTAGTGAACAATATTTGACAGAAGTTTCAACGCACTAAGCTTTACGTATTTTTTAAATGTTTCTTAAGAAAATTATTAAAATGGATAACTATAAAAATTTATAATTAGAACACGTCTCAACATTTTTAAACTAAGCTTACTTAGTGTGCAAATAAGGAGCGGTTTTACTAAATGCCTGCAAATTTAAAAAAAAGAAAAGATTGTGGTCAGAGAAACTTGAGCAGATTGCGAAAATCTCTGACCTCCCTTGTGTGCCCACCATCATCCCTTAACTTAAATGATATTCTGCAATTTTCTTGTCTAAAAAAAACAAAAAGAAAAGAAAATGGAATCCTGCGTTCTACATTAACACCTTAATTATATATTTGTCAAGGAGTACGGTCACAATGTTTTCTTCAAAAGAAATTAGCCCCACGACGATAATAAAATGTATATTTTGTCGTATCTGTAAAAATAGAGGACGTTTCAATAAAAGACTGCAGGCCCATTGCCAGCACGATACATCAAAGTAAAGGCATGGCCTCTTTCTCTTCTTCAAATGTACGTAGTCTTCGCCGCGCTCTCCAATGTAGCAGGCGTCTCTAGGAACATGTTGTGAGAAAGCAACTGTGGAACACGTGGCGGAAAACAAACGCACAGCAGCGTTTCACCCACATGGAGGGCAGACGTCGGGTGTTGTGTGACTGGCGAGGGTACACGCGGCGGGTTTTGCTCGCAGCATGGCCCAGGTATGTCGAAGCCGAGCATTTCCGAATACATGCGAACAGAGGAGCGCAGCAACAACTGTACAGCCGCGCACGACTGGGCACGGACAGAAAAGAGAGCCTGTCTGTGTATGCACGAACCAACCAAGAGACAGTGTGCGCCTTTGGATTGCGCGCCCGAGAAGGAAATTGTGCCTTCTTGAAGTGTGTCCCTGCTCCGAAGCACCGACTGCCGCCGCATATATGCCGTGTGTACTTCGCCTCCGTGTAGTTGTGGTATTGCCGGCCGCTTATCCGTCCCACGAGCGCACGTAGCGGCGATCTCTGTGAGTGCAGCCGCGTACGATGACTATTTTAAAATTACTTAAATAGAATTCTGGCGTCTTTGCCAGAACTACGATATGTGATTGCGCGGCACGCGCGTATAGTGGTGGACTCCGAATTAGTTTAACCACCTGGGGTTCTTTAACGAGCACCCAAAAAACCAGGCACACGAAATTTTTTTTCCCCATTTAGTCCCGGTCGAAATGCAGGCCGCCGCGGTCGGAGTCCAACCCGCTACCTCGACCTCAGCATCGCAACGCCATATATGTAGCCGCTAAGCTACCGCGGCGGGTGCGTATTTTTGTACGGCAATGCTATCGTGTAAGGAGGAGGAGGAAAAACTTTATTTGCTCTAATTGGTTAGAAATTAGCGGTGGCAGATGTGGTCGGCCGTCTTCACGGTCTTCTTCCCCATCTGCGCAGGGTCGACGCCCCTATTCCAGGGCACCACTGAGGGTGGCTACTCGGTGAGCGTGCCTTACTAGTCCATGCCGGACTTTCGGGTCGCTGCTGGAGAGCACCCTCTCCCACTGCTCCGCACTCGGGTCTTTTATTTGAAGGAATTGTTGATTGTGAACGCATCCCCAGGTAATGTGATATAAGGTGGGCTTGGCGCCGCACCAGGGGCAAATGTCTCTATACTGGGTGGGAAACATCTATCTTAGTGTGTTTTGATTTGGGTATGTTCCTGTTTGCAGCCTCCTCCAAGAGGCTGCTTCATGCTGGTTTGGGCTGTTGTGGAGTGGAGGGTATTTGATTCGGACCCTCTTATAGTAATTCAGAGCTATCGTGTAAATTGGCCAAGCTAACCATTTGCACCCCCCTCCCCGCTCCCCTTTTACGCCTTTCAGGTTGTACATTTGTCAGGCAACGGTGGTCATCATAAGCGCATTTTCTTGCTTTATAGCGTGGCTGATATGACGGGCGCTTTCCTGCCAGTACACGCTATGGAAAGTTGCGCATGGAAATTGTCAGGCGCCAAATGCCATGGAAATTCAGTGCCCGTAAAGAAGTGACGACGATTATCGGTGCGTGACAAGCGGTACACCCCGAAGGGCGTGGCGATTTAAATCGTGCCGAGCCCCGTCTTCAAGCACGTTGTGGTGCACATTGAAGGTTTATCTACCAAAGCTACCTAGCTGTATGTGTATGTATAGTGTGAGATGCAACACCCTATTTGTGTGTGCCGTAGAACAGGCCGTAGAATGAAGAAACCGGTGAAATGTTGCCGGACACATCTTCCAACCCTCGACACCGGTTGCCACAACGATGGTGACGACGACAGTAATAACTATTTTATCTACTTTAAAACTCTTCTGCGCTGGACTTCTGGGCGACCTGCTCAACTGCAACTCTTCTTGACTTAAGAGGGCAGTGTCAGCTACTCGCACTTGCTCTCCAGTTGATGCTGCCGTCTTCGTATCTCTTACCGCTATACGCTCATTATTTTCCGTTTCATCACTCGCTTCGACAATAAACAGGCAGCTTTTTGTTTATTGACATGTAGAGGTATGGGAATGTAGCCTACGTCAGAGCGGGCTAACCAAAAATTCCAAATTCCTTACTGAAGCAACAATAATTAAAAAATATCAAAAAGCACAATACATACACAAACACAAGCGCACGAAGAATGTCTCTGCGGGCACCAGCGCCCATTGCGCGAAGGTGGAAGAGACTGCATAAGTTTTTTCACATACATAAGAACAACATCGTAACAACGTAAGAACAACGTATTAATCAACACGGCACGACGCGATGGAAGGACAGAACCACTGCCCCTTTGCAGCGCATTCTTTTTTTTTCTCTCCCTTACTGAACTCTCGGGAATGAGCGTAACGCCTGAATTGGTGCGGTCCAAGCTACCAACCGAAAAGGACGAGATAAAAAGTTTAAGGTTCTAAATCTCAGAAGTATCGATGGAATCCTTCTCGGTAGATTCAAACACAATGCATAACCACCCCGATTGTTTCGAATGAAAAAAAAAATTCTAAGAACGTTCTCTCCTTCGGGGCCTCTGCATTGGGATTTAACCACATGAACGTATGCATGACCACTTGCGAATAGATCTCGCTCAAGACGGATACGTGGCCAAATTCCTGAAATAATATTTGGATTGTTGACGAAACTGCCCGCATCGCGTATTCGAAATAAATTTAATGCTGCCAAATTTATGCCAAATTTATTTCCGTAATTAAATCATGCATTTTCTTTAAAAGTTCTGTCTCCATAAAGTTCGTCTGTTTTAAAATTGCTTGGAGAATTTCCGCCTTACCGAGCCTTACTTCCTCTTCTAAGTTTTATCTCCCCTGCTCCATCTATACCCGCCAGCTTCTTGGCCAGTCCCTCGTAGTGGGTAAGCGCCACGGTATGAAGAGCAAGCAAGCGTGGAAAGATGGAGAGAGAACGCATGCGAACGGCGATGTTGCGCAACGGGTACGGAGCAGCTGCGCTTCACGAATCCACGTAGAAGACGAATTGCACCGAACGGAATCATTGATCGCTCGAGGAACAGGGATTCCACATGGCGGTCCGGATGCAGCGAGCGCGGCAAGCAATTCAAAACACGAAATGCAGCGACGGCGGCGTTAGAAGCCGGTTATCCTGCCCTCCACTCTCTCTCTCTTTCTTCAGTTCTGTGCCGATATTTATGAGAAAGCCGCAGCCGCTGTACCACATCCCCGTTAAGGCTGCCGGACGCCGGGAACATTTTTCACGAAAAAGAAAGACGATTAATTTGACGGAACCCCTTAGTTTTCTTCTGAATCTATGAATGCGTATGTTCGGTTAAATTCCGGTGAAGTCGGTATATAAGGGAAATACTTGGGCGGCGTTATTCCAACGCTCGTATGTGTATGTTCTGTAGTGTCTGTTGTCTTGTCCAATATTGCGCCCAGTGCAGCAAATGATGCACGCGGATGAGCCGCGTGCTCACGAATCGATGCGGCGGCGTAGGTGGACTTGAGGACGTTGCCGCACACGTGGCAATGCAAGACGCGCAGTGGTCTTCGTGGTGTCGGTGAAAGATAAGACAAAAAGAACAAAGGAACCTGGCCGGTAAGGACGATGATATTGAAAACATTCTTACGGTTGCATATCACTTCCTGGTCATGTGAGTTATGAGAAGCTGTTTGTTAGTATATTATCCGTCTGCGTGTTTTATTACCTGTTCTCCGTTCTTTTTTTTTTTCTTTCTCACGAACAACCAATCCTTTGCTGCCCTTATATATTGGTGGCAGGAGCTATAGACTAAAGCTTCTTTAGTATGGTCACCCTCCCCAATCAGCCTTCATGCGTTTAAAGTGAAAATAAACAAATTCAGTCCAATTCAAAATGGCGCCTATGGCGACGGAAGCACTGAGTCAGACGTTCTGTATCGCGCTTGTTACTGCGTGTACAACGACGATCGCCTTCGCTTCTGAAATGTGCGGGTGCTGAGCACGCGCCTAAGGCCAATAAACATATCTCAGGGAAATATTCGTGCCTGTCATCTCTGCTCGTTAATGTTCGCCTGATCTGTCTAATGCAATAAACTGCAATACGGCGCCGAATACTTTCCCTTTGATTAAAAATACTTCATGAGTGCACAGAACTATAGGTGTGTGTGTCAGAGTAATTCTTGTCACGATTTGGCTTGAAACATAAATGTGTTTCAATGATAGAAAAAGAAAACCAAAGGGAAGAAGCAGGCTGGAAAATGCCACCGAAAGGGGCACAACGCCTATTATATGTTCTTCAGAAAGTAGGCGATATAAACATAGGTAGTGAAGATAGGAAAAAAGGAACAAAAGCCAAGATGACCGATACCAAGGACTAAAGTATAACAAGGACGAAGAATAAAATACGCAAGCAGGAACAGAAAAAAGAGTCAACGCAGGTAACAATACCTATATAACAAACATTAAAAAAATCTGACAGAAGTATCCGCCTACAACGAGTACATTCATCTTGGAAGCAAGACACGTAGGTGAGTTTCGGGAGCTTGATATTAAATTACGTGAGTTGAGCAGTAGGATAGGGCGGAGAGCTTGAAGCGAATGAAGGCCTAACACTATTCTGGTCATGTTGTGACCGCACTACCGCAAGAATCCAACAATACAAAGCTCACATTTGTGCTTTGTGAGCGCTGTGTTCATCCGACTCGCCAGATAGCGCATAGAACAAGGGAAAAAAAATTTCACCGAACCCCTGTAAAGGGGAAGTGTGGCGCCATAAACCGCAAACAAATCAATTTGTTTAGCTGAACGATCTAGCGTAGCTCATGCTCTGGCGTACTACATACCCGATTTAAACGTACGGCGCTGTCCGCTGTTAAAGGAAACACTCCGGCACTCACATTTATGGCACTGGACCCACAAGTTCCGCCGAAAGTTACATTAGTGCAATGGGCTGTAAAACGGTGCCACCAGCTACAAGCCACTTGCTGCAGAATCGGGTGATGGTAAACTTACCAGGGCGAAAAATTCACTCATGATGTGTACTCGCGCGTTCCCCTTAACAGTTGACCGCCGCGTACATGACACGAGACCCACGGGAAGAAGCTGGAGGTGAAACGTTTGTGCTGATTAATAAATAACATTTACTACTACTGCTACTACTACTACTACTACTACTACTACTAATAGTAATAATAATAACAATAACAACAACAGTAATAGGAGGAGGAGGAATGCCGGAAGCCCCAAGAGGCTCCAAACGTATATAGGACTGCATCACCAACATTAAGTAACGTTGTTGCCAACCTTGGTAACTCATTGCTATTTCTATGCCATGAACGCTGGGAGCACTGTATTGCTGTGCAAGGGGGCTATTCAGAAGGTGACGGTGTTTTATGATGCGCATATAAATAATTTACTCTCTTCAAAACCAAGCCATGTCTCGAAACGTTTTGATGCCACCTTGTATAAATTTGATTCATTACGCCCTCTCATTGCTTGTATGTTTTTTCCATACTTCTTTTTTTACTGCGAAAGCTGTTAAGTGCTCGAAGTTGGGTTTGCCTTGTCCGTCCGTTCTGTTACGCTGAGCGTTGTCATCAACCATGCCGGTGAAGCAATGCGCATATGGGAGTCGAGCGCTCTAACCACTCAGTTATCGCGCAACAACAGTGCTGGACAATTAGTGCACGGTTCTGCGCTGCCGCATTTCGGAGGTCAGAACGAGCAGTGCTGTAGTAAACGAGCGTTACGTTAGTACGTCGCGCAGCAACCGTTCTCGACACGATGGTTGTTATGTTTGCGCGCAACAGTTTGTTGCCATGCTCGTGAAAACAGCGTCACCAGCACATGGGATGCGTACGCGACAATGGCGATGATGATATGCCTCAAACATGGCGCATGGCCACAACAGAGGATGCGCCGTTAATAAGGTGGTTGCTGTAAAGCGACGACAACGTCACCGCCAACAGCGACGACGCAGTTAACGTCACGTTGTTAACACAACAGCTCACAGGATTTACTGCAGCCGAGTGCCCTGTGTAGCAAGCACTGCAAATCTTCAGCGAAAATGAAATCACTCACATTTCACAGGTGGCGCTGCGCCGTTTCGCTCGCGACATCAGTTGTATGTTTTGGGCTGGGTGTTGATTAATCCCCGTGCATGGCCTTCAAAACGGGCAATGGAATCTGAAATATTTGAATTCTTTAGCACAGCAACTGCCTCCTCACCTACGACCTAAATATTGATTTGCAAAAAAAAAAAAAAAGAGATCCGGTAGAAAACTGAATAAAAAGAAATTCTACTGGACGATGGAAACAAAGAAATGTGACTCTTACGCAAAGCAAATGAAAATAAAGATGACGCAACAACATTACCTGAATCAAATATATTTAAACAAGGTATAGAACTACCTCGACAAAATAATAATAATAAAAAATTGGCATAAGCATCTGTTCGAACAGCTGCTAATGAAAGGTTCCATAAGGCTATGTATTGTAAGTAAATAAGTATTTCTTACTTAAAAGGGGAAGTCAAAAAGTGCTAAAGACTGCCTATGGGTCGTTGTTATAATTCCACAATGAATTACTATATCATACAAAAAGGAAGTTGCGTACATCACAAAGAGGAAAAAGGCCAGAACTTATTTCTTTTATGTACACTATTCTTTCTGTATCATCACACAGTTATATTCAACTTTAACTATTACAATGAACATTGAGTTATTTTAGGTTGTTACGTTAAACAAAAAAGTTTTTATACGACTGCACTCCTACCCCTTATAAACCACACTATAACAGCTGCATTCTTTGTTCAATTTCCCATAGCGGAACCCAGTTATTTGAGGAAGAAGCAGGCAACCGAAAACAAGACAGTTTTCGAAGTTACATGCTCTATAATCTAAAAGTTGAAATGGAAAAATCATTCATTGATTACAATACGTTTACAAAGTACTTACGAACTGTTAACGTGTCTCTGTCTGATGAATGTATTGCGCAGAAACCAACGGCTTTATGTTCCGCTTTGGAATGTATTCGCAAGAATTCCGAATTTATTATTGAAGCTAATAAAAGTAAATCATACAGTCCTTGGTGGAATTATTAATGCACTTGAAATGACAGGAAAAGAAATTGCGAAGAGATTAGAACTTAGATTTTTTTTTCTTTTGAGAAACATCTCCGTTAAACGAATGCCGCCGAACGTTTTTATAGAGATTTCTTTGGAAGAATTGGCTAAGGTTGCGGAGCGGCTACCTGATTCAACTGCCGGTTGGGATGGTGTAACCTCTAACATGTTAAAAATATTTTTTAAGGAACATCCTGATGGTTTTTTAAATCTCGCGAATCACTCTGTAAAAACTTTTGTGGATTCCGTATGCTCGAAAAATCGCTAAAATAATTCCAGTCCTTAAAAACCAAGGGGAGAGATACAAAAGTGATAATGTCGGTGAATATTATTCGCCTCAAATTTGTTTAAGTGGAAGAATACTGAATGCCCGTCTTCTGAAATATGTTGAGGACAAAACATTTGCTTAGCTCATGCCAAATTGAATTCAGACCAGGCCATTCAATTTCGCATGCCCATGTGGATTTAGAAAGCCAAATAAAATTAGCACGGCGTCAAAGGCATGTTGCTGCGCTTGTTAGTATAGATATTTCAAAAGTTTACGATAGTGTTGAACGTAAAATTTTACTAGATAGACTAATAAATCTGGAATTCCTAAATTATCTTCTGGTACAGATAGGTGAAATTTTAAGCGGTAGGGAATATTACTATTCCATAGGTGGCTCCTCTTCGAGAACTTACAAGCAGCCATGCGGTGTTTCTCAAGGAGCTGTTACGTCACCTATATTATTCAACATTTTACTCAGCTCCATTCCATGCCATAGTGATGTATATGCATACGTATACGCAGACGACGTAGCTTTCTTCGCATCAGATACATACATTCACACTACAACCGCTTGCAGACACGCTTGTTTGTCATTAAAAGAATGGTTAGAAAATATTCGGCTCTTCATAAATATTAAGAAGTGTTCAACTTTAGTTTGTCCTGTGAACAATGCTGTGAACATACTGTATCACTTAGCTACAGCCCCGAAAATATACAAGTAGACTCAGTCAAGTTTCTGGGCGTAAGTTATGACGTCTTCCTTAGCTGTCGTGGCCACATTGATTATGTAGCTGAAAAGGAGTGATAGCGGTTGGAATGTTGCGAAAACTACGCAACAGTCGATTAGGAATGCGAAGAGACCTGCTTTTGATGATATACAAAATGTATATACGCCTTACTGTAGAATATAGACGTGTGCGATATTATGGTGCAGCAGCATATAAATTTTGGCCCCTTGTCCTGCTGGAACGGGAGGCTCTTCGGCCCTGCTGTGGATTATCAAAATTTGAGGCTGATATCATGCTGCATCACGATGCACGGTTACCAACTCTCTTGTGAAGATTTCGTTTGCCAACTCTTCAGACATTTTAAATATGTACGAAGCTACAATCAGAAGATTAGAAACTATTTTTATTTCCCAACCGGCGTTATTTTTTGTATTTCTGCGGCCGAGATTTCATACGCCGCAGGTAGCATTCGTACAGAACCTGGTTGAACCATTTAATGTACGCATCACTAATATACCAATCACATGAATAATAATAATACCAATACCAATAATATACCAATGCACATGAATCATTAGAGGTAATTTTTTATGATATGTATCGACGTAATGCTAAACATTACGCCGATAGATATCATCCTACATCACATTAAATGGGTTGTTACGGGATCATTTAACGGGTCTAGCGATGGATACTATCATCGCTACAGATCCATCAAAATGTGAAGAAAAGACGGCTGTTGTCATTTTATCTCCTGCTCTTGATTGGTCTCTCCCCCTTATTATTTCTCAGTTCATACCAGCATTTTTGGCTGAATTGCTAGCAGTAACATTAACCCTCAGAAAACTAGGTCCCCCACCTTCATCAGCCGTGATAGTAAGAGTCTTTATCTTTATGTTCATCACTCACTGCCAATAGTGAATCTCACGTCTTCCATACATTCCATTCTCTTGTGCGTGCCCAATTAAGATTAATAAGACTAATAAGAATTAATAAGGTATTACTTACGCATAATATGGCAGATAGGTTGGCGGGCCTCAGTGGCCCCATTCTCTCGGTGCTTCCAGTGTCAAGATACATTACTACAGCTAGATTCAGGTCATATGCTATCATGCTTGACTTTTTAAACCCAGCCATAACTAATTTTGTAGAATATCAACACCTACTGTCTGTTCATAAATACTATCAAAAGCAAAGCAGTGCTTATTGAATCCATAAATCACCAGGTAAATATTGAGAGTGCTTTAAAATTTGGCAGTCCTATACGTTGATGCTGCTTCATCAGTCAAAACACTAGGAGTTGTATTTGAGCAACATTTAACGTGGAATATTCGTATCGATAGGGTCGTTACTAAGCTTGCTCGTGTTGCTGGCATCCTTACCAGATCACGCGTCTTTCTTCCTCAAAATATTAAAGTTGCTCATATACAACTCCCTTTTTCTTTCACATGTAACGAACTGTCACCTGGTTTGGGCTACCACAACTAAGACCAATATAGTAAAACTTTTTTTGTTGCAAAAGATAGCACTACGTGCAATAAATAATTCCAGATTTGACACTCACAACCCGCCGTGGTTGCTCAATGGCTATGGTGTTGGGCTGCTGAGCACGAGGTCGCGGGATCGAATCCCGGCTACGGCGGCCGCATTTCGATGGGGGCGAAATGCGAAAACACCCGTGTACTTAGATTTAGGTGCACGTTAAAGAACCCCAGGTGGTCGAAATTTCCAGAGTCCTCCAATACGGCGTACCTCATAATCAGAAAGTGGTTTTGGCACGTAAAACCCCATAATTTAATTTTTTTTCGACGCTCACACTGAGCCTCTCTTTGTCTCTTTTGGAAACAAAAAGGTGCATGATTTTTACAATGATTTGCTCCTAAACAGCGCATGAAAGGGAAACTCTGGCTATATTGAGAGATTAGCTTGTCTCAGGGAACGTCGTATCACGCACAACACATGTAACACAGAAATCTGGCACATTCCCGCCTTACGAACGCAATACGGTGACCACACAATCCGTTAGAGATTGCCATTTCTCCTAACCAGGCAACAAGACTTTTCATCATTTTAATACGATGCACTTGCGTTTTGCTTTTATTTCGATATGATGTAATTACCTTTTGTGTGCTTTTTTTCCCTTATAACATGTACTTTCTTTGCACTATGCAGTCATTGTGTAAATGCTGCTATCGTTCATGTTGCCAATGGGAATTTTTTTGAGGCGATACAGACCCCGTCAACTCTATTTTTGTGTTTTTTGTCTGTGCGCCTGACAACTGTATTTTCTTGCACTGTTGTCCAAGAAACTTTTACTATTCCATTCGCACAGAAATTTATTTCGGACTCGTAAAAGTGAGGTAACTATCACTCAATTACGGTGTCGAATACCTTCTTTAATTTTTTGTCTACACAGGGCTGGTCTTGCTGCCTCCCCGCTGTGCCCGTTCTGTGATGAAGATTAGACAATTGACCGTTTTTTATTGGTCTGTACATGATTTACACATGCAAGGAGAAGCATTTTAGAAACAACATAAAAAATTGTAGTAAATTTTGCAATTCCTAACCTTCTTTCTCTCGGAGCTTCCTCTCTTGGGCAATATCGCAAGGATACTTGCTCACTCGTTGAAGAGATTTTAGTTCTTTCCAAAATATTGTTGTTAAATTTATAATCATTGGTTATTTTCTATTCTTCTGATTCTACCCAATTATCTCGGTTGTTTTTACGGAAATACTTATCGTCTTCTAATTCCATCCGCATCTTGGCCAATTGCGCATAGTGGGTATGAGCCAGTGACAAAAGACGAACGAAACGAAACGAAACGCCCTGCTAAATTCCTTTCTTTTTGTTTTTACTTTTAAATTAATTATTACCCATTCGATATGACTTTCCTGATTTTATTTAGCAGGTAATTAAGCGCTATTCAATGCTATTTCAATAGCTATTAGGAAATTTATGCTCCATAATAATTTCGAATAATCCACCCATTTCTTGGCCAATCCCCCAACGTGGGTAGGAGCCACACGCATCGCAGGCTACAACAACAACAACAACAACAACGAAACGAAACGCAACGAAACGCAACGCAACGCAACGCAACGCAACGAAACGCAACGAAACGCAACGAAACGCAACGACACGACACGACACGACACGAAACGGTGGTTTTCGTTGTGGGAGAGTGTTTCTGTCTCAATAAATGAGTTCAGAGCCGAAGGAATCGCCTAACTCTGCTGTTATTTAAAAGCGAAGCTTTTCATTGCGAACCTCACCGGGCTGCGGGACCGTAGGCGCTGCGGCGGGGTTGTCCTATACCTGAATAGGCCAACCAATCACAGCGGAGGGCGCGCGCCGCTGGGTTCCTTGCAACACCACCAGATGGCGCTCGCCTCCGCGCATCCATCCGCATTCCGGTCGGATGGCGTGAAAGCAAGATGAACCTTATGTAGAAAGGCAAAGGTGATAAGGATAAGACGAACTCGTACAGGCCAGTTACAGAAACGTCGGTGATATACAGAATGGCAGTGCAAGCCATAAAAGTGGAACTGTCGAAGTTGGTGGAGAAAAATTGTGTACTGGGAAAACTGCAGAATGGGTTCAGGCCAGGCAGACGCTTAGAGGAAAATATGTTTGTATTAACTCAGTGCACAGAGATTTCAGTAACTGAGAATAGACCTTTATCGATAGCATTTCTAGATATTAATGGAGCCTATGACAACGTAGACAGGGAATTGTGATGGCATA
Organism: Dermacentor andersoni; assembly: GCF_023375885.2. Lineage (NCBI taxonomy): Eukaryota > Metazoa > Arthropoda > Arachnida > Ixodida > Ixodidae > Dermacentor > Dermacentor andersoni. The sequence continues at coordinate 28,068,759 of NC_092815.1, forward strand.
TTCTTGAGCGCGAAGGCATAGAAGACGATTTCATGGAGCTGCTGAGGAAGATATATAGTGACAACCGAGTACAAGTTGTATGAAAAGGTAATGAGGTGGTGGTAAGTCACCAAGGACTAAAGAAAGGATGTCCACTTTCTCCATTGCTGTTCATGAAAACAGCAAATTAGGGTTTGATTTATCCTACATGCGTATACAATGGACAAATAATGCAACAGAAGCTCCCTGGACTGATGTATGCGGACGACATAGTGCTCCTAGCAGACGATAAAATAGATTTACAGACACTTGCGAATATCTTTAACAACGCAGCGACAAATCTAGGCCTCAAGTTTAGCGCAGAGAAATCGGGAATTATGATCTTGAATGAAGAGACGAGTAATTACGTAGTGTCAATTCAACAGCAAGTTGTGCCTGTAGCCAAGCAATATAAATTTCTCGACGTATACATAAACGAAGGAAAGATTTACTGAAGCTCCCACCAAGAGAATCTGAAAATAAAGTGGAAGCGGCATGCTGCAATAATGAAACACAAAGCACTGTGAGGCCACAATAAGTATGAGGTGGTGCGTGAAATCTGGAAAGGAGTAATGGTGCCAGCGCTAACGTACTCAAATCAGGTGTCTTATCAGGGTTGGTCAACCAAAGATTGGTAGGCTGGTTGGCTTTGGGGGCACACTGTAACACCACAAATGAGGCAGCGCAGGGTGACATGGGCTGGGCCTCTTTTAAGGCCATGAAGCACAGAGGAAAATTAGTTTTGAAGACTCAGGAACATGGATGAAAATAAAAGCACAGCTAAAGTGCACAAGTATCTGTACTTGAAAAGCGTGGACACAGAATGTAGGAAGAGGTCAAGAAAGTTGGAAACCAAATACAGGGTAATTGACACTGTAAACAGACAACCAGGAGTCGTCAGAAAGAAAGTGAAAGAAACAGAGACCGGTTATTTGATGCAAATAATGAAGAAAAAAAGGGACCGAGGGGATTTACGAGAATGTGCAGAAAAAAATTAGAAGGGAAAACTTTTACTACAATCCAAAGGCAGTGTTTTGCTATTTCAGGTTCGAGCCAGTTGCCTAAGGACAGAACCATACCGGAACCAATATTCGCAACAAGAGAGGCATGTGTAGGCTGCAGCGAAAATGCGGACACCAATCACCACATCCTAATGGAATGCGAAGGGGTTCACCCAATGAGAACCTTAGGAAACGTCCAGAAACGCTTGGATTTAAAGTGGACGGAAGCGTCAACCAGTCAGCAGTCGAGATAAGCAAGAGATGTTTAGAGTATTAGTAAAAAAATTGGAGGCTTATCAAGGTTAAGCCCAGTGGATGCGAAGCATGTTAAGCAGCTGCCTCAGTGTGGATGGGGCTAAGTAACGGAGACGTGGTTTTAGGTTAATCGTCGTACTTTATTCTTTGCAGCCCGACAAACACACTCTTATGGTCCGTAAATGCATGACTCTTGGTTTGCACGTCACTTATTCTGTATTGTCTTTGAGCATTTCTACACAACACCAAGTCTAAACTGTTTCCCCACTGAGTCGTGGACTTTGGCTGTAGTTGACACAAGCCGAGGGCATATCTTTCTTCGACGGCCTGCAGAAATGTCCTGTCTCTCACCGGGTCCTTATTGAAGTCTCCCGTGCAGACTAACATTCTTTTGTCGGTGCGTGACATTCTTTTGTCCCTCGCGTGACGTCACATATCACGTGATGCAGCGATGGTGGCGCCGCCGCCGCGTCGCGCGCGACGGCGCGAACCGAAGCGTGGAGGCCTCCGCCGGGCGACGTCCGACGGCGCGATATGAGGCCCCATCTGCAGCCGGTGTGACGTCATCACGTGACGTCACATCATGTGATCTCACTTCAGGGTCAATGGTGGCCACCACCGGGAGGCGACCGACGGCGCGATATGAGGCCCCATCTGCAGCCGGTGTGACGTCATCACGTGACGTCATGTCACGTGACCTACTTGAAGGTCACTTGAAGGTTAATGGTGGCCACCGCCGGGAGGCGACCGACGGCGCGATATGAGGCCCCATCTGCAGCCTGTGTGACGTCATCACGTGACGTCATGTCACGTGACCCCACTTCAGGGTCAATGGTGCCACCGCCGGGCGTCGCGCGAAGGCCCGAAACCTACGTTAATATGCTTCGCATAAAAGAAAGCAGGGAAGAGATTGATACGACCTGATCTCTTAGCCATAGCTAGCGGTGTAAGGTAGATTTTGAAGAAAAACAGGGTTAAGGAGCTGTTACGCAAGAAAAGGTGAGGCGTGCAGACAGGACACAAGAGAAGTGGACAACACGAACACCACTTCTCTTCTCTTGTGTCCTGTCTGCACGCCTCACCTTTTCTTGCATAATGAATCCTTACCAACTAGCTCAGTTTTCTGTTGTTTTAAGGAGCTGTTACAAAATGCTAGATAGAAAACATGCATAGCATACCTGATGAAATCATGCAGGTTAGGTGACTATTTTTCAGTGCCCCGTTTCAAAGGGGATGCCATCAAATCACCATCATAGTCAACTAGGGTGCCTCGATACTACACTTCTCTGGAAGCGGCGCTGACATCGAGGCTCCCTACGGGACTGTTTACGCTCGAGCCACCCATCGCCGCAAGCCGCACCGCACGCATGCGGCCGTGCGAAAGATTGCACGTGTATGGCTTACACTGTGTACCCAGTGTACACCGAAGTTTGTGCACAAGTGTTCGACATGTGCAATCTTTCACACGACCGCATGCGTGCGTAAACAGTCCCTAAGCAGTCCCTACGCATCCGCGGCAGCGGCGGTGCCGGACCTGCGAAAAAAAAGAAAGGAACCAGAAAGCTTGCACTCACGCGCCCGCGGCGGCGGCACTGCATTACAATGCCTGAATAAAGCCTTCCGTCTCACTTTGAACGGACATTTAATAAACACAAACTATAGTGTTTCAACTCTTGAGCACTCACACAAAGCTTTCGCTGTAGATAGACTCCAACTCGTTGGATCAGCTGCATTTTTTTCCGCCTTTAATTTTCGTCACAAGGTTGTCGGACGTTTTCGGTATTTTCTCTTTTCTACTGATGTTGTTAGAGCACGTTCGACGTCCAGGCTTCGATAATAATCTCGGATCTCGTTAGTATTTCCGGAACAAAACATCTGTAAATACACACCACTTCACATAGCAAACAAAATGACCTTATTACGGTGCACTGAGGGAATTCACTTGCCCCTAGGCTATTTCCAGGTGGAGTGCTTTCATTAGGAATGAATGCCTTGCGTTCGCATTGTCCGCTTGTAGGAGCGACGCGAGCGCAGGCATTCTCCGAAATGTTTGGTGGCCTTCACATCCATTGTGTCCCGCGATGAAGCGTGCTCTGGCGCAGCGTTTCAACGACAGCGAACTTTGAGCCGAACCTCGACGTTTGTTTCTTAAAAGAAAAACGAGACAAAAAAAAAAGCGAGCATAGAGTCTCACTTCAATACTACGGGCTCTTACACGTGCATTGGCCTCCATTGTCCAATATAAATAATTCGGGCCAACGACATGGACAGTGTTCATATAGTCGGTTACGGGCTCTAAGCAAAGCATACTGGCCTGCCTGCCTCTGTAACTTCTTCTGAAGGCAGGAAGCATCTTTTCTTTTTCCTGTGCGAAAACTCCGAAAGCATGTATACCTCTCGAATCGCGAAACATGTTCAACCAGTTGCCGAAGAATAAATGCGCGAAAAGTCTATGAAGGATGGGGTGCGTGCAAAGCGAATTTGAATCGGCCACGAGAGCGCGGAGGCATCGTTCAGCATTTCCCATTTTTGTTTTCTTCGCGCGCTCTGCTTGGAAAAAAAAAGAAAAAGAGAAAGAAAATCTGGAACGCCCGTTCCGCGTTCACATCGCGCTCACAGTAGTAGACAGTTCTATTCGCGTTTGAGTTTCATTCACGATCGCATCGTCTTATTCCAGTTAAATAATTTCTTGTATTTCAGAAGTTTGCCCAACGGCATAAATGGTTATCTATACAAGATTAAGTCAGTTTCGGCATCATACGTCAGTAGGGATCGGTGGTTGGGCCCTTGGAGTCAAGAATTGTGCGGTGGTCTTCGTGCCATTAAGGCCTACCGTTTGCATATATATATATATATATATATATATATATATATATATATATATATATATATATATATATATATATATATATTGTTACGCCCACAAAAGGCATTACTTTGAAGCCGGGTAGAGTTAGAAGCGATGGCCTTGGTCAACTGAGCGCCTGTCGAGACTCAGCCAGCCAGCCACACGTCGTCGTCCTCGTTCACTACCCTTCGGTGCCCCCACATACTGTTTGTTGAGGCGTGAACCCACTATGCACCTAAGAGCGTCACATTTCCCTCCGCGCAGACGAAGCCCGCCGGGCAAGTCAAACAGGCTGTCGAGAAATAAAGGGCTTTAAACGGGCGACATGCGAAAGTTCAGTCTTTGCTGACCGTCGGCCATTTGATGTGAGACGTGCTATGCGGTAGGTTAATTCGCTGATGCGCTCCGTAATAACATAGGGTCCAACATAGTGGGCCAGCAGTTTTTCACATAGTCCACGTTTCCTGGTTGGTTTCCAGAGCAACACTAAATCACCAGGGTCATATATCACGTGTCGGCGTCGGCGGTCGCAGCGTGCCTTCGAGCGGTCTTGTGAAACAAGAGTGCGTAACGAAGCAAGTCGTCGGGCTTCTTCAGCAAGACAGACTGTCTCTGATATACAAAGATTATCGTGGCTGGAAAACGGGAAGATAGTGTCTAGTGTATAAGTAGGCGGACGAGCGTAGAGAAGAAAGAAGGGACTGTAGCCCGTAACTTCATGCTTTGAGGTGTTAAATGCGTACGTAATGAAACGCTGTCCCAGTTCTTATGATCTGACTCGACATACATGGACAGCATGTTAGTAAGAGTTCTGTTCGTGCGTTCCGTAAGGCCATTTGTTTGGGGATGATACGGGGTGGAATGTCGAAACCTTGAAGCACATAGACGAAGCATCTCTTCGACCACGTCTGCAGTGAACTGCCGCCCACGATCGCTGATGATGACTCTGGGAGGTCCATGTTGGAGAATGACAAAACGCAGCAGAAAAATACACACTTCGGTTGCAGTAGCCGATGGTATTGCAGCTGTCTCACAGTAGCGTGTCAAGTGATCGGCACACACGATAATCCAGCGATTCCCATCGGATGAACGCGGGAAAGGACCGAGGAGGTCGATGCCAACTTGCTCAAAGGGAGAGCTGGGGGGTGGCACTGGATGGAGTTGACCAGGAGGAGCACTCGTCGGACGCTTATAACGTTGACACTCGCTGCAGCTGGACACATACTGGGCGGTCGTCTGGCGCATTTTAGGCCAGTAGAACCTTTCTTGGAGGCGGTAGAGAGTTCGCGCAGAACCCAAATGTCCAGATGTTGGATCGTCATGCATAGCGCGCAAGACGGAGACACGGAGACTCTCCGGGACCACCAGAAGATATCGTGGGCCTGTAGTAGAATAGTTCTTTTTGTAAAGAACCCCATCATGAACACAGAAACGAGTGGATGGTGCTGATTGCCTTGCAGTAATGAGCAGTGGTTCTAAAGTTCTGTCTTTTTGTTGCTCGACCTTGAAGGTATTTATATCAGGAAATCCCGGCTCCAGTGATGCGATATAGCAGTCGAAGTTGTCCGCGTCGCAGTCCGTCGTTGGAAGCGGCATGCGCGAGAGGCAGTCAGCGTCGGCGTGTCGGCGGCCGCTTTTATAAGAAACGGTAAAGTTATATTCCTGTAAACGGAGTGTCCAACGCGCAAGCCGGCCCGACGGATCACGGAGATTAACCAGCCAGCAGAGAGAATGATGGTCTGTCACCACAGTGAAGGGGCGCCCGTACAGGTACGACCGGAAGCGCTGTACTGCGAAAATAACTGCAAGACATTCTTGCTCTGTAACGGTGTAGTTACGCTCGGACTTACTTAAAGAACGACTCGCATAGGCGACGACGTGTTCTTTGGTGTCGACGCGTTGAATAAGGACGGCGCCGATGCCAATACCGCTAGCGTCCGTATGAACTTCTGTGGGAGCCGCATGGTCGAAGTGTCGGAGAATGGGATGAGACGTCAGACGAGACTTCAGCTCACGAAAACTAGCTTCACATTCAGGAGTCCACTCAAAGGGAACGCCCTTCTGGAGGAGGCATGTCAGCGGATACGCGATGTTGGCAAATCCACGAATAAACCGGCGGAAGTACGAGCAAAGCCCTAGGAAACTGCGTAGCTCTTTTACATGGCGAGGTTGCTTGAAGGCTTCCACCGTAGCAGTCTTCGCTGGATCAGGCCGTATACCGTCCTTATCCACTAGGTGTCCCAGAACGAGTGTTTGGCGCTCTCCAAAATGACACTTCTTCGAGTTGAGCACCAAACCCGCTTTGTCCAAGCAGTCTAGCACAAGATCGAGACGTGCGTTGTGCTCACTGAACGTGCGCCCGAAAATCACTACATCATCTAGATAGCACATGCATACTTCCCACTTCAAACCACGCAGGATGTTGTCCATGAAGCGCTCGAAAGTTGCAGGCGCATTACAGAGCCCGAACGGCATCACATTAAATTCAAAAAGTCCATCTGGTGTTACAAATGCCGTTTTCTCCTTGTCTGCCTCGTGCATAGGAATCTGCCAGTACCCCGACCTCAAGTCAACAGACGAAAAGTAAGACGCTGATGAGAGGCAGTCGATAGCATCATCAATTCGCGGAAGAGGATATACGTCCTTTTTAGTGATGGTGTTGAGGCGGCGGTAGTCAACACAAAATCGCCATGTACCATCTTTTTTTCTAACCAGGATCACTGGCGCTGCCCACGGACTACAGGATTCTTGGATTACATTCTTATTTAGCATTTCGTGGACTTGGTCATTGATCACCTTGCGTTCCGACGGTGAGACTCTGTATGGTTTCTGTCGCAGTGGTTGGGCAGATCCCGTATCGATGCGATGGTGTATACGAGAAGGAGGAAACAATGGTGGTCCCTCTTGCTGGAAGTCAAACAGTCGGGCATGTTTTAGCAGAATATTCGCCACTTCGTGACGCTGCTTAGTGCTGAGCGACTTGTTTACCATAGTCAGAAATGAGGAGTGCGTCGCAGGGCAGACATTAGCGAAATGGCGCTCATCCGCAGAATCAAGGGCCTCTGTAAGAATGGCGAGCGTTAGCACGTGATCTTCATGGTAGGCGGCAAGTTTCAGACCCTGTGGTAGACCCTGGGCCGTAAACTCGAACAGTTTACGGCCCATAAGTTGGTGCGTCCCTGAACAACTGACAGCGTGCAATACGGTATCAGTACATTCCTCTTGATGCAACTCAGGTGAACGGGCTCCACGGTAGCGTCAAACGTTCCGTCGGTGGTGGGGAAACAGGCGACTGAAACACACGTTGCGGATAACGGAGGCACAACTGTATCCCGGGATACACAAAGCACACTTTCACGACACGGTGGGGCTTCCATAAACGCCGCAGCAAAGCTCGTACCTACACTGATTTCACCCGTTTTGCAGTCGACGGTGGCACCACACAGTTTCAAAAAATCAAGACCCAGGATTACGTCATGCGTAGAATGAGGTAGAACAGCGAACTCCGCGTTAAATATTTGACCACCCAAGGTAACGTCTACGTTACACACGCCCACAGGATACAACAACTCCCCACTCACTCCGCGAAACGTATCGGCACGGTCCCAGCGAAACATCACCTTTCGTCCTAGGAGGCTTTTAAACGCAAGACTCATCACTGAAACGGTTGCTCCCGTGTCCACTAAGGCCATGGATGAAACCCCGTCAATTAATACAAACACCTTATTCTTAAACATACAAATGGTTGGAGGTATCTCTGTCGATATCGAAGATTGTCCAGCGACCTCACCTCCAACGGCCGCGCTGGCTAGTTTTCCGGGGGTGGCGACGGGTATCGACGCTGCGGAGAGGGCGACCGGCTTACACGAGGAGTGGGTGGTGGTGTCAAGCTGCGATCGGATGCTGGAGAACGGTTCCGTAGCGGCTCCGGGTGCTGGTGAGGCAAGCTTCCTAAATATGTGTGCGAGGGCGAATATGTTTCGCCCAGAGGAGCGCGGTACCGCCTAGACATCGTCGATCGGTCGAACCTCGGTGGTTGGCGGCGATTGCAGTACCTGGCAATGTGACCCAAGTCGCCACAGCTATAGCACACAGGTAAACGACGATCGATGAACTGCCCTTCGAAGCGCTCAGCCGTGGGGGGTCGTGTAGCAGAGCGGAGCGGCTGAGCCTGCTGCACAGGAGGAACGGTCGGTCTGCGTGCAAACCTGCTGGGGCGAGGGTGTTCTGCTGGTCGGTGTTCGGGCGTAAATGTGTCCTCACGTGGCCATGGAGCACCTCTGTGGTTGACGTCTGTGACACATACCGCCGGTTGCCAGGAAGCGCAGGGTGCGGCAGGCGCCATGTGTTGCGGGTAATAAGCGTCAGGTTGTCGTATGACGTCGCGCGCAAGTTCCTGGTGCCGCAGCAGTTCTTCACGCACGATCTGCCGTATAGTAGACGAAAGATCGGCAGACGGGCTCTCATCGACGCTGGCAATGGTTGTCACATTCGCCAGGCGTCCAAACTTTGGCACAATGCGACGTGTTTTCAACGTCTCAAACGTACGGCAATGACGCACGACATCTGAGACGGAATCAACGTGTTCCCGACTTATGAGGAAATTGTACACATCTTCTGCAATTCCTTTGAGGAGATGTCCGACTCGGTCTTCCTCGGACATCTGCGGATTTACGATTTTGCACAGCTTGAGGATTTCCTCTATGTATATAGTGCATGTTTCTCCAGGAGCTTGAACTCTTTGAGCAAGTGTTCTCTCGGCGCGTTTCTGTTTGGCGTGGGTGTCGCCAAAACACTTCTTAATTTCCTCAACAAAGTGCTCCCACGTTGTTAGGGAGTCTTCGTGGTTTTCATACCACATCAACGCTGTCTCACTCAGAAAGAGTGCAACATATTCAAGCTGAGTGACAGAATCCCAACGGTTGTAGCGGCTCACCCTTGCGTAGTGCATCAGCCACTCGTCGACGTCTTCGTCCACTTTTCCCGCGAACGAGCGTGGTTCCATGTAGTGCCGCAAAGGTCCAACTGGCGCTGACCTTTGAGAAGGTGAAACTATAGCTGGCATTTGTCCACCTCCGTCCTGAGCCATAGGGAAGGTCGTTGGCAAGAGACCGGCAAGACGACGGCTCCGGCGAAGTTCTAGATGTTGCGACTCCGTGGTACGTTCTGTCGTACCCCGCACCTCCACCACTCTGTTACGCCCACAAAAGGCGTTACTTTGAAGCCGGGTAGAGTTAGAAGCGATGGCCTTGGTCAACTGAGCGCCTGTCGAGACTCAGCCAGCCAGCCACACGTCGTCGTCCTCGTTCACTACCCTTCGGTGCCCCCACATACTGTTTGTTGAGGCGTGAACCCACTATGCACCTAAGAGCATCACAATATATATATATATATATATATAGAACCGAGAAGTTTAAAAAAAATGTGCGTAACAGATAGGACGACGTAGAAGAGACCCGTAACGAACATAAACAGCGTACGGCAAGTACATACGCCTATAGGATTTAGAGTTTTGTGCTGAAACACACACACACAAAAAAAAAAAAATCGTAAAACGGGCGCTGAATTATTTTTTTCGCCATTAAGTTTTAACTAGGCGTTTTTGAATAGCGACGTTTCCGAATCAAATCGAATATTAATAAAGGAGAAAAATAACATACGAATATCGAATCGAATGCCGAGTACTTTATTTCCGAACGCGGTGAAATATGTCTGCCTCTTGCAGGTGAAAATAAAAGAAAAGGCTTATTTACATGGCTTATTTGCAAGTGTATTTAAATGCACGTAACGCCGTTCGTAAATGGACATTAGGCCAAATGAGAAGCTTGTGTATGAGAAGCAACTGCTTTCAGCTGTATGGGGCAGCATAACATCACCATGAAATCAGCGTAGCTTCCACTTGCGACGGTGTCGCATCTTCCCATGCGCGACAGAGAAATGCAGCAAGATAAGTCGAGTTTAGCTCTCAGATGGTGTATTTCGTCATCTTTCGGTGTCGTAAATCAGATGTTTGTTTTCTCTTCCGCAGCTTAAAGTAACGCGAACGAAAATGTGCGACTTTTATCAGGAGCGCTCTTACTTGTTTTGCGCCTTGCCTCCGCAGATTTGCCTTCATTGCCACAGAAAGTTGTCCGCGAGGATAGACGTCCCTGTTTGCGACAGTGTGTTCGCGCTTGCCATATTCACGTCGCTGAGGCTTGCTTTCGTGTATAAGCAAAGTTTACGCTGCACCTCAAGACCATCTTAATGTGCCCGAAGCCTAACGTGGCGCCAGCACCGCGCACGTCACCGTTCAAGACAACGATAAACGCTGACGTGCGATATCTGGCAGCGTTCGAGACCGCCAAGTGCACGCTTGGCGTCGCCTTTCGTCCCTGCACTTTGTCCTCGTCGTCCTTCAAGCGCCGTTGCCCGTGGGCTAAAAATAAAGCGCTTATCACTGAGCTATAGGATTCCTAAGCGCCTCGGCGTTGGGTGGATCGGATGCCTTTGAACTTTTTCGTTCTTTTGATGGCATGATGCTTGCGCAAGACATGAAATGGTGGTGAGAAATGTAGCAACATTGGACGACAGGCTGTTTCGCGACCGTCAAAGGATTTTTGAAAGTGATGAGGGGGGGAGGGGGCTACGCAGCACGTATCCTTCTTTTCGAATAACAATGGCATCTTTGTCCCTGAACGTAAAACTTGCCTTCTAAAACTGCGTTGCTATGCGGCTTGTGTAGCCGCCTGCGAGGATGTTCTCAGTACCGTTCGCAAGCTTGTTTCAGTTCGGGCAGCAGCCCGTAAGAACAAAGTTTACTATACGCACTGGTGCGAGGATTAAATATATTTGTCGTGAGATGTAAGATGGTGGTCATTCGTACAACCGTGAATTTCGGGAAAAGTAGAACGTCAGCGCCCTCGTTCTGTACAAATGATGTGCGTTGGCCAAATTTGAAACAAAAGAGGGGGTTCGGGGAGGGAGGGGAAGCAGCCGGTATGCACTGAAAGTAAATCCTCCTAGTTCGCCGCCGAGAATGACATTGTGCCGTCACGAATCGGTATTGGTTCACGCTTCGTGTTGTAACCTAGAAGCAACACGAACAGTTCACATCAATGACTTACATCTCGACGTTCGCGGCTGAATATACCGTGTATATTTAAGGTGAAAAAAAATGACCAACCCTTCCCCTACCGGAAAATGGGGGTAAGCGAAGCTTGTCCTGCGTGCACATGACCTTCGTCACGGTCAAGTAAACCACAGGTAACGTTCTGGATTGCTTTGGCCTTCCGCTCACTCAGCTCGGGATGTTCTCGTTGCTGTTGGATTGCCGAGGCTTCGCCGGCTTTAACGGCTGCATCGGCGCGCCGACGGCGAGCCCTTTCACGGGCGAATTCTCGCCGCTCCTCGTTGAACGCTGCCCATTCCTCGGGGGAACGCACAGCGCGTGGCCGTCCCATCCGTTTTCCGAGACTGAACTGAACGGAAACGCAGACGGCGAAGCGCGCGCGAAACCCTTTCCTGCCCTTTCCCTCCCCGGCGGAAGCTGAATGGCTCTGACTGGCTGCGCGCGTAGCGTGAGCGCGCGCCTATGCAGCTGGAACCCTTGCTAATGACTCCCGCTCCGGCGCCGGTTCAGCTGTCAACTCATCAAACCGCCACTTCCTGCAGCTGCTCTGCTCTGGGAGCAAATGGGTTTTTGCGTGACCACGACAACACCTCTTGTGAGCCAAGACAAGGTTCGCTTGAAAAATTCACCTCAACCACCCACGACAACCCACAAAGAAGAAACGAGACAAGTTTGTTCTTTTTTTTTAGTACAGTGCCCCAGCGCCAGTCCTTGTCTTGTCTCTGTTGGCTGCCCTGGATGTTTGTGCTGAATCTTTTCACCTTAAAGATACTTTGCACCAACTAGCCCCAACCGACGTTTTATTAAAGTTCCTTTCTAGTACAGTGAGCCAGCGTCAGTGCTTGTCTCCTCCCTTCATTTTGGGTTTTCCTCGGTGTTCGCGCTGAATTGTTTCACCTTAAATTTACTAAGTACCAACTAGCCCCAACCGAAGTTTTACTGATATAGCGTGTTTCCTGGCTAACGTTAGCCAAGCTGCAGAAATAAAAATAAAAAGGTCACTGTGAATGCGAAATACGATTATGAGACATAAGGTGTTCGGTCGTCAGAGCTGTGATGACCGAACGCCGTTGATCTTAAAACCACATCTTGCACAGTGGCTCTTTTATTTTATTTTTATCTGAACAGCTTGGCCGACGCAAGCTGCGGCAGCTTATATAACAAAAAGGAGTTATCGCCTGCCGTCAGATACGCTCACGCAACACATTCCGCAAATCGTGGTTCTGGCACGTAAAACCCCGATAATTTAATTAACACATTCCGCAGGGATATATTTATCGGCGCGCTGTCAACATACAAAAGTTTACGGGCATGTTAAACGACAGAAGTCACTGCGTGTCATGATTGATATCCACAGATCATTGATCGACGCCATCAATGAAGCTGTCGGCATGTTCCCTTTCAGTGTGCATATGCAGACAAACAAGGGGGACCGCTTCATTCTCTCCTTGTAGTTTGCTGCCAATCGGCTATGATTCACAAACAAACGTAGATCTGTACACAGAAAAGTCCGAGGGCCGGCGAATCGTGCTAATTAGCGAGTGCCCTGGCAAATGACGAATCCCAGCGACGAAGCAGCAGTGCTACTTTCGACACTGTCAAATTCTGCCATGTTATCAGATTCCGGCTTGTTGGCGCTTAGAGTCACTCATGGAGGCTATATATATAGCAGCCCTGTGAACCAATCAGAGCTGACATACCGGCAATATGGAGGAATTTGACAGCGTCCAGAGCACGGAGAAGGGAGCGAAACTCCACTGGCTAGAGTAGCACCCCCGGCCGCCCACGAGGTTACGGCGTATATCGTCTGGGTTGTCGAAAGATGTGCGTCCCCGCTAGGCCTTGTTTTGAGGAGGCCTTCTGCGCCGTCATACTGTCTTCGCCGACGAGATACTTTTCGACACGGCGCGCATCTTTCGCCACTTTGTGGTGTGTACGCATTTCGGGGGACTCTGCCGGGCTTCGTCGCCGGGGCCGACGGCCGCCCGGTCGCCGTCGCTTCGCTTGCGTAACTCTTCTTCGAGATCCCCGCTTCTCGAGTCCGCAGCTTCTCTGTCCTCGCGCTGCCACCGCCGTTGTTGTGTCGGGGCAGAGCCACGTGCGGCGATTGCGAACACACTTTGCTGGAATCCCGCGCGGCTTGTCATCCCTCACAGCACCGCGCGACGTCGCGGGCCGCTTTTAGTTTCGTGGCTCTTTCCAACTACATGTTTTCTCTTCGTGTGTGCGAGTGAAGTTTTACGTCTGAGCGTGCGCATGCGTTCTCGTGAGAGAGAGGGGAGGGAGAGTTACCGAGGAAAATGACGGAGAGGTGATTGCGCCGTGCCATGGACATCTTGCATCCTTCCTTATCTCGAGGAGAACCACGTGCGGTTTGATCCCCATCGTCATCACTTACTGACATTTAAGGACCCCTTGAGGGGTATTGCGTAAAGCGGAGCAAAATCATAAGTGCGGTCAACAACGAAACGCAAATAATACGTTCGTTATACAATACGTTAAATGCGCAAAAAGATGTTTCCGTGCAAGGTGGCGCATTGAGTAAGCACGCTTGATGGCGATGTAATGGCGGCTAGGGATTGAAGGGATGTGATAGTAACTTTCTGATTTTTTTCATTAATTACGCTCATGGATCAGCCGATCTGGCAGTGAATTTCACTGCTCTATTTCAAGGGCAAAATAAGATTTGCTAAGCGCAGTGGCAGTACAGTGTGAACACATTGAAAGCTTAGACTGTTAGAAAGGCGACGGGAAAACGGTTTGTTGGATTAAATTGTGGGGTTTTACGTGCCAAAACCACTTTCTGATTATGAGGCACGCCGTAGTGGAGGGCTCCGGAAATTTCGACCACCTGGGGTTCTTTAACGTGCACCTAAATCTAAGTACGCGGGTGTTTTCGCATTTCGCCCCCATCGAAATGCGGCCGCCATGGCCGGGATTCGATCCCGCAACCTCGTGCTCAGCAGTCTAACACCATAGCCACTGAGCAACCATGGCGGGTGGTTTGTTGGATCGAAGAATTGCATCACGCATGCGATAGAAAGTGCATAGAACAACTTATTTATAAGCTTGAGTTGACATATTTCCGGCGTAACGATAGAGGAGTGATGTCAAAGGATACCTTAATGCTGGTAATACTTGCGAAATACTTGCGTGCCAATCGTAATTAGATGTTCACGGTGCACTGCCTGTCTTAAAGTTGATAGTCGACCTGACAGTGACTTCAAATGATGTGTAAATCTTGTCATATATAAGGAACGCATGAAACAGGGTGTTATTTCAGTATGCCTTCCAGAGGCAAAAAAGAAAAAGAAAAGAAAAGCAGCGATGATAAGGAAGACTGTAGAGAAGTGGACGTCGCGTCCTGTTTATGTCCGTTTAGAATTAGCTCGGGAAAAGGAGGCCTGACGCGTTACAGAGCGATCTGTGTGAGTACGCCGCTGCGCATATATTCTCCTTTCTGTAATGTGGAGTTTATCCACCACGCGGATCTTAATGTACCGGTTCACTCCCCACACTCTGTGTGTTAGCTAGAGTTGGGGAAACCCGGACAGGGACATTACTGAAATCTGGACAAAATCTGGACACAATATACAAATAAAATTGGGACACCTTCGGGGACAATGCATCGAACGCCAAAACAAGTTCAGTTTGTTTTTGTTTTTTTCGCATAATCATGTTTACCATGCTCTGGCCGCCGAAACACATGATGCTTCATTCTCTACCATTGACATATGTTGTCTAGAACATCTCGAGTGGCTGCTCGCTCAACCTCTTTTCTAGAGCTCCACTTCTACAGTGACGAAACGTAAAAAAACCCGAGCGCTCGTTTTACGTCCAAGTCGTAATCCCCCTTCGCTGTTCTTGGCGAGCGCACCCACGAAGTGTCCGGTTTTCTTGCGAGTTTTTCTTTACCAGGAACGTCCAACTTGTCTGCTACAGAATCTAATATTTCAAGCTGAGCCTCCACGTCAAGCCCTGCTGTTTACAGCCTCGCAGTTGAACTCGCTGTAAATCCATACTTATCGATTGCGCTCGAAGCTGCACAAGTGCACGTGTCCGCACACGTCAAGCGAATATCATGCTCAGAGGGAGGGGAGCTAAGAAGTCTGCAAGAAGCCCAAACAGATGCTGTTTGTGTTTCCCGCATATACTCATTGTATGCGACATTGCGGGACTTCATACAGCGAGCGCCACCGAAAGCTCCGTGAGGAACTCGCATCTAGGTGTAGTATGGAACTCCGTGCAGCATACATCACAGAGCACACAAGACGCAGTGCATCACGAGCCAAAATGCAATGGTGGGATGGTTTTACGGCTAACATCTGGCATTTCGTAGGGGAGTGCCTGGGATGAAAATGAAACTACGTAGTAACGATAAGGTCAACATTTCAGTTTAAGAGCTGCTCCGAAAGCGGACGCGTATACATGTACTGAACTATACTGTGGTAGGCGCCGCATGACACGTGACGCACATGAAATAAATGTGGTACTTTCACAGTTCTTGCAATTTTGAAGTTACGAAAGCCAGTTTGTAGTACCTCATTCGGGGAGACGCCACGGGCACATAAACAGGGGAAATTCCCCTAGGAGTCCCTGACAAGGCTAAAATATTACCGGCAGTTGAATTGCAAAGCGAGTACAAGCACGTCTATTTAAATAATGAAAAACAATGAAAACCGGGACAACCGGGAAAATATGTAATTTTTCGGGACACCCAGCATAAATTCGAAGCATTTTGCGAAACACCAATGTTACTGAAAACTTAATGCAAGTAGTTTGGTAGATGCTTCCGCGTAGCTGACTCTAACGTGGGTACATTTTTGGAAACCGGGACAACGCTCCTGGAAATTTCAACTCTAATCATAGAAAAAGGATCGCTGGCTTGTGAAACGTTACTTCAGGCAAGGAAAACTCCTTCTTAGGGCGATAAACCTGGAAGGGAGAACCAAGGCGGCAGGAGAGCGCGCACTAACAACCAAGTTTATTATTCAGATGACGGGCACTAGGCCAGTTATTTCACCTCCTATTTTTCCCCTCTCCATCCTCTCCCCTTCGAATGTACTTTTAAACCATGTAAGCAATAAACTTTGTCGTTAGTGTGCGCTCTGCCCTCTTGCCTTCTTTCTTCCTTCCACATTTTGCGCACCAAAAAGGATTTTTCCTTGTCTGAAGTATAATAAGCAAAGTGTTGGTTTGGCCTAGTTGGTAACTGATAACAAATTAACAGCGCCAGCGAGAGTCTACGGATAAAGCACTCGTCCTGTCCTAGTTTTTCTGTTTATGTGCTGTGAAAGAGAGAATTTCTGAGGTTTGGGACGTTGTGAATGGCATGCTGGAAACTTACGCGGGCCGATACAGTCGCTCTGTCACCTATCCTACACGTATACGTTTTCATAAAAGCATATGCAAGACTCTCGTCTAATGAGCAGCTTTGGCAGATACTTCGTTCATATATCAAGGTCGAGCTACGACTTACATCTAGGCCAAGTTCTGACAATGGTTCGTTCGAGACCTCGTTTGCAAGTATGTCGTGTAGGTTACGCTAGCATTTTGCAACGGGCCGTTTTAAATTGGCATTTTGTGCGCTGTATAGGCTCGTTCCACAGGTCGATACCGTCAACACATTTTTTCCGCTTAATTTCATTCCCCACGAACACGAACATTATGCCATGTCAGCTTACGCGAACTTCAACAGTTGTGGATTACTTCGAACACTGGGTGTCATAAACCGCAACGGGAATGAGTAAAATATGCAACGAGCGTTTCCTTGCGATCTTCGCACAACTTCTGGCGCGTGTAGCGTGTTTGACGCTCGCGTGAAGTAAGGCTGCTTGACGTCGAATGTGCAAACTTCTCACAGCCTGCAAGAAGGCCTCTGCAGCTCCGTGTTATAATTGGAGCCGATATGACGCAACTGTCACTGACGTTCTCGGCAGCGATACGGCAAGGGAATATCACTTCAGCGCCCGCGTGGGCGCGTCGGTAATCTCGTTAACGAGTCGGGAGGAGAATGCCAACGGCGGCCGTCCAGGCCATAAACTGTCTGGTAGAGCAAACCGGAGTGGCAGCCGCTTCCTCAGTGTCGTCGAGAGATGCGTTTGCCCGGTTGAAAAACAGGACCGACGCGCCTGAACGGTAGCTCTTGTTGACGTCAAAAAGCCTGAAGGTTGAAAAAAACAACAGTAACAAAGGCGAGGGACTTGGAACGAACGAAAGAAATTGGCTCTTTGCGTATGTGTCGAAAGAGCCGCGCCGAAGCCGCCGCCGGTGGGACGCCCTCTGCCATCCGGCGTCGCGCAGCACGCGATGTCATCGAAACGTCGCTTCGACGGCCACCTGCGTACGTGGCGCTCCGATTCAGCTGCGTTAGCGTGCGATGCGCAAAACTTCAACGCTTACGCTTTCAGTTCTTTGGTGCTCACTGTTTTTTAAGCATTGTGCCTCGAATTTCCTCGCTCCTCGAAGGCGCGAAGGTATACATACGCACACTGCGTCCGCCAAGGGCGTCGTCGTCCCACGCTTCTCTCGCGGAGGTGGCGAAACGCGGCGCAAAACAAATCCCGGGCGCAAGAAAGAAACGCGCGACCTTCCGATTGCGGCCGCGCCGGCACCCTCTCCTCCCACGCCTCGGTGCAAGCGTGCCGTTTTGGTTTCGAGCCGTTCTACGTCACGCGAGCGCGAACCCGCGACTCCCGGCGTCACGGGCAGCCCGGCGCGCGTCCGTGTACAAAACTTCTCCGCCTCCACCTCCGCCCCGCCCCTCGTTTTGGTTACGAAAGCGGGCTCCCCTGGCGCACGCCACCCCGTCCCGGCGAGTTTGTTTGCTCAAACCGTCGAAAAGTTTCGACGGTGCGAATCTCCGGCCCAGCGCCCGAACGGATGCGGCGTCTGCGCGGAACGGTTTCGACACCGACCCCGAAAAGCTTCGCCGCTGGCAAGCGCCACACGGACGCCCTCGGCTCTGGTCCCGGCGGCGTCCATCAGTGCCAGATAGAAGAGATGCGGCGTGCGTAATACTTGTCAGGGTTTCCTTCGAGAAAGGCTATTTCGTATTTTCCCCCTTTCCGTTTACGTATATTTATTGCGAAAGCGCGGCCGGTCATCAGAGGCAGTCGTACTGACACTTTCCTTATATGTTGCTCCCGAACGGCGACGGCGGCCGATCACTTTGCAGACGCGGAGGAAATGGACGAAATGAAGAAAGAACAGAGGAGTCGAGACAGTTCCATATTTTGATTCAACTTGACCGGACAACGCCATGGCCCCGAAATAAAGAAAGGCAAGAACGCGCGGGCGCCACTGAAAAATCTCTAAAAAACCTCGAGCACGTCGTGTGTGGCGAGAACACCTCGTCGCCCTGGCCTCATCAGACCCGCTGTCTGGCTTGTCAGCGCGTGTTTTCGAAAATGGCACCGCCATTGTACCAACAGGAGTGGGGGCGCGCTTTTCGGAGATGTGTCGATGGCCTCCCACCTCGTACACTTCGGTCGGGAAATCGCCTCGAGGGCGAAAGCGACCGCCGGAGTTGTGGTTCTGAGAGCGCGGGCGGTGACCTTGTGTGTGTGTGTGTGTGTGGGGGGGGGGGGGGGGGGGTGTTCGCGAAATCTCGCTACCACGGGAACGGCAATACGTTCGGTCTTCGCGCACTCCAGCATACTGCTGACGAAGCAATTCTCTTCTGGTGCTGGTGCTCGAGGCATTTGCACAGGCAATAAGCCCAAGGCTCGAAAAGTGTTATGGTCTCCTGTACATAGCTAAAGAAAAAAAAAAAAAGAAAGAAAAAGAAAGCAATTACGTAACGTGATTCGTGAAAAAGAAGGAGGAGGAGGGAAGAAACAAAGAAAGGAGCTGCAATGTGGCGGGTTAAATACTTGGTCGCAGTGTCCGCGATGGCTGTGGGATACAAGAAAGAAAGAAAGAAAGAACGAAAGGAAGGAAAGAACGCTAGTGTAACCTAGACCTTCATCCAGCTCAAGGACTAGAATTATGCTACCTGCTACAGTCGATTTTTTAAAATTCTGTGAAACTTAAACATGATCATTCCGCATATGCGCTGAATGCAAGTACCAGCTAACGGGGCTTATATAGCCCTTGTACGCTGACCGACAAAGTAGTGCTGGTAAGCGCACCTCTGTTCTTCGGAACGGAAAAATAAGTTACTACATAAAATCTAAACTCGGAGGTATCTCTAAAGCACGCTAACCTGTTAATGAATTAACGCTTTATATTTAAGGGACTGTTCGGTTTACTTGATTTCCTTTGATTTGGCAATTGGGTATGTGTCACTGTGTGTGTCCCCATTCTTGGCCAATGCTCCAGAATTTGTATGTGCCACTGTGACGCCCGCAGTACACAGTAGTCTTTAAATGCCGTTAGCTGGGTATATTTGTCGCACTCCTCAGTTCATACACACCTGTCACCACTATTCTTCATCGACAAGCTTCATACTCGTGACATACAGAGTACACATCTCACGCTGTGCACCCGCCTTATTAGGTGTTTGAATTTCGGCATAGCTTGTGGGCGGTGCATGTTGTGCGTGAACGCAGAGATTGCATGAGAATTAACTTGGGGACCTTTGTGGTGGACACACATAAATGTTGCGTAAGACTTCACGTTGCATATCTACGAAAGTAAACAGAATTGTACGCATCGCGTTATCTGTAACCCACTCCCTGAACTGATTCACCAAAGCTTCGCTGCACATAGATTCCAACATAATTTAATGGATGTACGTTGGATGTACATAATTGTACTTATATTCTTGGGGTGAAACTTGAAAAAAAACAGCAGCAACAAAAGAACCGTTAGGCAGCGCCTCAGAATCTGCGACTGCTGACGTTGTGGAGTGGCGTGTCGAAAGCGCGCTTTCAGACCAGCGTGCAACGTCGATCCCTTCGCCTCTTGTTTAATAATTGACCGGGGAGGTTCGCTTTAATCTCGACCGTCACGGTGCGCAGTGCACAAGTGTTTCTAAATGTCAAATTTTTGGCAAGCCCCCTTGCTTACGCACGGGTCACGCAGGTTTCTTGGATCGAGGCCCAGAGCCTGAAGCACGCCGCACCCATATGCGCGCTCGGTAACGCGCGTCTTACGCAGTGCAGCTTGGGTCTGAAAAATACCGAAGTTCCGTATTTTCTTTCGGGACACACATGAGTTGAAAGGGAAAACAAATAAACTGTCATCGAACACCGATTACTGAGAGATTATTTACAAATTTACAGTGCGTGTTAACGGCTGCAACAACAGAAAGAAGAAAGAAAAAAAGAGAAAGAGGCTCGACATTATAATCCTCTTGGGGCGCGTCGCTAATAAATTTGCTTTCGCGTTCTTTATAAGCCATGCACTTGTCAGCATTTCGCGTTGTATTTGATTTCTGGAGTCTGATATATATGCTCAGCTATAGTTAGCATTGCCTATACATTGAGTGATTCCGTCAGAAATTTTGTTAGAGTTGTTATACAATATACTATTTAACACAATCAGACAGGTAAGTCTGTCAATATGTTTATCTTATCTTGTCCGGCTGCTGCTTGTACAGAGTCTGCTCTTCCGATGTACTGGATGTTTCAGCGACGACTGCCTCTAATTATTAAAAATAGGGGATTCGAGGCGCAATATTTTTTTTTTCTGCTCATGATTACGCACGCTCCTGGCGCGCTCCGTTCCGGTTTCGAGCTGAAAAAAAAAAAGACTGAAGTTTTCGTGCCAGTGTGCTTTAAATAATAGTTTTAGATCCGTTTGGAAAACTTATTTGTTATGAGCTCGCCATTAGCTGTAAATGTCGAATCGGCATTGACTGCCTAGAGTTGAGAACTAACTAGTTCGTTAATAAATCATAGTTAATTAGGTAGCAAAATGATCCAACAAGGAGTTTTTTTGTTGTCGGTCCTTGTTGCGAATCTTCAACAGCAAAATGTATAAATGTGTCGAATTCTCCATTTTTAATATTTAGAGATAGTCACGACGCTGAAGCACCCGGTATACTGCAAGTTGTAGCCTGGGGGAGAACAAGGCGTGACATTTAAAGCAGATATTTCCTGCGGCGTGGTCGCTGGCTTACTACGTGACGTGACGGATCGCTCCACGCGAAAGGCTAAATGTGATCCCTTCATTTTTAACACGCTCAAAAAAATTTTGGTCGGGCCGCCTTCTTATAACCCTAGCTGGACATAATGAAGAGTATAATTTACACGCCGTGGTTGCTCGGCGGCTTTGGCGTTGCGCTGCTAAGCACGAGGTCGCGGGATCGAATCCCTGTCACGGCGGCCACCGCATTTCGATGTGGACAAAATATAAAAATGCTTGCGCACCATGCATTGGGTGCACGAAAAAAAAAAGAAAGCTCCCAGGTGGTCGAAATTAATTCGGAGCCCCCCACTACGGCGTACCTCATAATCAGATCGTCGTTCTGGCCCTCAGAAGCTCAGGATTCAATTTAATTTAGGAATTTACATAGATTCTTCTTGCGCAGCTAGTCTATAGGCAGTAAATGGGAACTTTGTCGATATTTTGGACGGAAACTTCCTCTGTGAGGTTGAACTTATTTTGCGGCCAAGTTTTGCTTAGCCCATGTGGGAATCGTGGCTTCACGGGATGGTTGAATGCTTAGTTAATTGCAGGAGGAGGAGGAGGAGGAAATAAATAGAGAAGGCAAGGATGTTAACGAAAAATGCGTCTGGTTGGCTACCCTACTCCGGGGGACGGGAGAGAAGAAATAGAAAAATGGGAAAATCTCTTAAGTGATAGTATAACAGGACGGGACTTACATTTACTTGCAAAAGCTTTAATAGAAGACTTTGGATTACTTTGCAGCGCAGGGGTCACCTTAGCTTGAGAAAAACCTCAGCACTTGGATAACACTTTTATCTATGAAACGAGGCCGCCATAGCGAGAAATTTCAAAGGAAACATGTGCTTATAGTATAAGAAAGCCAGCACGTACGAAAATTTTCCCGGCTGGTATGTTGGACGTCTTGTTTCCTGGAACTGACACAAAAAAGTGAGCGAGAGAGAGAGATTTTAATGGAAACTGAAGGTTTACGTCAGCCATGATATATGCAGGGCTTGATACTTATGGTGACGTGTTTGAGATGACGCGTAGAGAAAAGGACAAAAGGTTGAGAAGACCGATAAATGAAAAAAAAAAAAGAAAGGAAATAAAAATCCATATTACTAAGATCAAAGAATGTCTATAAGACCTGACTGTAGTAAATACTTACGCCATTTAGGTCTTATAGACATTCTTTGATCTTTCTTTATTACAGCAGTGCCTTCGTGGCTCAGACAGCGTTTTTAATTTTAATGCGAAGGCATTATATGTCCCATAACGCGAAAATCTGTCGGCGTAATCGGCGTTACCGAAAGATGGTACCAAAAATGGGCGACGGCGCATGGAGTAAAAGCACGTCAAAAAATGCTCGGATTGTCGTCAAATTTCTAAGGGAGGTTCCTGTAAACAAAAGTACATTATTGGTTTCGCAAAGACAATTTGGTAAACTTAGGTTTGGGTAGGAATTGAACCCGGGCCTCCGGGTTTGCGAGACGAGCATGCTACCCCGATGCCACGGTGGCTTATTTTATTGCATGAAATTACGAGTAGTTTCATGCGAAAGTTAGTTATATTATATTTAGACACACATGAAAAACAAATGCACACATGCTACGCCGTCCAATGGAAGTAAAAAAAAAATTGGGTAAACAAACACAAACGTCCAGATGCGAAATCCACTCAGGATTGGGATCAAAGGTCCCCACCACACTACACACTTGAACAGCCTCTTTGCGAAAGATAGACCTTGTCGAGCGAGGTGGCTGGGCATGTCTGTCGATCACGTGGCTTCTGCATAATAGAGTCCTAGTAACACAAACAAATCATATGGTGTATTTACTGATTGCCTTTTCGAAAGGAACGAACCGGATACCATAAGGCGTGAGGAAGTTCTTTTTTGATAGGTCTTTTAAAATGTATCAAAAATAAAATGCGTTATGAAAAACGATAAAACAGTGTTCTATTGTCTCGGATTGATTGCAAAGTCTACAATTTGTACTCCAGGGCACATATAATCCTTTTTCACAAAGCGATGCTTTAACTGGCAGGGCGGAAGTGTGCAGCTTAAAGAAAAACGTTTTCCCTGCTGGCGTTCCGCGGTTATGGCCTACTAAAGGTGTGCCTAGTGCCTGCGTCATTGCACACGTCACGTCGCGGCCACCTGGCTGATTAAAGGTGTGTCCTAGTGCGTGCGTCACTGGGCACGTGACGGCGCGCAGCCAATGGGGATGATATTGCGCCACGTCATGAGTGAATAAAATGAGCGCATAAAA
The DNA here is from genome assembly GCF_023375885.2 of Dermacentor andersoni. Classification (NCBI taxonomy): domain Eukaryota; kingdom Metazoa; phylum Arthropoda; class Arachnida; order Ixodida; family Ixodidae; genus Dermacentor; species Dermacentor andersoni. Next base: position 28,092,318 of record NC_092815.1, read on the forward strand.
TAAATAGCATTAATGTCCAATTGAACGCCGGTGGGCGGTCTTTCGAGTTATCAACTCCTCGCGGCGAGCGAGCGCATTGAGACGTTTGGCGCGTTTTGATATGGCCTTACCGAGACGGAGTTAAAACGCGAGCGGGGACTTGCGCGGAGAAGCAACGCGCGGGAAAAGACATATTTTACCAAGGGGACTCTAATGCTTTCGCGTTCCCACACTTAAGCAGTCTTAAGTGTCTGTGCCGAATTATTTAGGGCTCTAAAGATAACTAGCCTCGGCCCGTATAACGTGAGACTATTCCTTTCTGACTTTATGCCAATCTCCTGACGTGAAATTTATGTTACCGCTGGCGCAAGCATCGGACGGTGGCATGCAGCGCTGTTTCGTCAGCCTATGGTCTACTCGTTTATAGGAAGTCGCTTTTGTTTAATTTAAAAGCGAACAGCATTGCCTCCTTTGACAGCTTTTCCTTATCTTGCTGACTAGAGGGGAGGAGCACGTTCAAATGGGGATGGATTCGTCGGGGGCCGAGTAACGCAGTGAAAGTAGGTAATGCGGACTAGGAAGGCGGTGCCGGCGTCTGTGATTGGTCCGCTATCCCTTGCTTAACTTGTGGTGGCTGGTCGAAAATCGCGGCGCCGCGACGTGCAACGGGAGATTATAAGTTCCGCTAATAGAAATTCTCAGCGAAGAAGAGTTGGCAGAGCAATGTCGTATAGTGTAGGAAGGGCTGGACAACATTATACTGCAACGCATTTTTTTTTTATTATACGCGGATGAATTCATTTTCCCCGGCAGCTCCGAGTAGCCAATGCCAGAGCAATCGGTGTTCCGCCATCGTTTAGTCCTTTTGTAATAGGGCAGTCTCCGGCTTCCCCGATAAAAGAAAAAAAGAACAGCTTTGTTTGGCATAATAATTCATGTTTGGTACGTACACGCCACTTTGTCGGCGTGAGGTGTTGCGATTTTGTGACGTCGCGTGGCAGACAGGCGAAGTGGCGGTGGCCCCAAAGATTTTTGAGCAATCATGGAGGGATACTATATAGAAGAAATAGAATAGGAACAGGGTGGAATAGCTTCACGTTATAGCACCCCTCTATTTGACCAAGTACATCATGTCGCGGTAGTATATAACGGCGCGTGCTTGATGCCAAGTGGCTTGCAATCGTTGCACAGCGGTTAACTGAATCGCCTGTTCCTAAAAAAAAAAAAAGAACAATACAAAAGGGGGGGGATCTGTATGGTGTAGGCTACACACGAAGTATCCAACCGTTCTAGAAGAGTTGACTGTTGGGCTAGTTGGTCGTCCATATTTGAAGTAGTAGCTTAGCGCAAAAAAACCGCAGACACAAGGAAGACAGACAAGGACAAGCGCTACTCACAACTGTTTAATGGAAGGAAGGATAGTGCATATGTATATATATCCTCTTGTCACGCATGCGCCTACCAAGCAGAAGATAAGCCAATACATGCACATCAAAGGCGGTTGCGCAAGAAGTTAAATTCGGCATCCAGTAATGTGATCGACGGCTCACTCACACATCTATTTCTATTCTTCTTACCCGCCGTGGTTGCTCAGTGGCTAGGGTGTTGGGCTGCTGAGCACGAGGTCGCGGGATCGAATCCCGGCTACGGCGGCCGCATTTCGATGGGGGCGAAATGCGAAAACACCCGTGTACTTAGATTTAGGTGCACGTTAAAGAACCCCTGGTGGTCGAAATTTCCGGAGTCCTCCACTACGGCGTGCCTCATAATCAGAAAGTGGTTTTGGTACGTAAAACCCCATAATTTAATTTTTTTTTCTATTCTTCTTGATAAAGAAGGCCTCAAGTGCGAGCCTGGAAGACGCATTGCCGCTCCTGCCAAGAATAGTTGTCGCAGAAAATCGAGCGTCGCAACCACACGCGGTGACATGAGCCACCAAATGTGCGCCCTTATCCTCTTTTTTTTTTAGTTTTTGCGCATGTTCCCTTAAACGGTCATTCACACAACGCTCAGTTTGTCCAATGTAAAGCTGCCCACAAGGGTGCAAGGGAATTGCATAAACAACCCCTCTGGAGCACTCAACAAAGGGCTTCTCATGCCTCGTGCGGCAGCCCCGCCTGCTCTTACAGCAAACTCGAGAACACAGCTTCGAAAGCTTGTTGGGCGCAGAGAAAACCAGAGGAATACCATGACGGTTAGCAACCTTTTTAAGGTTGTGTGACACCTTGTGTACATAAGGAATAACCTCTGGTCTTACCTTCGGTCGATCGACCTCTGCGCTCGCCCTTCGTGCTCCAAGCTTAACTTTTTGCAGAAGAGACTCTACTATAGCATTGACGACCGTCAAAGGGAAACTAGCTGCCAAAAGGCGTCCAACTTGGTTCGTAAAACTAGACCGCATTTGGTGTGCGCACGATTTCCGCTAAGCCGATTCCAAGCAAAGACTACCAACTGCTCGCTTCACCACTTTAGAGTGTGCGGAATCGTACGGCAGCAATTGCTTCATAGCTCGCGGTTGATAGGACAGTTCTTAGATTTAAAACTGTCTTTTGAAGTTGGCCACGTCTGCTGGTCCTATCAACCGCGAGCCATGAAGCAATTGCTGCCGTACGATTCCGCACACTCTAAAGTGGTGAAGCGAGTAGTTGGTAGTCTTTGCTTGGAATCGGCTTTGCGGAAATCGTGCGCACACCAAATGCGGTCTAGTTTTACGAACCAAGTTGGACGCCTTTTGGCAGCTGGTTTCCTTTTGACGGTCGTCAATGCTATAGTAGAGTCTCTTCTGCAAAAAGTTAAGCTTGGAGCACGAAGGGCGAGCGTAGAGGTCGATCGACCGAAGGTAAGAACAGAGGTTATTCCTTATGTACACAAGGTGTCACACAACCTTAAAAAGGTTGCTAACCGTCATGGTATTCCTCTGGTTTTCTCTGCGCCCAACAAGCTTTCGAAGCTGTGTTCTCGAGTTTGCTGTAAGAGCAGGCGGGGCTGCCGCACGAGGCATGAGAAGCCCTTTGTTGAGTGCTCCAGAGGGGTTGTTTATGCAATTCCCTTGCATCCTTGTGGGTAGCTTTACATTGGACAAACTGAGCGTTGTGTGAATGACCGTTTAAGGGAACATGCGCAAAAACTAAAGAAAAAAGAGGATAAGGGCGCACATTTGGTGGCTCATGTCACCGCGTGTGGTTGCGACGCTCGATTTTCTGCGACAACTATTCTTGGCAGGAGCGGCAATGCGTCTTCCAGGCTCGCACTTGAGGCCTTCTTTATCAAGAAGAATAGAAATAGATGTGTGAGTGAGCCGTCGATCACATTACTGGATGCCGAATTTAACTTCTTGCGCAACCGCCTTTGATGTGCATGTACTGGCTTATCTTCTGCTTGGTAGGCGCATGCGTGACAAGAGGATATATATACATATGCACTATCCTTCCTTCCATTAAACAGTTGTGAGTAGCGCTTGTCCTTGTCTGTCTTCCTTGTGTCTGTGGTTTTTTTGCGCTAAGCTACTACTTCAAATATCCAACCGTTGAGCGACGCCCTTAACGGAATTGCCCGGTCCCCGGAGGACGCTGTAGGTGCACTAAGGTTCGATGCGATAAGGAAATAGTTAAACAGATGAAGAAAAAAAAACCGTGACGATCACGGCAGCTCCAAAAAAGCAACTGGCCCTCGCTAAATGACGTGCGAGACCAGCACTATATGATGTCCTCGCGGGAAAACGGGATCGTTGTAATGGATCGCACAGAATGTGCATAGTTGGCAATGGTGTCTAACTTGACGTTTCCTGTTGTTTCGCAGTGTCCGGATAACGACTGCAGCTGTCGTAGTGGAGGGTATCGAATTAATTGTGCTCATCTGGGATTCTGTAGCACGTCCTACATTTAGACGGATTGTAGTTCCCCTATTTTGCGGCCGCCGTGACGGGGAGGGCACCTACAGAATGCGTGGTCACGACGTTTGTCAAACATTGGCAATGGCTTAGCTCAGCTATGCCAGGATATACGTAGCGAAAGCTAAGGCATAGCATGGTTAGCCTTGGTTAATCTTGATTGCAAGTCCAGGTTAGACTGGTTGTCTAGCTATGTTTCGGCGTTTAGCCAGTCGTTCGGCGCGCTGTTGGTCTGTTTCCTGGGTGATTCGTTTCCTCTTTATCTCGTTCCCATGTCGATTCCAGGCCTCCTCCTGCTTAGGAGAATTGTCGCCGTCCATACTGCCGCCTCAACTGTAGTTGCGGTGCACGCGAGTTCTCCTTTTCAATCCTCCGACATGTTATCAGGCATGCGACGCAGCTGGCGAAGCGAGCGGAGGCGAGCGCAACGACGAGGAACGCAGTGTGACGTCATGTGCCTCCTCGGAGCACCGCCACGGCGAAATCGCAAGTTCGTGGCCAGTAACGCTTTCGCTTTAAAAACACTTATGAGTGGGCCCAATTTGCAAGTTAACTTGCCACCGAGGTGAAAAACGCAGCCGCCATTTCTTGCGTTCGGTGAAACTGATACGGAGTATGCTTAGTATGTATACATTAACTTTTACGCGCTGATGTATTAAATTACTTATCATCATTACAGTGTTGTTACATTAACAAGTTCACCCCTGCTAAAACTGGTTAAATAATTTTAGCATGGGTATACTTATTATAGTGGTGTAATGCAAGCAAAGTAAGATGCCGGGTGTCCCAGTTTGCTTGGACCAAAATAAAAGAAAACCCCAAGAGCTCTAGAGAAATCGTACTGACTGCATAGTAGCCGTAGTCATGTGTACTTACAGCCAGTATTTTTTTCATCACGAAGTATTAATTAATTGATTTTAATTATGAACTTTTTGATTATTGCTTGAATCGCAAACATACCAATTAGAAAGTTGTACGGCATCCAGAATGCCCTCCGAATCAAGCATTTGTTTCGCGCTCAGCTTTGCCTTGTTGGTTTTTCCGAGAAAAAGCAAAAGCACGCGAAACATGCAAAATACGACATAGATACGCGCTCGCGCGCCGGTACTCAAACGCTCCCAAGCGAAAAGCCACGGATATACGGCTTTACTAGCGGCGGCAGCTCGATACAGGGCTGCGCACTATGTGATGGTCGCGGCATCATGCGAACACGCCGCTGATGCATTGATTAGCGCTGCGGAGCCGTAGGTGGGGGGAGGGGCGATTTCGAAGCCGTGAAACCGTGACGGTGCACTTGGGACTAAAGTTGCGCACTCATCCTGCTCTGTATTTAGGCACGCCCGGAACGTACGTTCCTTCTGTTCCCTTTAGCATTAGTAACAAGCTTTGCCCAGGCTATGTCCGTCCTAATGTGTTTTGGCCGATTTTTACGGCCGGCATACGCTGTCGTCAATTACGTAAATTATTTTTGCTTGACTTGTCAAAGCGTATATAATAACGGGATATCTCAACGGTACCGCGCCAGTGACCTGCTCTTCAACAAGACAGCGATGCCCTTCGTGAATGATCAGAAAGATAAAATGATCCTGGCTCTGGGGCCGGCGCACAGCGACAAGAGGACAGCCAAGCTATTCCGGATGGGGCATTGTGGAGGACGCGCTAGTCCGTCAACAATACTTACAACGTACGAAGTCCTTTGCGAGACGGGTAGCTTCACGAGAAAGCGACACAGGACTGTGACGGTATAGTTGAAGAAGCGGAAACGGATGTTTTGGTATTCTTTGCTGCGGTCCCTCATGGTAGTGTGCGCAACGCCAGTGCGGAGGCCGGAACCTCAAGGTCACCCGTACCATGTACATATTCATGAAAAACTTTAAGACCAGAATTTGGAAAACAGACTTGACTTTGCCAATTAGATTTTTACGAAATGTGAAGAAGAACCGGATTTTCTCACTCGTGTGCTTTGGGCGGATGAGGCTAATTTCTCCAGAAACGCACAAGATTATCTTCACAACGCGCACTACTGGAGTGATAGGAATCCCCACTGGCTGGCACAAACACGACGCCAATACCAGTGGTCGTTTGAAGTGTGGTGCAGTATTTTTGATCGCAACATCACCGGACCCATCATCTTTGATCACACACTAACAACGCAACGCTACGTCAACGACATTCTCGAGGACCCCGTGAACGACCTCTGTTGCAACGTTCCACTTGCGCACCTTTGGCGCATCTGGTTTCAACACGATGGTGCTCCTGCGCATAGTAGTAGTCTGTCTCGAGCGTGGCTCGACAAGCCTTTTCCTGGACAGCGGATTGGCTGGCGCGGACCAGTACCCTGGCCTGCGAGGTCGCTGGACATGACACCGCTTGACTTCTTCTGCGGCTACGCGAAAGATCGCGTGTATAGCAGCGAAACTGCCACACCGGACGCCCTAAGGACAAAAATAAGCAGAGTCTGCCGCGAGATTCCAATGTCGTTGGGCAAAGCTGCAACAGCACAAGTGTTGGAAAGAAGCAAGTACTGTATTGGCTTCAGACTGTGGCCTATTTAAGCACGTGCTATGAGTGGCAGTGGAAAATAACCCCTCAAAAGTTTTCTAATACGTAGCTGTTTAACGCACCTTTATGATGTCACCCTATCCGTATAAAAAAAAAAAAGCTTGCGACAAAGATAGAAATAGATAAAAACTGCCTTGTTTTACCTCTACAGGCAAAACGTAGTTCAAGAGACAGAAACGGTAAATGGCTAAACCAGTTGCACTTTTGTGTGTTTCTTTGTGGGTGGCTCAGACGCTTTACGTGCTTTTGGTATTTTTGTTCAAATAAACTCCTCAGTAGCTCTTTTTCGTTCTTCCGACAACTGCTTTTGTTTTTCGTACTCTTTTGCGCACTGTTATTTTTTTAACATTGCTTGAATTTGTTTTGTAGCTTTGTTTCGTGATACGCGAATGTTAAAGCTATCCCGAGTGACTCTTGATCGAGCACCACATTCTTGCGTCCGCAGATGCTGGCGCTTATCGCACCATGCTAGTTAGGTCCCGAAACCTCTTGAGCCATCCTACATGCCAAAGCCTTGCACGATGCGACGCTAAACGAATGCAGCCGTATGTCTTTCAAAGGTTGCTTGGAGGCGCTTGAATAGCGGCACGCGAGCGCGCATCTATTTCTTATTTCGCGTATTTCGTGGGCTTTTGTTTTTTTTGGGAAGAAACAACCAGTCACACTTCAGCACGAAATAAATGCTTGATTCGGAGTTTATTCAAGGAGGTATTTAAGGTACTCTACAACTTTGTAGTTGACGTGTTTGCGATTCAAGCAATAATTAAACATTTCACTAATTAAAAGCAATAAATAATTAATACTTTGCGATGAAAAATACGCACCACTGGCTGTAAGTACACACGACTGCCGCTACTATGCAGTCGCTACGATTTGTCTAGAGGTGATGGTTTTTTTTTTAATCATGGTCCAAGTTAACTGGGACACCCGGTATATACATGCGTAGCGTCATTGTTATCGTGGGTAAATTTACTCTCCATGTAATAACAACGGTGCCATATATGCCGTGAGTGTTTTGTATGATTTGTTGCAGAGCGGACTTGCCCTTTTCCCAACAGCAGCAGAAAGAAAAAGAAAGAAACCAAGAGAAAAAATCCGCCTCCATTCCACCCAGTGAAAGTGGCGGTGCACAGCGAAGCTGTTGCCGACGTTAGACAAGTACCGCCACTCCAGCTGACGCTGTAGACGACGCTACACACAAGCAGCACCACCGCCGCGCACTTCGCGCCGGTACGCACGTGTGCGGAAGTGCAGCATTTACTCTGCCAAGCGCAAGTGCCTTATTGGTCTAAATGAATTTTTCAAAGTAAATTGCGTCGGAAAATTCGTAAGGCGCGACTTACACACAAGCTGCAGGCATGATAACTTGGGATTGTACTTCCAATATACGAGAAAACATAATTCTGTTGCGCGGAAACTCAAAGACAACGCCCTTTCCCAGCTGCCGTCTTTGAGGTCCGTCTCAATGGCCGCGTCTGCTAGGCGGCGGTACTGTTTTTGGGTGTACTCAGAACGAGCCGACGAAAAATCCCGGCCAACAACTAGAGGCTAACGGCTTCTCTGTAAAAGAAAACTTGAAAGTTCGCTGCAAGAGATAGCCACAAGACAGACATTTTTCACACGTCTAAGGACTTGTGAGGCTCTATTTTTTTTCTTTCTTCATTTTTTTTTCTCTGTTCGACATCGCGTTCGTTCACCTCCCACTATAACGCCAGCAGCTTTGCGTGTGTGTTCCAAGTTGAAACAGAAGTTCGCGATCTCTGAAATGCTGTTATTTTGCTAATTTCAGAAAATTTTGCTATGCTGGCAGTATCGGGGAACCTTAGTGCAAGATTTGTATTATAGAACAGGTCGCCGACCAATGTCAAAAAACACCATTTGACGCTGCGCGCGCGTGTGTGCATGCGCGTGCTTTTCTATTTTGCCACAGAGTTAGGTAAATTAAATACTAATATTACAGGGGAATGTTAACTGGAGCGTATTACAGCCGAACTAGCTGTATACACAATTCAGGAGGACGTACCTCCTCAATAAGTAAAGTACTATTATAGTGAAGAGCATATGCAACATTTGCGAGCGTAGCTTACAGACACAGCATGGCGATGCTGTGACCTGTACTGTTGCAAATTTAGGATATGGCTGGCAAAGCGAGCGGCGGCAAGGAAACTGATAGGCGTAACACGGACTAAAAAACATGGGCAGTAGGACTAAATAACCAAGCCCATGCGTGGTGTAATCATGGCGAGAGCAGGAAACAGACGCCGACCAAGGTGAATTTTTCGAAGTTAAATTTTCAAGTCAAGAAAACAAAAAAAATATCCACTTTGGTCGGCCTCTGTTTTCGGTTGTCACCACGATTCTTCCCGATCAGACAAGATTTCGTCAGACCCTTGATTTCATGGTATAATATCAAAGCGTCCCTCGCTGTCGCGCTGAGCATGACACGTGATGCCTGGCAGACACTCGCTTGGAGTTCTGGCGGCGCCGGAGCAGTGCCTTGCCCTGCAAAGAAACTTTTTATTCTTGGTTTAAACTTACTTGCTGAGCTGGTTGCTTATGCAACAACTTCTCGTTATCGTTATAGAGTTCTCAGTTCTTTGTTTGTTTGTAGGTGAAGGGGGGGGGGGGGTGATAGAAAACGCCGTGTTTTAGACGTAGTAACACTCGATAAGCCATAGCCTAACACCGATTTCTCCTTATATTCTTGTGATTATTATATATGTCGCTCTAATATAAATTTGTGAATGGAAGGCATGCGTTTGAAAGGAGCTTCACTTTTAGCCTTCGGCATAATATATACCACGTGCCCTAACTTGTTGCAAGTTACCTTTAGAAAAATAAAATACACATATTTATGGCACTATGCGAAACTGTTCATGATGTGACATTTCCCGTGATTTTCGTTACGATAAGGTGTAGACGCACAAAACATGGGCGCAAGAAGAACCAAAGCGATAACCCAAACACCAACACCTAACTGCCAGTTTACGTCGTTTGTGTGGGGGTTTCTCTAAGTGTACGCGCACGATACGCAGACCAGTGAGAAACAGAAAAGACAACAAGAACACCGATAGATGGTGCTGGTGTCGCCATTTCTTTTCCTTTTGAGTCTGTGTTCCATACGCCTGCGCGCATCATACCACAAATGATGCCAATTTAGCTCAGTTTTCGGCCCTGCTAAGTTTTCCGCGATGCTGCGGGCACGAGAGTATCCCACGCCCACGGAAAAAGTATGCGCTAAAGTTTAGCAGCTAACTGATGGTATTAAGGATATAGATACATATCTCTAGAACGGGCGCGTCCCGACAGTTTGACAGTTGCAGCGGTGGTAACGTGAGACCATTAATTACGGTTCGCAGTTAATGTGCTTCGATGGCACGCAGCTATTCTGGCGGACTATGACGCGTCGGTCAGTAATAAGGACTGTGGCGTATAATCGATCTTGTCATCGTTCACTCGTTCCGCGCACAGGGCCGTGAGGGGAATTATGACGTGACAGGAGGCGTGGTTCTCGCGACCGCGCGGCGACCTAACTACATACGCCCTTGCAACGTTCGTCTGGTAGGTACCTGAGGCACGCAGTTCCAGGTCAGGCTCTACGCATAGTTGTTGCAAGCGGGCTGCCCTGTTTGTGAGCGGAGGCGTGCCGTCATCAATCTGCTGTGCTCGTTTTTTTTTTTTTTTGAAAAAGCGTGCTCCTGTGCATCCTCCCACGTGCACGCATTGCTCACTTTCTTCCTCTTTTCCTCGTTCCGTTCCCCCTTTCCCTTACCCCTAGAGTAGGGTAGCAAACCAGACGCTCGTCTGGTTGACCTCCCTTCCTTTCCTCTCCTTGCATTCTCTCTCTGGCCTGCTTTCTGTGAATTCACGAGTCGTGCCAGACGTAGGCTGGGCGCCCTGCTCATTCTTCCGTACTGTTTTCTACGGGAACTTCAGCTGGCTGAAGTGATCTCTTGATTTTGGCCATTACCCCTGCGATAAAACAAGAAGAAGACGGTATTCAGAGGAGTGCTTAGCGATCTTTGTTTCGGCGAGAAAATGTGAAAATATCGCGCTTTATTAGAGTGAACAGCCTTTGGCCGGAACCGCATGACGACATGGCGGCAGTGGTGGACATGGGTAATAGGCACACCAGATTTACACTATCAGGATGTAGAGGTGCTGTAGCGCAAATTAACCGAGAAAACGAAGCCAAGTGGCCAGAACTGCTTATATCAGTCATGTCCATTTCTGGCGGTGGTATTGCTATATATTACGATGCATATGCGCCAAGTTGCCCATCAGTGCATACTGATAACTCTCGCTCAGCCAGGCATGACTTTGATGCTTAAACGTCATCAATCCCATTGCGGTCGTGGTCTCGGTCATCGTCACAACACGCAGATACACAGATAGGCATAGTTATATGCCTGAGTTATAGTACACTTAGTAGTCAAACACTCCGGGTTTCGGGTTTACAATAACTGTGGGATCTCACGACACTGAATCAAGCATATATGATTACTCAAGGTGAAAACCTTTGTTCGCGCTCGAACGCTTTACACTCCGTATTACGCCACAGTTTGCGCGTGTTTGCTCGTGCAACCGTATCAAAATGACATTGCATTTTGAGGTAAAACTATATGCAGCCAATGGTATACTTGGCCCTAATCTACAGCGAATGTTCAAGGGGCATTGGAAAATAAGAACAGCAGCTGCGGCATTCGAGAGCGCTACCCGTACTTGTCATTGTGGCGACAGAAAACTTCGTTCAAGGGTGCGCGTCGTCGCCTCGCGTGAAAGCTTGGCGTCGCAGAGGTAAACGGACGGTTTGTCACCTCCGCCTTTACTTGCCCCTTTTCTGAACCATTTTAAGATGTCCTTGGCATGCAAAGGCGTCAGGTTGGCGAAGAACGTTCTCAGAGGGATCGGTGCCGAGGCTAAAGCGGGCGCAGGGTTTGCTCGAGCGTGAACGCATGCACCTTCGCTTTGCGGCGCTGTGTCGCCTGTGTTCTCAACATTGTTGTCGGACGGCGATGTTACAATGACAACTACAATTGGAAGTCCCATGAAACATGGCCTACATGAAACGGCGCCTGACAGCTACTTCCCAGTTGTTCAAATACTTGACAGGGAAGACGTGGGGGATGTCAGTAGACGCAATGCTTAAACTCTACAGAGCTCTCTTTCTCGGTTTTTTAAGATACAGTCTACCTGTACTGAACAACACCTGCAAGACAAATATTCGTGTTCTGCAGGCAGTACAAGCTCAAGCACTCAGAGTCTGCCTTGGTTTGCCCAGATGTACGTCAACAGAGGCGACTCTTGCGATTGCTCGGGACCATCCAATGCGAACTCACATTACGGTGGAAGCCCTGAGAACGCACATCAGACATTTTGCACGTGCCCCCTATCACCACCTTGCAGCACTACCTTCAGACAGGCACCAATCATCATTCTCTAAAACTATCAACAAGTACAACGACAAACTTCCCTCGGGCTTCACCGCTGCATCTAAACCATCGATACCCCCTTGGTGTCTTATCAGCCCCACAGTACATCTCAGTGTACCAGGAATCGGAAAAAAGTCTGAACTGTCGTCGCCTGTCCTCAAACAACTGTCTCTGCTTCTTCTGCACGAGAGGTACGCGGACAGCGAACACATTTATACTGATGGTTCCACAAACATCCAGTGTTCGTCCGGTGCTGTGGTTGTCCCAGCAAAAGCTATTACCATCAGCTTCAGGACTGACCACCCGACAACATCGACATCTGCTGAACTAGCTGCTCTTCGCGCTGCACTCCGTTTCGTCAGTCGGGAGCCACCTCGACAATGGTCCATCTTCAGCGACTCAAAGGCAGCCCTACAATCTGTACTATCAGCTCTGCGTCGCGGGCCACTCGAACAGCTCGTATTCGATATTAGATGCCTACTCCATACATCACAGGAGAAAGGACACCACGTGACGTTTCAGTGGCTGCCAAGTCACTGCGGCGTCACTGGAAACGAAGACGCCGATAATGCCGCTCGGGCAGCTCTTGAAGACGCACAAGAAGAGGCCATACCGCTTTCACGATCCGACGCAGCTAGCAGACTTCGAGTGCTTGCACAGGAGATGACGCTCTCTTCATGGTGCACACCAAACAGCCAGACCAACCAGAGCAACCGTCAATACCACCTGCCCTCTTTGATGCATCTCTATATGCCAACTGGACTCCGCCGAAGCGAGGCCACCCTGCTTTATCGCTTATGGTTAGGGGTGGCTTTCACGAAATCTTACTCATTCCGCATTGGAATGGCCGACAACGCTCTCTGCAATGCCTGTCTTTGCGAGGAGACGCTGCAACACATTCTGTGCGACTGTCCTGAATATAATGTTCAGCGACAGTCCCTGGCATCCGTTCTCGCGCACCTTGACACTAGACCATTGTCCCTCGACACGATTTTCACATGCCGCCGACAGAAGACATCGCAGGTGAAGGCGACGAAGGGACTACTTCAGTTTTTGAAAGAGACGGGATTGGACAAGCGGCTCTGACAGTGTTATCACGTACAATGCCAGATTGATAGACTCTACCGGACGATGTTTGTGTGCTGTGCTATGTGCTCTCTCTCTCTCTCTCTCCCCCTTCCCCATCTTTCATCGCCCCCATCCCTCTCCCATGTGTAGGGTAGCAAGCCGGTTACGCTAAACTGGTTAACCTCCCTACCTTTCCTTCTCTACTTTTTCCTTCCTTCCTTCCTTCCTTCCAATTACCTACCTCTGTCTCGCGTACCTGAAGGTGTAACTGTTTCCTTTGTTGGCTCTCGCACTCTCAGCGAGACGTGATAAACCTGATAACGCGCGTTGGTATTACCCCATGCAGTTTCTTAAGACAACTATAAGTTGATCGGTTCACAGTGTTTCGCGTCCCAAAGCAATGCGCGGGCAGGGACAGTTTGTGGAGGAGGTTGTTTAACGCGCACAGAAATCTCCACGCACGATCTCTTCGCGTACAGCCTGCCATCGGGCTCCCGCTGCAGGAATCGAATCCACGACCTCGTGCTCAGCAGCAGCCAAGCGCCAAAGCTTCTGGGCCATCGCGGCATGCAGGCAACGATACGTGGCTGGTGCTTCGCCAACACAGGATTTAGTAAATCTCGCATCATCACAGCGTGGCTCTGTTTACTGTCGAGGGCGATGCGATGCCACAAATGAAGGTCCGTGCGCAATATCGTTTATCTTCCTCGAGAAAACTACCCCGGTGCAGCCGTTACGTCTTTACTTGCAGATGTGGGGTGACGATCCTCCGATCCACACGGTTCAGTATTGACATAATGAGACAGCGCGGCGGGATTTACTGCCGCGGCCTTGACTCCCGCTGTGAACCGGGGGCCTGTGACCACTCGATGCGTGAAGCGGATGCACGCTTGGAGGCCCAAGGAAAAAAAAAAGCAGCCGGGTCTACCATGGCTGTCATATTTCTTCGTGGCGGGTCACATTGGCGACGACTGCTAATGCTGCGACGGCGGCGCTGCCGCTGACGAAAGAGCGCGCGGCTGCAGCCTCGAGGCCGCGATTCGGGACTTGACCCGCATGGGTCGCTATTTTGAGCCCTTCCTGGCGAGCGCCCGAAGACCTGCGCAGCCTCGTGACGTCACGACGGCAAGGAATGAGCGCCGAGGCACCCTCCTCTCCCACCGCCATCCTCGAAACCAGACACCAGAGCCTCCGCAGGACAGCCTCTCGGCTCCCCGCTGCCTCCTGTGGCATGCTCAGTAGAAGAGAGTCGCGAGCTCCGGGTTGACGCTCGTAGAATAACGGCGCCTTGCCTGCACATATTTTGTAAAGAAGCTCTTCTTGTGAAGCAGGCAACGTTTCATCTGTGATTGTGTCGATTCTGTGATTGACCGTCGGCCGTGGCCACCGGCAGCTCTGGCAAGAAGTTGTCCGTGCCCTCCTCGAGGAGGTGGTGACCGGATTCGCGTACACCGTTTTGCCACTTTGTGCCGCGACAACGAACTTCGCTCTGCATACGGGAATAACTCGACAGATGGACGTCCTCTAAGCGTGGCTTTGGCCATGAGCGCGTCGCACGACGCTTCGTCGGCAGCGTGACCATTGGTGAGCAGCTCAGGTTTGAGATCCGGTGCTGTTCTTTAGAATGAGAAGAGTATTTCAGGTTCTGTGTGGTCAACGTTTTCGATTTATGGACGTGGTGTCGAGCTTGCGGCCGGCATTTGGCCCCTCTGGCTTCTTGCAAGCGCAGCACTTCGGACAGTTAAAAGCGGGATATACATAGGCATTACTCCCTACTGTGATGCGATGTTCAATCGTACTTATATTACAACGATTTGTATACTCACAAATTATCCACTTCGCGCGCTGTGCGCACAATTTTGTGCGCCAGGATAGTGTATCAAACGGAATAGTACTGATAAGGTTAATGCTATTTGAAACGATTAGCATACATCTTGAAAGATTTCTTATTGGATCTCTGCAGCAAGGCCCAATATTGCAGTTGTATGTATAAATTGTTTCACTAAAACGAGTTGAAAGGTAGATAGGTGGCTTGGTGCTCGCTTCCAGTGTCAGTATGTCATAGTGTAGCGACTGACTTCTTTCATTGCTTTTTACTATGTTTCACATTTGGCATATATTTCAAGTCGCTGGATATGTGCTTTCCGAGTATACCAAACATCAAATAGTTGATGTTCCCATATCTGAGGTTTCCGTAAAGAGTTTTCGTATGGAGTCCAAAACTCGCTGAATGATTTAAAATTAAGAATACGCTGTTTAACGGCACACTTCTCATGATTCGGAGATATGATAAATGTGGCGAAGCTAAATTTTTAATGGACATAAGTAATTGTCACCTGAAGCCTGTTATTACAACACACGCAATAGGCAGTATATTTCAAGCCTGTATTGCGATACCCGCCGTGGTGGCTTAGTGGCTGTTGGCGTTGCGTTGCTAAGCACGAGATTGTGGTATGAAATCTCGGCCACCTCCAGGACCAACGCGCCCTGGTGGCCCGAGCCAAAGCCGCTGCAGAAGCCACGGGGGTCCTGGACTAGGACCCCCCCACCTGGACTTTGTAAGGGCTGGGCCCTTAGGGCTCAGCTCACACCTCTCCTGTATATAGCAGAAATAAAGTTCATCACCACCACCACCACCACCACCGCTGTCGATGGGGGCGAAATGCAAAAAAAAAAAAAAAAAGAAAACGCCGGTGTACCGTGCATTGAGTGCAAGTTAAATAAACCCACGTGGTTAAAACTAATCCGGAGTCCCCGTATACGGCGTGCCCCTTAATCAGATCGTGAGTTTGGCGTGTAAGACTCCAGAATTTAATTTACTAAAAGTGTGAAGGAAGCCGTGACGGACAAGCACAGTTTTGGGCGAACACGCTGTGACCTCTGAATCATCTGTAAACTACAGTATGTAAGCACACGTCCAGTTATCATATCAAACAGACGCTTTTGTTTCCTTGAAGTATGCACGCCGAATTGTTAAGGAATTGACATCGTGCTGCAACGGGGCATAATTGTCGCTAAGTGGACGAGGACTTGCTCATCGTTCACATCGTCGTCCCTACCTGTGCTGTTCAAGGCGCGTCGACCTTTGTGTCAGGAATACAGACTGGATTGGATTGGATTTCCTTCTACGATGGCGAATATCCATTGCGGGCGATTGGGTAAGATTTGGATGGTATTAGGAAGATGCCGTTAATACTAAAATTGGTAAAATTGTCAGGAGGAGATGAATGGAAATAACGTTTGAACAATTTAATAGAATAGCCCTGAAACAACTACGAATCCCTCCACGGCTGAGCAAACATCGCTGGGATAGTTTCCAAGAGAAGAGGTTCCTAGAGAAAGAATATTCACGATGTAAACGTTTAAACCATGTTGTGTTAACGTTGATTCTAAAATGTATTTCCCTAAAGGTGGAAAACGGCTGTGCCTCCAGCGTCGTCCTCTTCGCTGTTCATTCTGTCTCTTTGTTATGTCCTCGTCCGGAATTCATTCGTGCTTTAAGCGGCAATTGCGTCCTTCAGCGACCACCAGCTGGGACACCAACAAGTACTTTTCATTGAAACCCTATCGCAGATTTTTTTTCGCAGGTGTTTCATTATCGCAGGTGTTTCACATATTTCCTATCAAAATCTATCGTTTAAAGAAACTGCTTCATCACTGGCACGACGAATGAAAGTGTGATGTTGTCTTGTCTTGTCTTGTCTTGTGTACCAGACAGTGGCGCATACCCACTATGGGGGATTGGCCAAGAAGCAGGCGGTTTTTCGTATGCTTAGAAGTAAAGCCAAACTAGATTTATATTGTGGAGCGTGAGACTAGAACTGTAATTAGAGTTTCTCCACAGTTGGGAGCGGTTTTGTCTTGTTTGCAAATTATGGCTCTTGCCCACTACAGGTGATTCGCCAAGACGCAAGTGGCTTTACAAGCGCACTTAACTTTAAAAAGATAATTAATAATAGTATAACTGAATTAAAACATACAGTAATACAGCATGGGGGAAAAGTTATTATTATTATACATTACTATTACTATTATTATTATTATTATTATTATTTTCGCAAAAATGAGAATAAGGTTGTGGCTAAGCTGTATATCCTTTATTTTATTTGTCCCACTTCATACCTCGAGCACCCCCATGACTCTTTGTTTTCCTGGCGTTGTTCTTATACCCATAGTTTCTTCACTTCCCATAACGTACTCGGACTTTTTTTTTTTGCCCAGCATTGCTTTGTAGGCTTCGCACCAAGTTTCGGTAAAACTTGGCAACAAGTATACGAGGTTAGAACTCATTTGAGGCAGTAAGGAAGGATGAAAAAACAAATTATTTCGCAGCCGCCTAAATATTTCAGCATCGCCGCCGCCGCCGCCGCTGTGCAACCAAAATTATCTCAACCGGGCCTGCCTCTTGCACTCGCTGTCTTTGTTTATACTTCCCACCTGTCTCACACACGCCGTCTTCGGCTTTTTCGCTCGTATATGTGTTCTCCACTGCTGGTACATTTGTTTCAGCGCTTAGTCGTTTTACTGCTAGATGTTCCAGCACTTCCTGTTGAACACAATGAAGCTTAAAGGGACACTTAAGAGGAGTGTCAAGTGAAGCCGCCTAGAAAATTTTGCTTCCGAAAGAGTAATACTTGATGTTTAGTAAAATATATGCTAGCTAATTACGCTTTTGGAATAGCCTCCTCTCTTACCGTGAAAGGAGGCCTTGTAACCCAGAAATGAAGCCGAGAACGAAATACGATTAGCGGCGCCACCAGAAAGTTACTGCACCAGCTCGCCGGTGCGTCGCTGATTTTTACAGCGTTTACATTGGCAGAAGGAGGATTGCATTGCATTCTAAAGGAACAAAAGGTTCGACCTAGCAAGTTCTGAGAGCATTTATTCTCTCCAAAACGGCCCTAATACTATAGTATACATAGATATTGGTGACGTAACTCTGACGTAGTGTTCACGAGGTTTTGACGCGGAATTGAAAGGGACAGGATTTACGGACGGAAAAAACTTTAATGAGAAAAGGACTTGCGAGGTTGCCAGCACGGGCTCAGGCCACCCGGGCGTTATGTGCGGTGAGGCATAGCCTTTCCACCGCTGCCCGGGCCTGCTGGATAGACCATAGTTGGTCGTGCAGTTCCGAGCTAGTCAGAGCGCTTAGCCATCGCTCATCGAGAAGGTCCGGTTCTGTGTAGTCCTCTACATATATTAGGCTGATATTTCTGCACTTCCATAAGATGTGTGCCGTGTCTGCGTGTTCGTGCTTGCAGAGATTTCAGCTCGCCCCCGGTCTAGGTATTGTGTTGCATTTACTCTGTTTAAATGTACTGGGTTTCGGAACGTTCCGGCTTGCAACTTTGTCCAATCTGTTTCTTGAGTCCTGTTGAGTTGTTTGTGGGGTTGTGGGTATGCTTCTCCTTGTTTCGTGTAGTGTGTCAGTATGTCGTGGTACGTGACCAGTCTGTCCCTGTCGTCTTGTATCGCTACTTCGACGTCATCGCCTCCTCCGTGTTCTCCATCGCCTCCGCCGCAGTCCTTCCCCCTTCCCCGCGGGTGGAGAGATTTAATGGTTCCCGGAAAGGTTTTCCTGGCGGCTTGCCTAGCATACTACTTCAGATGGACAAGATGAAAAATGAAATGTTGCGCACTGTTCACAGCACATATATAGACAACAAGCACAAAGCGCAGCACTGAACACTCAACTAAAGTGCCTCATTGAGATCTGTGTATCTTAGGAAACACAAAAGTAATATTCATTTTTTTCCCTTTAGATGAATGAAAATACAGTTTTGAAATAATATTTTATTAGTGAAAACCGAATGAGCGGGTCTCCTTTGTGTCCCTTTAAGCCACCGCTCGCACAAATCTTAATCGCGCTCATTTAGCTTAGTGCACCTAATTTAGTCGATGGTGTCTCGCAAATGCTCACCAGAGCATTGTTTCCGGGGTTATCTGCAAGGATTCTGAAACCAAATTGTTAAGCGTACTTGCTTACGTTATAATCGCGTCTCAGGAAATGCGGAAACACTCGTCCGTCGTGAAGTTAACTGTATCCCGCGCATTTGCTCAGTCATCAGGGGCGAAGTAGACACGTGTTGAAAACGTTACAAAGCTTTTCTAGGCGCATTACACACTTGGTGGTGCCTCCATGCTGCATATACGTGCATTAATTCTCGTAGGGACGCTTCTTGTAGCTTTTTGAATATTTAAATTAGCTTTATTCAATCAGTTGACGCAAAGCGCAGAACATTATTTCAAGGACTAACTCCGTATAGTCGCTTTATATTTGCCTGGAGCTCAGAGTAATCACGTCATTGTGAATGTCGCATGTTTTGTTGCGATAGAAATTATATGGACACTCCAGGCGCGTTTCTACCGTCGGCGTCGGCGTCGCGGTGAGGTTCCGTATAAAGTCCACGGGCGACAAAATGGTCTCCGCGCGCCATATGCTGTATGTACGAGCTAAAGCGTGCGAGGAGGAGCTGGATCGCGGCTTAATCTCGTGCACGCAACGGCGGAAAGCGGGGAGGAAACGCGCCGACTTCTGTCGCACGCAAGGCTCCGGGCGGAGGGTAGTAAGGGGGGAGGGGGGCGCGTTCTACTCCGGGCGGCGCAGGCGGCCGCGTGCGACTGGCCGGGCCGCTGTATCCCGAAAGCCATCTGCGACGGGTACAGAGTCCGCGCTGCGTTGTGTATTCAAGGCGTAACAAAATTTGTTGCTGAGCTAGTTGGTTCGTGACTTAAAAACAAAGGTTACGGCGCTAAGCGGACCAGGACGAAGTGAGAGACAATGACACATACGGGCGCCATTGTGTCGTTTGCGTGTCACTTCGTCCTCGTCTGCTTAGCGCCGTTAACTTTTGTTTTTGATTCAAGGCGTAGTTCGCGTTGATGCGAGCGGCTGCACGAAGGTTAATTCGCTCGCTGTTGCTGCCGCGTTTTCTGAATGCAGCGTTTTGACAGCGAGTCTCCGCTGTCATCGAGTGAGATGTGTTCATGTTGGCTTGTGCGCGCATGACACCATGCTTGTCAATTTAGTTATACTCGTGGTCAGCTTTCCGTGGCTATGAAGGGAAAGCTGCGGAGGCAAATCGCGCACAAGTGAGAGCGCTTCTGAAAAGAGTCCCGCGTCTTAATTCACGTTAATTTAGGCTGGGGAAGGGAAAACATAAACACCTTATTAGCAACAGTTAAATAAGACAGAACACAACACTGAGTGTAAAAGTTTACTTTGCGGCGTTTCCCTTCCGCGTCTCGGGAAACGCGAAACCGTCGCACGTGGAAGCTGCGTCGATTTAGCGTCTGTTCCGAGCAACCAAAAGCACTGTCAAACGCTTTTGGACTACTTGGCGCGGTAACACATGTGCAGCAGCCAAGCGCCCGTAGCTTTCGCTTCATAGCCACAGAAAGTTGACCGCGAGTACAGTATGCCTATCTTTAAAAGTTTATACGGTAGATAAAACTACTACCCTTACTTCGTATACGTGTCCAATAATGTGCTATCGCAATCGATGCTTCGCCTTTCGGGCGAAACTGCGAGTTCATTCATTCATTCATTCAAAACTGGAGGAAGAGTACGCTCTGTGACAAAACGACAGGTATTACCTGCAGGTAATACCTGCAAAACGACAGGTATTAAAGGCAGGTATTACCTGCTTCATTTTTTTCTTTTTTTTTTTCTACGTTAACGCGAAGCTAAAGGGCAGTGGAGAAGTAATGGCGTTAGTGGAGGAGGCACAGGCTGGAAGTGCATTGTAGGTTTTTCATATCATGTTTTAAATCTCTTGCGTGGTATGCTGTGGGAAGCGTAAGTAGCCGTCCCCGGCGCTGTGCGCACTTGTCCCTTTCTGTGGCCTGGCGATGCACCTCTCGCAATGTATCTCTCTTGGCGACTTCATCAAACATTTGCTAGTCTATCATTATACAACAGGGAACGTGTTTCACGCTGCCTGAGCACCATGCTGTTGTATCATGACCTTTGCACATAACTAGGGGCCGACTTTTGAGTCTATATCAACGCACTGAAATACAGAAGGAAGGACAGAGAAGTGATGAACATGGGAGATAAAGCAGATGGAGCCCGACTGGTCACCTTGCACTGGGCAAGGGAAAAAAGAAAACACAACATTACGCTGAGCACATGAACATGTGCGTACGTGCAGTGAACTTACATTGAAAACGTTTTGCGGTCATCGCTTTACGTAAACTATAGGCGCGATGATACCGAGAGACACGATGGTAAAAATACGGTCCACGCGGTCGCCACTTTGGAAGAACATTAAGGAGAAATGCTGGAAAGTTTACGAACTAAATTCACAATGCGATTCGTTCCTAAATGCTGCTCGCGATTGGCCGTCTTCCTTAGCTAATAATTTTGGAACATGAAGATTGCCTGATATCTGCTTTTAGGAACATTTTTGGCGGAAGTGCGAAATACATGGGCCAGACCTCTTGTCTTGGCTTTCGGGACCAACCCAACCAAACCGTCATGCCGATGACGTTACTGTAGCGCCACAGGCTTTGCCAGCCTATGTAGGCGATTTCAACAGGAAAGCTTATTCCTTAACGTTGCCACGTTGAATCTTTCTTAATTTTCAGTTAACCTTGCGGTGCTAAGCAGTTAAGGGCTGGGTGTCCGGATACCCACCTATCATCACGTTTTCTTGTATATTTACACCCGTAGCGGCATAAATGAAAATGAAAGCGCAAATTTACGCGAATTCAAACCACGACTCTCACAGCTCTGAAGTGGGTAAGGAAAAGTTGAGTTATGAACTTACTCTCCGAGTTTAAAAATGTTTTGAACGGGTGACATTCAACGTAACATCTGAAAGCATCCTTTCTTTCGTGGTTGAAATATAGCCTTACAGGTACCCAAGGGCCAAACCGTTAAAACAGCGCTCCTCGTAGCCTATATCTGCATCCCACAAAGAAACTTCTTCATAATCTCACTGCGGTCTAGTAAACGCTTTTTGACTAGTCACAATACATATAGCTTGAAAATGTGAAATTCCTTCATCATTCTTTATATTAACCCTTAAAGAGCCCGAAGGCGGATTAAACAATGAACAGCACACCTCCTTGTCTTCTTCCAGCCTGTCATTCCTGGCATAATATCACGTGACCGTCACGTAAGTGAGGCAAATAATTTTAAAGCTACAAATTTACCCAAGTGACGATCAATATTATGCTTTGCTTGTCGGTCTACGTTAGTTGCGGTCTTATCAATGAGCGCACTTCTGTGGCAACCCAGGTGTATAAAAATAAGTGCACCGCTAGCAGAAACAGTGGCGTTGTAATTTTACTTTCCTAGGCTACAAAATGTTCATTAAAAATAATTGAATGGATTTTGTGATCTAAATACAAGCAGTATAGTTATTGCGACATGAGCAGATGTTCTGCTCTACCAAGTGGACAGCGCTGACCATGATCGTTTGCCGACTGCATGGCATCCGAGACTTACGACGTCGCTGTGTTGTTTTCCTCGATACTCGCCTCCGACCTTTAGCGCACACCTGAAGCGCGGACA
Organism: Dermacentor andersoni; assembly: GCF_023375885.2. Classification (NCBI taxonomy): domain Eukaryota; kingdom Metazoa; phylum Arthropoda; class Arachnida; order Ixodida; family Ixodidae; genus Dermacentor; species Dermacentor andersoni. Next base: position 28,114,771 of record NC_092815.1, read on the forward strand.
CGCAGCGCATGCCACCGTTCATACCCAAGTCCACGCAAAAAAGTACGCGGCCGTCACAGTCCCCCCTGCTGTGTTGTTGAGGAGATGTTCCTGACTCACGCATCTGGTGAATCGGAGAACTACAAATTTCACGGCGTCATCGATAACCCGAACCACGGTGCACAGTAGCACACAAGTGAGCAACAACGTGGGCATGACTTACGTAAACATTTGTTCCGTTGTATGACTGGGGCTAGACACGTAGAAAGGTGCATTGCAGTGGAGCTGCTTAGCGCAGTCACTGACTCGGGGTGCTGAGTCTTTGTTGTTTTTGCCTTCTTTCTTTTTTTTGCGCGCGATATATATTATTTGTTTAATCAGGTGCAATGAACAAGCCGCTGGTGGGAAGCTATCAAAATCGATGGCATCGCAGGAAGCCGCTGCGAGGCAATTTCAAGTTGGCCTCGCCACGCGCCTTTCGCTTTTGCATCCTTTCTCGCTCACGGAGTCCTCGATCAATGGCAAGACTGACCTATTTGCTGCTGCACAAGTTCTACATACCAAACTAGGTTTACCCAGTTACTTTTACCCTCCCTTTCAGTGGAGGCCCTCTCCGAGCAATACACACCACTTACAAAACACATACACACACAGAGAGATATAAAAAAAGACCTAGAAACTTGCGGGAACACCGGGATTAACAATCTAGACGTATCTCGTGCCGTTATCGCTCCGTGCACCTCCTTGCGGAACGGAGACGAGCAATTAAAATTCTGGGTCGGGCAGTGCGCCGCTGCCGTCCCGTTCTCCCCCGTCGGGGAAAGGCGCGCCGTGCATCGAGATGCGTCTCCCTCGCTGCCGGCTGTGTCTCCTCTCGAGTCGTACGAGAACACGCCGAGGATCGCGAGCCAAGTAAGAAGAAGCACGAGGCGTTCGGGAAAGGCCTGGCATCTGCTCGGGTGCTGCGTAGCGGCCCAGCTTGCTTCACTTCCGCCTAAAAAAAGACGCGAGAATGAGCGCAACAGCGGGGCAAGCACGCGCGCTCCTCCGTCCGATGGGAGCGCACCTTTGAAATAGACCGAATGACGCACCATGTGAGGCTAGCGCGAAAGGTGGGGACGCCAGAGGCTCGTATCACGAGATGGAGACGACACTGCGGAGACACAGCGGGCGGTTGTGACGTAGCTTATGCAGCAGTGCACGCGTCGTTAAGCGACGTTTCTTCGGCCTCACGCATGGTCCTGTCTGTATACTTGCTGCCGCGTTGACTTCCCTTGCTCGACCTCATCGTTTAAGCGGTTAGGATGCTTGGTAGTTGCAGCGAGCGTGTCGCCTATGAGGGCGGTGTGTCTTGCTACACTATCGAAAGTCTGCAGACGTTTAGAGCTTACGAGCGGGTTCTTATGGGCTGTTTACAGTGATGTTTCGTATGAATAAAGCCCCAATACACGCGAGAGGATATTGTGTGCTCGGACAGGACAACCAGCTACTTGCAAATGCCGGTGCGCGTCCCTTCGTCTTGTCTGTACGCGTGGCTTTTCTTTCATCTTTTAAGCGATTGCCATTTAATATTTATTAATTTATTCACGACTACCATTTACTTATCTCGAATACAGCAATACTAAGTGATCAATATTACATTCTTATGGCTGCTGTTCGCAGAATTCTTAGATATTAGAAAGCTTTTAAAACACTATGGTACCTGCGACGCACTATGCACAGTGCTACTCCGGGTGTAAAGTGCCTCGCTTACAAAACCCTAGTCAGACCGATAATCGAATATGCTAAAGTAATATGGGATCCTCACACAGCAACTAATCGTCACAAGCTTGATAGGATTCAGCGACTCGCTGTAAGGTTTATCTTTAATAAATACCGCCGGAACCATTCTTCAACAGAACTCTGCCAACAAGCCCAACTACCTATGCTAGAAACCAGAACCAGATATGAAAGACTAAAAACTCTTACCTCATTATCAATAATCATCTTAAAATAAATAAATCAGATTACTTTGAGATCAAAACTAATGAAACATCAAGGCATCGTCATAGTAAGTTTATCCCATTACCGACTATAAAAAATAATTGTTTCAAGTTTAGTTATTTTCCCCGAACTTGTAGAGACTGGAACTCTCTTCCAGATTCTGCTGTTCGGTCGACATCATTGGCTGAATTCCTACGCCACTTAGATAATTTCATCTATGGCACTAGCATAGGGCGATGAGATCACATTGCTGCTGTATAAGATTGCTGTTCTGATTTCTGAGTGATGCGTTTTTGTTTATGTGTGCATTTCACGAGATGATCTTTTTTTTCCTTTAACTAATGTATAACTATGGTTTTCAATATGTTCTGTACTACTTATTTTGCTGTTCAGTTCCGTTTTTTCCACTCCTGTTATAGCCCCTCAATGAGGCTGACAGTATTAATAAATGAAATGAAATGAAATGAAATATATGCATGAACTATGCTGACTGTCTGCTAAATAATATTATATCTATGGTCACATCTCCACAGGCATGTCTTTTGACGCTATCTGGACAAATGGCTTTTCGTTTCCGATTAACCGTTGTCTGCAGGATGTCTAGGTGTTGTGTGTCAGCAAAAGATAAACGTTTTAGGATAGCTGAGTACTTCGTAAGATTTCTGCGAGGAGTCTATTGAATGCCTCTACCTATATTTATACGAGGTCGCCTAGCTCTCTAGTAATATCGCCTGAGCACTTCGCTAGCGTTTCCGTCGATGGAAGCGCTAGCGTTTGTTACACCTTGGGTCGAATGGCACACCTTGGGTGTGAGATAAGATAGAGATTCTCCCGAAAGGCTCGCATGTGCGCGATTGCAAATTCTGTAAAAAAGTAACAAAGAAAGGAGAAACGTCAATATTTGGAGTACGGAGTTCACTTGGTCCACATCGGCCTGTTTGCTCAAACATCCACGAGAAATAATCTTGTTTCCGCTTTCTTTCACGGATGATATTGCGTCGCGTCGCGGAATCATGTGCGACAATTCAGGTTGATTCTTACAGATTTCGAAATCGCATATCCAATACACGCGATATAGGCAGCTATGGCGCACTTCTCCGGACACTTGTCGCTCACGCTTCGTGATTTCAAAGCCGTACAATGTTTCTCCTCTCCGTTTTTGAGCGCTTTGCTCGTTGGCCGTCGCGGCGGTATGCGGAGGTATTAGTAAGAGAATAGCCTTGCTTTTCAACCCTTCTTTCATTACAACTACGTCCATACAGTGTTGAGAGATTAAATGCTTGCGACTTGGTTCGCTCACATTTTGTCGCAGTTCCCCTTTGCGCCCTCTTAAGACCTCTCGAAAATTGAAGCATGCAGAAAACGTGCAGGCGGAGGAGGTGTGCAGCAGATTGAAAATAACTGATCTCCATTAGCATTTTGTTTCACCGTGGCGGAGAGATTAAGTTTTTTACGTGGGTTAAATTTCGAATCTCCAGTATACCTTCAGTACACTAAACGTTCCCTCTTCGACTGTGCTCGAAATACCATTCATAGAGTGTACGAATACGAAAATAAGAAGTTGTTAGCCTCGTTGGCTGACGCAATTTGTCGTTATAGTCGTCTTTGCATGTTGGAAAAGTACGAATCATAACTATTCGTACCTTCTTAAAGAAAGGGAAGAAACGGAACAAACACATGGTTATCTGTAGCGAGTCGGGAACAATGTGACAAACAAGTGACAAACAGACACAGTCAGGCACGTGAAACGGATTAGAAACGGAGTACATTATTATAATACAAGAGGGTCTGAGGACGTCTGTAATTATATTAAGGAAAGAAAGTTTGGAGAGTGGCTGAGGTAGTCAGTTTAAAGTTAAGTGAGAAGCTCTCAGTAAGCATCTACCCTGCGATCATTCGGCAGGCGTGGATTGGGTACCCGATGGAGACCGGGTCGGTATACTTTCTTTGTGTGTGTGTTAACACTGGTTCCTTTTTCACTCACCAACGGGTAGCGCATGGCCTGCCCGCTGCTGCACGAACATTCGTGCATTTGACTATGCAATACATAAACTGAATGTAAACAGGATATGCTTACACTGTATGCGACCGTGTGTAATTCGTACCTTGTCCACAAACTCAAGAGAATACGAAGTCGGGCTAGCTGGTCGTTTGTCTTTAACAGTGGCCACATTGAGTGAAAACTCTATCAACACAAACAACAAGTAATATCCGTCTTCTCTTGGTTGTGGGCCCATGTTCGTACAATTCGCGTTTAAACTGCGTGTTGTTCAAAAAGAAAAAGGTAAAAACGGATTATTTTTGTTGACGTAATAAAAATGAGGTGTTGGCGCACAAATAGGTGGTTGCTATTGATTGTTTCGCTATTGATGGACCTGCACTGTTAAGCACATATATTCTATTATAGTATATATACGCATGCGCACGTAGTTTGGGTAGACGAACGAGCTTGTAGGAATTAGCGAACACTCCATGGGTGTTACTAAATAGCAGTAAAAATGAACACAACGTTACAACGGTGCCTTGGAAGCAACAGCACAAACAAAAAACACACGACCACTATATACGGCGCAGTAAAAAAGCAAAAACACTTACACGAACAAAAGCTTGTTTACCTAGCATGCGTTGAAGACGATCGTATGGTGTATGTTTTATACTACACGATAATAGCGCCCAACAAATGTCTTCAAAACATGTTGTCAATGCTATTATACAGTGCATTTTTGCTTGGCGCTTTTTCGCTGTGGACCCAAGAATGTTTAATGTGAATAATGAATCATTTGTGATATGATGCCATTATTCTTTTTTGTGCTTAGCAGTTATCCTTTTTTTTCAGGATAAAGAAAACAATGCAGCGTTATTGGTGGCATCATTTGTAATCGGGGGTTCCTCTTCTCATTTCAGATGCTGACCGCCCCGCGTCGCCTCGGCTGCAGCAGCCAGAATGAACGCAGGTCCCACTCAGGCCAGAGCAACGAACGACTACGCCTAAATAGCCGAAATATTTAAAACCGACTCGACTTGAGAACATCGACACCATGACTTCAGCGTGGAGCCAGCTAGACCAGCTGCTCACGTGTGCAATCTGTCTCGACCGGTACCGGAACCCGAAGCTGCTACCATGCCAGCACTCGTTCTGCGCCGACCCGTGCCTGGAAGGGCTGCAGGACTACGCGCGGCGGCAGATCAAGTGCCCCGAGTGCCGCGCCGAGCACCGCATCCCGTACAACGGCGTGCAGACGTTCCCCACCAACGTGACGCTGATGCGGTTCCTGGAGCTGCACCGGGACATTACGGGCGAAGAACCCGAGCCGCTGCCTTCGTCCATGGAGCGCTGCCACGTGTGCAGCGAGAAGAGCTATGTGACGCGCTGTTCGCATTGCGAGAAGAAGGTCTGCGAGACGTGCAAGGAGGCGCACCTGGACATAATGCGCCGGGAGATCAGCCGCATCTGCAACCAAGTCCGCAGGTGCCTGAACCGGCTAAACGACCACCTCGCCCAGAACAGCAAGAACCAGGACAAGCTGTCGCAGAATTGCGCGCTCGTGAAAGAGGAGCTGGACGACCTAATCAATCGTTACATCAAAGACCTGCAGCTGGTACACAGTAAGCTCAAGAACGAGATAGACGTGTACCTACAGCAGGAGCTCAAGCAGCTGTCGGCGCTTTCCGAAGATGTTGAGACGGAAGTTAACAACATTACATCTAACTGCGACGTCGTCGAGAAGTACGTCAACGACGACACCGAATGGACTGACTCGGAGCTCGTGGAGTACAAGGAGATATTCTCCAAGACTCTCGAATTCCTGAGGAACTTCGATCCGGACACGTCGGATTTCACGAGGAGGGTCAAGCTCCAGATCCACACGGACCCTGACGCATTGCACCGCACGTTGGCCAGTCTGGGAGAGCTCAAGTTCAACACCCCAGTGATGCAGTCTTCCTCGAGTCTCAACATACCCCAGCTTAATCTCGGCTCGTCCGGAGGCGGCACGGCCAACGCGCTGATGCGCAGTCAGAGCGACCACCGACTCGCAGTGCAATTCCAAAAGAAGCAGGACTCAACCCGGTCGATGCTAGACATTGGTCAGCGATACGGCGGCCATCTCAGTGACTCCGACCGAGATGGCAGCTTTGAGGGTCCTTCTTCAATGTACTCTAGAAATCGCGGTAGAGACAATAGTGAAAACTCTATTCTTCGAAGGTACGGTCCTGATCGCAGCAGGGACAACGATAGTGCTGACAGCCGACTCTCCAACCGCTATGGAAGTCGGTTCGAAGACAGATCCTGGAGGGACGAAAGTACGGGTGGAAGTCATCATAATTTCAGATCTCGTTACGCGCGTGAGCTTATGGACGACGACTCGGAAGGACTCAGCAGCCACACGAGGAACGTCCGCTTCGAGGAACCGCCGCCTCCGCGGGAGAAAGTGTTTGACACAGATGACGCCACTCGCGGTCCGCTCAGCGGCGTCGTAAAGCTTAGTGATTCGGCCAAATTCATGGAGCGCCTCCACGAAAACCAGATCAGGCAGAAGCAGAAGCAGGCCGAGAAGGAGAGGCTGGAAAACGAGCCGCCTCCTGCTCCGGTGGTTCCCGTACCGCCACCCAGGAGGCCCCCGTCGAGGCAGCTCAGCGAGGACGAAGTCGATAAGCAGAAGAAGGCGGCCAACCAAGCTGCGGCCGCAACCACCTCGGCGTCCGCCACGTCCCCTCCGCCGCCCCTGGACACGAGGCCGTCGCAGCTCCGACGACTCGTGCCCAAGGACGACGTCTCGTCGCGAGCGACGCCCCCTGACTCTCCGCGGACGCCAACGCCTCGCCAGGGTTCTATCGAGAGCACGCCCACGCAGTCCCGGAGGAGTTCCACGGCTTCCGAAGACACGACTGCCAGCACGACGACGGCGACCAGCGACTCGATGCGGTCGCGGCAGCGCCGTGGCATCGAGGAGGAGCCGCCATCGCGACGAGAGCTGTCATCGCCGGCGCCCAAGCCTTCGACGCCCGCCAGGTCAGTGTTTTCGCCGCCTCGCGGCCTTGTCGGCTCGGCGGAGCAGGGCGAGGCTGAGGGGGAGGAGGAGGAGGAAGTGTTGCCAGTGTCGCGTCCCCTGTCGCGCCACTGCCCGTACCGCCGATCGTGCACCGACTACGTGGTGCGGAGGCGCGACAAGTCGCCGCCGGCCGTGGTGGCTCGTCGCTGCTTCGACGACCTGAGTTGGACACCTCGCGCTGGTCGCAGCGGCGACGACCCGGCACCCTCGCGGTGGACGAGCCTGCACAGGCCGGACTACTATCGCTACCGGACGTCTCGCTTCGGCTCGAGCGCCGGCCTGGAAGACCGAAGCCCAAGCTGGCGCTCGGCGCTCGTGGCCGACCCAAGTAGGCTTGCCTGCAATGATCTCCCGTTGGCATGGGCGAGCAGATTCTAACCCCGAGAGGTGCCGGGCCGTGGTCCGACAGGGAGAGTGAAACTGTGTCTCGACGCTGTTCGCCGCGGTTCGCTGAGCAGGCGATCGTCTCGCCGACGAAGGTGCCGCAACGGTGACGAGCCGTTAGTCCCGTGTCACTCGCTGGGGCAGGGGCTGGCGTCAATAGCCGACGCGAGCCGTCGGGACTGATAGTTTTCTTAGCGAATGCTGATGCGAATAATGTTGTTACGAATATCACCGAGATACTCACGCCATGTTCATTTTTATCTGCTACCGATCGGCAACTGGAAGTGATATCTTAAATTGTCTACTATTCTGTAAAGAATCTTAATGGGTATAACGCACTCCCCCTTATAGACAAGCGGTTACACCCTTGTGGAGTACCTTGCACCGCAGAATCTTCCTGGTCGGAATGTGTGAGCCTTAGTCAATGCTTTACGGCAACGAACTTGTATCAGCGGTTCCTGTAAGATGGCGATCGAAACGTGCGCTTCAATGATTCATATAAAGTAGAACTGAACGCTAGCATCACAAGCAGATTCAAATGATTGAAGCATGCAATCTTTGGATCGCACGACAAGTAAATGCGGTTTCTGAAGCAGGTTAAGGGAACTTTTCTGGTGACTTTTCTTTACTCACGGACTGCAAATTGATAGTGCATCTGACAAAATAAAGCAGTAATTCTGAATATAATCTAATGCTCGCGTCATCCCTCTTAGCACTTTCTTAGTGCCCGCGAAACAAGGAAACGCAGAATACGTTTTATGCTTCGGGGTAATGCCAAGGACTTGTGACTTATTCTCGTTGGGATAAGGCCCATGAGATGTTGCACGTGCTTACGTATCCCAAGAAAGACGCAGCATTTAGTATTGCGATCCCCCATCAGACACGCACGGCGTATTTGAATCAGTGACACAAGGGGAGCCAGCGTTTTATCTAGGTGCGCTATATAGAGAGAGACATTATGCGTCATTATTCGCGACGTTCTAAACCAAGATTTTGTTTGTCAGACACGTGCCTACTTGGCTTAGCATTCACCAGGCACCTCGGGAGCGTACTACGTCAACTTAATTCGCTTCTCGTTTTCGCGGGAACACATTTCGGATTGAATTTTCGTGTCCTTGTTGGCTGGTCGACTTAAATCCATCCCTACACTTTTCTCGACATTTGCCCTGCCCTTGTGTACGTTCATATTAAGGGCTGATTCTTGTGTTTCAGTCGCATTCGCCACCTTGGTGGCAAAGGTGATCTTGGTGTCGCTAAGTCTCCGGCGTACACTGATAGAGAGAGCGTAGATGTACTTGTCTATTCGCGCAGAGCGTGCGAAACTAGAATACATATTATTCCATTAGTTTTTTCCGCTAAACCTCTGAACGTTTGAGGAACGTCGGCTGATGACGCAAACTTGCGATGTCCAACGGCGCCTCCCCGCCTCCCCCTTCCTATTTCATGCCGGTTTTGTTAGTGCTGTGGCTGTGCAGCAATTATGAAGTTATTCCTTTGTTTCGAGACTACCCCATTATGCATAAAGCGTATTCTACGTGAAAACAAGCGCCTTAGCACAAAAACATGTGCTTGACCGTCGAGTACGATTTGGTAAGCACCTCGTTCTGCTTATGCCGCAGCGCCAACTCGGCGACGGGCCTTCTCTTCGTCCTGCCATCGCTGTCGGCGGAGACGAAGAGAATGTAAAGCGCAGCGCCTGTCCACGGAACCCGCCACGTTCAAGACTTGGCAGCGCATCCGCATAGAAGCACCAGAGGGACGTTGCTCAAGAGAACAGAATAAAGCAGAATATAGTTATTTTTTAGGAAACCTCCGTAGAATGCGTTCATTCTTCTCTTGCGATTCTTTCACAGTCCATTCTCAACATATGTCATCGTTGCCTTTGCCTTCTCATCCACGGACACATCTGACGCGCTGGGCTTTGAAAGCACACCGAAATCGCTATGCGTACGGGCCGCACATGTTCGGTATTTTCTTCGAGTGCTCAACGATGAACGTTAGCTGTGTTAACCGGCGTCAATTCCAGACGGAAAATTCAGCAAAGTATGCACGCTCCATGGAATGTGGGACGTGTATTATGTGGACGCATTGCAAGCAATGACCCCTCCTGCGAGCAAGACGCCGACGGAATGTCCTTGGTGGTCTTTCCGTTTTCGTAGATGGAAGGTAAACTTCGGGCTCCATGGCCACAGTGGAAGCCTTCGTCAACTGGTCCTTCAGTATTCGTTAAGGAAAGCGAAAGGTGCATCGCACGAAAAGGTTAGAGGCCCCTCATGTTATCGAAGAATTTTGCTTTTCGTTCAAGTTGACTTGCCACACGAATAACCTAATCTGCCTCTCAATAACCATCCCATCAAAACGAGTGTGTGAACCCTGTTCTCTTCTGCGAGGCCGCCAATGGACGTACACTTCTTCACGCAAATAGATGGTCATTGGCTCTTGTGCGATAAATCGATCATACGCACAATCAGGAAAACAAAAATGTTTTGTTTGATGCGATGAGGTGTGGAAATACTAGCCCGTTTACTATGTCAACGCGCTTTTTTATTTCTTTATGTATGTAAGTAAGACTGATACAGAAAATGAATGTCAAAATGTAACATGCAGCGATCCATTACATTGCAACTACTGCAATTCAGTGCGTTTTTTTTAAAAATCCAGATCGTAACCTATGTCTCCCTAAAGCAGCCAGTTTTAGTGACATTAGTCCTGCGCCAATAAAATAAAAAAAAGATGCGTTTAGGTGAAGTAACATTGCGCTCACAAATATCGTTAGTCTTTCCCGCATTAACCAAATTTTCTTTTTCGAACATCGCTTAAAACGTTTCTGTGTTTAATTAGCTTTAATTAAACGCGAAATTTATTTAGCGTAGGCTCACATAATTGATAAAATAATTACGCATATTCAGCTCACACTCTTCTTGAGCATATTTGCCTGGAAATGGCCTGGTTTAACGAACAAGGTTGCTTGTGTCGGGTGAAGCACCACGCCAAGAATTTTATCGTGAGCATTTCTGATTACTCTTTCACTGAAATCCCGCTAGCTGTGTAATATCGGCAGAGGAAGAAAACAGGATAATTATGCAACCATATTTACTTTCCTATTCTCGCTTCATAATGCAACGCTCGGTTATGAGCGTTACTACTGCAGTTGCGTAAGGAGTTTCCTTGGAGCTTTACGAGTCATGAAGTGGCGTACCTAGTTAAAGTGGTTAAAGTACAAAAAGCGTTTCGGTCTCAGTACCCCCCCTCTGCGAGTGACGTCAGACGAGTGGCATAGCACTAACGCGGCTGTTTCACTCTCCTACGGCCTCTGGCGCGCATGCGCATGAGTGGCATGCCTCTACACGCTCTCAGCCCCGGGCTTTGGAAAGACTGCGGACACTCGGCCAAGAGCCACACGGCGCCCGTCGCGTGCTGTATTGCTTCCACAACACGAAACTAATAAACTATTTGCAAACCCCGAAAGTGTGAGCCATTAATCAGCATGGCATGATGACCTGCGTCACTAGCTGCTCGCAACTAAGGGTATTAAATAAACTAGATTAAAAAAAAAGATAAAACAACAACGAGAAGTTATGAGTCTCTCCCGAAAGCCACGCCCACCGACTATTATGTGTAAAATCATTGTATATAGCACACTAGGACACCTTGTCAAGCTAAGTTGGTGGGCTTTTACTAAGCAAGAACCACTGCGCAAATAGTCCTTCACAGGGTCTTGATAGGGTACATAATATTGTTGACGTTAAAGAAGCAGATTGTCACTTAATAACCTTAGTGGCACGAGGGTTGTGAAGCATAAAATTAAGTAATCACTTCTACTTGTCACAGAGGTTTGTTCTGAATAACCTAAAGCTTTGTCTTCAAGGAATGCAATCTATTTCACCGGGGTATATGCGGCACAGAGTATGTGTCTAAGACGGTAACCTCTGCCACATTCCACCACCAACAGTAGAGGGAGAGAAATCAGATGTGTGGTGGGAAAGACAAGATAGCCTAACCGGAAAGGAAGCTTCTGGTTTGTTACCCTACACTGGTGGAAGAGTACGAAAAATAAAGGCACATATGCCTTACACGGTTGTATTGACACTTTGTCATGTAAGACAACATATGCACTCGTTAGGATAGGCGCTAAGGAGCATAATACAACTAATTTCATTTTTTGGCTTGAAGATGCAACCTATATGCATGTGCACCACTAGTGTCTCAGTTGCTTGCAGTACTCGCGATAGGCGAGTCAGTCGGCAGCGAGTTTGAGCTCCGATCTGTGTTTTCCGCTTGCAGGTGCACTCGCGCGCCGCTGGCCAAGGCCGTATCTCTAGACCACGAGGATCGCCGCCGACCGACGGATGACAGGAAGAAAGACGAAGCGATGACGAGGGCCGGATCGCTTGGCGGCCCGTCTCCTGCCGCGCACCAGTCGTCGTTCTTCAGCCGCCTGAGGCCGCAGCAAGCGCAGATCGGCGAAGAGGAAGACACCGAGTCGGAGGCGTCCACCGAGGAAGAGGACACTTCGGACGAGGAGGAGGAGGACGATGAGGAAGACGAAGAAGAGGACGAGGAAGAGGAAGAGACGGTGACGGCGCAGCCCGAGAGACCCAAGACGCCCACGACGCCCACGCGCAAGATCTCGGCGACGCAGCAGGCGCCAAAGAAGGAGGAGGACATGACCTCGTCCGTGTCGGCGCTGCTCAACAGGAGCGCCCAGGCGCGGCGGGGCAGCCAAGACGTGCGCTCCTCGACACCCACGTCGGGCAGGCACTCGCAGTACGCGAGGGACAAGGAAGAAGAGAGCACCAGGAGCCGCTTGCACTCCTGGAGGGACACGCCGTCGTCGTCGGTGGACGACCCCACCATGGTGTCCTCGTCCCGATACGGCGGCACCTCCTTCCTGGCCAGCCGAAGGCGTGCCGCGGACGAAGACCCGCCGAGAGGAGAGGAGAGCGGTGCCGGAAGTCGCCTGCTGAGCCGCAGTCGGAGCTCGGCGCTCATGGATCAGCCGGAACCGCGAGCTGACCGGCGCAAGAGTCAGCAGGAGAACGCCACCACGACGGGTAGGTCGACAGCAGGGAACCCGACGTCATCTTCGGCGGCAGCGCTGCGTAGGAGCCGACTGGCTCGCAGCAAGAGCTCCAACGAGGTGCTGCCCGGAGAAGGCGACAGCGGCGACGAGGCCAACCTGCCGTCGCCGTCGTACCGGAGTCGCTACGGTCAGCCGGAGGGCAATGCTTCTTCTGCTGGCAGCAGCGCTCTGTCACGTTCGAAAAGCAGCCACGCGGTCAAGGACAGCTCTCCAGACACGGGGGACTACGGTGGCTCATCCATCGGCGGTGGGCCCGGGACGTCGTCCAGCTGGGCCCAGTACCTGCGCAACAAGTACGGCTCCCGCGGAGGCAGCGGTCCGGGTGCCTCGTCGGGGTACGGACCCAAGAGCGTATCCCGGTCCCGCAGCTCGCACGCGGTCTACAGCCGCAGCGGCAGCGACGACAACAGCTCGGAGGACGAGGAGGTTCCCACCCGGGGTCGCGGCCTGGACGGCGGCAGCGCCTCGTCGCGTCACGATGGACAGTACGGAAGCTACGGCTTCCCTCGAAGCATGTACCTTCAAAAGCGCCGTATGCAGCTCAAGATCGGCACGCGAGGAACTGAACCCGGCTGTTTCACGTGGCCAAGGGGTGTCGCTGTCGGACCGGACAACTCGATCGTGGTTGCCGACAGCAGCAACCATCGGGTCCAGGTGAGTTGGCAAGTGACACACTTGGCGTTGTGTCTCTATCGGCTTCGGTGGCTGAGGACGGCACAAGTTGCGTAAGTCTAGCGAATTGATAACTTTTGTACAGATGCTTGAGCCAACACGAACCGAGCTTTTGAAGATGAGCCGGTACCTGGTGGATGGGATCAACTGTACATTTCGTGCAGCTGCCTCGAGCAGCTCACTATACCTATATGCCATGCAATTATTTTTTGTTAGGGGGTAGAGTGAGTCAGCCCCACAGCCCTGGCTAAGTGGGAGTGATGAGCGAAAATGTGAATGAAGTTAGAAGTGTGCATTGTGGCGGAGTGGTGATGGGTGAGCATTTCCATGGTAAATCTGCTGCGTTAAGGCAAAGGTAGGTCAGCAATGAAGGGCGACTGAGACTGTGTTCTCCTTTTCTGCACTACTATATACGCACAAGCACATACCGTTATTATTTATTGCTTTTGTGTTTCGTGGCCGTTTCTTTACAGCCTGAAAGAAGTAGCCGCGCTTGATAACTTCATTAAAACAACTTTAGATGAAGCATTTCTTAGATGCTCTCTACAATTTCAAATTAAACTGGGCCCAAATGCGCTATAGCTGCAAGAAAAAGAAGTTCTGAGTCACTGAAGACAGCGGGGAATAATATGGCTTCAATTTCATTCATCTGCAAAGCACAACAGTATCTAAAAGTTCAGCTCAAATTACATCGTACAATCACTACAAGTTATCTTCAATACGGCTGAAAGGCTGCAGTTAATTTGTGATGTTGATGTGAAAATGCTGTGACAATCGCGCCGTCATTACATTCCTAACGAACCTTAGCTAGCATCACTTTCCAAACGTGTAAGTGGTCGTGCAAACGTATTTAACACTTAGGGAATGTGCGAAATTCGCAATAAATACGAGATGTTCCTGTTCAAAGCAGAGCGCTTTCACCACAGCAATGTCCATTAAGCGAAATATCCATCGTCTGCACGAAAATTGATTTTTTTTTCCATTCAATTAACTGACTTTTAGAGCAGCAATGTCTTTGTCATACATGTTTGCCTCGAATACCCGAAATAATTCTTTGTGTACCGTTCTTTGTAGTAGTGTGTATGTTCAGTTAGGTATCTTATGCATTCTGGTATAGCACTCCCGGCACAACTAAAATGCTAAAGGCGTCTTTCAAAGCGCAACGTAGGTAAGTGGTGTGGCAATGCACGTATTGACCCAGTGCAGCAGTGCAGTGGCAGAACCTCTGTGCGACCAAGGTTTCGCAAAAGAAAAAAGGTGAGACTGTTACCTAAATACGGCGACCTCCTTCGTGTCCATACATAGATAATGTAACCCCAGCACTTAAGTGCAAATGAATTGCTCGAATATCCCACACCTAGATTCACCGACTTCCCTCCGAATGCTCTTGTTTATGCCCTTACTAAAACCCTTCGAAACATGGAAAGTTCAATGAAAATAACAAATGGGGCGAAGTGAAATAACATCACGCTAAATGTTGTTTGTATTGCTTCAACTCTGTTTGGTCGCGGATGTTTCTATTTGTTGAGCGTAGGTTCACCTAACGTTACTGCAGCGCGTACGGGGCTGGACAGCATGTTTCCCACAAAGCCGCCTGTTTCAACGACGACAGTGAAGTATATTTTAACGGAATTTTCGGAAGAAAGTCAGGTTGAAGCTTAAATTGAAGGCACGCCTTCACTGGGGGAATTGAAAGCTTTACCTCAAAAATAAACTCAAGCTGATCTGCTGCTACAGGCCAAGTCGATCGGGGGATCGAGTGCTGTTGTTGTCGCCTTCAACTTATAGCACATACCCACGTCCTATCTTGTCCCTTCTTGCTGTTGTTCCCTCGTGAAATGGCGCAAGCCACTCTGAGGGATCGGCCATGACTTGGACGGTGAAGGAATTGTTAGCATTTTATAAAAATAAGTAAGGGGGAAATGAAATAAGTTTGCAAATGTGATTTAATATGTCTGTTGTTACAGGTATAGCGCAGCTCGTTAACGGAGAAACTTCGTCTTCTTCGGCAGCTGACAACACTAGTGGAGGATCAACATAAATGCTGACAGTTTTCGTACAATATTCGAGCTGCATTATGTTTCATTTCAGTTGGAAAGTTACCCATAGAAGGCGCGCTATGGTGTGGATGAGCTTTTCAAACCGGAACCGTGCACAATCGCACTCCTTGAAGACGATGTCTGGTCGGTATAGTCGGCTTTGATTTAGTGGCATTGTTTCAACGCATGAATATCTGTTCGCGATTATCTTCGAATGCCAGAGGTGTAATAAAGCAGCATACACGCTTTAAGTCGCCAACTGTCTCTCAGGCGGGAGAAAAAAGAAGGAAACACAGACTCGATTGCGAACTATGTACGAATACCTTGTTTTGGTATACTTTATTTGTATTAGCCCAACTAACGAACTCATTGTGCCCTGGTTATGGGGTATTCAACACTTTCAGGCATAATACTCGTCGCTACCATAGTACATCGGTTAATGATGATATTCAGAATGCTGATAACTAGTTAAAAGAACTATTGCCGAGGACGCCATTTTCTAGACAATGCGCTGCGCATAAAGTATAATGCATTATTAAGTTGACAAACATTAGGATGCTAGAACAATGCTATAGAACAAGCGTTAGTTAGTTTAATTTCGGAGGATGCCCTTTCGGCACTGTACATGCATGCATTCAGACAAAATGAAAACGAAGCTTCTCCTATTGAATTGCGCGCCTTTACAAGCTGCACCGATGACATCATTACACACGCACACATGCGCGCGCGTACGCGGGGGGTGGCACACGCACACACTTACTAACCTTTTGTTTCGTTGAAGCAGTGAACTCACAGCACTTTACTGTAGCAACTGGAAAGGCTCACGGTGTAACATAAATTACAACAGGCAGCAGGAACTACAAGGTATGCAGAGTTGCACTGTATACAGTGCGAACTTGTAGTATTAACTCCCGTACACTGTTCTCTCCAACCTTCCTTCTTTTTTCCTCTCTCTCTTTTTTTCCCCATATAATGTTTCACACCATTCTGAATTAACGCTCTGTTTAGAATACATCCTACTGAAGGGATAGTTTTACGCTACAGGTATACCTAATGTTACCGCGCAGATTGCGACTTCTCGTTTTTGGATAAACAATAGCGTCATTTTCTTGTGCGGTGCTTATGCCTTCAGAAACGACACAGTGCTCCTCCGACACAGTCCTAAGAAACAAATATCATGATGTGAGGACATTCTGCATGGCAGCCTTTTCAAGGTCTCTATACGTATGTTTTGGAAGCGCGTCAGACGCTCGGATTTCACCGTACTTGAAAGAAAATTTGTTTATGATGCAACATAGCGCAACTGAATGCATTTCCGATAGAGGCAGCTCAACAAATGCGATCATTGCTGCGATCAGTGTAGCACGTGCTGCAACAAGGTACAGCTCTGTTTCAAAGCTCGGTGGCTTCTGAGGCTTCCCTGGAGCCGGCGATAAGGTGGGGTTCCGCAAACGCATTGAACGGCGAGACGGGCGCTAGATGCCGCTGAGAGCGCCGTCGATTATGTTGCTCACGTATACAGTCTAGCGTGGCCTTTAAAGGACTGTACTAACAAGTAATGTCAAGAATGGATCACAACTGTGCTTCCGACGTGAGTGACCGCGAGCTTACAGCCCGCAGTATGCCTAGTCTTTTCGTGTATAGTACACAGGCGCAGCGATTTTTATTGCACTGACTTGCGTTGTGCGGCCGCTTCGCGAAATGCACCTGCGGTGGTTTCACGTATGCAAATTCATCTCGGTCTATCATGTGCACCAGACTCATTGCTCAAGTTTTGTACCTATTGCTGTAGCCGCGTTGTGGAATTTGGAGCTAGCGTCAGTCGGTCGCAGCCCGGATTCACGAAGTGGCGCGCATTTCGCGGTACAGTTTGTATATCCAAACGTGATCTATACTTCCGTCGTTCTCCTAGGGTATAGCATACCGCTCGTCCTGTCCACTCCTTCGTCACGTCCCGTCTGAAGTCGCGGCTCTTTTCCTCTTAAACATGCAAAAACCATTTGTGATCGCCTGGCGCACTTGGGCTGTCCTATCGCAGGCGGCAATTGTTGGCGAGCGCAGAGAACGGCTGCTACCCTAAGAGAATGACGGAAGTACAGATCATGTTTGGGTGTGCTCCTTCACTCCCACATCGAACCCCCTGCTGGCGCTGAGCCGTGCTCCCGCAAGGGTTGCAGAAGATAGTGCCAACCTTTTCTTCTTTACCCACAAGAACCACTTCTCTCTACGAACTCTACCGCGAAATGCGACATCTGTGCGACATTTGAACGTTAACCAGCTGTGGTAATCTGTGTGGACTATACGAGATTGTTAATTGTTAGTACGGAGGAAAGGGCGCTGGTGAAAAGCTTTGCCGATTCGGTCCTCGAGAGGCTGACTGGTACCAACTCCATGCTTTCACATAACTATATGGTTCTGTTAATTGTTAGCACGGAGGAAAGGGCGCTGGTGAAAAGCTTTGCTGAATCGGTCCCTGAGTGGCTAACTGGTACCAACTCCGTACTTTCACATAAATATATCGTTCCGTTGCGAATCAAACTGCAGTCGAAAAAAAAAAGAATCGGAAAGGTGCCAGAACTTTACGAAGGAAACAGGCGACGAAGACAGAGAGAGCAGAGGGAAATGAACTCTCCATATTGAATTGATATGTCTGGCTTCATGTCTGTTTGCTTCGTATGGCAGTAACTAACTAAAAATGGAGCACTCAATTTCCCCTATTTTTCTTGCTACAAGCTACTACACTGACATATTAAGTCTTAGGGATACACCTGTCCCGTACAGACCCCGATGAAGTTTTTTACTAAGATTGCTACTAGAGGGAAACCTGGCGCGACAGTCATTCATTCACCATGATGATCATGGGTAGTGGATGTGATTTTCTTACATTTGGCAATACTTCGTAAGGAACGCGCATTGCAGCTTCTGATGTTGATTCCTGTGGTTACCTCGAAGCGTACCCTTAGAGCAGGTAAGTATTTTTCGTTCACAACCACTGCAGTCTATCACGCGATTTCGGGCCCTTAAAATGGATCGGGAGACTCTGGAGAGAGTGTGTCGTAATGAAGCTAGTCGATAATTTGACAGTAGCATTTTCTTTTATTTCGAGAACGACTGCCTTACGGCATAGCAAAAACAAATTAGAACAAAAATTATAATGAATGGAATCCAGCGTTGGGCAGCACGAGGTTCAGTAATGCTCTGGGATCACAGCCATCTAGAATCCGCGTGTCACCATGCCCGCCACTGCGGAGGCTAGAGTCTGAATAAGGGCACCATGCTATTATTCTTTGGTGTCTTATGCAATCCGTTTTGTTCAAAGTGTGGCTGAAATGGTCGAATGCTAAATATAAGAGGTGAAGCGAGGCTGACCATTGTCACGCTTTGCGAGGGCAAATTATCTTCAGACTCCTCTGAAGAAAGTAAGGTCGAGGCTTCAGCATCATGCCCATCCTCTCTTCACTGTTGCATCTGGCGGTGCGCGAAGAGAGAAGCCCCCAGGACCGAAATAACGTAACGATTCTATTCCAATTCATTTCCTTCTCGCGCTTCGTCAGTGGTCCGAGCTGCGTTCCGCCGCCGTCACCTCGTCACTAGTATCGGCCGGTCGTGTGCGATGAAGGATAAGAAAGGAAAAGAATCAAGTGAAAAGAATCGCTGTATATGCCGCAGGGGCCTCCAGGTTTCCCTCTAGAATTCTTAGCACGAAGCTCTGTCTAGCCACCTCCCACCTGACGGCCTGCGTCATTTTGCAAATTTCAGAGCCACCGGCACAGTTGAAGCGGCCGGCATCGGGCGCGGCCGGGTCCCCCCCTCTCCCCCGAAGCGCTGGCAGCGATCGGCTTAACACCCGGACTGGCCCCCGCCCACCCTATAACCGAGCGGCCTGCGAGGGCTGCCCCAGTGACCACGGCGCCTGCTGGCTTGTGTGCGCGCACCCGCCATGTGTGTGTGTGTGTGCGTGTGTGTGTAGCAACCCTGCTGCGGCCTGACAGGCATGTCGCCGGCCACGTCAGCCGGACTTCCATACCTCGCGGTCACGTCGCTCAAATTCCGATACCCCCTCCAGCGAGGCAAAAAAAAAGAAGGAAAGAACAGGAAGATACTTATTCTTTTCTCTCTCGCACTTTTCCGAGCGCCTCGCGACGACCGAAGGCGAAGACTGGCTTGTACAAGCACGTATCTTAGGAAGTAAAAACAAAGCGAGCTTGAGCTTATTTTCTGAGAAGATGTAACGTAAGTCGTGTTGCGTCGTTTAAATTGTTTTCTTGAAATTTCAGCCAGTAATGCATTCAGGAAATTGATGCCGTTCGGAAGCAAATTTAAAGAGTATGCGTTCCGCTATTAGCAGCGAAAATCGAGAAGGGCCTTCCGGTTGCGTGCTTTTAAAGATAGACGGCGCTTCTTGTCTAAGTGCGCGAAAACTTTTCCATTTTCTTATCGTATTCGGCCCGACAAGGTACAGTTGCTGAGAAATACATCTGCGGTGACTTCTTTTTATCCCAACAGTTCTTTAGCTATGCACCTTTTTTTTTTCTGTTTTTCGATTGGTATTTTCATATTCAGCTAGTCTTCTACGTCATTTGGGCCTCAGAGCTGGCCTCCGAGGAGATGGAGCGATCAGCGTTACCGGCTTGATCCTCTCGTTGTCCCACTTTCTTTGATAATTGCTCAATAAACAAACGTGACCAAGCTACGGCTTAAACTCTGTTAATTTCTCGCTTCACTGATCTAACGTGACGTGTCACCGTCTGTTGTTTGACCCTACTGCATGCCGTGCTTACGTGAGACACGTTGGCGCGACTAATGCTGCCTCTTTAACTGCTATGTAACAGCTGACACTCACAGCAGCAACGACAAAGGAAGGCCTACAAGGCTTAAAGCCAGTGCGACGCGGAAATATAAATAAAATAATAATAATAAACCTGCGAATAATGCGGTTGCTTCTACGCCACCAAGAAAGCTGCCATGTCGCTGCCGTGACCCTGGGCTGCTTTCTATACTCCGTTCCATAGATAGCAGTCAACGCTGGGGAAGCTACGCAAGAAGTTCCGTCAAGAAAAGTTATCGCTCCGTGCGTTCCGTCCATGCTTCGCTGCGCGCCAACAGCGAATTCGCTCGCGTGAACAGCACGTGAGGTTTCTCCAGACGGGTTGCAAACAACAAAATCCGAAAAGAACAAAAATAAGTATGATCTAAAACAACGCATTAGCAGCCGTACACCACAGTGTGTTTGTTTCTAAGGGTTAAAACTTGTTTCGTTCAATACGGAGCCTATATAAAAAACTGTTGTGCACAAATGCGATCAAAAGACGTCGAACTATATCCAAGTGCGAACGAAGCCACTGCAAGAAGTCTCTCTAGCATCCACAGCGTTGACTGCTATGTATGAAACGGAGTATAGTCGCTGCGTATGACCAGCAGCTTACGCATACTATACGGACCACACCCTGCGCCATGGTTTGTTCTTATTGTTTCCGGCAGGAGAGATTGGGGATGAAAGTACTACCCTGCGTTTCATCCGCAACACAGTTGTGGAGGCGATGGTGTTTATAGGCATATACACTAGACCCCAAATGAACTATCCGTTCGGAATCTGTGTTCATACTGAGATGAGCATCCATCCTAAACAGATCGAAACTTCGTCAGAAAAACACATCTTTCGGGGCCGTTCTGGTCTTGCAACGCGAATTTCGCTGCGGCTTAACCGGTGTCACGAGGTACTTACGGTGCAGTCCCATGGTGCGTTCTGTCTGTCAGTTTGTGCTTCCAGTTATCGCAGGTACGTGACAGTTTTTTGGCATTAAAGCATAAAATTGCCATTTCTACGAAACTGTCCGATGTCCAACCGACTCGGCTGAGCTAGTTCATGCTATTACAGTACCGCATTGTATTTGTTGTTTGTAGACGGCGGATGAACAAATAACTTTTGGCAAGGGCCCCTTGTCACAGAAAATCCGGTGTCGGCGTCGTAGCTTGCGTTAGCGTCATGTGGGCTAAAATTGTCGCATATATTTAGGTATATGTGTCTACGCCACGCCTTGTTATACGACATGCGGTATATGCGGGTTGTATTACTACGCCATTCTATCACTAAAGTTGCTCATACCTTGTCTTAAATTCTTGACAAGGTTATTCCTCGAAATTTTGAGAATGACAGCCCACAAACGAATGTCATGAAACAAAACACCGACAGCGCATGCCTTTTTTATTAAATCTTCTCAAACAGAGATATTATAAGCACGAAACAATAACAGAAACCCGAAGATGTTGTAATTTCCTGGCGCGGTTGTGCGCTATCTCCGGGGTCTGCGCGCGCAAGGGGCTGCGTTTCTACCAGCAAGCTCGTGTTCGTGTCGCCGCCGGCGTTTCCCGGTAAACATTACGGTCACATAAGCTGCAGTTGCCGGGAAGCTTGAGAAGCAGTCGGGGATCTTTGAATGTTATCGCGTTCCGCTCTTAAAGGCGAAGCTTAAGCCTCCCCCAATGTTTTTTTCAACCTTCGTACTTTCACTGAGATGGCTCTGGAAACACCGAAGTTTGCCCACGTTGGCACAGGACGTGGAATGGGAGCGTACAGCCTGACTGTACCAATATGTTTCGAAAAATGTGCTATTTGTGGCGATATTAACTCTGCGCAGCTGTTGACAAAGGCACGTCTCTCCAAAGGTGAGTACTGAATACCGAACAATGCCTGAAGCACAGCTCTAAAGAATTTAAGGTGAACGTTGGAGTGTGTTGAGTATTATAGGAGAGCAATTGAATTTCGATGACTTAAACAAGCACCACGCAACCATGAAGGTGCATTACGTTGATTAGGTTAGATAACCCTTCTTGGTTGGTGCTTCTTCATCTTGTCTGTTTTGCAATTGTAAAGATGCGTCGTCGGGAGTGTGTACGAGGAGAAGAAATTAAATTTCTTGCGATTGAATGATACCTTGTTATAAGCGTGGAAGATAATAGTGTCGTGTGGTGAACCTGATCGCCTGTGCTTGCAATAAACTTACAACTACGGTTGAACTAGACACTTTGGCGTGGAAATTTTCGCGAATATCTTATTATTGTAGGCCTGCGAGAATTACACGCTGATAGGAATGATCGAGATTTCTTATTTCATCTACCGGAAGCGTTACTTGGGTCACATTTTATGTTCGAAGTTCGAGCGGTATCGCAAAGACCCTTTGATAGCGCGCGCACACAACACGCTGTCGCACGCTTTCCACGGGAGGCTTTATTATTATTATTATTGTTATGTTTTTTATGGTGCGCAGGAGTGTCAAACTGGAAAAAAGCGCGTGATGTGTGTGAAGTGTGGGAAGCCGGTCTCCTGGTAGATGTTGTATATATATATATATATATATATATATATATATATCCTCGCAGAGGCAGGACGTGTGTCGTGTAAGTTCCTGAACAAACAACAATTCGCAATATTTTGAATGCCGTTTTAATCATGGATCCGGGACCTCAAAGAAGTGTGACGTAATGCTTACGCATTTATTCTAGCATTTACCGCTAAACCTAGAAGAATTTTTTTCTTCATTGTGTTGTCGAGTCCTTGGCGTTTCTTGTGCTGAATACGCTCGGCTGCGAACACTCTCATGTGCAGTTAAACGCCCCCCTCTAGGAGCCTTTAAAAACGTGCTGGCATGCGTTGGGTGATGGCCAGCCTGTTTGCCCTCGGTAAGTGCCTTTGCAAGCAAGTCTTCCGGTCACGGTGGCATAATTCACCGGTCGCAGGCTATGCCAACCGATACGGGGAAGCCCGTGCCTCGTGGACCACAAAGCTTTGTAAGTGCACCCTCCTGTAAGAATTCTCGTGTTGGGAGGCCCCTTTGTAAGGTGAGACGCGCAAGACAGACTCCTCGCGTTCCGGCTCGTTCCGTCGGTAAGTGCCCCATTAGCATTAATGCTTTTTGTCTTACGAGAATTTGTTTCCTTTAATGACTGCAACAGTGTGGAAAGTTTGGCTATTGAACAGCCCGCTATCCCAACGTCTTAACGAGAACTTGAGTTTAGGTTGAAAAGGACAGGCATGTTTTTTTTTCCCTACGAGCAGTAAATGTATACAGCAAGCGTTCGAGAAAGTACGAAATAACTTGACTACAGACAGCAACAAAAAGAAATTAACCATACAGTCATCTTAAAAGCTTTTCGGCCGCACTGAAGTGTTTCAGATCGCTTTTGAATTCTCGCGCTGCGGGGAGGGTGTGAGTGAATTTGGTAACGACGTAACAAGAGCACGTCCTTAAATTTGACACCCTTAACATGATGCTGTGGAGCTCATATCTTAGAAGTGGCTTACTGGAAAAAAGTGGTACAAGTCCTTGTAAAACGCATATTTAAGAAATTTGCAAAGCTTATTTCAGGTTTTGTAATAGAACACATGTAGATATTTTTTTTACCGTAGCCAAGCAAGAAATCCTTGCGTAATTTAGATGCTTGGATCATCTCAGTCGAGCTCCTGAGCAAACGTGCTTTGCTGAGAATTCATGCGTCTCTTCACGAAGTTTGCGAGTTTGAAAGCTCTTCACATACGTTATGGAAATGAGCTTCTGATAGCCAGGACTAAAAGGGCGTCGCGGGTGCCAGCAGCTGATAAGGAAACCACGATACTAACGATAAGAACCGCAAAAACCTTGCTTATAAGGCCTGGTGACTGGCCTCCCAACGTTTGCTCTCCTTGCTATCACTTTGCATTTCAACTGTAAGAAATAGTGCTGTCATTTGAAAGGCCGTCGAAAAATTGTTCGTCACAACGTAATAATCGTACTGAACGTGATTTTATGCTGAGTATATCGCGAATATTTATTAAAGCGACAACGAAATTCAACATAGTGATTTAAAAATGATTTCCTTTGCGGCGGCGGCTTTTATCGTTGCAGTATGTAATGTAAGAAGCTTGAGAACACTTTACTGTTTCAGAATCCTTGTATCCTATTGTGGTTAGGATGTATAGTGCGCAGGCTATGCATGTGTAGGGTGCGTCGTGTTCTCCGCAAGTCAGTGTTTGAATCGCCTCTGAACCCAGGCGTGGAAGTTGCACTGTATGGTTGTGCCGTGCCTGGTGTCACACATGGCGGTTTTCATGGGTTGCATCGGGGAGATCGAGGTCGAAAATATCTTCGCTGTTTCGTTTCCCATGATTTCTGAACCAAAAATTCAAAAATTCAGCAAACGAGTAAACATATTATAGCTACATCACAAACTTAGTAATAACGGTATACTCTAGCAAGAACTCTTGCTTCATAGCTATGTATGGTTGACCTTTCTCACTATTTCTCACTGACACGCACACACACAAAAAAATTGCACACTAGTTTACACGAACGTCAGTGCGAGCGGCTGTTACGCTGCTCAAAGGCGACGAGATTGTGCGAGTAATTGTGATGGTGAGTTTTGTGCACTGTGTGACGTTGTATATCTGCATATGACATTGGCGATCTGTGCGACTACGGGGTATCTTTACAAACTACATGCAGACAGTCTTGTTGTTCGTTCTTCCCTTTCTTTTCATTATTTTCTCTCGTCATTCATGCCGCTTTCCCAAGTGCAGGATGA